>NC_140585.1:804781175-805981175 GCF_964204655.1 Triturus cristatus | reverse complement strand
TACCAGTCACAAGTTTATATCAAAGCAACCCCAGAAACCACAAACACTCAGTATTGTGTAAACAAGGCTAGTAGAGCCTCAAGCAAGGGTGTAAGGCAACATTCTTGATTGTCGTGAAAGCGAGATACTTGCTGCAAAGTGTACAATTAGGGGCAGATTTATAATAACTGGCACATCCCTGCATATCAGCAGGGATGCGCCAGTTATTGTGCGCCACAGCTCCGCCACCATGGATGCGCCGCATTTACAATGCGGCACACCATGGGGCAAAAACGGACAGATGCGTGACGCATCTGTGCCGTAAAGGCAGCGCATTGCTGGAGTTGCGTCGCAAGCGCGACGCAGCTCTAGCAATGCTTTGGGGGGACCTATCTTCACAATGCTGCGTCAATCCTTACGCCTGCTTCAAGCAGGCGCAGGGTTTTGACGCAGCATGGGCTCAAAAGTGACTGAGTGAAATCTTGTAGATTTCACTCAGCCACTTTTAAGAGGCGTTCCTGCGACGGAATGCCCCCCCCCCCTGCGCAGGAACGCCTACTTCTGGCGCAGGGCTTTACAACGTGACGCATCTCCCAGATGCGTCACGTTGTAAATACCCCGCAGCCTGGCGCTGGTTTTGTGCCGCCACTGTGTCACAAAAGTGACGCAACAGCAGCGTAAAAGAGGCGCAAGGGGCTTGTAAATCTGCCCCTTAGTCTTTAGGAGAAGTGGTTTTCTAATACATCTCCAAAAAATCATGCCTGGATCAATCTTCCGTCCCAGAAGTAAAGTGGGTCTTTGCCACATGCTGGCAGGGTCGAGGTGATGGCATGGCCTCAAACCTGCTTGGAGTGTGCAAAGCACCATCAGCATCCGTTGATCTAAAGCCCAGCAGCGCCGTATGTGGTTGTGGCAGTTGAGGTGGCCAGTCTCCCACTTCACAGAGACCACCACACATCATATATCAGCGCCGAGAAGTCTCTGGTTCCAGCGCTAGTAGTAAGTGGAGAAGACCATGAACGTGGTGGGGGACACGTTTGGCGCTGTGGGAAGAGAGACAGCGGGTCACTGAACAGTCACAAGAGGGATGTTTGCATTACTGGGATTCCCCCCCGCCCTCCCCCCTCGCGCTCCAGATAAATCATATGCCTCATTTCCTAGCGGCATTCCTCTTCTCATGTGCTATAAGTGCGAACATATGAACAACACACTTGCAAAGGACACCTTCTTTCAATTAAATGTGGGGTTGTCTGGCTTCCGGATAGAGAACAGAGTAACAGTTACTAGCAGAAAAGTTAATTTGGATGGTAAACAATAGCGCACTGTGAAGGGTCACGTTTTACAACTATATATAATAAATGCATGGGACCATCGTGTATTGCGGTTGATGGGAACAAAATGAACAACAGAAGTATAAAGGCGTAGAGCAGGCACATGAAAGAAATGACACAGCAGTGTGCAAGCAACGACTGACAAACAATGCATCGTTTACTGGGTTGGATTAGGCTGGGCAAATGGCCGAACGAGATGTGCTTTGGGGGCCTTTCTGCCATTGTTACCCATGTATCCCTGTATTAGATACTTTTTTAATGTAGTTTTGTGTCTTTTTTTATTTGACTGGCTCTTAGTATTCTGTGGAATGTGCGGTGCAGTCATAAAATGGAGTAGGGAAGATTTTAGAAAGAGTAAAAGTATCTGCGGCTATTCATCCGCACTCGCTTGTTGCCTTATCTGCGGCTATTCTTCTGCAGTAGCTTGTTGGCTAGGCAGGTCACCTGATGCAGTACAACTAACACGTACAGGTACAAACCGCCTAGCTCCTTTAACCAGAATGCAGCATCCACAACTGAGAAACGTAGCTTCGGAGCGTGGGGGCTGTTTGGGATATTACACCCCCTCATAAATGTATTTTCTGATAAAAGCTTGGGAACGGGTGCATTCAGTCGGGTATGGTGATGCATCTGTCAGATTTCACAATACATTTTTCCATACATACAGACAAAAAAAGCAGATACACTCTCTTCCCCTCTGTTTTGAAAGTCCTCGAAAATGATTATTTTCAGTGCTTCAAATGAGCCGGTACCCACCGCTACTGAGTACCGGTACTTCTCAGTTTTCTTACCCTGAGTACTGAAACTTATTCTCGGTCAAGGGGAGTACCAGTACTCCCAGAAGAAGCAGGGCTCAAGCACGGGTATGTGCAACGCAAAAACTGAAAACGACCCTTTCAGCTGGAGCGTGTTTATGTGCCGCTTTGGCAGGCAACAGCCTGTGTATTCCTAGGTTCTCAAACTCATCAGGCGCGAAACACACATTGGGCTCGAAGGGCTTCTAACACCTCCCCCCCATTCCCCCGCCTCCCATAGTGTGTGTCAGCCCGGGATGAGACAGCTTCTCAGGCACACACACAGCCTCACCCGAGTACTTCACAGGTCTTTGAAAGACCATTTGCTTCTTAATGAGGCATTGTTGTTTTTCACCCCTGCTTAGAGACCCTGCATCTCCACTCTGCCTGTTGCTGGAAGAATTAGTCCCCCCCCCCCCACCGAAATTTGACTCTAGTTGCGCCTCTGGTTCTGCCTCTGGTTCTCATTGGCATTGCAACAAGAATGAGGATGTGGTCAGAGGAGCCAACAGTGGAACTGGAGAACCAGGTTTGAATCCCAATGTCGACTCATCATCCTGTGATTCTGGACAACTCCCTCTACCAGGGGTGCTTAAAAAAAGTAAGCTTTAATGCAAATGTTCTGATTGTCATGTAAAGCGCTTAAATGCCCATGGCCCAAAGTCATGCAATATCAAACTGCAAAAAATAAGGGTCTACACGTATGACACAGAAGCTGATGCTTGCTATGTCTCTTATGTAAGGAGGCAGTTTGATACTGCACAAATTTGGCCCCTGGGCTTTTAAGCGCCTTACATGACAATCAGAGTATTTGCATTAAAGCTTACTTATGTGGCTATTGTTCAATTCCTTTCTCACAGCCACGCCCCCAGACACGCCCCTAACTACCCACCCAGTCTAATTAGTGAGTACCGGCACTTCTAATTTCCCATTTAAATCACTGATTATTTTACAACATATTTTGTTTTCTCTCAGTACTCCTACCAATCCACATTCCTCTCCCTTTCTACTGCCTCTTCAGCCACTCTCAGGCACCCTGCTTGTCACATAATATATTTTAACATTATATGCCAGCGTGATTGTTGGGAAAATCTGAAGTTCACACACTCCCCCTACCATCTTACTGACCAAGCTATGCCCCTGCTGAGAAGGTACAATTTATAGAGAATTAATGAACTGTACACTCTGGAAATGCAATCTGTCAGAAGGGAGGATAAACATGGTGACAAAGATACACTGTAGATCATCAGAGGAGTGATGATTGCATGTTAGCACACGGGAAAACTCTGAAAAATGCAGTAGAGCTCCCGGTTTTATGGTATTTATTTCTTTAACATTTCAGTGAGTATTTATCCATATTTACTTTTTGGTTATTGTATCTGTATTTATCCACATTTTGATTTGACGTGAGCAAAAAAAGACACTGTAGCTAATATTTATTCACATTTATTTAAAAAGGCAATGCGTGTTTGGTTGTTATAGGTTCAGATAGATTAATGTCGTTGGGTAAATGGGTTACTGCTTTAAACAAAGAGATCCTTTTGATACTTGCAGCTATTAAATTGCAAACCTTATAATATAGCACAGTGAGCTAAGAATGACCTTGTAACCCTTGCTGTCTTATGTAACACATACTACACATTGATTTACACATGATTTATTGTATTGTATTGAAATTGCATTTATATAGCTCTTACTACCATTGACGAGGCGTTGAAGCGCTTTTTTGGCCAGTAGCACGTTACTACAAAACCCAAAATGAACTAGTGGTGAATTAGTATAGTGAAATATGAAATTAATTTGAGCATTGGATATTTTAGTCTGTTATTTGGATTGAGAAGCATGTGGAGGGATAGAAGACGGGAAAGGTTTGATTTAAACAGACCCTGCCATGCCTGATGAGGTGTTGGAGTGCTTTTCAGCTAGTAGAACGCTGCTCCGGAACCCAAAAAATATTAGTGGGGAATTAGTGTAGGGAAATATGAAATTAATTAGATTTGAGAGGTGGATGTGTTAGTTATTTGGATTGTAAAAGGATAGTGAAGGGATAGAAGAGGAAAGGGTTTGTATTGTGTTATGATGCTACATGGAGGAAATATCTCAAAGCTACTCTGAAAGAGTCTTGTACCAACGTATCCCTAACGCTTTCTTATTGGGATCAAAATGTCTTTCCAGTACACAAGTTGATTTTTTAAAATAGAATAGAGGGGAATACTTTGAAATCTTCGGATACAGTCAGAAAAAGCCTGCCGAGTGCTTTTGCGCAAGCTTTATGACTTCTATCTAATGTGACTTTTGTTTAAAGCACAAAGCCCCATCATTAGGAGGCAAATAGGAAAGCCTGAATGGGGGTGCCTGTCACTCGCCTAGTTCTAGAAAAAAATCTGCAATTAACTCACAAAATCATGAACTGTGAACAGCATGACTTTCTGAGGAGGTCACATATTAGTCAGGTAAACAATATCATTTGACTAGAGGTGAAAGAACTATGGGGCATATTCTCAAGGAGCTATCGCCGAGTTAACGGCACTTTAGCGCAGCCAAAGTCGCAATAAATCCATCGCCCCATTCACAAGCCGGTGCAAACTGGCAATACCACCAGTTTTCCTGTGATAGCATCCTCAAAAAACATCGCCACGGATGACCCTGGCAACTATCGCTAATGAGATGCAGAGTAGGCGTTCCCGAGAAAAAAGTCGCAACAATACCACTCCACAACATTCTCAACGACCTGCCTGATCTGTGATAAGAACACAAAACAGGCGATAAGGTACGTTAGCAGCAGGAAATTAACACCTGCTCTGACCTGGTGCAATGTCGGATGACAACCGGCTGCAGCCAAGGGTGCACAGCCCATAGCCAACCATGAAGAACAACAGATGCCCCCTAGCAACTGAACATGCAGCCCGGAGCACCAAGAGGGCAACAACACATACCCCCACCCCTACCCCGGACCCCCCCTCCCTCCTGACAAGGAAAATGCACATCAACCCCACAAAACCATGACTCAAACAAATCGCCTGAAGTCGCACCACCACAACACCTAACAGCCAGGTGTGGGCACAAAAATTGAAACCCACATCCACATCATATAACCAAAACAATACCTTTATCACAGATGAAATAAATAAAAACAATCATGAAGAGGCACTGCATGTCTTCTCCGGGCATTCTGTAGTCACAGCCTGCAAGACAGAAAGACAGATAAGAAGGTGTGTCATCGAAGGACAGAGATGGAGAGTGACAGAGAGAGGGAGAGAAAAAGAGAAAGTGAGAGAGAAAAGAGAGGGAGAGAGAAAAGAAAGGGAGGAAGAAAGAGAGAGGGAGAGAGGGAGAGAGAAAGAGAGAGGGAGAGAGGGAGATAGAAAGAGAGAGTGCCGACACTGCAGATCCAGGCCTCACTGCTCACCTTCCGCCACCAGCGTGTCTCCAAGAGGGCCCACAACGTGCCGGTTGGATCTCCAAGCCCATGGCCCGCGACCATGGCACCCTCCATATCATGCAGACACACACCGTGGGCCACCAAGTCACACACATGATTGTGGGTCTTGATTTCGCAATGGCAGAGAACACATCAGTGCACAGGGCACCATCGCAGGCTGCACACCCGCTCAGCTCAATAGGTGACACTAACTCTGTGAACTGTGAGGCGACGCCACGTGGCGGGAGGCATGCACTGCCCGCTGGCTCAGGCCTACACTGCAGTCCAGCAGGGCTCACTCCAATGCCACCATTCCGGAACGCCCGGACAGCGCATCATCGCAGGCTGCATACCCACTCAGCACTGAAGGTGCCCCTATCTCAGTGCACTGCAAGACACGGTCCAGTGGCGGTGTGCCTGTGCCTGCCGCAGTGCATCCGGTGCCACCAATTCTGTGCACCGCTAGCCATGGACCCTTTATGATTGAGTCCCGTGGTGCGGACACCATCATGTCACCACCCGCACTGGGCAATGTGACGTGGCAGGGCCATAGGCCCTCATGCATAAAGGATACCCACACGGAGACACCCATTTGGAGAGTCAAAATGGCGTACAGCACGTGCGCCAGGCCCTTTTTATTGGCACGATCACATGTCCTTTGACACCGGTGCCAAATGGGTGTGGTGTGGATGTGAACCATCCATGAGGGAGTGGCCATGGCATGCAGACAACTAGACCTTTGAGCAGCAGATCCCTACAGGGAAGACCTGGGACATGTAGCGTTGTCGGCGTTCCCTGTGAGCGTGAGCGGAGTGTACTGGCCTGGTGTATGCCAGTCCAGCGTAGGTGTGTGAACAATGACCCTGGGGTTGTGTGTTTGCTTCCGTTCTGACCTGGACAAGGAAGTAACAAATGTGTTTTTCCCCGTTCGAGTTTTGGCGCCACCCGGCAGGCAATCGCCAATGTGTCACCCTGTGACCCAAGTCCCACAACATAAGCAACATGGACATAAGGTGCAATCAATGACCCTACATGCATTCATGCCTCCACACTTGCAAGATCATAGACATGACACATCGTTGTGAAAATGAATGTTTAATGCACATTCAATGGAGTGTTATATGCGGAGCAGTACAGGGCCATGCAAAGCCCACCTTGCAGCTTCGGCCCGTGGCGGGCCATCCAGAGCCCTTCTTTGAATGACATGTTCCTCAGTAGTGGAGGAGTTCAGTCCGCAGTCTGATATCTGTGTCATGGGTGACACAGATATGGGCAGTCCATGTCGAGGTCCAAGGTGAGTGTCGCAGAATGCATCGGGGCACACTGGAAGGGGATTGTAGGAGAGTAGGATCTGCTTCACATGGGTACCCCCACTGTTTGCTGGTGTTTCACTGTTTTTCGACCTTAGTCTGGCTGTGGCCCTGCTAATCAGGACCACAGCGTAGCTGCTTCCTCTCTAAAATGGTTTCCATGTACATTAGGTACATATCTAATTGGATTCTGGAGTGCCTTATAAGCCCCTAGTATATGGTATACTATGTACCTAGGGAATAGGTACCTCAGAGCCCTACCAGGGGTTGAAGCATGTATTATGCCACCCCTGGGAAGCACTCCAAAATGGCACCACAGGTCTGCTACTGCAGTCTGGGTAACGTGGTGCTTGCACCCCTTACAGTGGTATAGTCTAACTATATCACTACCATTGCACACACAAATAAAACATTTAAGTCACTCCTGTGGCAGGCCTTAACAATCCTGAAGGCAGAGTGCTTGGTTTTTATGTGAGAGGGTGCCCCTGCATTAGCAGAGCCCCTCTGCAGCGTTCGGAGTACCTCCTCTGATGCTGTTTGTGGTGCAGCCTGACCATATACTCCTAAGTGCATTATAACCTCGCGGTAAATACTAACTTTGGGATGGCTGTACGGAAATATGTCGTGTTTGGTGTCAAATGCTTTGGAATACTACCCCCCGCCAGTTCTGGCAGCGGGGGCAGCATTCCACCCTTCTAGAGGGAGAGACATGTTCACACTGGTCTAACCCGGTAGGACTTTCTACAGCCCTGGCATCACAAAACGGATGCCTCTGCCACAGACACAGGTCTGGCCTCCTGCTGCTGACCAAAACTCTGGCAGGGGAGGCCTGGACAATAGGTTTCCTGTCCCAGGGAGGTGTAACCACCTCCCCAGACAGGCAGATGTGTATTGGGGCTGGGCGGGAGCATTCTCTGGTGCTTTGAAGTCCTGCACTGGGGGCACACTTGATGTCCCTGTGCATAGTCCAGTTCAAACCAGTTGCAGGGGCTACCTGCCCCTGCTCTGGCACGAAACTGGACAAAGGAAATAGATGTAACCACCCCTCTTTCCAAACCTCCCATAGGTGGGTCCCTAGAGTATGTCCAACCCCCAAACTTAGTATAAGTATGGGAAACCAGTCCTTGCGACTTTAGATTACCCTGGACATAACTCTGCAACATATATCCTGGTCCTTCGATGTTCTACTTTGACTAGAAGACTGAAGAAATCTCCCTTGGGATCAAGGAGTGACTCCCCTGCTTGGCAGGCACCAAAGAAGCAACTGACCAGTCTGCATCGCTGAAGCTCCCACCGGACGCTGAAGTCTTTGCATCACCCGAGGTAGATTTCTAGACTTCCCCAAGGCTACTCTGAGTCCACAGCAAAGCTGAGGCCCGTGGCTATCGTGGGTGATGTGGAACCATGACCCCTGGGACACCGTGAAATTTTGCAGCAACATCATCTTCCTGGTCTTCCTTGAAGTTGTGCCTTAGGCTCTGAGTAGCCCCAGCCTTGAGCTCTCCTGCACTGAAGATTTCTGGCCTCCACTCCCCAAGTGACCCGTGGGCCAGTTACCAGTGCAACCGCTTGAGGCTCCTTCACGATTGCTAGCCTGTTGGCTAGTAGGTCGCCATGAAGGCAACTCCTCTTCTGATTGGGCTTTCCTGGTTGCCCCAGACGTGCCCCGACTCATCCTTGCTGGGTGAGACCCCCAGACCTTGCTGATCTGCATCGCAGTCCTTTCTCTGATTTCCAGTGACTTGCCGTTGCCAAGGCTTGTTGGCTCCAATCTGGTCGCCGACACCGCAGCACTCTACAGACTACGTAGGACAGCTCGAATCCAGCTCCTGGTCATTATCAGCACCTCCTGGACTTCATGGCTGAAGAGTCAAGACACCTGTCAACTCACCTGAAGCACCCGGCATCTGTGGGCATTGGTCCATCCTGCCCTTGGTCACTGGTAAGTGACCCAGACTCTGTCCCCTCTGCTTTCAGGTTCCTTCCATCCTAGATCCAGGCTTGGATCGCTTCGGACACTTCTCCGCTTCACGGCAGCAGCACTTCTTCGCCATCTTCCATTGAAATCGACGACGCGACCCGACACCAAAAGACACCTATGCACCCGGCTTCCCTGGGTGAGGTAACACGAGTTCTCCGGTGCTCCCGTGGGTGCTAGCCCTAGAACTTCCTAAGTCCAAAAGGGTTTGGTCCTGACTCGATTCTAAGTGTCCCTAATCTTTAAATTTCCAACCGCGACATTGCCCATAGAAGCTATCGGGAACCCGCGATTGTGTTTACACACTGCACACGGCCCCCGTGGGTCCCCTGTGTCACTACCTTGGGTGGTTCCTTGGGGTCCCAGTGATTTTACAGGCTCTAGGTCTTGTGTCTAGTTCAGTCGTGGTTCTTATACCACTTTATTGGTATATGGTTTGGTACGCCCCTAGGGCCCAAACGTGTATTTGTGCTATTACTGTTAATTGATAACTTGTAAATTAAGTACTTCGAACTCCAGTCTCATAAAGAGACTAGAGGGGTGTGTTTTATCTTGAATACATATATTTTAAATATATACCTGGTGTGGTTGTCCTTTCATTTGATCATTCAAGAGATTATAAACTGGTAAAACAAGCTGCTTTACATTCCTTCAAGACTTAGCCTGAAGGCTGCTCTCCATAGCTACCACTAGGATAGCTTTCAATAAAGGTTGTCTTTGACCTATTCACCATGAGGGGTTGTTTGGACTGGTACAAGGTGCCCACTATAACTAGTGGACAGCATATACCAGGCCAACTTCTCACATTGGTGTGCAGCGTGTGGGATTCCAGCTTGCTATTGTTTTACAGGATAATCTCAATTGAATTGCTCAACTGAAAACCACTAACGGTACCTAAGGTACATATAATATAAAGTTTAGTATACAGTAAGTTCTACTGAACTTAGAGTTGCGTGTTAAGGGATAGCACACTCTTTCTACAACTCAAGAGAGTTTAATAGGCCACACTAGTGTAGGTAGTGTAATACACCACACCACATTAGTAATGTCTAACCAGCCAGGAACCAGTGAGTCCCTGCCAGAAGCCAGTGAGCTTCTCCCCTATAGATATGAGGATCTCTCTTTTGCACAGCTTGCCTTATGTTCCATTAAGAAGCTGAAGACAGTCAAAAGCCCAACCACCCAGCATCTCATAAAGATACTCAAGCTGGGTGATCTCCCAGGACCTAGTGGTTCGGGTGGGGTAGGCAGAGTGGGTGGGGCAGCAGCTGAGGGTGGGTCTAGGGGTAGAAATTCCCCTGACCCTACCTCTAATGCTGACCAGACTGATGACAATGATCAAGACCTGGTGAACCCAGCTCCCCTAGATGAGGATGAGGAGGATGACAACAATGCTCCCCTCTTTGTTCCTCCAGGAAGAGTTGAAAGTAGGACTAGAAGGGATAGATCTCTCTCAAGGGGATCTGTCTAGTCTAACTCATCTATAGGGGCCTCTGTTTCATCTCACAGAGGGAGGGAAACCTCCCAGGAGAGGAGAGAGAGACTGCTGAAGTATGAGCAAGATAAGTTCAACCTCAGAAAGCAACAGATGGCCCTAGATAGGGAAGCCCTAGAGCTCTACAGAGCTAGTAAAAAGGAGGGACAAGAGTCCCTTGGTGGCAGCAATTTCCCTAGAGATAGGGAGAGGTTTATGGCCATAGAAACCTAAGTAAGATTGTCCCTCCCTACCAGAGTGGGGATGACATCCACAAATGGATAACTGCCTTGGAGAGGGCCTGTAAAGTACAGAAGGTCCCTCAAGGTCAGTGGGCAGCAATCATATGGCTCTCCTTTGCAGACAAAGGTAGAGATAAGCTCCTCGCTGTAAGAGAAGAGGATGCTGATGATTACAAAGTCTTGAAAAGTGCACTGATAGATGGATTTGGCCTAACCACTGAACAATACAGGTTAAAGTTCAGAGATACCCAAAAAGCACAAAATCAAGACTGGGTTGACTTTGTTGACTGTGCTGCTAAGGCTCTGGAAGGATTGTTACTGAGCAGTAAAGTGTATGACTTCATAGGATTGTACAATCTGATAATGAGGGAGCAGAATCTTAATAACTGACAAAATCAGCTGTTGCACCAGTACCTGGTAGACTCTGATCTGACCTCTCCCCAAGGGTTGGGAAAGAAGGCAGACAAATTGGTCAGAACCAGGGTGAGCCAGAAGGTACAGAACCAAGGTGGTGACCCAAAGAAGCAGGATTCTAAGACCTCTGACAAGGGTGGGGACAAGGGTAAAGACCAGAAGTCTTCTCAAGGGCCCCAAAAATCTTCTTCTAATGGGGAGTCACAGTCAAACTAGGGAAAAGGCCAAAAGAAACCTTGGTGCAAAATCTGTAAACAGAAAACTCACTGGCCAGTGACTGCACCAAGTCCAAAGAATCTACTCCAGCCACCATTGCCCCTAAGGCAACTGTTCCCCCTAGTACAGCTACAATAGGTGGTGGCAATGTTCAGAATAAGGGTGTTGACCCTGGGTTCTGAGATGGACTCTGGCCTAGTCAGAGTTCCAACTCAGGCTGTGCTTGTCTGTGATGGGGGAATGGATATGTCCCCCTTTGTGAGTCCCAGTAATCTGGGCAAATACAGACAACAGCCTTTAATAAATGTAGTAGAGGCTTGGGCATTCAGGGACACAGGAGCAAGTGTCACATTGGTGACAAAAGATCTTGTGGCACCTGGGCAGATTATAGTTGGTGAAATGTACCAAGTGACCAATGCTAGCAATGTCAGAACAGACCATTCTCTGGCAGTTGTTAACTTTTCCTGGGGAGGGGTAACTGGCCTTAAGAAGGTTGTGGTAAGTGCAGACCTACCTGTACAGTGCTTGCTTGGCAATGATCTAGAGACTTCAGCCTGGGCTGAAGTGGAGCTCAGGACACATGCAGAAATGTTAGGGATCCCTGCTCATGTCTTTGCTGTGACTAGGTCACAAGCCAAAATGTCTAAAGCTGGACAGGCCCTGGATTCTGGAAAAATGGACCAGGTGCCTCACAAGAGGAGGAGCAGTAGGGTTAAGGCTGAGCCTTTCCACCTGACTCAGAATGCTGATCATTCTCCTCAGGGAGATGATTTTGAGCCTGAAGAAGGAACTGTCCCAGAGGAGCCTAAACCTGACCACGTTGAGTTCTTGGGGACTTTATGTCTGATCTGAGCCAGGAGCAGAAAACCTGCCCCTCTCTTGAACCCCTCAGAAAGCAAGCTGCTGATGAGGCTGCTGGGAATGCTAGTGGCACCCATAAAGTTTATTGGGATGATGGACTCCTTTACTCAGAGAGTAGAGACCCCAAGCCTGGTGCATCCAGGAGGTTGGTTATACCTCTGAAGTTTAGGGGTTTCCTATTGACATTAGCCCATGATATTCCCTTAGCAGGACACCTGGGCCAGAACAAGACTTGGGACAGAATTGTCCCTCACTTTCACTGGCCCCACATGTCAGAAGACACAAAAGAGTTTTGTCGCTCCTGTGTAACCTGCCAAGCCAGTGGCAAAGCAGGTGGCACTACAAAGGCCCCCCTGATACTACTACCTGTGGTGGGGGTTCCCTTTGAGAGGGTTGGGATTGACATTGTTGGTCCCATGGATCCTCAGACTGCATCTGGGCACAGATTTATACTGGTGGTGGTGGATCATGCCACCAGGTACCCAGAGGAAATTCTCCTAAGGACCAATACAGCACCTGTGGTGGCAAGAGCTCTCTTGAGTGTGTTCTTCAGAGTAGGCTTTCCTAAGGCGGTAGTATCTGACAGGGTTGCAAACTTCATGTCTAGTCACTTGACTGCTATGTGGAAGGAGTGTGGAATGAACTACAAATTCACCACACCCTATCACCCACAATGCAATGGTTTAGTTGAAAGGTTCAACAAAACCTTAAAGGGCATGATTAAAGGACTCCCAGAGAAGCTTAGGCGAAGATGGGACATATTCTTGCCCTGCCTTTTATTTGCATACAGGGAGGTGCCTCAAAAGGGGGTTGGCTACAGCCCTTTTGAACTTTTGTTTGGTCACCCTGTCAGGGGTCCATTGTGTTTTGTTAAGGAAGGGTGGGAGTTACCTCTCAAGCCCCCCAAACTGGACATAGTGGACTATGTACTTGGTCTTCGCTCCAGGATGGCCGAGTACATGAAAAAGGCAACCAAAAACCTTGAGGCTATCCAGGAACTGCAAAAAGCCTGGCATGACCAAAAGGCTGTACTGACTGTTTAACAGCCAGGACAGAAGGTGTGGGTGTTGGAGCCTGTGGCCCCAGCAGCCCTCCAGGACAAATGGAGTGGCCCCCATACAATAGTTGAACAGAAAGGAGAGTTAACCTACTTGGTAGACCTTGGAACCCATAGGATACTTCATGTCAACAGACTAAAACCATATGTTGACAGGGCAGACATGGGCTTGCCCATGGCTACTGATGAAGGACAGGAGGAAGAGAGTGACCCACTCCCTGACCTGCTTTCTCAGAACCCTGATGATGGGTCATTTGATGGTGTAGCCTTGGCAGGCAGCCTCACTGCCCAGCAACAAACTGACTGCAGAAAACGTTTCAGCCATTTTTGACATATGTTTTCTCTGACTCCAAGTCAGACCACCTGGTGCACTCATGAAGTAGACACTGGGGACAGTCTACCTGTGAAGAATAAGATATACAGGCAAACTGACCATGTCAGGGACTGTATAAGGACAGACGTCCAACAGATGTTGGATTTGGGTGTGATTGACCTGACAGCTGGCTACTGGCAGATCAGACTAGCTGATGATGCAAAGCCAAAGACAGCATTTTCTACTCCTAGTGGGCACTATCAGTTTGTGGTAATGCCCTTTGGTTTGAAGAATGTACCTGCCACTATCCAAAGGTTGGTGAATCAAGTCCTTACAGGCCTGGAAGACTATAGTGCAGCATATCTAGATGATATTGCTCTCTTTAGCTCCACCTGGGAGGATCCCCTGGTCCACCTGAGGAATGTTTTGGAGGCCCTGCAAAAAGCAGGCCTAGCTTTCAAGGCTACTAAGTGCCAGGTAGGGCAGAGTCAGGTTGTGTACCTGGGCCGCCTTGTAGGTGGAGGCCAGGTTCAACCATTGCAGAGCAAAATCCAGACCATAATGGACTGGGTTGCTCCAACTACCCAGACTCAGGTGAGAGCCTTCTTCGGCCTGACTGGGTACTATAGGAGATCTGTCAAGGGGTATGGATCAATAGTGACACCCCTGAATGACTTAACTTCTAAAAAGATGCCCAAAAAGGTTCAGTGGACAGCTAGCTGTCAAAAGGCATTTGATGACCTGAAGCAGGCCATGTGCACTGCTCCCATTCTGCAGAGTCCTGACAACTCCAAGAAGTTCATTGTCCAAACAGATGCATCTGAATTGGGGATAGGGGCTGTATTGTCACAATTGAATGATGAAGGTCAGGATCAGCCAGTAGCTTTCATAAGCAGAAGGCTGACCCCTAGAGAAAAACGTTAGTCAGCCATTGAGAGGGAGGCCTTTGCTGTGGTTTGGGCTCTGAAGAAGTTGAGGCCATACTTGTTTGGTACTCACTTCCTTATTCAGACAGACAATAAGCCCCTCTTATGGCTAAAACAAATGAAGGGTGAAAACCCCAAACTGCTTAGGTGGTCCATTTCCCTACAGGGGATGGACTTTACAGTGGAACATAGACCTGGGAGTAAACATGCCAATGCAGATGGACTCTCTAGGTATTTCCACTTAGATCATGAAGACTCAAATGGTCAAGGTTAGTTTAATGTCCCTGCGTTGGGGGGGTTGTGTAGGAGAGAAGGATCTGCTTCACATGGGTACCCCCACTTTTTGCTGGTATTTCACTGTTTTTCGACCTTAGTCTGGCTATGGCCCTGCTAATCAGGACCACAGCCTAGCTGCTTCCTCTCTAAAATGGTTTCCATGTACATTAGATACATATCTAATTGGATTCTGGAGTGCCTTATAATCCCCTAGTATATGGTATACTATGTACCTAGGGCATAGGTACCTCAGAGAGCCTACCAGGGGTTGATTAATGTATTATGCCACCCCTGGGAAGCACTCCAAAATTGCATCACAGGTCTGCTACTGCAGCCTGGGTAAGGTGGTGCTTGCACTCCTTACAGTGGTATAGGCTACCTATATCACTACCATTGCACACACATATAAAACCTATAAGTCACTCCTATGGCAGGCCTTAACAATCCTGAAGGCAGAGTGCTTGGTTTTTAATTGAGAGGGTGCCCCTGCATGAGCAGAGCCCCTCTGCAGAGTTCGGAGTACCTCCTCTGATGCTGTTTGTGGTGCAGCCTGACCATATGCTCTTAAGTGCATTATAACCTCGCGGTAAATGCTAACTTTGGGATGGCTGCACGTAAACATGTTGTGTTTGGTGCCAAACGCTTTGGAATACTACCCCCCCCCCCCGCCAGTTCTGGCTGCGGGGGTAGCATTCCACCCTTCTAGAGGGAGAGACATGTTCACACTGGTCTAACCCGGTAGGACTTTCTACAGCCCTGGCATCACAAAATGGATGCCTCTGCCACAGACACGGGTCTGGCCTCCTGCTGCTGACCGAAACTCTGGCAGGGGAGGCCTGGACAATAGGTTTCCTGTCCCATGGAGGTGTAACCACCTCCCCAGACAGGCAGATGTGTATTGGGGCTGGGCGGGAGCACTCTCTGGTGCTTTGAAGTCCTGCACTGGTGGCACACTTGGTGTCCCTGTGCATAGTCAAATTCAAACCCGTTGCAGGGGCTACCTGCTCTTGATCTGGCATGAAACTAGACAAAGGAAATGGGTGTAACCACCCCTCTTTCCAAACCCTCCCATAGGTGGGTCCCTAGAGTATGTTCAACCCACAAACTTAGTATAAGTATGGGAACCCAGTCCTTGAAACTTTAGATTACCCTGGATGAAACTCTGCAACATATATCCTGGACCCTCGACGTTCTACTTTGACTAGAAGACTGAAGAAATCTCCCTTGGGGTCAAGGAGTGACTCCCCTGCTTGGCAGGCACCAAAGAAGCAGCTGACCGGTCTGCATCACTGAAGCTCCCGCCAGACGCCGAAGACTTTGCATCACCAAAGGTGTATTTCCAGACTTTCCCAAGTCTACCCTGAGTCCACAGCAAAGCTGAGGCCCGCGGCTATTGTGAGTGACGTGAAACTGTGATCCCTGGACACAGTGAACTTTTGCAGCAACATCATCTTCCTGGTCTTCCTCAAAGTTGTGCTTTGGGCTCCGAGTAGCCCCAGCCTTGAGCATCTCCTGCACTGAAGATTTCTGGCCTCCTCTCGTGGGCCAGTTTCCAGTAGGACTGCTTGAGGCTCCTTCGCGATCACTAGCCCGTTGGCTAGTAGGTCTCCACGAAGGCAACTCCTCTTCTAATTGGGCTTTTCTGGTTGCTCCAGATGTGCCCTGACTCATCCTTGCTGAGTGAGTCCCTCAGACCTTGCTGGTCTGCACCGCAGTCCTTTCTCTGATTTCCAGTGACTTGCCGTTACCAAGACTTGTTGGGTCCAATCTGGTCGCCGACACCGCAACACTCGACAGACTTCGTGGGACAGTTCGAATCCAGCTCCTGGTCATCATCAGCGCCTCTTGGACCTCGTGGCTGAAGAGTCAAGACATCCGTCAACTCACCTGAAGCACCCGACATCTGTGGGTATTGGTCCATCCTGCCCTTGGTCACTGGTAAGTGACCCAGACTCTGTCACCTCTGCTTTCAGGTTCCTCCCATCCTAGATCCAGGCTTGGATCACTTCGGACACTTCTCCTCTTCACGGCAGCAGCATTTCTTCGCCAGCTTCCATTGAAATCGACAACGCGACCCGACACCAAAAGACACCTATGCACCCGGCTTCCCTTGATGAGGTAACACGAGTACTCCGGTGCTCCCGTGGGTGCTAGCCCTAGAACTTCCTAAGTCCAAAAGGGTTTTGTCCTGACTCGATTCTAAGTGTCTCTAATCTTTAAATTTCCAACCGCGACATTGCCCATAGAAGCTAACGAGAACCCGCGGTTGTGTTTACACACTGCACACGGCCCCCGTGGGTCCCCTGCATCACTACCTTGGATGGTTCCTTGGGGTCCCAGCGATTCTACAGGCTCTAGGCCTTGTGTCTAGTTCAGTCGTGGTTCTTATACCACTTTTTTGGTATATGGTTTGGTACACCCCTAGGGCCCAAACGTGTATTTGTGCTATTACTGTACTGTTGATTGCTAACTTGTAAATTAAGTACTTCGAACTCCAGTCTCATAAAGAGACTAGAGGGGTGTGTTTTATCTTAAATACATATATTTTAAATATATACCTGGTGTGGTTGTCCTTTCATTTGATCATTCAAGAGATTATAGACTGGTAAAACAAGCTGCTTTACATTCCTTCAGGACTTAGCCTGACAGCTGCTCTCCATAGCTACCACTAGGATAGCTTTCAATAAAGGTTGTCTTTGACCTATTCACCATAAGGGGTTGTTTGGACTGGTACAAGGTGCCCACTATAACTGGTGGACAGCATATACCAGGCCAACTTCTCACAGGGATGATGCTGAGGGCGGAACCAAGCATTAACAGGCCATATGGCAGACATGGATGATACCGCTTCCTTATGACCACGAGGCCAGATTCATCCGCATCTTTGTCCTCTGCTGTTTCAGGTGCCTCACATGTGGTTGGTGGTGTTCTGTCTCCAGCACTGTGTTGCAGTGACTGACACATCAGTGGCCGGAGATGTGGATGGAGTGGTAGCAGCAGCATGCATCAGCGCCAGGCCTTGTGGCAGCACTGCCCTGAGGATGGTTTTTCTGGCATTGAGGAACCCAGCCAACTCTTGCTTGTGTGCAGCCGTGTCAGCCGCTGTTTCCGCACGCCTATGCTCCCTGTCCTCCATGAGCCTCCGCATGAGTCCCAACTCCCGGGCGAGCTCGCTGGAGCCACTATAACTGGACAGTCGTTCTTGCCTCTGAGTCAGGACGCTGGCGATGTCGGACATGGTTCGTTGGAGAGCATGGAGCGGACTGTCGGTGTCCATTAATGACTGTGAGTGGTCCCTGACGGGACTTAGATACCCACGTATGGTGTCTAGTTTGGCTGCCATGCAGTCGAACCCCACCTGCACCTGTTCAGCCAGCTTCTCCTGGCACCCCAACACACGGCGTTGGAAGGCCATGTGTTGGTCGTGGGGGTCCTGGGAGTCAGCCGTGGTGGTGGGTGCTGCCTGCTGTGTGTACTGTGCAGGGGGTGGGTTCTCCTCATAGCAGCTGGGCTGCCCTGCTCCTGGAAGTGGGCTCCCGAGGCTCTTCATGAGCTATTGGAGGGCATCAGAGTCAAAGGTCTGGTTGTCCTCTTCATCATCAGAGAAGAGAGGTTGGGACTGCTCTGCAGGAGTTGTTGTTTTTCCCTCTGCAATGTGAAGGGGAGATGCAGTTTAACATTGTGTTCACATGTATGTTGACGCATTGAACATGTGTACATGCAGACTGAATGACAGTGTACATTGTGACTGTTTTTGGGGAGCTGCCTATGTGATGTGGGACAGTGGACATTTCGACCCCTTCACGGATGTGTGTTTGTACTTGTACATTGTCAACTCACATTTCCCTGCGATGCCATATGTGATTGGCCAGTTACTGCGCACAAGCGGGACCAGTTATGTCCCCTGTTCTGTTGTGGACATGTTGCAGATTGTGCCACATCATTGTCAATGTTGTTGTGCTCTGCATGTGATGTGTGTGCCGCATTTTGGGGGAGTCGCCCCTGCAGCTCTGAGTTGGCTGCCCCTTATCCCTTACATGCGGTGTGCCTCTGCCTTATGTTCTTATACAGTGCTGGTATGTGGCATTCGTGGGTGCATTGGTATTTTGGTGGGAGTTGGGGGTCTGGGGCATGGTTTGTCTGATGATGTGCTGTGCTTACTTGTGCATGTGTACCATTGTGCCCACCTCTCCCTGCCCCTCCAGTCCCTGGTCGCTACTCACCCTGTTGCTGTTGTGTCCGGTCCTGTTCAGCAGTGTCCGGGCCCCCAGCTCCTGCCACCGTCTCCCCACTGATGACTGTGGACACCATTTCCTTCCTCTTGTCCAGCTCCTCCTATGGCTCTGGACTGCCACCTCCACTCAGCATTGCTGCCTTCCAGTTGTTTGCGAGCTCCTGCTTGGTTTTGGCGTTGCCATCATTCCAACGCCTCATCACCTCATCCATTGTCTTCTTCAGCACTCCGACTGCATTCACCTTGTCCACGGTGGTCTGCCATATTCCATTTTTAGTTGCCAGTGACACAGTGGAGGTAATGAACAGTAGTTGATGGTGTTCTATCACCTCCGTTATCAGGATCCTGTTTTCCTGCAGACTGAACCTTTTCTTCCTACTCTTCTTCTCTGTGTCTTTCCCTGACCCCGAAGTCCCAGGCTGGTCCTCCAGGGGGCTTGTGCTGTTCTGGTTGTCTGCTGCACTTGCTCCGGCTGACTCCATTGTGCTTCACTGTTGTTTGGCTTTTGTATGTGGTTTTTTTCACCTTTTGTAGTGCATTTTCCCCATGTCACGTGGGGATTGCAGGCCCGTGGCTGGTTTTTGCTGATTTTTGTATCGCGATTGGCGTCATCGCTGCTTTTTTGGCATTGGTGTTTCGCATTTTTGCGGCATTGCGTTGGTTTTTACGCATTGATTTGATGCGTTGTCATGGGACTATCGCATGTTGCCGCCGGCTTGGGAATACCACGTTGACAAGGAGTTATTTACCCGCGATGGACTGCGATGTGGTGAGTTGCGATAAGCTACTCTTGCAGTAGTTATCACACGTTCTTGAGAATATGCCCCTAAGTTTTAGACTGGATAAAATAATTCTTCGCCATTGGTACACATGCACATTGTCCTGTCACTGACCTGGCAGTCTAAAAGAAATGCAGACTTCTTTATAAAAACATATTAGAAATGTCAACGTTAAGGCTCTTTTTAAACCATCGGACTGATGATTCACATTTACGGTTTTCACTGCACCAGTGCAGAAACTGTTTCTGGGCATAAAGATAGGCAAGTGACCTCTCAGTAACCAGTAATCCAAACTCTCTCAGATGAGAACGTTCTTTTAGTGTACATCGTTCTGACAGTTACTCAAAACACATGGTGAGCCTGACGGTGTCAAAACCCTACCCTGACGCACAATCCCGCAAGACAAGCACAGGCATTGACCCGTAATGGTTAACCCGTCCTCACCAGCTCTGTCCCCACCACTTCTCAGTCTGGGTGGATCCTCCCCAGACTGTAAATGCTGTGGAGTTCTACAGTAAATCTAGTGCTGTGCAGAGCTCCACGTGGAAGTTGCACTGGTCCTGCAATCACCCGCCACAGTCTTAAAGAGAACCTTAACAACGTCGCCAAAATGAAAATGTCACACATAGCAATCTGAAACCTTTGCAGCTATACACGCATTAACGTAAAGAAAACTATAGCCACAAAGAAAAAAACATGGGGAAAAAAAGGGGCACACTCAACTCCCTCCCCCCCACCCAGCCATTATCCGCATTGCGCGGAGATGCCATATCCGTAGGATCCAAGAAAAGTGGGAACGTAATTGAAAAAGAGGTAGTGGGGCACCAGTTCAGATGGGTGGGTAGCCTCTGTACGTTGTAAACTTTGTAAGGCATGGCATCCACACTCTATTGACATTCTCCAACACTTACTACAGAGGCCATTAAAATGGTATCGCACACCCAGAACCACAAAGCAGGAAAAAGCAGCTGCACTACAGGTCCAGCAAGCGGCGGGCTCCAAAGATAATTTCACACTAAAGTATAATGTGTGATGTAAAGTGCTCTGACACCTTGCATTGGGAAGAGTAGTGCTATAAAAGAAATAAAACAAAATATTGGTATTTTAAATGTTATTTGTGTAAATACTGGGACTGACCAACACATCTAAAATTCCTACAGTGCATGCATATCTCTTGAATCAAGGGGCTGAACAACATCAAAAGCATGCCTCTCTTAAATTCTTGTGAAGTGATTAGCTTTGTGCATTTGTTTTTCCTCCATTTCTTTTAGGTCTGCATCCTACCGCCCCTCTCCTCCCCCCTCATAGCTCCCAGCCAGTATACTTAAACAAAAGGTGGCCCAATCATACATAACATCAACCTAAATCTGATGAGCCCTCTCCCTGCCTGAACTCAGACATGCTTGTCTTCTCCTTGAAGACCGCAATAAAGATAAACATATTTATTGTCCTTTTCCTGTTTCTATTTATAAATGCAGACAAGCATAAAATATTTTTCAGTCTGTATTTATATGTAAAAATCTATTTAAACGGAAAACCAGGAGCCTTAATCATAAGCAGTGATGCTCGTGTAAATGTCTACATTAGGACATAGAGAATCCTCAATTGTACATGCGCGCAGTGATGGATGGAAATTTGTGGATTTACAACACAGGCTCTACAGCTCAGAGTGAGGCACAAGCAAGAGGTGTGGTGTACAAAGATGAGCTCATGCTCATTAGCTGGCCTTCACCCGTGTCCTGAGCTCATGTATAGGTGAAGAAAGGTGAGTGATGCTTCAGAAACCGGCACAAGTTTGGGCAATGCAGGCAGCTGCCTTTTTGTTCATTCCCACATCATCTCATCATCTGCAAGAGCTTAGGAAAGTAACAAAGGATGAAGGGAAAGTATTTATTGTGGTGCTCCTACCGTTGAACTAATTCCAAATTACCATTTCACATCGTAATCCACAGATGGTGATGAGCCAAACCAACATGACCAGCTGCTAGGCTGACAAAAGGACTTAATTTACATCCAGTACTGTGTCATCTGGAAACTGCACCATAAAAAAATCAGGATGTCTTCTGAACAAAATGATGACAGCCTCCAGTAGACGCAAAGTGAAAAAATATTTATATATTTTTTTATTTAGTTTTATATAGCGCAAACTCGACCAGAAGGTATTGGAGCGCTTTACATGAGCACCAGTTACTTTACATAAGGGCACATTCATTTTTTGTAGGCAAAGAAAGATTAAGGGCCATATGTATGAAGCTGTTTTGCGATCGCAAACACTGCGAATCGCAAAAAAACGGTGTTTGCGATTGCAAAACATAGCTCCGCTATGTATGAGAGACATCTTGATCGCAAAATTGCTAATCGCTAAAGTAGCGATTAGCAATTTTGCGACAGATGGAATCTGCGAATATTATTGCGAATTCGCAAACTGCTACACTAAAATAGTGAAAATCGCAATTGTGGACTTCACAAATTGCGAATTCGCAAAACAGAATGCATGAAAAAATTGCAATTTGCGAATACTCGAAAATCGTAAATTTGCTAATCGCAATTACCACCAAGTCTGAAAAGGTGGTCACCAGGTGCAACCTATTTAAAGAGGCCCACAATGCCACAGTATTTTTCCACAATGGCTGGGCTGTATGTAATAGCAAGGAGGCTGCAACTCAGAGCTGCTGCACAGAGAAGGAGACGCCAGGAAAGGATCTTCAGAGCGCGCATCAACCTGTTCCAGCAGACTGAGGAGGAGATCCATATTAACTACAGGCTGGATGAAGAGAGTATCCTGGACTTAATAGAGGAGCTCAAACCTATACTTGAACATCCCACACGCAGGACACACACCATCCCCACCCATATACAGGTCCTGTGCTCACTGCACCTCTTGGCATCAGGGAGCTTCCAGGGGGTGATAGCCACAGCAGGAGGGGTCTAACAGCTTTCCCACTTTTTCCACGCGTTCCTTGATGCAATGGTACAGAGGCTGCATCACCACATCCACTTCCTCAACACACCACAGGCACTAGACCAGACCAAGCAGGAGTTCTATCAAATTGCACAATTTCCCCACATCATCGGCTGCATAGATGGGACCCATGTCACTATATTCCCCCCCTCCCAGTATGTGTTCAGGAATCGCAAGTCCTACCTTTCCCTGAATATACAGGTGGTGTGCAATGCCAAGCATATTATCACTGACATTGTGGCGAAGTACCCAGGCAGCACCCACGACTCATTCATCTTCCGCCACAGTGGGATCCACCGTCGACTCACAAATGGGGAGTTTGGTGAGGGCTACCTACTAGGTAATTGCATTGGAAACAAGGACACACTAGTAAAGTACAGCAGTGGCAGGACAGTGTTTAACCTGATTCCTCTGACCCCACAGGTGACAGTGTGTATGCTGTCCATGACTACATAATGACTCCGTACCTGAATCCTGTCAACGCTGGGGAGCGGGGGTACAACTGTGCCCACACAGCCACCCGCTGTACCATTGAGCGGACCTTTGGAATATTCAAGAGCCGTTTTCGCTGCCTACATAAGAGTGGAGGGGCACTACAAAACAGCCCCGAGACCTGTTGCAAGATTGTGGTTGCGTGTGCCATGCTGCACAACATCGCCACCAGGAAAGGCACCCCAATGGAGCTCACCGATTCCGAATCATCAGGGGATGAGGGGCCAACTCCAGGATGCAGGCCAGCCGGTGTTATTGGTGCGGCTGCCGAGCGCCAGAGGCGAGATGAGATCACACAGAACTATTTCTAGGTGAGAAATGATGACCCAATGCTATATATTTATGCAAGACTGTGTTTAATTTCCTTAGGTTCCAGATATATTACGTCACACAGCCTGTGTAGCACACAATGTAGTTCTAAATGTCCTGCACATGTTGGTCTCACAGTGCGAAGAAACAATACTTAACAAGTGTCTGTGTGCAATGGGTTGATACGCCCATTGCCATTTGGTAGTCAGGGCACCTCAACGTCAGCGCTGACGGCTCGTAGCTCCTCGCCCTGAGTGCACAGTGCGCTCTTCAGTAGCATCTGCAGCCCTGCCATGACGCACACTACATATTTTATCCTAACAATGGTTCACAGTGTACACAAAATACTCATTAAAAATAGCAAATATTTGAATCAAAATACAACAAACAACAAAAAAATTAAGAATGAAGATTATAGAAACATATATGGCCCTTATATAGAAAACGAATTTAGTTATAGAAACATATAAAACATCATTTATTTTATGAAAAATAGTATTGTGAGACTCAGACATATAAGCTGGTACATATAACAATTAATAGACATACACAACCAGACAAGTAGCATACAGTAAGAGGTTACATAAAAGTCGAAGTTCCAAACCAACACTGGAACTACAACACACAAAACAATGTGTCCTTCATAAATCGTGGCCACAGTTGCGTCGACGGCGTTTCGACCTTTGTCATAAATACATGGTCATCTTCAGGACTGATTATTTATTGAGCATCCCACCAAATAATTTGATTTGCCAAAAGGTCACAAGCGAAATACAACTCAATCCTTATATTAAAATCTAAATAAAAATGAAATGGACAGTCTTTGGAATTCAATTTCGAAACTTAACTCAGCTGCTGTATAACTTTAATCATATGCAGTGCGCAATGAATGTAAAAATCCTATAGCTGTCTTTGTAGAAGAGCTCCCAGGCGTTAGTAAATCTTTAAATTGTTCGCAACTCAATTGTTGAATCTCCGTTTTAGCACACTACGGCGCCTGTCCTGTGGGAGCGGTGGAGTGATGCTGCTCCTGCTTGATTGGGCGTCCTCCTCTAGTGGACTGTGGAGTCCTGTTCCAGCAGTGGCAGCTGCCCGCAGCTGGTCCACAGCACATGTGACCTGGACTAGTCCCCTGGCCACATCCTAGCTGCAGTGTGCCGCCTCATGCTGCATGCTTATGCAGCGCCGTGACAGCACTGAGGTGGCTGAGGCCAGACGGTTGACAGCCCTTGTGTATAAGTCAAGGCGTGTGTGGAGGTGCTGCCTCTCCCTGCACCTAGCAGCACGGTCCTCTCTTATCTCAGCACAGAGTGCCTCCAGGGCACCTGTCAGGCCCATGAAGCCCACCCTAATTTGTCTCTGAATGGCTCTTATGCTTTTTCCCTGCAGGCACTGCAGTTCAAGCATCTGCCCCTCAAGCCCTCTGAAGACTGTCTCCTCTCCTGCGGCAGGTGCACTTGTGGATGGACGTGCCCTGCGCCTGGATGGTATCGCTGGAATGGGAGTTGGAAGTGATTGAGCTCTGTGTTGTGGCTCAGACTGTCACTGGGCTTGGTGGGCATCATCATCATCAGTGTCCTGTGTTTCCTCCTCCA
Source organism: Triturus cristatus (assembly GCF_964204655.1). Lineage (NCBI taxonomy): Eukaryota > Metazoa > Chordata > Amphibia > Caudata > Salamandridae > Triturus > Triturus cristatus. The sequence goes on along the minus strand of NC_140585.1, from coordinate 805,956,212 downwards.
GCGGTGGCAATGGTGGCACTGCGATGCACCGGGGGCGTTTAGCAGGGATGAATGGGCTGCCCACCTCCTCCTCCTCCACTTGCCCTGACACCTCTGCGCTGTGGGATTCATCCTCCCCTCCGCTCATCGGTCCTTGTGTTTCTGTTGGTGCTGTGGACGTAAATGCACACATTAATTTGGTATCCTGCCTTGCATTTATCATGCAATAAATTACACTGTTTGTAGTTACATGGGTCCTGACTGTCTGTATTTTGCCTTTTCTGATGCACACATACTGGTTGATCCTGGCTGGGTGTCACTGCTCCAATGTTAGGTGCATGTGACTACATCTCCCATAATGCATTGCTGTGTGTGCTTGTGTGCCTGCACTGGACCTGCTTTTATGTTGTGTGCTTGGGTCTCTCCTGGGTGTTTGGGTGAGGTAGGGAGGTATCAGGGGTGTGATGGCATGCTTCTTACCTTGTCTGGGGTCTGGGTGGTCGGAGCTGTCAAGGTCTGCCACGCCCCTCACACTCTCCGGTAGCAGGGTCCCCTAGATCATTTCCTCAAGTGGCGAGGAAGCGGTGGCAGTGGAGGTCCCACCACCGGTCTTTTTAGCCTCCTCCAGCCTGGCAGCAACCTTTTCCTTCGAGCGCTGCGCATGTCATACCAGCGTTTTCCCAAATCCTCAACGCTGCGATGGGTGACGCCAATGGAGTTTACCTTTTCCTGTATGTCAGCCCATATCCTTCTTTTGCGTGTCTCTGGCACACGCAAGGATTTCGTCCCGAAGAGCAGCTCATGGCTCACCACCATCTCCTGTATCAAGACCTCTAGCTCCCTTTCAGAAAACTTGTGTTTTCGCTTCCTTGTTGTTTCCCCCTTCTGCATGTCCTGGCTGGCCATGTCTCCTTTCACACTAGCAGTGCAGTGGTGCCTGAACTCTCCTCCCAGCCTCTCACTCTGCTTCTGAAACTCAGGTGCAGCATGGGTAGTCACACTTCCTGGTTGTGATGTCATCAAGCTGCACCTGAGTTTCCGATTAGCAGATTTGCCATTCCTTATTTGCGAGTTCGCAAAATTAGAGAATACGCAAATAAGGAATCGCTATTTAGGTACTCGCAATTGAAAATACGAATTTTAGGGAATCGGTATATATTTGCAATGTTTTATTTACATACCGATTTGCGTTTCTCAAATTGCGATTCGCTAAAAATCGCAATTTGAAAATCGCAAATTCGATGTTTGATACATATGGCCCTCTGTGATTTGCCCAGAATCACAGGGTGTTGAGCCGACGCCAAGACTCAAAGCTGGTTCCCCAGGTCCAAAGTCATCAGCTCTGGCCATTACACCACATCCTTTCCCTAAGTTATTATTATTGACACAATGCAAGAAACAAACACTAGAGCATTCCAACAATATAGCCATTGACATCTGACCACATCAGCAGGTGAAGGAGTACTCACCTGCAACACACTGGAGCTAAATCAAACCCTACCGTTCAAACATAACAATGACTGACTCTATTATACACAACCTGAATAAAACGCACCACAAAACAATCACAAAGTAATCTGCTTCCTGTACCACACACCTGTCAAATCCTCCCATTTGTACAGAATGATGACTGGTCACATAATACATTCAGCTGAAACTTGAAGCTGTCAACCACAACGCCTTGACTTCCACACTTCCTCACATTTTCACCGCACGGGGTACAGGCTAAGTTATAAATATGGGCAGCACCAATCCTGTAAATGGAATTTGTCTGATTTGGCTTTATTATAATTATTATAACACTGTTGTGAGAGACTTTATACCTAAACTATCTACAAGGTGTGTGATAGGTTCTAATGGAAACTGCCTAAATCATTGAATTGAATAAACCTTTGAGAAATGCATGCGAGACACTATAGCAGGGCTTAATTTTTAAAACGTAAGTGCCAGGGTCCAAGGTATTTCTCAGGAGGCCATTGCAGCTTATGCTGCCCATTATCCCTGCTGGTGTTTCCAAATGCCAGTCCCGACACAACTACTAACCGTCATACTTCTACAACTGTAACAATTTGAACTATTCCATGCCATCCAAATCTGTAAGAATGGCCTGGTTGTACTAGAATTATTACATTTTATTGTATATTGAATTGTTAAACTCTCTGCTGATGTGCTCACCTCACAAATAGAATAATGTGGTGGACTGTCATAAGTGCCAGTATTGATAATTAAATGCAAGTGCTTAGCATCAGCGAACACCGCCTCAAATTAAAACTCTGTAGAGATTAGGCACACGTCGGCAGCCATTTTGGGAGACACCGATATTAAGAGTGGCCATTTTGTGGTACTGATTTCAAGGTTGATGGCAAGCATGAAAGCTAGAACCCACAGAATTGAATACACTTCGGAGCAAGTAGTGGTCCTTTTGTTGTATACATTTTTTTGTGTATCTACTATGGAGATGACATTAAACCTGATACAATTCAGTCTAATAAGGTAAGGAGGAACATCAGGGAGGTTATTGAGATATTACATCGTCTCTTAGAACTGATAAATAAATAGTTAACTCTTTTTGAAGAGAAAAGATTAAATATAAGAACAGGCTAACGCTTTCCTGAAAAAAGATCCATTACAACAGGATTTAAAAAGTTACTATACACTCCACAACAGAAACGTGTTTAGAACTGTTTCATCTCTACAGGAGACTGAATGTGGCTGTATAAGACAATTGAGTTTTGGATTACCAAAGCTGCTCACCTGTTATTTAAACTGAGGTTAGAAATGGAAAGGGTTGCATGCAATTTTGAGTTGACAACTAGTTTATAAAACGTACTCTATGACCTACAGTAACTAGACGTATCATATAAGGAAACCTTTGGCATAATTATACTTTGATTGTTGATACAGAGATGTGATTTGACTGTATAGGTGTGAAGGAGTAAACAAAAGAGAGACTTACAAAGCGAGAACCAAATAAGCAAAAAGTGTTTGTGTAACTGTGTATTGGAATTCTTTTTTTTAAGATGAAGGATATGAAGATGGGGATTTATGCGTTGATTCTGACAGAGAATGAACGAAGTTAAAAATTGTGCATTTGGAAATTAAGATGAGACCTTGATAGAGAAGATTAGGTGTTGTGTGTGATTCATCTAATTTATAAATACTGATCGTTCAGAATGAATTACAGTAAGTAAGTGAAACTCAAGTGAAACATCTTCTGATTCAAAAATTATTTCTGATATACATGCATATGTTATCATGTATAAGAGAGATTTAAAATATGTTGTAACAAATATTGCACATGAAGAGGATATTAAAACATCTTTTTATAATACTATGCAGAGAAATTGTGGGTAAATATAATTGCTCTCCTAAGTATTAGTTCTCATATTCATTTGCGAGCGATCAGCTCGCGAAACACGTGTTAACCAATGATTTTATGTGTATACAAGAAGATTAAAGATTATGGATTGAATGGAATAACTATTTGCATGAATACATATCGAGCTGAGCAAGTTGGTATGTACTGAGGGTGCATAGCGCTTGCCTAGTGTATGTGAGTGCCCCAGTTAATTGTGTAAGTCCTCCTAATGCCTACTATTATAGGCCTTGCCCTGTCTTCTGCTAGCATGTGCCAACTTTAGTCAGATTCCAAGCCTGGTGCCACTCAGGGTAGGGATGAGTTGGACAATGCAGGGGAGGTGAATAATGGTGCACATTACAGGGAGTTAGACTGCAGAGATCTTGATGTGTTGATTGTGCTGTGTGCAATAATTATTTTTGTATAATAAACTAATGTTAAAACACCTGGATACAGCCCACCGACCTCATCCTTATGTACTCCTAAATCAGTTTCAGATTCAAATTCATGATGTACAGAAATTATGATTTTGTTCCTGTTTGTTTCGAAATGGTTCTTAAATATACTTTGGTCAAGGTTTAATATTTAGGTAAATTGCCTTATCACCTCTAGGAACCTTGAGTGAACTGATCGTCAGCTGATATTACAAGTATGCTCTTGGCTGGAGAGATTGAAGGACAATATTTTGGAAAAGACCAAAAGGTACAAAATGTCCAGTAATACAAGGACTAGGCCCAGTTGATAATGGACAGGCCTTTCCTATATATTCTCATTCCGACACCAGTGGCTTTCTCTTGTCGGACAGTCAAAATGAAAATACACAGTAGCTCACTGTTAGACTTGAAATCTTTTGGCGTGTTTCCCCTGAGTTTTTGCTTTCTGACCTCCTGGTTTTGACTCTGTGTTTGCTGGCGTAGTGTTTCTGCACACTTTTCTCCCTGCTGATCAGTGGTAAAGTGCAAGTGCTCCTGTGGTAAATTGTGTTATGGATTGGTGTTTCCATGATTGGATATTTGATTTCCTTGTTAGTCCCTAGTAAAGTGCACTGAGTGTGCCAGGGCCTGTGAATCAAAGAACGATGGATTTAACCCAGATCTCTTGACTGGGGGAGAATGTCTGCATTGTCAGCATTCCGTCCATCAATTGTTTGTTGTAACACTAGCGGGCCTGCAGCACTGATTGTGCCACCCACGTGAATAGCCCTGAAAAGGTAACTCAAACCCGCCATTGTGGAGTCTGGGCGCAGTTGGTAACTGCCATGTCGACTTGGCCAGTGCACACACTTGCCAGTCCCTCACCTTCCCTTTTCTTACATGTCAGCCACCCCTAAGGTAGGCCCAAGGTACCCCTGTGGGCCGGGTGCAGTGTATGTGAAAGGTAGGACATGCCCTGGTGTGTGTGGCATGTCCTGATAGTGAAGGCTATCTGTTCCCCATAGGACAGAATGGGGATGTGTTTATAACATCTTAAAAACATAACTGGCCCAGGGAATTAGGTACGAAAATAAAGATTAGTATGCCTGAACTCAGAATCTTAAGATGCATCTTTTAGTGGAGGTGATTTTTACATTCTGTGTTTGAAAATACCACTTTTAGAAAGTAGGTATTTTCTTGCTCTGTCATCCCGTGTGCCTCTGCTGGAATGTGAATTGCCTGTCTGGGTTTTGGATGACAGAAGGTTGGGGAGCAGGAGTGGCTCCAGATAGTCTAGGTGGGTCAGGAAAGGGCTGAATAGACCTGGGCTGCAATTGGGGAAGGGGGAGGAGATTTCCTTGCACCTCAAAGGGCCTGGTCTGCCTCTGACCATGCTGTCTCCACCTCCTGCCAGGAAGTCACACCAGAGAAGGCAGCCTGGTTCTGGCTGGGCACAGACACTCTCTGCCTAAGAGATCAAAGGATTTTGGGATATAAATACTGGGGCCCAGACCCCTGAACTTTAGAACTCTTTTGGACCAAGAAGACTGCCAAGAAGAAGAGCCGGGGAAGCCGTGAGGAGTGAGGAACTTCGATTTTCAATTGTGATCGTATCGACCCGCCATTTTGTACTCCGCCGCCATCTTGTGTTGCCCTCACTCAGGCAGCACGACGATCGAAGTCTTTTTCTGCTTTTTCTGCAGCTACATGTCGAAATAACCCTTCTGCCTCTATTGGCAAAGCTGGTGTTAGGACTGGCCGAGTACACTAATCCCTGTCTGGTCTTTCTAATCCCCGTCTCAACTATCTGTTGGTTCACACTATTCTTTTCTGACTTGATCTTATCGTCTGGCCTTCGCTGTCTTCTGCTAGCATTCTCTTGTTTCACAACTGTCCTCCAACACACACAAACGTATCTCGCCACCTGCAAGTTAGTTGTGGATCTGTTAATGAATTAGTTTGAAGGAGGGGTGACAAACACAGTTGGAGGAGAGGCTTCTTCGAGTCATCTGATACTTTGTTTTCAAACCTTTCCTATTGGTGCTGTCCTGTTTTCCAACTTTTCTTATTGGCTCTTCTCTATAAGTTCTGGGTGTGTATTTGGTTAATGTATATTTCACCTATGTGGTATATAAGATTGTGCGCCACGGAGTTAAGTGGCAGTCTCCTGAGAACCTACCTCGTGTACTTCTGGGACAACTCTACTAGCTGCAGCTAATAAATCTGATCTTTTACGCCGACAGAGTGTCCCCGTGTCTCTTTGTAGCTCAGCAGGAGAACCCAGGAGATTAAGGCGTACCCTGCGCCGCCAGGTCCAAAAGGTTCTGGTTCTTCAACTGGCGCCCAATGTGGGGCGGCTTCAGTGGTACCGGTTCTGCCCGAAGGTTGTGAGGAACCCCGCAAGAAAATTCTGGAGGAATTGCGAGCCACGTCAAGCGACCCCTGTATGTTGAAAGTGGTCCGAAGGTCTTTTGCAGCGCGGTTACTCCTTCCTGACGGCTACTAACGACTGCTGCCCTGACTGCCGCCCTGCCTTGGCCCTTCCTTTGATGATGTATGGTAAGGCAAGACGATAGATGGGCCTCTGTTGGTGTAAGAAGACGTCCTTAGTTAAGTATTTTGTGGGTCGTGCCCACAATTTTTGTCCTTATTTCCTTAGTACCTCTGGTTCTTAGATTCGACTATTGCAATAGCCGAAGCCAAGGGTAAGTGCATTTGTGCTGCGTAAACTGAGTTTTACCCCTTGAAGTTTGTGAACAGTCAGGTGAAATCACGAGATGCCTGGTCTGACTAAGTTTGGAAAACTTTGTTGCTTTGGTTGTAATAGGGATTCCCGGCTTGAGGACTCTTGTCCGATTCCTTCGGTTGGAACTCCCACATATGAGCTCTATTCAAAACATGGTATTGGCCCCATTGCCTTTAACGAGACATGGACCCGATACACGAAGAAAGATGGTGTTTTAAAATGGCCAGGAAATTGTAGTTTCGATTCTGATGTGCTAGATAATTTGGAAGCAGTTTTATTCAAAAGAAAAGCCCGGCCGGCAATGTTTGACTCTTTCCGCCTTTGGCGTAAGGAAGCCAACAGAGAGAAATTAAGCAAGCAAAACGAGATAGGAAAGCACAGGGTATGACAATTATACAGGCTGCCCAACAATTCAAAGATGATGAAATTAATAATGCGATGGAAATTTCAGTAAGACAGCATCCTATGGCGATAGATAAATGTTATCCGGTATTGCCTGTTTCCCCTTCCGATAACAAGAAAGATTTAGAAGAAGATCCCCTAATGTCCCATTTATTGAGGTTGCCTCCGCCCTATGTACAAGGTACTAATGCACCCCAGTTGTTACAGCCTGTTCAGCTGCCAGTGGTACCTCCGCCTGTTCCGGCTCTTCCGCATTTGCCTCCTCCAGTATTACCGCCTCTGCCGGTTTTGCCCTTAACTTCAACTTTCTTGCCCTCATCTCCTGATCTTCGATCTCCTTTGCCTTCTGCTCCTCCTGCAATTACCGGTTCTCCTTCCACTAGTTCGCCTAATACCTTGTCCCCTATTCTTATGTCCAATTCTCCATCTGTGCGTACGCGTCTTACGGACACCGTCACTGGTACTCTATCTCCTTTCTTTGAAGCTTTAAATGTGTCTCCGGCTTTTGCTTGAAGACAATCTCGCAGTCAATTCCCAGATTTTGAAGAACAAGAAAGGTTGGACTCTCTCGCACGTAAATGGATCAAGAAGGGTCCTCAATACAGTATGCCCGATATTATGCCTACTTTCTCACAATGGAATGCGCCTACGCAAAGATATGTTTTTAATGCAATGTGTGATACTCTCATTAAAGAATGGGAAGATGTGAATTCGAGTCCAATCCCACAAGATCTGTTAGATGTTCAGGTTGATTTTGATAAAGGACTTGTTGTGGGTTCTAAGGTTGAGAAAGCTGTAAGGACACTTATTTCTTATAGATCCTTATTGTCCTCTCAGGCTTTCCTTGATTCCGATCCGTCGGTTAGACTGACACTGAAAAATTATCCCATGAGAGAGGTTCCTCCAGTATGGAAGGAAGAGGTCGCAGCAGTAGGTGCTAATCCAGCTATTCCTGCTCATTTTCAACGTATATGGGTACATGTTCCATGGAAACGATCTGAAGTTTTGGCTCTTAAGCAGACTCTACCGGATCCTCGTAAAAACCCTGCAGGTTATTATAAAGAATTATCACAGACAGTTGATGCTTGCATCATGAACCTAGCTGATATCGATATGTTGATGGGAAATGTAGTCCCACAGACAATATGGGCTAGGATTCGTAAAGAGAATCACGCACAGGAATTAGGTGCCAATTGGGATGTTATAACTGCCACAGATAGAGACCAAGTGGGTGGTGCAAAGCCTGACGCTTTGATTTCGGAACTCCCTGGTAGGATTATTACATTAATGAAAACGATGATGCCTTCATTGAGAGTTAATTGGGAAAAACTAGCAGCATGCAAACAGAAGAAAGACGAGAGTGTCTCTGATTTCTTCACCCGTTTTGAGGAGACATTTATTGATCACAGTGGTCAAGATATGGCTACAGAGGGTGGTCAGCGATTATTTGTGGACAAATTTGTATTTAATTTGCTTCCTGAGCTGTCACACAAATTGAAAGATTCCGAAAGTTCATGGGCTGTTTCTTCCTCTGCCCAGATATTGGCTACTGCACAATATTATGAAAATAGAGATAAAGAAGAAAGAGAAAAGCAAGAGAAAAAGACAAAAGAATTAAAAACAAAGGTTCTTTTGCAACAAGCTTATCCTCCTCGCTATGTTCAGCCTCAGTTTCAACAGCCTCCGCAGTTTTAGAGGTTGTGTCAAAAACCTGAGCCATATATTCTGCGACCTTTGTTAGGACCTAATCAATGTGCCTATTGCAGAGAAGAGGGTCATTTTAAAAGTAGTTGTCCGGTTTTATTGCAGCGCAATGGAGCATTATCTGCTCCACGAGGTCGTGCTGGCCTCCAGTCCGCAAACAGAGGTAGAGGTCGAGGTATGTCAACTCAAGAACAACGTTCCCTTCCTCCTCCCAATTCTGTGAATTATTTTGATCAGCAAAATATTAGGACTACACAGTATTGCAATGAGGATTGTTATGTAGAAGGCGAGAATGAGAGTCTTCACACTAACTAGGACAGCCATGGACAAAGTAAGGGAGCTGTGTCGATTCCAGTAGATCAGAATGGACCCTATGTTAATGTCACTACAATGGGTGTCTCAGAGCCATTTCTCCTAGATACTGGTGCGATGAGAAGTTCTATCATTCATTCCAAACTCCCTGGGGCACCTTTGTCTGGCTTAACAAATGTTTCCGTAGGATTTTCTGGCGCCCCTGTTCCTAATCCGGTTTCTTGCCCTTTGCCTATTTCAATTGGCCCTTATGATTTGGAAGCTCCACTTCTCTTGATGAATGGTTGCGGTGAGAATCTGTTGGGTCTGGACTTATTGAAAAGAATGCATGCTACGATATATTGTTCTCCTTCTGGTGTATATCTTACTTTAGGACAAAAACTGATCTCTCCAATGTATTTGTCCAAATATCAGTTTCCACCTGAATTGCTTTCTCTTCCGGCAACGCTTTGGGCCACGGGTCCGAACGATGTGGGTTGTCTTGAGATTCCACCTTATGTTGTCACTCTCAAGCCTAATGTTGAATTGCCACGTATTCCACAGTATAGAATTTCTACTGAAGGTGAAAAAGCGCTTTTGGAAATCATTCATGATTTGATTCAGAAGGGTGTGGTTGAGGAAACGAGAGGTAACATATGCAATAGTCCTATTCTTCCTGTTCTTAAACACACTGATCCTTCTCAGCCTCCTGTATATCGTTTCGTAATTGATCTTCGGGAGGTGAACAAAATCGTTGTACCACAATTTCCTGTAGTCCCAGATATCACTGCTCTGTTGACGATGATACCTTCCACAGCGACTTGGTTTTCTGTTATCGATCTAAAGAATGCCTTCTTTAGTATTCCCATTGATGAAGAGAGAGAGGAATGTATGAGGATACAGTGGAAAGTGTAAGAGCGATTCAGAAAGAGGCTACAGAGAAAGAGTTGAGCAAGTGGAAAGAAAGTACAGGAATGTTGGATGAGATGGGATGTTGGGTGGAATTGTCTGAGCACCAACGTTGGCTGTTACCAGACGCCTATGTGCTGCCAGTAGTCACTATGGCGCATGGTCCAGCTCACCTAAGTGCAAAAGGTATATGCAAGCTTCTGGCTCCAGTGTGGCAAAATGAAGGAATCCCGAAGTGTGCAGACAATGTAGTGAAACATTGTATTGTTTGTTTGATGTACAATCCGGGAAAGGGAACCCCAACTCCAGCAGGTCACTTTGCTCCTCCGACATATCCATTTGAGGTGTTACAGATCGATTATATTCATATGGAGCAATGCAACAACTTCAAATATGTTCTGGTGGTAGTATGCGCCTTTTCAAGATGGATAGAAGCATACCCTCTAAAAGACAACACAGCCTTATCCACAGCTAAAGTTCTACTAAAAGAATTTTTCCCTAGGTTTGGTTTGCCGCGCATTGTCTGGAGTGACAATGGGAGCAAAGTTGTGGGCCAAGTCATGCAAAAAGTTTGTGCGGGTCTTGGTATCAAGCAAAAGTTCCATGCGGCAAATCATTCACAGTCAGCGGGTTTAGTAGAATGCTATAACGGTACACTAAAGTTAAAACTAGCGAAAATTCAGGCTAGTACAGGACTCAATTGGCCCGATGCTTTACCATTGGCTCTTCTGTCCACCAGAACTGCAGTACACTCTCGTTTGGGACTTAGCCCTTACAAAGTGGTTTTTGGACGCCCGGCTAACGTATGGGGAGTCCCTCGCCCTAAGAAATACTCAGACTTACCATATCCAATGTTGATTGACTACTTGCATGACCTTACGACTAAATTACGTGTTCTCCATCAACAGGTTCAGAGTGCTTTGCCGGAGGTTTCCTCAGACCCAGGTCATTCCATCCGACCAGGTGATTGGGTCTGTACAAAGAATTTCCAAAGGACGAAAAATTTGGAGCCCAGGTGGAAGGAGCCTCAGTTAGTACTTTTAACTACGAGAACAGCAGTCAAAGTCGAAGGAAAGAAAAATTGGATTCACGGTGTGCATTGTAAGAAAGTGCCTTTGCCTCTACCTTTCGATCAGTGGGTTCGTAGGGGTATTGGTGACTCTGAAAGTGAAAAAGTTCCACGATTCGTACCTTTCAGTGATGCACACCTGAATGGAACATTGTCTGAGAAAGAGAACGACAAAATTCTGCAGGATGCGATAACACCACATCGTCGCTTGAATACGACAAATCCACGAACATTGTTTTGAGACCAAACGATATCTGATAAAGAACATTATAATTTGAGACCTAGACCAAAGAACTCTTAAGATTTCTCTCTCCTATGTAGTATTCTGTCCCGGTTGCAAGGTCACAGTAGGAGTCTTAGTTGCGACCTGAGTAGTGGCAATAGGCCTGCAGGACTTGCAGTGTCATAGGACGGCAGACAATCATGACTAAGTGATCGAGGAAGATTGCCGTGAGCATCCACTTAGAAAGATGGAAACTACACTAAGCAAAAGAGAGAGAAAGGATGAAATGAAGAAAGAATCCTGTAAATTAATGTATAGTCGTTTTAATATAATCTTATGTATTATTATATTATTGTGTATTCTTTTGGTGTTTATAAGTTGGATTATTTATGCTCTGCAGCAAAAAGTTGTCTCTCCTTCTTCCTCTTCGTCTTCTTCTACTGTCTCTCCACATCTGTTTCATACACTTCCTCAACATGAACTCATTAGAAGAACTGAATATTATAACAATTCCTTTGTCCAGTTGTTACATCAACATCAATTAGTGATCAATACAACTGACTGTTGGGTGTGTGGACTCATGCCACATACCGTAGAAAAAGGAATGCCATATTTAGTTCTTCCGTTCTCCTATGAAGGTTCTGCTTGGGCTTATTTTGTTATCTTCTCCAATGCCTATCAAAGCAAATTCAGACGATCCGTTAGTTCACAAATTAGTGATCTGGATTTTAGTCATAGTTCGTTAATAAAAGGAATGGTAGCTATGGCTAAAATCATGGAAAATAGTAAGATCTCCATTGACGAAAGAAAAGCGTACACTAACTGGAATGTCACCCATTATGTCACTAGCCTTAGTGATAAAGTTAAAAAAGGAAAATCTTCACCGATTTGGACTATACCACATCAGGGCAATTTCTGTTTACAGATAAATGGTCAGTCTGCTGACACTGTACAAAGAAATAGCTGTTCCCACACATACGTCTACTCCTCTCAAAACTCGCCTCCTCTAGTGCCGTCTCAAGGCACATATTTCATTTGCTATAATAGGGCTTACACATGGTTGCCAGCTGGTTTCTCCGGAACTTGCTATATAGCTTTCCTTCTTCCCCCTACATACACCGCTTCTGCAAATCATCATCGAAACAGATATGGCAGAGGGATTATTAATTCCAAAGACACAGCAGGACAAGAGGGAGGAGATTTCCTCAAAGGATTTCTTCCTTTTTGGGGTCCAATGGCCAACAGCAGAAATATAAGGCAATTGGTTTGTGTCGTAGACATCACTGTAGGAGCCTTAAGTAATATCACGGCAGAACTACAGGCAGATCGTCTTATGACTTTACAAAACCGAGTTGCCTTAGACTTTGTTCTTGCAGACCGTGGTGGAGTATGCAAGTTGATCGGGTCAAGTTGCTGTATTTTCATACCTAATGACGGAGTTAAGTGGCAGTCTCCTGAGAACCTACCTTGTGTACTTCTGGGACAACTGTACTAGCTGCAGCTAATAAATCTGATCTTTTACGCCGACAGAGTGTCCCCGTGTCTCTGTGTAGCTAAGCAGGAGAACCCAGGAGATTAAGTCGTACCCTGCGCCGCCAGGTCCAAAAGGTTCTGGTTCTTCAGGAGGAACTACCACTTTGCTGTGTGCTTTGCTGTGTTGGCCTGCAGTGGCTGCTTCTGTCTTGGGCAGTGAAAGGACTGGACTGGACTTTCTGAAATCTGCTTTTGTGAGTTTCTCCAAGGGCTTGAGGTAGAGCTTGCCCCCTGTTCCAGAAGTCTCAGGAACAGCAAAGACTTCAAACTCTTCTGCCCTCAGCTCTGGGGTCTGTGTGTTTTGTGCTGCAACAGAAGAAAAGCAACCCGACAAAGTCTCGACGCCACTGCTGACTCCGTGTCCTGAAGGCACCGCAGAGGGCACCACCGCAACGCCGCACCGCGACCCTGGTGTCACCAACGAAGCCTGCTGATGCCGCCACCAAGCTGCTGCTCAAAACCGTGACCTGTGGGCACTGTACTCCGCACCGCCTTGCTTCACGACGATGCCTTGGTATCACTGATGACGCCGCTCTACGCCAAAATCTACGCTGCTGCTGGCACCGTGGTTCGAGGGCTCTGCTCTTAAAGTTACACGACACACTGCTCTCATCCCACACCGCAGCCTTGACCTACCGACGCCGGCACCATCGACTACAGTTCGTCAGCCGACGACAGCCGCTGCTTGCACAGTGACTTGCCAGCACTGACACGAGCACCGCATTCATCTCGCACCTCAACCCTGGTCTCACCGACGACACCATCTGACACCGCCACGAGCCGCTGCTCACACCGCGACTTGAGGGCACCACACGCCGCACAGCTGCACTTCGCACTGCAGCACCCAATGCCTGCCAACGCCAGCGCTCCTGGCTCCAACAGAAAGGAGATCGATCTGCAATGCATGTGACTTCGATGGTCCCGACGACTCCTGCACCGACCTCCGGAACCGACGCCTGCAGACGCCGTCCTTTCGGAAGCTCCACGAGAGGTCGTTGACGCCCTGCATTTCTTAAAGGTACTGTTTGCAGGACTTTCTGGCACCGTAGCTGGCCAGCGACACCGCGGTCAGCCAGAACTGCTTGGATTTGTTTGTTCACGACGCCGTGATAGCCGCGGACGGAGCTATCGACATTAAGGAACTGTTTTTCAAGCATATTTTGATAACCGAAGAGTTTTAAGTACTGTATTGTGCATTTTTATCATATTTGGTCTTCTCTTAAGTATATAAAAATATTGGATATTTTTCTAAACTGGGGTGGTGTCCTTTTGTAGTGCTTACACTGTATTACTGTTGGTTACATGCAAATGCTTTACACACTGCCTCTAAGATAAGCCTGACTACTCGTGCCAAGCTACCAAGGAGGTGAGCAGGGGTTATTTTAGGAGTCCTTATCCTGAATAGAGTGGTGGTTTCTGCCTGGCTTTGGCACATGCCCTAGCCCACCAAAAATCCCATTTCTAACACTCACTTTATAAAACAATAGCTTCAACACATAGGATTTACAATGTAGTTTGTGTTACCCTTTGTACCTTAAAGAAAATAGGTTTTGTTGCTGATAGCACGGAAAAGATAACACCAGAGAGGGGCGCTAAGATGTAGTGAATAAGAGCTAGTTCATTCATCTTCCCTGTTAGATTGTAGAACTTTGTGGTGTTCCAAGAACACATGTGCCTACTGTCACCTGATCACCCACCTTTTCTTGGATATGTCTAATCCAAGAACCTGCTGTTATGGGATGAGAGTGGGAGGTGGCCACAGATCCCCTGAAAGCTTCAGGCAGGTGAATAACGAATATGTTCAATAGCAGTGCAGAATGTTGCATGATATTTCCTAATGTGTCATAATTTGTAGAATTTTATAAATTTTAAAACATAGATTAACATAAAAATGATTTGTTACAAATTTACGTGCAAGGTAAATATTTATAACAAAGACTATTTCATGGCATTTATGAAAAGATGCGATTTGATCAAACCTTTATATGGGATTCCATTTGCCCTAATCACCATTTTTATATATAGATATTGCGTTAACCACGTACTAGAAAATAATGATAATAGGGGTGTGTAGAGAACCTTTCCAGCCGCAAAAGACTGCCGCCTAGTTGACTCAAGAAAGGATCTATGTGTTCACATTTAGGGGAGACCTTGGATTAATGACTTACAACTGGCTACTCTGGCAGGTAAGTCAGCAATTAGAAAGCAGCTATAAAATTAAAGATGTAATTTTAACAATTATGAACTGATAGTAGAGAAATAATTAAAGCAATTATTAAATAATTAATAATAAATAACATATTAATATATTTGCTTATATATTACCAAATATATAACTAACAGTCAGTGGTGTTTAAAAATCATTTTAGTGGGAGGGGCAAGTGGTCGAAGATGTAACTATAAGAGGCATTGAGCAAACGTAAATAGAAAACACATACACACGTATGCATCATAAGATTCTGACTGGAAGTGCTTATACGCTACTTTGTCTAGCCTCTCTATTAAGCTCCATCTCCCCCGCTATGGAAGAGTTTTGCGGTTTGTCTAAAAGGACTGATGTGGGTGCCGAATGAGTCAAGCATAACCATTTGAAAGGTCACTGCAGTTTGTGCTGTCAGCAAGTCTCAAATCCAACACGTTTTATTTTAAATAATTACGGGTATCGATCCCCTTGTTTCAGTGTTATGAATACTATTATGCACCTAAGTCATTAATCTCAAAGTCATTAAAAAAAGAAAAAACGTGGCTCCTGATGTTAAAAAAGAGGCTGGTTCCATCACATTTCTGGCATTGCTATGCGACCAGCCTCTCCTTTGTGGTGTCAGGGAAGCACAAAGCCCTGGTTCTGCCTAGGCATAAGGAGCTAAAATCCCCAATACACACCTGAGTACATCTTGTCTTGCCCCTGGCGTTAACATGTCTATAGCAGCGGAAGGGCACAAGGAGAGCCAATGACGGAGTTTAACACTGAAGCTCGTGCATGTCTATGTCGGTCAGGGGGGTTGCATTGTTGGTTGAGATTCACTGTGGCTACACTGCTAGCCCTGTGACTGTACAATTCACAGGGGCCTTTGGTCGTTTGGAGGGCTGTCCATATGTGGAGGGAACCTGCCTGGTCAAGCCTCATTGGTGGTGGCTAACCTCCTGTTTTGTGAGTGCCCATAACTCTCTGTATTGCCGGTGTATCCTCATGTGCGTTTGGGTTCCTGTGCGACTTTTAATCTTCAGCAAGAACGGGGACATTTCTGGCAACACTCAGCTGTTAACGCTTAGGGACAGATCTTTAAAAAATGGACCTTTGTGTCAAAGAATCCTTGCTAAACATGTGCACACGCGGAGAACGGTGAGTACAACCCCAAGCCCTGCAAAGCAGGCCTGGAAGAGCGACCGTAAGGTCAGTGATTGCTGTCTTCAATAAGCACTTATCGATGCAACTGTCCAAAGGCTGTGTGATGTCATTTTCTGTAATGCTTCTTGGGCAGGGCACTACAGGGTCTCCACCAAGAATGCCACCAGCTTGTGGAGCGAGAGTGTCCCTGCCGAACAGATAATCCCCTCAGTTTACACCTAGGACGGACAGCCACCTCAGGGGCAAGATGGATCCGTGAGAACATGCGTCAAACAAGCCCTCCATATAAGAAGCGCATTGTCACCATTATTTTTCAGTAAGAAGAGTGCACGCACAGTCAGGCGTATCCCTTACACGGGCACCGAGTTCTGCATTCATTGTTCGCGTTACATCACAGGTCCTGGGCGAGACGAGACACCCTATTCACGCTGTCTGCTTTCACTTTGATGACATATAAAGGGTACCACATTCAGCTTTCCTTTTGCTCCACTGCCAAAAGTTAGCTTATTGTTTTACTCCCCTTCAGATGTGGTTAGAAGACACATTTGCTGAGATTCCAATAATACACGAGTAAAGTAATGCAAGTGCAAGATGGTAATTCAAGTGGTGACAGTGAATGGGGCATGAGGCTTCTTCCCTTAGAAGATGGGAACATGCACTTCACGTTCGCTTTCCCTGAAAAATATTGTTTAGAACTAAAACTCACTGGTAAAACGTGGCAGCAATACTGTCCAGTTAGGCGAACTGAAAAACACTTAGATGAAATAAAGTGAGTTAGGATTAGGAACAGCTTCCTCACCATATGCAAGTGAATCCATTCCAAAATTCTATTAAAAATAGGGCCAAAGGCCGCACTGGACCAGCGCCGGATATGGACAAAGTTACCCTGGGGTCCAATACATTGGGTGCTGTAGAAAGGGGACAGAGCCATCAAAGGCAGCGAAATTATCTCTCTGTTCGCCAGTCGTTCTGGGGGGAACAACTCCAGTAGTGAGATGTTTGCCGTGGCCCCTGCCTTTCTCAAGGCCTCCGGCCATGGCACCCATGGCTCGTGCCACATGAGGGTGCCATTGAAATCAGACAAGAAGGTTTCCCACTGCCTCAGGTCCTCTTTCACCCCCTGTGTTAGGCGTACCCTGTGGTGCCTCTGTGTCATGCCCCTGGTTAATCAGGCCAATCTTCCCGCAAAGGTGCGTCCCGCAGGGATTACCCTTGTGGCGAAAGTCAATTTTCCCAGCAGCTGCTGTACCTCACCTAGCATTGCCTTTTTTTGTTGATTCAATCTACCGATAATCTCTCTTAGCTCCACCCCCTTCTCGGGTGGCAATTTGCATGTCCCTGCCACTTCGTACTGCTCTATCCCAAGGAAGGACAGTTTTGTAGTCTGGCCCTCTGTCTTGTCCCTGGCTAGGGGGATTCCTAATTCCCGAGCCATTCCTATGAAGTTCTGAAGGAGGTTGGCGCAGTCCCCTGTGCCTGCCCTACCAATAAAGATGAAGTTGTCTAAGTAATGAACCCGTCCTCCCATAGGGGCCCTTGTTCCTAGTTCCCATTCCAGGAAACTGCTAAAAGCCTCGAAGTATGCACAGGATACATAGCAACCCATCGGTAGGCACTTGTCATAGTAGTATTGCCCGTCTAGCTGAAAGCCTATCAAATGCTAGCTATCTGGGTGTACTGGCAGGAGGCGGAAAGCTGATTCTATGTCTGTCCTTGCCAACAGGACCCCACCCCTGCCTGCCTTATCAGGTCCACCGCATCGTCCACAGATACGTAGGCTACTGAGCAACTCCCCTGTTCGAGCCAGTCATTGGTGTGATAGATGATGCATTAACCTGAACTTGCCTGCCTCCTTCTTGGGTACCACGCCCAAGGGGGATATCACCAGGTCCTCTGGGCGGGGGGGTGGGAGGGAATGTGAAAGGTCCAGCCACCCGGCCCAGCTGGACTTCCTTCTCCACTTTCTGTCATGCCACCCCCGGGTTGTCTCTAATTGATTTTAAGTTCCGGCTTTCCCAGGCACCCCTGGTATTGGAAAACCTTGTGTGAAACCTTCTGCTAGCTTTTGTTTGTCCGTTGCCTTGCGATAATGACCTAGTAGGTATATATGTTTTTTGGGGTCAGTAATAATAATAATAATAATCAACTTTATTCGATTTGATAGACAAACCATAAAAGCATATAAATAACAGTCGTTAAAATTGATTCACAGAAGAGTACAATTAGCTAAAATATGCTAAAATACAATA
This sequence comes from Triturus cristatus, assembly GCF_964204655.1. Classification (NCBI taxonomy): domain Eukaryota; kingdom Metazoa; phylum Chordata; class Amphibia; order Caudata; family Salamandridae; genus Triturus; species Triturus cristatus. Next base: position 805,937,987 of record NC_140585.1, on the reverse strand, counting down.
TCATTAATGAAAAGTCTTAACATACTATGTATCACCAGAGAGGGAAAAAAAAACCCAACTCATTGATATACTCAACCCCCCCTTGTTATTCGTACCTTTAAAGCGGCTCTTAAAAAGTTTGTCACACAATAAAGCGTAAAAACATCGGTTGACATTTTTAAAAACAGCAAAGCTACCCGAGCCTGCCTGAATCTAACTGTCTTAATAGCTCTTTCAGAAAAAGTTTCCTGGGGTAGGCATAGTACGGGCAGAGTAAAACTAGGTGAAGTGTGTCCTGCGGAGACTTCATTTCGCAGCCACAGGGCCCTCTCTCTTCTGAATTTATAATAAAGCCTGCCGGTACTGCCAATAAATGATGAATGTAATTTAATCTAAAACGGGTTACCAAAAACAATCATGGGCATTAGTCATTAATGTTAAGTAAGGTTCTATGCCCTGTGATGTTTTAACTAAAATATAATCTCTCACCGAGTGTTTCCCCAGTACAACAGTTTCGCGCTGTGTCATCGCAAACGTTGGGTACAGTGTTTTAATATCGCTTATATCTTTTGAAAGGAATCCCTAACGTATTTCAACCATGGGATTTTCCGCGCATGCTCCAGAGAGAGACAATCCCGTACTACCAACCTTGTCAGGCCCACCTCTTCGTTGGTCCAGATCTTCAGCCAACATACTAAGGGCTTCACTCCTATGCTATCTGAAATGTACCTAACACCCAGCTCCTCATGTATACAGTATGCTGGCGTGCTATGTGGGACTTTCAGCATCCGCCTTAGATATTTGTTCTCTTTCCTTTGCAGGATAGTAGGTTTAACAAATCCCCACACCTCGCTGCCATACAGCACTTTAGCACAGCAAACGGATTTATACAATTTTAAAATCACACCCGGAGTCCAGTACCCCAACCTCTGGGCATAATTTGCAATTAAGCCCGTGGACCTGTTCAAAGTCATACACTTTTCCTCTATAAGGTGTTTAAAGTCCAGATGGTTACCAAAAAACACACCCAAATAGGCGAAGGCTGGGACTTTACCTAGGGTGTATGATCCTATAGTGTAATTATATTTTTTGCTAGGCTTCTTTCCCATCTCCATCAAGTATGATTTTGCAAGATTCGAGGACATGTCCAAGTGATCCATGAATTTTACAAAGCCGTCTATTATAAGCTGTAAGCTATGTGGGGTGCGGGCCAAAAGCACCGTATCGTCTGCGTACAGCAGCACCGGGACTGTTCTGCCCCCTATTCTAGGTATATCAGCCTCAATGTTCCGCAAGGTGGCATCGAGTCCGTTAATGTATATAGTAAACAAGAATGGAGCTAAAATGCATCCTTGTCTCACCCCACTAGAACAATTAAAAAGCCCTGTAACTTCCCCCTCCTTTGTATATCTTACAGCTGCTGTCGTATTGGAATGCAGTGAGTGGAGGATGTTTATTATGGCTATATCTACCCCAAGGTCCCTCATTAGAGCCCACAACTTGTTGCGATTCACGCGATCAAAGGCCGCGGCGATGTCCATAAAGGCTAAGTATAGTGCCCCGGCCTTCTCTATAGTATATTTAGCAGTGATAAGATACAGATTAAGACACTGATCTACGGTGGATTTTCCCGGGCGAAACCCATATTGCATGTCCGTGATAATTTGTGTTTCCTCTGCCCAATCCGTCAGCCTATTTAAAAGCACCCACCCCAGGACCTTAGCTGCAACATCTATCAGCGATATTGGCCGGTAACACTGTGGGCCATCCCTTTACCCTTCTTAAAAATCGGCACGATAATAGCAGAGGACCAGGATTCTGGCATGTTTGTGTTTACTGCTGCATTCAGTACCCTTGTTAGAAGAGGGGCCCAGACCTCGGTGTTAGACCTAAAAAGGTCCGGTGGAATCCCGTCTGGCCCTGGAGCCTTGTTCCTTGTCAGACCCTCTATTCCTAATGTTACTTCGTCCAACGTAAAGACAACAGGGGTGCAACCTAATGGTATATTTAGGGTTTGCTGTTCATTCTGGGTGGCAAGATGGTTATACAGTCCCTAAAAAAGGTCTCACCATTGATCTTGCAGAATGTTATTACTTAGCCCTGGCTTGTTTGGATCAGAGAAACAGGGATTATTGATTACATTCCAGAAGCGAGCAGAGTTCTTCGATTTTGCCGCCTCTGTTAGTTCTTCCCATGTAGCGCGTTGTAGCTCCCTCTTTCTTCCTTTGACAGCTAACTTGTAGCTTGCGCGACAAGCAGCCACCAGAGCCCTATCTCTGGGTTTCTGTTTAATTGTTCCTTTCAATTTTCTCAGGGCCCCAGAGCATTGACTGTCAAACCACCTTGGAGCGGCCCCGCTGGGCCCCCTTAAAGGGGCCTTCAGTAAGTTTTCTACTAGATGTGCAATGTTCTTAAAGGCCTCTATTAGTTCCACATCTTCCACCCCTAAATCTAGACACTTCAATATTTCCTGCTGTCCTTTATCAAATAGAGAGGCATTAAAAGAGCCCGTCTCAACCTTGGCCCATCTAAGCCTTCTGCCTTGGTCCGTAGCAACAACTTCCGTGCATCCAGCCTGTTTATCCAACACTTGTAGCTGTGACTGTGTCCCGAGCACTTAGGTAAGTGGGTTATGGTCGCTGTAGACACTATGTTCAATATCGAATCTCAGTATATCCCCCCTTAATAAGGGGGTAACAAAAATAAAATCAATGAATGAATAACAACCTCTCCCTTTATATGTAGGGGGGGCCAAGCTATTCTTTTTATTGGAAAACATATCCATCGTGTGAATTAATCCAAACGAGTGTAATATGCCAGTGAGTTCTCATTCGACCTGGGTATGCTCCAGATGAGGGCCTTTCCTTAATGGGCAAGATAGCCAATCCTCCTGTGCCACCTTCAGTTAAGGGCAAAGGTGACAATTAAAATCTCCTACTAATATCAATTGGGATTGAGCCATCCCCTTCCCTCGTGTCTTTTCTAGCCATGTGTTTAATTCATGGAAACTGCCCCCACCCTGTAAATTTGATATTGCATTATAAACATTTATTAAAATTATCCTAAGGAAATTATTTGTGAGTTTTAAAGCTTGAACGACCTTTGAGTCCCAGGCCAAGTTCTTCCATATGCCTTGTAGTCTCACATCTATAAATATGATCAAGCCCCCCTTGGCTCTTCCTGACACTGATCTAACTGCTGGGGAAAAGAAGGATTTATAAGCTTCAATAAAAAATTCTTACTTGTCTCCCATGTCTCCTGGAGACATATTTTATGGAAATCCCTCACAAAGGTGAGCCACTGCTCATCACCAAATTTGCTTGATAAACCCGCTATTTTCCATGAAATAACCTTTATGTCTCCTCCCCTACTACCTGCATTTAAAACAGTAGGTCCACTGCTAATCTGCGGGCTTGCAAATACCTCCACCAGGTTTGTCTCTCCATTAACCACTTCACTGGACACAGCCGGGGGTGGTATTATTATCTCTATGATGAATTCCAAACTCCTCTCTGCTACCCCGGGATTTACCAAGTGCCTCTCGCTGACTCCCCCTGACCCTCCCTGTGTGGGAGTCAATCAATGTCATTCAAATCCCTCAGTGAAGCGAATGCATTTGAGGATACCCCAAACCCAGCAGCCCAATCAGGTCCCTGTCCCTTTCCCGCATAGCATTGAACATAATATATACTGGGCCCTGGTCTATAAAAGTATCCCAGGGGCAAAAGTTTAATGGTGGACTCTAAGGCAAATACACCGGTTGAATACAAGAGGATACCCTGGGCCAGTGCTGGATATCTAAATGTGACAATAACACAGTCTTCCGGGAAGACTTTCCTTGACTTCGCTATCCAGGCGACTCGCCTGGCCACAAGGATATGCCAATGCTCTTTAACATTGAATCCAGCATACATGCACATCCAGTGCGCCACTTTATTAATCAACTGGGGGGTGGTCTCCTCATGGGTATTGTCACGCCCAGGAACACCTGTCAGTACCACTGTGTATGGACAGCATGGCGGTGGGAGATCTATAACTGGGAGCTCTACGCTATGAGGGACCAACAACCTTGCTTCCCCTCCCCTCGGGGGTTGGGTTTCAGAGCCCCTTGGTGAATTGTGCTGCCTTCTCACCAATTCTGCAGCAACTTGTCCTACCTCCCTGTCCGTTGAGATCCTTACAGGCTCAGATTCCGTTTCGGGATGGGCACCTGCAATATTTAGTTGAGAGAAGTTATTTACTTTTTCCTTACCCCTCCCAGGTCTTTGGGACAGCTTAGGATCAGGGCCAGTTGGGGGTACTGGGTTTGGGGACCTTATCCCTAGTTCCACCCCTCCTACTGCCCCCTGATCCACCAATGTTACGGTCGCTGCACGGTGGTTACAACAACAGTCCCCCAATTTTGCTGAATTTGCAGACCCCCTAATCAACTGAACAAGCGCTTCAATTTTCTCTTCAATCAAACTTAATTGACAGATTAGGGGATCTGTCACCAATGCCTCTAATTTTCTCCAATAGTCAATGCTGCAACCCGAGTCCAAGAAACTCCGGTCAGGACCCTGAGGCCTAGATTGCATTTCCATGTCCATAAGGACCTCTTGGGGAAATTTGGGTTTAACTTGCTTGGGCTTCTGCTTTGGTCTTTGTGGGGCAAGATTCCTCGTCGTTTGGCTGGTGGTTCGTTATTGGTTATTGATCCCAGGCCCACCCTTCTCCCTCTTGGGCTAGCTCTTGAGTGCTTCTTAGATCTTGTCGCCATCTCTCTTAACGTGGGACCCTGTTGCTCCAGTACTTCAGGAGAAAGCGGGGGAACTAGAGAACCTGGGGGTGTGGACGATTCTTGGCCTGGCATAACGTCATCTCCCACCCACATCGCCTTCCCCGTTTCTACAATATCTCCAGGGATATGCGTGTTAACTCCATCAGTCACAACAACCGCACCCCCCTCACAACTATCCTTGGGGGCAGTCTCAATTTGCAAATGTGCCGGATCTATATGGGCACTAACTTTAGCCCCTCTTATCTCCCCCAGTGATGACCTCTTATGATTCGCCAAAGTATACAGCGACAGTCTTTTTTCCGTGATTTGAATTTCATGAATTAGAACAGATTCTGCTTGTGTCAAAAAGGCATCCAATGTCCCAGCTAGACCTCCCACTCCCCCTAAGGAAGAGCGAGCCTCCTTGCATTTGGGACGTTTGGCCAGTATACAGTGGACTGTTGTAAGTGATAGACAGTACCTTTACTGGTTGGTGTTCAGGAGCCCCTATCTTGTGATGGTCGTCAGAGGATGGGCCCAGCCCAGTCTTCTCCGGTCCTCGACGGGCAAGGACGAGTCCGCCCTTGGCCCGGGCTTCGACTGGGCGCCGCCCGCACGCGTCCCGCGCTGCGGGAGGCGGTAGCGGGCTTTATGCTCCGGATGGCGCGCTCTCACAACGCGCCTCCTGCCGTGGAGGCCCTGGTCGCGGTAGTCCTGTGGTGGATAATGCGGACAGAAAGAGTCTGGCCATGCGTCCTGCGCTGCGGGAGGCAGTAGCGGGCTTTATGCGCCGGATGGCGCACTCTCACAATGCGGCTCCTGCCGCAGAGCCCCCTGGTCGCGGTAGTCCTGTGGTGGATAATGCGGACAGGAAGAGTCTGGCCAAACGTCCTGCGCTGCGGGAGGCGGTAGCAGGTTTTATGACCCAGATGGCGCGCTCTCACAACACGGCTCCTGCAACGGAGCCCCCTGGTTGCGGTAGTCCTGTGGTGGATAATGCGGGCAGGAAGAGTCTGGCCAAGCATCAGTAGCTGCTGTCCCCTACCCACCCCCCGGCTGCCCCCACCTAGGTGGCCTGCTCCTCACTTTTTATTGGCTGCCTTGTCTTTGCCGGTCCCGGTTCCCTGGGCCTGCCTTCAGCATATTGTGGGATGGCTCCCCCCGAATGACCCACATGTGTGCTTGAACCTGTACGCTGCTCCCCATTTACACTCATCCTTATTGAACATCCAGCATGGTTTTCCTGGTTTGCTACCTCCCTGGTTCTTTCCTTTGAACCCCTGTCCCTGCCCTTCGTATTTGCCTGTACTCTCGAAGGGACGAAAATTGTGGTCTTTTGTGCTGACTCCCTATCTGGCAGCCACCATGTGTGTCGTGAACCCCTCCATGTCCTGGCAGTCCCACTTCATCACTGACCTGGTCTGTATCTTTTCCCTACAGCCTTCGTCATATTTTAACCATGCTTCACCCTGATATTGTTGCTGTGCATCGTGCACTTTCTGTTCATACAAAATAAGTGCTGCTGCACTTTCAGGGAATTTTTCAATGCATACGCATGCTATGGTCCTGAAAGCCCTCAGCCAATTCTCAAAAGACCTTTCCACCCTGGGCCTGCGCCTGTCCCTCCTGTCTTTGTCTTTCTTGTCCTGCATCGTCAGGTCTAAGCCTGCCTGGTGCACCTCTAGCAGTGAAAACATATCTATGTATTCCTTTCTCCAGATCCGTTCTTTTATTGACAGTGGGATGAGATTGGCCAGGCCTAGGAGCTTTGTGGTTGTGGGGGGGTCTCCTGGGGAGGAGGGGAGGTACTCGCTAGCTGTTTCCCCCCTGGGGTCTGGGGCCTCCCCTGCTCCGCTTTTGTCCGCTTTGCTGCCCTTGGGAACTGCTCCCCCCTTGTGTGGCCTCTTCAGCCCTCACCTCATCGCTTTGATCTACCCGTCAGGAGGTCTCCAGCCCTGTGCTCTTCTACCCTTTTGGATCCTTTTCTTTTCTTGGGTCCTTGCTCTGGTTCTTGGCTCATTCCGCCGTCCGGGAATTCCACTGCCCGCCCCCACAAAAGGGATCCCTCTCCAGGCCATTGCCACCATGGCATCCATGCTGCTGGGTGAGCCGGGCCCTGATCCCATGCTTCACCTTGGAACCCCTGTTGTTCCCCTACTTGACCTGCTAACCAGGGTGGCTGGATATGCCAGTCCCCCGCATTGCTAGATTGTTGATCCCTAGCTGCGTTCCCCAATTTACGATCTGCCCTGGTCCCCCTTCTATTGAACCAGCTGATGGCCCCCTTTTACGCCTTCCCCCGGCACTCTTTTCACAGTGCTTACCCGTGTCCTTGTCCGATGAGCTGCTTCTCCTTCCGCGTGACTCTTGAGGGGCCGCCGTGCTGGCTACAGACCCCTCATCGCTGCTGCTCTCATCCGTTTCAGAGCTGGACAGCATTTCAGGTGCCGGTGACGCTCTCTCTTTCTCCAGGGTCCCGCTCCTGCCCCTGTGGCCGGCTGCCTTTGTGATGCCAGCATCTTTCACCCCGCCTTTTTTTAATGTATTTTATTAATAAAGTTTTATATAGCGCGAACATGACCCACGGGGGTATCAGAGCGCTTTACAGTACACTGTTATCACACACTTTTTACATACAATCGGAAATCGAATACAATACAAAAGAGGTAGACATTGGTGTTTGGATACAATCAGTGGAAAAGTCATCAGAGAGTTAAAGTTTTAGGATGTTAATTTGTTCATTAGAAACATTTTCGCTTCTTTTTTGAAGGCGGCAAAGGAGGAGATTCTGCGTACATCTGGGGGAAGGGTGTTCCAAATCCTCGGTGCGATACCTGAGAAAGCTCTGTACCCAGTTCTCTTTTTGTGGAAGGATTGAGGTTTTAGTAGTAGTGAGCTCGAGCTTCGCGAATGTCTGCATCCTCCCGACCATTCCAGCTTTTGTGCTAAATAGCTGGGGTTGTTGGTATGTATGGCTTTATGTGTCATGCAGGCGATCTTTAGTTGTATTCTCGCCTCGTAGGGTAGCCAGTTCAGAGCCTTCAAGGCCGGGGTGATGTGGTTATTTCTTTTTATTCCGGTGACCAGCCTGGCCGCAGCGTTAAGTGATGCCCTGAGCGGTGCTAGCTTATATTTTGGAAAACCGCATAGAGTGGTGATTCCATAGTCCAGTCTCGGTAGTACTAGTGCTTGTACCGCCATTTTTAGATCAGTCTGTGGGAGGAAGGATTTAAGATTCCTTAGGATACTCAACTGATAATTGGCTCCCTTGGTGGCATCGTAGATTTGCGCCTGCATATTTAAATGTTTGTCCAGGGTGACTCCCAGGGATTTTGCGGAGTCAATGATGTGTGGGGCGCAATTGAAGGAAGTTAGATGCTTCAGCCATAAGTCTATCTTGGGTGTGTGATTGGGAGGGGAGATGAGGAGGAATTCAGTTTTCTTGGCGTTGAGCATGAGGTGGTTGCCATTGAGCCAACTTTTGGTATTATGAAGAATGTCGTTGAGGGAGATGAAGTCATCTGGTGAGGAGACTTTCATATATAGTTGTGTGTCGTCCGCGTATAGGTGATATCGAATGTTTGCAGAATTCAGAGCATTGGCGAGGGGTTCCATGAGAAGATTAAAAAGGATTGGTGATAGTGCTGATCCCTGTGGAACTCCTAGGGTGACCATGGATGGTTGAGATAATGATTGCTTCATCTTGATTCTTTGGGTATCAATAGGCACGATTCATTATGATCTAACATTTTTTAAATGTCATCCATTATGTGGGTGAGTGCTGATTCGGTACTATGGCATTGACGGAAGCCGGATTGGTGTTTGTTTAGCAGGTTAAACTTCTCGATGTGGTTACAGAGTTTAATTTGTACACATTTTTCCAATAGTTTCGCCAGAGTGGGGATGTTGGATATAGTGTAATTGTTTTTCGAGGTCTGTGGAGTGGGAGTTGGCTTTCTTTAGTATAGGTGTGACCTGCCCTATTTTAAGGCTGTCAGGTATGGAGCCTTGCCTCAGAGAGGCGTTAACAATTTTTACCCATAGGGGTAGAATAGAGGTCTTTATCATTTTGAAAACAGCTGGGGGTAGGGGATCAGAGAAATGATTGGCAGGGTTGATCGCTAGCAGGGTGCTATAGATTTCGTGTTTCGGGATGGGTGAGAAGGAGTGCCAGTTGGCATTGTTTTTTGGAGCTTCGATTGAAAAGCTAAAAACGTCCTTGATCTGTGTGTGAAGCAAAGGCTCATGATCAGTAGTTTGTTGGAGATCTTTCTTGGATTGAATGTCATTTTCAATGGTTCTAGTCTTTTGTAGGAAGAATTTGGCAAACTCGTCACAGTCAGGGGTAGCCGGGTTGCTTAGCTCCACTACTTTTGGAGAGTTACGCAATTGTTGTTTTACGATTTCGAATAGTTTTTTGGGACGGTTAATGGCTTGGTTCAGCTGTTTTTGAAGAAGTCTGCTTTAGCTTTTAAGATTTTTCTATTGTAAGTATTTCTCAGCGCTCTAAGTTGGTATTGGTGATCAGTGGAGGGTGCTGATTTCCATGTTCGCTCAGCTAGTCTTAACTTGCGTCGGTCCGAGTTTAGGTTCTCATTGAACCATGGTTTGGAAATTTTGGTGGAGACGTTTTTTTCTTGGAGGGGCGCTGTGGTATCAAGGATTTCAAGCATAGTGGCATTGTTAAAGTCTGTGAGATCCTGGATATCAGCCATGTCTGTTGAGGGGATCAGGGCGGAATTGCATTGGGATACCAAGGCATTGGGATTAATTTTTTGGATATTCCTTTTCTATTGTTTTGTTTTTGTAGGTTGGCTTTGTTTTGGAGTTACCTCACTGTTGATGGAGAAGAATATGCTGTAGTGATCAGTCCAGTCACATTGGGAGAGGGAGTCTAGTGATATAGTGATTGTTTTTGCTATGATGAGGTCTAATGTCTCCCCTTTGTTGTGGGTTGGGCTGTCGCAGAATTGGGACAAATCCTGGTCTGACAGAAAGGATTTGAGACCGTTTACATCATGATCGCCAGTATTGTTCCAATGGAGAGTGAAATCTCCCAGAAAGATCTACGGTACTTGTGAGTTGGCGTTGGCTGTAGTGACTTCTATTAGTTCATCAATGAACTTCAGATTATCACCCGGGGGGTGGTATATTATGTGAAGTTTGCAGATGATGCCCTTGTCATCAGAGATGTTGGTGCAGAGATATTCTCAGGAGGATAGGGAGATGGAGTCTGTTTGACTAACTGTGATTGTGTTTCAATAGATGCAGGCTAACCCCCCTCCGGGTTTCTCAGTTCTATCCAGGCGAAGTATATTATGACTAGGGGTGACGAGTAGGTCAAGGATGGGAGCAGAGGAGCTCTTTAGCCATGTTTCGGTGAGGATGATGATGTCCAGATCATTCGAGAGGAAGAGATCATAAATGACTGTAGCATGTTTGTTAGGCGATCTGCAATTGATTAGTGCACACTTTAGTTTGCTAGTCGAGTGACTGAGGGTAGACTGCAATATATTGACCTTTGTGAGGTTTTACCTAATTATGATCTGTAGTTGTGAGTGGGCTCTCTGTAGGGGTTGGGTCGAATGGATTGGATAGTGCAACCTAAAGACTTGCTGCTGTCATTATGGCTGTTGTATGATATGAGAAGGTCATGTAAGTCATTGTCAGATAGGCCATCCATAGCCCTCATAGCCTTGGTTGCTTTCTTTGGGGCCTCCATTTTGGCTCCATGCCCCTTGCCTCCTGGCCGCTTGGTGGCTGGTCTCGGTGGGTTTGCCAGTCCCAGCTCCTTTCCCTTCTAACTGGTGCCCTCCCCGATGTGTTGATCCATCCATGTCTTTCCCTTCAATGCCACCAAAGCCCTGGCTTTATCCAGCATTGCCTGCAGATCAGCGTCCAGCTCAGGTCCCGCATCCGTTGGCGGCCTCTTCTGCCCTTTCGGGGGAGCATCCCCGCAAGCCTCCCTGAAGTGCGCAGGCATCCGTGTCTCACTGCCAGCTGCACCACGTCTCCCTACCATGTGGTTGTCAAAATAATACGCCTTCGGTCCAGAAAGGGAAAAGAGCAGTGCACTACCGCTGCCCCTGAAGGAGCGTTCCCTCTCTGACCAGCTACAAAACAGCTGATCGGCCGTCCTTTCCCCTCGTGCCCACACTCGCCTGCTGCTGAGGCGAAGTTGGGATCAGGACCCTTGTTATCCAGTAATTCACTGTCAGCCGCTCAGTCGCTGGGTTTACTGGACCACCTGTTGCCAATTTCTAAAGAGTGGGATGGGGTGGAGACAATTATCCCCGTGCACCCAAAGCCTGCCTTCAATCGATCCTCTCACTCCCAGCTCCTGCCGTTTCCAAGCCACGGCCGCTGGTTTTCCAAGCTTACCGAGTGGTCTGTGGCCCTTTAAAGACTCTGCACTCAGCCTGCTCAAAGGACCCGACCCACTGCTCCTTCCGGGTTCCTCGGCCCGATCCTTGCCGCGGCTCCTGCCTCGTTGCTGAGTTCTCAGCCCAACAATGGAGCGCGGTCACAGGCTCACGATCCGCTGTATCCTGCTGCTCTTTCCCGGCAGGTTAGCTCCCCTGCATGCCTCTATCCATTTCTCCTTCTGGGGAAGGACCGGTTAACCTTGCTGCCGCACCGGATTGGAGCTTGATCCCGCCCCCGTCCGCTGCTCGTCGCTGGATGCAGCCTCACAATTCCTCGCCTCCTGCTGTGGGACCGGTCGCCACCGGTTCCTGCCGCCTCGCTCAAAACCAACGATGTCGCGCTGCTCCTCACTGCCGCAGGGTTCTCTCTGGCGTCGTCAGTGTTCAAAGTTAAGTCCCTGCGGCCATTCACGATCCTTGAGCGATGCATTCCTTTTTCTCCTCAAACAAGAGGGAGTGTGTGCTATGGGGTGCCATATGCCTGAACTCCATTGTAAAAGCCCAGTCCGAACTTCCAGGTCCCCTGGGAGCGGGACACAAGAAAACCAGTCTGGGTTCACCCTATTTAAGCCTCTTAAGTAGGGTACATCTTATGTCCTGTGGCATAATGAGCATAGAACCCACACCTGAGCATACCCATCGCACTTTGGACCTTGAACTGAAGAGCAAAAAAAGTGAGGGGTGGATTTCTTGAAGTAATTTCAGTTACTGATAATTCAGTCCAGTGCACAATGTGCCATCAAAATCAATCTACACCTCCGGTCGAGGCCTAAACAAAGCTGAAGATTGTTTTTATTAATGGGAGATCTCGCCTGAGAGAATCAAACATGATCTCGGACACCGCCACATTCATATCGAGATTTAGTTTAGTTTACTTTAGATAGTGCTTAGATATTGTTGGCTAGATTTCTTTTTAACTAGCAGAGCTTCCATAAATAGAAGCTGATGTAGCAGTTTTGATTTCAACATAGGTGGTGATCTGGGTCAAACTTGTAGAAAGACTAAAGCGCTGGAATAAACAATAGATACGCAGGACTTCATGTTGAGATCCCCAGCAAAGGTGTAACTGTAAGCCTGTAAGCACATTGCCATCAGAGTAGTGGGCATACTCAGTACAGAGATGACAAGCAGATACACAATGGATATCAGATGTGTCTAAAACAGCAATGCACTGTAAGCAATGCTTAGCGTCTCTTTCCCCAATGAAACTGTGAGTCTATGCTAAGAAAAGATGCAAAGGTGAAGTTGATCTGATCAGATATCACCTGCTTCCACTCTCAAATTGTTGCAATGGGCTGGAGATTAGAAGCTGTGGATGTTGTGGAAGATCAAATTCCCCAAATTAGCATAGCACACAATGTGGGCCATGGGGGATAAAACATGGGCAAGATGGTGGACCTTGAGTCAATATTGGGCTTAGCTCTTGTCATTAAAGTAAAGTAAATGTTTGCTATTTATTTTCTATTCTGAAATTCTGTCTCATCTACACATAAGACGTGCTAAACAGCTTTTCCTAAACTCATGCAGGAACTGCTATCTGCACATGGGTCTTCTCCCGCACTATCTCTCTTACTTCCTTGGAAACCAATGATCAACACATACTGTGATTCCCATTCACACTGTTATTCAATTTCAACACACCATCTGACCATTTTCTTCTGACTATTCTCATTCTTAGCTCCTAAAATGCTGCTGTCTGTGACAAATTCTGTAACCATTATAATATCATACTAACTTTTAATTCCATCAATACTGTATTTGGAAATATGAATGATGATCAAGACCAAGTATTTCACAGAGAGCTCCCTTAACATGAATGGTCTTCTGCATTACATAAAAAAGGAAAAAACACTAGAATATTTAGCTACTTCTCATATGATAAATCAGCCAAACGAAGACAAGACTGGGTGGGTAGAGTATGCTTGTAATAAATTAACAAAACTACTCAGACAGTTTCATCAGGGTTCTCTGCTCATAGATGTGGAGGAGCCCCTATCCTTTTCATAAAAATTCTTCCTGTAAAAATACTCATGTCCTGGGTTTACCCTTGCGAGAGATATACCTCTGCTAAAACCATCTTTCACCATAAACCCCTAATTGTGGGCTTGGTTCACACCCCAAATGGGAACAAGTCAGAATTTTCTTCCAAGATGTCTAGGAGTCTTTATGGAATTTGATAGGCCTAAATAAATATTGGAAGGAGACTCACGCTCTATAATGGAAGGCTTCATATCTGACCATGCGCCAGTATTGCTCCAACTATCAGCGACACCTCCTTTTAAATTGTGGCAGATGAACATGATAAAATATAGCAATCCATGGCAAAACACACATTTCAATCACACTTGGCTGATTTTTCGAGCCCTAATTATGGCTCAGTCTTGTCTGGTCCACTGTGGGCACCTGGAAAGTCGCTCATCAGAAGAGACATGATGAGAGAGTGACCAATAAGGCAGAAAAAAACAAGAAGCCCAACAGTCCTTAGAGAAATGTTTCAGAGAGATTAGTATTAAAGATCAGAAGTCACAATCAACGGGCTTTTTAAATGAATTGTCTGAAGCTAGAGCTGACGTTAACGGCATTTTCACCTTCCAAGAAGAATGCCCCTTTTCTAGGATAAGGTGGAAACATTATGAGCATGGTGAAAATCCTAGACTACTCTTGCAACACACTTGTGGCAACGTGAATCTCCTCTGTTATGCCTATGATTAGGAATCATGACAGTAACTTATTCACCCACTTTCCGGATATTACAAGGGAATTTGGAAGGGACCCATGACACAGAAAACATTTATATTAAACTGCCAACATTAACATACTATACCAGAGACAGAAGATAGAATTACTGCAGACAAAATTCAGATGACCATTGAAGACATGCCCTCTGGGAAAACAAAAGTTTCAGTGGAATTTAAGATTGCTGAGTAGGGTGTTGAAAGAAGTTAAGTCACTGGGCACCCTGAGACCAGAATTGAAACCGGCTAAGATCTAACGCATATCAAAATCAGTATCCTTCACTAGCTATTTTCATATTTTCCTACTCAATACTGATATTAAGATGCATGTTCTCTAACAATAATATCAGGCCTTCAAACATGTGCATAAGGACCCAAATGAAATGATGGCTGTATACTTTAATGCTTAAAAGGCCTTATCTTGGATGGAATTGAGATGCTATTTTAGGAACCTGGAAAGGGTCGGTTTATGCTCTGATGTAATATCAAAGATTCTCTCACTGTATACAGAGCCTGTTGGCAGTATTAATTACAGTGGGTTGCTGTCATAAACCATCAATATTTTGAGGGCTACTAGATAGATATTCCCCTTGCTATTTGTATAGGATTTGGCACCACTAGCCATTCAATAACATTCAGTTATTGAGGGTACCCCTAATCCCAATAGGTCTCTAGATGAGCAGATGATGTACTACTTCATTTTTCAAAACGCACATCTTCAATCCCAACAAAGATGCCTCTTATCACATGCTTCATATCCTTTGGCTACCAGATTAATTGAAATAAAAATGAGGTGTTCCTGCTAATGACTGGTACTACTGATAAGGGAACGATCAGTGGGTGCCCCTATAGGCGGCTCCCCAGGAATTTCTAGTATTTAAGTAGTATGGTTAATAGATAGCTCCAGGGCATGGCAGATCATAATATACATCCCATTTTGCAAGAGATACTGTGAGCTTCTTCTGATGGTTGTGTCTCCATCTCAGTTGTATGACGGAACCACGCATGCAATCCACACATACCACAACCGCGTCTTTACCACCCATGCCAGTACAACGAATTTTGTTGTAAAGGTATGATTGGTAAAAGCATATGCGTGATAAAGATTGCACCCCAGCCCCCCCCGCTCTGAGCCCTAAAACCCAGCCCCAGCCCTGAAAATGACCCTGACCCCAGTCCTAAAAACACCCCAGCCCCCACCCCGAGCCCTGAAACCTGGCCCCAGCCCTATTCACTAAGCTGCATCCCGAACCTTCCTACTCCCTCCATTCTCTGGTATTCATTGAAAGAAGTCTCTCCAAGACTCCAACACCTCCCACCCCCGACCATTAGCTCTGAATCTAGAGCGCTGACCTCCTTTACCACCCGTATGCCTTTACCGCCTTTACAACAAAAATTGTTGTAAAGGCATGCATGGTAAAGGAATATGTGCGGTAAAGGCATATGCGTGGTAAAGGGAAACAAGGTAACGCTTGTGTGGTAACAGTACGCATGGTTCCAAACCACATTGTTAATGCTGTTTCCCCTCCATCTCTTGCTATGGGGTAGAATACAAACAGTAATAAAAATGAACATCACTCCATGTTTTAACTATGTTTTTTGCATGTTACCACTAGTGATAGCCAGGCTGCTTTTTACTCAAAAAGGTTCCAAGATTGAGGGGTTCGGATGAGACAGGGATAAAAATAGACTTAAGACCACTAAGTTGCATGCCACAACTACGTTGGAGGGCTCTGCTTGCCCCATGTGCATTCATATTATGTCGCCTGTCAGCTGGCACACTTTTGTAGCCTATTTTGGGTTACTGACTACCTAACTGCATGGGTTGAGCTAGGAGAAAAGTATATTATGGCCTGGCAGGAGGCCCAGCACATGCTACATTCTGAAGCAAATGAAGTAGTTCATAGATATTAATCCGATAATGCACTCTTCTGCACTCATTGAACACTCCATTCCCAAATTACTTAAAGTAAATAGCTATCGTATGTGGGGGCCTCCACATGGAGAAATGCAGAGTTTTCCATTAGGAAAAGCCATTTTGCAGGGTGGAATAGTAAGCGAGGGGTCTCAGTTAAATCCATGGCCAATTTGCTGTGGGACACATAAAATCATTTATTCATCCCAATCAGACCATGGACTACACTCTTCACATAATACCAATCATAACACTGCCTGAAGTTAACACTGGCCAACCCTCCATGCACACTTACCTCTTCACCAATTTGCAAAAGCAGTGATGTCAGGTTTACGTATCGCCATTACTGACTCACTCTTCTCTGAACCCACTGTTGTATTACATAGGACCAGCCAGCAAAACTGACTAGCAACATCATTAATGGGCAATAAATGCATGAAGCTCCTATTCTTCAATGATAAGAGAAGCCATCTCCAATTTAGCTTTTTAAACTATTGTCATGACTGGCATTGGCAGCCAAATAAGCAGGACCTCCGAATTTCAGTCGTCTCAAATTGTTGAAAATATGGGAATACCGTCTGTGATATAATGCATATTCTATTAAAAGTATTATGCATAATGCTAGCCTCCTGTCTTGCCATAAAATCAATGAAACAATTGTGTACCTTCCACTTCCCAGTGTCTGCTGGCTTAGCCATGTTACATAATGTGTAAAGGATGCCTGGTATGACTGCACACCGGAGAAGATGGTTTGCATCACCATAGCAATTGTGAAGATGTGTATATTTATGGCTTGGACATCTTAACTGGTTCAGTCAGGAGACGACCGGGCCCTAGAAATGATTGTTAAGGGCAGGACATGAGAAACTAAGCTAATTACCAAATGACTAGGTCTCAATCTTTAATAGACTCTCGCTACACTTTATAACACGATGTTGATTGGGTGTTCCCCCTTTTATCTGCTTCATACACTATTCATACTATGCCATCCACTAGACCTGAATGAGGAGTATAATGTGAAGGGCCATGTTTGTGTACCTGCTCTACACCCTCCTAATTACACTACCTTTAAATGTAGATCAGATGTAAAGCCCCAATGAAGCATAAAGCATTCCCCTCCCTAGAACATTTTGGAAACATTAGGTACATGTAACAACACAATTTACAAATATCTAGGCACTAAAGCCATTTTAGAGGGAATCGTAAAAGTGGGTTTCTGAATTATTCCAAAATCTGCCACAATACCCAGGTGCACTATTTCCTAATCGCAGCGTCTAAAGGTACGTCTGTAAGAAATAAAAGCACATTCGATACAAAACACTGGGAGCACAGAACACAAACAAAAGAAGTGCCAATATGAAAGACTGTGGTCCGTTAGAAAGAGTAGAGCTCTCAGGAGGTACCTCTATACTCTGACCCACATTTACATCACGCACCTTTTTACTGGCCTGAACTGAGCACTGCTTCCTTACTAGAGGGAGATGGAGACAGCTCACAGAGGGATCCTTCTTTTAGTATTGCACCATGATTCTGTCTTAAATGATCCCGTAACCATCACATGCCATGTAGACAGTTTATAGGCCAAAGATGTCCACCTAAGTAGAATATGATACGAAAAACCTTAAATTAACCGAAAAAGCCTAAACCTAAAGTTTAAATGAATTTATAGTTAGGTTTTGAAATAAGACAATAACTAATGTTTAAAAAACCTGAAATATGTCAGTTACAGTTAAGTAAATTAACAATAACTTGCGCCTCCATCATGTACTGCTTATGGCCTCACATATTACCTTGGAAACTACGTTGCTCATTAGTAATACGAACAATATTGTTATTTAAATCTAATGAATCATCTCATCATGTCATTTATCGTTTAATGAGTTATGTAATTCAAATTATGTGGTAAATGTAGTAAATCTATAACTATGCAGTAAGTGCTCCAGCCACAGAGGGGCTTATTCACAAGCTGCACTTTGTAGTATGTTCAAACATACTACAAAAGTCTCTTCACAATCTGCATGTGGAGGCTCATGCCCTCACTTGTCCTATCTTATTCTGTGCGAAGCTCTCCATCCGACTGCAGTGTCTCCACACATGTAGTTATATATCTAGTAGTAAATGTGGGAAGGACAGAAGAATGTTTTTGGTAAATGGGGAATATTTACAACTAAATGGGGGATTTATGGAGGAATAAGGAGGGGTTTAGGGAGGGTTAGAGAGGTTATAAGGAGGGACACACACCCACCCACTAAAGAGTTAGCTTACTTCCATTCACAAACTGCACCTCTATAGTAACTACTGCCAAAACGACCCAAAGGAGCAGAAAATATACTCCAGCTCAGAATTGAAGTAGGTCTAGCACCAAACATGGCCACTCACAGGTACTTCAACACCCATGCAAAGAATATAACGGAGGTAGGAATGTAAAATTATAACCCACATGAAAGAATGGTAACTTAAATTAAATTATTTAAAATAGTTACAATATAAATTAATATAATTTAATGCTTAAAAAAATACCTAAAATTAAAACATTTTGAAACATATTGTAATATCTTTTTGTGAATTTAAAACGTAATTACATTAGTTTGAATAAATTCTATATGTCACTGTTAATAATTATTTATACATAATAAATATACCATTTTACTTTAGGTGAGATTTTCTTAAATTTAACTTTTGAAAAATAATTTTAATTTACTAGTAAATACAAATGAATTGAGTATTAAATGTAAATAAGCTATTAAGATACACCATTGTCTTCCTTTGTTCCACAATAAATACATAAAATTAATTTACATTAATATTTAGCCTAAACATATTTGCACTAATTTTGTTAAGTTTAATAAACCTTTTTTACTGTGCCCTACACTTTACCATAGCCAGACTCTGCATTCAGGGCAGAGATCTCCCTAAGGTAAAGCAAAGAGAAAAGTTTCCTTTACTTTACCATAGGGAGATCTTCACACCAATCTTGTTGTTTATAAATCTCACCAGAATGCCTCTTTGGCAATTTAGACCCACATAACACAGTTACTCAAAACACAATCTTAGAGGATCTGTATTTATAAATCTGCATCCACACATTTATTACTACAGTGCAAAAGTCAAATTAGAGTTTTCTATCGCAGTCCCACAAAAGTTAGATGAGAGCTTCCCTTTTTACGACCTCAGAGATTGCGAATAACAACGGGATTTCGTAATCCCTGCATAAACACCAGTCTCTTATTTCTTTATAATCTGCGACTTGTGATGCACCCAAAGAAAAGACGTCAGAACTCGACTATTATAGGTGCATTACAGTCAAGTTTTGATGCCACATTGCCTGGTGTTCAAGGTGTTATGCCCTAAGGAACGGAAGACCGGACGATCCCCGTCCCGGCTCAGAGAGACTCCATTGAGCTCCGAACAAACCAGCAGCCACCGCTTGCTGCTAGGCATCCTGGACCACTCCTGCATACGCCTTCCCCAGCTGGAAGTCAGGATGTAGATCTCTATCTCCCAGACACGGCCACAAGCCTTATTCAAGGTGATTCAACGCAATACTACAGGCTACCTTTGCTGTTTTTGGCACATCACGAGCCAAATTTTTAAGGCGTAAAAATCAAATCAGGCAATTGTTTATTGTGTAGTCCTGAGGATGATCCCATTGTATTAGGAGCTAGGGATGGAAACGTCGACTTTTCAAAACAGTACCGCAATTTATCCATTGTGAAAAATGCATTGTGGTTTCTGTTGGTTAGAGCTTACTCAAGATTTTACTGTACTGTAAGCCACTACTTGCTCCCAAAGTTTTTGCCTGCTATTTTTGCTTTCTTCTCATTTTTCGTCTGTTAAAACTCGGTACAGGATTGTGCCCTTCTTTCATTTTTTCCATGCTCTTTATCTTGTCCAAATCTTTTTGTATTGTCCAAAATAAATGTTCCCTTGTCCGGCTGGACATTGGAAGAATGTCCATAGTTCTTATTGAAGTCTATGTTGAAATGTTTTCATTTTTTATCATTAAGCTAAGGACCTTTGTTCTTTAAAAATAAGTAATTACCCGAGGTCCAAAGCTACCTGTATCGGGTCCCCTTGTTATTTAAACTGACATTGCCTGCTGCCAGCAGCCGAGGTAAAAGGCAGGTCAGGTCACAAACATAATTGAAGCTGCTGTTTAAAGTGACAAAAAGTAACGTTGCTTTTCTTTCTACTTCTCTATTTTTTTAGCTTACAATGACAAGCAGAGAGCATGTTTATTTTTGTAATCCTTATATAGTGTAAAGGGCGGTATAAAGCTAGAAACTTTCTGAATGTTTCTACTCATTCTGAGCAACTGCAGCATTTTTCTTTAAAAAATCTGACTTGTATTGATCTGTTTCTAACATCTGTTTTCAACAAATAGCTTACAGTTTTTTTTGCATGCTTAATTTGGCACTAGAAGTTTTATTTTTATTCTTTATTTTTGCAATCATGCTGACCCTTTCATATGAAAGAGCTGCACACCTAGATTTTAAGTGGTTTAAGAGGTTTATCGGAAAGGTGATAGTATAACCATGTATTGTATGGGATAAAGTCCCCAGGCGAACATGATAAGCTTATTGCCAGTCACCTCGGAGTTCCAAAACCTTTTAAAAGAAGTCAGACTTGTGCCTTATTCCTCAATATGGTTATGGAACTCCTTGGTAACTTGCAATATCCTTATAATGTATGGGGTGCTATATATATATATATATATATATATATATATATATATTCACTTAAAAAACCATAGGTTTCAGGCAAGTTATAGTTAGAAATTAGCATTTAAAAAACCTTTGAAATTCACTGAAAAAAACATAGGTTTCAGGCACGTTATAGTTAGAAATTAGCATTTAAAAAACCTTAGAAATTCACTGAAAAAACTCATTTATAGACTCAGTCACGCACCTACTAAATCATCCATTCAGACACTTATACACCCACTCGTTCTTCAATACGCCTTTCCCTATATATATTAAACATATTTAAACTTTACAGAAACACACAGTCACTGGATGATGTCATCAATGATGTCATCAGTGATGTCATTTGAGATGTCATCAGTGATGTCATCAGTGCAACGCGCGCGGCTCTCCTATACTCTCTCTGACCACTGGGGAGGGGACGATGGTGTACTCCCAGAGAGAGATCAATGATCAGTTTCTGACATATTATACCGCCCTTTACACTAACACCATGCGGGACACTCCCGGGGAACTGGAGGAGTTCCTGGCGACGGCCCGGCTACCGAGACTAGATCCCGCACACGAGGAGGCGTTGGGAGGTAACATCTCGCTAGGCGAGATTCGAATGGCGATCAAACACATGGCTCATGGGAAAACTCCGGGGATGGACGGGCTTCCCGTGGAATTCTACGCGACTTACGTGGAATTGCTTGCCCCGCACTTGCAATCCGTTTACAGGGAGGCCTGGAAGGAAGGACAATTGCCCGCTTCCATGCGTGAGGCACTGGTTATACCTCTCCTGAAAAAAGGGGGGGACCCGGGTGCCAGGACGGCCTACCGCCCACTCTCCATGCTAACAGTGGACTATAAGATTTTGAGCAAAATCTTAGCCACGCGGCTGTTGGCTCATATGACCTCCTTGATACACCCTGACCAGGCTGGGTTTATCCCTCGGCGTAACACGTCGACGTGTATCCGGCGCCTGTTGCGAGTTATGGAGGTGGAATGCATGGCCTACCCTGCTGCCTTGACACTATCGGTAGATATGGAGAAAGCTTTCGATAGTGTGGAGTGGCCTTACTTGTTTAGGGTCTTGCAGGAGTTCGGTCTGGGGGACGGGTTCGTGCACTGGATGAGGTTGCTCTACACCAACTCGGTGGCTAGGGTGCGGACGGGGACCACGATCTCAGCTCCCTATCCAGTGCGACAGGGAACGAGGCAGGGTTGCTCGCTCTCGCCATTGCTGTTTGCCTTGGCTGTCAAGCCCCTGGCGTCTCATGCATGACTGGGACGCGCATATGCCGGACTACTATTACGGGGGGAAACCCATTATATTTCCCTTTATGCGGATGATTTATTGCTCTTCCTGGCTGATGCGGATGGGGCCCTCCGGGGCGCCAAGGATCTACTGAAGGACTTTGGCCACTTGTCGGGCCTGAAAGTCAACTGGGGTAAGACTTGTGTGTACCCCATTACACAGCATGGGCGGACCCCCCCTCCCTGGGAGCCATACGCTGTGAGGACAGCTGTCTGCCGTATCTGGGAGTGCATATTTACCACACCCACCACGACCTGCTGGAGGGGAACGTGGGGAGGGCAATCAGGGGCTTGGTGGGCAGTATTGGATTCTGGAGCACTCTCCCACTCTCGGTGGCTGGATGGGTGGCGCTACTGAAGATGGTGGCGCTCCCACGCCTGCTGTATTTTTTCCATACGCTCCCTATTTGGGTGCCGGTGTCGCTATTCCGCAAGCTCACGGCCATGATCACGGGCTTCATCTGGGGAGCTGGCAGGAGGCGGGTGGCGCTGGCCACCCTACGACGGCCCAGAGCTGAGGGTGGGCTTGCGGTACCCGATTTCGAGTGGTATTATCTGGCTGCCCAGCTACAATGGCTCACGCAGGTGGTGGCTAGGGAGTTTAGAGGCCCGGAAGGCCCACAGGGCAGACTGATCCCGCGCCATGTGCTTTCTTTTATTGTCTTCCAACAACGACTCGAGCTGTCACAGTTAACTCTTGAAGAGCGAACGCTCCGGCTGTGTTGGAACCGAAGCCTACGGAAGGCCGGCATTGCTCACCCTTACGCCCCGGAGATCCCGTTAGGTATGTGCACGGCCCTCCCCCATGGAGGCGATTGGTCGGGACTGGCAAACTGGGAAGACCTAGGGATACAGATGGTGGGGGACCTGTACCTCAATGGAGTGCTTCAGCCATTCCGGGGGTTACAGGACTCCTTTGGGATCCCGAGGGGAGACTATCTACTCCACGCAGCCCTGGTGGCAGGTCTCCAGAAGCACTGGAACGCGGGACTCTCTGAACCCCAGACGGCTGCAGGATGTCAATATGTGGTCATGGCGGCGGGCACAATTAAGGCCATTACGTGCCTATATCAGAGACTGGCGACGGAACATCTAGCCCCCTTGCACGCACTGAAGGACAAATGGGAAATGGATATCGGGAAACCTATCCCAGCGCTGACGTGGCCCAAGCTGCAGAGACGGGCCTGGAAGAGCACACGTAATGCCCGGTTTCAACTGGTGCAGTACTTCATCTTGCATAGGGCATACTTGACGCCGGCAAAATTATTTCAGTATTTTGGGGGCCCCACACCGCAGTGCCCTCGCTGTGGGGATTAGGGGGCTGACTTCAAACACATGTTCTGGTCCTGTACGGCATTAAGTCGCTACTGGGAGGAGGTTATTGATTGCTTGACCTAGGTGACAGGGCGAGATCTGGAGGTGGAACTGGGAGTTTGTCTGCTGCTATGGTTTCCCCATACTCCGCGCACGAAAATCACGAGCAAGTTTTGCGATTTAGGGCTAGTCGTGGCCAAAAGAGAAATCACCCTGCACTGGAAAGCGAGAGCTGGTCCTAGCTTTAAGAGGTGGAAGGCGACCTTCACCAAATGGGCGGGTAGTGAGGGAACATACAGGCTACAGTTAGCGTTAACGGGGAACGACGAAAAGGCGCTGGACATGGCGTGTGCATGGGAGGCACTAGTGGTTGAGCTCCAAGGGTGGGGGACGGATGTGGTTGAGGATGATGAAACGCTGGAGCAACCTGCAGAAGCGCAGTCATAGAGAGGTACTTGGTGGCACACGCGCGATGGCAAGAGTACCTCACTTCTCCCTACAGCTCTGAGCCTGACTGTGGGGGTGGGGAGTGGCCCGCAACCAATAACACGGCAACTTAAAAAGAGAGAATTATCCTTATACCTGGTATTTTGGCACACTGACATGGGGGAGGGTGTATATGCATATGGGAGTGCTGACGGACAACGAATTGCTAGTTGGTTGTGGTTTAGCTTAGGTTATGCGTTGGTTCATAGCAGCTGGATATGACTGTCGGCACGATGATAATTGATGACGGTAATTGTGACTGTGTAAAGCAATAAAAATTGTTTTTGCAAAAAAAAAAAATCAGTGATGTCATCAGTGATGTCACTGACCATGTCATGAGAGATGTAATATGTGATGTCATCAGCAGTGCATTGCGGGGGCGCGAGTTATAGTTAGCTGAACTAACTATAACAGGGGAATTTCTAGGGTTTTGTACGAGTGAAATGTCCAACTAACTATAACTTTCCCTAAAACCTATGGTTTTTTCAGTGAACTTCTAAGGTTTTTTAAATGCTAATTTCTAACTATAACGTGCCTGAAACCTATGGTTTTTTCAGTGAATTTCAAAGGTTTTTTAAATGCAAATTTCTAACTATAACGTGCCTGAAACCTATGGTTTTTTAAATGAATTTCTAAGGTTTTTTTAAATGCTAGTTTCTAACTATGCCTACAGAGGTTGGACATCTGAAGAAAGAAGAAAAAACGCACAGAAAGAAGCAAAAGAAATGCAGAAAGAAGCAATAGAAGTCCACAAAGACGAAGAAAAGTGCAGGAGAAGTTAAACATGTCCAGAAAGAACCAACAGAGGAGCAGAATGAGGCACTTTGGCAGCAAGGCGCCTTTTTCCTAGACCTGTCTACACCAGCCCTGAAGAGTCACAGGTCTCCACCTGTTGACGAAACACGTGTCGGCTGGCGCTCTTTGTTTTGATGCACTCAACTTGAATTAAAACAACATTCACAGAACGACAAGTGTTGAACTACTTTTACTTTACTGTGAATGTCTTATTTATCGTAAACGTGTGCACAGGACTTGTTCACAATTGTTTTGGCATGGGTCTTTGCCCACACCTTAAACAGGGGTTTTGGGTCTTCCCCTGACCTGTTTGCACCGTAAAGCTTTTGTTCTTCCTTTGCTTACTGCACCTTACGGTTTACCTGCCTGAGCGCCATATATCCTGTTTTCCAAAACCCTTCGCAGCGACTATAGAGGAGCAGAAAGAGGCCTTGTTGCAAAATCATCCTGTGCCCACAACTTTTTCAGACAGGTACTGGTGGTAACTGACTCTGACTAACCAAGCCTAGAGCCAGTGTTATGCTAAAAGACACTTAGAATACAGTGAAAATACCTACATACACTAGGGAACACTATGCGTTGAGGTACCCCTGTGATTAGCATGACCTCCTCTGTAAGTCCCTAGTACATAACAGGGCAGGGGGATTAAAACTACCTCTTAAAACGCGCCACGGGTGCTTTTGCACAGTGGTGAAGGGAGCGGTAACAAACACGCCCTGTGGCCATTTTAAGTTGAGAGAATAAGTCCCCTTGAATCCTGCGGGTCCCTGGGGTCCATCCATCTAGCCCACTAGGTACCTCCAGTGGGTGCCACAGAGCTGCATTGCACAGAGGTGTAAAAAGGGGCATGGCCTGGACCACCTCTCTGCAACGCAGGCCTGTGGTGCTTACTGGAGGTACCTGGTGGCCTAGTTGGCCCCCAGGGGCCCTCAGGATTGAAGGGGACTTAATTCCCCAACTTAAAACGTGCCACAGGGTGTGTTTGCACAGGTTACCTCTGGCCCCGCCCCCTTCCTTTACCACTGTGCAGAGGCGCTCTGTGACACGTTTTAAGTTGGGGGATTAAGTCCCCTTGAATCCTGAGAGTCCCTGGGTCCAACTAGCCCACCATTTACCTCCAGTAAGCACCACAGAGCTGCGTTGCAGAGAGGTGGTCCAAGGCCATTTGCGAGAGTTAGAACTATTGGTGATGTAAATGTAAAAGTTTTTTAATAATGTTTTTCAGAGTAGAGTGGATGTACGTTGTGTGTAGTGGAATTAGGTGGTAAGTTGTGCATTGAAATAATGTGGATAGAAAGTATGTGATATTTACTTTATAGGAATTATGGCGAGTGGGATTCTGTGTTATGAAGAGTGATTATGTGGTATGGTAGTCTGTATTGTGGACTGGTAACCTCACGTTTAGTCTTCCTCATTTCCATAGAAGATAAACTATGAACTCAATGAGACAAAAAAGAAGGAATCACTGAGGAGCACTTCTGGACCTAGTTAGAGGTATAAGCAGGGCCACTGGAATTATGTGACTGTTTGGCTGCACCAACTTTTGTACAATTATATATTTTCCGCATTCGCCACATAATTCATCATCTGCTGCCTAATCTGCAGATTTAAACAAAATAGTCTTGTTTCTAGCTCAAATGGATCAAACGTTACCAAAAATGCAGTGACAAGTGTTACAGCGTGGTGGAAGGCCCTTTGCAAAGCGGGAACGGTAACCTGTTACTTATTGTTAAATGTGGGTGTTAAATTGGTATTAATTGTGTGCAATCCACTTTTGCTTTTTTCTGTGCCTCTTTTGCCTCTTTCTGTACCTTTCTTTCTTTTTCTGTACTTCTCTTGCCTCTTTCTGCACATCTCTTCTACTTTCTGCACCCCTCTTGCCTCTTTCTCCACAACTCTTCCCCCTTTCTGCGTGTCTGTTACTTCTTTCTGCACTTCTCTTGCCTCTTTCTCCACCCCTCTTACGTCTTTTTGCATCTCTGTTGCTTTTCTCTGCACTTATCTTGTGTATTTCTGTACCTCTCTTGCTTCCTGCTATGCCCCTTGTGCCTCTTTCTGCACCCCTCTACCCTTTCTGCACTCCTCTTGCCTCTTTCTGCACCCCAGTTCCTTCTTTTTGCACTTCTTTTGTTACTTTCTGCACCTCTCTTGCTTCTTTCTGCACCCTCTTGCCTCTTTCTCCATCTCTCTTCCCTCTTTCTGCACATCTCTTGCTTCTTTCTCACCACTCTTGTTTCTTTCTCCAACCCCTTCCCACATTCTGCACCTCTGTTGCTTCTTTCTGAACCTTTCTTGCCTCTTTCTGCACCCCTCGTGCCTCTTTCTGTACCCCTCTTCCCTCTTTCTACACCCCTTGTGCCTCTTTCTGCACCCTCTTCCCTCTTTCTGCACCCCGCTACCTCTTTCTGCACCTCTCTTGTTTCTTTCTGTATACCTCTTGCCTCTTTCTCCACCCCACTTCCCCCTTTGTGCATCTCTGTTGCTTCTTTATGCTCTTATCTTGCCTCTTTCTGCACCCTTCTTTTCTCTTTCTGCACCTCTCTTGCCTCTTTCTGTACCTCTGTTGCTTCTTTCTGAACTTATCTTCCTTGTTTCTGCACCCCTCCTGCCTCTTTCTGTACCTCTCTTGCCTCTTTGTGCACCTCTCCTACTTTTTTCTGCACCCCTCTTGCCTCTTTTTGCACCTCTGTTGGTTCTTTCTGCACTGCTCTTGCTTCTTTCTGCACCTCACTTGCCTCTTTCTGCACTTCTCTTGCTTCTTTCTGCACCCCCTGCCTCTTTCTGTACCTCTCTTGCCTGTTTGTGTACCTCTCCTACCTCTTTCTGCACCCCTCTTGCTTCTTTTTGCACCTCTGTTGGTTCATTCTGCACTTCTGTTCCCTCTTTCTGTACCTCACTTGCTTGTTTCTGCACCCCTCTTGCCTCTTTCTGCACCCCTCTTGTCTCTTTCTGCACCTCTCTTGCCTCTTTCTGCACCCCTGTTCCCTCTTTTTGCACCTTCCCTGCCTGTTTCTGCATCTTTCTTGCCTCTTTGTGTACCTCTGTTGCTTCTTTCTGCACTTCTTTTCCTTCTTTCTGCACCTCTCTTGCCTCCTTGTGTACCTCTCCTACCTTTTTCTGCACCCCTCTTGCCTCTTTGCTGGTTCTTTCTGCACTGCTCTTGCTTCTTTCTGCACCTCACTTGCCTCTTTCTCCACTTCACTTGCTTCTTTCTTCACCTCTGTTTCTTCTTTCAGCAATTCTCTTGCCTCTATCTGCACCTCTGACTTAGAGGTTGTTTTAATCCCCCTGCCCTATTATTTACTAGGGCCTTACAGGGGAGGTCATGCAAATCACAGGTGTACCCCAACCCATAGTGTACCCTAGTGTATGTAGGTGTTTTCACTGTATTCTAAGTGTCTTTCAGGATAGCACTTGCTCTGGGCCTGATTAGTCAGAGTCAGTTACCACCAGTACCAGTCAGCACAAAGTTGGAGGCACAGGATGACTTGCAACAAGGCTTCTTTCTGCACCTCTGTTGGTTCTTTCTGCATATCTCTTGCTTCTTTCTGCACCTTTCTTCGTCTTTCTGGACTTCTGTTGCTTCTTTCTGCATTTCTCTTACTTCTTTCTGCGCTTTTCTTCCACTTTCTGCACATGTCCTACCACTGTAAGCATAGTTAGAAATTAGCATTTAAAACACCTTTGAAATTTACTGAAGAATCATAGGTTTCAGGGAAGTTATAGCTAGAAATTAGCATTGAAAAAGCCATAGGAATTCACTGAAAAAAACATAGGTTTAAAGGACATTATAGTTAGAAATTAGCATTTAAAACATCTTTGAAATTTACTGAAGAATCATAGGTTTCAGGGAAGTTATAGCTATAAATTAGCATTGAAAAAGCCATAGGAATTCACTGAAAAAAAATAGGTTTCAAGGACGTTATAGTTAGAAATTAGCATTTAAAAAACCTTCGAAATTCACTGAAAAAACCACAGGTTTCAGGGACGTTCTAGTTAGTTGGACATTTCACTCGTACAAAATCAGAGAAATTTGGCAGTTATAGTTAGTTGAGCTAACTATAACTCAGGCCCCGCACTGCACTGCTGATGACGTCACCTATTACATCATTCATGACATGGTCAGTGACATCACTGATGACATCTCAAATGACATCACTGATGACATCATCCAGTGACTGTGTGTTTCTGTAAAGTTTAAATATGTTTTACATATATATATATGCCAAGGTGTATTGAAGAATGAGAGGGTGTATAAGTATCTGAATGGATGATTTAGTAGGTACATGACTGACTGTATAAGTGAGTGATTAAACGTGCCTTACTGAATGCATGGGTTAGTGACTAAATTGTATGAATGTCTGCATCAGTCTATCAGTTGGTGTGTAAGCGGCTGCATGGGTTGGTGAGTAGCTACATGAGTGTCTATATTGGTTATTGATTGGTTGTCTGAGTATCTGTATGGGTGCCTGAGTGTCTGTGTGGCTGGGTGGGGGGTGTGTGCATAGATGTGTGAGTGGGTGATTCACTGGTTGTAGGGGTTCAAGAGTGCATCTGTGAAGGGCTGTATGGGCAGGTGAGTGTGTGTGTATGGGTGTGTTGGTCAGTGAATGGATGTCTCAGTGGACTAAGTACATATGTGAAAGGCAGTATATGTGAGTGTTGGAGTCTATAAATGACTATATGTGAGTGATTGTAAGAGTGGCTGTATGGATGAGTGTGTGCTTCCATAAGTGATTGTATAATAGAGTAAGTATGTGTTAGTATCTGTATGAATAAGTGAGGTGGTTTGTGTTTAACTGTACAGGTGAGTAAATGGGTATGTGATTGATTCTTTGCATGACTGACTAGGTGTGTGAATAACCCCACTGTTGAGTGGCAGTGTGTGCGTGTCTGTATAGGTGTATGAGTACATATGACAGTGATGTATAGATGAGTGACTACATGTATGAGTGACTGTATGGGTGAATGAGTGGATGTGTGTGTAGACACAGGAATCAGTGAGTGGGTATGTAGTAACTGGTATTGGTGTGTCTATGGTTTCTAAAATGGTAGAATGTATTTTAGAGTGGGTGTATCAAAGGTTATATTAGGGTATGAGGAGGTGCGTCAGATTATCATGTGGATGATGTCATCAGTGATGTAATTTGAGATGTCATCAGTGATGTCATCAGTGATGTCACTGACCATGTCAGGAATAATGTAATATGTGACGTCATCAGCAGTGCATTGCGGGGGCGCGAGTTATAGCTAGCTCAACTAATTATAATGGCTGAATTTCTCAGGTTTTGTACAAGTGAAATGTCTAACTAACTATAACGTCCCTGAAACCTGTGGTTTTTTCAATGAATATATATATACACACACACAGGTCATGTGATCAAGGCCGGTAATGGCAGAAACGCGTCATGGAGGATGTAGCTCAATAAAATACAAAAAATAAGATTTGCACATATTTGTTGTCTGCACTCGTTCTTCTTATGAAGGATAGGTAATGAGAGAACGAGAGTTGTGGATATATATATATATATATATATATATATATATATATATATATATATATATATGTATATATATATATATATTCACTGAAAAAACCATAGGTTTCAGGGGTGCTAAAGTTAGCTGGACATTTCCCTCATACAAAACCCTAGAAATTCCCCTGTTATAGTTAGTTCAGCTACCTATAACTCGCGCCCCCGCAATGCACTGCTGATGACGTCTGATATTACATCACTCATGACATGGTCAGTGACATCACTGATGACATCACTGATGACATCTCAAATGACATCACTGATGACATCACTGATGACGTCATCCATGTGATAAATTACTGCATCTTCTCACACCCTAATTTAACCGTTGATACACCAAATCAAAATTTCAGATGTCCATTCTCAAAACCATAGATACTCCAATATCAATAACTACATACCCACTTATTAACACTTAGGTCTACTTACACCCCCACTCATTCACCTGTACAGTCACTCATACTTACAGTCACTCCGTACAAGACTATCATATGCATTTATACACCTATATAGACACTCACACACCACCAATCATCCATAGAGGTACTCTCACACCTAGTCAGTCATGCAAATAATTAAATACAGTCCAATTTACTCACCTGTACAGTTAAACACACTCAAGTTCACTTACTCATAAAAATAGTACCACATTCTTACGCTCTTATAGAATCACTGATACAAGCACATACTCATCCATACAGCCACTCTCACAATCACACACTCTCACATATACCCACTTATATACTCTTACACGCATATATACTGCCTTTCACATATGTAGTTAGTCACAAATGTACCACTGAGATATACATTCAATCCCTAACACACCCATACATACACTCACTCAACCATACAGTTCATCACAGATGCACTCTTAAAACCATGCACCCATAGAATCACCCACTCACACATCTATGCACAGAGTCGCACACAGCCTACGCACACAAACACTCAGGCACCCATACAGATACTCAGACAACCAATCAATAACCCATATAGACACTCATATAGATATTCACAAAACCATGCAGCCACTTATACACAAACACACAGACACATACAGACATTCACACAGTTTAGTCACTAGTCTGCAGTAAGATACATTTAATGACTCACTTATAGAGTCAGTTACACATCTACAAAATCATCCATTCACACACTTGTACACCCACTCATTCTTCAACAGGCCTTTCACTATAAATATATAAAACATATTTAAACTTTACAGAAACACACAGTCACTGGATGACGTCATTAGTGATGTCATCAGTGATGTCATTTGAGATGTCATCAGTGATGTCATCAGTGATGTCACTGACCATGTCATGAGTGATGTAATATGTGACGTCATCAGCAGTGCATTGCGGGGGCGTAAGTTATAGTTAGCTGAACTAACTATATCAGGGGAATTTCTAGGGTTTTGTACGAGGGAAATGTCCAGCTAACTATAACACCCCTGAAACCTATGGTTTTTTCAGTGAATTTCTGAGGTTTTTTAAATGCAAATTCCTAACTATAACGCCCCTGAAACCTTTGGTTTTTTCAGTGAATTTCAAAGGTTTTTCAAATGCCAATTCCTATCTATAACTTATCTCCGAAGATATCATGTTGAATGATTTTGATTGGATTTGTATACTTTTCAAATTCAGTGTGTCAATTTAATTAATTACATTTAAAAAAAAATACTTTTTAATCACCATTTTTTAAACTTATTTTTTCAATTAATTCTTTTAAAAATTAAAAAATATTATTTGAACTTAATGGGTTTTTCAAACATGTTTCTTTATATTTTTCAAAATATTTTTTTAACTATATGTGCAAAACTTTATTTTATATATTTTTTTCAATGTTTTTGGATCCGCCCACCCTAAGCGCACCGTTCCCGATCCCTACGCGATAGCATCCGCGCATGGTATGCGTTGGGTACGTGTTCAGTGCGCGATCGCAATGCGACCGGTACGCGACTCCCAGCGTATACACGACACATTCGATGTACGTAACACGACGTTTACGCGCGTCCGCGATGCGTCATCTGCGTCTATGATGCTGTAGGTGCGCGGATCCCGCAAAATATTTAACATTTAAAAAAACATATATATATCTATTTCATGTGAATGTTAATTGAAGACAAACTCTAAACTAGTCTTAAAACTAATATATTTTTACATCTAATCCTATTTTATTTTTTTTTCAATTTCGCGGATGCGCGCTGGGTGCGTGCTGCGTGAGCGCAGGGTGCGCGGATCCCATGTGACCTGCAAAAAAAGAGATTTGATTGGTTCATTACACTTCCTATTCTAACTATTGAAAGACCCCACCCATTTCAATAATTCTTAGAGCTTCTTTGGAGGAACATCTCACACCTTAGAACTAGAAGAAACTTTTGGGGGAAGATTTCCACAGCTGCAATTTTTCTGAAGACAATGGCTTCTGCACAGCAGCCACCATCAGAATCAGACCATTCGTCCGATGAGGAATTTCTTGTGGAACCTCCACGCCCAGATAGATACTCCTCTGTGGTGTGGACATTTTTTTCCTTCCCAGAAGGACAAAATAAAACTAATTCAACTAAAGTGACATGTAAAATATGTCAAAGAGTGCTTTCCAGAGGAGATCCATCAAAAAAATACTCTTGTGGGACTGCAAGTATGTTAAAACACCTGAAGACTCTGCATCCCGTGAACCTGGCCAAGCAGGAATGCAGAAGACTCCGACAGCAGCCTCAGCCAGCAGTGGCAAGCACTTCTGCAGCATCACCATCAAGCACTCACCCGGACATACGTCCAGAATTTGGAAAACTAAAAATTTGTTGCATTAAATGCAACAAACTACTATGTTGCGGCGAGCAGTCAATTGAACTAATCTGCCGAGCGCAGCAAAACCACAAGTGCTAAACTTGTGTTTATTTTTTTTTTGCAGAAGTTGACTGTTTTGTTCCTCCTGTTGTCTTGTTTTTTCCTTTTGAAAAAAACCAAAAAAATAACAAAATTGTTCCAAAAAGTACAAAAAAATTAAAAAACAAAAAAGAAGGAAAAAAAAAGTTGTTATAGGAACTAACTTTCCTGGTTTAAAAAAAGAGCTAAATTTCTTTGTTAGTGTGTGAAAGTTTAGATGAGTGTATGTGTAGTACGTAATTGACTGAATGAATGCATTAGTAGCGTATGGTGAATGTATAAGTGCAGAACTATGAGGAAGTGCTGCAGCATCACACAGTAACCTCTTTAACTGCAGTGTGCTGTAGTACTTCCGAAGCACAGGGATGCAACATATGTACATAAATATGTTGCAAATCTATGCTTCTCTCTGCACTGCAGCCATGTGGTGACACAGGCACCCTTGCACCATAGTGCAAGGATATCTGTGTCATGTGCTGCTTGTTTTTCTACAGGAAGACACACCTTCCTGCACAAAAACAATGAGAAAATGCATTTTTCTCCTTCAATGTATGCTGAACATTTCAGCATGCATTGAAGATATAAAAATGTGGAGAAATTAAAACAATTCTCCTTGTTGTACTTTCCTACACCAATTTTAGAATGGTGCAGCATTCACACACATATCGAGATGTATTATTTCTGATAAATCTAGACATGTGGCTTGTTCTATAAGTATTAAGTGCAATCATGCACAACAACACTTATAGAACACCCTTTCAACACAAAGTGGTGTGCATGATGAGGTTGTATTTACATGGAGTATAAAAAGTGCACAGAGTGCCTTTTCCTCTCTTTGTAAATATGTAAGAGTATCTTGCACAATAACTATGTTACAAAAAGTGACATATTTCCGTTTTTAAATTTCCTTGCGAATGATAGAAGGTAAGCACAGAGTTTTGTCTGCAAAGATGTTCAAAGAAGAATGATTGAAATAATTGCCGTCCTTCAATAGCTAAAATGAGAAATATTATGAACCCCTCAAATCTCTTTTTTTGCAGGTCACATGATATCTGATTATGGGCAGATTTCAAAACTACATAAACAGAGTGTTCTTAGAAACATGTTTCAACTTTGTAGCTTCTTGCAGACCTCTTCATTCTGCATATTGAGACTTAGTTAAACTTACCTTCACAGTAATAGGAATAAAAAATGGTATACATTTTTTTCTGTTTTTCATTCCAATATA
Source organism: Triturus cristatus (assembly GCF_964204655.1). Classification (NCBI taxonomy): domain Eukaryota; kingdom Metazoa; phylum Chordata; class Amphibia; order Caudata; family Salamandridae; genus Triturus; species Triturus cristatus. The sequence goes on along the minus strand of NC_140585.1, from coordinate 805,903,918 downwards.
AATTCATATAAATTGCTTATTTTAAAATTTGGATCTGTGAAAGGAAAGGAAAAAAAAATTATAACATGTAATAATAAATTTTATTACAACACAGCATAATTTCCACAAAGTAATTTTTTTGCCTTTTTTGCTGTTCTCAGAATATATTAAATTCCACTAAAAATAGTGATTTCAATTGTACTCATCACTTAACAGCGGGAAAAAAAACACAATCTCAAAGATTGTTAAAAAAAAAACAACATGCCATTCTCAAAAAAAAACCAAGATACAAATCAAAGATATATAAAATGCACACAGCTAACAAAATTTGTTAACTTTAACTTACAAAAACTGTAAATGATGTCGCTTTAAAATATTCACCGAATCTAAAGATGAATTTTTGGAGGATGCACGACGCCCACAACGTTTTCCTTCAGTGATGTGGAAATTTTCTACTTTTCTCGAGGGGCAAACAAAGACCAATGCCACCTTTCTCACGCGCAACATTTTCAAAAGAATTCTGTTACGAGGGGATCCGAACAAAAAATACTCGTGCGGCACAGCAAGTATGATGAAGCACCTAAGGACCCTTCATCCAAACAATCTTGCACGAGAAGAGTGCAAACAGATGAGAAACACTCCTGTTCTGTATCTGTAAAAAATAATCACAAATAAATGTATATTAATAACTTTCAAATGTATACTATTCCATTACTGTACAAACACATTTTATATACATACTGACTAAGAAACTATAGCCCTGACCCACAAGTGTGACGATGGTTAAAACACTACATGCATAGTGCATACTACTTTGAAGCAGTTCGTGCCCTAAAGCCTACCTCACTAAAACATTACATGCTAACTGACTAAATGATTACAGTACTATAAGGAGAAACACTGGGTGAGTGACAGGGTGTTTGCTAGAAGTGTATGAATACTAACTAGGGAACTGAAGGTGTGAAACACAACTGTGTAGGTGATTAGAGGACTGCATCCATACTGCATAGGCATTTAAAGCAGTCCATGTGCTATGGCCTGGCTCACTGCATGACTACTTGGGTACTGACTGAATGATTAGAGTACAGCAAGGAGAGTGCCTAGGTGAATTTCCGCACAGGGAATGGATTAGTACTTGGTACTGAATGGGTCACTAGAGGAGTGCAAAGGCAGTGACAAGATGTTTGCTGGACTGTATGGATACTGACTAGGAAATTGAAAGTGTGAAAGACAAGGGTCTAAGTGGTTAGAAGACTGCATACATAGTGGATAGGGGTTTGAAGCAGTCCATGTGCTAAGGCCTGGCTCAGTGCATGAATACTTAGGCAGTGACTGAATAATTAGATTACTGGAAAGAGAGTGTCTTGGTGAATTTATTAGTGTTTGGGTTTTGGCACATTGAATGGATTAGTACATGGTGTTGAATGGGTCACTAGAGGACTGCACAAAGAGTGACAGGGTGTTTCCTGGAAGTGTATGGATACTGACTAGGGAATTGAAGGTGTAAAAGACAAGTGTATAGTATGTTAGAACACTACATGCATACTGCATAGACATTTGAAGCAGTCTATTTGGTACTTAGAAACAGACTAAATCATCAGACTACTTCTACGACAGTGCTTGGGTAAACTTTTAAATTTTCAGTTCTGTCACAGTGAAGAGAATAGTACATGGTACTGCACCTTAGTGTCAAACCCTGACTCATTTTATCAATGCATAAGCAAAGACTAGCTTCTAATGCTACTAAAACTTGACAACATGACAGGTTTTAAAAGAGTTATCTGCTAAAAAATACACGATGTTACCAAATGCTTCTCTAACAGTGGTTCCCAAATGCACACAGACTCACAGTGTGATTCTAGACAACAACCACTATACCTAGGAGTTTACTAAAAATCATTCACTACTGTGGAAGTGGTAAGGGAACTGCACACGATCTTCATATTTCAGGACTGCACTTTTGTGTCAAAGCCTGACTCATTTAATCAAAGCATAAGCAAACACTGGCTTCTAATGCTACTAAAACTTAACAACATGACAGGTTTTAAAACAGTTATAGGTCACCAAATACATGATGTTACCAAATGCTTCTCTCACAATCCTTACCCAAATGCACACAGACTCACAGTGTGATTTTAGACAAGCAACACTATCCTAGGAGTTTATAAAAACTCATTCACTAGTCTAGAAGAGTTAATGGTACTGCACACAATCTACATATTTAAGTACAGCACATTAGTGTCAAAGCATGACTCATTTAATCAACGCATAAGCAAAGACTGGATTCTAATGCTACTAAAACTTCACAACATGACAGGTTTTAAAACAGTTATCTGTCAGCAAATACACGATGTTACCAAATGCTTCTCTCACAGTGATCCCCAAATGCACACATACTCACTGTGTGATTCTAGACAAACAACACTATCCCTTGCACTATACCAAAACACATTTCTTCATCTAGAAGAAGTACTACATTTTAGTATAGAAACATAACATAACTCATTTCACAAATTCATAAACAATGACTGGTTTCTAATTCTACCAAAATATAAAAACAGCACAGTTATCTGTCTGCAAACACATGAAAAACACAAATGCTTATCACAGAATGGTTTCTACATGCACACACACTGTCAATAAGATTGTAGAGAAAGTACTCCCTACACTTTAGCAGGAGAAATACATTAGTCTGATTAAAATCAAAATAGTCTACATACATCCCCTCACAATTAAATAACTCATCTTTCAAGTTCTTTTGTAGATTAAGAAGTATATCAGTCACTCACCATATTTTCTTTTACAGAATCTCTGCACTGTGCACCTCTCAGCAAAAACAAAGAAAGGTTTCCCTTTCATTTTCCACACATATACATGTAAACATCAAATCACAATCCTTCACACATAAACTCAAAAGCAAACACACATTTCTATTGGTTAAACATTTCAACCCTTTCCAACTGAAATACATTTCAACCCTTCCCCCAATCTGCCCTCTGCCTGTTACCATAGAAACAGGTCATGGAACACTGCACTGAGCACACAGGTCAGAAGTTCAGCACACAATGTTGCTAAACAAGAGAGGAAGTGTGCTTCACTTTTCAACATATCAGCTAATCATATATAATGTTCCTTACAATCTGTTTTTGTTAACCAATAAGAATCATACCTTTAAAAAACAGAAATATACACCCTACCTTTCAGTGTACAAAGTAGTCATACAACCAATGATTTCTTGGCTTTTTTTAAAAAAAAAATCTGTGGATCCGCGCACCCAACGCAATAGGATGCGGGCACCGTGCGCGCATTTCACCGTTTCTTTTTTTAAAGGGTGCCCCAGGGGGTCCTTCTGGGACCCCCTAAGCACCTCTAGTGGGTCAGAGTATTTCCACTCTGCCCCTTTATATGTTTTACACTCTTATTCCCCTTGCTTTTTCAGCCTCGCTTCTACTGAGGCAGAAAATGGCCGCCAACATTTCCTGGTTTCGAATGTAGACAGACACTCAACAGCCAATTAGCATTCAGCACGCGATCGGGAGGGTGCGCGCTCGGTTCGGGGAGGGTGCACTTACGATGCGGGTAGGGTCCGCAGATCCTCCCCGGCCATAGATATTTATGTACTTTTAACTCTAATTTTCTCAGGAACTACTGAACGGATTCACACCATTTATGCAAAAGGCACGAGTCTGAACTGAGGACTACCTCTTTGCCAAATTTGGTGTCATTCCATTCAGCGGTTCGGGTTGTAGCTGCGACAACAGGTCCTATGGGGAAAACGTGTTTTGGGACCCCCCTTTTTTCTCGACCCCCGCTTGACGAATCACCACGAAACTTTCAGGGTAGGAGCGTAGCGGAGCTGGCCAAAAGTTTGGAAAATTTCGCGATGATTCGTCAACCGGCGCCAGACTTATTGGGAATAGAATGTTGCGGATTCCCTATGGAAAATAGGTCCTAACTATAACTATCTACTGGCGACCGCCAGTAGATAATATATATTACCTACTGGCGGTCGCCAGTAGGTAGTTATAGTTAGGACCACGTTTCCATAGGAAATCCGCAACATTCTATTTTGAATAACTTTGGCGCCGGTCGACGAATCCTCGCGAATTTTTCAAAATAGGTGGGGCGCTACGCTCCGCTCCTTCCCTGAAAGTCTCGGGGGGATTCGTCAAGTGGGGGCTGAGATAAAAGGGGGGTCCCAAAACGCATTTTTCCCATGCATTTTTCCATAGGACCTTTAGACAGGGCTACAGCCCGAACGGCTGAACAGAATTACTAGAAATTTGGCAGAGAGGTAGTCCTCAGGTCAAGGAAGTGCCTTTTGTAGGTTTGGTGTAAATCTGTTCAGTAGATTCTGAGAAAATAGCCTTTAAATCAATATATATATCTGAGCCAGCTTACGGTGCGCTTACGGTACGCTTACCGTACGCGTACGGTGGCGTGCGCGAGCACGATTCTGATTGGCTCTTAGATCTTAGTAAACATTCGAATCGGCCGAAACCAGGAAGCGGCGGCCGCCATTTCGTGTGTTTCACTCAGAAAAAAAAGAGTGATAACAAGAAAAGGGGGCAAGGAGGAGAATTACAGACCCCCTAACATTTGTAAGGGGGTCAAAGAAGGACAGAAAAGTACAAAGAAAACATTTATTGTTTTTTTAAAAAAATCACGGGGTACGCGTACGGTAAGCGTACGGTAAAATAAAAAAATAAAAAAAGAAATGAAATGCAGATTTAAGTGTTTAGATATTAGGGGGCTCTAAAAAGAGCCGTTGTGTTTATGAAGTGATTTTTAAGCGGTTCGGGTTGTAGCTGCGACAACAGGTCCTATGGGGAAAACGTGTTTTGGGACCCCCCTTTTTTCTCGACCCCCGCTTGACGAATCACCACGAAACTTTCAGGGTAGGAGCGTAGCGGAGCTGGCCAAATGTTTGGAAAATTTCGCGATGATTCGTCAACCGGCGCCAGACTTATTGGGAATAGAATGTTGCGGATTCCCTATGGAAAATAGGTCCTAACTATAACTATCTACTGGCGACCGCCAGTAGATAATATATATTACCTACTGGCGGTCGCCAGTAGGTAGTTATAGTTAGGACCACGTTTCCATAGGAAATCCGCAACATTCTATTTTGAATAACTTTGGCGCCGGTCGACGAATCCTCGCGAATTTTTCAAAATAGGTGGGGCGCTACGCTCCGCTCCTTCCCTGAAAGTCTCGGGGGGATTCGTCAAGTGGGGGCTGAGATAAAAGGGGGGTCCCAAAACGCATTTTTCCCATGCATTTTTCCATAGGACCTTTAGACAGGGCTACAGCCCGAACGGCTGAACAGAATTACTAGAAATTTGGCAGAGAGGTAGTCCTCAGGTCAAGGAAGTGCCTTTTGTAGGTTTGGTGTAAATCTGTTCAGTAGATTCTGAGAAAATAGCCTTTAAATCAATATATATATCTGAGCCAGCTTACGGTGCGCTTACGGTACGCTTACCGTACGCGTACGGTGGCGTGCGCGAGCACGATTCTGATTGGCTCTTAGATCTTAGTAAACATTCGAATCGGCCGAAACCAGGAAGCGGCGGCCGCCATTTCGTGTGTTTCACTCAGAAAAAAAAGAGTGATAACAAGAAAAGGGGGCAAGGAGGAGAATTACAGACCCCCTAACATTTGTAAGGGGGTCAAAGAAGGACAGAAAAGTACAAAGAAAACATTTATTGTTTTTAAAAAAAATCACGGGGTACGCGTACGGTAAGCGTACGGTAAAATAAAAAAATAAAAAAATAAATGAAATGCAGATTTAAGTGTTTAGATATTAGGGGGCTCTAAAAAGAGCCGTTGTGTTTATGAAGTGATTTTTAAGTGGTACCTACAAGTAAGTACCGATGCAGAGTCTAAGGTTCAAGAGGAAGACTCTGTTCCCTTCATCATTGAAGTGCACACCATCTCCTCTATAAATGTCTTGCATGTCGTAACGCAAGTTGTTGTGGTAAATGGAACCCATACCATAGTCACGGAGGAAAGCAGAAACAGATTTGTTGACGTGCTTTCTTGCTTTGTCAATCTGCGGACAGAAATGATTGGACCAGTTCCATTTTTGCCTTTGGCATATGTTAGAAAACACAAAGGCAGTTTTAGGGAAAAGTGAAAACAGTTGTGCAAAGGTGTCCTTCATAAGCATTTCCAGACCTACCCCAGTCAAAGTGCCTAGGTCATTGCCACCACAGTGCACTATTATGAGGTCAGGGTGTTGGTTTTGCATGAAGGATTTCACCAATGGCATCAATTGGTGCCACTTTAACCCTCTCTGACCAATCCATTTAATGTCTACATTTGGCAAAGCAAGGTCTCTCACCATACCTGTTTTCTCTGCAAACTTTTCACTCCAGAAGACATAGCTGTGCCCTACAATCCACACTGTGAACATCTTCAAAGGAGAACTGGATGCACTCAGGAGGTGTAATTCAGTAGAATGGTAAAAAGAAAAGAAAGACAGTTTGGAAATGGAGGCATACATATTTTTTTCATAAAAAAAAGAACTGATTGGCTGTTTCGTACCATTCTAGAATAAAAACTAGGCTGTATGTGTAAATTAATAGAAGCATGTTTTGTATTGGTACAGAAAAATGTGTTACCAAAGAACAGTACTATGGATTTGCTGTTAGGTTTGAAAAGTCAAGCACTCTTGCTCTGTGGAATTGAAACATTGTTTGGCGAACTTCTGACCTAACTCCACACAGCAGTGTTCCATGAGCTGTTGCTATGGTAGCAGGCAGAAGTCAAGTTGGGGGAAGGGTACTAGGCAGAAGTCAAGTTGGGGGAAGGGTACTTTTGGAAAAGGGTTGGTTTTCAACCAATAGAAATGTGTGATTACATTTGAAAAAAAGGGGGAAGCACTGAGATTTGAAATTAACATGTATATATGTGGAAAAAGAGAGGGAAAGTTTGCCATTATCTGGTTCTGCTGAGAGGAGAGAGGTGTAAAGAACAGAGATCCTGGCTCTGATAATCTGCTGTTTGAGTGCCACATTCTTTCACAACTAACTAATTTTAAAGGTGAGTTTAAAGTTTGAGAGGGGATGTATATGGTAAATTAAGAAATGAATAATAGAAATGCAATTCTTTTTGTTGAAGTTGTGTTTATTATTTTCTGTTTTGGGAGAAATTTAAATGTGAGGAACAAGTAAAATAATATGGACTATGTTTTCACAATAAATTAAGGTGTACTGGTATAAAAAAAGAATAGTTTAAGGGTTTGAGGTTGGACTCAGTAATGCAAATACATTCAGCATCACTAAGGCTGGTTGCCCTTGCTGGAGTGTAGGCAGTCACCCAGGTTACAAATGGTGCTGGTCTGAAAAAGCAGTTTGGACATGTGCTTTTTAAAAAATCTGAAAAGTGGATTCATAATGTGTCAGTCTGTAAAAGTGATTATCACTTGCCAAAAAAAAGAGCAGTAAGTGTGCTTTCAAATTGGCAAAGAAATTTCATTTTGTGACTAATGTGAAAACATGACTCTGTGTGCAAAGAGGAATTATAGGCAGAGATTTATTGCGTATTGCTCTGGTGATTTCACAGTTGCATTAGATGGAAAGGGGGAGCCATTTTTTGGTGCAGAAGCAGACTCTTAGCACACAGCCAGCTGCTTACCATGTGGAATCATGCACAGTATTCACAAGCGAGTGGGGTTTGAGGTTTCAGTCTGTAATGCAAATACATTCAGCATCACTAAGGCTGGTTGCCCTTGCTGGAGTGTAGGCAGTCACCCAGGTTACAAATGGTGCTGGTCTGAAAAAGCAATTTGGACATGTGCTTTTTAAAAAATCTGAAAAGTGGATTCATAATGTGTCAGTCTGTAAAAGTGTTTATCACTTGCCAAAAAAAAGAGCAGTAAGTGTGCTTTCAAATTGGCAAAGAAATTTCGTTTTGTGACTAATGTGAAAACAGGACTCTGTGTGCAAATAGGAATTACAGGCAGAGATTTATTGCGTATTGCTCTGGTGATTTCACAGTTGCATTAGATGGAAAGGGGGAGCCATTTTTTGGTGCAGAAGCAGACTCTTAGCACACACCCAGCTGCTTACATGTGGAATCATGCACAGTATTCACAAGCGAGTGGGGTTTGAGGTTTCAGTCAGTAATGCAAATACATTCAGCATCACTAAGGCTGGTTGCCCTTGCTGGAGTGTAGGCAGTCACCCAGGTTACAAATGGTGCTGGTCTGAAAAAGCAGTTTGGACATGTGCTTTTTAAAAAATCTGAAAAGTGGATTCATAATGTGTCAGTCTGTAAAAATGTTTATCACTTGCCAAAAAAAAGAGCAGTAAGTGTGCTTTCAAATTGGCAAAGAAATTTCGTTTTGTGACTAATGTGAAAACATGACTCTGTGTGCAAATAGGAATTACAGGCAGAGATTTATTGCGTATTGCTCTGGTGATTTCACAGTTGCATTAGATGGAAAGGGGGAGCCATTTTTTGGTGCAGAAGCAGACTCTTAGCACACAGCCAGCTGCTTACCATGTGGAATCATGCACAGTATTCACAAGCGAGTGGGGTTTGAGGTTTCAGTCAGTAATGCAAATACATTCAGCATCACTAAGGCTGGTTGCCCTTGCTGGAGTGTAGGCAGTCACCCAGGTTACAAATGGTGCTGGTCTGAAAAAGCAGTTTGGATATGTGCTTTTTAAAAAATCTGAAAAGTGGATTCATAATGTGTCAGTCTGTAAAAGTGTTTAGCACTTGCCAAAAAAAAGAGCAGTAAGTGTGCTTTCAAATTGGCAAAGAAATTTCGTTTTGTGACTAATGTGAAAACATGACTCTGTGTGCAAATAGGAATTACAGGTAGAGATTTATTGCGTATTGCTCTGGTGATTTCACAGTTGCATTAGATGATAAGGGGGAGCCATTTTTTGGTGCAGAAGCAGACTCTTAGCACACACCCAGCTGCTTACCATGTGGAATCATGCACAGTATTCACAAGCGAGTGGGGTTTGAGGTTTCAGTCAGTAATGCAAATACATTCAGCATCACTAAGGCTGGTTGCCCTTGCTGGAGTGTAGGCAGTCACCCAGGTTACAAATGGTGCTGGTCTGAAAAAGCAGTTTGGACATGTGCTTTTTAAAAAATCTGAAAAGTGGATTCATAATGTGTCAGTCTGTAAAAGTGTTTATCACTTGCCAAAAAAAAGAGCAGTAAGTGTGCTTTCAAACTGGCAAAGAAATTTCGTTTTGTGACTAATGTGAAAACATGACTCTGTGTGCAAATAGGAATTACAGGCAGAGATTTATTGCGTATTGCTCTGGTGATTTCACAGTTGCATTAGATGGAAAGGGGGAGCCATTTTTTGGTGCAGAAGCAGACTCTTAGCACACACCCAGCTGCTTACCATGTGGAATCATGCACAGTATTCACAAGCGAGTGGGGTTTGAGGTTTCAGTCAGTAATGCAAATACATTCAGCATCACTAAGGCTGATTGCCCTTGCTGGAGTGTAGGCAGTCACCCAGGTTACAAATGGTGATGGTCTGAAAAAGCAGTTTGGACATGTGCTTTTTAAAAAATCTGAAAAGTGGATTCATAATGTGTCAGTCTGTAAAAGTGTTTATCACTTGCCAAAAAAAAGAGCAGTAAGTGTGCTTTCAAATTGGCAAAGAAATTTCGTTTTGTGACTAATGTGAAAACAGGACTCTGTGTGCAAATAAGAATTACAGGCAGAGATTTATTGCGTATTGCTCTGGTGATTTCACAGTTGCATTAGATGGAAAGGGGGAGCCATTTTTTGGTGCAGAAGCAGACTCTTAGCACACACCCAGCTGCTTACCATGTGGAATCATGGACAGTATTCACAAGCGAGTGGGGTTTGAGGTTTCAGTCAGTAATACAAATACATTCAGCATCACTAAGGCTGTTTGCCCTTGCTGGAGTGTAGGCAGTCACCCAGGTTACAAATGGTGCTGGTCTGAAAAAGCAGTTTGGACATGTGCTTTTTTAAAAATCTGAAAAGTGGATTCATAATGTGTCAGTCTGTAAAAGTGTTTATCACTTGCCAAAAAAAAGAGCAGTAAGTGTGCTTTCAAATTGGCAAAGAAATTTCGTTTTGGGACTAATGTGAAAACATGACTCTGTGTGCAAATAGGAATTACAGGCAGAGATTTATTGCGTATTGCTCTGGTGATTTCACAGTTGCATTAGAAGGAAAGGGGGAGCCATTTTTTGGTGCAGAAGCAGACTCTTAGCACACACCCAGCTGCTTACCAGGTGGAATCATGCACAGTATTCACAAGCGAGTGGGGTTTGAGGTTTCAGTCAGTAATGCAAATACATTCAGCATCACTAAGGCTGGTTGCCCTTGCTGGAGTGTAGGCAGTCACCCAGGTTACAAATGGTGCTGGTCTGAAAAAGCAGTTTGGACATGTGCTTTTTAAAAAATCTGAAAAGTGGATTCATAATGTGTCAGTTTATAAAAGTGATTATCACTTGCCAAAAAAAAGAGTAGTAAGTGTGCTTTCAAATTGGCAAATAAATTTCGTGAAAACAAATGTAGTAATATATTTAAATAAAATAAAGGAATTTTTTTTTAGTTTTTTTCAGGTATTGCTGAAGAGCAGTGAACAAAATTTAAGATGCCTACAAAATCCAGAGTAAAAAAAGACCACAAAAAAAACCTATATTTGAAGACAACTGGAGGACCTAAGTTAGTTGAAGATGCTCATGTTGGGAAAAAGAAAAAATCTTCTGGTAAGCAGACAAAAATTTTTCTAAAGAACATATTCGAAAAAAGGAAAAATGTACAAAATGTCTGTACTGGAAAGAATGATTTCAATCGAAAAGGACAGGAAAAAATTGAGAATTTAGTTAATGCAAATATACCTTCTGCAACTAAAAAGATTAACTTAAACAGAAAAACAGCATTTAAAGAGATACGTAGAAAAATGTTTCAGAGAAGAGTTATGTCCAATTTGATAAAGGATGTGAAGAAATATAAGCAAAAGGCTAAGTTTTATAAGAGAAAAAAAGAAATTGAAGCCATTGCAGCAAAGGCATTAGAATTAAAAAGGAAACTATTCATTTTAATTTTGAATAGGATGCGTACATTAGACAAAATGGTTAATGTACTGAAATCACATAGCAAAAGGAAAAGAGTAGTGAACAGAACAAACTTTTCTAAAGTGTTTTTAGGAAAATGGATGCATAGTTCAAGTAGTGAACCTTTTTTTAATGAAGAGAGTTATTTTCAAAGTAATAGTTTGCTGCATGCAGTTGACACCAGAGGTCGTGCTTATGAAGTGAAAAATGGTTGCATAATGGAGAAGGAGATAATGGTTCCAAGAGATGAGGTACAAGTGATGGCGGATGAGGCTATGGGGAGACGTCCTAAAGCCCCAGTGTACACTTGGAATTGTAGTAGTATTTGCACTGTGCGTCAGGAATCTATTGATAAATTTTGTGAGTTTCTAAGAGAATATAGTAAAAAAAAGTGTAAAACAGAAGATTAAGGTGCTTCAAAGTTTGGATCCATGCAGAGTGAGAGAGAATACTGGTTTGCAGGGTCATTCTCTGGCTTGTCTATCTAGAAAAGTGTGTAATAGTGTTTTCCATCATTTTAGGATGCTGGCTGTTCATCATACTGAAATGAGAAAGTTTGTGAGACGGTTGTATTTTGCTAAAAGTCCAGCAATAAAGTTAGATGAATTGAATAGGGCTCTGTTCCGTGGAACGGTATCAGATGTAGAGAAGGTTGTTGATGAAATTCAGTTTTGTTACTTTGGTCCTGAACAAAACAGTGCAGAGAAGGACACAGTAAATGAGGAAGAAGTGGAAGAGAATGTAGAACCCTCTGTAAGTAAGACATTTAATGATCACATAACAAAATTTGCAATAATCACTAATGAAAGACCAAATATTACTTGTATTTGTTGCCGCAGAACTCATTATAGAAAACAAACCAGGTATGTTGATCTCTACAGAAAGAGTGAAAATGAAGATAATTATAAGTGGAAGGATTTTGCCACATATATATTTCTTGAAAATTGTTTTGAATTGGGTGAAGTTCAGCGTATTTGTAAATACTGTTACAACAAGTTAGAGGAAAATAGAATGCCGACCAGAGCTGTACATAATAATTTAGAATTGGATGCTATTCCTGCTGAACTTTCTGAATTAAATACATATGAGTCTATACTCATTCAATGTGTTCATCCGTTCCAGACCATAGTACGTATGGAGCCCAAAACTGGTAAATTACCTCCTTCAGATTTACTGAGAGGTTTAAAAGGTAGAGTGGTGTATTTGCCCTTGGATTTGAAAAAAAATATGGAAACTATTGATGCGGATACTTTGGAAACTGAACCATTAATTATTCTGGTTAATGGTGTACCTACAAAGAATAAGAAGATTTGGCAGGAGCTGGTAGATGTACGGAAAGTACAAAGAGCAAATTTGTATTTGAAAAGGAATAACAAATGGTATGAATCAATTTATATAGAAGAAGAAGAAGAAGAAGATTTACAAGAAGACACAGAAACACCAACTGGACAAATTGAAAAAGTGGACAAGTCAAAGGAAGAAGACATTTATGAACATTTTAGCATACATCCTCTTCATTCAAAAGAAGTTATGGGAGACAATATTGATCTATTTCAGATGAAGAAAGCAAAAGGAACTCCCGTGAGTGTATGGGAGGAGAGCGTGGAAGCTCGATGTTTTCCCCAGCTGTTTCCTAAAGGAAAAGGAGGACGATACGATGAACGTCCGGAACAGATTCCAGCTTCTGAGTATCGGACTACAAGACTATATGCTGAAGATCCCAGATTTCGACAAAGTATTCCTTATTTGTTCCATCTTTTATTTGAAAGCGACTTGTCTGCATTGTCTTATGCAGTAAATCACATTTTAAAAAGTGGAGTACATTTGCAAAATGTGTCTGCTAAGGATTTTATGGAGAAAGTGCAGCACCGAGATGATCATTCGGAAACACAACTGATCAATCTGATGGCTTGTCAGCGTGGGACAAATGAATATTGGTACCGACGCCATGGTGAATTAAAATGCATGTTACGGAATTTAGGAACACCAACATGGTTCGTTACCCTAAGCTGTGCGGAGTACGCTTGGGATGATTTACTGGATTTTCTACGAGAGGCAAATTCAAACATTAAAAACATCGAATACAAGACAGCAGGAGAACTGTGCTCATTGGATCCGGTTAATGTTTGCAGATATTTCAATCATAGATTTGAGGCTATGATGTCCTTCATCTGCAATAAAAAAAATCCACCTCTAGGAGAAGTAGTGGATTTCTTTTGGAGAAAAGAGTACCAGGCAAGAGGTGCTCCTCATATTCATATGCTGTTGTGGATCAAGGATGCCCCAAAGTTTGGAACAGATACTGATGAAGCAGTGTTATCTTACATTGAAGAATATGCAACATGTGCTATACCAAAAAGCACAGAAGAGAAAAAGTTAAAGGAGCAAGTTTTACGTTTCCAAAGTCATCGGTGTGGAAAATACTGTCGACGGAAATACAAGAGCAAAGATAAATACTACACAAAATGTCGATTTGGATTTCCTAGACCTGTTCTTTCAAATGGAAGAGTTAACAGTTTTATGTCATCTGTGAGACATACTATCACAAGAAAATCACCTAAGAATACCTACAACCTTAAAAGAAAAGAAGAATCAAAAAATATAAATGACTACAACCCAGTGATTTTATCCATGTGGAACGCTAAAATGGATATACAGTATGTAGCGGACAATTCCATTGCTGTTGCTCGATATGTAACGTCTTACATTACGAAATCAGAAAAAACAGAATTGAAGGAAATGTGGGAAGAGATTTCTCACGAGAAAACTGTCAGTAAGAAGCTGTACAGTTTCAGTTTGAAGATGTTATCGCATCGAGAAATTGGATCCTACGAATGTTCAGATAGGTTATCTTCTGCAAGTCTCTACTCGAAATCAAGAAGAATAATTTGGGCAAGTTTAGGCCTTGCAGCAATGAGAAATCGGGTACTGAAATCTGTTGGAGAAATTGAATATTTGGCCGAGAATGACCCAGAAAGTACAGATATTTTGAAATCAAACATGTTGGACACATATTATCCCAAGAGAAGTCATCATCTGGAGAACATGTGTCTCTATGAAGTGCTGCAGAACTACATTTATTCACGGAAAGCCACAGAAGACATCAACAATGGAAAATATAAAGTCATTGGTGAGGAAGGATGTTTGGTGAAGCAAACAAAAGGAAGTTTGATAAATCACAGGAAGCTGAGTTGCGACACTACTGACAAAAAGGAATTTTACTACTTGGCTCTTTTACAGCTGTTTAAACCATGGCGTACAGAGGATGAACTACTGGGAGAATTTCAAAGCTATGAAGATTCTTTTAATGCTTGCAAAGACAGCATACAATGCAATACATTCACAACTTATCTGCAAATGTTAAATGAAGAAATTGAACAGGAAACTACAATTGCAGCAGAAATAGCTAGAGACAGTTCTCAGGACAGCCAAAGTTCAGGAACACTCAGTCAAGATCCCCTGGGACAACCAATCGTTGAAAATGAAGCATCAATAGCCATGAATGCAGTGGAAACGGCTATGAATCAAGCTCAAGGAGAATTTATAGACTTACAAAATTTGGAAAGACAACTGAACAAAGAGCAGCAACAAATTTATGAAGAGATCAGAAAAAAAATTGATCACGGATTTCTACATGAAAAAAAAGAGTGCTCATGCACATCATTTCATCCAATCAGGATGTATGTAAGCGGACAAGCTGGATCTGGAAAATGTTTCCTAATAAAAGTCATCAGAAGCTACCTACAGCAAAAAACGGATTCTACTTTGTCTTGTGTGGTTACTGCTCCAACTGGGTTAGCAGCATATAACATAAAAGGAATCACTCTACATCGTTTGCTAATGTTACCAGTGGAGCATGAGAACAAAATACAATACAACAAGCTAACTGGAGAAGCATGCTTGGAAGTTTCAAGAGTATTGAAGAAGATGCAAGTTCTCATTATTGATGAGGTGAGCATGGTATCAAACTTAATGCTTGCCTTTGTGCATTTAAGAATGCAGCAAATTCTGAAGACAGACTATGACGTGTTATTTGGAGGAAAACACGTCATAGTTTTTGGAGATCTTTTGCAACTTACTCCAGTTAAAGGACAACCAGTGTTTAATACTGTGACACATGAAGACACGAAGAAGTCATTGGGAAGCATCGGTAATACAAATATTTGGTCCTTCTTTGAGTACAAGGAACTTACTACTAATATGAGGCAAGCAAACGATGAAGAATATGGAAGTATTCTGAAAGATATCAGAATTGGACTACTCACTGAAGCTGGCAAAAAAGCATTACAGAGTTGGCTGCTACATAATTTATTTCCAAAGGAAGAAATAGTTGCAGAGAAGATATACAAGAACATTGCAGAAAACAAAAGTGTCATCTGCTTAATGCCAACTCTACGTGAATGCTCAATATTCAATGAGGAGCTTTTGAAATTGGAAAAGGAAGATATCAGGAAATTGGAAGCAGTGGACAAAATTGAGGATGGAAGAATTACTGTCACATTAACAGGCACACTGAAAAATAAATTGGATTCACTAGAGAAGAACATTTCCAAAACAGCTGGATTAGAAAAAAATCTATATGTTTGCATGAACTGTAGAGTATTTTTAAGGAGCAATTTGGATGTTGAAAAAGGTTTAGTTAATGGAGCTATGGGAAGAGTTGTGGGTTTTATTAATTATCAGAAAAAAGATGGAATTGAATGTTTAAAAATAAAATTTGATCAGATAGAAGAAGTTAAAGACATTTGTCGTTGTTCAGTTCGTTTCATGCTTGTGAAAGACTTATATGTACGTAGGAAGCAGTTTCCGTTTTCGCTAGCATATGCTGTATCTATTCACAAGTCTCAAGGATTGACTGTAGATTGTGCATTTGTGAACATTGGTTCAACTGTGTTCAAAGAAGGTATGGCATATGTTGCTTTGTCACGAGTGAAAACATTATCAGGTTTATTCATGATAGACTTTGATGATTCAAAAGTTAGTGCTGATACAAATTGTGTAAAGGAGTATAATAGATTAAGAAGAAGCTATGCTCCTCATTTAGGTCAGTATCCTGTGTTGGAGAAACGTGTAGTTTCTCGTAAAAGGAGAAATGAGAATATCTGTAATGAAGATGTAGAGAGGAGGAAAAAAAAGAGGAGTGATGTAATTGCAAGCAAAAAGAATAAGGAAAATGAAGAACAGGTTGTAGGATGTTATTTTGAAAATAGCTCTGGTGTCAACTGCTACGCTAATGTAGTGCTGAATGTTGCATTTTATCTGGAAAGTTTGCAAGAGAAGATAATAGTAAATCCGGGAAAAAGATTCTGTTCTGTGCTGAGTCTCCTTTTTGAAAAGCTGAGTAATGATAAAACTCAAATAGAAAGTGCTACTGAAATTAGAAAACTGTTAGATGTATGTTCAGGACGAACACAGTTTTCTCAAAATGTACAGCAAGACGCACAGGAATTCTTGATTTATTTTCTTCAGGTACTGGAAGAAGAAGGGGTTCCCATTGAAAATTTATTTGGTCTCTCTTATAAATGGGAACATAGTTGTGAAAACTGTTATAATATATGTGGCTCTAATGTTGATTCTGAAAGGTTTATTTATTTAACATTGCCAGAGAGTAAAACAGTCAATTTTGCTAAATTAGTTAAAGATGCTAATCATAGCATGCAATGCGGTGAGTGTAAATCTGACATGTTTTCAACATTAATTTTAAAGGAATACAGACAGTATGTAATTTTAATGATGCAACGCTGTAAAGCTGATGGTTCAAAATTAGATACTTTAATAAAGAAGTTTACAGGACAGCAATTATCAATTTCAGGAAAAACTTTTGTAACAGTTGCAATAATTTTCCATGAAGGACCTACTGTTACTTCTGGACATTACACAGTTTATCTTAAATGTGAAAAAGGCTGGACACTGTGTAATGATTCCCAATTGATTTTTAAGCAACGTTTGCCTTTTGATTTAGCAAATTCCTATCTAATCTTCCTGAAACCTAAATTTTAGAGAGATTTGGCAACATCTGGACAAAACAATTTTACCATTTTATTGGATTACCATTTGGAATTTACAAATAAAAAGATTTAACAAATTATCATTTGGCCTAATGGAAAGGTAACCAATTGTAATGTGGAATTTTTCCATTTTTTAAGGAAACTTTGGAAAACCAAAAATTTAGAAAAAATCGGTAACATCTGCACAATTTAAATTTTGGAATGTTATTGGATTGCCATTGGAAATTTTTTCAAAAAACATTTTTAAAATTACTATTTGGCCATGCGGAAAGGTAAACAATTCTATTGTGGACTTATTTAATTATTAATTAATCTTTCGGAAACCAAAATGTTACAGAGAATCGGTGACATCTGTACAATTTAAACTTTAGATTTTTATTGGATTACCATTGGAAATTTAACCAAAAAAGAATTTTAAAATTACTATTTGGCCTAAAGGAAATGGAACCCGATGTATTGTGGAGTTATTTGAGATATATTATTGTGATTATACTTCTGAAACAAAAATATCAGACGGTATTTTAAAGAAATAAGTATTGATATTAGATGATATTTTTTAAGAATATTATGCATTTCTATAAAGTTATGTTTATGCAAAAAGAGATTGTGGGCTTTTTTAAAACAATCTTTGAGATTGTTAATTTTTTTTTTGCCTGCTGTTAAATGATGAATGCAATTGCTTTCACAATTTATAGTGAAATGCAATATTTTCTGAAAACAGCAAAAAAAAGGCAAAAATATTTTTTGAAAAATATGTAAATATGTGTACTGTATTATAAAATGTTTTATTGAATATTAATACTTTTTTCTTTTTTTTCAGATTGAGATAGAAAATTTTCGAAAACTAGAACCATTTTTAAAGCAATTAAAAAAAAATTTAAATGAATAAATCTTTTTTTGAGTGGGTATGGTAAGTCAATAATATCATGGTACCTTTTTTCCACTTCTCTACAATCACATTTTCAGTTTTTAATTGTAGTCTCTCAAGGACCTTGTAATGTGATAATTGATTTTTAGTGTTTTTAAAAAAATAAAAAAAAAATTACGCGTACTGTAAAAAAAAAAAAAAAAAAGTTTTTAAAAACATATATAAAAAATAGATGAAAGGTAAGGTTGGCTCTTAAAAGAGCCGTTGTGTTCATGCAGGGACAGAGGAAAGAAAGATTGGGAATATTAGATGGTACGACAAGTGTGCTGATCTATTTTACTGTTCACTAGGGAAATACTGGTCTCCCTATAAGTAATTAGATCATGACAAGTGGCGCACCGTACTTCAACCCTCGCAAACCGAGGGTTAATTTCCAGAGGACCAGAAAAAGGAGATGCTCCCCCCACAGATGAAGGGCTCACCTGACCTGCAGAAGAAGGACTCGGCCCTGCAGATGATGGTCCAGGCTGAGCTGCTGTGGATGTGCTTGGTTGATTTACTGAAGGGTTACCTTCAGTAAGTCGAGCATGTGTCCTTCTGTGTACATCCTTAAGGTGTCTCATCATGGTGTGATTCCCAAAGGAATACTTCCTGTCAGGATTCCCTCTTGAAAGTACACGCTTACACAGCTTACAAGTCACTAAGGGTGCATTTACCTTTTGCTGGCCTTCTGGAAAAGTAAAATACTCCCATACATAAGAGGTCTTTTGTTTCCTCGCTCTCTGCCTCAAGGTAGTGCTGCTAGCCTCACTCTCAGAAGAGCTCTGCTGTTCTGCCATCGTATCACAAAGACAACCCAGCTCCTTCTCCTAAGGGATCACAAGCAGAAATGAGGGGAATGGGTGTGGTGTAGGAGAGTTCTAGAACTGAAAGTAGTTTCAACCAATCAAAAGTTGTGTTTCATGATCACATGACCTACCGTACGCTTACGGTGCGCTTACGGCAAAAGTACGCATGCGCGTAAAAAAGACACGCGCTCGCGCGCATGCGCATAACAGTCACTCCCCGACACTTCCGCGTAACGTGCGCGTGTAGCGTACACACGTACGCGCCCCACGCGGAGTACGCGCGGCTACGCAAATTGCGTAACTATACGCAAACAGTGTAGATAAATTACGGACATTGCGTAAACCGTACGCTTACCGTAAGCTTACCGTACGCGCACTAAAAAAAAATTTAAAAAAAAGGAAAAAATGTATTGCTAATAAATTTTACCTGTTTATTTTATAAAAAATGTAAAATAAAAACATATTGTATAATTTTAAAAATTTAACCATAGTCTTTAAAAAAGGATAGAAAATTAAAATAAAAATATGTAAAAAAAAAAAGAAGAAAAAAAAAACATTAGCATTTAAAAAACCTTGCAAATTCACTGAAAAAACCATGGGTTTCACACACGTTATAGTTAGGAATTAGCATTTAAAAAACCTTTGAAATTCACTGAAAAAACCATGGGTTTCACACACGTTATAGTTAGGAATTCGCATTTAAAAAACCTTAGAAATTCAATGAAAAAACCAAAGGTTTCAGGGACGTTATAGTTAGCTGGACATTTCACTCGTAAAAAACCAATGAAATTCCCCCGTTATAGTTAGTTCAGCTAACTATAACTCGCGCGCCCGCAATGCACTACTGATGACGTCACATATTACATCACTCATGACATGGTCAGTGACATCACTCATGACATCACTGATGACATCTCAAATGACATCACTGATGACATCATCCTTGTGATAGAGTGGTAGACCTCCTCTCACCCTAATATAACCTTTGATACACACATTTAAAAATAGAGACTGAAAATTTCAAAAAAATGGACATACAAATAACAGTTACAACAACCTATTCAGTAATTCTAAGATCCACATACACATCCACTCATCCACCAACAATCCTATACAGTCACTCATACATGTACTCACACATCATATGTACTCATACACCTAAACATCCTGTAACACAATGCCACTCATTCATAGAGTTACTCACACATAGTCACTCATGCTAATAAAGAATCAAACATCCATTTACCTGCATATACAGTTATACACACACCACCACACTTACTTTTACAGAAACTTACACATACTTAGTCTTTTAAATAATCACTTATAGAAACACATACTTATTCATACAGGCACTCTTCCAATCTCTCACTCGCACATATACTTACTTATATACACCAATAGTCATATATACTAGTTTAAAAAATATGTAGTTACTCATAAAGACACTATTGAGACTTGTATTCTCTCAAGGACCTTGTAATGTGATAATTGATTTTTAGTGTTTTAAAAAAAAAAAAAAAAAAATGACGCGTACGGTAAAAAAAAAAAAAAAAAAAGTTTTTAAAAACATATATAAAAAATAGATGAAAGGTAATGTTGGCTCTTAAAAGAGCCGTTGTGTTCATGCAGGGACAGAGGAAAGAAAGATTGGGAATATTAGATGGTACGACAAGTGTGCTGATCTATTTTACTGTTCACTAGGGAAATACTGGTCTCCCTATAAGTAATTAGATCATGACAAGTGGCGCACCGTACTTCAACCCTCGCAAACCGAGGGTTAATTTCCAGAGGACCAGAAAAAGGAGATGCTCCCCCCACAGATGAAGGGCTCACCTGACCTGCAGAAGAAGGACTCGGCCCTGCAGATGATGGTCCAGGCTAAGCTGCTGTGGATGTGCTTGGTTGATTTACTGAAGGGTTACCTTCAGTAAGTCGAGCATGTGTCCTTCTGTGTACATCCTTAAGGTGTCTCATCATGGTGTGATTCCCAAAGGAATACTTCCTGTCAGGATTCCCTCTTGAAAGTACACGCTTACACAGCTTACAAGTCACTAAGGGTGCATTTACCTTTTGCTGGCCTTCTGGAAAAGTAAAATACTCCCATACATAAGAGGTCTTTTTTTTCCTCGCTCTCTGCCTCAAGGTAGTGCTGCTAGCCTCACTCTCAGAAGAGCTCTGCTGTTCTGCCATCGTATCACAAAGACAACCCAGCTCCTTCTCCTAAGGGATCACAAGCAGAAATGAGGGGAATGGGTGTGGTGTAGGAGAGTTCTAGAACTGAAAGTAGTTTCAACCAATCAAAAGTTGTGTTTCATGATCACATGACCTACCGTACGCTTACGGTGCGCTTACGGCAAAAGTACGCATGCGCGTAAAAAAGACACGCGCTCGCGCGCATGCGCATAACAGTCACTCCCAGACACTTCCGCGTAACGTGCGCGTGTAGCGTACACGCGTACGCGCCCCACGCGGAGTACGCGCGGCTACGCAAATTGCGTAACTATACGCAAACAGTGTAGATAAATTACGGACATTGCGTAAACCGTACGCTTACCGTAAGCTTACCGTACGCGCACTAAAAAAAAATTTAAAAAAAAGGAAAAAATGTATTGCTAATAAATTTTACCTGTTTATTTTATAAAAAATGTAAAATAAAAACATATTGTATAATTTTAAAAATTTAACCATAGTCTTTAAAAAAGGATAGAAAATTAAAATAAAAATATGTAAAAAAAATAAGAAGAAAAAAAAAAACATTAGCATTTAAAAAACCTTGCAAATTCACTGAAAAAACCATGGGTTTCACACACGTTATAGTTAGGAATTAGCATTTAAAAAACCTTTGAAATTCACTGAAAAAACCATGGGTTTCACACACGTTATAGTTAGGAATTAGCATTTAAAAAACCTTAGAAATTCAATGAAAAAACCAAAGGTTTCAGGGACGTTATAGTTAGCTGGACATTTCACTCGTAAAAAACCAATGAAATTCCCCCGTTATAGTTAGTTCAGCTAACTATAACTCGCGCGCCCGCAATGCACTACTGATGACGTCACATATTACATCACTCATGACATGGTCAGTGACATCACTCATGACATCACTGATGACATCTCAAATGACATCACTGATGACATCATCCTTGTGATAGAGTGGTAGACCTCCTCTCACCCTAATATAACCTTTGATACACACATTTAAAAATAGAGACTGAAAATTTCAAAAAAATGGACATACAAATAACAGTTACAACAACCTATTCAGTAATTCTAAGATCCACATACACATCCACTCATCCACCAACAATCCTATACAGTCACTCATACATGTACTCACACATCATATGTACTCATACACCTAAACATCCTGTAACACAATGCCACTCATTCATAGAGTTACTCACACATAGTCACTCATGCTAATAAAGAATCAAACATCCATTTACCTGCATATACAGTTATACACACACCACCACACTTACTTTTACAGAAACTTACACATACTTAGTCTTTTAAATAATCACTTATAGAAACACATACTTATTCATACAGGCACTCTTCCAATCTCTCACTCGCACATATACTTACTTATATACACCAATAGTCATATATACTAGTTTAAAAAATATGTAGTTACTCATAAAGACACTATTGAGACAGTCATTCACTCACTAACACACCCATACACACACTCATCCACCCATACGGTCCTACACACAAGCTGTCTTCAACACATACAAACAGTGAGTCACTCATTCATGCACTTATGCACTACATAATAACCCCCACCGAACCATGAAGACACTCAGACACTCATACTGATACTCAAAAAACCAACTAATAACCTATATAGACACTCATGTAGCTACTCACCAACCCATGCAGCCACTTATATACAAAGTGAGAGACTGATACAGGTATTTACACATTTAAACATTACTCACTTAGCCATGTATTCATAAAGATACACTTAATCAGTCAGTTACACAATCAATTTTTAAAAAACAAATCATCAATTTAGACACTTATATACTCATTTATTCTTCCATCTACCTTGAGATAGACATATATTAAACATATTTAATTTTCAGAAAAACACACATTCACTGGATGATGTCATCAGTGATGTCATTTGAGATGTCATCAGTGATGTCATGAGTGATGTCACTGACCATGTCATGAGTGATGTAATATGTGACGTCATCAGTAGTGCATTGCGGGCGTGCGAGTTATAGTTAGCTGAACTAACTATAACGGGGGAATTTCATTGGTTTTTTACGAGTGAAATGTCCAGCTAACTATAACGTCCCTGAAACCTTTGGTTTTTTCATTGAATATATATATATATCAACCCAACTTTGCCCTGCAATTGAGCCCGCACTCACCGCCGGTATTGTTGAGACATCAACTTTTATTCAATGCAAAGCGAGCATTTTTGTCAGACACTTTTCCCAAAGGCGCAATTGTTGCAGTGTTCAGGCTCCCACAAACACTATTGAGCAGGAAGTAGTGTTTGTGGGAGCCTGAACACTGCAACAATTGCGCCTTTGAGAAAGGAGAAAGTTCTCTGAAACGCGTCAGGCAAGCAGAATGTAAGCAGTATGGGAAAAGTGTCTGACAAAAATGCTCGCTTTGAATTGAATAAAAGTTGATGTCTCAACAATACCGGCGGTGAGTGCGGGCTCAATTGCAGGGCAAAGTTGGGTTGATATATATATATATATATATATATATATATATATATATAGACGTATTCGCCACTGCAATCCTCAGCTTAAAGATGATGCAGACCCAGAATCAGTGCAAAGGTGAAGTCTTTATTCATGGACCCGTTTGTCCGCCATGACGCGTTTCAGCCTGCAAGAGGCCTTGATCACATGGCCCTCTCATGAGGAGGAACAGTATTTAAAGTCGGTAACGGCAGAAACGCATCATGGAGGATGTAGGTCAAATAAATACAAAAAATAAGATTTGCACATATTTGTGGTCTGCACTCGTTCTTCTTATGAAGGATAGGTAACGAGAGAACGAGAAATCCCCAGTGTCCTGCACAAAGGAAGGCAAAGATTTGACATGTTCCTGTAAAAAGGCATTGACATACTTGGAAGTATTTTCTGTGAGACTGAGTTTAGCAGAAATGATGGGCCTGCCTGGCGGTTTTTCAATGTTTTTATGTACTTTTGGGATAAAGTACATCGCCGGAATGACCGGATGGTCATTTTTTTAAAACTTTAACTCATCTTGGCTCAATAAGCCCGCACTTTTCCAAGCTATCAGTTTGGCATAAAAGTCATACCATGATTGTTTGACCGATCTAATGTCACTTTTTTTGTAGCACTGACGGTCATTCAATTGGCTGTATGCCTCTTCAAGATATTATTCACGGGGCCATAGTACTACGTTGCCTCCTTCATCTGCTTGTCTTATAATTATGTTGTCATTGGACTGAATTTTCTTCACCAGTTGGATGTATTTGTTGTTTTGTGCATTGAACTTGTGGCGCACCCGATTGGTGTTGGAACATAGTTTCTTTAGTGCCACAGTGACCAATTCATGAAAAATATCCAAATTGTCATGAAGTGTGACAGGAGTGAATGTTGACTTAGATTTAAATTTGGTTGTGTCAGGTTTGTTTAAAATATTAGATTCCTCACTTCCTGTACTCTCCTCATGGAGGGATTGTAAGTCCATTAACAACGGCAGATCTTTAACCATCAATGCAGGTGAAACAGCCAGGGAAGGATTCTCTACATTCACCACTGTAGAAGTTTTATTATCTCTCAGGCGATGGAATTTGCGTAATTTTAGCTTTCTAGTATATTTAAAGAGGTCAATACGAGTTTGTGCATAGTCAAAGTCGCTAGCTGGGCTGTATGATAGCCCTAATGACAACATTTGTAATTCAGATGTACTTAAAGGTGTATTTGTAAGGTTAATGAAAGAGTTAGATAGTGAACTTACTTGCGGATCCATTTTCGCTTGGTGAACGATTTCTTGCTGCTTGTACTTGACATTGCCTTCTCTCACGGCGCTGTCTGTTGTCTTGTTGACGCTTTTGTTGTTGATGCTCCGGGGTCTTAGTGTGGCCCCTTCGATCCTGGCGCAGGCAATCCACTTCCTGCGCCTGGGAAAACCTTGTAAACCCCAAGCCGGTATTATGCCTAGTTGACTCATTGTCTGATTCGCTCTCCGGAATGGAGCTTAAATCTGATACAGAAGAGGCAGCTTGCGTATTAGTAGCAACAGTTGCGGTGTTTGAGTTTGAATTGCTACTTTACACTAATGCTGATTTGGAGGAAGCTTTAATAACATCATACTTTGTAGCAAAGGTAAAGACCTGCCCCTGCTGGTAGTCATTTTTGTCTCTTTGAAATTTGTAAGCTTTCCATTTTTTAATGATTTCCTCTTCTTTTTGTAATCTGATTAACATGTCTTCACGGAGCTTTTTCACATTTTCAGCTGTTTCCATTTGGCTGATGTTGGTATTCAAAGCGTCGATTTTGAGTTGGAGTGATGCACGGTCACTTTCCGCATATTTAACCAATATAATGATAAGTTTGTGGGACGACTTCAAATTACACTCAGCCCACTCCGTGAGCATAGAAGGGTTAGGGTTTTCGTAGCTCGGGGCCAGCATGATACGCAGGCCCGAGGTATGCGCCCAACTTCCAAATAGCGGGATAGGGAGCGGTGCTCCCACCATTTCTCTTGTTCCGCCCTCATAAGTTTCTTAAGTTGTTTGAATAGATCGCGCACATTAAACACAGTTACTGGCGCCGCGATTGACAGCATAGCGCGTGATGATTCACCAGCCGGTGAATCATCGAATACCTCATTGGCAGCCTCCTCTCTACTCCTCAAAGCGTCGCCCGACATGTTTCTGTAACTTTCACGGGTGAAATCCAAGATGAAATATCAAGTACTCCAGGGGAATGCTGGTACTTGTATTTCGCACACTCCTTCACCGGAAACGTTACGCAGTCTCCTACCAACTGCGGGATGCCAGGCGTCGCTCGGGTTAACCAACTCGTGCTGCGTCTATCCCGTCTTGGATTTGGAGAAATCCGGCACCATCCGCGGCCTGCTGTAGCTGGTCCTGACAGGACAGTCGGTTGTTTCTCTCGGCGAACCTCAAAAACTTGGATTCCTGCTACTTGGCCCAAATGAAGGAGGGGTCTGCTTTTTTACCGAGGAAGCACAGCTCGGTAAAATAAATAGACGTATTTGCCACTGCAATCCTCAGCTTAAAGACGATGCAGACCCAGAATCAGTGCAAAGGTGAAGTCTTTATTTATGGACCCGTTTGTCCGCCATGACGCGTTTCAGCCTGCAAGAGGCCTTGATCACATGACGCTCTCATGAGGAGGAACAGTATTTAAAGTCAGTAACGGCAGCAGAAACGCGTCATGGAGGATGTAGGTCAATAAAATACAAAAAATAAGATTTGCACATATTTGTGGTCTGCACTCGTTCTTCTTATGAAGGATAGGTAACGAGAGAACGAGAGTTGTGGAGATAGGTATATATATATATATATATATATATATATATATATATATATATATATATATATATATATATATATACATATATTAACGCTCCAAAATTCTCCAATAGTAAAGAATAAAGCACTCACGGGTAGCGTGTCAACGGGACTTTATTCCCAGAACAGACGCGTTTCGGCGATCTGCCTTCCTCGGTGTTCACAGCACACCGTGAAACGCCATTATTTAAACCTCCCAGTGTATAATGCGCTAAGCATAGAAAGAGGACAGCGTAAATGTACATAGAGAAGGTAGCGCCATCTTGTAATGTATCCATAACCTTGTATACGAATAGATAAACATATATATACTGCTCAAAGTACAGATTGTTCAAAGTTGTCAGTAATTAACAAACTTGGAAAAAGCTTATTGCCTCGTTAAACACTATCAAAAGATCAACGTTAGTACCAAAGCAGTAATATTTTTAACACCAAATCTACGTGTTTACTCATAGAGCCGTGTATCGGCTTACACTCTATTGTAGATTTATGGGACCTACTCCACTAAACATAATCAAGCCGTAAATCGGCATGGCAATCAATCAAGCCGTGTATCGGCCTTGCTGTCAAACTATTTTCTACAAATACAAATAGGTAATTGAAAAAAGGCAATTAAAAGCTCACCATAGTGGTCATTGCACTACTAAAGCCCACATACTTTTCATTAATT
This sequence comes from Triturus cristatus, assembly GCF_964204655.1. Taxonomy (NCBI): domain Eukaryota; kingdom Metazoa; phylum Chordata; class Amphibia; order Caudata; family Salamandridae; genus Triturus; species Triturus cristatus. The sequence continues at coordinate 805,876,927 of NC_140585.1, read as the reverse complement.
TCATTATTTTCATAGCTAGCTGTCTGACTAGGTTCCCAAGTGTACTGATAATTCCTCATTACTATTTAAGCCACGAGGGAACTTAGTTTGCAAGTCTATAATGTAGCGTGATTCTAACCTGCGTAACTTCTTGAGACGGTCACCTCCTCTGATGTTATCTGGGATGCAGTCAAGGCCAAAAAACTGTAAAAAGTTTTTGCAATTAGGATGTTTTTCATCATAGTGCCTTGCTACTGGATATGAGGCGTCACTCTTCACTATTGCTCACCTGTGCTCCAGTATTCGAATCTTTAACGAATGAATGGTGCTGCCTATATACAACAGTCCACACGGGCAAACAAGGCAATAGACTGCGTAAGAAGTGCTGCAGGTTAGAAACTTTTGGATAGGTCTTTTCAAATTTACATAAGGCACTGTGTATGTTAAAACTCTCTTACTGTTTGAGCAAGCCTTGCACTTACCACAAGGAAAGAAACCCTGCATATGTTTCAAAGTGCCCTGCATTGTGGGTTGTTTTACTAAGTGACTGCTGACTAGCCATGGGGTAGTTTGGAATGTCTTCCCCTATGATAATATCGCTTTTGAGAATATGCCAATTTTTCTTTAGCATTTGTTTCAAGAAATTGGCTTCTGCAGAGTACGTGGTAATGATTCTAAACTTAGCTTCATGGGAGTCATCCGACCCTGTACCTTTGCTGGTTTCGCTCTTCTCCTCAAGTAAACGTTGTCTAGGGATCCCCCTGACCTTGGCTAGTGTTTTATCCAGATGTGCCTTTCCATAGCCTCTTACGCAGAATCTAGATATACAATCTTTTGCTGCTGCCGCAAAATCACAGGCTCTGGAGCTGTTACATTTCAATCTCAGAAGCTCTCCGTATGGGATGCTCTGGATTAATTTCGGGGGATGATTGCTGGTTGCAAAAAGAATGGAATTGCCCGCTGTACTTTTACGGTAAAGAGCAGTTTCCAGCTTGCCTTCGGAAACAAACACCTTCAGGTCCAGATAGTCCACTGCCACTGGACTTACTGTACCCGAAAAGTGCAAGTTGAGGTCATTGTTATTCAAAATTTCTATATAACCTCTAGCTGACTCTATTGTGCCTTCCCAGACGATAAACAGGTCATCGATATATCGATACCATGCTTTCACCTCACCCTTGGTGTCTCCTCTCACGTAGGTTCTAGGCACCTGCTCCTCCCACCAGCCTACAAACAAGTTGGCATAGCTGGGGGCGTTTCACGGTGCGCTGAAACGCGTCTGTTCTGGGAATAAAGTCCCGTTGACACGCTACCCGTGAGTGCTTTATTCTTTACTATTGGAGAATTTTGGAGCGTTAATGTTTTGCGGCAGGCACCGCCGCATTTATAGCACCCGACCGTGAGTGACTCGGACCTAAGGTGCAAAGGGAGCAGTAATATATATATATATATATATATATATATATATATATATATATATATATATATATATATATATATATATATATATATATATATATATATATATATATATATATATATATATATATATTAAAAAACAAGAAGGTTGCCCAATGAAGCCATCGCACACGAAGGGGGTGAGCACACACGTGCCTCAGGCGGTTGCAAAAACAGCTTGCTGGTCGTGCTTCTTGATGGCAAGCCAAACGCGTTTCGAGTAACTCTGTACCCTTGTTCACTGGCAGGTAAGCATCACGATTGTGTAAGGATGTAGCAAAACTTTGAAGGGACATCTTTATTGAAATAAACAAGCTCCGCCCATGTGGGCGTCAGCGATTGCCGTGGCTTTCTGGTTAAGGTAGTCCATAGAAATAAGCCATACTTGTAGTCCCATTTAGTCCCAAGTGGGTTTATGCACATCCCAATAATGTTCAAACACAAAAGTAAAGTTCAATTAATAATATCTAAAATAGAGACAAGCGCTGGACAAGCTTGCTGCAGTGCATCCCAATATGTACCTGAGGCTCAGGTCCCCCTTCATTCCAGCTTCAAGCTCGCGTTTGCAGAGCTCAAGGAGCCGCTTTCTCTAGCGGCGGGACGGCTTCGCGGCCGGACCAGCCGCATATATTCAAAAACAAGAAGGTTGCCCAATGAAGCCATCGCACACGAAGGGGGTGAGCACACACGTGCCTCAGGCAGTTGCAAAAACAGCTTGCTGGTCGTTTTTCTTGATGGCAAGCCAAACGCGTTTCGAGTAACTCTGTACCCTTGTTCACTGGCAGGTAAGCATCACGATTGTGTAAGGATGTAGCAAAACTTTGAAGGGACATCTTTATTGAAATAAACAAGCTCCGCCCATGTGGGCGTCAGCGATTGCCGTGGCTTTCTGGTTAAGGTAGTCCATAGAAATAAGCCATACTTGTAGTCCCATTCAGTCCCAAGTGGGTTTATGCACATCCCAATAATGTTCAAACACAAAAGTAAAGTTCAATTAATAATATCTAAAATAGAGACAAGCGCTGGACAAGCTTGCTGCAGTGCATCCCAATATGTACCTGAGGCTCAGGTCCCCCTTCATTCCAGCTTCAAGCTCGCGTTTGCAGAGCTCAAGGAGCCGCTTTCTCTAGCGGCGGGACGGCTTCGCGGCCGGACCAGCCGCATATATTCAAAAACAAGAAGGTTGCCCAATGAAGCCATCGCACACGAAGGGGGTGAGCACACACGTGCCTCAGGCGGTTGCAAAAACACCTTTCTCCAAGCGGTTCCCCGTTTTTCCTCGAAAAAGGCACGAACTCCATTTTATCAGTGCAAATTCCTTTATTCTTTTGTTAGTGCATAGCCGCCATGACGCGTTTCAGACCTCTCGGGTCCTTGATCACATGACATACCATTGTTTTCTCCCATTATTTAAAGTGCTAGGTGCTCATTTTTTACATAATAAAGCTGGAAAACAGACTACCCAACTGTTTTCTCTATTTGCACATTCTTTATATTCGGAATAGTGCTATTCAATATAAATATGTTAAAGCATCAACTCTTAATGTGTGAGTTTACATTGTATAAAATCTATATTTGTTTTTGTAGCTGTATAAATACATTACAGCAATACATTTATCTATTGCTTTACACACGCTGGTATTTCAGTCACAGTTCATACTGTATTGAATATAACTTACAATCATGATTAATAAACTCTAAGCTAAACAACTCTAACCCTTTGCAAAATACGCATTTAGGTTCTAAAAACTGTATAAATGCATTGTTTTTATTAAAACAAGATGTGCCCAAAATATGATAAAATCATGATCTCATATAAATTTCTGTGGAAATTACGCGTTCATGTGTAAACATTATAGATTTTATTTACAATTGGCTTGTTCCTAATAACTTGTATGTGCAAATACTGCTTTTAAAGTGCTTTTTTAGAAAAGTGCTAGTGCCTGTTAACATTCACCCATATCAAGTGCTATTTGTGAAAACAATTTTGTGTTGTTACATGAGCCCATGTATTACAACTACAATGAAGAAAAATATCTCATTTACTAGGGGGAGGGGGTGTTTTTTCAGGGGGAATATTTTTAATAACTTTCCTTATCCTAAAATCTTAATAGATAAAATTCTGTTCTCATCATTTCTTGTTGTGTGTCAACTGACATCAGATACTGCTATACTCTCAACTTGCATAACTACGGTTATAACCAGGTGTGTAGATCTTCTGTCGTATTTAATCCATGCAGGGTTTTGCTGTCTAATTCAAGGTTGGTGATGGCACGTATGTGCTGGAGTATCCTCTTGTGGACCTGCAGTTTTGTGCTTCCCACATACCGCAGTCCACAAGAGCACTCCAGCACATACACGGCGAATTCTGATCTACATGTCAGCAATTTGTTTATGACTGTAGGTCTATCCTGGAATGTTGTTGAGAATGAGGTCTTGCTTTCACCCTACTTGCATGCCCTGCACAGTGAACAACAAACAAATCCTTTACGGTTAGACAGCCAATTAGTGCTCTTTGATATTTTGGGACTACTGCTGACTATGTAGTCTCCTGTGCTTGGCGCTTTCCTATATGTTATTAAAGGAATAGCCGGCATTTTCTTTCCAATTATTGGATCATTCTGCACTAAATGCCAGTTGGTTTTAACAATTCTCCTCAAGCTATCCTTTTGTTTATTCTTTGTAAGGATTAGTCGTGGGCTGCTTTCTGTGGTAAAATTATTTGCTTTTTTGTTTTCGCTGGCAGATGGTTTAAAAAGTAAGTCTTCCCGTTTTTTGCAGCGGGTTCGACTTATTGCGTCCTCTATTGTTTTTTCTTTGTACCCTCTTGCTAAAAAGCGAGACTTGCATTCACTCTGTGCTTTTATTAAGTCTGACTCATTACTGCATATTCTTTGAATTCTCCCCATAGGGTATGCTAAGAATTGTATGCTTTGGGTGAAAGCTACTTGAGTGCAGGAATGTATTTCCAGATGTGGGTTTGTGGTGTAAACATATTTCCAACATATTTTTTGAAACATAAACTTCTACATCTAGGAAACTTATTGTGCTTTCGCTGATTGTATGTGTGAGTTGAATGTTAACGTCATTTACATTCAGCTCATTGATGAATTCTTCTGCACTCATTTTATCCCCCTACCAGATCATAAAAAGGTCATCAATAAACCGAACCCACTTGATTATTTTGTTGTTCCGTATTTCCGCATATTTGTTTTTTACAACAACCTCCTCCCACCATCCCATATGGAGGCAGGCGTAGCTGGGTGAAAAACTTGCACCCATTGCTATGCCCCTCACTTGATGGTACACTTGCTGTTGAAATAAAAAGTAATTGTTATGCAAACAAAACTTAGTTAAATCAATTAGCATTTTGTTGTGGGTGTGGAACTCTATAGGTCTCTTTCCTAGAAAATGTTCCAGTGCTTTTATCCCATCTAGATGGTGTATTGATGTGCATAAATTGCACTCCTCCATGGAAATCAATAGATAATCTTCTTGCCATTGGAATCCGTGTAATTGCCTCAGGAAGTCTGTAGTATCCTGTATGTACGATGGTAATACTTTCACTTGTTCTTGTAAAAATTAATCTATGTACACCAAAACATTTTCTGTGAGGCTTTGTATAGCAGAAATTATTGGTCGGCCAGGAGTGTTGGTACTGTCCTTGTGAATTTTAGGGATAAAGTATAATACCGGCAATACTGGGTGGTCATTTTTCAGGAATTTTAATTCATCATGATTGATTAAACCACTGCTTTTCCAGGCCAATAACTTCCCATATAGTTCATTTTGCACTGTCTTGATAGTCATTATGTTGCTTATTTTATAACAAGCGAGATCACCTAGTTGTTTTGAGGCTTCTTCTAGATATTGGGTTTTTGGCCAGATTACCACATTTCCGCCTTTGTCCGAATTATGCACTACCACTGTTTCATTGTCACGTAGTTTTTTAATTAGTTGCTGATATTTCAGTTGATACGCATTCTGCTTTTTCCTCATAGCTTGAGTTTTATAGTGCAGAGCCCTCACTTCTTTTATTAAGACTTCATTGAATGTGTCAATGGAGTCTCTTATTAGAATTGGGGTGAATTTAGATTTTGGCTTGAATTTTGTATTTGGCACTGTGTTGACATTGAGCCCTTGTTGTAGCATTAGTTGTTGCGTTGACTCAATATATGTTGATTCTACATCTTCCATTTGCATTTCTTGGAGTTCACATATCAAGCTGACATCTGAGGCTGTTAGTGCGCTCGCGGTGTTATACGCTGTTTCCTGTGATGTACCTGCCTTATTTTTGTCTTGCCTTAAGAGATGATATTTTTGTTACTTTATTTTTCGAATAAAGTTGTATATATCCACAAGTGTTTGGAGATAATCAAAGTTACTTTCTGTGCAATATGTAAGCCTCAATGTCAACGGCTGTTGCTCTGCTGCATCCAAATTAATAGTAGAAAGATTGATGACTGAATTGGCATTTTCCAATGCTGGGATTACTGGCAGCGCCAACCCCTGTTGTTCTTCTTTTTGTTTGCTTTCATTTTGGCGTCTTCTTGTCCTTCTCTCTCGTCGTTTTTTGTTTTTCCTTATTCGGGTTTGGATCTTTCCTTCCTGGAGCGTAGGGTTTGTTTCCTTGCTTCTCGTAAAAAATCCAATTCCTCCCCTATCGAGCGTTTTCTCATCTGTTGTCTTGCCCCTTCCATTAATCCCGAGTTGAGCTCTGTTTCCGACTACGTATCCACGGAGGACCTCAGGTCTGACACTGAAGGTGTTGTTGGTAGTTCTCTGCTTGTACCTGCCACATGTACCTGGATATTTCTTCTAGTGTCTCCCTTTTGTGCTGCCTTTACTGTGTCATACTTCCTTGAGAAGGTAAATATTTGACCTTGGTCATAGTCATTTTTATACCTTTGGAATTTGAATGTTTTTCGTTTTTTAATTATTTCTTCTTCTTTTTTTAATCTTGCCAGCATGTCCTCTCTCATTTTAGATGTTATTTCATTTATTTCTACCTGATTTATTTGTTGATTAAGTTCATCAATTTGCTCTAATAAACTTTTCTGTCAATGTCGGCGTATTTCACCAAAATCTCTACCAGCCTTCGTGAGGATTCTAAGTTGCACTCACCCCACTCTCGTAACATTTTTGGGTTAGGGCTTTCGTAGCTCGGGGCTTACATTATGCGTAAGACGCGTGGGATTCTTCCGGATTCCAGATATCTAGAAAGGGACTTATGCCAGTAGGTAGTTATAGTTAGGACCTCGTTTCTATTCAAAAAGCGTTTTTTGTTCTCCGAATAAATTTGGCGTCGTTTGACGAATCTTCGCAAAAGTGGGGCGCTCCAGTCAGCTCCTGTCTTGAACGTTTCGGGGGTCCCAAAATGCGTTTTCCCCATGTAAATTTCCATAGGAAACTTTAGACAAAGCTACAGTTCGAACTGCTGAATGGAACTACACCAAATTTGGCAGAAAGGTAGCTCTTGTTTCAGATAGAGCCCTTATTGTTAAATGGTGTAAATCCATTGAGTGTTTTTTTTAAATATTAAAGGAAAAATAAATGTATATATCTGGAAAGAACCTAACCACACATCTCATTGTGAGATCTGATTGGCTGTCAGCACTTCATCCAAGAAGTGTTGGCAGCCATGTTGGGACCAATATACATGATAGCACCTCATTAAAAAGCATTGCAGTGGGTCCTGGGGCTCACGGCGGCGGAGGAGGAGGGAGCTACGCCGTCGTGGAGGTCCTCGGAGAGACGGAACCGGCGGAGGTCAACGAGGCGGCGCTCAGCGACCAGTGTGGGGCGCCCGGACTCCCCCACCATCAGAGCAGACATGGCCGACGCCCTGAGGGTGGCGGCCGGGGACTCGACCGGCTCCTCTAGCGTGGCCTTGACGGCCTAACACACACTCCGGGGGGAGATGTCTTTAGCTTCTTTACATGCTTGGTACGGGGCGGGGGGGTTGGGGGGGAACGGTTGGAGGTGAGTGGCTGGACGTCCACTTTGCTCTTTTCTACGGACTTGCCCGTTTTGGGGCTTGACTGAGACTATGGGGTGTTTGAGTTTGTGGGTGGCTAGTTGCCAGGGTTGGGTTTTGGGTGGGGGAGGGGGTTGTTTGGGGTTGGGAAGGTCCCGTCCGATGTTGTATGCCCGCTTTGTTTTGGCTTGTCCTGCGCTGTGGCCCCGCGCGCCCCACCCGCTGATTCCCTGCCCATTGCATGGCGCTCCCGACCCCTGCGAGGAATGCCGGGCCTAAAGGTAGTGACCCTTAATGTTCAGGGTCTGAACAACCCGGTGAAGCGCAGAGCGATCCTGTCGTTGCTGGAGGGGACGCAGGCGGACATTTGCCTTTTGCAGGAGACACACTTATTGCCCCGAGATTGCCATAGGATGCGCTCTGCTAAGTTCCCTACCCAGTTCTTTTCCTCGGCAGCGAACAAGACGGCGGGGGTAGCCATTCTCCTAGCGAGCTCCTTTCGGGGGGAGGTGTTGCATAAGTGTGCTGAACAGAAGGGGAGGCTCCTTGCGTATCGCATGCGCCTGGGAGGCATAGCATTTACGGTCGGTTCAGTTTATAGCCCAAACGATCACCAAGAGCGCTTCCTAGATTCCGCGCTGGTGGATGTCACTGCTTCCCCCGACCGCCACATTATCTTGGGGGGAGACCTCAACATTGTCTTTGACTCTGCGATGGACAGATCGGCGCAGCGCTTCCCGCAGACGGGGGAACTGTCCCAGGCTGGGAGGGCCCGGATTGCGGAAATGGATCTGCACGACCTCTGGCGCTCCATGCACCCCACGGATAGGGACTACTCTTACTTCTCGCACGCACACCGAACCTACTCACGGCTGGACTACCTCCTGGTGAGTGGACCGATGCGTGCCGCTGCCACGGCGGCGGACATCGGGGTCCTGACCCTGTCTGACCACTCCCCAGTCACCGGCGTTTTCCAGTGGCCGGCGGCCTCCCCCTCTCGGGGGGTGTGGCGCCTCCGGGATACACTTCTACACAAGAAGTCGGTGGTGCAACGCATCGGGGAGGTCATACAGGACTATCTCACCCACAATAGCAACACTGACACCTCGCGGGCGACACAGTGGGCGGCATTGAAGGCCGTCCTCCGGGGGGAATTCATCTCTATCTCCGCAGCTGAGAATAGGGAGCGGCAACTGAAGAGGGATGAGCTGACAGCTCAAGTCCGGGAGCTCGAGCAGGTCCACCGCCGTACGGGGGCGCCGAGGGTGTGGAGGCAGTTGAAGGCAGCGAGGAAGCTCCTGTCGGCTCTAGATCTTGACAGGGCGGAGTATGCCGCCCTACGCTTGAAACATGCCTACTACACTGGGGGGGACAGATGTGGCAAGCTCCTGGCCCACCGGCTCCGGGTCGCGCAACAGCGCAGCGTTGTGAAAGAATTGGTGGGCGCGGACGGGGGGGTTGTCTCCGGGGACGCGGAGGTAGCGGAGTCTTTCCGCGGCTTCTACGAGGCGCTGTATGCTGAGGAGCCCTCCTCGCCACGGGATGCCGACGGCTATTTGGAGTCGGTGACCCTCCCGGTGCTGGATCCGGCTCAGGCTGACCACCTGGAGCGGGACATCCATGTGGAGGAAGTGATTTCCGCTATCGCGCGGCTGAAACATGGCAAGGCCCCGGGCCCGGACGGGTACACGTCGCTATTTTACAAGACTTTTTGCACGGCCGTGGCCCCTGTCCTTACTCGGCTATTTAACTCTTTCTCCGAACCCGGAGCCATCCCTCCGGATCTCCTGAGGGCGACGGTCGCGGTAATCCCGAAACCTGGGAAGGACCGGGCCCTCTGCGGCTCGTACCGACCCATCTCGCTTTTGAATGTCGACCTCAAGCTGTACACGGGGATCCTCGCGTCCAGGCTGAGTCCACACCTCCCCGACCTGGTGGAGGCGGACCAGGCTGGTTTTGTGCCCGGCAGACAGACGGTTGACAACACTAAGAGGGTGACGCATGTTCTGGAGAAGGCCTCAAGGATCTCGGGGGAGCGGATGTTGCTGTCCGTTGATGCGGAGAAGGCCTTCGACAGAGTTCACTGGCCGTATCTTGAGCTGGTCCTCAAGAAACTGGGAATCGGCAAAAAGTTCCGCACCATGGTCTTTAACTGCTATAAGCATCCTTCAGCGTCGGTGCGGGTCAACGGGTGTAGCTCCGGTGGCTTTGCCATCGAGCGCGGCACGCGGCAGGGCTGCCCTCTTTCGCCGCTCTTGTTTGCCCTCTACATGGAGCCGTTTGCTCAGAGGATTCGTAATAATCCGGATGCTGTCGGGGTCCGGATGGGCCAGTACGTCCACACCGTCAGTCTCTACGCGGATGATGTCCTGCTGACTTTGGACGACCCTAGGAGGTCGCTGCCTGCTTGCCTCCGAGAGCTGGACGCCTTTGCGGGGGTGGCCGGCTTCAAAATGAATATGAGCAAGTCGATGGCATTAGACGTGTCCCTGGCTGCGGAAACCAGGAGGGATCTTCAGCGGCTCTTCCCCATGCAGTGGTCCTCGTCCACGGTGCCGTATCTGGGGATTCTGCTGGCGCCTACATTATCGGGGATGGTTACGGCCAATTATGCCTCCCTCAGCAGGAAGATCAAGGACGAGCTTGGCCGCTGGAACAAAGGCCTGCTGTCCTGGCTGGGGCGAATCGCGGCGGTCAAGATGACGGTGTTGCCCCAGATACTATATCTTTTCCGGGCCCTTCCGCTCCAACCCCCGGCGGGCTGGATACGACAAATGCAGGCTGACATCTCCCGCTTTGTCTGGCAGGGCCGCAGGCCACGCATGAAGAGGGTCCTCTCCACGCTTGCTCCGGAAGCGGGGGGTCTCGGCATTCCGGACCTCCGTAAGTACTTTCAGGCGGCACAGCTCCGCTATCTGGTGGAGTGGAGCAGGTGGGAGTCCGACAAACATTGGCTCTTCCAAGACCAGGCAGTGGCGGGCCGCACCTTACAAGAGGTTCCATTCCTGCGCCGCGCGCATCGCCCCCCTAATCTTTACGCTTCCTTTGTTACGCGGGTCCCCCTGCGGGTGTGGGACGCGGTCTGTGAGGCCCGGGGCCTTACCACCTTCCCTTCGCCGCTCACGCCCATTGCGGGCAACCCGGACTTCTCCCCAGGGATGGAGCCGGGGGTTTTCTCCCACTGGGTGCGGGCGGGCTGCAGGGCACTCTTCCAGATCTATGGCCCGGAAGGAGTGGTTCCTTTTCAGCAACTCCGCCAGGAGTTCGGCCTGACGGAGCTGGACAGATTGCGCTACATGCAAGTTCGGCATTGGGCCCTCCAGCCCCAGGTGTGTGCCACCGCCGCCCGTCCAATTACACCGTATGAGAGGTGGTTGGCTACTCGGACCTCCGACGCTAAACTGATCACCGATCTGTACGAATACCTACAACCCCCGCCGTTTCACTATTACAACCCGGGGAGGGAGCGTTGGCACAGGGAATTGGGTAGGACACTCAGCCACAAGGAATGGGACAAAATTGCGTATCGGGCGCGGCACTCTGCATATCACACGGGCCTTACGGAGACCTTTACTAAGGTATCCACATACTGGTACTACACCCCGGAGAGACTGTATGAAATGCATAAACACACTGACAGGGGGTGCTGGCGGAGCTGCGGGCAGGAAGGTACCCTTACACACATTCTTTGGGATTGCCCAGTGCTGACCGCCTACTGGAAGGAAGTCTTGGACGAGGTGGATAAGCACTTTGGGATAGAGCTACCGCGACTCCCGGCGTATGTCCTGTTGGGCCTCCCCAATGACCTAATGTACCCACTGAAGTCCCGTAGGGGTAGGCAGATCGCAATCGCGCTGGGGTCTGCGGTTCAGAACATTCTAATCCACTGGCGCACAACCACCGTCCCCTCCATCACCGGTTGGTTGCATAGGCTCTGGCATGTGCTGGGGATGGAGAAGCTGTCGCTTAAGGAGGGCAAAAGGGTGTGGCAGTAAAATGGACCATGGAGAACAGGAGGAAGGGGATAGGGGCATGGAACGTGGATAGGCGGGGTGGAGGTGGCAGGGACAGGTTACAGTCATCTGACAATGCTAGGTAGGTGGGAGGGGAGTGGCAGCTCAACAGAACACTCAGAGTAGATAGGAGGGGCAGGTCCATGGAACATGGTGGGCAAAAAGGATGGAGCAGGGGCATGCACACAGACATCGGAGGGCAGGGGGAAAGAGAGTAGGGGCAGCAAGCTAAGCACAAAGGCTAAGCAGGAGGTCAATGATGGGGCATAGAATTGGGCAATGGAGGACAGAAGGAGTGAACTGGGACATCATGCTAAATGGAGGGCAGTGGCAGCACATCGGACCATGCATGGCAGGAGGGAGGAGGCTAGTGCATGGATTCAGACAACAGAGGATAGGGAGGAGGTGGATAGGGCAGAAAGCTACCTGTTCAGAGAAGGCAGGAAGGCCAGTGGCAGAATAACAGCCACACAGGGTTGTAATAAGGGAGCAGGGACATGGACTTGGACAATGGATGGCTAGGAGGAGGGTAGGCAGGAACAGCAAGCTTGGGTGGGGGCAGCAGAATGCCAGGCCAGGCCCTGCTTCCAACCCCCCACCATCCATTGTGATATGCATCTTACTTAATATTAAAACAAACTAGAAATTTGCTGAACAAAACACAGATTACAGGGACTTTATAGCTAGACTCAGATTTCACTCATACACAACAAGTGAAATGAAGCTGTTATAGTTACCTGAGCTAACTATAACTTACGCTAATGACCTCAGACATTACATCATTCATGACATGGTCAGTTACATCACTCATGACATCACTCATGACATCTCAAATGGGCTGTGAATGGAATGGAACTATAATCGCTAGAACTTTATTAAGGGATAGTGTGTGCATATTAACACCCCTTTTTTTCTTTTCTTTCATGTAAGAACCAAGGTGCCCAGATCAATATGGCCGATAGCCTTTCACTTTAAAGTAATGTGTAGTCCATTGTTTATTTTGATGTTTGCAATCCTAAGTATGTTTATTATGAATAAGTCACGTTGACAAACACACAGGTATGGCGGTCACGGGGCAAGATATGCTGAAATGACATTGTGTGCATATTAACACTTGTTTTCTTTTCTTTATTGTATCAATTCCTGAATTTTCACATTTTGACCAGGCCAATATGGCCGCCAGCTTTTTGGATTAACGTAATATGTAGTCCTTTGTTAATGTTGGCAACTGGAGGCATTTGTACATTTAAATAAGGAAGCTACAATAACATCTTGTATCGTAATCAAGGTTCAGACGAGCCGAAATACGTGGATCGCGTCCTTTGCAGATGAAATACTTCCAAACTACAACCTGAGTGCTGATTCCTTCCTTGTAAGAGTGAGAGGAGATTAAATACATATATATAAAATTCACTGAAAAAAACACAAGTTTCATGGACATCATAGTTAGAAATTAGCATTTACAAAACCTTAGATATCCACAGAAAAAAACATAGGTTTCAGGGACGTTATAGTTAGTTGGACATTTCACTCGTACAAAACCAGAGAAATTCAGCCGTTATAGTTGCTAACTATAACTTGCGCCCCTGCAATGCACTGCTGATGATGTCACATATTACATCACTCATGACATGGTCAGTGACATCACTGATGACATCACTGATGATATCTCAAATGACATCACTGATGATACCACTGATGACATCATCCAGTGACTGTGAGTGTTTCTAAAAAGTTTAATAATGTGATATATATGAAGATTCAGTCAGTGTGTGACTGACTGTATAAGTGAGTGATTATACTTGTCTGGGTGAATGTAAAGGGGAGTGACTATTCTGTGTGAATGTCTGTATCAATCTGTCAATTGGTGTGTAAGTGGCTGCATGGGTTGGTGAATAGGTACATGAGTGTCTATATGGGTTATTGATTGATTGTCTGAGTACCTGTATGGGTGCCTGAGTGTATGTGTGTTGTGTGACTACCTGCAAGGATGTGTGAGTGGGTGATTCCCTGGCTGTATGGGTTCATGAGTGCGTCTTCAGGGGGCTGTATGGGTGAGTGTGTGTGCATATAGCTGTGTTGGTGAGTAAATGGATGTCTCAGTAGTATATGTGTGAATAACTGCATATGTGAATGGCAGTATACGTGAGTGTTGGAGTATATAAGTGACTGTATGTGATAGTGAGTTATTGTGAGAGTGGGTATATGGATGAGTGTGTGCTTGTGTCAGTGATTGTATAAGAGAGTAAGTATGTGTTAGTATATGTGAACTAATCTGAGACAAAATCCTAAACTTACTACTTTTGGTATTCACAGAAGGCATTTAGTAGTAGTAAAGTTAGGACTACTAACTTTACTACTACTAACTAAGACAAAATCCTAAACTTACTACTTTTGGTATTCACAGAAGGCATTTAGTAGTAGTAAAGTTAGGACTACTAAGTTTACTACTACTAACTAAGACAAAATCCTAACTTTACTACCACCAAATGCCTTCTGTGAATACCAAAAGTAGTAAGTTTAGGATTTTGTCTTAGTTAGGAGTAGTAAAGTTAGTAGTCTTAACTTTACTACTACTAAATGCCTTCTGTGAATACCAAAAGTAGTAAGTTTAGGATTTTGTCTCAGATTAGTCCTGTGAATCAGCCCCTATGTCTTTTTCTATTTGCCCTCCCCTCTATCTAGAAGCCTGCCTTCTGCTTTTTAAGTCTTTCAACCGATCGATCTTTCCCCCTTTTATCATCTGCTGCACATCTGTGGTGCTTGTCTTTTCGACATTTTCTATCTGCTTTTCTTGTTTTCACCCTGTCTGCCTGACTCTCCTATGTTCAAGCTGTGCATGGCTGCCTGAATGTGTGGTTGCCATTTTCTGTCTGAGTTCCCATCCGCTTGTCATTCTATTTTTCTTTTGCTGAATTTCTTTTTTACCCTTTTACGTCTGTGTGGCATTTGCCCATTCTCTGTCCTACCCCTTAATGGTTGTTTTACTTTTCAGTCTCTTTCGTAATTTTTTTATTTGTCTGTCTGCCTGGTTAACCCTATTTTTTGGCTTTTTATTAACTGCCTTTTTTTAATATTATTGTATACGTCCCTTATCCTGCCTTTCTTCATATTCCCCTCTTGGTTTACTTGTGTGAATCCCTTCTTTAACTGTCTGCCTCCCTTGTTGTCATTCTCTGTTTGCTTTTACTTTTTCCATAGCTAGCTTTTCTCCGCCTTTTATATGCCTTCCTGTGCCTCTGCGTGGCACCTGTCCATCTGAATATTCATTCATCCTTTTGCCTTTTTTTCTATCTGCCTGCCTCCGCTTTAGCCATAGCTCACTGTAACTGTCTCTTTGTTGTGATTTAATTTTTTTTATCTGCGTGTTTTCCTTGTTACCTTTGTTTCTGTCTGTCTTTTCTCATTTTCTATCTATCTTAATCTTTTCTGCCTGCCTTCTGTGACAGTTGACCACTCTGTCTCTTTTCCCCTCCTGCCCCTCTGCCCATCTTTTCCCATTTTCTATGTGTGCATCTTCTCTGTTTTCTACTTTACTTGCCTTTTTTAAACACTCCAACTGTCAGCCTCCTCATGCCACCTTGCCTATTCTATATGTCCCTGTTTTATTCTCTCTATGTATATATATTTTTTTCTAATTCTCCCGCTTGTTTTGTACCTAACTCTAAACATTTGTGAAGTCATGCCATCTTGTCCCCGAGCTCTTTGGTACAATGCATGTAGATGCTTAGCAAGTGACAGTACCACAGGACAGGCTTCTGCAATGGTTTACAAGGCTCACGTCATGGGTCAGAGGGACCTGAAGACAGACCGGCATTTCACAGCGCATATGTGCCCACACAGCGTACCTCTCCACTCCCTGCAGCAAGCACGCCAGTAGTGAACCCTAAGATTCTAGAGAAGCAAATGGTACTGCATGGATCAATATGTCATAAGCCTCTTTTTGCACCTCTGTTGGTTCTTTCTGCACTGCACCTCTTTTGCAAATGTCTGCATCTCTCTTGCCTATTTCTGCACCCCTCTTCCTATTTTGTCCACTTCTATTGCTTCTTTCTGCACTTCTTGTACTTCTTTCTGCACTGCTCTTGATTCTTTCTGCACCTCTCTTGAAAATTTCTGTATCCCTCTTGCCTCTTTCTGCACCCCTGTACCCCAGTTCCCCCTTTCTGTACCTTTCTTGCCTGCTTCTGCACTTGTCTTGACTCTTTCTGCACCTCTGTTGCTTCTTTCTACGCTTCTCTTGCCTCTTTCTGCACCCCTCTCGCCTCTTTCAGCACCCATGTTGCTTCTTTCTGCACTTCTCTTGCTTCTTTCTGCACCCCTCTTGCCTCTTTCTGTACTCTTTTGCCTCTTTGTGCACCACTCCTGCCTCATTCTGCACCTCTCTTGCCTTTTTCTGCAGTTCTCTTGCCTCTTTCTGCACCTCTTTTACTTCGTTCTGCACTTTACTTGCCTCTTTATGTACCCTTCATGCCTTCTTTCTGCCCTGCTCTTGCTTCTTTCTGCACCTCTGTCCCAAATTCCTACATCCCTCTTGCCTCTTTCTGCACCCCTCTTCCTTCTTTCTGCACATCTCTTGCCTCAGTCTGCCCACCTGTTCCCTCTTTCTGTACCCCTTTTGCCTATTTCTGCAACTCTTTTGCCTCTTCCTGCAGTTCCCTTGCCTCCTTCTGCACCTCACTTGCCTCTTTCTGCACCTCTGTTGGTTCTTTTGCACTGCTCTTGCTTCTTTCTGCACCTCTCTTTCAAATTTCTGCACCTGTCTTGCCTCTTTCTGCACCCTTCTTACCTCTTTCTACACCTCTCTTGCTTCTATCTGCACCCCTGTTCCCTCTTTCTGTACCTCTTGTGCCTGTTTCTGCAAGTCTCTTGCCTCTTTCTGCAATTCCCTTGCCTCTTTCTGCACTTCTCTTGCCTGTTTTTGCACCTCTCTTGCCTCTTTCTGTACCTCTCCTACCTCTTTCTGCACCTCGCTTGCTTCTTTCTGCACTGCTCTTGCCTTTTTCTGCACCCCTCTTCCCTCTTTGTGCAATCTTCTTGCCTCTTTCTACACCTCCCTTCCCTCTTTCTGCACCACTCTTGTCTCTTTCTGTACCTCTGTTGCTTCCTTCTGCACTTCTCTTGCCTCTTTCTGCACCCTTAGTGCCTCTTTTTTAGCACCTCTATTGCTTCTTTCTGCACTTCTCTTCCTCCATTCTGCACCCCTCCTGTCTCTTTCTGTTTCCCTCTTGCCTCTTTTGCACCTCTCCTACCCCTTTCTGCACCCCTCTTGCCTCTTTTTGCACCTCTGTTGGTTCTTTCTGCATTGCTCTTGCTTCTTTCTGCACCTCTGTTCCACATTTCTGGATCCCTCTTGCCTCTTTCTGCATCCATCTGCCCTCTTTCTGCACTTCTCTTGCCTCAGTCTGCCCACCTGTTCCCTGTGTATGTACCCCTGGTGCCTGTTTCTGCAACTCTCTTCCCTCTTTCAGCAGTTCTCTTGTATCCTTCCGCACCTCTGTTGCTTCTTTCTGCACCTCTCTTGCATATTTTGGCACCCCTCTTGCCTCTTTCTGCACGCCTCTTGCCTCCTTCTGCACCTCTGTTGGTTCTTTCTGCACTGCTCTTGCTTTTTCTGCACCTCTTTTGCCTGTTTCTGTACTTCTCTTGCCTCCTTCTGTACTCAGTTGGGAAGTGCAAGCTGTCAAGTTTAAAGGTCTGCGTGCTCTTGTGACTGAGGTATATGTCTACTTGTATATGTATTCTTACATGTGTTATGCATCTGAAGATTGTAGCTTAAACAGCGGGTAACTTCTCCAATAAGTGGTCAAATCTTCTCAGTTCTGCTCTGTCATTCGGCTGCAGAGGCAGACATTTCTTATATATATATGTGTTATAGAGCCCCTCAAATAAACTATTGAATACCCATGTGCCCTGAATTGTGAGCAGAAAATAATGCATACACCTTCTTTTACACAAATTTACAGAGTATGCTGTTTGAAACACAGGTATTCAAGTGTTTGTATGTTTATTTTAATTTAACATGTCACTAGGTAAGGCATGCATGCCTTCACAAACTTGGTCAGACTTACAACAGTGATATGCTTAGGATTGCTGTTTTATATTTGGTAGGCCTAACATTCTGAGCAGTCGATTAATAGTGAACCTTCAAAAGAAAAGTGAGATTTAAGATATCTTCGGAGAAGGATTAGTGATTAGGGTACTTTGTATGAGTCTGTTGTAAGGTATAGTCAAAGTAGGCCTCTTTCTGTAACTCTGTTGGTTCTTTCTGCGCCTTTCCTCATCTTTCTGCACCTCCTACCTATGGAGGCATATTCAAAATTAGCATTTAAAAAGCCTTACAAATTCACTGAAAAAAACTACAGGTTTCAGGGACATTATAGTTAGTTGGACATTTCACTCGTACAAAACCAGAGAAATGTGGCCGTTATAGTTAGTTGTGCTAACTATAACTCACGCCCCTGCAATGTACTGCTGATGTCGTCACATATTACATCACTCATGACATGGTCAGTGACATCACTGCTGACATCACTGATGACATCTCAAATGACATCACTGATGACATCATCCACATGATCATCTGATGCACCTCCTCACACCCTAATATAACCTTTGATACACCCCCTTTAAAATACAGACTACCATTCTCGAAACAATAGACACACCAATACCAGTTAGTACATACCCACTCACTGATTCATAGATCTGCACACACATCTACTCACCTATACAGTCACTCATACACGCAGTCACTCATCAATATAGCCACTGACAAATGCACTTATGCACCTGTACAGATACTCACACACTGACACTCACCCATAGAGTTACTCACACACATAGTCAGTCTTGCAAAAAATCAGTCACACTCCCATTTACTCACCTATACAGTTATACACACACCACCTCACTTATTCATACAGATACTAACCATATTCTCTTATATAATCACTGACCCAAGCACACACTCATCCATATAGCCACTCTCACAATCACTCACTCTCACATATAGTCAATTATATAGTCCAACACTAACATATACTGCCTTTCACATATGTAGTTACTCACACATGTACCACTGAGATATCCATTCACTCACCAACACACCCATACAAACACTCACCCACCCATACAGCCCTACACAGATGCATTATTGAACCCATACACCCTGTGATTCACACACTCACATATCTATGCACAGAGTCACACAGCCCCCACCCACCCACACAGACACTCAGGCATTCATACAGATACTCAGACAACCAAACAATAACCCATTTAGACACTCATGTAGCTACTCACCAACCCATGCAGCCGCTTATACACCAACCGACAGACTGATACAGACATTCACACAGTTTAGTCACTAACCTATACATTCAGTAAGACACGTTTAATTACTCACTTATACAGTCAGTCACACACCTACTAAATCATCCATTCAGACACTCATACACCCACTCATTATTCAATACACCTTGGCATATATATATATATAAATATAAAAAACATATTTATACTTTACAGAAACACACAGTCACTGGATGATGTCATCAGTGATGTCATTTGAGATGTCATCAGTGATGTCACTGACCATGTCATGAGTTTATGTAAAATGCGACGTCATCCGCGGTGCATTGCAGGGGCGCGAGTTATAGTTAGCACAACTAACTATAATTTCTCTGGTTTTGTACGAGTGAAATGTCCAACTAACTATAACGTTCCTGAAACCTGTGGTTTTTTCAGTGAATATATATATATATATATATATATAAATATATATATATATATACATATTTATATGCATGTGCATATATATACACATGCACATACTTATACATATATAAACATAAATATATGTATATACATATACATATATATACATATACAAGGCACTTGCCAGTAGGTAGTAATAATTAAGACCTAGTTTCCATAGGAAAAGTGTTTTTTGACTTGCCTATAAACTTTTTGCCGTTTGACGAATCTTCATTAACTTTTCCAGAAGAAAGTGTCAAGTTGGGTCTTCTTGTGCATGGAAAGTTTCAGGGTGATCCGTCAATCGAGGGCCAAGAAAAATGCGGGTGCAAAAACATGTATTTCTCATGTTTAATTCCAATAGGGATTTTGAACATGAATACATCCTAAACTGCTGGACAGAATACACCAAATTTGTCATAAAGGTAGCTCATAGCACGGTTTCTGTTATTTGATGTAAATCTGTTCAGTAGTTTTAGAGTTATTAAAAGAAATCCAAATTTGAATATCTAGGAACGCGAACGGTCCGTGAATCATCCCGATCTCGTACAGAGATCTAATTGGCTGCCAACACTTCAACCAGGAAGTGTTGTCAGCCATCTTGGGACTCAGCCTCAGCTGAGTCCCCCACAAACATTATTGAAAATAAAGAAAGGGGGGCAGGATAGGAATCCCCTGACTCCCTAGCTCTGGTGCTGGCGTCCCCAAGGGACACCACCAGGGCAAAAAAGCATTTTTTTAACCCCTTGTATGCCCATGGCGAGCTGGACTCGTCATGTAGCACAGTCGCGCTGTGCCCATGACGAGTCCAGCTCGTCATGAGACATACCCTAGGGAATCCCCCTGGTGCGGGCACCAGAGGGATTACCTTTCTGCACAAATAGCCTCGGGAGCTGGGGAAGAGCTTCCCCAGCACCCGAGGCCCCCCCCCCCTTTCACTGCAATGACGATCGGTGCGCACGTCGCGCCAACGTCATTACAGTGAAAGTGAAACTGAAATGAGCCAAGAGGCTCATTTCAGGTTTCACTTTGTATGTGCTCAGGGGGCTATCTCAGCCCCCTGAGCACGTACAAAGACGGGAGAGGTATCGTTGGATACCCAATGGTACCCCTCCCCAGTGCATCCCTGCTTGGGGATCGCCACAGGAGGGCGATCCCCAAGCAGGGATCCACCCACTAGATACCAGGGAGGGGGGAGCGGCCCCTTGGGCAAGGGCCTTTGCTCCCCCCTGTGTATTTTTGGCCATTTTAGTCTTTTTGCCCCCCCTGGGGGGCAGATGGGGGCATTAGCCCCCAATCTGCCCCCCAGGGGGAGTAAAAAGCCCACTAGACACCAGGGAAGTTACGTAAATAAATAAATAGGGGTGGGGGCTGCCCAAAACGGGCAGGCCCATGCCCCCACCCCCCCAATTACTACAGTCTTTCTCCCCCCCGGCAGGCAGATGTGGCATTGGCCCCTAATCTGCCCCTCCGGGGGGGGCAGAAAGCCCCCTAAACACCAGGGATTCGTTTTTAGTTTTATTTTTAGGGTGGGGGCTGCCCGCAACGGGCAAGCCAATGCCCCCACCCACCACCATTACAGCCTTTCTGCCCCCCCTGGGGGGCAGATGGGGCATCGGCCCCCAATCTGCCCCCCCGGGGGGGCAAAAAGCCCACTAGACACCAGGGAATTGTAAAAAAAAAAAAAGAATAGGGGTGGGGGCTGCCCAAAACGGGCAGGCCCATGCCCCCACCCCCCCAATTACTACAGTCTTTCTTCCCCCCCCGGGGGGCAGATGGGGCATTGGCCCCTAATCTGCCCCTTCGGGGGGCAGAAAGCCCACTAAACACCAGGGATTCGTTTTTAGTTTTATTTTTAGGGTGTGGGCTGCCCGCAACGGGCACGCCAATGCCCCCACCCACCCGCCACCATTACAGCCTTTCTGCCCCCCTGGGGGGCAGATGGGGCATCGGCCCCCAATCTGCCCCCCGGGAGGGCAAAAAGCCCACTAGACACCAGGAAATTGTTAAAAAAAAAAAAATAGAGGTGGGGGCTGCCCAAAACGGGCAGGCCCATACCCCCACCCCACCCCACAATTATTACAGTCTTTCTGCCCCCCCAGGGGGCAGATGGGGCATTGGCCCCTAATCTGCCCCTACGGGGGGGCAGAAAGCCCACTAAACACCAGGGATTTTTTGGGCACAATTGTTTTTAGGGTGTGGGCTGCCCGAAACGGGCATGCCAATGCCCCCACTCTCCCCCCCACAAAAATGTCAGTCTTTCTGCCCCCCAGGATGCAGATGGGAGCTGTAGCCCCCAATCTGGCCCCCCCTGGGGGCGCAGAATGCCGACTAGAAACATGGATTTTTTTGTTTTATTAGTGTAGGGGTAGGGGCTCCCCAAAATGGGCATGACAATACCCCACCCCACTCCCAGAGAAATTCCAGTCTTTCTGCCCCCCCGGGAGGGCAGATGGTGGCAGTGGCCCCTGATCTGCCCCCTGGGGGGGCAGAAAGCCCAGTAGGCGCCAGCGAGTATGCAGGCTTTTTTTATGCGTGGGGGTGGGGGCTACCCAAAATGGTCATACCAATGCCCCCACCCCCACAAAAAATAGCCACAGTCTTTCTGCCCCTTTAGGGGCATATAAGGATGAAACCCCCTTCCCCGATTCCCCCCAAGGGCGGCAGAAAGCCCACTGGGCTCCGATTCTTTTTTTTAGCAATGTGCATACCTGTGGACTTTGGGCCCTAGCGCAGTTTGCACGTAGGCAAACCTAGCAAAACTGTACACTCTTTAAAACTAGACACCGAGGGGAATCCTGGATGGGGTGACTTCACTGGCTCTCACCAGGTTCTGTTACCCAGAATCCATTGCAAACCTAAAAATGTGTTCAAAATAACACTTTTTCCTCACATTTCTTTGTCGGAAAGTTCAGGAATCTGCGTGGGTCCACAAAATTCCACCCACCCTGCGTTCCCCAAAGTCTTCAGAGAAAAATGGTACCTCACTTGCGTGGGTAGGCATAGTGCCCGCGTCAGGCAAGGGCCCAAAACCTATTGAGGAGACATTAAAATTACCTATCACTAAACAACCTGGTTTTGCAAAGGGGGTCCTATGAGTTTTTGGCCCCGGGCTTGGCGGGCACCTAGGGAAACCTACCAAACCCACACATTTCTGAAAACTAGACACCCAGGGGATTCCAGGGAGGTATGGTTTGCGTGGATCCCCCAACGTTTCCTTACCCAGAATGCCCTGCAAACCTCAAATTTAGCTAAAAAAATCACCTTTTTCACACATTTTTGTGTGGGAAAGTTGAGGCATCACCGGGCTGACACAAATTTCCTACCACCCAGCGTTCCCCCGGGTCTCCTGATAAAAACGGTGCCTCACTCGTGTGGGAGGCCCAAGTACCCGCGACAGGCAAGGCCTCAAAACGTATTGAGGCGACATGAAAATTGCCTACCTCAAAACGACCTGGTTTTGCAAGGGGGGTCACCTGGGTTTTTGGCCCGGTGCTCGGCGGCCACCTAGGGGAACCTACCAAACCCACACATTTCTGAAAACTAGACACCCGGGGGATTCCAGGGAGGCATGGCTTGCGTGGATCCCCCAACGTTTCCTTACCCAGAGTGCCCTGCAAACCTCAAATTTAGCTGAAAAAATCACCTTTTTCACACATTTTTGTGTGGGAAAGTTGTGGCATCACTGGGCTGACACAAATTTCCTACCACCCAGCGTTCCCCCGGGTCTCCCGATAAAAACGGTTCCTCACTCGTGTGGAAGGCCCAAGTACCCGCGACAGGCAAGGGCCCACAATGTATTGAGGCGACATGAAAATTGCATACCTCAAAACGACCTGGTTTTGCAAAGGGGGTTCACCTGGGATTTTGGCCCGGTGCTCGGCGGCCACCTAGGGGAACCTACCAAACCCACACATTTCTGAAAACTAGACACCCGGGGGATTCCAGGGAGGCATGGCTTGCGTGGATCCCCCAACGTTTCCTTACCCAGAGTGCCCTGCAAACCTCAAATTTAGCTGAAAAAATCACCTTTTTCACACATTTTTGTGTGGGAAAGTTGTGGCATCACTGGGCTGACACAAATTTCCTACCACCCAGCGTTCCCCCGGGTCTCCTGATAAAAACGGTTCCTCACTCGTGTGGAAGGCCCAAGTACCCGCGACAGGCAAGGGCCCACAACGTATTGAGGCGACATGAAAATTGCATACCTCAAAACGACCTGGTTTTGCAAGGGGGTCACCTGGGATTTTGGCCCGGTGCTCGGCGGCCACCTAGGGGAACCTACCAAACCCACACATTTCTGAAAACTAGACACCCGGGGGATTCTAGGGAGGTATGGCTTGCGTGGATCCCCCAACGTTTCCTTACCCAGAATGCCCTGCAAACCTCAAACTTAGCTGAAAACATCACCTTTTTCACACATTTTTGTGTGGGAAAGTTGAGGCATCACCGGGCTGAAACAAATTTCCTACCACCCAGCGTTCCCCCGGGTCTCCCGATAAAAGCGGTGCCTCACTCGTGTGGGAGGCCCAAGTACCCGCGACAGGCAAGGCCCCAAAACGTATTGAGGCGACATGAAAAATGCCTACCTCAAAACGACCTGGTTTTGCAAAGGGGGTCACCTGGGTTTTTGGCCCGGTGCTCAGCGGCCACCTAGAGGAACCTACCAAACCCACACATTTCTGAAAACTAGACACCCGGGGGATTCTAGGGAGGTATAGCTTGCGTCGATCCCCCAACGTTTCCTTACCCAGAATGCCCTGCAAACCTCAAATTTAGCTGAAAAAAACACCTTTTTCACACATTTTTGTGTGGGGAAGTTGAGGAATCACCGGGCTGACACAAATTTCCTACCACCCAGCGTTCCCCCGGGTCTCTCAATAAAAACGGTGCCTCACTCATGTGGGAGGCCCAAGTACCCGCGACAGACAAGGGTCCAAACGTGTAGTGCGCCTCAATAGGCAAGGGTCCTAAACGTAGTGCGCCTCTCTACGTTTTGGGCCCTTGCCTGTCGCGGGTACTTGGGCCTCCCACACGAGTGAGGCACCGTTTTTATCGGGAGTCCCAGGGGAACGCTAGGTGGTAGGAAATTTGTGTCAGCCCGGTGATGCCACAACTTTCCCACACAAAAATGTGTGAAAAAGGTGATTTTTTCAGATAAATTTGAGGTTTGCAGGGCATTCTGGGTAAGGAAACATTGGGGGATCCACGCAAGCCATACCTCCCTGGAATCCCCCCGGTGTCTAGTTTTCAGAAATGTGTGGGTTTGGTAGGTTCCCCTCGGTGGCGGCCGAGCACGGGGCCAAAAACCCAGGTGCCCCCCTTGCAAAACTAGGTCATTTTGAGGTAGGCAATTTTCATGTCGCCTCAATACGTTTTGGGGCCTTGCCTGTCGTGGGTACTTGGGCCTCCCACACGAGTGAGGCACCGTTTTTATCGGGAGACTGGGGGGAATGCTGGGTGGTAGGAAATTTGTGTCAGCCCGGTGATGCCTCAACTTTCCCACACAAAAATGTGTGAAAAAGGTGATTTTTTCAGCTAAATTTGAGGTTTGCAGGGCATTCTGGGTAAGGAAACGTTGGGGTATCCACGCAAGCCATACCTCCCTGGAATCCCCCAGGTGTCTAGTTTTCAGAAATTTGTGGGTTTGGTAGGTTCCCCTAGGTGGCCGCCGAGCACCGGGCCAAAAACCCAGGTGACCCCCCTTGCAAAACCAGGTCGTTTTGAGGTAGGCAATTTTCATGTCGCCTCAATACGTTTTGGGGCCTTGCCTGTCGCGGGTACTTGGGCCTCCCACACGAGTGAGGCACCGTTATTATCGGGAGACCCGGGGGAACGCTGGGTGTAGGAAATTTGTGTCAGCCCGGTGATGCCTCAACTTTCCCACACAAAAATGTGTGAAAAAGGTGATGTTTTCAGCTAAATTTGAGGTTTGCAGGGCATTCTCGGTAAGGAAACGTTGGGGGATCCACGCAAGCCATACCTCCCTGGAATCCCCCGGGTGTCTAGTTTTCAGAAATGTGTGGGTTTGGTAGGTTCCCCCAGGTTACTACAGTCTTTCTCCCCCCCGGCGGGCAGATGGGGCATTGGCCCCTAATCTGCCCCTCCGGGGGGGCAGAAAGCCCCCTAAACACCAGGGATTAGTTTTTAGTTTTATTTTTAGGGTGGGGGCTGCCCGCAACGGGCAAGCCAATGCCCCCACCCACCACCATTACAGCCTTTCTGCCCCCCCTGGGGGGCAGATGGGGCATCGACCCCCAATCTGCCCCCCCGGGGGGGCAAAAAGCCCACTAGACACCAGGGAATTGTAAAAAAAAAAAAGAATAGGGGTGGGGGCTGCCCAAAACGGGCAGGCCCATGCCCCCACCCCCCCCCTCCCCAATTACTACAGTCTTTCTTCCCCCCCCGGGGGGCAGATGGGGCATTGGCCCCTAATCTGCCCCTTCGGGGGGGCAGAAAGCCCACTAAACACCAGGGATTCGTTTTTAGTTTTATTTTTAGGGTGTGGGCTGCCCGCAACG
The DNA here is from genome assembly GCF_964204655.1 of Triturus cristatus. NCBI lineage: Eukaryota > Metazoa > Chordata > Amphibia > Caudata > Salamandridae > Triturus > Triturus cristatus. The sequence goes on along the minus strand of NC_140585.1, from coordinate 805,851,221 downwards.
GGCACGCCAATGCCCCCACCCACCCGCCACCATTACAGCCTTTCTGCCCCCCTGGGGGGCAGATGGGGCATCGGCCCCCAATCTGCCCCCCGGGGGGGCAAAAAGCCCACTAGACACCAGGAAATTGTTAAAAAAAAAAATAGAGGTGGGGGCTGCCCAAAACGGGCAGGCCCATACCCCCACCCCACCCCACAATTATTACAGTCTTTCTGCCCCCCCGGGGGGCAGATGGGGCATTGGCCCCTAATCTGCCCCTTCGGGGGGGCAGAAAGCCCACTAAACACCAGGGATTTTTTGGGCACAATTGTTTTTAGGGTGTGGGCTGCCCGAAACGGGCAGGCCCATACCCCCACCCCACCCCACAATTATTACAGTCTTTCTGCCCCCCCGGGGGGCAGATGGGGCATTGGCCCCTAATCTGCCCCTTCGGGGGGGCAGAAAGCCCACTAAACACCAGGGATTCGTTTTTAGTTTTATTTTTAGGGTGTGGGCTGCCCGCAACGGGCACGCCAATGCCCCCACCCACCCGCCACCATTACAGCCTTTCTGCCCCCCTGGGGGGCAGATGGGGCATCGGCCCCCAATCTGCCCCCCGGGGGGGCAAAAAGCCCACTAGACACCAGGAAATTGTAAAAAAAAAAAATAGAGGTGGGGGCTGCCCAAAACGGGCAGGCCCATACCCCCACCCCACCCCACAATTATTACAGTCTTTCTGCCCCCCCGGGGGGCAGATGGGGCATTGGCCCCTAATCTGCCCCTTCGGGGGGGCAGAAAGCCCACTAAACACCAGGGATTTTTTGGGCACAATTGTTTTTAGGGTGTGGGCTGCCCGAAACGGGCAGGCCCATACCCCCACCCCACCCCACAATTATTACAGTCTTTCTGCCCCCCCGGGGGGCAGATGGGGCATTGGCCCCTAATCTGCCCCTTCGGGGGGCAGAAAGCCCACTAAACACCAGGGATTTTTTGGGCACAATTGTTTTTAGGGTGTGGGCTGCCCGAAACGGGCACGCCAATGCCCCCACTCTCCCCCCCACAAAAATGTCAGTCTTTCTGCCCCCCAGGAGGCAGATGGGAGCTGTAGCCCCCAATCTGGCCCCCCCTGGGGGTGCAGAATGCCGACTAGAAACCATGGATTTTTTTGTTTTATTAGTGTAGGGGTAGGGGCTCCCCAAAATGGGCATGACAATACCCCACCCCACTCCCAGAGAAATTCCAGTCTTTCTGCCCCCCCGGGAGGGCAGATGGTGGCAGTGGCCCCTGATCTGCCCCCTGGGGGGGCAAAAAGCCCAGTAGGCGCCAGCGAGTATGCAGGCTTTTTTTATGCGTGGGGGTGGGGGCTACCCAAAATGGTCATACCAATGCCCCCACCCACACAAAAAATAGCCACAGTCTTTCTGCCCCTTTAGGGGCATATAAGGATGAAACCCCCTTCCCCGATTCCCCCCAAGGGCGGCAGAAAGCCCACTGGGCTCCGATTCTTTTTTTTAGCAATGTGCATACCTGTGAATTTTGGGCCCTAGCGCAAAAATGTGTGAAAAAGGTGATGTTTTCAGCTAAATTTGAGGTTTGCAGGGCATTCTCGGTAAGGAAACGTTGGGGGATCCACTCAAGCCATACCTCTCTGGAATCCCCCGGGTGTCTAGTTTTCAGAAATGTGTGGGTTTGGTAGGTTCCCCTAGGTGGCCGCCGAGCACCGGGCCAAAAACCCAGGTGACCCCCCTTGCAAAACCAGGTCGTTTTGAGGTAGGCAATTTTCATGTCGCCTCAATACGTTTTGGGGCCTTGCCTGTCACGGGTACTTGGGCCTCCCACACGAGTGAGGCACGGTTTTTATCGGGAGACCCGGGGGAATTCTGGGTGGTAGGAAATTTGTGTCAGCCCGGTGATGCCTCAACTTTCCCACACAAAAATGTGTGAAAAAGGTGATGTTTTCAGCTAAATTTGAGGTTTGCAGGGCATTCTGGGTAAGGAAACGTTGGTGGATCCACGCAAGCCATACCTCCCTGGAATCCCCCGGGTGTCTAGTTTTCAGAAATGTGTGGGTTTGGTAGGTTTCCCTAGGTGGCCGCTGAGCACCGGGCCAAAAACCCAGGTGACCCCCCTTGCAAAACCAGGTCGTTTTGAGGTAGGCAATTTTCATGTCGCCTCAATACGTTTTGGGGCCTTGCCTGTCACGGGTACTTGGGCCTCCCACACGAGTGAGGCACGGTTTTTATCGGGAGACCCGGGGGAATGCTGGGTGGTAGGAAATTTGTGTCAGCCCGGTGATGCCTCAACTTTCCCACACAAAAATGTGTGAAAAAGGTGATGTTTTCAGCTAAATTTGAGGTTTGCAGGGCATTCTGGGTAAGGAAACGTTGGGGGATCCACGCAAGCCATACCTCCCTGGAATCCCCCGGGTGTCTAGTTTTCAGAAATGTGTGGGTTTGGTAGGTTTCCCTAGGTGGCCGCTGAGCACCGGGCCAAAAACCCAGGTGACCCCCCTTGCAAAACCAGGTCGTTTTGAGGTAGGCAATTTTCATGTCGCCTCAATATGTTTTGGGGCCTTGCCTGTCGCGGGTACTTGGGCCTCCCACACGAGTGAGGCACCATTTTTATCGGGAGACCCGGGGGAACGCTGGGTGGCAGGAAATTTGTGTCAGCCCGGTGATGCCACAACTTTCCCACACAAAAATGTGTGAAAAAGGTGATTTTTTCAGCTAAATTTGATGTTTGCAGGGCATTCTGGGTAAGGAAACGTTGGGGGATCCACGCAAGCCATACCTCCCTAGAATCCCCCGGGTGTCTAGTTTTCAGAAATGTGTGGGTTTGGTAGGTTCCCCTAGGTGGCCGCCGAGCACGGGGCCAAAAACCCAGGTGACCCCCCTTGCAAAACCAGGTCGTTTTGAGGTAGGCAATTTTCATGTCGCCTCAATACGTTTTGGGGCCTTGCCTGTCGCGGGTACTTGGGCCTCCCACACGAGTGAGGCACCGTTTTTATCGGGAGACCCGGGGGAACACTGGGTGGTAGGAAATTTGTGTCAGCCCGGTGATGCCACAACTTTCCCACACAAAAATGTGTGAACAAGGTGATTTTTTCAGCTAAATTTGAGGTTTGCAGGGCATTCTCGGTAAGGAAACGTTGGGGGATCCACGCAAACCATACCTCCCTTGAATCCCCCGGATGTCTAGTTTTCAGAAATGTGTGGGTTTGGTAGGTTCCCCTAGGTGGCCGCCGAGCACCGGGCCAAAAACCCAGGTGACCCCCCTTGCAAAACCAGGTCGTTTTGAGGTAGGCTATTTTCATGTCACCTCAACACATTGTGGGCCCTTGCCTGTCGCGGGTACTTGGGCCTCCCACACGAGTGAGGCACCGTTTTTATCGGGAGACCCGGGGGAACGCTGGGTGGTAGGAAATTTGTGTCAGCCCGGTGATGCCACAACTTTCCCACACAAAAATGTGTGAAAAAGGTGATTTTTTTCAGCTAAATTTGAGGTTTGCAGGGCATTCTGGGTAAGGAAACTTTGGGGGATCCACGCAAGCCTTACCTCCCTAGAATTCCCCGTGTGTCTAGTTTTCAGAAATGTGTGGGTTTGGTAGGTTCCCCTAGGTGGCCGCCGACCACCGGGCCAAAAACCCAAGTGACCCCCCTTGCGAAACCAGGTCGTTTTGAGGTAGGCAATTTTCATGTCGCCTCAATACGTTTTGGGGCCTTGCCAGTCGCGGGTACTTGGGCCTCCCACACGAGTGATGCACCGTTTTTATCGGGAGACCCGGGGGAACGCTGGGTGGTAGGAAATTTGTGTCAGCCCGGTGATGCCTCAACTTTCCCACACAAAAATGTGTGAAAAATGTGATTTTTTTCAGCTAAAAATGAGGTTTGCAGGGGATTCTGGGTAAGGAAACGTTGGGGGATCCACGCAAGCCATGCCTCCCTGGAAGCACACGGGTGTCTAGTTTTCAAAAATTTATAGGTTTGCTAGGTTTCCCAAGGTGCCCGCAGAGCTAGGGTTCAAAATCTACAGCTAGACATTTTGCCAAAAACGGGTCATTTTTAACTGCGAAATTGAGGTGTGACCACGTTGCGTTTTGTGCCGTTTCCTGTCGCGGGCACTAGGCCGACCCACACAAGTGAGGTACCGTTTTTCTCGTAAGACTTTGGGGAACGTGGGGTGGGTGGAAATGTGTGGATCCACGCAGATTCCGGAACTTTCCACCACAGAAGTGTGTGGAAAATGTGTTTTTTTTGTCAATTTTTTAGGTTTGCAAGTGATTCTGGGTAACAGACCCTGGTGGGAGGCAGTCAAATCACCCCATCCTGGATTCCCCTGGGTGTCTAGTTTTCAAAAATGTATAGGTTTGCTAGGTTTCCCAAGGTGCCCGCAGAGCTAGGGTTCAAAAACTACAGCTAGACATTTTGCCAAAAAAGGGTCCTTTTTCACTGCGAAATTGAGGTGTGACCACGTTGCGTTTTGTGCCATTTCCTGTCGTGGGCACTAGGCCGACCCACACAAGTGAGGTACCGTTTTTCTCGTAAGAATTTGGGGAACGCGGGGTGGGTGGAAATTTGTGGATCCACGCAGATTCCGGAACTTTCCACCACAGAAATGTGGGGAAAATGTGTTTTTTTTGTCAATTTTTTAGGTTTGCAAGGGATTCTGGGTAACAGACCCTGGTGGGAGGCCGTCAAGTCACACCATCCTGGATTCCCCTGGGTGTCTAGTTTTAAAAAATGTATAGGTTTGCTAGGTTTCCCAAGGTGCCCGTAGAGCTAGGGTTCAAAAACTAGAGCTAGGCACTTTGCCAAAAAAGGGTACATTTTCACTGCGGTGTTGAGTTGTGACCACGTTGCGTTTTGCGCCGTTTCCTGTCGCGGGCACTAGGCCGACCCACACAAGTGAGGTGCTGTTTTTCTCGTAAGACTTTGGGGAACGCAAGGTGGGTGGAAATTTGTGGATCCACGCAGATTCCGGAACTTTCCACCACAGAAATGTGTGGAAAATGTAGTTTTTATGACAATTTTTTAGGTTTGCGCCGTTTCCTGTCGCGGGCACTTCCAAATGAAAGATATTGTGTAAAAAAGAAGTCATTCTAAAAAATGACTGATAATTCTCATGCTAGTATGAGTATTCCCAATTTCAGAAATGTGCAAATATCTACTGTTTCCAAACTCTATATTTTGTTCCCATTTCAGAAATACATAGGTGTCTTTCATACCGATTTTTCCATGTACACATTTTTACAGAATAATTACTATATACCCGGTACATAATAAAAAACCATTGCAAGTTGCTGCTCAGATTTTGGTTCTGGGTTCGTCGGGTTCTTGGTGAACCTGCAAGTCCTATATATCCCCACAACCAGTAATGTCCAGCGGATGTAATGGTATATTGCTTTCAAAGAGCTGTCATAATTAGAAGAAGTTACAGGTGAAATCGTTGACACGAAAGGCTTTTTTTTCAACTAATTTTCAATTTATCCTATATTTAACTGTTAGTTTCTATAAAAAAACTTGATGGATCTACACAAATGACCCCTTGCTGAATTCAGAATTTTGTCTTCTTCTCGAAAATGTATAGCTTTCCAGGATCCATTGTTGCTTTTGTACCCATTTCTGCCATTAACTGGAAGGAGGTCAAAAGCACAAAAAATAGCAAAATTAGGCTATGTCCCAGAAAAATGCCAAAACTGTGTAAAAAATGTTGGGTTTCTGACAAAAGTCTGGTATCCCCGAAAAGCTGGGAAAATGGTGATTTCAACCCCACAAACCCTTTTTTGATAACATTTGCAGGGAAAAACCCAGATGCTTTCATTTGCAGCCCGTTTTTCTAATTTTTCAGAAAAAAAACAACATTTTGCTGTATTTTGGCTCATTTCTGTGACCCCTCTGGGAGAATCCACAAACCCTGAGTACCGTTAGAATCCCCATGATGTTGGAAGAAAAAGACGCAAATTTGTCGTGGATACCTTATGTGGTCAAAAAGTTACAGGGGTCTAAGCGCGCACTACCCCAAATAGCCAAAAAAGGGCGTGGCACAGGAGGGGAAAAGGCCTGGCAGCGAAGGGGTTAAAAACAAATTGTGACTGCAAAAGTAAAATAAAAACACGTTCGTCCTCCCGTGCTTGTTTACAGTAATAGCCCCCGGGTGGGCTAGGTCCCGGGGCATGAGGGTAAGTACTCAAATAAAAGGGGTTACATGGGGCCCCCCTAATAGTGCTCATTTTAGCTCTGGGACCACCACCTCTTTGGGCTTTATTTGTATATCGGAGGGGTTGCCACCCAGACCCCCCTCCTGGGGCTGTTTGAAGCCCTGGGGACCACCACCTCTCTAGGGCAATAAAGCAACAAGTAAGGGGGGCTGGGTGGACCCTCCCGGCCCGGGGACCACCACTTCCCTGGGGCTTGCCCATGCATAGTAAAGAAAGGGGCCACGCATCCCCACTTCTGGAGCCATTATTAGCCCTTGAGACCGTCACACCCTCACGGCTGGCTCCTACTATTTCCTCAGGTGTCCACCCTTAGGAGATAGCTGTTTTGTTTTGCTTGGTGGGAGCTGTGACAGCTCCTGCTAAGCGAGAGCAAACACCAACTCCTCTCCCAACAAGCAGGAGCTGTCGAAGTACCCCCACATGATGGGAGCAGAGTTTTAATCTGTTTCCTTGCTCGCTGTCATGCAGAAACAGATGAAATAATTGCTCCTGCATGCAGGGACCTGCATATTTAGCAGCTCCCAACATGCAGGAGCAATGCCAGCTCCTGCTGGAGGCATGGAGCCGGATGGGACAATGGGGGCCTTGAGTGTCCCCTCGCGGTCCTCACTGTAGTAAACTGGGTGCCCTGTGTGGGGCCAGGGCACCCAGTTAAATGTGGCTGGGCCCCAGGGGTTTGGGTGCCCAGGAACAAAATTAACCTGGGAAGAAGGGCCTCTCCACCCCTATTGAATTTCAACCGGCCCACGGGGGATGGGGTCCCCGGGGTGAAAATCATACCAGGCCATGTCACACACCCACACATGTCTACACAGGTACTCTCAGACCCACTCACAGACACACACAGGCACTCCCACTCACACAGGTACTCACACACCCACTCACAGTTTTACACAGACATTCACACACCCACTCACACGCCTACTCACACTACCACTCACACACCAACTCTCAAATGTGGTAGGTGTCAGTTAGGATAAAAAAATTAAAAACATAAACATTCACTGAAAACAACAAAGGTTAAGGGACGTTATAGTTAAGCTCAGATTTCACTCATACAAAACTATTGAAATTCAGCAATTATAGTTACCTGAGCTCACTATAAAGTATGCCCCCGCAATGCACTGCTTATGACCTCACATATTAAATCACTTAGGACATGGTCAGTGACATCATCAGTAATGTCACTGACCATATCATGAGTGATATCTGAGATGTCTGAGTGGCTGTATGGGTCCATTACTGGTTGTGTGAGTGGCTTACTGGGTTTGTGAGTGACTTTGTGGGTGGATGAGTTGGTGTGTGATTAGCTTTATGGGTCAGTGACTGGGTGTGTGAGTGGTTGTATGGACCTGTGAGTTGGTGTGTGAGTGTCTGTGTGGGTTTATGAGCGGGTGTGAGTAGTTTTGAGGGTGTGTGAGTGGGTGTGTGAGTAGATTTGTGAGTCGGCGAGTGGGTGTGTGAGTAGCTATATGGGTCTATGAGTGGGTGTGTGAGTGGCTGCATTGGTCTGTGAGTAGGGATGTGAGTGGTTATGTGGGTGTGTGAGTGGGTGTCTAGGTGGCTATGTGGGTCTGTGATCTGTGAGTGGTTTTGTGGATGTGTGAGTGGGTGTATGAATGACAGTATTGGTGTGTGAGTGAGAGTGCTTGTATGGGTCTGTAAATGGATGTGAGAGTGGCAGAATTGGTATGTGAGATGGTATCTGTGTGAGTGTATAAGTGGGTCTCTGAGTGGGCATATCAGTGACTGTATGAGTGTGTGAGTTGGTGTGTGGGTGGTTGTATGGGTCTGTGTGTGGGTATATGAGTAGTTATGTGGGTATATGAGTGGGTGTGTAAGAAGCTGCATGGGTCTGTGAGTGGGTGTGTGGTTTTGTGGGTGTGTGAGTGGGTATGTGAGTGACTGTATGGAATTGTGTGTGGGAGTGTGGGTCTGTGAGTATATGTGAGAGTGGTTGAATGGGTGTATGAGTTGAATCTGAGTGTCTGTGTGGGTGTGTCAGTAGCTGAGGGAGTAACCGGGCCAGAACAGAACCTCACCTGCCCAACAATCCAAAAAGAGTCCACAGTTTTGCACAAAATGTCTACCCTACTGGAGTGCTTTGTATTGGCTAATTAGTAAGTGCTGCCTTATTGGGTAATGTCTAGTGCATAATCTACACTATAGCTGCTTAATGGATCTCAAGGAAATGCCTCCAGTTTCCTTGTGTGCATATAATTTTGGAAATATTTATGTGCGGCAGTAAAGGTGCTTCATGCACTATAGTCAAAGCTGCATGCACTGAAGACAAATAACTTCTTAATATGCAACTATGTGCTGCGTGCAAGCTACCAAAATCAGTGGCATAGTAAGGGTACCATCACCCTAATCTAAGTCAGAAAAGAATTGACCTCCCCTCACCTTTGGGTTGGTATTAAAAGGTACCTATTTCAGGGCACAGTGGGTGCCTTGCACCTCCGGTGACACTGAATCATGTTCCCTAATCATTCTGCATACACTCCTCTCTCTTCGCTATCATCATGAATTGCTAATCTCCTCCTCACGCCTTTTCTTATCCCTATCCACTTCCATTCTACCTCTCTTGCTTGTCCTTGTCTCGTTCTTCCCTTTTAAAAGTATTTGTCTTGTCTCCTTGTGCCTCTTTATCTTCCCACTTTTCTTCCTCCCTTTGCGCTCTCCTCTATTTCTCCCTCATCCTTCCTCCTCTCTTCAAAATACATCCTAGCACTCTGTGCACCAAACTCTCTTTAATCTCCCTGTCCTCTCTCTCAACTCCCAGTGGTTGGGATTGACCCCAGTGGTTGGTGATAGCATTACTAATAAGACTCGATTTCCACCCAAACAAACCCTTTTTAGCAACATTAGGATAATGAAAGACTGGGAGAAAAAACAAAGTTCTAACCTATACCATGCTGTTTGCAGGCACCTCTTTGATAACAATTCATAGGTCACTGTGCTATATTAGGATTGTAACATGAATTGCAAGTAGCAAAAGGATCTCTGTGACAAAAGCAGTAACCCACTGAGCTATCCACATAAATGTAGTTCTGTGATTTGCATCAAGTTCTTTGCACTAGGCATATTATCCAACTGCACTACTTTATGATAAGTCAAAACTCCCACTAGAGAAATATCCATTTCTCTCTGGCAAGAACATTAATCACCAGAGTTATCTTGACATGTTATTGTTGCCTGAAAATTGCTGCACACACAGCACAACCCTTAAACTAGCCTTGTCCATAGGCATCCTGAACTCACGTATTTGAAGGAGCTCTTGTATGTGATAATGGATGCTAAAGAGGCTTGATAAAAAAGTATTTGCCAAGTCTTTAAGCAAAATAATAAATTTCAAACTGTTTATCTCACATTGCCCCTGATTGCCTCCTGAAATGCTCCATTCTTAAATTAAAGGAAGCAACCGCCCCGTTATTTTTGGTGCATATCCTGGGCCTCCTGCAGCGCAGCCTGACACACACGAAAAGAGGAGTTTTCACACCTGCCGCGTGGCATCGGCAAAAATGTTCTTTTACATAGCTGCAGAATGCTATGTGTGACGTTTTCATAATTTCAGTGTAATTATGAGTGACATTTCAATGACTATTAGTGAGAATTTTGAGGGAGCAAAATCAAGCAATGAAGACAAGGGAAACATGCTGTGGCTGAATAAAGAAGACAACACAGTCACCTTAGTAGTGAGTTAGAGTAACTAACACGACTGGCACTGCACCCACTGACTGCAGGCATGGCATGTAATTCGCTCCCTCTGACGATTCGTAGCATTCAGGAACTCGGCCCTTTTAAGAAACAACTTAAAACTTTTCTTTTTAATTAATTTACTCAAACTCCCCGTCTCTCAGGCTCTCCGATAACTGCTCGTACCAGGATACTCTTGAGTAATTGAGCGTGCTATAAAACCTGTTATAACATATAACATAACATAACAGGCATGCAGCTGCCTGATCGCGGAAAGGAATTTTTGTTAGTTAACTCACACACACTTGGGTGGCTGGTAATTTACTTCAACTTGGTTTGCAGGCACCGACCCTGCAAGAATATAGCATGTTACTACGAATGCTATTACATCGCGTTCTATTACAATACGGTTGTTACAACGACCGCATTGTTAGAACGCGATACCTTTTCATCGCAAGTCATTAGATCGTGTTGCTGTAGGGGGCGCGCTGGACTTAGGAATAGTATAATTTACTATTCCAACTCCAGCGTGTGCAACAGTACGGAAGGTGTTGGAATAGTAAATTATACTATTCCTTAGTTGAGAGAGCCCCCTACAGCAAGTCGATCAAATGACTTGCGATGTAAAGGTATCTTGTATTAACAACGAGATTGTTGTAACGACTGCATTGTAAAAGCACAGCGATGTAATGGCAGTGTTGTAAACGCTGTTTCCCACTCTGCAAGGCAGGCTCAGGCCGCGAGCCACCGTGGCAATTTGGGTTTGCCTCCTGCCTCCTTGTCTGTGAGTCCTGGCTATTAACAGACTGTCCTGGCGGCCGCTGCAGCTGACAATTGAATTAGGAGTGGCACCGGGGCGTTTAGATTTTTATACTGCAGCTGACAGCACATGGCAGCCAGTGTAAGCAGCAGGCAGCACTGCGGGCATCATTGCTGCAAACAGACGCCCTCCCACAACAAACTCCTCTGGCAGCAGGACTTGATGGCCCGCTGCACCAGACTTGTATAATACAACCTGACTTGGCTGTCCTGTCTAAGTAGTAGCCGTTGGGCACTACATCAACATGATGTCAGGCTGAAAGCCATGCCGAATCAATGAATCTTGAGAAACATTGTAGCAGCCTGCCAACAGCCTACTAGCTCAGCTGCGAGCCCCAAGCCGGCGGGAGCAGCACGTGCAAGCCATGGGCAGCGTGCTGCCAGCGGTCACACTCCAATATAACAGTTTTAGGCAACGCTTACGGCTTGAGTGAGCTGAAGTGCTATGCACATAATGCGTGACAATGCATTTCAGAGCGGTGATGAAGAGCACCACTCTGAAATGCGTTAGTCTAGTGCCTGATTCATGGTACTTGGCAGGACTGCAATCAAGGACCAACATTATACAACAGGAGCAGAGTAAGTTTTAGAGACCAGTGCATCTGAAAATATAATGAGATTAAAGAAAGAATGCCTTGGTTGTCAGTACAATATAGTAAAAAATCAAAGGATGGCCTGGTAAGTTAATGCAGGTGCTGCAGAGATGAGTGAAGTTCAGTGCAGAGATTACATGACTCACCTAACTAAACTGTGCCACCAGAATTGCATAGGGAGTGTCTGCCAGAATGAGCGCTTGTCTTGAGTGTCTTGCAAGTTCTCTGGCTGGAATGGAAAGGGGGTCTCCAGGCTGCCGCAGCAGAAAGTGCTGATTTTTGCAGGCTGAAGAGCTGCAATTGGTCCAGTCCTAAGCAGTCAGACAGCCCACCGGTGTCTGCTAGCAAGACTGGAGAGGATATGCCTTCCCCGCAAGAGTAGGACAGAAAATAAATCCTGGCACAAAAATAAAAGTGGTCCCCCTTTAGCAAATCAGGCCATTATAATGTGGCCCACATTTGCAAGTAAAGTCAGTTTTTAATCTGTCAAAACACGATATATAGTGTTTTGCAATGTATTGGAGACTGCATTCAATTAAGCTTGGTGCCTGTAATGTTTGTTGTAATATCAGGGAAATCAACAGTAAAATCCGGTGCACCATGCTCACAAACAGCCAAATAAAATAAGCCCACACACTGACCTGTCACATGATACCCTTCTGGGCATGCACTGGTGGATGGCTGCATGTCAAGGAAAAAGAATGCTGCCTCCCGTCCTGACACCTCGGCTGAATATGTGTTTTGCAAGGTATAAGAGGGAAATAAACAGAAAAACCCGGTGCTGCACACCAAAACAAGGTGGCCCGCCCTCAAATAGCAGAAGAAAATCAGCCCACTCACTGACCTGTGATAGTGACGTCATCTACACCCTGGGAAGGGACTAAACTGGCCCCAGGCGCAGTAAAAAAACGAAAGCTGCCACCCGCCACCTCCACTGGCCTGCATAGGTATTGTGTAAGGAAGTGACTCCTTGCGTTTAAGATTCGGAAAAGGTTTGTTAATGTTGAGGAAATCAACAATAAAAGCCAGCACTGCACACGGGACACAACAGACCCTCAAACAGCCCAAAAATATTAGCTAACAATCTTACCTGTCAGATCTTCCCTCTGAATTGCAATGGCTGCAGCACAGCATGGAAAACGAAAGCTGCCGGCCACTTCCTTAACATCCCTGAGGCCAATCAGCCACTGCGTGATCATGGTGGGGTGGCAGCTTTGACAAAAATAACAAATAGACAAGGCACCACACCTGGATCCACGTGAGGGCACTGCTGGGTCCTCTTGATTTTATTTTTATCACCTCAGGTGGCGCTGGCAGACCATGCGGTATGCTGGAGCGGGAGTTGATTGAAGCCATGACCAGCTCATGCAGCCTCTACTGTACTGTTCAGGGCAAAAGTGTATTTGACCCAACAGGCCTGGTTCTTAGGCAGCACAGAGCGCACTTACTGGCAGCACACTTGCTGCTTAAATACAGTTCTAGGCTTCTTGAGCGGGCCTCTCATGGTACGGTCATGGCGCAATAAATGGGTGACAAATGCATTTCAGTGCGGTGATGCAGACCACCACAATGAAATGTGTTAGTCTAACGCCTGATGTGTGGTACTTGGCAGGACTGCTTTTATTGTCCCTTTTAGTCCTGGAAGTGGCCAGGGGGCTCTCAGAGACAGCCTGGGTGCAGGAAGAGGCAAGGCTGCATTCTAAAGCAGGCGTGCAGCCTAAAAGGATCATAGGTCTTCGTACTCCATTGCATCAAGAACGCATCACCAAAATCGGTGGGAATCACATTCGGTTGCTTTTGAGAAGCTGTCTATCAGCGTGGGAAAAGACAGGAAGACCTTTGCATACTACTGCGGAAAATGGGGTGGGGCTAAAAGGGCAGAGCTTGCAGATGATTTGGGGCATTTCCACACTCAGGGTAATTTAAAGAGAGAACCATTGACTCTGCTCTCACCAGGAGACGACAAAAAAAAACCACTCATCACAGTCACTGCAGATCAGACCATGTGCCAATAAATCAACGATGCATTCACAATCATTAAGGATTTCAGATTGTTTTTCAACATGCAATACAAGAGGAAACACACTTGCTTTTCCTTCGCCAAGCCCAAGAAGGTAGGATCATTTGTGGTTTACAGAAGTTGAGCTTGAACTAGGGCGCTTGCTATGTTTATATTTGTAAGTGCTTGCCGTTGAGATCTATTTTTTGTGAAATGTCTACCCAACTGGAGTACTTTCTAGGGGTTAATTATTATGTGCTACCTCATTTGGTAAATGTCTAGTGCATATTCTACTGAAGGGAAGGGAAGGGGGCCGCACGGCCCCCCTCCCCAGGACAATTTTGGCTTTGGTGACCCAATTCTCTGGGGCCCAGCCTCCTGATGCTGGGTACCCTGGAGCCCACCCACTGTGCAGCGTTGGACACCGTAGGGGAGCCTCAATGCCCCACGGTCCCTGTCAGCTCCCCGCCTCCAGCAGAAGCCGGCATTGCTCCCACATGCAGGGAGCAGCCAAAAATGCTGCTCCCTGCATGTGGGAGCAATCCTTTCATCTGTTTTCCTGCCCACTTGACAGCAGGCAGGAAAACAGATGAAAAGTCCACTCCCAGTGAGCAGGAGCAGGTTTCCTGCTCCTGCCCACTGAGAGTGGTCTTACAGTTTGCTCTCGCTTAGTGGAAGCTGTCAAAGCTCCCACCAAGCGAGAGTAAGCAGACATGTCCTGAGGATGGGTGACCTGGGATATAGGGAGCCGGCCCTGGGGGGATGGCGGTCCCTAGGACCATTATTGACTCCAGGAGGGGAGCCATGCGGCCCCCCTCCTTTGTTATTACAGGGCCTGTCCCAGGGAGGTGGTGTTCCCTGGGGCCGAAAATGGCCTGGGAAGGGGGCTGCATGACACCTCCCTTTGAAATGTTGGCCATGCCCGGGCGAGGTGTTGGTTCCCAGGGCCGCAAATGACCTGGGAGGGGTGGGGAGGTCGCATGGCCCCTCTCCCTTTTTCCTCAATTGGCCTGGCCCCACAGAGGTGGTGGAAGGTACGGCCTCCCTCCATTGGTTTTAATGTTATTGGCCATGCCTCAGGGAGGAGGCAGTCCCTGAGGCCGTAAGCGGCCTGTGGAGGGGGGCCTCATGGCCCCATCTTCCATTTTATTATATTGACCTTGCCCCAGGGAGGTGACGGTCCCCAGTATCGATATCGACCATGGTGAGGTGGGCCGGATGGAACACCCTCTTCCTCAAAATTAACATTAAAACATGCCCCCAGGCCCTGGCCCACACAGGGGCTCATATAGAAACAAGAGTGAGATATCCCCAGGGGTGATAAGCCACGCTATACGATTACCGTTTGATTGATTTATTGACAGTGCTTATTTATTTATTTATCACGGGAATTCGCCACAATTTTCAGTGTGAATTTGTTTTTGTAAAAAATTATTTTTGGTCTACGTGAGGTCCTTGGGAGACCCTTGCACCAGCCCTAGGGGGTCTGGGTATTCCTACCCTGCCTCCTTCTCTTTTCTTTACCTTTTTGTTTGGGACTCGGCTGAGTCTGAGTCTCAAAATGTCTGCTAACATTTCCTGGTTGAAGTGTTGGCAGCCAATCAGATTTCTGCACGAGATCGGTTGGATTCGCGGAGCATCCGCGTCCCTAGATATACAAATGTGCTTTTCCTTTAATATCTCAAAAACTACTGAATGGATTTACACCAAATCACAAAACAAAAGATTTCAGGACAAAGATCTAGCTTTCTGCTAAATTTGGTGTAACTCCGTTCAACAGTTCTGCCTGAGGTAGTGTCTAAAATCCCTATGGGAAATTGCATGGGGAAAACACATTTTGGGACCCCCTTTTTGTCTCTGCCACGCTTGACGAATGACCACAAAACTTTCAAGACAGCAGCTGAAGAGAGTGGCAAACTAGTTTTAGAAATGTTGTGAGGATTTGTCAAACAGTGCCAAATTTATTGGCAAAACAAAAGACGCTTTTCCTATGGAAACTAGGTCCTAACTATAACTACCTACTGGCAACCACCAGTAGGTTAGATAGACAGACAGACAGACAGACAGACAGACAGACAGACAGATAGACAGATAGACAGACAGACAGACAGATAGACAGATAGACAGATAGATAGATAGATAGATAGATAGATAGATAGATAGATAGATAGATAGATAGATAGATAGATAGATAGATAGATAGATAGATAGATAGATAGATAGATAGATAGATAGATAGATAGATAGATAGATAGATAGATAGATAGATAGATAGATAGATAGATAGATAGATAGATAGATAGATAGATAGATAGATAGATAGATAGATAGATAGATAGATAGATAGATAGATAGATATTTGTATATTGTCATTGATGAATTCACCTAACTATAACGTTACTTTAAACTTTGTTTTTTTTCTGTGAACTTCTAGGGATTTTCAAATGTAAAGTAATATTTAATTAACATACGTAAATGCAACCTCCTGCTGTGCACAGGATTGGCTGCAGGGTGTGACCCCCTAAGCCTTAATAGGCCCTGGGGAGCCCATCCCCCAGGGTTGTGTATATTATAAGGAGAGGGGGGCACCCTCCCCTGGGTTACTTATTTAAATAAAGGGGAGATGGGCTCCCCAGAGCCTTTTGAGGCTTGGGGAAGGGAGCCATGTGCCCCCCTCCCTCTTTTATTAAGTGTCAGCTTTGGGGTGGGCTACCTGAGCCCTTAAGAGGCACGGGGAGCAACCCACGCAGTCCTATCCCCTTCATGAACACAGTGAAGACGATGCAGGCATCGGCAAGCCTGCAGGTTTACTTAGAGCACTATGGACCCCTCAATCAAATATCAGACTATAGGGTCTACTTTAACATGTGGAGAGGCATGTTTGTGCAGTGTGATTGTATTCCAGTGTGAAAATGTAATCCCTTTCATTTAGGCTTTACTATTAAATGACCCATCACACACAGTGTGCCTGGTATCAAAATGCAGAGATTTTCTTAAATCAGGCCGAGAATGGGAGTAAGTACCTTGCGAAGACTTGGTGGTTGGTAAAGAGTTTAGAAGTGCATACTGTTTACTACTTGGTAACCATGAAATCTGGAGAGTCCAGTACCATGGGTCCCGCTACGGGGCATACCAGGATTTGACAGTGTCAGGTCAAGGGGTGAAGACCTGCTGAAGCCACCACTAGGTATACTACTTTTTTCTGGGATGAGTGAAAATAAGTGAGTAAAGGAAGAGTTACTATCCCACAATAACTTAAAGTCCAAAATAGTGGTTCAAGGGGATTAACGGGCATTTGGCTCGGCCTGGCAGTAGAGCAGTCTTTACAATGAGGCTTTCACCTGCAATGCATTGAAAGGGGAGTGGTGATATGGGCCTGACACAGAAATCAACGATGGAAGAGACGCCTTGATGCTCTTGGACAGGTACCTTTGCAGGTTTTGAAAGACTGGGGGGCAGATGGGTAAAGGCAAAGAGACATCTATTTTGGGGAATGGAGGCATGGGTGTCCAAAATAGAGTGATGATGATGGGCATGCTGAAGGAGAAAATGAAGTTGTATTGATAAGGGTTCTGAAAGACAAGGAAAGGGTGCTGTAGAACAACATCAAAAAGCCACAGAAGCAGGCTCTGGAAGACAATTAGAAATAACTAATAGTCCTGCAACAATGTCTGAGGGCTCTGCATAAAAGAAGTGATGTTGAGTGATTAAGACCAATCAATGAAAACAACAAGTAGGTATGAACAAGAGGTGAAGGGAAGCAAAATGCATTTAAGAGCAGATCACAAGTATGAAGGAGAGGGAGTTAGGATGAAACTGAGCAGGACTCAAAGGGTGGAAAAAAGAGAGGAAATAAGAATAATGGTGAGATCAAAGTAGGAAAGGTGAGAGACCAGAGTAGTGGAAGTGGAGGACTTAGGGATAAGGACCAGCACAGAGTGGAGCTTTTATTAAAATGTTAACCATTTGGGTGTGTTCTATCCTGTATGGTACTTGTTTTTTTCACGCCTTCTAAGAAATTACACTAGGACTAGATTTGGCACAGGCATTACTAAAATGTAAGGGTCATACAACACAGCTATCTGAAATTAAAATGGTAGATTAGGAATCTAAGTTGTCAAGGGAAGAGGTACAAGCTTTCAAAGTAGTTGTGAGATGTTGAAAGTTATCCCACAAAATTCAGAGCAAACAGTTGCAGTCCCTCAGGTTGTAATTCAAATGAAGGTGGTGCCCCTGAGCAGGCCTTTCCCAAGACCCAGAGACATGATCCCATGTGGATCTGCAGATCTGGGGTGAGAACTTAGGCACCTTGAGTATTGTGTCTTTGTGAGTAGGAGAAGTTTGCAAGTGAGTAGCTTTAATTGTGAATGGATGCAGCAATATGAATCAGCGTTGGTGCAGCCCTGTGTGAAACTGTGCACCATGGAATGGCCACGTGGTGGAGGAAAGTCTTCTGGTTCCAACAGAGATATCCCGGAGTGACTCCCCACCATGAGGGCAGGTCCACTGTGGACGTCACTTGTTGGTCAACCATTAGGAGACCTGTCGTTCGTACAGCTGGTTTCAAGAGACGGTACCGAACAAATACTTGATCAACCGCCTATATATGGTAAGAATGCTGAAGGGTAATCAAATCTACGTTTTACTCAAAAAAAATTCCAGGGATTTGTCCAGTCGTCCCCGGTCTTATTTTTAAAAGAACCTCTTGCGAAACCCGGTCCAAGGAGAAAAGGCCGAAACGATCCGTCTCCTGCAAAAAACAAGTTTTGTGCCTCGTGATTAAATGCGATGACAGTAGTGACCCTCATGTTGTAGACCATGGGTACGTGGGAGGTGAGGATTGAGACACAGAGGGACTGTTACAGAGGATGAAGAGGAGAACATGCGTTGCGGAAGAGGCTAGGGCTCGCTTACTGTGGCAAGCATTTCACAGGAGCACTTAAACTGTGGGCCGGCAGTGAAGGCGAGAGGATGTGGTCCGTCGGCTAGACTGCCGACTTTCGTGCTGGAAAACAAGGTTCGAGCCTCGGGGTCGCGTCCACATCCTGTGATTCTGGGCATCACTTACTCTACCTGTTGCTGAATTTTTCCTTGTGTAACGTATCCGGGGCTCATGTAAAGCGCTCCAATACCTTCGGGTCAATCAAGCTCGCGCTATATAATTCAGCATTTAAAAAAAACACACTCTTGGAGTTCATAGCAAGGTTCTAAAAAAACGTGGTGAGGGTTGGAAGCTATGGTGCGTACGTTTTTATTACCGATATGTCCCACTACATTTAAAAGAAAGCTTTGCACTTGGGTGCTTGCATTTTTCAGGGTTTCATGGGCTCAGCGTATACAAACATATATATTTAACAAAACAGGTCATGCAATGAAAGTATAGCCGCTAGTGGGCCTTTACTTCACTACCCATCATGCATATGTTACATAAACACATCTGATAGCCTTTCCTTGGAAACTACGGGCGATGTTTTTAAAAACGCAGACACATTCCTCAGGCCTGGTGCAGCCTACCCTGAGCCTTACCTCAGGTGACCACCTACTCGGAGGCTATGTAATGAATTTGAAGTGTTGAGGTACGACATCTGGCAAGCACTTCAGAATTCCATTTTTTTTGCTTTCTTTTTGTGCTACAGGAAACTATATCCTGCACCAGGTCTCCGAGGGGTTTTATGCTGTCAGGGCACACTAGATTTGTTTTGATCTGCCATGGGGTAACTCACGTAGCTTTCAGTTCGGGCTAATGGCATCCCTGTGTCTGGTGCGCACCAAATCCAGCGGTTGCTAATTAAAGGTTCGAAAATAACCAAACGCAGATCCGCTGCGCCGCATATGAAACATATTAAAACTTAAAAGTGGCGGCTGGTTCTAAAAGTGCAAGAATGCAGACTACGTTGGGAGCCTGCTTAGACGACTTTTATTTGTGTGTATTAAAAATTTCCTGTGTTTTGTACTTTCAGCACATAAAACTTTAGCCACCTCGTGCAGAAAACACGCACTGCTACATAAGGGACTCCCTGGAAGAAATTCCAGTTGGCCAGTTTCAAACGGTTTCTTCTGGATTCTTTTTTCTGGAATGCGGGTTTCTGGAACCCACTTGTAAAAGGCTATTTCTTGGTTTAGTGTTCGTTACTGTTAGACAAATCTATCACCCACAGAGAATAAAACGCCTGCAAGAGTTGGGTGAACTGTACAACCAGCAGAGAGAAGAGACATAAGTGATGCCTACAGGAGGTGCTTTGCGGGCCCTAGAACCAGAAATAGAAAAAGAAAACCAATGTGTGTAGGGGTGTTCTACCTAGGGAGGGCCTGGACTTTTGGGACCAGATGGTATTGAACGACTCATTGGAAAAGCTGGGGAAATTACCAACCTCATCCATTACCACAGCTTCAGCACTCTCAGGTCCCCATTTCCTTGCCAACAGGAGTTATGGGTTGAATCAGGCTTACAAGTAATACCGGGACTCTGCAATTCAGATTTTTACCCCCATGCACATTTCAACTTGAAAAACTTTGTGAAATGTGTTCTGGAAAAATGGCCAGGAATGTGTGAAAAACATGCAGAAATCCAAGTGAAAGCACGAATTCCCAAGACGACTCCCCATTCCATAAGGATAATCTCAGGGCCCAATTCACAAAGGGCCTCCGCACTCATGTCTTTATAGAATGCCAGACTCTTCCATCTGTTTCAACCTATTTTACATATAATCTGCATATCCCTTCTAGATCCATTTGATGATTTCTATGTGTAAGATTTTAAACCTGATGTTATTGTATTGGTTTTTGCACATGCACGTTAAAGAATAAGGATGTCTTGTTGAATGCTGCGAATTTGCACACTGTCATTAGTACTGTTGATGCGATTTTGCACATGCATTATATTGCAGACGCTGCTAAATAATGACATTGAGTCCTATGGTGATGAAAGATAATAGATGAGGTTGTGAAATGGGCACTTGCCCGGAACTCCCAGTCCTTCGACTTTCCCATGTTTAACTTTTTCGAATATTTGATTGTTTTAGATGCAAAGTTAACTATCAACAAAATCAGCGAATGTCTTTTTATATATGACTGTATCAATATATGAATACATTTTTTAGCAGCGCGCGATGAGCAATATTGGAGTTATTTGATATTGATTGCACCGGCACTTGTCACTTTATTTATTTTTCTTCTTGTCATGTATATTAGTCTTGACTGAAAGAATTTATCAGTTTGCACTAAGCACGTTTCACTTTAAATTGGATCCTTGGCACTGTCACTTTAAATGTTTTAAAAAAACTGAAGTTTCCCAACGTCAGAAACATGTATAAATCAATGTGCTAATGAAATGGCAGACAGCGTGACGAAGATCGCGGCTGCGAAAAGTGAGCCTGAGCGTCCGGGTGCTTGTTCTTCGTACGGGCAGGCGTGTTGAGGATATATTTATATATATATATATGTGTATATATATATATATATATATATATATATATATATATATATATATTCACTGAAAAAACCATAGGTTTCACACATGTTATAGTTAGCGGAAATTTTACTGATAAAAAACCAATGAAATTCCCCCGTTATAGTTAGTGCAGGAAACTATAACTCACGCGACCGCAATCCTCTGCTGATGCTAATACTGTATTTAGACACTTATTTGCCCATGTCTTCTTCCATACATTTTTAGCTATACATATATTACAAATATTTTTTTTTTTATAAAGACACATATGTCATCAGCAGAAGATTGCGGTCGCGTGAGTTATAGTTTCCTGCACTAACTATAACGGGGGAATTTCATTGGTTTTTTATCAGTAAAATTTCCGCTAACTATAACATGTGTGAAACCTATGGTTTTTTCAGTGAATTTGCAAGGTTTTTTAAATGCTAATTCCTAACTATAACGTGTGTGAAACCTATGGTTTTTTCAGTGAATTTGTACGTTTTTTTAAATGCTAAGTTACTTTACGCCATTCGTGGCGTGCGCGCCCACTTAACGCAGTTCGTTCCGTGCACGCACGGTGCGCTTCGCGCACCGCGCGCCCACTTTACGCAGTTAGTGCCGTGCACGCACGGTGGGCACGCGGTGCGCTACGCGCACCGCGTGCCCACGTTACGCTAGATGGGCCATGTACGCATGATGCGCTTCGCGCACCGTGCGCACATGGAGGACATATTATGCGCTTCCTTGTGATAGGTAATCTGTTGAAATTTTTTGGGGAAATGCTGTGTGTGGAGAGAGTGGGTTTTTTTTTTTTTAAATAATTTTTTACCGTACGCGTACGGTAAGCGTACGGTAAGCGTAATCGGCGAAATTTTCGAAAAATAAAAAATTACCGTTTTTTGCCTTGGGGGATCTTTGAAGACTCAACTAACATGGTTATATGCATGGGCGCTGTCTAAACAGCCCCTTTATATGTTTTTGGCATTTGTTTATCAGCTCCCCCCTCAGAGTGCGAGAGAGAAAATGGCGGCCGCCGCTTCCTGGTTTCGACCGATTCGAATGTTTACTAAGATCTAAGGGCCAATCAGAATCGCGCACGCGCACGCGTACGGTAAGCGTACCGTAAGCGCACCGTAAGCTGGCTCAGATATATATATTGATTTAAAGGCTATTTTCTCAGAATCTACTGAACAGATTTACACCAAACCTACAAAAGGCACTTCCTTGACCTGAGGACTACCTCTCTGCCAAATTTCAAGAAATTCTGTTCAGCCGTTCGGGCTGTAGCTGTGTCTAAAGGTCCTATGGAAAAATGCATGGGAAAAACACGTTTTGTGACCCCCCTTTTATCTCAGCCCCCGCTTGACGAATCCCCCCGAGACTTTCAGGGTAGGAGCGGAGCGGAGCGCCCCACCTATTTTGAAAAATTTGCGAGGATTCATCAACCGGCGCCAAAGTTATTCAAAATAGAATGTTGCGGATTTCCTATGGAAACGTGGTCCTAACTATAACTACCTACTGGCGACCGCCAGTAGGTAATATATATATATATATATATTCACTGAAAAAACCATAAGTTTCAGGGGCGTTATAGTTAGCTGGACTTTTCACTCGTACAAAACCATTGAAATTCCCCCGTAATAGTTAGTTCAGCTAACTATAACTCGCGCGCCCGCAATGCACTGCTGATGACGTCACATATTACATCACTCATGACATGGTCAGTGACATCACTCATGACATCACTGATGACATCTCAAATGACATCACTGATGACATCATCCAGTGAATGTGTGTTTTTCTGAAAATTACATATGTTTTATATATGTATATCTCAAGGTCGATGGAAGAATAAATGGGTATATAAGTGTCTAAATGGATGATTTGTTTTTGAAAAATTGATTGTATAACTGACTAAGTGTATCTTAGTGAATACATGGCTTAGTGAGTAATGTTTTAATGTGTAAATATCTGTATCAGTCTCTCACTTTGTGTATAAGTGGCTGCATGGGTTGGTGAGTAGCTACATGAGTGTCTATATAGGTTATTAGTTGGTTTTTTGAGTATCAGTATGAGTGTCTGAGTGTCTGTATGGTTCGGTGGGGGGTATTACGTAGTGCATAGGTGCATGAATGAGTGACTCACTGTTTGTATGTGTTGAAGCCAGCATGTGTGCAGGACTGTATGGGTGGATGAGTGTGTGCATGGGTGTGTTAGTGAGTGATAGACTGTCTCAATAGTGTCTTTATGAGTAACTACATATGTTTTAAACTAGTATATGTGACTATTGGTGTATATAAGTGAGTATATGTGAGAGTGAGACATTGAAAGAGTTCCTGTATGAATAAGTATGTGTTTCTATAAGTGATTGTTTAAAAGACTAAGGGCCTCATGTAGGTAGCCAAATACCGGTCGGTAACGGCCGATTTTCGGTAATTATACCGTTACCGACCGGTATTTTGGCTATTGGTATGTAGGGGGACAATTTTTGGTTTCGGAATTTACCGAATCGGAAAAATTACCGAATCGGTAATAATACCGAATCGGTAATGTTACCGAATCGGTAACTTTTCCGAATCGGTAATTTTACCGATTCGGTAAATTCCGAAACCAAAATCGAGATGTAGGGGGAGTGTGTGGGTGTGTGTAAGAGTCGGTATTTACCACCAACTAATAGTTGGTGGTAAATAATTAATGGTTGTGTATGGGCATTTTGAAGCGCGTAGCAGTGTGCAATGTGGCATACATACATGCCCTTAGGGCATGTATGTGTGCCACATGTGCACACATGGCCGAATCAGGGGTGCAACAGGGTGTCAATGTGACACCCTGCCACCCTTGCATGTTCTCCACCATTACCGAATCGGTATTTACCGATTCGGTAATGAGGCATACCTTCCCCTCAATGGGAAGGTATGCCTCATTACCGAATCGGTAAATACCGATTCGGTAATTACCGAATTGTAACGAATCGGTAAAAAATACCGACTCATTACCTACATACGAGTTACCACTTCTAAAATACCGATTCGGTATCGTTCGGTATTTTAGAAGTGGTAACTGGTATGCTACCTACATGAGGCCCCTAGTATGTGTAAGTTTCTGTAGCAGTAAGGGTGGTGGTGTGTGTATAACTGTATATGCAAGTAAATGGATGTTTGATTCTTTATTAGCATGAGTGACTATGTGTGTGAGTAACACTATGGATGAGTGGCGTTGTGTAACAGGATGTATAGGTGTGTGAGTACATATGATGAGTGAGTACATGTATGAGTGACTGTATAGGACTGTTGGTGAATGAGTGGGTGTGTATGTGGATCTTAGAATTACTGAATAGGTTGTTGTAACTGGTATTGGTATGTCCATTGTTTTGAACATTGTAGTTTCTATTTTTGAATGTGTGTATCAAAGGTTATATTAGGGGAAGATGAGGTCTGCCACTCTATCACAAGGATGATGTCATCAGTGATGTCATTAGTGATGTCATTTGAGATGTCATCAGTGATGTCATGAGTGATGTCACTGACCATGTCATGAGTGATGTAATATGTGACGTCATCAGCAGTGCATTGCGGGCGAGCGAGTTATAGTTAGCTGAACTAACTATAACGGGGGAATTTCAATGGTTTTGTACGAGTGAAAAGTCCAGCTAACTATAACGCCCCTGAAACCTATGGTTTCTTCAGTGAATTTCTAAGGTTTTTTAAATGCTAATTCCTAACTATAACGTGCCTGATACCTATGGTTTTTTCAGTGAATTTCAAAGGTTTTTTAAATGCTAATTTCTAACTATGCCTACAAAGATAGGACATGTGAAGAAAGAAGAAAAAACGCACAGAAAGAAAAAAAAGAAATGCAGAAATAAGCAACAGAAGTCCTCAAAGACGAAGAAAAGTGCAGGAAGAAGGATAACGTGCAGAAAGAACAAACAGAAGAGCAGAAAGAAGCCTTGTTGCAAAATCATCCTGTACCCTCAACTTTTTCAGACGGATACTGAGTCTGACTAACCAGTCCTAGAGCCAGTGCTATGTTAAAAGACACTCAGAATACAGTGAAAACACCTACATACACTAGGGAACACTATGCATTGGGGTCCCCCTGTGATCAGCATGAGCTCCTCTGTTAGCCCCTAGTATATAATAGGGCACGGGATTAAAACTACCTCTTAAAACGTGCCACAGGGCGTGTTTGCACACGTCACCTCAGGCCCCGTCCCCTCACTTCCCCACTGTGTAAACACGCCCTGTGGCCGTTTTAATTTGGGAGATTAAGTCCCCTTGAATCCTGAGGGTCCCTAGGGTCCAACTAGACCACTAGGTACCTCCAGTAAGCACCACAGAGCTGCGTTGCAGAGAGATGTAAAAAGGGGTACGGCCTAGACCACCTCTCTGCAATGCAGCGGAGTAGTGCTTACTGGAAGCACCTGGTGGGCTAGTTAGCCCCCAGGGGCCCTCAGGATTGAAGGGGAATTATTTCCCCAACTTAAAACGCGCCACAGGGCTTGTTTGCACACGTTAACTCAGGCCCCGTCCCCTCCCTTCACCACTGTGTAAACACGCCCTGTGGCCGTTTTTAGTTGGGAGATTAAGTTAATTTGAATCCTGAGGGTCCCTAGGGTCCAACTAGCCCACTAGGTACCTCCAGTATGCGCCACAGAGCTGCGTTGCAGAGAGGTGTAAAAAGTGGCACGGCCTGGACCACCTCTCTGTAACGCAGCTCAGTGGCGCTTACTGGAAGCACCTGGTGGGCTAGTTAGCCCCCAGGGGCCCTCAGGATTTAAGGGGAATCATTTCCCCAACTTAAAACGCGCCATAGGGCGTGTTTGCACACGTCACCTCAGGCCCCGTCCCCTTCCTTCCCCACTGTGTAAACATGCCCTCTGGCCGTTTTTTAAGTTGGGAGATTAAGTCCCCTTGAATCCTGAGGATCCCTAGGGGCTAAATAGCCCACTAGGTACGTCCAGTAAGCGCCATTGCAGAGAGGTGTAAAAAGGGGCACGGCCTGCACCACCTCTCTGCAATGCAGAGCAGTGGCACTTACTGGAAGCACCTGGTGGGCTAGTTGGCCCCCAGAGTCCCTCAGGATTGAAAGGGAATTATTTCCCCAACTTAAAACGCGCCACAGGGCGTGTTTGCACACTTCACCTCAGGCCCCGTCCCCTCCCTTCACCACTGTGTAAACGCGCCCTGAGGCCGTTCTAAGTTGAGAGATTAAGTCCCCTTGAATCCTAAGGGTCCCTAGGGTCAAACTAGCCAACTAGGTACCTCCAGTAAGCGCCACAGAGCTGCGTTGCATAGAGGTGTAAAAAGGGGCGTGGCCTCAGAACACCTGTCTGCAACGCAGCTCCCTGGAGCACACTGGAGATACCTGTTGGGCTAGTTGGCCCTCAGGGACCCTCAGTATTGAAGGGGAATTAATTCCCCAACTTACAACTGGCCAGGGGGCGCGTTTGCAGAGTGCTGCAAGGAGGGGGCGTGGCCTCTAGCGCGATGCCGGTCTTTTATTTATTTTATTTTATTAAGAAGGAGGGCTGTGTGGCCCCCCCTTCTTTTTCTAATTTACTGGCCCTGGGGACCCCATCCCCCAGGGCCTGCACCCTAATTTGTTTTGTTGAAAAAAATTAATTTGGCCCTCCCAAGGCCTTAATCGGCCCCGGGGACCCCAACCCCCGGGTCATGGCCTTTTTTTTATTTAAATTCTTTAGGAGGGGGCTGCGTTGCCCTCTCCTCAGGCCACTTATGGCTCCGGGGACACCATCACCCGGGGCCGGCCTTTGTTTTTTATTATTTAAAAAATATATATATTTATAGAAACACCTAGGACATGCTGGACAAACCGTATGTACCTATCACCATGACGATTTGCGTGATATTCATTAAAAGGCGACTATGCATAGAATGAATCCACATGGAATGTATTTACACCGCTAGTGAAGCTCTGACGTGTCTGACGCCCTACCGTGCCTAATCCCGGGCGCCCCCGCCGGTGGGTACTCTCCAAGTAGACACCCTTGTCGTTTATTTATACAAACATGGGTACATATTGACGGGCACATTTAATATACATGCACACCAAGCCATTCAAAGGGGATTCGACAAAAATTCGACCAAACTATGCAAGAAACCCTCCTCACGGTTAATAAAAAACACATCCCCCGCCGGATGTGTAATACTTTTTATTTTACTCTCTGGAAAGGAGACAAACCTCACTTGAGAGTCACAGCGTGCTCCTGGCTGAGCCCAATGCTGTGTTACACCCACCAGTGCCCGCCGATTGCCTCACACCTCTGTGTTGTATTCCACCAGCTAGTGCGTATGCTATGACACTCTCTAGCCCATGTGCACTGTAACACCACCCCGTGAATATGTCATACCACACTTGCCTTTGCACGGGTTATATTGCCCCATCTAACGTGCCTTCCTCGATGTGTATGTTATAACGCACAGCGCTATGCCATACATATTACAATCTGGGATCCATATCTTTGTCACAGTGCATATGCAACGTTACACTCCCCAGCACATATTTTATATTACAGCTTCAGAGACTAGTTATGTTACACAACACTGCCCTGTGCATATTACACTCCAAGGCGCATATCGCATAGCACGCGCTAGTGCCTGTGCTATCTCGCGCTCTCCAATGAATCTGTCATTGCGCACAATGTATTGCAAATTATATTTCACGCCCCGGTTCATCTTATATCACACTTTTTGGTGCATAGTTTATACCATATACTACATCTAGTTTTCATTTTCAATCGTGCTCTCAGGACTATGTTCTATATAACACTGCGTCCACCTACCCTTTTCACGGGCATTACATTTTGCGATGGGGGTGGAGGGTCAGGGGGTGTTTCTGCCAAGTGAGCCCGGAGTCACAGTCACAAACGTCCTCTTCTTCCTGAATAAAAGTGAAATTATGCTGCATACTTGTTCATATTTTAAGTAGTTCGCACAGACACACATTTTAAAAACAATAAAGTTCCTAATACCCACCTTCTCTGAACAGTTAGCTTGCTGCCCCATCCACGTCCTCCCTATCCTCTGTTGTCTGAATCCATGGACTAGCCTCCTCCCTCCTGCCATGCATGGTCTGATGTGCTGCCACTGCCCTCCATTTAGCATGATGTACCAGTCCACTCCTCCTGCCCTCCATTGCCCAATTCTATGGCCCATCATTGACCTCCTGCTTAGCCTCTGTGCTTAGCTTGCTGCCCCTATTCTCCTTCCCCCTGCCCTCCGATGTCTTTGTGCATGCCCCTGCTCCATCCTTTTTGCCCACTATGTTCCATGGACCTGCCACTCGTATCTACTCTGAGTTTTCTGTTGAGCTGCCACTCCCCTCCCACCTGCCTAGCATTGTCAGATGACTGTAACCTGTCCCTGCCACCTCCACCCTGCCTGTCCACATGCCATGCCCCTATCCCCTTCCTCCTGTCCTCCATGGTCCATTTTACTGCCACACCCTTCTGCCCTCCCTGATCTGTTGTGCTGCAACTGCTCCTCCTGCCTGCCCCGCGCGGTCTGTTGTGAGGCCCATTCTCCTGAACTCTCTTGTCTGTGC
Organism: Triturus cristatus; assembly: GCF_964204655.1. NCBI lineage: Eukaryota > Metazoa > Chordata > Amphibia > Caudata > Salamandridae > Triturus > Triturus cristatus. The sequence continues at coordinate 805,822,923 of NC_140585.1, read as the reverse complement.
CCAGGTCCTGACCCTCCCTTCTATCCTCCATGGTCCTTTGTGCATGCCCCTGCACCCTCCTTCTTGCCCATCATAGCCATTGTGCTGCCACTAACCCTCCCGCTTGCCATGCATGGTCTTCTGTGCTGCCATGGCCCCTCCCACCTTCCCTGTGTGGTCAGCTAGCTGCCCCTGACCCCCTCCCACCTTCCCTCCATGGTCTGTGTGTATGCCACCATAGTCTCATTGTTGCTCTCCATGGTGTGTCTTGTTTCTAGTGCCCATCCTGCCTGACCTCCATGGTCATCTTGCTGCTCCTGCCCTGCCCCCTTGCCCCCAGCCCTCTGTTTCCATGTGCAGACTCCCTATTCCCTCCCTCCTGGCTTGTCTGTTCCATTGTAATGCCCCTAATCCGTCCCTCCTGCCCTTTATGGTCTGTTATGCTGCAGCTTTCTCTCCTGTCTGTCCATTATGGTCAGCTAGCTACCATTGCCTCTTTCCCATCTGTTCTCTGTTGTCCATGTGCATGGTCCTGTCCCCTCCCTATTGCTTTCTATGGATTGTTGTGCTGCACTCCCGTCCCGCATGCTCTGTGTGGTGTATTGTGCTGCTGCAAACCCTGATCCCTGCCCTGTAGGGTCAGTTTGGTGCACCTCTCCATGTCCCTCCTGTCCTCTGTTATCCGAGTCCATGTCCCTACCCCAATTCCTCCTGCCTACCATGATTCAATGTACCATACTTGCAAACATTTTGAACTTGGTAAGAGGGAGATTTTGAAAAAAAACTAGGGTATTGATTTTCCCCTTTGAGTTACATTGAAAAAGAGGAGGTTGTAGACAGGAGACAGATCAAATAAAGCCCATTTGAGCTTAAAAACATTGGACGTTTCCTGGCTGAAACGGGTCTGTTGGCATGTATGGTTGTACTACCACTGCCTCTTCCTTCTGCCCCCATTGTGGTCAAATTGTTGCCTCTGCACTCTCCTACCTGCCTTCAATTTTCAGAGTCCGTGCCCCTGGCCTCTGCCTCTCAAGAGTATGCCAATGAACAACTAGATTGCTAACATTCTATATTTATTACAAAAGTGTGGAACGCCTGACGTCATCTTGATGTAATCAAAACTGTAATACCTAGAGTATTTCCTTTAGAAATTACATATATGAGAGGGTCTTATTTGCATCAAAATTATGGTGAGTGCTCTAAAAACTAAAATGAGGACATATTTTCTGAGTTTTCAAATAGCGACAAAGAACTTTTAAATTATTTGTAATCTTTATTTTATTTTATCCAGTTGACCACTTGGTTAAATGTTGCACCTTGGCGAGAGGATGTGGTGTTACTTCCAGAGCTGCAGACTTTGCAACTGGGGAACCAGGTTGGAGTTTGTGCTTCAGCTCAACATTCTGTGATTGTGGTCAAATCACTTAATCTCCCCATGTTTACAACCAAAATGAATTTGATCTTGTGTGATGTAACCAATGCTCATGTAAAGCATTCCAATACCTGACAAGTCTGCACTATATAAAACTGCAAATACACAATAAATAAGTGTTTTGCACACTTCTGTCATTGGGCTATACTTGGGCTACATCTGGGTGATATTTGGGCTACATTTGGGCTCTTTTGTCTCTGGTGGCCATCTTGGGAGATTCATTTGTTATGAAGTTTCCTAATTTCCTCATTTACTGCAGTCTCCTCAGTAGGAAATGCTTTCAGTTTTTTACTTGGTTCCATCAAGAAGACATTCAGATGTGTCACACATTTGCCATAAATTCTGAATGTTAGCACTCTAGTTGCTCATTAGATCACTGTAGTAAAGCTACTGCTCACCAGGGAAGTCTGCTGCTGGTATTCAAAGTGCATGTTTCAGTCTGCATGTCAGAATTTTTTTATGACATAGAAGAGGATTTGAGAAGTCAAAATGTGCCCTAATTTTTCTTTCCGCAGCACTAATCATAATTTATATGGAAAAATTAATCCCCTCATTGTGTTCCTTTGTAAAATAAATGTTTTAAGTGTTACCACTTTATTCCATTCAAGATGGCTTCAGGTGTGCCATACTTTTGTCATAAGTAAGACTGTTAGCGCTCTTTTTGTTCGTTAGAACACTCTGGGACATTCTGTCATTGGGCTATACTTGGGCTACATCTGGGTGATATTTGGGCTACATTTTGGCTCTTTTGTCTCTGGTGGCCATTTTGGGAGACTTATTTGTTATGATGTTTCCTAATTTCCTCATTTACTACAGTCTCCTCAGTAGGAAATACTTTCAGTTTTTTACTTTGATTCCATCAAGAAGGCATTCAGATGTGTCACAAATTTGCCATAAATTCAGAATGTTAGCACTCTAGTTGCTTATTAGATCACTGTAGTAAAGCTACTGCTCACCAGGGAAGTCTGCTGCTGGTATTGAAAGTGCTTGTTTCAGTCTGCATGTCAGAATTTTTTTATAAAATAGAAGAGGATTTGAGAAGTCACTCAAAATGTGCCCTAATTTTTCTTTCTGCAGCACTAATCATGCTTTCAATGGCAAAATGAACCCCCTCATTTTGTTCCTTTTTTAATTAAATGTTTTAAGAATTACCACTTTATTCCAACCAAGATGGCTTCAGGTGTGCCATATGTTTGTCATAAGTAGGACTGTTAGCGCTCTAGTTGTTCTTTAGAACACTCTGCAATGTTGCCAGATTGGGCTATTTCCCGCACAATTGGGTGACTTTTTTCCCAGTTGTGCGGGAAAAACCCATGCCTGGCGGGGGGCTACTTTTTGGGCTAGATTTAAAAGGGTGTGCGGAATTTTACTGGCCTGGGCGGGCGCCGACCACGAGGAGTCCGTTGCGTTATGGTGGCTGTCAGTGGCAAGCGCTAACTTGTTACGTAGTGCACAGTGCACTCACTCTTATTTTGCACATGCGTGCTGCACCGCCACACGCACCACCCAGAGGGGTCCCCTAGCTTTGTTGTTGTCAACTTGTGTGTGTGCGGGCCAATGTAGGGGTCCCCCAGGGCCGTCAATCCAGTAGCGCGCGAAAACGCTACCAATGACGGCCCTGAGTATCATTTTTTGGCCAGCCCCTGCGGTTCTCTATAATGCTGGGACTGCATGACGTGAGCTCTTACTTTCGGTGGACGCATCATCACGAGGAGTCGGAGTCGGACGCACGTGGTGTCCCTGCTGCTGCCGCCCACTGTGGTCCACTGGTGGTCACCCAGGCCACAGGCGGCTGCGGGCGGTGCTCGCAGGCAGCGCTCTCTGTGCAGCGCAGGCTAGCCAGCCCAGTGAGCCCACCACCAGTCGACAGCACAGCCTGGAGTCACGCAGCACAGCAGCAGGACGCCCGGCGGCGCCCACAGTTGCTGAGTCCGGACTTTGACGCCCGACCTCAGGTGAGTGAGTCAGAGGCGCAACTAGAGCCAAATTTCGGGGGGGGGGTGTAAGCAAAAATTTCGAGGGGGGGTTGAGTCTTTAAGCAATAGACAGATTGTAGATTGGGGCAGGGAATTAAGGGCGCGTGCATTTGTAGGTAGCCTGACCAACCACCGTCCGTAATTTGGACCTCTCCGGGGCAACGTGTAAACCCCAGCAACACTGTCAGAGGCTGTGATTGCCCGTCAGCTGAAGGAGCAGAGGGCGGCTCCCACCCGCTGGGGGGAAAGACAGGCTGTGGGGCAGCCGAGAGAGAGACTGGCTGGGCTCACCCGCACACGGCACCGCTGTGGTCCTGCAGGAGGCGCCGACTTTAAGTTCGGGGTGCCAGCTGAGGAACAGAGTTCGAGACCACTGGCTGCACTTTGCCCACGGGCAGATGAATGGAATGTGCAAACACGCCAATGCTGGTTCAGAATCCAGTTAATTCAAAGAAGCTGGTGAAACAAGTTGAAAAGAAGGGGCTAGAGTTCTTTCAGTCTCATCATTTTAGAAAAGTGCAGTTTCAATATTATATTCAAGGAAGTCATGGTTGCTGCATTTTTATTTTATGCAACTAACAACCATTAACAAAGCAAATGGTTCTGGCTTGTTGTAGGTGTAACGTTACTTGTTGTGATATATATCTGGATGCAATGACAGAAGAGGCAAAATACCAGTCCGGCGACACACAATGCTAAGCACAGATTTTTAGCTTAGTTGTTTTAAGCAACACCATTAATTACATCAGACACGCCCCTTGGAGAGACCCCCAGTTTTTTCATCCCGCTTAAAGCCCTGGAAACACCATGTCACAATCACCTCATGGCCTGGCACTGTGTATCATGCATGACTCATGACTTCCACTTTTTCAGATTGCCTATGTGCAGGTGCATAGTGAACCCTCCCCACCCCACCCCTTGCTTTAGGAAGACAGCAAGGGCGAAATTCTTGATGGGCCTCTTCTGTCTGCAACTCTGCAGACAGAGGATCAGCTCATAATTAAGAGGAAAAGGTGGGCGAGTGAGTAAGTGAAGGGATGGGTGGATGGCTGGATGGATTAGTGAAAGGGTGAATGTATGAATGAAAGGGTGAATAGATGGATAATGAGCGAAAGGATGGATGGATGAGTGAAAGGGTGGCTGATCGTGAGTGAATGGGTGGATGGATGAGTAAATGGGTTAATGAGTGATAGGGTCATTGGATGGATTCATGAGTGGATGAGTTGAAGTATGGGTGGATCGAAGAAAGGAAGGATGGCTAAGTGAAAGGGTCAATGAAGAGAGAAAGGGAGGATGAATGGATGACTGAGAAGGGGACTGGGTGGTAGGATGAGTAACTGGGTGGATGGATGAGTAAGTGAAAGGATGGCCGGATGGGTGAGTGTATAAATGGCTGGATGGATGAGTAGATGGTTGGGTGGAAGAGTGGATGGATGAGTGTACGGATGGATAGGGTGAAAGGGTGGATGAATTGATGACTGAAAGTGTGGATGGAGGGATGGATGAGTGAAATGATGGATGGAAAGATACGTAAGTTTTCAAATGGATGAATGTTTGGATATAGATGGAATTACTTATACGCTATTACGTGACCTCCTTTGATGTGTCTGTAAAACGTACCTTTTGTCCCGAAGTTTTGTCCTGAATTTTGACCTCTCGTCCTGAATTTTTGTCCTGAATTTTGACCCTTTGTCCTGAATTTATACACTCACCGTCCTGAATTTGCACCCATGCCAGTTGGTCACCCTATTTGTAGTAAGTGATGAATATTGATAGATGCCAGGAAGTTGACGTAGGTAAAGAGAGTGTTTTAACACCCAAACCAAAACTGACCACATCGGTTGTTCGTAGGCCATCCCAGCTTCGAAAACGGTTGTGCAGGGGCCACCCAACCTCGCACGCACCTGCTGGCAGCACTGCGTGCGTCTGTTTACCACTGTCCTGGCATGGATCTGACACTCCCTGCTTCACCACGTTGCTGATGCCAAGGCGCGCACTGATGCACAATGTTTGCCGCTCGAACTGGAGCTGATTTCAGGGGGGGGGGGGTGCTGAATCTTTAAGCAATAGGCAGAGTGGAGCTGCAGGGGCTCTTAGAAGTCACAGTGAGAACTGGTCTTAAAAATGAATAGCATTAAGGCAGGTGCCCAGTTAACACCCTCCCACCATCTGTATATTGAATAGAATGTATATTTGTCGTTAAAATTGTTTCTGATGACAATTTGTGCATAATTGGAGACTTGCTAATTTGGGCTGGTTTTTGGGCTGAAACTGGTCTGATTGGGCTTATTTTGGGCTTATATTTGAGCGGCTTTGGGCTTGGGACGGGTCTAAAAATCTGGCAACACTGACACTCTGGGAAGCTGCAGTAGAACACAAAGGAATCAACTGACAGTCTCTGCCCTTGTTGGATGTACATGTTTTACTGAGAATGTCAAACTTCATTCTCACATGACTGAGAAAGATAATGTGAATTTACAGAAAATATGCTCTCAGTTAGCTTATAGATCACCTTCCAAACCTCTGTGGGAAAAGCATGAGAAAATAGTTTTCTCTCAAACATGATTCATGATATCACAGCAGAAGGCTTTTTCACATGGTAAAATCACCTTAGAACACACCACAATTCCTAAAATGAGTATGGTACCATCAACAAATGATTTATAATGTAACTAAAGTCTTAAAACCTTCTATTAACTGCAATGCTTTTTAATGAGGTGCTATCATATATATTGGTCCCAAGATGGCTGCCAACACTTCTTGGATGAAGTGCTGACAGCCAATCAGATCTCACGATGAGATATGTGGTTAGGCTCCGCCCAGATATATATGTGATTTTACTTTTGATTTTCTCAGGAACTACTGAACGGATTTACACTATTTGAGCAAAAGGCACATGCCTGACCTGAGGACTACCTCTTTGCCAAATTTCAAGTAATTCTGTTCAGCTGTTCGGGCTGTACCTTCGACTAAAGGTCCTATGGGAAAATGCATGGGGAAAACGCGTTTTGGGACCCCCCTTTTTTCTCAGCCTTCCTATGGGAACTCGGTCCTAACTATAACTATCTACTGGCGATATATATTGTGTTCTCCAAAGTGCCCGAAAGCAATGAGAGGCACTCGACAGCGCTCTGCCATCGGCGTTGAGATGCAGCCTGTCTTTCTGCTCCCTTTTAAAATTCAAAATGCCAACGCGTTTCAGGGATACCATCCCCTTCTTCATGGGCTGCTTAACCACAAAAATGACGGCTCACATTACCTTGATTTCCGGCTTTATTTATTTCAGTTGTTGCCCCCAGTGGGCGTTTGCTCAGTGCAGTCCTCTTAATGCCTTATGGGTCCTGAAGTCCTTCATGTGAGCATAACGTGTTGATTTTAGTAAATTCATCGAGTGGTTTCATTAAAAGCATGTTTTTTTCCCTGTAGTAGGTACGGAGCAAAAACACAGACTCAATTTGCATATTGAGCGCTGTGCTGGAACGATGTTGCACAGTTCAAACACCCCAGCCTCAAACCTTGATGATGGTGCTCTTCTCCACGGTCGGTGCCGCCGTGTTCATATTTTGTTCTCCAAAGTGCCCGAAAGCAATGAGAGGCACTCGACAGCACTCTGCCATCGGCGTTGAGATGCAGCCTGTCTTTCTGCTCCCTTTTAAAATTCAAAATGCCAACGCGTTTCAGGGATACCATCCTCTTCTTCATGGGCTGCTTAACCACAAAAATGACGGCTCACATTACCTTGATTTCCGGCTTTATTTATTTCATTTGTTGCCCCCAGTGGGTGTTTGCTCAGTGCAGTCCTCTTAATGCCTTATGGGTCCTGAAGTCCCTCATGTGAGCATAACGTGTTGATTTTAGTAAATTCATCGAGTGGTTTCATTAAAAGCATGTTTTTTTCCCTGTAGTAGGTACGGAGCAAAAACACAGACTCAATTTGCATATTGAGCGCTGTGCTGGAACGATGTTGCACAGTTCAAACACCCCAGCCTCAAACCTTGATGATGGTGCTCTTCTCCATGGTCGGTGCCGCCGTGTTCATATTTTGTTCTCCAAAGTGCCCGAAAGCAATGAGAGGCACTCGACAGCGCTCTGCCATCGGCGTTGAGATGCAGTCTGTCTTTCTGCTCCCTTTTAAAATTCAAAATGCCAACGCGTTTCAGGGATACCATCCCCTTCTTCATGGGCTGCTTAACCACAAAAATGACGGCTCACATTACCTTGATTTCCGGCTTTATTTATTTCAGTTGTTGCCCCCAGTGGGCGTTTGCTCAGTGCAGCCCTCTTAATGCCTTATGGGTCCTGAAGTCCCTCATGTGAGCATAACGTGTTGATTTTAGTAAATTCATCGAGTGGTTTCATTAAAAGCATGTTTTTTTCCCTGTAGTAGGTACGGAGCAAAAACACAGACTCAATTTGCATATTGAGCGCTGTGCTGGAACGATGTTGCACAGTTCAAACACCCCAGCCTCAAACCTTGATGATGGTGCTCTTCTCCACGGTCGGTGCCGCCGTGTTCATATTTTGTTCTCCAAAGTGCCCGAAAGCAATGAGAGGCACTCGACAGTGCTCTGCCATCGGCGTTGAGATGCAGCCTGTCTTTCTGCTCCCTTTTAAAATTCAAAATGCAAACGTGTTTCAGGGATACCATCCCCTTCTTCATGGGCTGCTTAACCACAAAAATGACGGCTCACATTACCTTGATTTCCGGCTTTATTTATTTCAGTTGTGCCCCCAGTGGGCGTTTGCTCAGTGCAGTCCTCTTAATGCCTTATGGGTCCTGAAGTCCCTCATGTGAGCATAACGTGTTGATTTTAGTAAATTCATCGAGTGGTTTCATTAAAAGCATGTTTTTTTCCCTGTAGAAGGTACGGAGCAAAAACACAGACTCAATTTGCATATTGAGCGCTGTGCTGGAACGATGTTGCACAGTTCAAACACCCCAGCCTCAAACCTTGATGATGGTGCTCTTCTCCACGGTCGGTGCCGCCGTGTTCATATTTTGTTCTCCAAAGTGCCCGAAAGCAATGAGAGGCACTCGACAGTGCTCTGCCATCGGCGTTGAGATGCAGCCTGTCTTTCTGCTCCCTTTTAAAATTCAAAATGCCAACGCGTTTCAGGGATACCATCCCCTTCTTCATGGGCTGCTTAACCACAAAAATGACGGCTCACATTACCTTGATTTCCGGCTTTATTTATTTCAGTTGTTGCCCCCAGTGGGCGTTTGCTCAGTGCAGTCCTCTTAATGCCTTATGGGTCCTGAAGTCCCTCATGTGAGCATAACGTGTTGATTTTAGTAAATTCATCGAGTGGTTTCATTAAAAGCATGTTTTTTTCCCTGTAGTAGGTACGGAGCAAAAACACAGACTCAATTTGCATATTGAGCGCTGTGCTGGAACGATGTTGCACAGTTCAAACACCCCAGCCTCAAACCTTGATGATGGTGCTCTTCTCCACGGTCGGTGCCGCCGTGTTCATATTTTGTTCTCCAAAGTGCCCGAAAGCAATGAGAGGCACTCGACAGCGCTCTGCCATCGGCGTTGAGATGCAGCCTGTCTTTCTGCTCCCTTTTAAAATTCAAAATGGCCACAATATACTTTCTTCCTAAAATCCATAAACATCCAACCAAACCACCGGGAAGGCCTATAATCTCAGCGAAAGGAGCCTTACTCGAACCAATGGCCAACTTTCTGGATGTTTTCTTATTACCATATGTCAAAGGGTTATCTTCCTATCTACAAGATACAGGAGATTTGTTGAGACATCTACAAAATACCCCATGGAATGCCTCCTACAAGTTAGTAACAATGGATGTAATTTCATTGTACTCAAACATTCAGAATGACATTGGGCTGAATGCATGCAAACACTTTTTGGCCGAAAGAAATATACAATTCTCTGATCATAATGAAATGTTACTACAAATGATACAGTTATGTCTAGAACAAAATACATTCATGTTCGGCGAGGAGATCTATCGCCAAGTAAAAGGCACGGCTATGGGATTTTCATTCAGTCCATCCTATGCCTGTCTCACTATGGGCGTATGGGAAAAAACATGGGCCCGGAGTAATGAAAATGATGTCTATGTAAATAAAACCATAGGTGGGTTTAGATATATAGACGACCTATTGATCATCTGGGAAGGAACAAACAGCGAGTTTGCAGAATACTTTGAAGTCTTGAATAACTCTAATTTCAACCTGAAATTCACATACAACATCAGTGATGAAAAAGTGGTGTTTTTGGACACTGAAATTTATATTCTTGACAACACGGTGCACACAACCTTACATCGCAAAGACACCGCAACAAATGCAGTACTGCATGCAGAATCCTTCCATCAAAAAAGCTTGATACAAAACATCCCCTACGGGGAATTCCTTAGGATAAAAAGGATATGCTCTAAGGAAGAAGAGTGGTTCAAACATCGTAACCAGGCAATAACCTGCTTCAAAAAAAGAAACTACAGCTCCAAAACCATCCAGACGTCTTTGCAACGAACAGTAGCTATCAACAGAATAGATTTGTTAAAAGACAAACAAACTAAAACAAACGAAGAAAAACAAATAAGATTTATAACTACCCACTCAACAGAAAATCAACAGTTGATGAAAATACTACGCAGAAACTGGCACATCTTACACATGGATTCAACAACTTCATCGATTGTAGGTGATCATCCCAACATTACGTATAGACGAACTAAAAATGTAAGGGACCAATTGATCCATAGACACTTCAAACCTCAAAACAAAAAAGAAACCTGGTTAAAACCTAAGGGCTTCTTCAAATGTACGAACTGCAAGGTATGCACAATTGCCCAGAACACAAAGGAAGTGGTGATGGCTAACAAACGTAAATGGAAGATCCAACAACTAATCAATTGTAAAAGTCAATTCGTCATATACATCATCGAATGTCCTTGTTCGCTAAAGTATGTTGGAAGCACCAAGTGCGAACTGAAGAAACGCATTTTGGAACATGTTCGGGCCACAATCAATACTGATAGAAGTAACGCTGTTGCAAAACACATGGAAAAGGAGCACGAAGGTAAATGGAAAGACCTGAAATTTTATGCAGTGGAAGCCGTAGGAACACATCCTAGAGGAGGAGACCGAGAGAAAACTCTCAGGCAAAAAGAATCCAAACATATCCTGAATTTCAGAACTCTGACTCCTTTTGGATTGAATCAGGACGAGGAACTCCATTACCATCTTTGATCTGTTATATATCACCCAGAAATCGCCAAGGAATTTTCACCTAGATAATATTAATGATACAGACACACAAATGTTATTGGCAGATCTCGATGCCTTTGGCCTCTCTTCGGAGAGATTACCTCATCTACACACGAGGCTGGCCACACGTTGGATGCCATTTTTTCCAACATCAACGGGCTAATGATCTCTGATATTATGCCACTTGAGTGGTCTGATCATTATGCTATATTGGCTGTGATTGTTGTAAACACTGTATATGGTAGAAAGCATGCGCCAAAAATCCAAGAGTATTTTAAAAATTGGAAAGATTTAGATTATGCCGCTTTTCAACAACACTTAGAAAGATCATGTCCCAAGATCTCCCCTGAAGCTAATACAGCAGCTGATCAATATACATCCTGGATTGGAAATGCGATTGACACTCTTGTGCCCATAAAATCTATATCTAAAAATAGATCTATACCATCTGCCCCTTGGTTCAACGAGGAATTGAGGAAAAAAAAGCAACAATGTAGAGCGCAGGAACGTTGTTGGCGCAGATCGTATGATAGTGAGAGTAGAAGAAACTACAGAGATACTCTACTTCACTATAAAAAGATGATCAATGAGGAAAAGAAAAAGTTCTATGCTCATCAAATAGAAAATGCAAAGAACTCCAGAAAACAACTGTTTGGAGTAGTACAGCAGTTGGCTGGTAAAGTGGTAGATCTAGCACCCCCTGCCTCACAGAGCTTTTGCGACTCTATAGCAAAATTCTTTTTTACTAAAGTTAATGACATTTATTCAGAGTTCACATCCAAAATTAATGTAGACTATAATACTGCTAATCAGGGAAGATTGCACTGCTCTTTAGATCAATTTACAGATATAGACAATGTTCTTATAAGAACAATTATTCAGCAGATAAAATCGGGATCGGCCCTGGATCCTTGCCCCCCTAAGATCCTTCTCCCAGTTTTGGAAATAATTACAGATATCATCACCTCAGTCTGTAATACCACATTTAGAACAGGTATTGATCCAGAAAGCCTTAAAAATACAACAATCAAACCGCTGCTGGAGAAACCCTCTTTGGATAAAGAGGAAATTAAGAATGACAGGCCTATTGCAGGATTACCTTTCCTGGCAAAGGTGCTTGAGAAAGCTATAAATCTCCAACTAGCAGAATATATAGAGCAACATAAATTGCTTGATGATACACAGTTCGGCTTTCGGAAGCTGCATGGTACGGAGACTGCCTTGATCAAAGTCGCAGATGACATCAGAGTCATCAAAGACCGAGGGGGGACAGCAGTATTAATACTGCTGGACCTATCGGCAGCATTCGACACGGTCAACCACTCTATTTTGATTGACTGTGTCGGAAATCTAGGCATTCAAGCAAAAGCCAGGGACCTGCTTACCTCTTTCTTATCTGGCAGAACACAGGTGGTAACACTAGGCCCTTTTAAATCTGCTAGCCTGGCGTTGCCTTGTGGGGTTCCGCAGGGCTCATCCCTAAGCCCGACACTATTTAATATCTATGTGTCTGATCTGGCTTTGGTTATTAAACAACATCGGATGAGCCTGACCTCTTACGCAGATGATACCCAGCTTGTGCTTGCCATTAAGAACGATGGGGAGGAGGTAGCAGTAAGGTTCCAGGAAGGTATGCTAGCAATCAGAGATTGGATGGCAGGAAACTGCCTGAAATTAAACTCGGAGAAAACGGAGGTGATCATTTTTGGAAAACTATCTCCAGAATGGTCCTCCGCCTGGTGGCCTCCACCTATGGGAACACTGCCGAATCCGGTATCTAAAGTTAGGAACTTAGGCATCATCAATGATGATAAACTTAATTTCGCCTCTCATGCAAATCAAACCGCCTCAACTGCCTTTCAGAAATTAAGGATTATTAAAAAGATTATTCCGTTCCTACCAGACAATGCGGCAAAAACAGTAGTGAGCACTCTAGTGCTATCTTCTTTGGATTACTGCAATGGTCTTTTTGCAAATGCTCAATTCCGGGTGATAGCAAAAATGCAATCAATTCAGAATGCTGCGGCAAGACTGCTTTCAAAAACACCTAAATTTGATTCCATCAGTCAAACCATTAAGGACTTTCACTGGCTCACAGTCAGGAATAGGATCAAATTTAAGACCTTATGTCTTACTTTTAAAGCTCTAAATAAGCAAGGTCCACAATTTCTTCAAGACCAATTGTTCCTATACCAACCCCCAAGATCCCTGAGATCGATAACAAGTTTACAAATCACTGTCTAGCGCACAAAAACCGTGTCTTGGGGAGACAGACGCTTTGTGGTAGCGGCCGCTAAAATGTGGAATATGTTACCTTTACATATTAAACTAAGCCAAACCCTTCTTCAGTTCAGGAAATCACTGAAAACTTGGCTATTTAACCAAAAATGATTCCCTCTGTCTCTCCTTCTCATCCCCAATCCAGATAAAGTCCTGTCTTCTTTCGATTCTGTTGAAGTCTCAGCACCAAGATGCCTAAGGGCATACGTTGCGCTTAATAAATTGTAAAAATAAATAAATAAATAAATAAGGTATGCAATGACAAAAACAGTCTATTCATTAGCACAGCAAAGCTCAACCTTGGAGGAATACAGGAAAGAAAGAATATTGCAGCTGCTTCCTGTTGAGGCAGACAAAGTAAGAGAGAAATTAGTTTTGATCATGGCTCAAAATGGCGGCTCAACTTAAAATGGTGCAGCGAATGCTAACTTTACACAGAGCAATGTACTAGCAGAATGAATGCATGACATTTACATTTCAACATTAGCAAAAGGCCAGTTGGCAATGTGGGGGAAGACACCAGTAGAACCTAGACTGAAGGTGTGGGACGGGAAATCATTCAATGTTCCTAATACAAGATTACACTATTAGATTTAGAGTCCAAGAGGAGCACGAGGAAGTCTGAGTACACAAAGACATGGTTGGTAACACAATACAAAAGGCACTTACTAGGGTGACACAGAAAGGCCACAACCAAACGCAGATCAGAGGTTGAGGTGGAACAAAGGGTAGTATGAACCGCAAGAGAAAGACCAGCAGAAAGAAATGGGAAGGATAGAAACAGGTGGGAAAGAACTGCTAACCTTTAACCTATGCCACTCATGCACTAAAATTAGTCTGAGACTGAAAGCACCCAACGTGCTATGGAGCCCCTGGGCCTGGCTATCCAGTTTGATATTATATACTTCAAGTACAAAAGAATCAAACGAATGCTTTAAACAATTATGTAAAATGTAATTAATCTGAGACACTGTGTACAGCAGGATAATAATGTTATATTACCTAGAATATTTATGCCTGTTGCTTATATACAAAACAATGCAAATTTTGTTCAAAAACAAAAAATTGCCTATCTTGGGGGAGAAAAGAAAGAAGATCAAGCTAAGTTTTGATACTATCTGCAAGAAATCTCCAGCAATGTCAGATTTAAACTGACACACTTCAATTACTTACATCACACCTACATGGCACCCGCCAGACTACATAGGATGTGACTTCAACAGGCTCACACAGTGATCAAAATGCAGAGATAGAAAAGCCAAATACATACATATGACCTGAACATGCAGCATATATGAATCTTGGGTGAATGTGGTGCCAAAACTCCAACAGGTGCGAGATTGTAGACAACAATTAGACAGTGCCTGCTCTACGTCATACCCAGATCCAAAAATAGGAAATTGCAACATAAATTTTCAGCATTAAGGGGCCGATTCCGATCCTGTAAAAAGGCCCTACGAATCGTCGTACGGAGCGTTTTCTCCGTACGACTTGCACCCGGTTAACTGTCCCTACAACCTAGGAAGTAGGATTCGTACAGAAAGCCTATTTCCGTACGAATCGTACAAAAGACCGAGGGCCTCATGTAGGTAGCGAAATACCGGTCGGTAACGGCCGATTTTCGGTAAATATGCCGTTACCGACCGGTATTCAGACAAGTGAGATGTAGGAGTCCAAAAACCACTCTTCGGTAAATATGAGGCGGTAAATACCGATTCATAGTTACCGAATTCTAAAATACCGATTCATATTTACCGAATACACAATTAACGAATCGGTAAATATGAAGTGGTAAATATGAAGTGGTAAAAATCTAAAATGACATGTAGGAGCAGTCGGTAATTAAGAAATCCAGGAAAATCGGTAAATAAGAGTCGGTAATTAACACGGATGGAAAGCAGGTGGTAACCATCAACAATGCACATAAGCAATCCCAAAATGCAACAGCGTGGACAACATGGCCGCCATGTACGTCATTGCAAGGCGCCTACGTCTACAGGCAGCAGGACTGAGGGTGTGGCGACGGGAGGAACAAATCTACAGACAGCGCATCACACTATTCCAGCTGACTGATGCAGAGATACATGAGAGGTACAGGCTACACCCCGAAACCATCATGGACCTGATAAGGGACCTGCACCCACTCCTGGACCAGCCAACAAGAAGGGCGCACGCCATACCACCACATGTGCAGGTGCTCTGCAGCCTACATCTACTGGCATCCGGCAGTTATCAGGTGGTGACAGCTGCGGTGGGTGGTGTATCCCAGAGTTGCCTGTCCCGTTTCTTCAGGAAGTTCCTGGATGCCATGATGCAGAGAATGCACCACTACATAAGCTTCCCAAACACACAGGCTGCACTGCAGAAAACAAAAACAGACTTTTATCACATGGCACAGTTCCCCCATGTCATCGGCTGTATTGATGGTACACACATCCCAATCTGTCCACCAGCTGACACAGAGCACATCTACAGGAACAGGAAGTCCACCCACTCCATCAA
The DNA here is from genome assembly GCF_964204655.1 of Triturus cristatus. Taxonomy (NCBI): domain Eukaryota; kingdom Metazoa; phylum Chordata; class Amphibia; order Caudata; family Salamandridae; genus Triturus; species Triturus cristatus. The sequence continues at coordinate 805,807,516 of NC_140585.1, read as the reverse complement.
TGTGCAGGTGATCTGTGATGCAGGGAACATCATCACAGATATTGTTGCAAAGTTTCCTGGGAGCACCCACGACTCTTACATCTTCCAGAATAGTGGGATATACACACGACTGAGTGCCGGAGAATTCGGAGAGGGATACCTGCTGGGTAAGTAACAGTGACGCCCCTTGAAACCTGCAAATCAGAGTGTATAGAGGCATGTAACTGATGGTTCCCTTTTACTCATCCAGGCGACAGTGCATATGCATGCCGGTCATTCATCCTCACTCCCTACCTACACCCAGCAACCCAGAGTGAGAGACGATACAACGTGGCCCACAAATCTACACGCAATGTGGTGGAGCGCACGTTTGGACTACTGAAGAGCAGGTTCCGCTGCCTCCACAAGAGCGGAGGCGCACGCCAGTACAAACCCATCACCTGCTGCAAGATAATTGCCACTTGTGCAATGCTGCACAACCTTGCCACGAAAAAAGGTACAGACGTGGAACTAACATATGTTGAGGACAACGAGGATGAGTCAGGCCAGCCAGAGGGCAGCGCAGCTAGAGTGCCAACTGCAGTCGATGGGAGAGAGAGACGGGCAGAGATCACATGCAACTATTTCTGAGTAAGTGAGGGGACACAGCGAGTTGTGAGAAGTCATGACGTAGTTTAATGTGGCACCACGCCATGAACACATGAACAGGCCAATCTGGCAATATGCCATCTATACAATGAGTATGTCCAGGGTTACGTCACCCAATGGCAAGTGGATAAGCAGGGCCACATCAATGTTTGCGCATACGCGCTGCAGTGGTGGATTGCACGGCCTGTGCATCCTCACTAGAGCCAACCCCAAGCCGCCTGCTGCTCCTGCGTGCTTCGGGGACGGGGGGTGTGATGCTGCTGCTGGTGTCGATGCTCTCCGCAGCATCCCCTGCAGCAGTTGTCGACGCCTGACTACTCAATAGCACCCCTAGTGCACTTGTCACCTGCACCATCCCCCGAGACAGGTCGCTGCAGCACTGTGTTAGGCCCTCCTGCATCGTCACAGAGCGCCGGCAAAGTAGGGAAGTCGCAGTTGCCAGACGGTTGAGTGCCCTGCTGGTAGTGTCCCTTCGCTGGCGTTCCCGGCGCCGTGCTTCGATGTCAGCATCTAATTTGCTGCACAACTGCTGGATTGACTGGGACATGTCCCGAATGCCCGCAGCCATGCCGCCAATGTTTGTGTCCATGTTGACTAAGCTTGTCTTCATCACCCGCATGTGCCTCTGGACTGACATAACTGCCTTTGATTGCAGGCGCTGTTGCTTCAACATTTGGCCCTCGAGCCCCAAGAAGACACCATGGCCGTCAGTGGGTGCTGGTGGACTCTGGACACGCGACCTGCGGCGCCCTCTTGCTCCCGTCTGTGCTGCCTGTGAGGTGTGGGGCACAGTGGGATGGCTCCTTTCCTGGGGCCCGGTGCGGTCTTCTGGGCCCATGCTGTCGTCTGACGAGGTGTCTAAGGCTCGTAGCCTGGCTGCTGGACGCCTCCTCATTCTCACACCTGCAAGCGGAGATGTGGCCGGTGAATCGAACATGAGTGGCGATGCTGGCTCTGGTGGTGGTGATGCTGGCTCTCGGTGAGGTGATGCTGGCTCTGTGTGCGGCGAGGCTGGCTGCGTAGGTGGTGCGGCTGCAAGTGGGCCTGCTCCCTGGTCTGAACTCGTGCTGGCTAGAGGTGATTTTTGTGGCCGGTGTGCCGTCTCCCCTGCAGCATGCCCTGTACTGCATGATGTCACATCTGTGGACAGAAAAACAACATTGGCTCAGTGTCCCCGAAGGGCTGCATTGCAAGCGTCACAATAAATCATTTCACATTCCAATCTGTCCTCTGTCTCCTTGTGCCTCGAGTGCGTGACATGCCTTGTTGCCCTGTGACATTTACGTCATGGTTAGTGTTGCCCTGACTACATCTCCCGGAATGCATTGCCTGTCTGCACTGACACGTGTGGACTGCAGTGTGATTCTCGTTTCACAATGGGGGATGTGGGATAGGGGTAGGGGAGGCTACATTGCTGTGCTTTCGTCTTACCTTGGTGTGTTGCGGCTCTGGCAGAGCTGTCGGCGTCCCCAAGACCCACGACGCTCTCTTGCTCGAGTGTGGCCGCCACCAGCTCCTCCAGTTCGGTGAGGGCAGGTGCCCTGTTGGTTCCACCTCCGGTCTGGCTGGCCTCCTTCTGGATGTCGCCCATCTTCCTCTTGGTCACAATCCTCAGGTCATACCAGCGCTTTTTGAGGACCTCAATGTCCCTGTGGGTCACTCCCACAGCATTGACCTGCGCCTGGATGGCCAGCCATATGTTGCGCTTTTCGGCCTCAGGCACTTGCAGGGATTGCCTCCCAAACAGCTTCTGGTGCTGCTTCACCACCTCCTCCACCAGCACCTGGAGTTCCTTGGGGCTGAATTTGAGCTTCCTCCTCCTTTCCCCTCCGTCTTTCTGTGTTCTCTGGCTGGACATGCTGTTCGTTTCCCGCTCGCACATGCAACTGCTCCCTGCCTCTCCTCTGCACTCCAGGCCTCTCCAGGGTCGGCTAATTATGTACACCTGCCTGGGTGTGGCCACTTCGGCTAATTGTGTACACCTGCCTGGGTGTGGGCAGTTCCTGGTTGGGTGGGCTGTCGTTGCACAGGATTAGCTGTTTCGTCAAGTCATGTGATGTTATTTACCGAATCCGTACGTACCGATTCGGTATTTTCCGAATCGGTAGATACCACCTCGGTATTTTCCGATTCGGTAGATACCACCTCGGTATTTTCCGAATCGGTAATTATCACCTCGGTATTTACCGAATCGGTGAATTCCGATTCGTATTTACCGAATGTTACCGAATCGGTAACTGTTACCGAATTTTTACCTACATATAACTTACCGATTCTAATTTACCGATTCGGTACGGCTCGGTATTTAAGAACCGGTAAAATTTATTTACCTACATGAGGCCCCGTATGTGGAAAAAATACCTACGATTCTGATCCGGAACAGCTTGTACGCAACGTCCGGACATTTTCAGGCAGCTGTTTCCGGCCCAGCAAGTACGATTCGTCCCTACGTTACTCCGTACGGCTCTTTTTTTACAGGAGTCAAACACAGCCGGAAAAGCAGAGTTCAACGCGAACCGCTACGCAACGGAGACCCGGTACGCGACGTACACGCCATGAACTCCATCGTACGTGCCATCCTGGTCCTCTTGGCCTACGACCTGGTGCACCGCACCCGACGCACACACCGCAGAATGTGAGAACAACACCCAGAGGCCAGGGAGGGTGAGGGGCATGAAACATACCCCATACTCAAACCCAAACATATAATATGGAGGCCATACATTACCACCAGGGCCTGGTCACTTTGGGGGGCATATCCAGCAACCCCTGCGTACCGCAACAACGGAAGAGGACGTGTACGGTGCGTACCACACGTACCCATACGGCACCATTACAACAGTGGCACGGACCGTACCCACGCATGAATGCGTGGGTACGGTGCATACCACACGTACCCCTACGGCACCATGACAACTCAGGTACGGACCATACCCACGCATGAATGCGTGGGTACGGTGCGTACCACATGTACCCCTACGCACCATGACAACTCAGGTACGGAGCGTACCCTGGGTATGGTGCGTACCACACATACCCCTACGACACCGTGCCAACTCATGTACGGACCGTACCCACGCATGAATGCCATTTCATGAAAAGAACACTTATGTGGCTGCATGCAATATGTCGCACAAGGTAGTGCATACAAAAGTACATGTACACTGTCATTGAAGAAGCTGGCACCTTTTCTGAGAAGCCACTGTTAGAAATAAATGATGTTGCAGAAAGTACATATACATGGGCCCACGGAGGTCTTGATGTCTTGAGACTCGTTAGTTTGTATAATCAACAACAAAGGAGTCTCACAAAATCAAGACCACTGTGGGAACATGTATATGGAGAATCTGCAACACCATTTAATTTGAACAGTGGCTTCTTTGAATAGGTGCCAGTGTGTTCCATGAAAGTTGAAATGTCGTTTGGTGTGCGCTTCCTTGGTAGACTTTTCTCATGCAGGCACATCAGTGTACTTAACACAAATCATCCAATTACCACATTTAAAACATGAACAACTGTTAACAAGTGCTGTGAGTGCCAAGGTACAATTTTGTAAGAGTAACATCTTTAATTATGTCAGTTGTCACCAGGCCATCCGTCACCTGATTACACAGTTGGCTACACATATGACCTACTGCCAGTCATCTGGAGTGGCACACATGTCCACACCCAGGACAATGCATAAGCTAATGGGCCTGCAATTGGGTGGTAAAAAAGCCCAGCTGTAATGTGGGGACACCCTCATGGCAAGCCAGAATGTACACACAGATGTCAGCACACAAAGTCCAAAATGCGTTGCATCAGAACCACACACAGGTGCAAAAAATGTATGATCAGGATTCATGTTTGTAAAAAAATGACACAGACTGCAAAGCACCAACATTGAGCACTGGCCACCATCACAGGGGCACTGCACAGTGTATTTTTGTACAGGCAATTCTCACACACAAGTCAGACCTGGCAATGAAAAATCAGGGTTGCACATGTATGCCTCTCCCCCCCTCAATACCTGAGTCAATGTGATTGATACAGATCAAGAACTGACACCTCTTATTCTGGGTTACAACAACTGTGCTTGAAAAATAGCTTCATTTACACAACATCACCTCGTGGGGCTGCAAACACATATTTGTTCTAAAAAACCATCAACAGATTGTTGTGAATAGTCACACAGGCACTGCCCAGTGTGAGTATGCACAAGCAAAATGGTGTATCCCTGTCCAGTGGACACAGGTAGCACACATTAGCAAAATACAAACTAGGCCAGGGAACAATGCTACAGAGGCAGACCTATGCAGCACACACAGAGAAAGTGCACAGTGTTGGATGACACACATGATTAGGAGGCCAGGGTGTCTCACGGGACTGTAGTGGGCACACTGCTCCGTGGTCCTGGAATGAGCTGACTGTACCATGTTAAACCGTCATGGCACTATGCATATCTCACACTCATGCACATCATGTCTGAGGCCACAACATTGGTCATGCATGCTGCAAGGGTGTCCAGTTGAAAGCTCACACTCCTATGCGGAGATTCAGCATCAGTGACAACAACTATGGACCCCCAACATAGTGAACAGGTCATGGCACAGGCAAGGTACCAACACAAGTCACAGACCACCCTCCCACATGATGCAGAAAGCAATGTGCACTTAGATTTACTGGCACCCTAGATGACCATGTGCAAATGTGATTACACAGAGACCAGGGGACACTTGTCAAGGAGGGGAAGGGATGAAAAAGAGCAACAGGTGACATTGGGGAACAGAAAATGCACTGCACATATCGACTCTGGGAGTGTATCCAGGCTACAGAGCACTTACAAAAGCCTGCAACACATAACATGACAAACAGCCATGTACCTACCCCCTCCTTGCTGCAGTCTCTCCTGTAACTGCCTATCGAGGTCTGGGAAGACCACCGCCAGGACACGTCTCATTTGGGGGGTCAGCCGTCGGCGTCCGCCATGGGGGTGAGGACTGTCGAGCCCCAGCTGGACCCGGGCGATCTGCCGGGTCCAGCACCGGATGTCCTGCCATCTCTTGCGGACCTGTGGCAGCTGGCGATGACGCTCCCCCTCAGATCTCACGGCCCTGACGATGTGGTTCCAAATCACCCCCTTCTCGTAGGCAGTTACCTGTCAGGATGAAAAAGTGACACACCATCAATATACCTGCTCCATGTCCCCGAGACACACATTTGAACCTCTTAGAAATGTTGAACAGGGCATAGGATGCAGACAGGAATTACATCATACACAATAAGAAATTGGCCTGTGTGCCAGCCCCAATGCACTACATGGCATTGAAAGTCAACCGGTTGGCATGAGGGTTGCGACATACTCACTGATCATGCCACACACTGTGCAGCACATGCAACAGCAGGCTGATGGCCAGCACGTGCCAAGCAGTCACATGTCCCACTCCACTGACGCACCCTCAGTATACTAGACAGACACACCCAAGCACCGATCACTCGCCTGTCATTGCTAACAGCAGATACAACCCTCACTCTGCACATGTGCCACTTGCCAGTGGGGTGTCACAGGCGTCATGCTAGCTATGCAAGTCAGACACACAGCACGGCTTACTTGTCACATCAGATGGGTAGATATGTTGCCACCTCCATGCAGGTGTGGCGCAACACTTCACATAGAAACTCACTCACATGTAAAGGAAGATTGACACACATCAATGTCCATGAGGTCGTACACATCATTTGGACACTCACACCACAGGTCCACTCAACTCATACACATCTGTGGGTACAGTCACCTGTCACACCAGGGGGAGCACTGAATCACCTCAGGACAATAGGAAAAAAAGCCACCAAGGAATTCACAGGCTGAATGTGTCATGCACTATGCAGTGAAAGTCACAGTAAGCACAATGCAAGTGAGGAGTGCACACAGGAACTACAACAGGCTCTGCAAGAGAGACATCAGCATGTCCCCCACCCTGGGACCCACTCTAAACAACATAGCATGTCTGTCCCACCTGGACACAATATTGACAGTCACACAACAGGTGCCTAGGCAAAGGTGGTGGACTCAGCACTCACCTGCTCCCCTGGTCTCCCATACAGCTTGGGGTACTGTGGGAGGAGGGCGTCTAGCAAGGCCTTATATGGCTGGGCCCTCTCCACAGTACGCGACATGGTCCAGAGGAAGCAGAGACAGCAGCAATGTTGTCGACTGGAAAGTTGTGCAGGCAAGTGCCCTCTCATGGGTACTGGCTGCCTTATATCTGTCTTGCTGAGGGACATTCATTTAGAGGAGTACATAGTGATTGGTCAGACTCATTAGCATCCTATGTTTACTCCAATCTCTTTAAACATACACCAATGACTTTAAACATACACCAATGACAGCATTTGCATCGTTCAAATTTTGAGCATCATGGAAAGTCAACAACCACTTTGCAACATTGTATTTTGTGGCCAACTGACTGTTCCAGGACACATGATCGACACTTTCCAACTGAAAACTCTGTCTCCATGACAACCAGCATGCATTTAGGGCCTAATACTTGTCCCTTATGTGTCCCCAATGTAATTTTTAAATCCACACACAGGTACGGTGCGTTTCACACGTACCCCTACGGCACAAGTACAATGGTGAAACGAAGCGTACACACGCGATGATAGCGGGTGTACGGTGCATTTTACACGTACCCCTACGGCACAAGTACAATGGTGAAACGAAGCATACACACGCAATGATAGCGGGTGTACGGTGCGTTTCACACGTACCCCTACGGCACAAGTACAATGGTGAAACGAAGCGTACACACGCGATGATAGCGGGTGCACGGTGCGTTTCACACATACCCCTACGGCACCAGTTGTACAGTGTGTTTGACAAGTACGTGTACTACTAGTGCGTACATGTACGCACTAGTAGTACACGTACGTGTACTACTAGTGCGTACCCATACGTGTACTAAGGTAGTACATGTATGTGTACGCACTGTACAACTAGTGCATGCACCGTACATGTACTACTAGTGCGTACACATACGTGTACTAAGTACACGTACGGATACGCACTAGTAGTACACGTACGGTTCATGCACTAGTAGTACAGTGCGTACCCGTACGTGTACTACCTTAGTACACGTACGGGTATGAAGGTAGTACACGTACGGGTACGCACTAGTAGTACACGTACGGTGCATGCACTAGTAGTACAGTGCGTACCCGTACGTGTACGCATTAGTAGTACACGTACCCATACGTGTACTACTAGTGCGTACTCGTACGTGTACTAAGGTAGTACACGTACGTGTATGCACTGTACTACTAGTGCATGCACCGTACGCGTACTACTAGTGCATACCCATATGTGTACTACCTTAGTACACGTACGTGTACGCACTAGTAGTACACGTACCTGTACGTGTACTACTAGTGCGTACCCGTACATGTACTAAGGTAGTACACATACGTGTACGCACTGTACCACTTGTGCATGCACCGTACGTGTACTACTAGTGCTTACCCGTACGTGTACTACCTTAGTACACGTACGTGTACGCACTAGTAGTACACGTACCCGTACACCACTGCAACCGTCAGCATTGCCACCACCAACGACAACTTTGCCATGCTCAACAATGGTGAGGCCACCACCCTTGACCTCTCAATGGCAATCTACACCATGTGCTCCCACACTGTCAGCTCACAAATCTCCAACACTGGTATCCAGAGGAGGGCCCAGGGTTAAATCAGAAAGTCACTCACCAGCAAGGCCCAGGGAGTCTGCCTCCACCCTGCAACATTTAGTACACTGGGGTCATCTGGCCCATGCCACAGGGCTCTTCTCTCAGCGTGACGATCTTCAATGTCTCCATGACCCCCCTCTCCACCATCACATGCGCACACGACCTCATCATCATCTCGTATGCCATTGACACCCAGATGCTCCTCCAACTCACCAAAGACCCAGCCATTGCCAGATCAAAACTTCAAGAAGGCATGAGATCCGTTGAGGAATGGCTGAACATCAGCCACCTGAGGCTGGACTTGGACAGGACAGTCGTCATCATCTGAGGATTGTCCCCTTACAGCTGGCTCAACTCCTTGTGTCCCACTGGTCTGTGCACCGCACCAGCACCCAGTGGCCACGCACGCAAGCTAGTGTTCATCATGGACCAATCGCTGACAATTACCATGCAACTCACCACCATCTGTACCTCATGCTGCAACACCCCCCACATGCTGCAAATGAGCCACAGATGGATCCACTCCAAGGCAAGACAGACCGTCCCCCTGGTCCACGACACCAGCCGGCTCAACTACAGCACCGGCCTCGACGGAGAACATCAGCAAAACTGCAGGAGAAGTTGTCCACATCCTGGGTGCAAACGCACACCTCATCTGCAACATCCCCCACCCCAGCCCCATCACCGTCCACCTGAGATAGGTACAATGGCTCACTGTGTGCTGCAGGATCACCTTCAGACTCCTCAACCACACTCAGGAGGCAGTCCACAACCCCAGACCCAACACCGACCTTGGATGTCTGTCATCCAACACCCCGTTGGCCCAACTCCATGCAGCCCACCTTGCCCTGGCCACCATTCCTCACATCCACATTAAAACTGCATGCAGGAGATAGTTCTCCCACCTCGCAAAACAGAACTGGGACTCCCTCCCCGGGCACATCAACATGACCCATGACCTCTACACCTTTATGATACTCTTCCAAATTGGTCTGTCTGAGCAGTATTGCAAGTCCCCCTCAGCATCTTGAGGCCATCACGTGTGAGTATTGGGCTCCATGTCTGTATTTTGTGATACATTGTGACCCATGTGTGTCCTCGACCAGACTCAGATCCAAGTTTAGGGATGGCTGGAGTTTGTTCCACGCTCAGGCATACTTCGACTTATCCCCACACGTATGTTGTGTAATCATGCTAAATGACTGCAACATAAAATTTCATGTCTTAATTTTTTATTAATAGCTCTGGGGCGTGATTTGTGCACAGGAAAAGGTGCTATGCAGGGACCATAGAATCCAAAGTTCACAGGGGGAGATGGGATCCTTGGCATTTGAAGTCATCAGAGTCCAGACCACAGTGTTTGGCATCATTGGTCAGACTGTGACCAGCAAGTCCATGTGGCAGATGATGTCAGTCAATGAGGTGATGCTGTCGCACATGAAGGCCAGGTGCCAGGCCAGGTGACCTGGGAGATGTGGATGGGCCGCTGCCTCTCATGGTCTTTTCTGTGGACAACCCACCTTCCTCGCGGGACCCTCAGATGCAGGCCTTGACGATGCTTGGGACGCTCCATCGGACGAATCCTCCTCCTCCTCCCTCCCTGTGGCTGGTGGTGGTCTTCACCTGGTGGCACAGGTAGGGTTGCCCATGTTGTCGGCGATCCGACGAAGTGAATAGCTTATGTCCCTTTGCACCGCCAGCAGCTCAGCCAGTCTTGCCTCCATCCGTCCTTGGTGTTCTTGTTGACTGGCGTGTTGCTCAGCCTGCTGGTTCTTGATCTCTGTGAGGGTCAGCACTACCACACCGGTATGCCTCCATGATGTTGTGGATGTGTGACATACCGGTCCCTTCAGCTGGCTGGTCAGGTTCTCGCCTCTGCCGTCCTCCACTCCCACCACCCCTGCCCACACGAGCCTGTCCTGCCGTTGTGGGCACATCGGGTCTACGGGACCCCTGAGGGATGGCAGTGTCGGTGTTGTCTGCCTCCTCCTGGGTGCCCGCCGCACCTTGTCCCTCCTGGTCAGACTGGCTCAGTTGTTCACTGCGGGCAGGGCTCCTCGGTGTCTCCTGGGATGTGGCAGGAATGGGGGTGGTGGTTGGCACAGATGGTCCTGAACCAGGTTCTGCAGGGGCTTGGACACCAGAGGGTCCAGGTCGGTCTGGGTCATCCGCGGAGTGTTGAGAGGCGTTGCTGCCGGTGGGATCAGGTTCCTCCCAAGCCTGTGACTGTGATTCTTCCCCCCCATTGTTGGGGGGATATTCATCACGTTGCCCTGTGTGTGTGAGACAGACAATGTTAATGCTGTTCCATGCAACATGCATGTTTCATACACATTCAAGTTGGCACTGTTCCTCCAGGTAGTTGTATGTGCCTAGCATTCTCCTCAATGTTCACTTGTGGATGGGTATGTTGTGGGGGACAAATTGATATGTTCTCCTGAGTCTTTGACATGTCGATTTTTGGCTTGGATGCTTCTTCGGCTATGTATTGGTCTTGTTGTGTTGCATGTCCATTGTGACAGTGGGTAAATCCATTGCCTGTCCTGGTGGTGTCTGCTTGTGTAAGGGGTGTGTGTGACAGGGCTTGGTGGTGGGTGTAATGTGATTTGGCAGTGGGGCTCCCAGGTGATGTAGCTGTCCCCCCATGGAGCATGCTGCCATGACAGTGAGTGTGAGTTCCTTTCCTTGATATTTGACCTTGTTGTCTTGGTGTTTGTGTTTGCACTGGTCACAGGAGGGCCTTGTGCTGCCTACACCCAGGCCGAGTGTGAGCTATCTTGTCAGTGCTTTCCCAATCCCTGTGCATTGCGCATGGTGCATGGGTATGTAGCTGGGCCATATGGGATGAGGGCAATTGTGTCTGATTTATGATTCAAACATGCGTTTTGTGCCACCCACCCTCCCAGCATACCAGACATCCATTCTTGGGTTGGTGCTTCATGTAGCATGGGACGTAGCATGGCCTTGCTTTCTCAATGGGGCATACACATGTTATTGGCATTGGGTAGTTTTTGACTGTGGTTCTGGCCGGTGATGGCTTGGGGGTAGTTGCGTGCATTTGGTGTCGTTGGGGTGTGGATGGCATTACCCCCATGTTACGTAAGTTGTTTGTGTACTCACCAGGCTCTGCAACTCCTTGGGGTCCATGTACTCCCACCGGCGGAAGCATGGCCATCACCTTCTCCTCCCAGGGATGGTAATGTACTGGTCTGCAGGGCACACCACCTCCAGTGATGTTGCTCTGGGCGTAGTCCTCATTAATTTTGCGCTTGACCACCCTCCGCAGATCGTACCACCTGGCTTGGCATTCATTCCTGGTCCTTCTGATTGGTGCAACAGCATTCACCCTATCGACGATCCTCTGCCACAGGTGTGATTTTTCAGCTGTGCTGGTCTGTCTGACCAATGTTCCAAACAGCTGTGGCTCGACTCTGATGACTTCATTGACAAGGATCTCCAGCTCCTCCCTTGTGAACTTTGGATTCTTGTCTGTGGGCATGGTGTGGGGTGAGGGTGTGGATGGTTGTGGGTGTGTTGGTCTGAATGTGATGGTGTGGGTGTGAATGTGTAGAGGGGGTATGTGTGAAGGAGGTTGTGTGAAGGTGTATATGGTAAGGTGGATGGGTGCAGTTGTTGGTGTGTGCTCTGTAGCTGCAGTGAGTCTGTTGCAAAGGCTCATGGTTTGTGTGTGTGGGCCCTTTTTATTGGTCCATTTGTGGGTGTGGCTCAGTTTGATATTTTGGTGGGTGTGTCATAAGAGGTGGTCATGAGTTTGCCTCTCTGTTTGCCTGTTTGGATGTGTCCAGGTGAGTCCTTTCCATTTTTTGTGCAGTGTAGACGTGTTTTGTGGTGTTGTGCGAGTCGAATAGACCCTCCTTGTGCAGTTTTCCAGTGTCCGTGGTTCAGTACGTTACAGGGGTACGAGTCGTACAGACACACGACCCCATGCGTTGTGTATGTACAGGGCGTACGCCGCCATCGCTATGTACGGTGTGTACACCGACATCGCTGATGTACGGTGCGTACACCGCCATCGCTATGTACGGTGTGTACACCGACATCGCTATGTACGGTGCGTACACTGCCATCGCTTATGTATGGTGCGTACACCGCCATCGCTATGTACGGTGCGTACGCCGCCATCGCTTATGTACGGTGCGTACACCGACATTGCTACTGTACGGTGCGTACACAGACATTGCATTTGTACAAGTCATTCCCCGTGTACGGGACGGATGTTTTCCGTACAAATCGTAAATCAGTAAGCCGGTCCGGATCGTACTTGTACGCTCGGACTGTGTTTTTACGATTCGTACGGAAAAGTGTCCGGGTCCGTCTCGTAAAACTTTTCCCGCTACGATTCGTACGGATTGGGCCGATCCGTATGTACTTTTTCCCGTACGAATCGTACTTCACGGGTCGGACGTGACTTGTACGATTCGTCCGGAAAAACATACGGATACGAGTCGTACGGGAAAAAAAATACAGGATCGGAATCGGCCCCCTAGGTATATTGTCGAAGAAATGCCATACAGTCATACATTGACTTTCAATCAGAAGACCCACTAATGGGGCCTGGGAAAACAATATGATGGAGTGGACCCTGGCTGAAGAAATAAGTTTAAGAGTGGTCACAATGGACAAGAGAGCAACAGAGGACTTAAGGGACAGGACAGAGATGATGAACAAAAAGGTACAAGCTTGTCACTGGTGGAACATATTGTTATGCTGTTTAAGCATTAGAAAATAAAAGTAATGATCTTAAAAAAGTTTAGATACCATCGGTGGTGAAACACAGTAGTAGGAGCAAAACCGTACTCGAGAATGTGGACACCGCAAAATGTACCTCATTTGGTTCGCCAACAGTTTACTGGATCAAAGACAGTGTTAAACCTAATTTTCATGAGGCAGTGTGTCTCCATGATAAGGCACCTCCCCAACCACTAACCAGCAGCGTAAACACTCAATTAAATAATGGGGCCCACTCAATAATTGAGCTCTAGATCAATAAAAAATGTAATGGTTGTATTATAAAAATTCAAAATAAGCACTACATACTCAATGCCATGAAGGCTCTCCAATGCAAAGTTACACAGTCTATGTAAACATCAGCAAATATTCTGTCTCAATGGTCAGCAACATCATAAGAAAATCAGGCAGCATGTGTAGCAGAATAAGAAAGCTCAGGAAATGGCTAGCTCACCCTCAATTCAAGGGGTTCTTATACACATTTTGAGCACGGTAAATTAGAAAAACTGGAAAATCATTGTGGTGTGAGCAAAAGTGTAATTTTTTTAGCAAATCAGAACACAAGATTAATACACATCATTATCTTAATACATAGGCACCATCCCAATTCTAACAAATGTATTCAGCACCCTCTGTGCTAATGTTATCCGGAGATGTTCGAACAAATATGAAACATTTAGACAATAAGATTTTCTCCCTATGAATGATCCCAGTGAAGAAACCAAATGAGATACATACTTGTTGCAATCTTAGATCCGCACCATTGCAAGTTCAACATCAGCAGGCAACTACTGCAGTGGAAATAAACCATTACACGTCATTATCAGTGCACCAAAATATAATCTTCAAAAACAATCCCACACAGTATAAATGAGCAGAAACTCGGAGCACACCAGGTGGCGTGGGAGATGAGTTCAAAGTCTGACTGACTGACTGACTGAGTATTTATAAAGCGCACTATTGCAGAGGCGTCTTAACGCTAAGGTAAGCGCAATCCAAAAGAGTTAGCGGGTCTAGAGCTTGGAGAAGAACCAGGTTTTAATCATTTTTCTGAACAGAGTCCTGCTGGGCAGTAATCTCATGTGAATGGGGAGAGAGTTCCATGGTTTGGCCGCTTGGTAAGAGAACCCCTTTCCGCCCCATCTTATTCTTCTTGTCCTGGGAGAAGAACCAGTCCGGTGTTTGCCGACCTAAGGCAGCGTGAAGGCATGTAGCGAGGGAATAATAGTTGTATGTCCTCCGCACCTCCTCCATAGAGAGCTTTATGCACTAGGCAGAGAGCCTTACAGTCTACTCTCCGTTGAACAGGGAGCCAGTGGAGGTGCTTTATACTCGCGGACGTTGGATGATGCTTAGGTAGATCAAGCAATACTCGTGCAGCCCCATTTTTTAGTGATTGAAGTTTGGAGAGCTGCCTTACACCTGCACCCAGATATAGAGCATTACAGTAATCTATTCTTGACAAGACTAGTGCTCCAACTACCGTTTAGTATGAGTGATGAACAATTCTCTTTTGAGTTTGGGAACAGAGGCAATGGTGTGAAAGCAGATGAAAGGGATTGTCAGACTTTGCGAGCACAGCCCGAGATTGTCTGATATGGGTGAATATTTATTGAAGATAATATTTTTAAAGATATTTGAGCACCAAAGTTGTCAAGAACCTCTGGAAATCTTGCATTTCTTAGCCAGGTAGTGGAATTGTGCAGTTTGTATGAGTTTATGAACTAAGCAAGGAAGTTTGTAGATGGATCAGCCATTAATATCAAGCCAGGGTAACAAGTGTATTGCAGCAGTGATATGGTTAGAGGAGTCACTCCCTGGGACCAATCTTGCAGCTGCATGTAAGGAAGCGTTAAGAGGTGAGTTTGCAGAATGCCAGAGAGAACAGAATTTCCATACTCTGTTCAGATGCATCTTAGATTTTATGGTCCGGACGGGTGTGATCTCTCAGGTAAGACTGGGCTGGTGATTAGCGCTGTCATGAGTGGAAGCTGCAAGGCAATTTCAGAGTGAGAAAAGACCTTGAGGTAATGCATATGGGCAATATGAGATGCCAGACTTTCTAATAAAGTTTGCCAAAGAAATGAGGTAAAGGTTAAAGAAAGTAGCAGCTAAAACAGATTCCTGAGGAAAACCATGTGGAGAAAGAGTGATTAATTTTAATAATTTGTGAATAATTGGTTAGGTAGGATTTTAGCAAGTCCAGAATCTTGCCTTCAAAACATACTTTAATAAGCAAAGTAAAATATAATGGTTGACAGTGTCAAATACCACATGTATATCCAAAAGTATCAGCAGAGAAGTGTTACTGTTGGTCGGGCATCATCAATAATTTCCAAAAGTGCCGTTTCATTACCACAGCCAGCTCTAAAACCTGACTGCAAATCGGCTAGTAGTTGTTATCCTGTAAAAACTGTTTTAAACACAAACACAACATTTTCCAGTATTTTTCCCAGGAAGTGTAGTAAGGTAACTAACTGTGCTGAGGTTGAGATCGTTCAGGTCAGCAGGTTATTATTATTTTTTTTTTGAGAGATGAAATTTGTCCCTTTTTGTAGCACTCTGTAAACACTCCTTGATGTGATTTGGCCAGCCAGGCATACATTTAGAATACATTTCTTTGACTAGATTTTATGGTAGGTAATCATAAATATAGTTGAATGGCTTAAGATTGGAAATAGAATCAATATCACATTCTGATGTTTCTTTGAAGCAAGATCAGTTGTTCTGGGATTTTCTGGTCATGGCAGGACATGTGGACCTAGAGAGACTAGACATGAATACTTCGATCTTTTACATTTCAAAGTAAAAGAAATAACTGCGTTCTCCACAGTTTTTACCTGGGTCACGCACATTTAAAATGAAGGGTGAGTTTGTGATAGATTTAACAGTCTGAAAGAGATACCCTGGGTCAATTAATGGCTGATTCAATACGCGACTTAACTGACAAGGACTTAGCTTCAAAGATGTGATTTCGGTAAGTCTTCTGGCAGCATGGAGCTGCTCTAGATTCGCCATTTAAGGGTTTTGACAACAAGCTTAGTCAGATATTCTGAGTAGTTTATTTCTCATTTTAGGCTCGTTGATATACCAAAAGGCAGGTATATTACTATTGAGTTTTATGTCTGTGTAGAGCAACACCATTGGTCATCTTAGTCATTGAATGAATACATTTGTAGGAGGCATCATTTATATCATGGTTTTTCTGAAAGCTGGGAGGATTAATTAGAAGCAGATAGCAAGGTCATCCAAGCTAATGTTTGTCGAGTTCTGTGTTCAGGTTTTTGTCTCTTAAGTTGTCCATGCGTAGTAATTTTAAAGGCGGGCATTCAGACTGGCATTTGATAGTGGTCTGAACAAATCACCGGAATAGGGTTGTCAACAAGAACAGATTCCTTTTTAGAGATAATAAGATCCAATATGGTCCTTATGATGTGTCTACGTTTACGACAATGGTTGGTGAGATAATGCTTGAGCAGGAATGATAGAAAAATGGTGGAATAAGTATCACAGGGAACCCCAGTTTAAGTTAACATTTCTAGGAAAGATGTGAATGTTGTTTGGTAAAATTAGTTGGGAGGTGATCATTTTCATGCAACATTCAAGTAATAAATTATTCTAATCCAGTGGGTCATAGAAACATGAGTTCTAGTTGGTTTTGCTGTCAATAGAGTTCAGTTCAACAGTGAGTCATTGAAATATGGGGAGAGAGTTGTATGCTACAAAACTAAAGGGAATAGAGTTTTGGTAGATCAACACTACCCGAACGCTAATGTTACCTTCCTTATCTCAATGTAGGTTTATGCGAGCTTGTAGATTAAGTAGATCCTAATTCCAGTCTTGTGTGTACAATGTAATGAAAAAGAGGTAATGATTTAATTAAGGTGAGGAGTCTAGAGAGATACACAAGAGGTTCAGAGGTTCAATAATTTTGTTATAGAAATTTTTGTGAAGCGGATCAACCAAAACTGGAATATTTTGGATATTGAGTGTTGTTTGAGTCCCAGGGGGCACGGCACCTTTGTTTAGAATGTCAACCATAGTCTGTACCCCAAGAGTGATGGTGGGCGGAGAAGTAGTCTCTGTAGTTAAGTGTTACTATGCTCAGCTGCAGGGCAGATGCTTTGGAAAGATACTTGTCTAATAATGCCTTAATTGCTTCAGGAAAAGGAAATATGCAGTTGTGTGCAAAGTGAAAGTTGATTTCTTTATATAAGAATAACATGTGTAGTGGCCAGAATGAGTGGCAATGATCTCACATACTCTTTAGAGTACTTAGCCACAGTGTGGCCCAGAGATCACAAGTGGGAAATGATGGCCATTAGGAGGTCACAATCTCTGGAGAAAAAGTACATCTAGCTGAGCAGAGTATTTAGTACATTAGATAAGTGTGAGTGTGTAGGAACATCAATGGGCATTGAGGAATTGGAGCATCGACATTGAGAGTTAAAATCATAATATTGAGAAGTAGACTTATTGTGAGAGATGGTCAGGGCATAGGAGCATATGTGCCCAGGAATGTGGTAAGGAGGAGTGTAGGATATGAAGTGCGGACTGTACAGGACAGTGGTGAGAACATTATTGAAAGTAGGACAAGAAAAGTCAGAAATAGATGTCTGTTTGTTAAGAGTGGTACATGCAGGATGAAGAATGTTGTTAGAGATACAAGATGGATGGAAGATAACCTGGGTGGGGTAACTGATGGGAAGAAGACCTACTGGAGGGAATTGAGAAGGGCACCATGATAGCAGGTGATAACAATCTGGATATGGACGTTCCAGGAAATTAAAATCAAGATGTATTATTCATTTCCCACTTATGTTAACAACTTAATATAAGATACTAAGTTGGTAAAAGGGGGTGGGTTGTGAGAAGAGAAAGATATGAGGAAATGGGAAAGGCAAGGGTACTCAAGGTGGAGTGAGTTACTAATAAATATCTGTGCAGTATTAGAACCAATAGGTGAGGGAAGTATAGGGGCCATTGAGTGACCAAGAAGCAAGTTGTGAGAAGAACTGAATAAGACAAATTGGGTGAAGTAAGGAGACACAGAGTGAAGTGTAACTTCTCTTCTGCATTAGAAAGAGTAGGTGCTGCCAGGAACCACTAACCTTGAACATGGAATCCAATGGGAGTGATACTCTTTTCTGTTTCTCACAACTCCCACCAGTGACCACATACACAAGAATATGAGGGACAGTAGTAGAAGCAGGGAAAAATGAAATTGGATTAGAGAGGAAAAAGCAGCACAAGACTCTGACTCAAAACTTCTGTTTGACAAGGGTGTTTGCAGGATGCATTAGGTCCCTACCAGACAAAGCAATAGTTTACGTAGCATGTCAGTAAGGGTTTTAAGCTTGCTTAACTGTATATGTGAATGGATATACATTAGCAATATCTCTGTGTAACCAACTGTAGGAGAGTAGGATCTGCACCTTATGTTGCCCCCACTTTTTTCTGATGTTTACACTGGTTTCTGGCTATAGTCTAGCTGGGACCCTGTTAATCAGGGCCCCAGCCTCTCTGTCCTCTCTAAATAACTTGGAGCGCATATTAGGTGCACTAGTGATTGGATACTGTTTTGCCTTATGAGTCCCTAGTATATGGTACCTTAGGTACCAAGGGCATAGATACTTCACAGGCCTACCAGGGGCTGAAGTATGTATTAAGCCACCCCTGGGAAGCAGACTAAATCTGACACCACAGGCCTGCTACTGCAGCCTGGGTGAGGTAGTGTTAGCACTCCTCACTGAGATATAGGTTCACTATATCTCTACCAGCACACACATTTAAACCTATCAGTCAACCCTAAGGCAGGCCCTATCAATCCTGAGGGCAGGGGGCTTGGTTTCCATGTGAGGGGGTGCCTCTGCCTGAGCAGGGCCCCTCTGCAGCTCTCAGAGTCTATTCTCTGTTGCTGTTTGTGGATGCAGTCAAACCATATACTCTTAAGTGCATTATAACCACGCAGTAAATGCTAACTCTGGGATGGCTGCATCAAAACATGCTGTGTTTGGTGTCAAATGCTTTGGAATCATACCCCCACACCAGTAACTGGTGTGGGAGTATGATCCCACCCTTCTAGAGGGATAGACATGTACCCACTGTGGAAACACGGTAGAATCCTGAAGAGCCCTGGCATCACAAAATGGATGCCACCAGTCACAGACACTGGGCTGCCCTCCTGCTGATGACCGAAACTCGCAGTAGAGGAGGCCCAACAAAAAGCATCCTGTCACAGGGAGGTGTGGTCCCCTCCCAGACAGGATTTAGTGTATTGTGGCTGGGTGGGTGCACTCCTAGAGTGCTTTGAAGTCCTGCACTGGGGGAGCAGTAGGCTTCTCTGTGCATACACCAGTTCAAACCAGCTATGGGGCTACCTGCCCCTGCTCTGGTGTGAAACTGGACAAAGGGAAGTGGGTGTAGCCACTCACTCCCCTGACCCTCCCGTAGGTGGGGGTCATAGAGCAAGTTCCTCCCTTCCTTCTAGTATAAGTCAGGGAACCACTGCTATTGCAAACTAGATATCCCTGGATGATGCTCTGAAGAAGAATCCTGGACCTTCGATGTTCCACTACCTATGGAAGACTGAAGAGTCTCCCTTGGAGTCAAGGAGTGACTCCCCTGCTTGTCAGGCACCAAAACTTTGCATCAACGGTCGCAAACTTTCCCGCTCCCGCCGGAGTTCGAAGTCCCTGCATCCTAGGAAGAAGATTTCCTGACTTCTCCAAGGCCATCATGAGTCCCCAGCGAAGCTGAGGCAAGTGGACCCCACGAGTGATGGGGAACCGCAATCCCTGGGTACCATGCACTATTTTCGAGTGCAACCCCTTCACGATGTTCTACGAACTTGTGCTTTGGGCCACCTGTGGTCCAAGCCTTCAGCAGGATTTCCACTGAAAAGCAGAGGCCTACCCCATCCTGAGTGACCGTGGGCCCCTGTTGAGTGAATCCTCCTGAGACATCTTCGCGATCCCTTGCTGGTTGGCTTGTGGGTCCCCTGAAGACTTCTCTACAAATCCAAAGGGCTCCCCTGGTTGCTCCAGGCCTGCCCTAACTTACCCTCACTGGTTGAGTCCCTCAGACCTTGCTGGTCTGCACCCCTGACTTTTTACACTCCATGAGACTTGCTGTTACCAAGGCTTGTTGGCTCCAATCTGGTCACCGACACTGCAGTAAGCTGCAGACTTTATGGGACACACTGAATCCAGCTCCTGGTTGTCACCGACTCCTCCTGGACCTCGTGGCTGAAGAGTCAAGACACCAGTGATCACCTGAAATCACCCGACGACTGTGGGCATCCAGCTTCCTTGCCCCGGGTCACTGCCAAGTGACTTTGAACACTTTCCCCTCTGCTTTCAGGTCTTCCTTCTTCTGAATCCAGCCTTGGATTCCACCGGACCCTTCTCCTGTCTTCACAAGCAGCAAGTCTTCTTTGGCTCCCATTGAATACGACGCCGCGACCCGACACCAAAAGACACCTATGCACCCGGCTTCCCTGGGTGAGGTAATTCCAGCACTACGGTGCTCCTGTGTGTGTTGGCTCTAGAACTACTTACCCTGTAAGTGACTTGCTTATAGACTCTCCCGAAGTGTCCTAAAACTTTAAAATTCCAACCGCGACTTGCTCCATTGAAGTCAATTGGGATCCGCGGCTGTGTTCTCACACTGCATGCGTCTCCCGTGGGTCCTTTACTTACCTGCCTTGGGTGGATTAGTGAGGCCCCAGCGCTTCTGCAGGCCCTAGGCATTGTCCCCTCTCAAGTCGTTGTTCCTAAGTCTCTTTTTTAGTATATGGTCTGGTACGCCTCTAGGGCCCCAGCCATATTTGTGCTTAATTTATTGTGAAACGTTGATTTGTGCATATGTTCCTGACTTCTAATCTCATAAAGAGATTAGTAGAGTGTGTCTAGTAATAAATACATATGTATTTGATATATATACCTGTGTGGTGTCCTTTCATTTAGTAATTCAAGAGATTATAAGGTAAAACAAGCTGCTTTACATTCCTCTAAAGACTTAGCCTGAAGGCTGCTCTCCACAGCTATCACTAGGATAGCTTTCTTTAAAAGGTTGTCTTAAACCTATCTACCATAAGAGTCGAAGTGTACTGGTGCAAGGTGTCCACTTTAACTAGTGAACAGCATATACCAGGCCAACTTCTCACATTGGTGGGCAGTGGGTGGGATTCCAGTGTGCCATTGTTTTACCAGAAAATCTCTATTTGAATTACTAGCTGAAAACCACTATAGGTACTCAAGGTACATATAAAGTCAAGCTTAGTATCAATAAGTTCTACTGAACTTAGAGCTGTGTGCCAAGGAATAGCACACCCTTTCCACAGCTCAAGCTAGGATCAGTAGGCCACAAACTAGTGTAGGTAGTACACCACTGCACAACACTAGAATGCCCTTAAGGGTTGGAACCAGTGGGTCCACCCAGCCTCAGTATAAGGACATGACTTTCTTTGACTTGAAAGCCATGTGTGCTGCAAGGCACCTGAGGATAGGACAGAGTCCCTCCACACTACACCTGATAGATCTGCTGACAGCAGATGATCTTAGATTAGCTCTAGGAGCTAATGGGTCTGAATCAGGGGGTGGGTCTATTACAGTGTCTGAGTCAGATGATGAAAATCAGGATGACCTGGACTCTGTGGTTGAAGGGCCAGACCCACAAGGGTCTGAAAAGGACAGAGGAATTCTCCCTAAGTTAACTGACAGTGTGAAGGAAAGGCCTAGGTCCCCTTCAAGGGAATCTGACCACTCCTATCACTCTGGCAGAGAATCTGTCCAGCAGAGGAACTCCTACCTTCCTAGAAGGGAGCCCTCCTCTGACAGAATGTACAAACTGCTGCAGTATGATGAAGCAAGATTTACCCTCAAAACCAAGCAGTTGGCATTAGACAGAGAAGCCTTTGAGCTTTAGAGAGCTTCTAGAAGAGAGGGGTTAGAACCCCCTGGTGGCAGCAACAGTGTCCCTAGAGGTAGAGAATATATTCCAGACCATAGGAACCTGAGCAAGGTTGTTCCTCCCTACCAGAGTAGGGATGATATCCACAAGTGGATAACTGCTATGGGAAGGGCCTGTAGAGTACAACAGGTCCCCCAGAAGCAGTGGGCAGCAATCTTGTGGCTCTCCTTTTCAGATAAAGGCAGAGACAAGCTCCTCATTGTTAGAGAAGAGGATGCTGATGACTATGAAGTCCTGAAGAGTGCACTGATAGATGGGGTTGGCTTAACCACTGAGCAGTACAGGTTGAAGTTCAGAGACACCCAGAAAGCACAGACTCAGGACTGGACTGACTTTGTAGATTGTGTAAATAAGGCTCTAGAGGGTTGGCTGGTTGGCAGTAGGGTTACTGATTTCAAGGGATTGTATAATCTGATGATGAGAGAACAGATCCTTAATAATTGCCAGAACCAGTTGTTGCATCAATACCTGGTGGACTCTGATCTGACCTCTCCCCAAGAATTGGGAAATAAGGCATACAGATGGGTCAGAACCAGGGTGAGGCAGAAATCCCAGAGCCAAGGGGGTGACACTAAGAAGCAGGATTCTAAGGGTTCTGACAAAGGTGGGGATAAGTCAAAAGACCAGAAGTCTTCACAAGGGCCCCTAAAATCTGCATCTGGTGGGAATTCACAGTCCAACAACGGGGAAAGGCCAAAAGAAGCCCTGGTGCACATTTTGTAAACAGAAAGGGCACTGGACTTCTGACTGTAACAAGTCCAAAGACCAAACCACCACCACTCATGCCCCTAAGGCAACTGTTCCCCCTAGTACAGCTACTGGTGGAGGTGGTACTCAGAATAAGGGTGTAGTAGGGTTGACTCTGGGTTCTGAAGTAGACTCTGGCTTAATAAGTGTGACCACTTAGGCTTTGCTGATTTGTGATGGAGACATTGATATGTCCTTCCTAGTGAGCCCAAGTAATCTGTGCAAATACAAACAGCAGCCTGTAATACATGGCAAACAGGCTTTGGCATTCAGGGACACAGGTGCTAGTGTCACCATGGTGGCAGAGGATCTTGTGGACCCTGGACAGATCATCCTGGGTGAAATGTACCAGGTAACCAATGCAAGCAATGTTAGGACCAACCATAGTCTGGCAGTTGTGAATTTCTCCTGGGGAGGGGTAACTGGCCTCAAGAAAGTAGTAGTCAGTGCAGACCTCCCTGTTGAATGTCTATTGGGCAATGATCTAGAAACTTCAGCCTGGTCTGAAGTAGAGTTATGGATGTTGGGCATCCCTGCAGAGGCATTTGCTGTGACCAGGTCACAGGCCAAAATGCATAACACTGAACCAGCTCTGGATCCTGAAACTTTGGACCAGGTGCTTCCCAAGAAGAGGAACAGTAGGGTTAAGGCAGTGCCTTCAATGTCAATGTCAATGTCAAAGATTTTTGTAAAGCGCACAAATCACCAAAGGTCTCAAGGCGCTAGCAACCAAGACAAAGAAACCGGGGAGTGACAGAAAAGGCTCATGTATCTACGCTTTTTGAGAAAAAAGCCAGGTCTTCAGCTTTCTACGAAAAAGTAGATGGTCCGTTATAGAAAGCAGATCCAGTGGAAGTCTATTCCATAGTATAGGAGCCAAGTATGAAAAGGATCGACCTCCGTTACGGGCTGTCCGAACACGAGGTTGGACAAGAAGAGGTCTAGAACTGGACCGCAGAGAGCGTCCTGGGCCATACCATTGAAGTTTTTTCGCCAGATATAATGGACCAGTGCCCTGCATTATCTTGTGCGTGAGACAAAGGATTTTAAAACGCCCTCTTTGGCGAATTGACAGCCAATGCAAGGTTTTTAGAGTGGGGGCAGAGGGAGTGCGAGGGGGGAGATTCAAAACAAGCCTGGCGGCCGTATTCTGAAGAATTTGGAGTTTGGAGAGTAAGTCCTGGTTGAGTGCAGTGAACAGGGCATTACCATAGTCCAAACGACTAATGATAAGACCCTGGACCAAAGGTTTCCTAGCTTCTATGGGTAGCCATTTAAAGATCTTACGTAGCATACGCATAATCCCGAAGCAAGTCCCAAGCACTTGGTTTATATGGGTCTTCAAGGATAGAGAGTTATCAATTGTGATACCCAGATTACGGACTGCTAGCTTGGGCGAGGGACAAGTGCCCAGCTCTGATGGCCACCAGTCGCAGGTCCAGAGCTGTTCGGCCTTCCCAAATAAGATGACCTCGGTCTTCCCACCATTCAATTGGAGCCTATTTAGATTCATCCAGTCATTGATCTTAATCAAACAGCTCTTGAAACGAATTTGAACGTCAGACTGGTCAGGGTCACAGGTCACTAACAGCTGGGTATCATCGGCATATGATAGTGTGTCAAAACCATAAGACCTGATGATATCGGCTAGAGGTGTTAGATAAACGTTAAACAGCATTGGGCTGAGGATAGAGCCCTGTGGGACCCCGACTGTTACTGGATATGAACAGGAAGCGATCCCGTCCACGGAAACCGTAGTGAAGCGGTCTGCCAGATAACTCTCAAACCAGTCCAGGGCCCTCCCTCTGACACCAATCTCCCACAGACGATGCTTGAGAATGCTGTGGGAGATGGTGTTGAATGCTGCAGACAGATCCAAAAGGACCAGAATTGCAGATTCTCGACGGTCCAAGGCTAGTCTGATGTTGTCCACTACTTCAATGACTGCGGTCTCCGTACTATGGGCCGCACGGAAGCCAGACTGGGAGGGATCGAGGAGCCTATGGGTTTCGAGATGGGCCGTGAGACGTTTATTAATTAAAAACTCCAATACCTTCCCAAAATAGGGAAGCAAGGAAATAGGGCGATAATTTGCAGGCACGCTTGGGTCTGCTGAGGGTTTTTTGAGGATAGGCTTAACCTGTGCCAGTTTCCACCTTCGCGGGAACGTGGCTTGGTTAAAAGACAGATTAAAAACAGAGGTTAGGATATCCACAAATAGTGGTAGAATTTTGGCACAGGAGCGGGGGGGAAAGGGATCGGCTGGGGAGCCAGACTTAATCCTTCCTAAACTTTCGCTGACTTCAATTTTTGTTATAGGGTCAAACTCAGTTAATAAAGGGACATTATTTAATTGTGACGGAGGACTGAGTTGACTCACGTTAGTGTTATGACAGCCAAGATCATCTGCCCGAGAGGAAAATGAGGCATAAATTGTTTTGATTTTATTATCAAAGAACAGAGCAATGGAGTCAACCCAGTCTTGAGTGGGCACAAAAAAAGATTGCTCGACCTGAGGAGCAGTAAATTCCTTCAGTATTTTATACAGCTCTTTACTCGAATGAGCTGCATTATTAATACGCTGAGTAAGGTAGACCCTTTTTGCAGATTTAATATTATTCATATAGATTGAGTGGAGGTTTATATAATTCCTGCGGTGTTCATCGGTTTTAGATTTCCTCCACTGGCGTTCAGCGGCCCGACATTGTTGTTTGTCTGCTTTTAATGCCACAGTGAACCATGGTGAGGCATTGCTTTTTACTTGGACCCTTGTAAGAGGAAGAACTTTATCGAGGGTCTTTGAGATGGAGGATTCTAAATTACTAGCAACGGAATCTACCGCATCGGCCTTCTCACTTTGTAAAAGAGGCTCAAAATGTCTCAGATCACAGATTCACCTCTTGAGGGAGGATAAGCAGATCCTGAAGAAGGAACTGCCCCAGAGGGACTTGAGCCTGATCAGGTTGAGTTCTTGGGGGTAGGGGGCCTTTCTAGGGAAGATCTGTGTAAGGAGCAACAGTGCTGCCCCTCTCTTGAACCCCTCAGATAGCAGGCTGCTGCTGAGGCTGCTGGGAGTGCCAGTGGGTCCTATAAAGTTTATTGGGATGAGGGACTCCTATATTCTGAGGGTAGAGATCCAGCCCCTGGAGCTACCAGGAGGTTGGTAATACCTCAGAAGTTTAGGGGGTTCCTCTTGACCCTAGCACATGATATCCCTTTGGCAGGTCACTTGGGCCAAAACAAGACCTGGGACAGGCTTGTTCCACATTTCCATTGGCCACATATGTCAGAAGACACCAAGGAGTTTTGTCGCTACTGTGTCACTTGCCAAGCCAGTGGCAAGTCAGGTGACACAACAAAGGCCCCCCTGATACCACTACATGTGTTGGGGGTACCCTTTGAAAGGGTAGGGATTTACATTGTTGGCCCCCTTGACCCTCAAACTGCATCTGGGCACAGATTTATCCTGGTGGTAGTGGATCATGCTACCAGGTACCCAGAGGCAATTCCCCTGAGGACCGCCACAGCCCCTGTGGTGGCAAGAGCCCTCATTGGAGTTTTCTCCAGAGTGGGTTTCCCAAAGGAGGTCATCTCCGACAGAGGTACCAACTTCATGTCAGGATATCTGAAAGCAATGTGGAAGGAGTGTGGTTTAACTTATAAATTCACCACCCCCTATCACCCACAATGCAATGGGTTGGTTGAACGTTTCAACAAAACCCTTAAGGGAATGATTAAAGGCCTCCCAGAAAAGCTTAGACGAAAATGGGACCTTCTTCTTCCCTGCCTTCTGTTTGCATACAGAGAGGTCCCACAGAAGTAGGTTGGCTACAGCCCATTTGAACTTCTGTTTGGGCACCCAGTAAGGGATCCATTATGTTTGTTGAAGGAGGGCTGGGAGTTACCTCTCAAACCCCCCAAACAGGATGTGATGGACTATGTACTTGGTCTCCGCTCCAGGATGGTCGAATACATGAAGAAGGCAACCAAAAACCTGGAGGCCAGCCAAGAATTACAAAAAACTTGGCATGACCAAAAGGCTGTGCTGACTGTGTACCAGCCAGGACAGACAGTGTGGGTGTTGGAGCCTGTGGCCCTATCAGGCCTCCAGGACAAATGGAGTGGCCCCCATACCATTGTTGAGCAAAAGGGAGAAGTCACCTATCTGGTGAATCTTGGAACTCCCAGGAGCCCCCTTAGGGTGCTCCATGTCAACAGATTGAAACCATATGTTGACAGGGCTGACATGGGCTTGCTCATGGCAACTGATGAGGAACAGGAGGAGGAGAGTGACTCTCTCCCTGACCTGCTCTCACAGAACCCTGATGATGGGTCAGTAGATGGTGTTGCTTTGGCAAGCAGCCTCACTGACCATCAGCAAACTGAATGCAGACAAGTTCTGCAACAGTACAGACATATGTTTAGCCTGATCCCTAGTCAGACTACATGGTGCACCCATGAGGTGGACACTGGGGGCAGTCTGCCTGTCAAGAGTAAAATCTACAGGCAACCTAACCATGTCAGGGACTGTATCAGGACTGAAGTCCAGAAAATGTTGGAGTTAGGTGTGATTGAGCCTTCAGATAGCTCTTGGGCTAGCCAAGTAGTCCTAGTACCCGAACCTCATACCCAGGGTGGTAAGAAAGAAATGAGGTTTTGTGTAGACTACAGAGGCCTCAATGCAGTCACCAGGACTGATGCCTATCCCATACCAAGGGCAGATGAACTGATTGATACTTTGGCCTCGGCCAAGTATCTGAGTACATTTGACCTAACAGCTGGCTACTGGCAGATCAGGTTAGCTGATGATGCAAAAGCCAAAACAGCATTTTCGACCCCTAGTGGGCACTACCACTTTGTGGTGATGCCCTTCGGATTGCAAAATGCACCTGCCACTTTTCAGAGGTTGGTGAACAAAGTTCTGGCAGGGATAGAAACTTATTGCTCAGCTTATCTAGATGACATTGCTGTCTTTAGTTCCTCCTGGCAGGATCACCTGGTCCACCTCAGAAATGTTTTGGAGGCCCTACAGAAAGCAGGCCTCACTATCAAGGCCACTAACTGCCAGATAGGGCAGAGTCAGGTTGTGTACCTGGGCCACCTTGTAGGTGGGGGCCAGGTTCAGCCTTTGCAGAGCAAAATCCAAACCATCATGGAATGGGTTTCTCCAACCACCCAGACACAGGTGAGAGCGTTCTTAGGCCTGACTGGGTATTATAGGAGGTTTGTAAAGGGATATGGATCTATAGTGACCCCCTTGAATGATCTTACCTCAAAGAAAATGCCAAAAAAGGTTCAGTGGACAGCTAGCTGTCAGAAGGCATTTGAAGACCTAAAGCAAGCCATGTGCACTGCCCCCATCTTACAGAGTCCAGACTACACCAAAATGTTCATTGTCCAAACAGATGCTTCTGAGCTGGGTGTGGGAGCTGTACTGTCTCAACTGAATGATGAAGGTCAAGACCAGCCAGTAGCTTTTATTAGCAGAAGGCTGACCCCTAGATAGAAATGTTGGTCAGCTATAGAGAGGGAGGCCTTTGCTGTGGTGTGGGCCCTGAAGAAGCTGAGGCCGTACTTGTTCGGCATTCACTTCATAGTTCAGACTGACCACAAGCCCCTCCTATGGCTCAAACAGATGAAAGGTGAAAACCCAAAACTTTTAAGGTGGTCCATTTTCCTACAGGGGATGGACTATACAGTGTAACATAGACCTGGGACCCAACATGCCAATGCAGATGGACTCTCAAGGTATTTCCACTTACAACACAAAGACTCAACTGGTCAAGGTTAGTTTAGTGTCCCTGCGTTTGGAGGGGGGGTTGTGTAGGAGAGTAGGGTCTGCACCATATGTTGCCCCCACTTTTTTTCTGATGTTTACACTGGTTTCTGGCTATAGTATGAGGAGGGGGAGAGAGACTGCTTTGTGATATCCAGCTGAGCTCGACTCCTAGGCCGTCACATATAGCTAGAAATTGCACTTAGCATTTTTAAAAAGAAAGCTAGTTTGCACATTGATTTTAAAATTGAATTAAATCTGTTTTGTTGCTCGAGTGTATTTTACCTGCTTTACAATCGTGGTGCCCGTCCGTAGAGCGGGACCGATACGATTAGGGCTTGCACTCTAGTCTTTACAGAATCGCCATAAAAACGCACAATGACGCGACCGCGCAGCGTACGAGGAGGGGGGAGAGAGACTGCTTTGTGATATCTAGCTGAGCTCGACTCCTAGGCCGTCACATATTGCTAGAAATTGCACTTAGCATGTTTAAAAAGAAAGCTAGTTAGCACATTGATTTTAAAATTGAATTAAATCTGTTTTGTTGCTCAAGTGTATTTTACCTGCTTTACAATCGTGGTGCCCGTCGGTAGAGCGGGACCGATACGATTAGGGTTAGCGCTCTAGTCTTTACAGAATCGCCATAAAAACGCACAATGACGCGACCGCGCAGCGTATGAGGAGGGGGGAGAGAGACTGCTTTGTGATATCCCGCTGAGCTCGACTCCTAGGCCGTCACATATTGCTAGAAATTGCATTTAGCAGAGAGAGCGCGTGCGGCGCCAAACAAGATGGCCTCCTAGCTCCGGAGCTCCATGTCGCGGCGGAAATGTTGCGGTAAAATTCGCGGCAAAAAACTCCCTCTACACATCGAAACTGAGAGTTTTAGGCATCAGAACTGCTCCTGATCACCCTCATATGCCTGAAATGGGTGACTTCTTTGTATTTTGAGGTAAAACCTCTCTTTATTGTTCTATCTCCTCTGCGGCCGCCATTTTGTTTTTCCCTGTGAGGATTTCCTGGCATTACACCTCAATTACTATGCTGTTTTCCTGATTTTTGATGATATTTCTTATTTTTTCTGCCATTCTATGCCTGACGAGTCATATTTTTAACTTTAATAACAATACAGCTGTATTTTTGAACTGTTTGTGCATCCACTTGTGAAACTTACCTCACGCACTGTGAGTCATTCTACTTCTTCACTGGTGTTATTTTTTTTTCTCGCACGTAGTTTTTCCTTCTCTACCCTGTGGGCAGGAGCAAGAAACTATTACTTACACAGAAGAGATCCACACCTCAGTCTCCTGTGTCAGTATCTTTTCCCTCTGCTCCTGTATTTAGGAAAACTATCACTATGGCGCAATCCAATTCTTTAAAGTCAACTTCGTCACCAGCATCAATTAAAACGCAAATTTCATCTGCCGCTAATAAATGCCTCAAACAGGACCCTCCTTCTCCACCAAAGCCTGCTTCTCCGATTTCTCTTGACACCATCTTTGGGGAAATTCGCGCTTTGCGCCCCTTTATCGAGGAGACTAATTCACGCTTACAAGCCATGGACACTAAGTGGGCTTCTATGGACTCTCGTATTTCCACAGTGGAACAGCAAGTTGATGAACTTCAAACTGTTTCTACAAAATTAATTGTCCTTGAGAAGGAGGTCCTTTGGCTAAAGAAATCTGCAGAGGACTTGGAAAACAGAAATAGGCGCAACAATCTACGCTTATATGGTCTTCCAGAAAATTTAGAAGGTGATGATCCAGTTCCCTTCTTCAACAATTTTCTCATAAAGCTTCTGGACCTACCTGCATCTACAAATCTGAATATACAGAGAACACACAGGTTGGGTCCTCGTTTGTCTTCTTCAGCTGCTCCTTCCAAGCCACGAGGTGTTATTTTTCTGTTTTTGAAATTTACAGACTTGCTACTGGTTTTAAATGCAGCTAAACACAAAAAACAGTTTGTCTGGTCAGGTGCTAAGTTATTTTTATCTCAGGATGTTTCCTCTGCGACTGCTAAACGGCGGAAAGAATTTTTGGATCTTCGACCTCCCTTACGCACACTTGGAGCTCGTTATGGACTTTTTCACCCATGTTTATTCAAGGTTACTTACCAAAATAAAACCTCCACTTTTGATGATCCGGCAGAGCTGAGAAAATTCATCTAGTCGCATTCCACATCGTCGATGGATGTCTCTGGCCCTCTCTCTTCTTCAACCGCCAGACCTTGACTTTTTTTTTTTCTCCTCTATTTTGAATTTACTCTTGCTTGGTTTTACTTATTGTTTTTTATCTTTTCAGGTTATTGTTAATAATTGTATCGTAGCACTATGTTTGTCTTATATTGTTTTCCGTACTTCTTTTATATTCTTCTATTCGCTATAGGTACTTTAAAAAAAAAAAAAAGTTCATATCCTCTAACGCATTTCTCTCTGTTTCCTGTTTATCTAATATGTTCCCCGCTGTGAGGCTACCTCCCCGGTTAGTTGTGCCGTCTTCCTCGTGTCACCACTCCCCGCACGTCTTCTTTTGTCTTCCCCTAAAAGGTACGTATCACAGTCGTCATCCTCTCTATTTTTCTCTATCTACATTCCTTTATTGCATTGGTGGTTGTCATGTACTATCTTCTCTTATTGTCTCTTTTTTCAATCTTCTCCTTTTTTGGTCCTTCTTTCCCTTCTTCCTTTTTCCTTCCCTTTCCCTCCTTTTCTCTAATGGGGTACTTGTATTTGGATTGCAAGTTTGATTGCAGTATTTATTGCATCGCTGTTAATATTGTACGTTTTGTTTTTATTGTTGTCGTTTTTTATGTATTTTTGATGGTTTTACATTCAGAGTTATTTCTTGGAATGTGAAAGGTTTTATTAACCCTATTAAGAGACTGAGAATTCTATCACATCTTGCCTCTTATAACCCTGACCTGGTTTTTCTCCCATCTAACAAATCAAATCAAATAATCTTTATTTCGATCGTTTAGATCATCAAAGATATAAATACATAACAATTGATAAAATTTAAAAGTTCCCAATATTCTAAACATTTTAGATGTAAAAAAAATGGCTTTCAAAAATTCCATAAAACAGAAGTTTAGAAACATGAGAAAGAGTATCTAAAACTCTTTAACATTATGCAGCCCCCCCCTTTTTTAAGAGACTAGATCGGACATACCACATGGCCATTAAGAACTTTGCCATTGCAAAGACAATCGGAGGTGACAGGTCAGATTTGAATATTCTAAACGCGGGTAAGAATTTCCTAAACCCCATATTTTTAAGAATGGGTAGGAGCCAATGCTTCCTCGCTCTTCTATAGGCTTTACAGAAAAGGACCACGTGTAAATCACTTTCCCGGGGGTATGTGCAGGCTGGGCATTGCTCACTTGTTGGAGGTTGAGACCAAGTGGCGGTGAAAGCCCTCAAAGGTAGAGAACCATATCTCCACTGTAAGTAGAGCTTTCTTGCCAACACAGGTGCCATGCCATCTAGAACACTTTCCATTAAATAGGAATCTTTTGATTGTATAAATAAATTAGTCAGTGAGCCTACCCGTGTGTTGTCTACAGCGGTGTCCAACTTCGACTGATAATAAAGTTTAGAAAGTGCCTTTCGGGAGATCCTCATGCTTGAGTTTGCGGGGTCAGTCCATAATTCCGTGAGACCCAAGCTTTCGCAAGATCTTTTTACATAAGTGAGCCACGGGATATTACTAATATTAGATAAAGCCAGAAACTCCTGTAGCTCACTTCTGTAATCGCTTAGATCCTCGCTACTCCATAATCGTTGCCAATAAGATAGTGGTTTTAGGCCAAGTTCTTCGGCAATGGGCCTGAGTCCTAGGTCCAATCTCAGGGGGAGCAAAGGCGTGCTAGGAGGAAGAGCCACCAGCTGCCTGATGAATTTATTCTCTGTGGTTGTTAGGTTTTTGGCAGGAGTGTGGGCCCATAGTTCGCCGCCGTATATGACTGATCCCCGAGCTTGGGATTTATAAATTTGTACCATGGGACCCAGTGGGCGGTATGTAGATTTGCCCGCCATTCTAAGAATACCACCCGCTTTCTGTGCAAGCTTCATATTTAGCTTGATGATATGTGTCCCCCATGTCATTTTCTCATTCAGGGTTACCCCGAAATATTCAAAAGTGGAGACCCTCTCTAGACGCACTGTACCCAGCAGAGGGTTCGGGCGTGTTGAAGGGGTAGGGTTCAGAATCATGTATTTTGTCTTGGAGGCGTTAATTTCAAGGCCCCTCTCAGTACAAAATTGCAAGAACCCATCCACTACCCATTGGATTCCCATAGGAGATTTGGACAGCAGCAGGGTGTCATCCGCAAACATTATGGCGGGCACCCTGCGGCCGTTCAATCTGGGAGCATCGATATTGTCTATCCTGGACAGGTGGGCAATTACCCCGTTGACGAAGAGGCAGAACAGGGTGGGAGCGAGTACGCATCCCTGCCCTGTCAACGGGGAATCTTTCTGTTAAGCCCCCCATTCTGCCACACCTGACCCGCGCGTAATTATCCTGGTGTAATTTAATCAGGATAGCCAGGATGTCTGGCGGGACTCCGAGATCCTCGAGGACATTCCAGAGTTTGGATCTAGGCACCAGGTCGAAGGCGGCGCGCAAGTCCACGAACACCGTGAACAGGCTGCCCCCCTCGACAAGTGCCGTCCTCCAGTAGATGAGGTTGAGCAGAAAAATTTGATCCATAATGGATACCCCCTTTCTGAACCCGGCCTGATATGGGCTCAGGGTGGCGGTTTCCTCTATCCAGTTCTGGAGACGATCTAAGATAAGTCTCCCAAAAAGTTTTTGGGACACATCGATCAAGCTGATGGGCCTATAGTTGGATGGGAGCAGAGGCGAGCCCTTCTTGAAAATCGGAACCACCTCTGCGCCCAGCCAAGTACAGGGCACCTCCATCCCCCTTAGGACCGCATTAAACAATACCAAGTGATAGGGGGCCCATATATCTGGTTCCTGTTTGAAGAGGTCGCCAGGGAGGCCATCCAGACCCGGTGCCTTGCCAGTTGACAGGCCGGATATGGCAACCCGGACCTCCTTTTCAGTGAACGGGACCCCTTCTGGGTATTTATATGTGAGTGGGATTATGCAATCGCCATGCCCTACTTCCATTGTATAAAGAGACTTGAAGTGTTCCTGCCATGACTTTGGGGAGATATTTGGTTCTATTGCCGAAACAAGTTCCTCAGAACCTGTGTTAACGATTCTCCAAAACCTCCGTGAGTCCATGGAGGCTAAAGAACTAGCAAGTTTTTCCCATTTGTTCTGGTCCCACTCAATTTTAGCATTGAAGACCAGCTTCTTATATTCACGTCTCCTAGTTTGGATCTCAGCTCTACTTTTGCAATTTTTGATACTCGACAAAAGATCCCTCCTTGCCCTACGACACGCTGCATTATACCATGAGCGCTGGGTATTGCCACCAGCCCTCTTTGGTCCATTATTGAATAAATCTGCAGTCAGAGTCTTAACGACTTCTTCATGCACCAACCAGATTTGGTTATTTTTTTACCTTGAGCTAGGTTCGTCATTTAAGCTACCCATTTTTTCCAGTATAGTGATAAAATTTTTGTAGAACCGAGGGAGCTTAACTGTACTTGCAGCTAATTTCTACGACTTGATTCTCCTCCTGTTACTTTCTAGGGCTAGGTCCGGGTTTATGTTTGGCGATTCTATTTCCCCATGGGCCCAGCCAGGAAGGAGGAAGTCGAGTTCCAGAGCATTGTGGTCACTATCTTCTCTGTCTATTATCCTAAAGTCAATGATATGCGACCATGAGGATAATTGTACTAAAATGTAATCTAATCTTGATTCCCTCCCCTTCCGGTTGAACGTGATTTTGCTCGGGATATCTGATTTGAGACGCCCATTACAGGCCCTCACTCCATGTTTCAAAGTTAGGGCGGTGATCTGGAGTGCAAGAGGGGTCCAGGCTTTGGGGGGTGTGGATACTGTGGGTGGCACTCGCCATCTTGCATCTTCATCTAGGGAAGCTCCATCCAAAAGGCCAGCTAGAGGTTCGAAGTGTGAGTTCAGGTCCCCGCCCACTACAAAAGGGGTCCCCTTGGGGAGTTCGCCCAGGACATTCGACAGTTCTTCAATGGTAGTGGACTCCTGCGAGATAGTAACCGGCCTCGAATAAACATTTACCACTGCTAATCTGCAGCAGTTAGACCATTCCAGTATAACCACAAGTATGTCCTCTGATGCCACTGGGAAACGCGTGGCCTGACATCCCAAATGGGCTGCGACCCAAGTTCAAGGCCTCCCGATGGACGGCCCCTGCCCCCCCATTTCGCAGGAATGGAGAAAACTGCAAAACCCTGCCTTGGGTGTTCCTCCCTTTCCCAAGTTTCTTGGAACATGCAGAGGTCTTTGAAGTTAGTGTATTCGATCCATTCCTGACAATTGGACTTGTTTCCCAGGCCTGCCACATTCCATGACACTATTTTCAGTGGGAGGGGCCTGTTGTTTACAGTGATGGTATGGATGGGAACATTCCCTATGTCCCTGGCCATGGTGTCTGTGTGAACTGGGGGGTAGCATGTTTCATCCCTAACATTATTTCGAGACTCACCAGTAAAATTACCCCAGCCGCCATGATGTACTTGGGCATCGTCCAGCTCTATCACTGGTCTGTTTCCTACCGCCAGCCCCTCCGATGGTATATAATTGCACTGGGTGGTTCTATGTGTAGGTAGTCAATCTACCATGTCCAGTTGGCTATACCTATTCTGCATTGGGAGGTAGAATGGCTCGGCAAATCTCCGGGGGTTATAATCTTGCTCATTGGGGCCCCAGTTGCCCCCCCTCCTATGGCATATTTCCCAACCCTCATCATCTATATTCGTGGTATAGTGGGTTTGGTGGTGTCTTCTGGAGTTGGGGAATTCTCTCCATCCGCTTATCAGCCCCCCACCCCCTCTCTCTATGTTGGTGCACTGAGCATTGATTTCATGGCCTCCTTGGTACTGGCTTCTGGGATGATGGAAAACTCCCCTTCTATGTCCGTCTTTCCAGCCAACCAATGTTTGTTTCCGAGGCCCCCAAGTCTCATCCTCTCTATCGTAAAATCGAGGGGGATAAAAGAAAGAAAGAGGTAAGGATTGAATGGTACTCCCCTCGTCCACAGATGTCCATCCGCATATATGCTGGGCTGTCCTTTGATCTCTAAAACTGACTATAACACAATCACCATTTATGGATTTAGTTGTGCTACCCAACCAAGGTACCCTTCGAACCATAAGAACTGTGCCCAATATGCCTTCCGGTAGTGGTCTGTGTGTAGATAGCCAATTTATCACCTTGTTCTTTAGTGAAGCAGTGGATTCTTTGCAAAGAGTGTTCAATTCTGGAATCCCTGCTAGAACTACAGTGTATGGTGCTGCCTCTGGGGGGAGATGTATTAGTCTAGGCTTCATCCTCTTATTAGCACCCTCAGCCATTTGTACTGCGGCATTCGGTGATTTCGTAGGGGCGGGGTTGTTATCCCTGGTTTGATTAGCACTGGTGGTGGAGGGGGGTAAGTTATTATACTGTTCTGCCAAATTTTGAGGGACAGTAACCTCCAAAAGTATATTAGTGCTTGTAGGCGGGGTAGATGTTATCTCCTGCACTATATGGGCAGCACTTTTGGTCTGGTTAGTAGCCTGGGGGGGTCCCTCTTTTGTCTCTCTGTCGTGAACCTTGTGCCCACCGCTGCTAGTTATTTTAAAATTATCAGCTAGTTGCACTGTCGATTTTTCTATGGCCACTAACCTGGCCTCCATTTTAATTAGCCTTTCTTCAAGGGGGCTTAAGAGGTTTCTTAAAAGTACACCTATATCAGCAAGAGTGATATCCTCCTCCGTGTGCTCAGGAGAGTTCTGGTTGGGTTGGGTGCTATTCTCCCCCACTAAATTGGAAGACAAGTCCTGAGCTCTAGCAATTTGCATTCTCTCCCTTGTGTTTGAGCGTGGGCTATTTGGTAGCGGAATCAGGGGAGAAATATTCGACTTCCGGCTGGCCTTATTCTTGTTCCCTCCTCTCTTTTTCGGAATTGCACCTTCTCTAGTCCCCTTCCGCTTGTTCACATTGGGGGCTATAGGATTAGCCTTTTCAGAGACAGAAATATGGGTGGTAATAAGTGTGGGGTGGGGTTGTGCTGGCGGGAGGGTTAACATACTAAGATCAACAGAATCACTAAGATCTTTCACACTTGACTGGGAGGTACAATTTAAGATGTCCAGAGTCCCAGAGGGGTCGTTAGTATCCTCTGCCCCCCTATCCAACAAGATGAGATCTGGGCTTACCTCAGGAGATTTTGCCTGAGCTAGAGGGCCCATTGACGATCTCCTCACCCGGTCTAATTCCTGGGATATCCGCCTCTCGAGAAGCGTAATGTCCTCTATTAGTAGGGAGCCAGCTTTCACAAAGTAATTATCCAGAGTTCCCTTTGTTGTGGCAGCGACAGCCAGTACGCTTTTGCTCCTTGTTTCCCTGGTCGTCATCTCTGCAATGGGGCAGCAGATATTACCCTTTAGATCCGGATACAATCCACGAATGGGTCAGCGGAACTGGCCCAGGCCCAGTCTCTCCCGTCCTCTAACGGCCTCAAACGGCCCGCTCTTTGCCCGGTCTTAGCCCCGTGCTGAGGCCCGCGCGCGTCCCGCTAGCGCGTGTAAACGAGGAAGTGTTTATGAGGCGAAGGAAAGCGGTGTTGGGGGAGGAGTCGGGAAGAGGACCAGGTGCAGCTGGTCAGCGTCACGCGCAGCACCCTGGTCCTCGCAGTCCCGAGTGCACCGGGCGCTCATAGCAGTCCGAGCGTCCAGGAACGCCCCCTCGTCGATCTCAGGCACAGCGCTGCAATCCGGGCAACGTAGGGTGGAATCGCCGGTAACATTCCAGGGAGCAGGCAACAGAGTCTCAGTCCCTCGAGCGGCACCCGCGAAGCAGGGGCCGCGAGGCGTGATGGAAGATTCAAGGTCAGCGGTAAAAGTCCAGGTAGTCCCAGGAATGGGAGACAGCAAACACCAAACCCTCAAGCGGAGCCCATAGAGCGAGAGCTGCAGTGGCTGATGAAGGTGTTGGGGGAGGAGTCAGGAAGAGGACCAGGTGCAGCTGGTCAGCGTCACGCGCAGCACCCTGGTCCTCGCGGTCCCGAGTGCGCCGGGCGCTCACAGCAGTCCGAGCGTCCAGGAACGCCCCCTCGTCGATCTCAGGCCCAGCGCTGCAATCCGGGCAACGTAGGGTGAAATCGCCGGTAACACTCCAGGGAGCAGGCAACAGAGTCTCAGTCCCTCGAGCGGCACCCGCGAAGCGGGGGCCGCGAGGCGCGATGGAAGATCTAACAGAAACTGAGGCTATGAAATTGAAGAGAAGCTGGGTAGGATCAGTTTTAGTCTCTCCCACTTCTAATAAGAAAAATGGCGTAATAATTCTATGTCATAAGAAATTAAATGTAAAATTATATCGCAAGAAAATGATAGAGAAGGTATATGGCTGTTAGCTAAGCCGTTAATTAATAATATCTCTTTGACTGTTTTTAATGTTTATGGTCCCACTCATCCTGATTGCTCCTTTTGACCTATGATCACACAAAAATGTATTCAATTTAGAGATGAAAATTTCATTTTAGGAGGTGACTGTAACCAAATTGTTGAACCCTTTCTTGATCGCCAATCACAAACACGCTTTACACCCCATAGATCTCATAAACAGGACAAACTTGAAGGCTCACTCACCCTGATTCCCTTGACTTCTCTTTCTTCTCTCCCCCTCAGAATTCTCTCTCTCGTTTAGACTATATCTTTCTTTCTCAATCTTTATCTCAAAACGTATTATCCTCTTCTATTGAACCTATCGTTATTTTTGACCATTCCCCAATCATAACTGACCTTGATCTACTTCCACCACATACCAGGTCCTCCCGTTGGCGTTTCAACAACTCTCTTCTTCTTGACCCTCTTTTCTCCTCTTCTTTCACCACCTTTGCTAATGAATTTTTTGACATCAATAACGTTTCTACTTCCACCCCTTACATAATTTGGGACTCCTTTAAAGCTACTGCAAGAGGTTTCATTATAGACTTTTTCTCAAGAAAGAAGAAACGTTTTCTCCAGCAACATAAAGCTACCCTGGCCCACATCAAAGCTTTAGAGCATACATTTTATTCCCCATCGGATAACGCAGTTCTTCCAGCCCTGATTCGCGCTAAATTGGCATTCAACAAAACTTCGACTGACAATGCGTCTTCCATACTTCTCCGTAGTAGCGCTCGCTATTATGGTGGTCGTAATAAAGTTGGAAAACTTCTAGCAAATTACCTTAAATCACGTAAAGATCGTACATTGATTGACTCTGTTTATTCTGCGGATGGCAAGCTTCTTCATAAGGATCAAGACATCCTTAATGTATTTAAACTGTTCTATGAAGATTTGTACACCCCGGAATCCCCTCCCTCTAGTTCTCTCATTCAATCTTATCTTGATAAATTACCATCCTTATCCAAGTCTCATCTTAATCTTTCTGGACTTGAGTTTGACCTCACCCTTAATGAACTCTCCTCTGCTTTGTCTGTTCTAAAGAAAGGGAAAACACCTGGCCCTGATGGCTTTTCAGTTGAATTTTACCGACATTTTTCTAACTTACTCCTTCCTAAGCTTTTAACCCTTTTTCATTCCTTTTTTCTCTCTGGTAAAACAGAAGGTACTTTTCAGGAAGCCACAAATTGCCTGATTCATAAAGAAGGACGAGATCCTATGTTTTGCAAAAATTTTAGACCGATTTCTCTGGTTAATGTTGATTACAAACTTTTTGCCACGACTCTTGCTTTACGTTTAGATCCTCTTTTACCTCATTTAGTTGGTAAAGAGCAATGTGGTTTTGTCAAAAGCAGGTTGACCTCTGATAATTCTCGTCTTTTTCTTAATGTTTTAAACAAAGTCCCCTCTCTCTCCACATCTTTAGCGGCCATATCTGTTGACGCTGAAAAAGCATTTGATAGAGTGGATTGGTGTTTTTTATTTGCATCCTTGAAATGGCATGGCTTTGGTCCCAAATTTATTTCTCTTATATCTTTGTTATACTCAGCCCCCAGAGCTTCAGTATTGGTTAACGGTCGTATCTCGTCTTATTTTCACCTCCAGCGTGGGGTCCGTCAGGGATGTCCTCTATCCCCTCTTCTTTTTGTTCTTGCTCTTGTCCGCAACAATGCTTCCATCTCTGGTTTTTCGTACGGTGAGCAACATTTAAAACTCTCTGCTTACGCATATGACATCCTACTCTTTATTTCCGATCCTTACAAATCCATTCCTCCCTTATTACCAGAATTTGCTTCTTTTTGAATTAATTCTGACAAAACAGAAATTCTTCCCCTCACTAAATTTTGTCTTCCTCATTCCTTTTCTTCCACTGGGTTTGCATGGAATAGTTCCAAAATCAAATATCTAGGTATATGGTTCTCCAATTCTATCGCCTCTTCTATTAAATTAAATATGTCTGCGATCCTGTCTCGGATTGACAAATTACTTTCCTCTTGGAATCCTCTCTTTCTTTCATGGTGGGGTCGGTTGGATTCAATCAAGATGATGATTACTCCTATTTTGATTTATACTCTTTCCATGCTCCCTGTTCACATTCCTGC
Organism: Triturus cristatus; assembly: GCF_964204655.1. Classification (NCBI taxonomy): domain Eukaryota; kingdom Metazoa; phylum Chordata; class Amphibia; order Caudata; family Salamandridae; genus Triturus; species Triturus cristatus. The sequence continues at coordinate 805,767,274 of NC_140585.1, read as the reverse complement.
CTGCTATTTTAAACAAATCGATTCCCGTCTATCTAAATTTCTTTGGCAAAATAAAAAATCAAGGATCTCTCTTTCTTCTCTTCGTAGGACCAAATATAATGGTGGTGTAAATTTCTCTAATTTTCGCTTATATCATAAATCTTTTTGTCTTCGACAAGCCTCCAAATGGCTCCTTTCTGACTTCTCCCCTTTCATTCCCTTGTGGCTCTCCATTGAGCGAGCCTTATCATTACTGTTCTCTTTAAAGGAAGTCCTGGCCTTTTCTGCCAAAACGCCTCTTACTTCTCTCCCTTTGTTTAAACATACTTGTTCTCTACTGAAACCTTTGCTACATCCCAATCCTATCCCTAAAGAATCCTTTTTAGATTCCCCTATTTGGCATAACTCCCTCATTACTATCAATGGTAGAAATATTTTTTGGAACTCTTGGAGATCAAGAGGTATAACCTGGGTCAAAGACCTTTTTGATGGTCTAACTCCGTGTTTATTTCCCCAGTTTCAGACCGCTTTTCAATGTCCCCGCTCCTTCCTACAGAAATTTACGGTCATTCTTGATATTTTCTATTATCTTCCATCCTCATCTCTACCCTCATTCTCTTCTTAAACTTCTTCTCTTAGTTCCTAAAGCGTCTCTTATTTATAAATATTTCTCAGCTCCTAATCCAGAGCGTATGAAAACCAAGTTGGAACTCGCATGGGAATCTGACATGGGATGTGAATGGTCTTTTACCTTTTGGGACCAACTTTGGTCCTGTTCTCTAAAAATCTCTCGTTCCGCTTCTCTTACTCAATCCATGTTCTTTCTATACCATAGGCTATATCTCACTCCCACCTCTATTGCTAAATTCTCTCACTCTACTACTACAAACTGTTGGACCTATGGTTCCCCCAATACCGGTCTTCTTCACCTTCTTTTCCTCTACCCTTCAGTATCCTCTTTTTGGGAGAAAGTTTGGTCCTATGTGTCTCGCCTATTTAATTTTTCTATTCCCTATTCTATCCCCCTACTTTTATCTGGAAGTCTCTCTGATTCCATAGACCTTCTCCCTGATAAAAAGGGTCTTTTTGACCTCCTGCTCGCTTATGCTTTCCAACACATCACTCTAAATTGGAAAACACTAACAAAACTCTCAATTCAACACTGGTGGAATAGCCTCTGTCATATGCATCGACTTGATATTGCTTTTGCCTCCTCTTGTAAACCTTTGCTTAATAGAGATCTCTTTTGGTTACCCCTTACCACTTATTTAGATCATTTGGTATTAACTGATAATGCTCGTTTAAATGCTGAAAATTTCAAACCTCCTTGAATGTTTATTTTCCTCATTCCTTGCCTTTTTCTGTTTTTTTTTATTACTATATATATTAGCTTGATTAGTTTTTATCTTTCTTATTCCGATGTAAGATGCAATTTCTTAATTTATTAGTTTTAGAATGTATACCTTCCTTCCTTCCCTCTTTTCCCCCCTTTCTTTCCTCTCCCTTATGCCCTTAAAATGTAAAATAGCTTTCTTTTCTTCTGTACTTAAACCCCTCATTTGATATGTTTTTTCTCTTATAATGAAATAATTTGTATCATTGGTTTCTTGTTCTTTGTACTACCTTTATTTGAAATAAAGCTTTTAAACTTAAAAAAAAGAAATTGCCAAAGGCGCTAAAGACAAGCCCGTCTGCACCCGTCCGCGTCAGGAACGCCTCCAGCGCCATAACCCCTGTTCACTGCCATAGAAAGTGTTATTTGCGGGGCGAACTGCTGTTATTAAACAATGGTAAGTGCCAAGTACCTGCCCATCTTTGTGCCGCTTGAAGCTACTAACGGTCATTTGATTAAAGGTAAAATTTGCCCCAGGATTAATCCCAGAGTTGTAGCATTGGAAAGAATGCTAATTGTATTACCAAAATATCCAATGAAATTAATTGCATTTTACTAAATACTAGATCTATGCCAAAGCATAAATATGAACTGGAGCACTTAATATCAGACACCAGCCCAGACTTGATATTTCTCACTGAAACATGGGCATCCGCTTCTTCTGCACCAGATTGGAATATTGCAATTCCTCCCGGATATTTACTGGTGCAAGTAGAAAGGACAGGAACAGTTGGAGGGGGAATTGCGCTAATTTACCGTTCCCACCTTAAAGTTAACTTCAGACAAGAACCCACACTGGAGGCTGAAGCCATGTCACTCAATGTTAAATATAATAATCAAGAACTCCTACCTGGTCTATTGATATATAGACCGCCAGGAACAAGAGCTCCTTTTACTAAATCATTACAAACTTTTCTGGAATCCTGCCTTGATACTTCCACCTTCACTGGTGTAGGTGATTTTAATTTTCAATTAGAGGAAAATAACAATTCAGATTCCTCAATCTTAATTGATAATCTAGCAGGTTATGGGATGAGACAAATCATATCCAAACCCACACATCTAGCTGGACATACGTTGGATGGGATTTTTACTAGTAATGATTATATTGAAGTAAAAGATGTATAATGTGTTCTTCGGTCGGACCACGCGGCAATCTATTTCAAAGTTAATTTAAACATACCTGTAAACGGCCAGAGAGTTCGCCCCCTGTTAGCAAAAGCCCACCCTTGGAAATGTATACAAAGCGACGAGTTAGCTAAAACTTTGACAAGTAGCTCCCCCTTTATGGAGGATAGCAACGGAGGAGCTACCAACTTTGATTTATGAATCAATCAGGCAGTAGATAAGCTGACCCCAGAGAAAACAGTTACCTCGCCATGGTATACGGCAGGGATAAAGATTTTTAAAATTAAATGTCGACGCCAGGAACGTATTTGGAGATCTGACTATAGTGCTGAGCACAGGAAGGAATATAGTAGAACTTTGGAGGAGTATAAATCTATAATAAAACAAGCCAAGATGGTGTATTTTACAAAAAAAATCCAAGACGCCAAGAATTCCTCTAAGGAACTATTTAAAATAGTTTCTACCCTAACTAAGAGTCCTTATGACACAATCTTTCTTCCAGATCAAAACTTTATTGATAAACTGGCTCTTTTTTTTCAACAAAAGGTTCAAGTAGTCTATAATGAACTTCAAAATCTACAGGTAAATCTGGAAAAAGATACAAGGGAATTAACTGAGGTCTCTGCAACTCTGAATTGTTTGTCCCAATTTTCTCCCCTAAGTGAAAAACAGGTCAGTGACCTATTAATTCAAATTAAGTCAGGTTCACCTCTTGACTCTTGCCCCCCCCCCCCCCCACACACATATTCCATTTGGCTCCTAAAGAGATAACTGCTTCTCTGGCTCCTCTCTTAAATTAAGTAATAAGATCTGGAGTCTTCCCTGGGAGATGGAAAAAGGCCTATATAAGACCTATTCTTAAGAAAGACTCTTTGGATCCTCAGGATATCAAACACTACAGTCCTATATCCTGTCTCCCTCTGCCATCTAAAATAGTGGAAAAGGCCATGAACCAAGAGTTAATGGAATTTGTAGATCTAAATAGTTCCCTGGATTCCACACAGCATGGTTTTAGATCACGACACTCTACAGAATCTGCGTTAATAATGGCGACGGAGGAAATTCGCAGGGCAATGGATGAGGGCGGTAGAGCTGTCTTAATCTTACTCGATTTAACGGCAGCTTTTGATACCGTAAACCACAGGGTATAATTGGAAAGGCTTAAAATAGTGGGAATTAGAGACTCCGCATTAGCACTACTCCGGTCCCTTTTGGACTCTAGAGTACAACAAATTCATTGGGAAGGAATTCAATCTGAAGAGTTTTTCCTCCCACGTGGAGTCCCTCAGGGATCCGCGCTATCCCCTACATTGTTTAATTTGTATGTGACGCCACTTGCAAAATTAATCAAAGACCAAGGTTTAAAATTGGTGTCGTATGCTGACGACACCCAGCTAGTGGTGTCTCTTACACAGAGTGTGGAATTCACAGCGGAGAGATTCAGAAATTGCCTCTCCAGTGTTATGAGCTGGATGAACACAAATTTTCTAAAGCTCAACCCAGAGAAAACTGAGGTGATTGAATTTGGCCAAACATCTTGTATCTGGAATCACACATGGTGGCCTTCAGAAGCAGGCACCTGTCCAGTTCCAGCACAAAAAGTAAAAAATCTAGGTTTCCTGGTTGACAAAGATTTAACACTCACTTCTCAAGTCAATCAGGTCACCTCGGCTTGTTTCTTTACAATCAAGGTTCTCCGTAAAATATAGCCTTACATACCTTTTTCTTTAAGGAAAACAGTAGTAGGAGCCTTAGTTTTATCTCGTATTGATTATTGCAACGCATTGTACGCCGGAATCGGAGAAAGACAGCTCTCCAAACTCCAGTCGTTGCAGAATGCTGCTGTAAGAGTACTGCTAGATCTTCCGAAACACCATCCGACGTCAACTGGCATAAGGCTTCTTCACTGGCTCCCTGTACGTCGAAGGGTGCAGTTCAAGGCTCTATGCCTAGTACATAAAGCTGTAAACGGAGGAGGTGCAGAGGACATGAAATCTCTCTTTCCTCGTTATGTACCGACCCGTACATTAAGATCTGGCAGTCTAGGTCTGGTTTGCCTACCTAAGATCAAGAGGGCCCGATGGGGTGGCAAGGCTTTTTCATTTCAAGCGGCAAAATTGTGGAATTCTTTACCCATAGAGCTATGACTAGGAACAAATAAGATCGTTTTGAAAAGCCTTAAAAACCTGGCTATTCACTAAATCCTAGACTGGCTGTAGCTAATGTCCACCCTCATACAGCGCCGAGACGCCTCGGCAAAAGTGCGCTTAATAAATAATTCAGTCAGTCAGTCATAGTCTGGCTGGGACCCTGCTAATCAGGGCCCCAGCCTCTCTGTTCTCTCTAAACAACTTGGAGTGCATATTAGGAGCACTAGTGATTGGATGCTGTGGTGCCTTATGAGTCCCTAGTATATGGTACCTTAGGTACCAAGGGCATAGGTACTTCACAGGCCTACCAGGGGCTGAAGCATGTATTATGCAACCCCTGGGAAGCAGACTAAATCTGACACCACAGGCCTGCTACTGCAGCCTGGGTGAGGTAGTGACAGCACTCCTCACTGAGATATAGGTTCACTATATCTCTCCCTGCACACACATTTAAACCTATCAGTCACCCCTAAGGCAGGCCCTATCAATCCTGAGGGCAGGGGGGTTGGTTTCCATGTGAGGGGGTGCCTCTGCCTGAGCAGGGCCCCTCTGCAGCTCTCAGAGTCTGTTGCTGTTTGTGGATGCGGTCAAACCATATACTCTTAAGTGCATTATAACCTTGCGGTAAATGCTAACTCTGGGATGGCTGCATCTAGAGGGATAGACATGTACACACTGTGGAAACACGGTAGAATCCTGAAGAGCCCTGGCATCACAAAATGGATGCCACCAGTCACAGACACTGGGCTGCCCTCCTGCTGATGACCGAAACTCGCAGTGGAGGAGGCCCAACAATAGGCATCCTGTGATCACCTCCCAGACAGGATTTAGTGTATTGGGCTGGGTGGGTGCACTCCTAGAGTGCTTTGAAGTCCTGCACTGGGGGAGCAGTAGGTTCCTCTGTGCATACACCAGTTCAAACCGGCTCAGAGGCTACCTACCCCTGCTCTGGCGTGAAACTGGACAAAGGGAAGTGGGTGTAGCCACCCACTCCCCTGACCCTCCCATAGGTGGGGTCATAGAGCTAGTCTCTCCCTTCCTTCTAGTATAAGTTAGGGAACCCTTGCCATTGCAAACTAGATATCCCTGGACGATGCTCTGAAGAAGAATCCTGGACCTTCGACATTCCACTACCTCTGGAAGACTGAAGAATCTCCCTTGGAGTCAAGGAGTGACTCCCCTGCTTGGCAGGCACCAAAACTCCAAAACTTTGCATCAATGGTCACAAACTTTCCCACTCCCGCCAGAGTTCAAACTCCCTGCATCATAGGAAGAGGATTTCCTGACTTCTCCAAGGCCATCGTGAGTCCCCAGTGATGCTGAGGCAAGTGGACCTCACGAGTGATGTGGAACCACAATCTCTGGGTACCGTGCACTATTTTCAAGTGCAACCCCTTCACGACGTTCTATGAACTTGTGCTTTGGGCCACGTATGGTCCAAGCCTCCAGCAGGATTTCCACCAAAGATCAGAGGCCTACCCCGTCCCGAGTGACCGTGGGCCCGTGTTGAGTGAATCCTCCTTAGGTGTCTTCACGATCCCTTGCCGGTTGGCTTGTGAGTCCCCTGAAGACTTTTCTACAAATCCAAAGGGCTACCCTAGTTGCTCCATGCCTGCCCTGACTTACCCTCGCTGGGTGAGTCCCTCAGACCTTGCTGGTCTGCACCGCTGACTTTTTACACTTTCCACAAGACTTGCTGTTACCAAGGCTTGTTGGCTCCAATCTGGTCACCGACACTGCAGTAAGCTGCAGAGTTTGTGGGACACACTGAATCCAGCTCCTGGTCATCGTCGACGCCTCCTGGACCTCGTGGCAGAAGAGTCAAGACACCCGTGATCACCTGAAATCACCCGATGACTGTGGGCATCCAGCTTCCTTGCCCCGGGTCACTTCCAAGTGACTTTGAACACTGTCCCCTCTACTTTCAGGTCTTCCTTCTTCTGAATCCAGCCTTGGATTCCACCGGACACTTCTCCTGTCTTCACAAGCAGCAAGTCTTCTTTGGCTCCCATTGAAAACGATGCAGCGACCCGACACCAAAAGACACCTATGCACCCGGCTTCCCTGTGTGAGGTAACTCCAGCACTACGGTGCTCCTGTGTGTGTTGGCTCTAGAACTACTTACCCTGTAAGTGACTTGCTTGTAGACTCTCCCGAAGTATCCTAAAACTTTAAAATTCCAACCGCTACTTGCTCCATTGAAGTCAATTGTGATCCGTGGCTATGTTCTCACACTGCATGCGTCTCCCGTGGGTCCTTTACTTACCTGCCTTAGGTGGATTAGTGAGGCTTCAGAGCTTCTGCAGGCCCTATGTCTTGTCCCCTCACAAGTCGTTGTTCCTAAGTCTCTTTTTTAGTATAGGGTCTGGTACGCCCCTAGGGCGATAGCCATATTTGTGCTTAATTTATTGTGAAACGTTGATTTGTGCATATGTTCCTGACTTCTAATCTCATAAAGAGATTAGTAGAGTGTATCTAGTAATAAATACATATATATTTGATATATATACCTGTGTGGTGTCCTTTCATTTAGTAATTTAAGAGATTATAAGGTAAAACAAGCTGCTTTACATTCCTCTAAAGACTTAGCCTGAAGGCTGCTCTCCACAGCTACCACTAGGATAGCTTTCTTTAAAAGGTTGTCTTAAACCTATCTACCATAAGAGTCGAATTGTACTGGTGCAAGGTGTCCACTTTGACTAGTGAACAGCATATACCAGGCCAACTTCTCACGCCAACTCTCTGTACTTTGATGAGAAATGTTTAATTTGTGATAACTAAACATGCAAATAATGCATACCTCACATACATATATAGTCACAAGCACTTTTCCTATGATTTGAATAAATACCTCAAGCATCATTACTATAGGCTCTCTTGTGGAAGATGAGTTATAGTTTTTAATTGACGTATGTAGTACTGCAAGATAACCAACAATGTTAACAGTGTGTCATTCTCTATTTTTAGTAATTGGTATGTGTGTATTAAAACTTTAATGCCTTGTGCATGAAATCATATATTCATATGCAAAATAGTCCAATCCAAGAATACTTGAGTTCCATCACAGGATAACCCTTAGTATAATGTAATAATGCTAGAGAGTTTAGATAAATGTCCAAGAAACGGTTCAAAGTTTGCTTGCAACGACAGCACTAATTTTCACAATACTTCAAAACAAATCTTTAGGAAGCAATAGGTCTTGGCAAGGAAAATCTGAGATCCATGTAGCGAGGTCCTGGCTGCAGCAATATAGTATCACAATTAAGCCTGGGCGTAGTGCTCCGCTCCGCCCACAGAGTGTACGTAGCGCTGCCTGCTTCACGGTTTACGAAGTAGGCGTAGCAGGCAGCGCTACGCACACGCACGGCGAAGCAGAGCTGCCCGCCACCCACCGCCCGCTAGCCCTCATTTTAAAATAATTTTAAGAATTTAAAAGTAAGAGAAAATGCCTTACCTGCGGTGCGGCGTTCCGGGGCTCCCTCTTCCTGGTTGATGGCAACTTCTTCTCACAAATGCGCATGCGCTGGCATCCGCGCGTGCACATTTGTGAGAAGAAGTTGCCGTCAAACAGGAAGAGGGAGCCCCAGGACGCCGCACCGCAGATAAGGCATTTTACATACTTTTAAAATACTTTAACTTATTTTAAAATGAGTGCGGGTGGGAGGCGGGCGGCGCGTAGTGTGCGTAAGTGTGCGTAGATTTGGCCACACTACGCAATGCTCCACGTAGCCCCACTACGCCCACTACGCCCAGGGTTAATCACAATTGCCTTGCCAACTAAGGGAGAAGTTAACCCATTAATCAAAAATGGCAGAAAGTCTCACAAGAAGGCGCCAAAGTGCATGACCTGCTGGGAACCGTAGTTCATTGTAAGTATGCTGCTGCATAGCATCTTCTTTGCATGCATGCAGCTCCAGTCTGAGCAGTGCCAACACCTTGTGTTGTCTGCCAGCCTTTTGTAAGTGGAAAGGAACTGAGTATGTGCAGGTGTGGAGAACCACTCCATTGCACTCAAGCACCTCTATGAAGTAAGCAGTATCTCAAGCCCTACTTACAGTCAGTGCTTCCCCAAAGGCTGCTGTCTCAGCAGCGGGGCACTGGCTTGTAAGGGTCTCTTGCATACAAATCTTGCAAAAAACACGGGGCATTAAGACTCCCATGATCGCTCCTCAGTACTAAACTCCTTCCAATGCATCAAAAATTGCATTATTTTAAGTTACAAGTTTTTTTTCATCCAAACTCTTATGTACTTCATATTCATTTTCTGAATTCAGCTGGACAGGCATGGGATGTGAATCAAGAAGTGTTTTTGCGGAAGAAGATTTTAGCAAAGATACATGGAAAACTGTGTAGATTCTCATAGACTGAGGAAATTTGAACCTCACAGTAACTGGGTTCACAAACTGTTCAATCATAAAAGGACCCACAAACCTAGATTGCTATATAGAAGATTTTTTTAAATGCATTTTTTGTGAGCAACCATACCTTCTCACCTACAACAGGTGCTGGTTTTCACTTATGATTACAATAAAACCTATACATCTCCTTAGCTTTTTCCAAAGCGTTCTGTGCAGATTTCCAGATATCAATTAGCTCAGTTAAGTGTTTTTGCATAAATGGAACTGTTATAGGAAAGGACTGATCCAAAGGAAATATAAGGGGATTATTGCTATATATGCATACGAAAGGTAACATACCAATAGATGAAAGGTTATTGTATCTTAATTCTGCCAACCACAATATCTTGCTCCTCTACCCCACTTGTGCCAAGGCCTGATATATCAAATCCTGCTATGCACCTTTTCATATGTCTATCTGTCTAAATGTGGTAACTGGTCACCAGCCAAAATTGCATATCTAGTTATTTACATATAGCAGACCAGAAAGTTGGAATAATTTGATCCTCATTTAGTAATCAGAACCTATGGAACAACATACAATACAATAATATTTTATGAAAAAAACTAAATGCTGCTAATTATTTTATTACTATTCACACACCACAGGGACCACTAACAGAGGGGAATGGATTATTTTACCATTTCACAAGGACGATATCTATTGCTGAGAGCATTGAGCTGTGCGCCCGATCACCGACTCTGGTAAATATCAGCATGACAACTTACTCATCCGATAACCTCCTTGCTCCTGTTTTTCTAAACAACATTTCATCTGGAGTATCATCAGCAGGCAATTTCTCAGGCATAAATTTTTGTGTCTTGATGATGATCCCCCAACATTAGATGGGATCAAAACGTCGTTGACTTCTGTGTCTTGACTTTAATTGTTTTACGTGTATTCTTTATGAGCAAAGAAACGTTTTCAATTGTGACTTGCTGAATGTGTATTTACTTTTGAGTCACTCCTTGTACAATGCCTAAGGTCTGGAACTCTTGTGAGTTTCATTTTTGTGCACACTTATCCTATGTTTTATGGTTTTGAATTATTGTGCAACTTAATAAATGATCTGACTCTCCATCTGGAGAAGATTAACGTAGTTTACATTGTATTTCGATGTTTCGCTGATTATCACCTCTGGAAGGGGCCATTGTTTTTGTTATAGATAATTATTTAGAGGGACAAACCTGGCGGTGTATATAAAATTACCCATCTTAATTAAATGGCTCTCTACATGAGAATTATTGAACAACCTTTACTCTTAGGTAATTCTACTACAAATTATATTGACACTGTATGCCAGTGCCCAGGTACAAAATGCAAACGTCTCAACAAACGTATTGGTTTACTTCATGAACTTTTAATTTAGGTGCAGATTAACATGTTTGTAATAAACATAATTACCAAAAATATTTCCTTACTACTGACAGTTTATTAGTAATTCCAAATGCCCCGCCACCTTTGAATCATGAAGTAAATTCATAGTCTGTTCTCCGGGTAAATACGTAGCTTGATACAACTATCCAAAATGTTCATGCTCATTTTCTAATTCTTTTAACTAACCACTTTGCCTGTAGAATGGATTTCTGTATGTACTTTGATCAAAAGTGAGTCTGCATCAATTAAAGCAACAAAATAATCAGATATAATTAATGGTGGATATTTTGTCTATTGATTTTCACCCTCCAGTTGATGCTGTTTTTGGAAGGCATCAGCCTGACCATTCTCAGAACCTGGTCTGTAATTTACCAATAAGTCAAAGTCAGATGAAAACAAAGTCCATCTGAGTTGGATTTGTGCTAGGAATGATTTCAAGAAGAGCACATTTTTGGGATCCATATATTCTTCTATAATATGTTTTCTCCCTAACAAATAATGGCACAATTTTTTTAAAATATTTCTCAGTGGCCCAGATTTCCTTGTCAGTGACTATATAATCTAACTCTGCAAATGAGAGTTTCTTAGAATTCTATATTACTAGGTGGACCTGACCTATGTTTGGATTTCACTGTGATAACACCTCTAATAGCATTTGTCTAAAGAAATGTGAGGACAGTGTGGAAACGTGTAATATTTTACTTAGCATAAGCAACAGCCATTTTGACTGTGGTGCCCATTTTGTTTCCTTCGTAATTTTATCGTACTCTGCTTTTTAACTCTGCTTGTGTCATCTATTTTAGTTGACCTCCTGACATGGCTAAGCAATGTACGTGCTGAGGGTGTAGCTGCCAGTGCACCTGGTCTTAGATGTTATTTGTAGACTGTTTAGTGCTGCCATAAGCATTTCTGCTCCCCCTCCCTATTTGCTGACCAAGTGGTTATCGATCTGCCCTTGTTTGCTGATAGCTATTTCTAAACTTGTTCCTTCCAGTTCTGTCCACATGCTTACATTGCAGAAAACCAGTATGTAAGGACGATGGTCTGTGAGTTCAGTGTACTATCTTCTGCAGCACTTGAGTAGTGTTGTGTGGACGTGGTCCCACTCATGAGTGATTAATAAACTTGTTATTTTATTTCAACTCCAGTGCCGATCTCTATTTTGTTGGTCTTTGAACCCGTGGACAAGAGGGTGACCCTGCACCAGTGTGCTCATGTTTGGGTACATTTCCACAGTTGGCGCCGAGCACGTAGGGCCCCATCGGAGACATGGTTGTCCGAAGGAGTGGTCTTGACGGAGGATCAAAATATTACTGAGAATGTGCACTGCATGAGGAGACCTTTGTCTTTGCAGGCCGACATGATTTTTCCGGTTTTCCTGATTTGACCCTCCGGGTGGTGGCCGGTCTCGATTGGGGCTTTCTTTGGCGTATTCTGCACTGACCATTAGGTTGACCAGAGATCAGCAGGTGGGAGCTGGAGACTTTTGTTTGGTAAGGTCGCTAAAGCGGCACTCTTGATTTGCTTTTTTTTTTTTGGTTTTTGTTTGGAATTCATTGTTTGCAAAGACCGAAGGCAGGAAATGTGGAGATTTTCTCCTTTTGTAAAATTTAAATATACTTGGAAAAACATGCCTGTTCTCAGCACACTCCGTAAGTGGTGTTGCTGCTCTTGTGGTATCAAGAAAATTTAGAGCAAAGTCAGCCGGCTCCTCCAGAAGGGATGCCCAATAGAGAGATGTCTATTAAATATGGTATTTCTCTCATAATGTATGGTTCATTGTGGAACAAATACACAAAAAAAGAGTCTGATTTACAATGGCCAGTGAATGGGTCATTCGATTTTTAAAAAGGTTCAATATGTAGAGCAGTGTTTATTTAAAAGAAAAAGTAGGCAGGATATGTTTGATTGTGTACATATGTGGGATAAAAGAAGTGCGAGAGAGAGCGAAGAGAGCAGAAGCTATTGCAGAAAAAGAGCAGCAGAAAACGATATGTAAAAAAGTGGTGGAATTAAAAGACAAAGAAATGAAGGAAAGAATAGAAAAGGAAGATAGGAAACGTCGATTAGAGGTAAATGGCCAGTACCCTATTAGGCGCCCTATCTATCCCATACTTAATAAACCCCAGGATGATTGCATCCTATTAGATCGAACCCCACCCCATATAAATTTCCCACTCCAAGTGCCCCTGAGGATGAGTCTTCTGACGAGGAGCTTTCTTCTTCAGAAGATAAAGATAAAGACAAGCAAAGTGTGCGACAGACCCGCTCTACTCTGACTAAAGCAGAAAAAGATACATCAAAAACCGCTGCTAGAGAGGAAGCTCGTCGGAGTACCACTGCATCGATCCTCGTAGCTATGGTTCCACAGTAGAAAGATATAGAACAATTTTATTTTGTAGAAAAATTCTGTTGGGAGGTAATATATGGTTGGCGGTATATTTCTGACAAAACAGAACCAGCTGATCTAAACGTTGATTATAAGATGTTGGTACCTTTTTTCAGATATACCTGATACAATTAGGGGAATAGTTAAATTACGAAATGAAACATTATGTTTACGAAAGGAGCAAGAATTAGCTAGAAATAATAAAGTTGTAGAAACAGTTCAGTCTCAGGCAAAGAAAGTAGATGCTTCAGTGGATGCGAACAAACCCAGTAGTAGTGAAATTACTATGAAACCAATGCGTGAAGCTGCACCCCTGTATGTTCCTCCGAAAGGTGAGGGAACAAATGATGATAAAACTTCGGATGATGCAAAGGGATATTTTATATATAATTGGGTTTACACTCCATGGAGTAGAGCAGATGGTATGGCTCTTAAAGCTGCTTTGCCTGACCCCCAGAAGAATCCAGCCACCTTTTATGAGGAGGCGGAAGGAGCCATCAGCTACTGCACTATGATCTTGCCAAATATTGATATGTTCTTTGGGCTTATTTTGCCCCCTGATATGTGGAGAACAATACGTAAAATAGATGATAATGTGGCATATGGTGATACCTGGGAACATTTAGAAGAAATAGATGCGGAAAGGGAGCTTGCGCAGAAACCTCAGAAGGAGATATTAGATCTTCCTTAAGCTATTGTGACAAAGTTGAAGACTCTCATACCTCCTAAGGAAATAGACTGGACTACGTCAGCGTCCTGTAAACAGAAAAAGGATGAGATAGCTTCTGATTTCTTTTCAAGATTTGAGGAGACATTTCATGATTTTAGCAGCCAGTCATTGGCCGATGATACGGGTAAACATTTGTTTGTCCGCAAATTTGTTGCTAATATGTTACCGGAAATAGCTAGTCGCTTAAAGGCTAGCGAGAGTTCTTGGACCACGTCTTCCCCAGTTTCCCTTTTGACCATGGCCCAATATTATGAGTGACAGGAACAGGAAGTGAAAGGCAGGCAGGATAAGAAGGTTAAAGACTTAAAGACAAAAGTTATGTTGGCCCAAGTATATGGTCCTCCATTTAGGGGAGGTGGAAGAGGTGGACGTGCAATGTATACACCTGGGGTGCCCCCCCTTCCTCGAGCAAATTTGTCCCCTGATCAGTGTGCTTATTGTAATGAGACTGGGCATTGGCGTTCTGAGTGCCCCCTTTTGCTAGGTCAGCAGTACCAACAGGGAAGAGGAAGTATGAGAGGACGCCCAGGGAATTCAGGAAACAGGGGAGGTACAGGAGCTCGTCCCAGGTTTGAGGCAGTTGAACAAGGACCAAATTACTCTAATACTTTTGATAGACTAAATCAATACCAGATGTCTGATTATTCTGCTGATGCACTTGCAGATTCCGATTATGCATAGGGATGCCTAGGATGGGGTAAGGGACCGGCTGAGGTGCCAGTAGATCAAATGGGTCCTTATGTTAACGCAAATGTCTTGGGATCTACTGATCGGTTTCTGGTTGATGCAGGGGCTACCCGTAGTGCTCTGTCTAATAAATTGGTTCCTAGGGATCCCCTGTCCGGCACAATGATAACATCGATAGGGTTCGCTATCAGATCGATATCACATACACGATCTGGCTTTACGCCACATGAGATTATTTTTGGCAGGCCCATGAATATTTGGGGGATCCCTAAGCCTCGTCCTATACATGATGTACCCCATGTGTTGATGAGTGACTATTTGCCTCAGTTAACTGACAGCTTGTCTTCTATTTATCAGCAGGTACGGGAAGCTCTTCCAGACAGGTTGCAGGGTGAGGGCCACGATCTGCGGCCTGGAGATTTCGTGCTAACAAAATCGTTTCAACTGACAAGTTCCTTGGCACCTCGGTGGCGTGGCCCAGAGCAGGTCCTTCTGGCTACCAGAACTGCAGTGCGAGTGACCAACCGGAAGAACTGGGTACATGCCACCCATTGTCAAAGGGTTCCGCATTCCCTCGTGAGTCCAGCTGTGCTGACAGATCACAGCGACATCCTGGTCACCGAGAGAGAATGAGCTGCGTCATCTGAAGGGCCTGAGGAAGTCTTCCTGGACCACACAATCCCTGGTGCATCTAGATATCTGTTTCGATCCAGGAGGAAAGACATTTCATCGCAAAGAGAGACTGTTTGAGCCACTGTCCTGGGTGGTTAAAGACTGACTACAAAGGGGGGTAGCCTTTTAGTGACTACTCGTCTCAATGTGAGTGAAAAAATAAACGCCTGCCCAGGACTTTAGGACATCATCTATTTTGTGGTTTGTCGACGAGATGAACATGTCTGAGAAGAAGAAATCAAATGCTGCAAAGATCTGTAGCGGCTGCACAATGTTTATTGCTGGACTGACTTTGACTGCTGTCATCATTGCTGTAATAATGTGGGTTGTGAAGGAAGTAACTTCGGCTCGAAACTTACTGACTGCTACTACTCCTGTCCCCACCGAACATTATTATTTCACTCTTTCCTATCATGAAAAGAAGCACCGAATGTCATATCTCAATAACACTTTCATACAAATGTTGCATCCTACTCATAATGCTACGAACACTACCAACTGCTGGGTATGTGGAATGATGCCAGCCCATCAAAAGAAGGGAGGAACGCCTTTCATTCCCTTGCCATTCTCGCATAATGGCTCTTGTAGAGCCTGGTTCGCACTATTTTGGGCTTCTGAAATCAGTAATATTACTCTAGCTGATGTAGGAGGACTTAATGCACAACTAAACAAGATTTGTTACCCCGATGAGGAAGGGGACCCACAAGCCAAAGGAACTGTATGGGAAATGGAGGAGTATCGCAAAGGAAATTCTTCCACAAGCTATGTTTTCCCCAACACTCGAACGGCCAAGGGTAACGTGCCTCCTGTTATTGCTGTAACTAGAGCCCAAGCAAATTTTTGTGTGAGCAGCTTTGGCAGCATCCCAGTGGGAAAAAGTGACTGTACTACAGTATTGAATATCACTGGAACGAACAATAGCAGTTTTTCTATCCTCACACAACACTTATTTCATTTGTGGAAGTAAAGGTTACTATCATCTACCAATTGGATGGTTTGGAATATGCTATGTGTCCTTCTTGCTTCCTCCTGTGTTCTTAGCACCTGCATCTTATCATAAAGATAAAAAATTGTTTAATTACATTTCTTTGAACCGATTCAAAAGAACTATAAATAATGATGACACGAATCAAACTGACACTGCATTACAGCAATATGTTGACTTTAATTTGGGACTTTTTTTCATTGTTGGTGCGGCTTTAAATAGCAGGAAAATAAGACGCTTGACCCGAGTTGTAGAGGCAGTGACTAATCAAACTGCAATGGCTCTTGGAAATATTACAGAAGAACTCCAAATTACGAGAATTGCGACTTTGCAAAATAGAATGGTTTTAGATGCTATTCTGGCTGATCGAGGTGGAGCATGCCATATCATCGGATCCAGCTGTTGTGTCTTCATACCGGACAATTCACCTTCTGTTTATGATGCCATTTCCAAAATGCATTAAATAGCCACTGAGATACATCAAGACTCAGGAACATGGATTTGGACTGGATGGTTCTGGAACATATTTTCTGTATGGGGTCTGAAAATATTGTCGGCGTTATTCATAATTATTGCAATTCTCTTCTTGCTTATGTATTCAATTTGGGCCAATGCTTTGTTCCCTCTGTATTTCCACTTGTACTACTTGTCTACCATCTAAAACGAATGTTCAAAATGTAAATGCCCGTTCAGCAATGGAACGAGAAATCTGTGATATAATGTTAATTGACATCCATGATGTTTATCGTACCCCTTTTAAAACATAAGAAAATGTCTTAGCTTATGCTTAAAGGGTCGTCTGTGGAAACGTGTAATATTTTACTTAGCATAAGCAACAGTCATTTTGACTGTGGTGTCCATTTCGTTTCCTTCGTAATTCTTTCATACTCTGCTGTTTGCCTTTTCACTCTGCTTGTGTCATCTATTTTAGTTGACCTCCTGACATGGCTAAGCAATTGTACGTGCTGAGGGTGTAGCTGCCAGTGCACCTGGTCTTAGATGTTATCTGTTGACTGTTTACTGCTGCCATAAGCATTTCTGCTCCCCCTCCCTATTTGCTGACCAATTGGTTATTTATCTGCCCTTGTTTGCTGATAGCTATTTCTAAACTTGTTCCTTCCATTTCTGTCCACATGCTTACATTGCAGAAAACCAGTATATAAGGACGATGGTCTGTGAGTTCAGTGTACTACCTCCTGCAGCACTTGAGTAGTGTTGTGTCGACGTAGTCCCACTCATGAGTGATTAATAAACTTGTTATTTTATTTCAACTCCAGTGCCGATCTCTATTTTGTTGGTCCTTGGACCCGTGGACAAGAGGGTGACCCTGCACCAGTGTGCTCACTTTTGGGTACATTTCCACAACATTCTACATTAGGATTGTGCAATACAGGGGAGCTAGATTTTCAAATAACCGAATGCCTGATATGCTTTTTTGATCAAAAACAAAACTTCTCACTTGCATGGTCACATGGTCAAGAGTCTATTATTTCAGAAAACAGCTTGCACCTCCTATAAAGCCTGGCAAAACCTCATATCACTGAAATCTCTTAACTTAAGTTGGTGTAAGCAACAATCAATTGCTTACAGTTTCGTTTCATCCATCTTAATACCCTCAACTGCAATGATGTACACCAAAACCTCCACAATAGTGGCAGGAAAATTACATTTATTAATTTTAGCCAAAACCTGTGCTCTGTGACCTGTTGCAATACTGCCGTACTATGTGTTGTGAGAGTTTCCACAGTGTCAGAGTAGATCAAATATTGTGGACCAATATTTGGGGTGGATGGTTACCCAACTCAAGAAATGATAAGTCTAATGTGTCAGGAACCCTACAGTCACTAAATTACCTTGCGCTCAATCCCCTTCTGGCTACGGCACATAGAAGACAGAGTTAACTTAGGGGAATGTGTAAATCAATTATGCAGTCCCAACACAGTAATAAAGTCAAAACACCAAACAATAAAAATGGCAAACCAAATAAAAAAAATATACTACATTTTAATGAACAAAACAACACCAAAATTGAAAAAAAACAATCCAATCAGGGGAACTCAGATATGAATATTTTTAGTTTTAAGTCAAAATAGCGTCAAAAGCACTAACTGCCAATCATAGTCCATGGAAGAAGTAGACCAAGAACCAGACGTGAATTCAGGAAAACCAGGATGGAGCCCTGGTCGGATACACCAAGCAGGTTTAGCCTGGTCAAAGATTTTACCTTCTGACATAGTCTTTGTATGGAACTCAAAATCCTCCTGGGGGCAGGCCTAGAGTTGCATTTGAGGAAGGTGCATCAAAATTGTACACCTTTGCCGCAAGGTCTCCCTCGCGACTCCGGAGGTCACATGCCACAAAATGTTCTATTTTGGAGCAACTCCTCTGGATCACTTATAAAACTGCCAGGACCACAGGGACAGCACTTAGGAGCCATAACTCACTGCAACAGAGGCCACTAGCAAGGTTCAGTTGATACTGACCAACTGGTCACTTCAGGACAAATGGCTCTTGCAGCTTATGCCCCTGTAGCCACACAGGTGTTCAGCCAACTGACTCTTGGAGTCTACTTCTATGTCCTGGGTACAGGAGGGAGCAGGGAAGTCCTTCAGGGCTCCTCTCAGGTTACAGAAAGTGTTCTGAGGATGATGCCTTGGGGTGCCACATTTATGATTTACCCCAGCTAGTGGGTATGGAGCACGTCCTGGCTCCTTCCTAAGCAATGGGATAAAGGTTTCCAGGTGCAAACCTATCCACTTTTTCAGCAGTCCCTCTTTGCTCTACTACAAACAATACCAGTGTTCCTCACTCATAAAATCCGAGATGGAGGAAGAAACTATTCCTTCCTTGTGCAGAGAGTGTGTTCCCAAGCAGAGAGAGACAGAGGTTGCGGCAGAGGAAGAGGGCGCAACAGAAGAGGCTCGCAGAAACAGGTCCAATGGCAGGACCAACCCACGGGAGGCATGGACACCCGGAGCAAAACACAAAGCAAGAGGAATTAGTGGTAAATCTGTCTCATCGCATCCTCACAGCCACAGAACAGACTGTAATACAGAAAGGCCTGGGCTTTGTCCCCACCCCTAGAGTGGACAAGTTTAGGGATCTTTGTGAGGTACTAAATCTATTTCGCAAAAGACAACTGACTATTTTCAGAATAGACAACCTACTGAACAAAATGACTCGGGACTGAGGAACCCCTCCACTTTCACTCCCAACAATACCATGATCTCAGTAGAAATACTGATGTTCGAAAAGGCAGTGCTCAAAGATCTAGCACTAACACATGATCCCCCTTCCTTTCACAACCTTTCCAATATTGAGGCACTCACTGCGAGGGACCTCGCAGAAGACACAGTTATTCAATCCACAGTTGACTATGATGAAGAATGCAGATGTCAACTGTCTAATGACAAATACTACACCCCCATTACAATCGAACCTACTCCACGCCTCACTAACTCTATCTCTATGATGGTACATGAGGCAGAGATCAATGGTTGGATAAGTCACAAAGAATCAGATTTTCTGGTTGCTAAGGAACCGAGGGTCCCCTACTTCTACACCTTACCCAAAATACATAAAGGTACAACCCCGGTTCCTGGCCGACCCATTGTTTCAGGCATTGGCTCAATACTTGAGCCATTGTCTAAGTTCTGTGACCACTTCCTACAGCCTTTAGTGAGGGCAACACCTTCCTTTGTGAGAGACACTACGGACATCCTCAGAATCATCGAGGAAACTGAGGGCACTGACGAGATCGGCCTCCTAGTCACGCTTGACGTGGAGGCTCTATATACAAATATTCCCCAGGGAGCCGCCCTCACGGTCATAGAATCGGCTTTGAACTCTTTGGATTGGCAATCCCCTACTCCAATCTCTTTTATCATGGAATGTGCTACCTTGGCCTTAACTGAAAATTTCTTTGAGTTTAAA
Organism: Triturus cristatus; assembly: GCF_964204655.1. NCBI lineage: Eukaryota > Metazoa > Chordata > Amphibia > Caudata > Salamandridae > Triturus > Triturus cristatus. Next base: position 805,747,453 of record NC_140585.1, on the reverse strand, counting down.
TAACAACTATACCATCAGCGCCAAAGTACTTCGACGGGGAGCACTTTTGCCCCCAGCCTAGCCTGCCTGTACCTGGTAGCCTTTGAGAAGGATGTCATCAGCAATGACAACAATCCATACTATAACAACTAGAAACTTTGGAAGCGCTTCATAGACGACATCCTGATCTTTTGGCATGGTACTCTTGCCACTTGCAATGTATTTGTGGAGTGGATAAATCACCAAAATAACTATTTGAAATTTACACACACTATTTCAGAAACAAATATAGCATTTCTTGTCCTGAATATCAGTTTGTTTGAGGGGAATCTGTCTACCTCCCTTTATAGGAAACCCACTGATCGTAACTCCTGTGTCATAGTCACCACCCCAAAGCCTTAAAGGACAACTTACCCTTTGGTCAGTTCTTGCGCATCAGACGCAATTGCACAACGACCACTGATTACAAAAAAAGAATCAGTTACGTTAGCCAACAATCTCAACGCTAGAGGTTATCCATCCAGAAAAGTTAATGACTATGAAAAGACCAAGAAATAACCCCAGAGAGTCATTACTTGAGATCCACCATAAACCCACAACTGACCTGATCACATGTGTTACATCTTTCACACCCAATTCAGCCACTACCAAAAAGATCATTTTGAAACACTGGGGCATTCTTAACTCAGGGGAACTGCAGATACCAAGGCCTAGATTTGCATACATGAGAACTCGAAGTTTGAAAGATATTCTTATCCACACGAGACCGAAACTACAGACGGTCTCTTCACAAAAGAACTTGTGGGACCGGCCACCTGTAAAAGGACACTACCCTTGTGGTTCCTGCGCAGTGTGCAAATACACAACAGTAACCAAAGAGGTTTCCCTACGTACTAACTTCAGATGGTCCCTCCAAAAACACACCAATTGCAACACAAGACAATGTATATATTTGATCACTTGCCCCTGTGGTTTGCAATGTATAGGGATGACTATGCGAACAGTTAAAACCAGAATAATTGAACATAGGAACAACATACGCTGCCAAAGAGTTACAACCAGACTATACAGACATTACACAGAGGCACAACATCCTCCAGACTCAATACACTGGATTGTACTGGAATCCCACCCAAAGATTTCCAAATCTTCTCTGTTCAGGATTGAACAGAGATGGGTCCATAGACTATCATCTCACACAGAAGGACTTAATGACGATATCCCATGGGGCTCACTTCTCTAAATCATTGCCGTCTGTAGTATACATTACACCCATTGCCCATAAAGTTGCATTTCTGGGCCACCCAGACCGAGTGGCTCACTTTTGTCATCTGATCCTGATGGTCTTGACACTTGGTTTGGAGATGAACCCTCTTAAACTAATTCTACTCGACATTGCAATGATTGAATCGATCCCCTGTAGTCACCTCTGTACTACTACTTAATGGCCGCCACACTAGGAGTATAGTTGCCATTATTACTCGAATAACAAATAATAGTGCCACCATTAGTGCTTGGTTGTCATGGTTGTTGATACTGTTGATCAAATCCTCTCATCGCCTTTACGTGTACTTCTGCACGTGCAATTGACACTGCACCTTACTGTGCTCACTATGATCAAACTCCACACTAAGATGGCCGCGGAATTCACCACTCCGTTGTATTGATCTCATCGCGCCACTAGGCATGCGCGAGCAACACCCTGCGAGAAACTCCGCCCAATGCCAGACTAGCACAGACTATATCCTCCTTCCGCCCCGGTTACCAGCCACCATTCCGGTTCCTGGCGGCAGGGTAGGTCTAAGGCTCGGCGTTACTAACACGCGGGTGAGTACTGGCTTCACTCCTTACATCATGCGGGCTCCGACCCAGTCGCTTCCTGAGTGAGCGCGACCTTGGCGCTTCTCATGGGTGTCAGGCGCGCCCCCCTCCCTCTCTCGGCTCCATCCCATCCGCTGCCTTTAGACACGCGACCGAGTACACTCAACCCAAGCGTACCCCTTACTGTCTCTCGGCTGCTGGCGTCATGGATTCATTGATCCTACCCACACGGGGGAACGCGGACCACCTGAGTTGTTTACCCCTGTTGCGCAACCTTAGGCGGGCGTACCACGGAACTAGTATTGATGACCACTTTTCTCCAGAATAGCCTTACACTTTTCATGTTGATTATGTGTTACAGGACCCAATCGGTGTCCAGATTTTATGTACCCGCCAGGGCTGTTGCTAGCACTTCTAAGCGACAGACCAGGTGAGTCCACCCATCCGTCGCCTATTACAGAATAGCCTTACACTTTTCATGTTGATTATGTGTTACAGGACCCAATCGGTGTCCAGATTTTATGTAACCGCCAGGACTGTTGCTAGCACTTCTAAGCGACAGACCAGGTGAGTCCACCCATCCGTCGCCTATTACAGTCTTAAGCTTTAACATGAGGTTTTATTGGTGAATCATTGTTTCCATGAATTTTATCCTTTTATCCTTTTATTCCTCACCATCCTTATTATCTGCACTCCTACTGGCACTATAAGGTGATAGGACCCCTTTTAATGATCATACACGCTTACATCATTTCTACCATGATTGTGTCAACACCGAACTCCACTCTATAATACAATAATTGTGTCCACAATTAAGGGCAGCCGAGATACGATATGACCATTATAGCTATAATATTGTGTCTAACATTTATTCATGTTTACCTTTCAGGTCACGGACCTGTGAACGTGGTATGTAGAGTACACTTGCCCACGTAGTGTAGATAGGTTTTTTAGTTTTCTGATCCTGAAGAAGTGCCCAGATCCTCCTGCCACTCTCCACCCTTTTAACCAGGCAGTTTACCTTATGTTTAAAATAATGGCTAGGACAGACTGAGCTGTTTTAATCCACTTTCACTCACATCTACACACACTAGGCCCCTCACCCCCACTGCACCAACCAGCAGGAACAAAAGATCCCCGCTAAATAGCCCCGGTTCGGGAACCCGTCGGGTTTTGCAGTGCCGACCTGACGAGGGGCAAGCTCATATGATGAAGCCTGACACTTAGCTTGCTGGGTGTGTGAGAGCTCTAGTTCCACCAAGGGGATTCTCCCTTTTCCGTATCCCTCACCATTCAGTATCTCCGGCCCCACTTTTTTCTATGTTTCTGAGGAACATTGTACTTTGTTTGCATACAAGCAGAAGTGTTCCCAGGACAATTAGCAGTCCCCCCCTCCGTGGTCACTCAAAACTGTTTCTGGGAATAACACCCCTCCCACTCAGCTTTGTGCCAGCCTGGCTGGAGGGACAAAGGGTTGTGTTCTCCGGGTCTCAACTTATGCTTGCTTAAGAAAGGGCAGGCCCTTTTACAACTTAATGAGAATCATAGGTTCACCCTAACTGGTCTTCCTGCAAAGCGAAGAAAAACACCTTCACATACCCAGGCCATTTATTTAGCTATTGGAGCAGTTTACAAACTCCTTTAAGGTCAAGCACTTTCTGGACAGCTGCTATCAGACTGATGCAAATTAGCCTGCAGAAGTTTCAGGCAGGGAAAAGGTAATTTTCTAAACATTACTGTTCCTAAATATGTATTAAAAATCCAACTTCACCAATGAATTGGACTTTAAATAAATATGAAAAATAATCCTTGAATAAGTTTTGTGGCTGTTTCCTGTCAAAAGTTACAGATTAACGTTTGTAATCTGTACTTTGACATTTTCTCGGTTTCAGCTACAGCCCTCCCAGGGAAAGAGCATTTGAGGCCTAGTCACAGAAGGAACATGTCAATTTTAATTTCACACATTTCACTTTTAAAAATTAGGCATTGTGGGCAACCTGGGAAACTTAGGGGTGACTCATTAATACCTAAAAACAGGGTTCCCACCTGTCCAAAAGGGTTATTTTTAACGGCTTGACAGCAGGTTTTTAGACTGCACATGGTAGGCCTTAAGCCATGTTTTCGAGACGCACTCCATGTACGGCACGTAAGGTGCTGCAGTTACACCGGTGGCATTTAACTACCAAGCCTGGGGTAAATCTTCTACACCATATACTGGGTACTTATTGGTAACTTAAATAGTTCAATTAGGGGTAAATCAATTTAACCATGGTTAAGGGGGAACCATATGGACTTTACTCCTGTTTAGAAGGGGCAAAGCATGCAGAGTTCCAAAACCAGTAAACATAATGTCCAGAAAACTGATGAAAATTTGGGGTGACCATGTAACAAAGGTGGATTTGCTACACGTCATATCATCGAAGTAGACAATACAGAACCCATGCAAAGATTCTCTTAATATCTTTGCAATAAAATTTTGAAATGCAACAGGAGCATCACAAAGTCTAGAAGGCATGATCTGGTATTTGAACACACCAAGCTCAGTACAGAATCCCAATTTCCATTCTGACTGCAAGGAATTTGTGCACTTGGTTCCACATTTATCTTTGCAGTCATGAATTCTTTGTGGAGTAAAACATTTGAAAAGTTCGTAAGTACCGTTACAACGCAAGTTTTACGTTCGCATACATTTACATTGCAAGTGTATCCAAAAGCATTTAAAGAGACATTTACCCTGCATACTTTTTCAACTCCTTTTTTGAATTTTAAAACCCCCCAACACTACGCTAAATACTAAATACAAATACGCTACCCTACAAATCACAAACTTCACAACACTACCCAAACCCTAAAACACTACCCCTCCACAATACCCTAAACCCTAAAACACTACCCTACACTACACAAACACCACAACCCTAAAACACTACCCCCAGCACGACCCTGCCACTACCCCTGTCTGGTCCCTACACTGAAACACTACCCTGCACGACCCCCCACACTACCCTAAACCCTAAAACACTACCCTACACTACACAAACACCACAACACTACCCTAAACCCTAAAACACTACTACCACCACGACCCTGACCCTAACCCCACTCTGTTCCCTACACTGAAACACTACCCTGCATGACGCTCCAACACTACCCTGAACCCTAAAACACTACCCTACACTACACTAACACCACAACACTACCCTAAACCCTAAAACACTACCCTCAGCATGACCCTACCCCTACCCCCAGTCCGTCCCTACACTGAAACACTACCCTGCACGACCACCCGACACTACCCTAAACCCAAATACACTTCTCTACACTACAAAAACACAAGTACACTACCCTAAAACCTAAAAGACTACCCCTGCACGATCCTCCCCTACAATAAACCCTTAAAAACTACACAGCCCCTCTTACCTCTCTCTCTTCATGGTTCCTCTCTTCTCCTTCAAGCGTGGTTCCTCTTTTCTCCGTTTTCCAGTGTCGTCAGAGGTGCACGTCGTTGTGAGGAAACGGAAGCGCGTCCGTTTCCTCACAACGATGTGGATAGCCATTACAACGTATGCAATGTAACAACTTGCATATTAAAGGCTACGCGTTGTTACATCGCATGCGTTGTAACGCTTGCGGAGTAATGGTATGCGGAGTATAAGCCGCAAAGTAATGGGTGATTACCGAACAGAACCTAAGTGTAATTTGATGTTGACCACGATGGAGAATGGGTCAGATACACTAACCAGTTTTGTCATGGTCAAACATTTTACATACTGACTTTAGTTCTTCAAGTCCCAATCCACCAGAGGGGTACAATTCTAAAGCCCCTCCCAGGACTTCAGAAGAGGCACTAAGAGGCTCACTAGGTGGCAGTCAGAAGACACCTTGAAAATGGTGTAAAGGTTCCTGGGGCTAACCCTACCCACTTTAAGCATTTTCAAGATGGCCGAAGTAATTGGCCACACTAAACTGAACCTCTGAGGGTTGGTGGTAATGTTTGTGTGAGGCATGTACTGTGGTAATCCTAGTGTCATCCAACAACTAACACTAAACTCCAGTTTTAGGCAGTTTTTGCACCGCCAACAAACTCAGAGACGGAGGTCTGGTAGGAAAAAGCTGAGCCTTCAGCAACAAGACTGTGGATACACACAAAATGTTTTGGCAGTCTGATTCCCTCCTTTGAAGTACGCCCCAAAAGTCATATGCAAAACCCCAGCAGACTAGTCAAGCAGATCTTGGCATTCCAGGAGGATCTAATAATATGTCAACATGAACCCCACTGCGATGGAGGCCAGTCAGGTACACTCAAGGCTTTTTTGTCCCTGGCAGCAATATCACATCTCCTTTATGTTCAATGAAATGCTAATTACTGACTGGCAGTAGGGAGAGAGCAAAATACAGATTTAGCTTCCAGGGGCTTCAGGCAGGGCAAAGGTGACTTTTTAAAAGTCATCTTTCCAAAATAACTATTACAAATCTGACTTCACCAATGAATTGGTAAAATTAAATTTGTAGAGTGGGAGGAGGCTCTGTCATATCTGAGAGAGCCATCTATTTCCTCTAGGTTTAGGCTGATTCAACTGAAAATCGTACATATGGCATACTTTATTCGGTCGAAATTGTGGAAAATAGGCATAATTCCCTCAATGATCTGCCTTTGATGCTAAACCTTCTGGAGTTGCCCAGTCCTCAAGGAATTCTGAAAAGAATTCTGTCCACATTGGGATCGGTCTTGTGCTGGAGCGTTTCTGATGCCCAAAGCTGATCATTCTACACATGAATACAGATCTGAGCAACAGCAGATGCAGGTTGTCGTTGCTAAGATTGGGTTTGATGGTCGCAACGAGAGATGTAGCAAGTAAATGGAAAGAGTGCAACCCTCTCCTGATGAAGGGATTGGAAAAGGGCTTCGATCAATGTATGGTAATGGAACAACTGATTTATATCTCCTGAGGTTGCCTAAAAAACACCCTAAAAATTGGTGGGAAATTGTGTCCGTATCAAGGAATCTATATAGAACCGCTAGGTCCGGCAAGTAGGAGTTTAAACAAAGAAATCCTGAACTATGAAACTCCAAGGCACCGCTGATAGCCATGACTGTAGGTCAGTGGGCAGATGGGGGATATGGCATGAGCCAAGAAGATATATCTGCATTGGTAAAGGGGGTGGTTGGGAAGTGGACGTAGTGGCTTGGGTCATATCTGTTTATTTGTTTGTTAAAAATGAATGTATGGGATATTGTTTACTCTACACTATTAAAATTTTAAATGTGTTATAGAAAATTTAATTTTGAGCTATTTCCTATGTAGAGATAATATTTATTAAACGTAATATTGTTTCCCCATGTTTTCCTATCGAACAGTCAACCCTGCTACAGTGAAAATAGCTGAGAGGGCATTTTCACTGTAAGAATATGTTTAACATTAAACATTTACATGTGCAACTTTTAAATACCATGCAACCTGCCCTATGAGCAATAAGGCCTACTAAGGGGTGACTTATAAATATTTAAAAGGAAGGTTTACGTCTGTCAAATCAGGGTTATTTTGACAAATTGAATTTACAGTTCAAACCTGCACAGCCAGACTACTAATGGACCTGGAGACATGCTTTACAGTGCCACTGCACAATGAGTGATGCCGTCCACTGGTAGCACTGAATTTACTAGCCTTGAGTACATTTGGTAAGATATACAATAAACGTATAGGCAAAATAAATAAACCAATGAGGTGTAAACCAATTTCATCATGTTGAAAGGAGTAGCACAAGCACTTTACTCTGGTTAACAGGGGTAAAGTGCACAGAATTCTTTAGGTAGCAAAAATAGGGTTCAGCAAATAGAAAATAAAATGTGACCCTCCAGAAAGGAAACATTTCTAAAAGTGATCCACTGGGAAGGTGGCAGGCTTTCTTAGAAAATGTAACTGAAACTGATCAAGAAACTATTTTACTGGCTGGAGTCACTGCAGAACAAGTGTCAAGAACCAAGGTTCCTCGGGAGCAGCACCCTCCAGATACTCACCTTCCAGCAGCACAGACTCTGCAATACGAAATTAGGCAGAGGTTCAAAGTGGCCAGACTAGGGGAAGGCTTTGAGAGAGGGTACGCTAGGGAGGGAGATCTGGAAATAAAATCACAAGAGGGATCTGTACACTGGTATGTTCAAGCGTTTCTTTTCTCTGATGACTCAGAACCTGGACTGTTCCTGGCTCTATGTAGTAGCCCACTGTAGTTTGTCATAACACATAAGGGAGCAACATTTATTCCCAGGGCACCAAGGGCAATCGGCACACTTGTAAGCTAGGAAGAAGACTTGAACTTAGAATTCTTCAAACCTTAGTTAGTAGCTTAAAATAGTAGCAGATGTGCAACCAGTCCTTTATAAACTCATCATCTACCAATGCAGAGACCTCTTGATATGACTTCACGGAGATCAATAGGAAGGTACCACTTCCAGTCTGTAACCACAATGGGTCTTACCTTGATTGTGGGGATAGAGAGGTTACCTTACATCGACATGTAGATGGAGTAGATTGCCACCAGGTGAGCGCCTCGTGCACTGCTTTGAAATGTTGTGCCCTCTGCACACTTTCTTTAGGAACACCAGCCACTGAGGACCACTCCAATCCGAACCACAACAATAATGAGTGCTGGATTGCAGAAGCCCTCGGCCTTTTAACACAGAATACACCCAAGATGGCGCCCATGAGTTCACGTGATAGCACAAGATCTCGCTACCCCAAAGAATTGCGTGATAATTCGCTTGACTTTAAAGTAAAATAGATATAGATAAGGCAAATGTTAGACTAGTTGTCATCAACCACCAACATCATTTGTTACAGCAGGAACAATTAGGATCATTGCTCTGCTGCACTGAACAGACCCGTATGCCATTGTATGAGCGAGATGGGCTTTTCTTCCTTGGACTGAACCCTAGTTAGTATAATTTGAATTTGAATTTAAAAGCATTTCTAGAGCGCACTTTTACCAAGCGGTTTCTTGGCGCTGTTGGATTGTGAGAAGCAGGCAGGAGCAGAGGGGAATTTAAACATTGTAAGCGCGGGAAAAGAGAAAAGTTTTAAGACCCTTCCGGAACTCAATGTAGGAAGATGACATGCGGAGTTCCGGAGGGAGGGAATTCCAAAAAACAGGAGCGAGCACTGCGAATTTCGTACCGCCAGTCTTTTTCTTGCTGAAACGGGGGATGGTTAACAGAGCCAGATGAGTAGACCTAAGCTCTCGTCCGGGTATGTGGGGAGTGATGGCAGAGCAGATGTATTCCGGGGCAGTGCCTGTTTTAGCCTGGAAAGTAGTACAGCCAAGCTTGAACAGAGCACGCTCTTTCACCGGCAGCCAGTGCAAGGCCTGCAGTAGGGGGGTAGCTCGATGGTATTTGGGCAGGCCGTGGATCAGGCGGGCAGCCTGATTCTGCACTAGCTGCAAACGGCGGGTGGCGTAGGCTGGGGCGCCATTATAGATGATGTTCCCATAATCGAGGCGCGAAAGCACCATGGCCATCACTATGATTTTTAGGGCAGGTAAAGAAAAAAAACGAGAAATCTTCCTAATGATTCGAAGGGAAAAAAAACAGGAAGAAACAACTGAATTGACCTGAGAGTGAACAGAAAGTGAGGGGTCCAGGAGGATGCCAAGGGTCTTGACCTTAGGAACTGGGAGCGGGGGAGCACCAAGTGAGGAGGGCCAGTGGGAGGGGGACCAAGGACTGCAACCACCTCTGGTCAGGACTAATTCCGTCTTGTCCGGGTTGAGTTTGAGGTGGTTGCAGTTCATCCAATCCTGGATGAACAACATGACGGATTGGACATTTGAAGTAGAGGAAGTGGAGTGGGAAAGGTCAAAAATTAGCTGGAGGTCATCGGCGTAATTGAACACCGTGACCTCGAGCTGCTGTAACATAAAAATGAGGGGGTAAATGTATAAATTAAACAAAAGAGGGGAGAGGGAGGAGCCCTGGGGGACTCCACATGCAACCTTACGAGGGGCAGCGGTGAAGCCAGCAAGATGGACTGCCTGAGCCCTGTCACTTAGGAAGGACTTAAGCCAGGTGAGGGCCAGGCCCTCTATACCTGCCGCCTTGACACGGGTAAGGAGGATGGAGTGGTCCACCGTGTCAAATGCGGCGGATAGGTCTAAAAGAATGAGGGCCTGAGGGACGTTGGTATCAATGCCCTCACGAAGGCTGTCCATCACTGAAATCACTACCTTCTCCGTCGAGTGGAGGGGGCGAAAGCCCGCCTGCCGGGGGGAGAGGCAGTGATTGGCTTCCACATAGGTGCTCAGGGTGCTGGTTACATGGGACTCCAAAACCTTAGCCAGGTAGGGTAGCAGGGAAATGGGACGGTAATTGGAAGGGGATGAAGGGTCGACACCGGGTTTTTTTAAAATGGGAATGACTGCCGCAAATTTATGGGCGGTGGGGACCACTCCGGAGTTGAGCGAGTCATTTAAAAGTGTAAGGGAAGGGGTAGGGCAGTGTAGGAAGACTTCTCGCAGAATGCGAGCAGGGGCAAAGTCTAGGGGGGAACCTGACTTTACCTTTTGAAGCAGGGGAGGGAGTGTAACTGTGGTCAGAGGGGGGAAGGAAGTGAATTTGGAAGTGATGGCGGGGGGGGAGGGATTAGTGAAGGTGAGGGAAGGGGGGGAAATATTAGCCTTGATTGTTGCGACCTTATCAACGAAAAAGTCGTTGAGGGAGTCACAAAGCGGTTGAGAAGGGGGGATCGAGGCCGTGGCTCTGTTGGACGAGGCAAGCTCATGTACTGTAGCAAAAATCTCTTTAGATTGAGATTCAGCTGCTAGTATCCTGTTGGAGTAAAACAGGGTCTTTGCGTCAAGTATACTTTGTTTGTATACTTTGAGCACAGAGAGGTAGATGGTTTTCTTGGCGGGACTGTATTCTCTTCTCCATGCGCGCTCTGCTCTGCGTGCGACTAATTTCTTCTCCTTGAGATCGGGGGTAAACCAACGATTGGCAGCATGGGCACGCTTCACCGTGACCCGTCTCAGGGGAGCAAACTTATCACCTGCCTGGGTCAGCCAGCCATCAATGGTAGTCAGCTGGTCCGGGGCGGCGAGGCCCGAGAGGTCAGGGCAAGAGTTGGCCAAGGATGAGCAAAACGATGGCAGGTCTGCCTTACCCCATTTTCTAGCCCAGATGTTCTTTGGGAGAAGAGGTATAGGCACAGGGGCTAACGCGAGGGAGAAGGAGATTGAAAAATGGTCCGACCAAGAACAAGGGGAGATGACAGGAAAGGTGGTGGGGATATTTAGGGTCCAAACCTGGTCGAGCGAGTGGCCATGAACATGGGTAGGGCTGTGAACGAGGGGACAAAAGTTAAGACTAGTCATGAGGCTGGTGAATTCTTTGGAAAGGGGGGTTTCGCCGGGATCGTTGGGCCAAAAATTGAAATCGCCCAACACCAACACTGAGGAGTTGTTAATAACCAGTGTGGCGAGGATGTCCTGAAGGCAGGAAACAAAATTGGAAGTTGTGTGAGGGGGTCGATAGATAAGAACAGCAGTGAGGGGGGTAGAGTGAGAGCTGGCACGAATTATTAGACAGTCTACCTCAGGGATAAGAGGGGAGGGGAGCATTTGAAAGGGGGAGTCAGTGTGGGTTATCAAAGCTACTCCACCACCTCTCCTGCCCTCCGGGCGATCCGCACGAATGATGGAATTAGAGGGGGGGAGTGCGGCTAGGACGTTGGGGAGGGAGCCCGCTTTGAGCCAGGTCTCTGTTAGAAACAAGAGGTCCGGGTTGTGGCTGTCAAGAAAGTCGTATAGCTCGTGCTGATGACTAACGACAGATCTGGTATTGAGGAGCGTGACAGTGGTATTGTAGGACGGCGTGTGGGAAACAGGCAGGGTGGAATGAGTAAGCGCGGCGGCCCGAGGCCGAGGAAGACAACTTTGAGTAACAGCAGGGGGTGCAGCAGGGGGGCTCGCAAGGAGATTTAAGTGTTGTAATGAATTAGACACAGAGGGACTAATGGTGCCAGGGATCCAGTAAGAGAGAAGTTCAGAGGGAGTGTATGACAGCGGGAGGGCATAAGGGAAGGCCCCCTGCCCCGGCCTGCCGCGGACGGGCGCAGACGGGCAGGACTCTGGCTTGACTCCGGCGAGCCTACGGCGCGCCCGCTGCGCTCGTCCGCTGCGCTGACACATGGGGGACGTTTAAGTAGAGGAGCAGCGTGGGGGGAGTGGCGTGGGTGGGGTCGGGCGAACCAGCCCGATCCAAGATGGCGGCCACTACCGCTGGGCGCCTGAGGTGGAATCAGCTGCCAGCCAGCCTCGCTGGGCCCCAGGAGAAGCAAGAAAGGTACCTGTGAATTTTCAGTTCAGGTTAACAGTGCAGACAAACAATTTAAAACAAGTGCGTGTCGCCGCTTTTGATCGGCGTGACAGCACGCTAAAAAACACTAAGATGCTCAAATGCAGCCCTCCGCTCCTACGAGCAAGCCCACTGCCACCGGGCTGCTCGCAATCGCTGGGGAGACTGTGGAATACTCCTAAATAGAGGAGCAGCGTGGGGGGAGTGGCGTGGGTGGGGTCGGGCGAACCAGCCCGATCCAAGATGGCGGCCACTACCGCTGGGCGCCTGAGGTGGAATCAGCTGCCAGCCAGCCTCGCTGGGCCCCAGGAGAAGCAAGAAAGGTACCTGTGAATTTTCAGTTCAGGTTAACAGTGCAGACAAACAATTTAAAACAAGTGCGTGTCGCCGCTTTTGATCGGCGTGACAGCACGCTAAAAAACACTAAGATGCTCAAATGCAGCCCTCCGCTCCTACGAGCAAGCCCACTGCCACCGGGCTGCTCGCAATCTGTTACTGACACAGCACCACATAAGAGCACGTGTGATGTATAGTCATGTGAGTAGGCTTAATGTATGACACTGTTGACAGGCACAGCCCATATACGATGCAGGTGACCATTGAACGCCATAGTCCAAGAAAATCCTTATAGCCTGTGCAGTGTATGGCAACGGAGATACTGTTGAAAAGCACAGCCCCATGTGTAATGCGGGTATGAGCTTGTTGAACATCACTGCCCAAGCCCAAGGAGACTTTAAGAGTGTGTATCAATGGAGGTGCTTTTGAAGCCACAGCCCAAGGAGGAAATGAGGGAGGGCTGTTGAACATCAGAACCCATGATAGCGTGTGCAGTGTATGGCAAACGGACAGGTAACGGGACATGTCCGGTCATGACAATACTCCTCACCAAAAAGAAAGCCCTTTCTCACATAGTCAGAGGGTGGAAACCGGGTGGGTGTGGCGGAAGCGACGAAGAAGAGAAGGAGCATAAATAGTGGTCACAGGCTCCCAAGAGTCGTCTTCAAGAAGGCACCCTTTCCAAGGAACAAAATACCACAATTTGCCCACCTCTTCTTGGTGACTTTGATGGCACAAAACTCATATTCCCACTGTCCCTGGACAAGCACGGGTGGTGGGCGGACAGTGTGAGTTGAGGCTGGAGCAGGTTTGAGCAGAGAGGTATGGAACACTGGTTGTATTCTCAGGGTCTGAGGCAAATGTAACTTGAAGCTTAGTGGATTGAGTATAGAATGTACTCTGCATGGTCCAATTAATCTAGGATGAAATTTATAAGGCTGCTTGAAATTAATAGTCTTAGTGAAAAGCCAAACTCGATCTCCAACCTAATACAAAGGAACAAGTTGCCTTCTGCAATCTGCAAAATTCTTATATTGCATCTTGGCTTTCATTACATTATGATGTATAACTTGTGCCAATTTCAAAATGTGCTCCACTTGTTTGTTGAGAAATGGCATATTTAAGGTTTTTAGTGGGTACAGTAAGGGTAGGAAATGAGTGTGGAACCTATAGCTAGCATAAAATGTCAACATGTATGAAGGCATGGCAGAGATTATTATACATAAATTCTGCGTCCCAAAATAATTCCACCCAGGAACTTTGGTCATCTGAAGAGAGATAACAGCATAAGACCTGCTTTAAACCCTGGTTTGCGCATTCTGTTTACTCATCGGTCTTCGGATGGAAGGTGGTAGATAAATGACTTTTATGTTAAAAGTGGAACGTCAAGCCTTCCAAAACCTTGTGGTGAACTGCGGATCTTGATCTGAAACGATGGTTCAGGGTAGACCATCTAGGCGAATGATATTGGTTAGTAGCAAGGTGACCAGTGTGACTACACCTGGTAGACCTCAACAGTCCATAAAATGGGCCATCTTAGACAACCTATCCACTACCACTAGCACAGAATTGTTTCCCTGGTCAAGCAGTGGGGTGTAATAAAGTCCAAAGGGATATCTTCCCACTCTCTCTTAGGAGTGGGTAAAGGTTGTAGGTATCCTATTTGTTTAGTATGATCAGCTTTCCCCCTACCACAAATGTTCCAGTTTTTGACAAAATTGATTATGTTTTGCTTCCAACTTGGCCACCAGAAATTCCTATTTATTGGGTTCAAAGCCCTGGATGGCTCACCATGGGGTGGTCGTGGCACCATTGCAGGACTTGCCTTTGAAGCCTGTTGGTCAGGATCTCTGGTTTTCCAAGAAACTTACCTATACATGGGCATGGCTAACCTAACTTGGTTAAGAAAATCTTCGGATTGGATTACCCAGATGAATTGCTTTTGTGAAACTATAGTAGAATCTTTGGCTGAGCAGGGTTCCCGATTTGGATTATGGCAGGATAAAGGATCAGCCTTGCTATTGGCACTCCCAAGCTGAAAGGTAATCACAAAATTGAATTCAGCTTAAAATAATGTCCAACGCAACTGCCAAGGGGATAGCGCACAGGTGTAATGCAGAAATTGCAGGTTGTGATGGTCAGTGTATACGGTGATAGGGAAATTAGCTTCTAACAAGTAGTGACTCCACTCCTTGAAGCTTGCCTGATGGCTAACAACTCCTTCTATGTTACAGTACAGTTCCATTCTGCAGGTAGGTGTTTCTTAGATAGATAGGCTAATGGGTGTAACTGACCAGTTCTGATATCTCTTTGAGAGGTAATAGCTCAGATGGCAAATAAGAGGAATCTGCCTCAACTATGAATAGTTGAGTGGTGTTGGAGTGTTTTATAAAATGGGTGCTAAGATGAAAGCCTGTTTCAGGTCCTGAAAAGCTTGTTTACTCTTTTGATCCCATAAGAAGGGGTCCCTTTTTTGAGTAGTTTGGTGATCGGGATGACTTTTGAGGAATAATTATTGATAAATCATCAATAAAAGTTTGCAAATCCTTGGAACCTTTGGTTGTCTTTTACTCCTTGAGGTCTGGGCCAATCCATGAATGCTTATCTTTTGTGCAGCCAAGGTAATGCCAGATGGGGTAAGAATAAATCCCCAAAACTAGACCTCTTTAGTGTGGAAATCCCATTGTGTTAGTTTGGCATATAACCCATGTTGTCTCAGAGTACATAGAACAATCTTGACATGTTTTACATGTTCCTCTGATAAAGTGGAAAAAATTAAGATGTAATCAATTTAAACTATGGAAAATCAATCTAGATATTCATGTAGGACATCTTTCGCAAAAAATTTAAATGCTGCTGGGGCATTGCATAGCCTGAACAGTATAACACAATACTCAAACAAACCATATAAAGTGCGGAATGCCTTCTTCCAATGATCTCGGGGAAGGAGTTGGGCAAAAATTGTGGTGTTTTTGACTTGATCAAGCAGAAAAGGAATAAGCAGAAGCAGATATCGGTTCGGAATGGCATTCAAGGCTCTATAGTCTATGCAGGTTCTTAATTCTCCACTGGCTTAAGAAATAAAGGACAGGAGGAGCCTAGCGCGCAACCAAGATGGCCGCGTAGGTGCGAGGCTCCCGAGGACCTCCGCAACCTCCTACGTTTATCCTGTCTTCATCCTGCATTAGTTGAGGGGACTGTGTCGGTGAGCCTGAGCCGAGGTGGTACCCGTTTTCCGTTTTTGAATCGGACCCCGGGTGCCGGGGTGAGCACCGACTGAAGTTTGCGGCCTACTTCCCTCCTGACCCCGGATTCGAGTTTGGGGGTAACCCAGTGGCGAAGTGAACAACAACGGCGGGCTGGGCCTGGCGAGTCGCGCACCCCGCACTTTGACTTTCGCTTTTGACTCCCCTTGCCGTCATCGCAAGTGGGATTACGGCGTTTCTTTGTGTTGGGGTGGCCTCGCTGGGAGACCCTGCCTGCCTGCCTGCCTGCGGTGGCCCGCTCTGCCGTCCTGGGGTGACCCCCGGGGCTCTCAGCCTTGATTGATTGCTTGCTCTCCACTGCGTACCTGGTGAGGTCGCGAGCCACACTACGATGGCCACGAAGCAGGAAGGGGATCGGTTGAAGGCCAAGTCTACCCGGCGTGGCACCGCGCATCAGGCCAACATTATGGACCGCTACACCCTCCCGAAGGGGTCTCCCGGCGGATCGCACAAGTCCTCCGAGTGCCCCTCGGATGCCCCGGATTTGCCTGCGGATCTGACTTTGCAGGATGTTATGGGCGCCATTGCTGAGATGAAGACCTCAGTGGGCCAGCAATTCGACACCTTGGCACATAAACTCGACGCAGTCCTCATCGACGTCAACCTTGTTAGAGCCGATCTCTCTAAGACAAATAACCGGGTCGACTCTTTGGCCCACACCGCGTCGGGCCTCACGACTGAGGTAGCGGCCCTTCAGACAGAGGTGCATCGGCTCCGTCAGGCAAGTGCGCTCCTGGATCGGCGCCTGGAGGACTCCGAGAGCAGGGCCCGGAGGAATAATATCCGCATTATTGGAGTGCCCGAGGGACGGGAGGAGTCGGCGGCGGATCTCTTTGTGGAGGACCTGATCTCTACCCATCTCCAGCCTAAGGGGCTGAGTAAATTCTTTGCGGTGGAGAGGGCCCATAGGGTTCCCGGAGGCAGGCCGAAGGTCGGAGCCCCTCCGCGGCCTCTTATTGCCCGTATTTTTAACTTTCGGGACAGGGATGCGATTCTGCAAGCTTCCAGACTGCAAGGGCCGATTAAGCTGGAAAACATGGAGGTGAACTTTTATCCTGACTTCACGCAGGCGGTCCAGAAGCAGAGCTTGAGTTTCCTGGGTGTCAAGCGGCGGCTTCGGGACATGAACCTAAAATATGCCATGCTCTTCCCGGCCAGGCTGCGGGTGGAGGCGGATGGTCGCACTCACTTCTCTGACCGTCCTGACATGGCCGGGGACTGGCTGGACACTTTGTCTGGGGGACATGGTCGGGATGGGGGGGGGCGACGGGAGGTGAGCGCTCACCGGACCGGGTCTGAGGTACTGACACCGTGGCTCAACCCGGGTGATGCCACTTTTGGCCATGCTTAGGGTCTTTTGCCTATTGTGCCTTGTTTCCCCTCCATGGGAGGTTGTGCTGGGTCTCGAGGGGGTTCTCCCTCCTCCTCTAGGGGGTCTTAGTAGTTCCATTTACATAGGGGCGACAGGCACACTGCAAGTTGGGGGGGCTGTTTGGGCTCATGCAGGGGTGCAGGGAGGGGGGAGTTTTGTTGGGGCTGTTGGGTTGGGGTTGGGTATTGTTTATTTGTACCACAAGGCAGATGTATTGTTGTGCTACTTCTACAGTGCTCCCTGGGGGGAGATGGCTCGATTTCGGCTATGATGGGGGGTAGGGGACTGAGTCTTTTGTCCTGGAATGTCAATGGACTGGGGGACAGGATAAAACGGGGTGTGGTCCTGCAGTTTTTAAAACGTATTTCTCCCGATATAGTATTTCTGCAGGAAACGCACCTCATTGGAAACTCCTTTCGTGCTATGAATAGACGGGGCTTTCGCCTTACAGCCCACTCGGGCTTCACCTCTGGTTCGAGGGGCGTGGGAATTATGGTTAAAACTTCGCTCCCGTTTGAGATGGATGAGGTGTTCCACGATGACAGGGGACGATACACGGCTCTGGTGGGTAGATTGGAGGGTAGAGTGATTGTTTTAGTTTCTGTTTATGTACCGCCAGGGTTGCAAACAACTACTTTCGCTGATCTGGGACGCCTCCTCCTTGGCCTTCCGGAGGGGATTCTAGTGGTTGGGGGAGATTTTAACGCTGTAGTTTCCGGTACTGAGGACCGTCACCCTCCTAGGGATCTCCCCCGTGCCCAAGCGTGGCTGTCCGGCCTCTTGGATACATTGGGGCTGGTGGATTGTTGGCGGCTGAAACACCCTACGCAGATACAGTACACCTTTCATTCCGGGGCTCATGGCAGTCTTTCAAGGCTTGATTATGTTCTGATGCCAGCGGCACAGGCGGGGAGGGTTGGGGAGGTACGACATTTGGCGCGGGGTATTTCGGACCACTCCCCGCTCCTGCTGCATTTCGACATTGTCCCGAGGGGGGAGGGGAGGGTGGTCCCGGTCAATCCCTGGTATCTGCGTGACCCCACAATTCGCGCAGATTTGGTTAAATCTCTGGAGCGGTATTTTGAAGATAATGTGGGGTCTGTATTGTCTGCGGTCTCTCTGTGGGAGGCGTTTAAGACGGTGATCCGGGGGGAAGCCCTGTCCCTCATTTCCCATTCCCGGAGGCGCGGGCGGGAGGAGGTGACCCGTATTGAAACTGAGATAACTGAATTGGAGGGTGATCTGGAATGTGGGGTAACGGATGATAAACTGCATGCTCTCCGACTCAAACAGGCGGACTACAAGGCCCTAGTCACGGAGGCAGCCAGGGGCCTGAGTAGAGAGCAACAAGGGCGACTGTATGATGTGGGTGATAAGGCTGGTAAATTGATTGCGTGGCTGGATAAAAAGGAGAGAGCGAGTCGAGTTGTCCCGTCGATTGAGAGACGGGATGGTGTGTGTGTCACTGAGCCGGAGGAAATTGTTGAATGTTTCGCTGAGTATTTCCGTGGGGTGTATTCCCCGGTATCTTCCCGTTCGGAAGAGGATTCCCATGACCTGCTTAAAGACATTGCGCTGCCTTCCCTTTCGGAAGAGGATAAAGTGTCGTTGGATGCCGCCCCTACATCTGAGGAGATTGCCCTCGCCATACGTTCGGTCGCTTCCGGCAAGGCCCTGGGTCCTAATGGCCTTCCCATCGAATTGTACAAGCTGCGACCGGATACGCTGGCGCCACATCTCCGCGCTATGTTCCTCGCGGCCCGTTCGGCGGGCTCCCTCCCGCTGGACCAGCGTCTGGCCACTATCGTGGTTATTCATAAGGAGGGGAGGCCGCGGGATCGGGTCACGTCCTACAGGACCAATTCTCTGTTGAATGCGGAGCCCAAAATTCTCGCCAAGGTGCTGGCTAATCGGCTGGTTAGCGTGGTGTGCGATCTGATTCACCAGGACCAGTCCGGCTTTATCCCTCATCGCAACACCGCGCTTAATCTGCGGCGTCTGCACGGGGTGCTCGCGCGGGTCCCGTTTATACGAGAGCCAGCCATTTTGGCGTCCTTGGACGCCACTATGGCGTTCGACACGCTTGAATGGCCGTATATTTGGGCGATGCTGGCGAAGTTTGGTTTTGGCCCGGGATTCATTGGCTGGGTGAAACTGTTAAACTCCGGACCTCTGGCGCAGGTGGTGGTGAACGGTCGGCTCCGTTTGAGCTGGGCAGGGGTACGCGGCAGGGCTGCCCGCTGTCGCCGCTCCTCTTCGCGCTTGCCTTGGAACCCCTGGCGGAGTGGCTGCAGTGGGAGCCTTCCATTCGTGGTCTCCGTTGGACCCCTGAGTATGAGGATCGCGTATCTCTTTACGCAGATGATATCCTTTTATACCTTGCTTCCCCGCGTAAATCGCTGATTGTATTAGTGGATGTTTTGCATTCCTTTGGCCGTAATTCTGGTCTAGTCATCAACTGGGCTAAATCCTGTGTGTATGTCCTCTCCGGGGAGACTCCTATCCTACCGCGGGGCTGCCCTATCCAGGTCGCCTCGCAGGGATTTAAATACCTGGGTATCTTTATTACCCTGGATGCTGAGGCCCGATATAGACAAAATTTGCTCCCCCCCCTCCAGCGCCTGAAGGAGGACGTGGCGCGTTGGAGGCGCCTGCCGCTCTCGTCGCTTGGCCGTGCGGCATTGTTTAAGATGATGTCGCTGCCACGTTTCCTTTATGCTTTACAGAACACGATGGATGTTGTCCCGGCGCGCTACTTTCGCGAGGTAGAGAGTTTGCAGCGCCAACTATTCTGGGATGGGAGGCCGCGTATCGCCCTTGCGAAGCTGACACTCCCGTGGTATGACGGGGGGGTCGCCCTCCCAGACATCAAACGGTACTACTGGGCCTCCCAGCTGGCCGCGATAAACCACGGCCTTTACGGGCCTGCTTTAAACCCGGCCTTTGAGATGGATAAACTATTACTGCCGGGTGGTGACTACAATCGGGCGCTTTATTCTCGATTGCTCGACGCGCGTCTGAGGGGCCCTACGCGGGTCATGGTACGGGTGTGGCACGCGGCAAACTTGGTGATGGGGTGGAAGGATCGATTGACCCGGGCGACGCCACTGTATGCCTCTGAGCGGCTGGGCTCCCTGTGGACCTCGAAGGGCTTTGAGAAGTGGGACATGATAGGCATCAGCAGGGTGGGCGATCTCTGGACGAGGGGGGGATTCAAAACATTCGATGTGCTGCAGACGGAATTCCAGTTGCATGACAGGGAGTACTTTCGATATCTACAGGTCCGTAACGCGCTGGTCTCCGTATTCCCGGATGTTGCCTCCATCCCGGAGTACTCCCCTCTGGAAGATAGAGTGCTAGATGGGCATGTGCCGGATGGCACGATTTCCTTGATTTACAAAAAGCTCATCAATGATCGCTCGGGACTGTTGACTAGCCTTCGTGAGGCGTAGGTCGCCGATGGATTGGAGCTGGACGACGAGGACTGGGTGTCTGCGGTGGCCTCCCCGAAAGAGGTGGCCATACCGGCCCGCCTTCGCTTCGTCCAGCTCAAAATACTCCATAGGGTCTATGTTACGGGGCCGGGTTTGCTGCGTATGGGATATTCCGTTGGTTGGGTTGTATAAGCGTGGGTGTGGTTCATTGGGGACCTTCGTCCATATTTTGTGGGAATGTCCGGAGGTGGCGCGATTCTGGCGTGGTGTGCATGCGGTGTTGCGGGCGGTCACACATGTGCCGCTGCTTCCTGAGGCGAGGAGGTGTCTGTTAAATGTGTGGGAGCCGACTGATTACTCAGTGCCGCAGACGTGGTGGGTGACTCTGGGCTATATGGTGGCAAAGCGTGACATAGCGCAACTGTGGGGCTCCCAGAGGTCGCCAACGATCTCGGCATGGAAGGACAACATGGATTGGTGTATGTTTCGGGAGAAAGTGGTGTATGTCGCGAGAGGTAAGCCTGGGAAATGGGTGAAAGTGTGGGGCCCCTGGAACTCCTACCGTGGCGGAATTTGTACCCCGCCGCTGACGCCTGAACTGGCACTGGCCCCGTCTCCCTAGTCTCCTTGTCTCCTTGGTTCTGGGTACGGAGTCCACTTTGTCTCCGCTCTGGCCTGTCCCCCCCCGCTTTTCCTGTGTATCAGTAGGGTCCTCCCCGGGGGAGCGCATACTGCTGCTTCGATTTTTTGCTGCCTTGTGGATTTGTTTGTTATTTCTTACATAAAAATGGAACCGCCATCTGGGGGGTCCAGACGGTGTGGCCGCCAATGTTTTTTCTTTCCAACTCCTGTGATCTCTCTCACGCTGCAGCGTGTGTTTCCCACTTGTATTCTATGCTCTTATCGTTTGCTAGCAGCCGGCCCGAAGGTTGTAGGCCCATTTTTGTAACTCTTTTGACTTCTGTAATAAAGGTTTCAAAAAAAAAAAAAAAAAAAAGAAATAAAGGACAAAGGAGATGCTGCTGGAGACTTGGATGGACAAATGAACCCATTTTCTAAGCACGTTTCTAAGTTTTTCCAAAGATGTTGGCTTTCATGCTCGGTAAGGGCATAAATTCAACTGCAAGGTATTTTGGCACCTGTCACAAAGTCAATCTGGCAATCATAATTGCGGTGCGGTGGCAAGGTTTCTGCACTCACAGGATTAAAAATATCTTCAAAAGCTTTATATTCATTGGGTAAGTCAGCATTTTGTTCTGCTGCTGTGGCAATGAGGTACATTGTTTCTGGCTTTGCTTTTGTTCTGATGCCAATTGGGACTTTAAGCATGTCTGAAGACACCTTTACAAACTGAAGGTAACATTTGGTTTTGTCCAATTAATGCATGGTTTGTGGACCATTAACCACAGCATGCTGAGGATGTTGCCAAACTGTGGGGCATCGATGAATTTGAAGTTTAAGTCTTCTGTATGACTTTGGTTCTGTTGCACAAAAGTCAGTTGGAGGGTTATTGTTTGATGTGTGATTAATCCAGATGTAAACAAGGAGTCATCTACCTACCTTACTGACTGAGATCTCTCTTTAAGGACAGTTGGGATTTTTAATGTAGCACAGTATTTTACACAAATAAAGCTCTCTGTGGCACCAGAGTCTATCATCTCTACCACCTGGTTGTTGATGGTGCTGAACCTCAGTTGAGCTTTCATACACAGATGTGAGGCTGAACATTGTAGGTTATTGTTGATTGTTCGCTCAGGAGTTTTACTACAGAGGCTTAAAGGATACTCCTGGTACTTCCTTGAGCCCTCCAGTTTCCCTCAGCCTTACTAATACTCATGGTAGTCTTAGCCTAGGGGTTCTTTGGACTGGTTGGACACTCTCTTACAAACTGCCCTTTCTTTCCACAATAAAAGCACGAACCGCTTTGCCGTATCTCATTTTCTTCCTGGGTAAGAAACTTGTATATTTCCTCAATTTCCATGGGTTCACTAGTTTCAGTAGTTTCATCCTATGTAAGGTTGCAGTTCGAACCTCCGTTAATCCCCTTTTCATTCAGAGACTCTAAGATCCAATCATAGAGTAAGGGTGCTGAGATCGTCACAGGAAAGTGGCTGTCTCTCTATTGGTGCTAACAGGTCTTTCATCTCGTCCCATAGCCCTTGATAAAACAGTGCCATTATTTTTCCTCAGGCCAATATGTCTCAGCACCTAGATGGTTGAATTTTGTTAAATAGCTTACCAAATCTTTGTTTGATTTCCTTAACGCCTAGAGTTCTCAATCTGCTGATCCGGTGAAAGTTTGACGATCAAACACCTTCTCAAACTCCTTTCTGAACTCTTTCCAGTTATATAACAGATCATCATTTGTGTTGATTGGCACTGCCCACATGGCTGTGTCCCCTCCAAGGTGTGAAATGAGGAAGACGATGTGGGTTTAAGCATCTGGGAAAGTGGTTGGTCGCACTATAAAATATAATAGCACTTGTGTCAGAAAGGTTTGTACTTCAGAAGGGACACCTGAGTAGCGCTCTGGAGGGGGCACTAGAACTTGCATAGGAACAATGACGGAGACTGTGGGGGGACTTACTGGGAAGTACTAGTGGGCGCTGGACATGCAGAAGTATTGCCGATGACCTGCGCACCCATTAATCCTTGCGGTTGATGGACCTGTGTAACCAATGCAGTGGATTCTAGATGGGCATTAGATAAATCCTTCTGCATCTGAGTCATCATTCTGCAGAGGTCTTAAATAGTAGACATTGTGACGGCACTGCTCAAGAGGGACTTATAACGCTGATTTCGTTATTCTGTCAAGATCCAAGGTTTCTGAGAAGCAGTAACCCTCCAGATTCCCACCTTCCAGCAGCACTGACTCTGCTAAACAAAATTAGCCAGAGGTTCGGAGTGGCCAGAAGAGGGGAAGGGTTGAGGGAGGGTTATGCAGGGAGGGGGATCTGAAGGAAAATATCACAAGGGTGATCTGTACACTTGTGTGTCCATGGGTTTCTTTTCTCTGATAACTCAGAGCCTGAACCCATGCTCTCTGCAGTAGCCCACGGTAGTACTTGTAACAGAATACAATAGCCCTCTGTAGTTTGATGTAACACATAAAGGAGCACCGGTTATTCCCAGGACACTGAATGCAACAGGCACACTGGTGAACCTTAGTCACTACCTTCAAATAGTAGCAGATGCGCCATCAGTTCTTCATCTATCAAGGCAGAGTCCTCCTGACATGACTTCACTAAGACCAATAGCAAAATACCACTTCCAGTCTTTGGCAATCCACTCTGCTACTTTTTACTGCACCACAAATAATAACCGCGATTTTGGGGATAGAGAGGTGACCTTACATGCACCTGCAGACAGAGTAGATTGCCACCAGGTGAGCGTAGTCCGCACTGCTTTGGAGTGTTGTGCCCTCTGCACACCTTTGCCCGGAACACCAGCCACTGAGACCCGGGGAGGCTGCATAATGTTATCTCCAAGGTACATCTCCACTCAAACCGCAACAATAATGAATGCTGGAATGCAAAAGCCCTCTGTCTTTTATAAGCTCAGAATACACCCACGATAGCGGCTGTGAGTTCACATGATATAGCGAGATCTCGCTTCTCCAAAGCATCACACAAGATCTTGCTTGACTTAAAAGTAAAACATAAATAGAAGGAGGCAAATCTTATACTTATTATCATCAGCCAATAACTTCACATGATACAACAGGAACAATTAGGCTGATTGCTCTGCTGCAATGAACAGACCCTGTTTGCCCTTGTATGAGCGAGATGGACTTTTCTTCCCTGAACTGAACCCTGATGAGTATAATGTATGACACCGTTACTGACACAGCACTGCGTGAGAGCATGAGTAATTTATAGTCATGTGAGTAGGTGTAATGTATGACACTGTTGACAGGCATGGCCCATATGTGATACAGGGGACTGTTGAACATCACAGTCCAACATCAAGCATATAAGTATTAAAAATTATTAAATGTGATGCATAAAATGTATGAAAACGAATTTGACTATAGTTTAATAAATATTAATGTTACATTAATTTTTTCATTCGACAAATTTATTAAAATATTTTTAATCTAAAAAGAAATGGGAAGTGTTTTTAGATCTTTTTAACATTAAATTATATTTATTTATATTTGTAACCTTTTAAAATAATTTTATCTAAGATTATTCCCTATGTGATTTTATTTCAAGTCCCTACCCCCATTATGTTTTGTGGGAGGGTGTCGCAGTACCAGTGTTTGGCCATGTGTGGTGCTGGACTTACTCCAGCTCTGAGATGGAGCAATTTACTACTCTTTTGGGTCCCTTCTGTGGCTGTAGTAACTTTAGAAGTGCCGTTTGTGAATAGCAATTGCCTTACTCGTTTGTGGGTGGGTTTGTGAATAGCAATTGCCTTACTCGTTTGTGGGTGGATGCAGTTCTATCCCTAAACCCCTACCTGACACTCCCTAAACCTCTTCTTACTCCTCGCTAATCCATTTAGTCATGTGTAATCTCCATCTTCCAGCCACTTCCCTTTGTCTCTCCTGCATTTACTACTAATACGTATACTTATGTGTGTTGAGACAAGGAGATCTCAGCATCGAAAAAGACAGGAGAGGTGAAGGCAGAACTTCTGCACGCAAGTTTGGGAGTTGCATTTTGTTGTATATTAGTAGAACTATTTTAATACTACTAAACATGCTACAAAATGCAGTTTGTGAATAGGCCATGAAATCTGAACTATGCCATCTTTAGACCATAATGGGTGCACAGGTTATTGTCAGCATTGTCTTCTGGCTTAGCGCATAGTCCTAGAGATTCATGGGTTGGTGCAAGAACGTCTGTGTTTTTATAAATCAAAACTGTGACATTATGAGGTTGCAGGAGATAGCTAGATTAGCCTATATTCACGTTTATGTCTGGAAAAATATTTGTAAATCAACACTTGTTTTAGATGGCTGAAGAATAAAAAAAAAAATATTTTAAACGCAAACCTACTTGAAATAACTTAAAATTGCAAAAACACCTCAGAAAGACATGTGCAATAAGAGACTATCAAACAGTTTTGGATAAACCCAATATCTAAGTTTAAGGGTCTTTTCTCATTTTCACCAAAGACGAAATTAAGGACACAATTTGCTTGTCACAATGTACAGTCATTTTTTAAACCAAAATGATATTCCATAAGTGTCAATGATTGTAACAATGTTTTCTTACCTCTTCAAGCCTTTTTGCATCCCAGTAATATTATATGAGCTTCCACCTCCCACTTTAAAAGTTCCACATTACCCAGAAAACACCCCTCTACCTCCTTTCATTAGCCTTCCCTCAGCCCTGTTCTTTATGCGGGTAACAGATTAGAGCTTCTTCTTCAGGCAATAATTATTTGAGTGTTTATATAACGAGATATTCTTCCACTTAGTGAATTTTTGTTTTTTTTGTCATGGACCACAGGAAACACATTCCAAAGAGGCATCATTGTTTCTAAGGATTAGAGGATACAGGGACATGAAAAGGTGCAGGGAGGGAAATCCAACTCCTCCTCCTCTGCCTGGTCTTTCTGAGGAGAAAATTCAGTATTTGCTCCCTTTCCTTCAAGAGGTAAAAAGGTAATATGGGGAATCCATATTCTCAACATTTAATATTCTCCTTCTCCTCCTACTTCTTTGATGTCTTCTTGGGAGGCATTGTTACCTTCTTCGCATTCTTCAGTCGCCAGACTATGATGATGACAGCCAGGTCCCAAATCATACTCCCAGGGGCAAGTTCATTCAGAGATCTGAATATTCTGTGGTTTTCAAGTATCTGGCAGACAATTTTCAGATTTACTATGGAGGAAGATCAGCGAAGCACTAGCTCTGGCATCTTTCAACAGCTTATGTTTAACCAAGAGATCAGAGAACTGTCACAAAGATACAAGGCAGATATGCTGAAATTCCTAACTCGTCTTCACTACCTGACAAAGGGTGAGCTGGAGTTGCCATCATTCTTGAATTTCGATCCAGTGTTATCCAATTTGGCAAAGCGTTGTTACTGTTATTTCTTATGAGGTTTCTATAGATGATGTGGTAGGTTTAGGGTGGAAGCATCTTTGAAGAAGAGTTTTTCTGGCTGAATTCTTATCAGTAAAGCTGTCATTTATGCCATCTAAGCATCTCACTGTTTGGTACAGGATTTTCAGTCTGTGGCTGCAGCTGTCCAGGATGGTACAGATTGTGATGACCTATTTTAAGCATTGGGATGCAAGTAAAGCTTTTATTGGACATTACCTGTGATATTTTGAAAGCTTTCAGATTTTCTACTGTTCAGAATATTGCTGCCCATCGACATAAGAGACTGGAAATCAGGGGGCATCAGAAGGAACATCTATCTCACATGCTTTTCTGGAAACTCTCTATTTGGAAATCTCTTAAGGAGATGCACTGTCATGCTTTCAAAAATCAGCAGCACTCAATGTGTTTAGGTATCAATCTACTGATCAACCCTATTTCCACCTAGGAAGCATCACCAGCTAAAGATTCAAGCTTCTGCAGGTTGAAGTAGATGTAATCCTTTCTCCTTTCTGAATCAGAACTCTCAACCTCCTTCCCCATCTCCTAAACCTCAGAAGCGATCCTGATTATGCTGCCTCCTTCACCAAAATTCCAGTAGGAAGGCACATCTTCTATTATCATGTTTCGCAAGATTCAATCACAGAGGCATGTTCTCTAGAGATGATTTGTTGGGGATATTCCTTAGAATTTTAGGTGATACCACCAGATTCTGGCTTGGTTCTCACAGCTTGTCCCCTGGATCCCAATAAGCAGAGGTCTTTTAAATTATGGAATTGCAGATTTACTTTCAAAGAAGGCAATTACTCAAGTCACTTCTTCAGAAACAGGACAGTGATTCAATTGCAAAATGTGTTTTTGGCAGAAAACGTTTCAGGTGACTTTGCAGTCCTTTCAGCCTCTAACATTTAAAAAAGGGAAGTGTGGTAGCAGACAGATTACGCAGACTCTTTCATACTTCTCACAATTTTTGTCACCCTCATCACAAAGACTTGGTACATCTCAGGCACTCCTTTTGCCAGTTCTGAAAAATATCTTCTTCCATGTCTCTGTTTCCTGTCCAGATTCCAGCAGTCAAAGGCCTGGAGAGTGGGTGCTCTAACACCTCTGTGGCCCACTCTCTTCCTTTATGCTTTTCCTCCTTTACCTCTAATAGCCCTGCTATTTGTTCATCTTCAAAGAGAAATCAGATCCCATTCTTATACCTGGCCAAGGATGGTTTAGTTACTGGAATAGATTTTTCCTCTAGAGACATGCCCCTTCGCGGCCATCCTATCCCTCAATTTTCAAATCAAAGGTTGCATCTATCGCCATGGCTATTGGAAGAAATATAAAGTATTTGGGCATTTCTTCTACTGTTGCAGCTTCAGTACAAGAACTATGTTGACAATCAACTTGCCAATGATCTAATCATCCCTCAGTATCCTCTTCCTTTTGGTATTCTGATAAAACTTGAGATCGCTCAGATTCTGAGCCTAACTAAGTCCTTCAATTCCAACAGGATGGCTTTAACCTGGATTAGGCGTAACCACTTTTTGTGTCCATTGTTCTACACCCTAAGCATTTAGATCTCCAGAGGGACCTTGCTGAAACAAATTACTATGCACTAGGCCTTTGAAAGGGGTTCCGCAACTATGTCCTCCAATCAAACAAACGTTTTTTTCTTGGTATATGGTTTAGCCCTCAAGGCTCTGCAGTCACCAGCCTTTGAGACACTCTTGAAGTTGGCCTTAAACATACAACACTTAATTTGGGTTTTTTTGGTAAATGTTACCTCAGCCCATAAAGTGGGGGAAGTAGGGTCTTTGTCTTTGAGACAGGGATATATACTAATCTTTCCAGACATGCTAGTTATATGTCAGGGACCTGACTTTCACCCCAAAGTGATGTCCTCTTTCTATCAGAAACAGGGCATTACCCTTGCTTTATTTCTCCCTTTTTCCTCCAAAGAACAGTCCTGGTATACACCAGATTTAGAGCTGTTCAGATTTATCTTGCTAGAACTCATGCCTACAGACAATGGAAAGACATTTTTGTAAATGTTGGTACCTTTAGGTCATCTTATTCTACTTTAAGTCTATGGAATGGGACTGTTATTTCCATGGCATTTCTTTCTCAAGGATCTTCACTTCCTTAATGCATTGAGGAAGACCTACTCAAGGGATGACTGCACGTTGGGCCAATTACTTTGGTGCCTCTGTCAAGGTTATTCATAGGGTCTGAGCCTGGGCACCTTTTATACTTTTGTATATCTCTAGAGACTGGATGCTGGAAATCAATAATCTTTGGAGTTTGAATCTACAGTACTAGTGGTTCTATGCCTAAATAAAAAAAAATTCTCCTGTGTATTTTTCAATTTTCTATTACAATACTAGATGTGCTGCATCAACCAGGAGCTGTGTCTTTGTTTGGGAATTGGGCCGCGATGTCTGCTCTAGTAAATCCTCATATAATAAGTACTGGGAAGAGATAAGGGTTGAGAAGGTAATGTCCTGATAACTTTGTAGTAATCTTCATTACTCAGATTACTCTTTTCTCATACCAGCACTTAAAGCCCTCCCTCCTCTCCTGATTGCAGTCTCAATTCCACCAGACTTGTAGATGAGGCCTTCCCTCAATTTGTCCCCCAGGTAAGGGGTAGGGTCAAGGATGGGAAAGACTAAGGAAAAGAGATAGAGGGGTGTTTTTAATTTTTTGGGTTTGTCATGTGGTGTTTGAAAGTGGTAAGTGGAACAAGGCGTACTGGTATAACAAAAGGGTAGTTGGAATAATGAAGATTACTATTATTATCGAGACATGACTTCATTACTTTCAGCAGTATTGGGTTATAACTTTGAGTTGGAAAATACAGAATCCAAAATATACTCAGATATACAAATTTAAAAAAAATTGTTCAAATAAGTTTTCGCTAAAAATATAATTAGGAACCTAGTATTAAAGAAGAGGGGTGTTTGCCTGTCTGTCTGTGATAGGGTTTACCTAATTTATAAGTAGAGTTATATTTAGCTGGTAGAACAAAGCAGGGGAGAAGTTTAGCAGATGGTCCCATCCATCGAAAATAGGAACTGTGTGGCACTTCTTTGGGCTATTAAAGTATACAAAGAGCAAGAAGTTTGGAAATCTTTCAATTATTTGCTAGATAGTATGGTAGTTAGCAATGTGGAACCACCTAATCATGAAGTAAATATGAAAGGTTTTACCATACTTAGACTAAGACAGTGGAAACAGTTTTTGGGATGCTCTCAGCAACTACATCTATTATTTAACTTACTTAAAACAAGAGTTAGATGATTTGATACTTCTATGTTTTAGTATTTCAGTGGTAACGCATATGTTACTTCTTATGTTAGTGGATGTTTTAGTAAATGGTTTTGTAGCTCATGACTTGTAGCCTCATTATGAAACAGAGCTCCATTGTTACACACCATGTGATCCCAACATCAGGGTGATTCCTGAAGCCTGTGTATTGCACTCATTTGACCTAGCATGAAACAGACCAAAACATTTTCCTAATTCCATTACTAAATGATGAAAAGGTGGTATGGTGCAATTTTTAAAATAAATTATATAATAGATATTTTTATTTATTTTTTAAGGATGTTTTAGAATACAACTTACACTCACAGCTCGAGTGTTGCTGTCATGAACCTAATGCAGCCTTTTGGTGACTAAGGCACAAAGGCGGCAGGCAAAAAGAGCATATATTTCTGGATGAGGCATGAGGGTCACTTTGGCCAATTCCATGTTGCTTTGTAATGCGGAACCAGTAAAGGAAAGTGAGCAGAGGGAGGTATTGTGATGACCTATAGGGAATCACATTTGGAGGTGGGCCACAGCTTTCTGCATTCTCTGGTGTGTACATATGAGGAACAGAAGTACCCTAAAGATGGTGACATAACCGTGAGGGGCGGCAATGAAGATGTTCAGTAATGTAATATTGTCAGGAATGGGTCTGAGGTTTGTTTTAAGTCAGCACAGCCAGAACGTACTATGAATTTAATTACGATGGAGTATCTAATCATGTTTTTTCTCAAAACAGGGTACCTGTGTTGATCTCAGAGAAGAAGTTAAGGGATGACCCACAGCTGGAAACATGAAGGAAGTGTTCAAAGGTGAAAGTGGTGGTTTAGTATCTGAAAGTCATTGTAGGACGCTGGCTGTGTATATACTATACCAAAAAGAGATTAAGGGCCAGATGTAGGTGGCTAAATACCAGTTGGTAACGCCGAAATTCATTAAATATCTGCATTACCGACCGGTATTTAGCCATGTGCGATGTAGGGAATACCGAACGCCATCGCAAATAAGGAATCAGTAAAAATAAAGGAAACCAGTTACCGGTTCCTTATTTAGCGATTAGCAGACACCGAAACCCCTAAATACCGAATCGGTAAATAAGAAATCCTTAAATAATCGCAAATGCGATGTACCAAAAATCGGTAATACCGAATGTTCGAAATTTCAGTATTTAAGAGTCGCTAATTACCACTGACTCAAAGCAGGTGGTAATCAGGTGCACTGCATATAAACAGCCCCAAAATGCAACAGTGTGAACACAATGGCGGCCTTCTACGTGATAGCAAGGCGGCTACGTTTGCGAGCAGCAGGACTGAGGATCTGGAGACGGGCGGAGCGCGTGTAAAGACTGCGTGTTACACTGTTCCTAATGACTGAGGCTGAAATACATGAGAGGTACAAACGACACCCCCAAACCATCCTAGACCTTATACGGGACCTGCACCCACTCCTGGAGCATCAGACACCAAGGGCGCACGACATACCAACACATGTTCAGGTGCTCTGTAGCCTGCACCTACTTGCATCAGGAAGTTACCAGAGGGTGATAGCTGTGGCAGGTGGTGTGTCACAGAGTTGCCTGTCCCGTTTCCTCAGCTCCTTCTTGGATGCCATGATGCATAGAATGCATCACTACATACGCTTCCCCAGCACACAGGCGGAACTGCAGAAGACAAAGCTTGATTTCTACCAAAAGGCACAGTTCCCACATGTAATAGGGTGCATTGATGGGACCCACATACCAAACTGCCCGCCTGCAGCTACAGAATACATATACCGGAACCGCAAATCTACGCATTCCATCAAAATGTAGGTGATATGCAATGCGGACAACATCATCACTGACATCGTGGCCAAATTTCCTGGGAGTACCCATGACTCCTACATATTCAGGAACAGTGGGATCTACACACGT
The DNA here is from genome assembly GCF_964204655.1 of Triturus cristatus. Taxonomy (NCBI): domain Eukaryota; kingdom Metazoa; phylum Chordata; class Amphibia; order Caudata; family Salamandridae; genus Triturus; species Triturus cristatus. The sequence continues at coordinate 805,715,630 of NC_140585.1, read as the reverse complement.
CTGGCTGGGGGTAAATTTGGAGAAGGATACCTGCTAGGTAAATCAATGTGACACACCCTGATGTATACCTTGGATGAATGTGTTGGTGAATCTTATTAATGGCACTTCCTTTCCCATTTAGGTGACAGCGCATATGCCGTGTGGGCATTTATCCTAACTCCATACCTCAACCCTTCCACCCCAAGTGAGAGAAGATACAATGTGGCACATAAAAGCACGCGCAACATTGTGGAGCGCACCTTTGGACTTCTAAAAAGCAGGTTCCGTTGCCTCCACAAAAGTGGAGGTGCACGTCAGTACCGCCCCATCATCTGCTGGAAAATAATAGCAACATGTGCCATGCTGCATAACCTTGCCTCAAAGAAAGGAACAGCAGTGGAACCAACTGACTCTGAGGACGAGGGTGAGGACTGTCCACAGCCAGAGCACAGCGCAGCAGGTGTGGCAGCAGCACCAGAAGGGAGACACAGACGGGCTGAGATAACACGCAACAATTTCTGAGTAAGTAAGGATACACAGCCAGTTACTGTAAGTGAGCGACGGTGTTTAATTATCATAGCACACCACCACAACATGAAGGGTGTCACATGCCAGGCCTAATATAAATGCAGTTTCCAAAACCAAAACGGGTTACACCACCCATTTCGGTAAACCATGTGATGGCTGGCATTACTTCCTGTGCCCACACGCTGCACTGCTGCATTCCTTGGGCACACTGTCCTCACTGCCAGTCTGTCCTGTGGCAGCGCTGTGCCGTTCGCTGCACCTCCTGGACTCTGTGATAGGTGGCGTGATGCTACTGCAGCTAGTAGCCTCTTCACTATCCCCCCCATCACCTGTAGTGGCTACCTGGTTGGTCTGTAGCACTTCTAGTGCACTGGTCACTGTGACCAGCCCCCTTGCCACATCACGGCTGCAGTGGGCCATCTCCTCCTGCATGGCCACCGAGCGCCTCCAGAGCAGAGAGGTGGCAGTGGAGAGGCGGTTCACCACCTTGGTGTAGTTGTCAAGTTTTTGCCTCTCCTTGCGCCTTGCCAAACGGTCCTCATCCAATTTGCTGCACAGCAGCCTCACTGCCTCGGACGTGTCCCTCATGCCCTCAGCCACAGTATTGTTCATGGAACAGATGCCCTTCTCTATTCGCAGCATGTGCCCATTAATCTGTACCATCTGCCGCTGGACTGACCTTATGACTTTGCCTTGCAGGCGCTGCACCTTTAGCATGTAGACCGGCGAACACACTCTCATCATCGCCCTGTGAAGGTGGACTGGCTGCCCTTGCCCTGCGGCGTCTGGCACGTGTATGGGCGCACTCTGTGGGGGACTGTGAGCCTGCACCGTTGGCATCCTCAGCCAACGTGGACTGTTGTCCTCCTATGCTGTCCTCCTTGGACAGCTCCATCTGCTGGGGGCTGGCCTCTGCATGCCTCCTGGCTCGCGTTGATGGTGGCGGTGTCGATGGTGATGGTGGTGGTGATGGTGATGGTGATGGTGATGGTGATGGTGGTGGTGGTGGTGGTGGTGGTGGTGGTGGTGGTGATGGTGGTGGTGGTGAAGGTGGTGGTGGGGTGGTGTGCCCTGCGGGCGATAGGACCTCCTCCTCTTGTGTCCTCTCTGTCCTGGGTGCCTTTCCTTTGCTCCCCTCTGCAGTCCTGCGCGATGGCTCGCCTGTGAAGACAGAATGTACATTTGCTCACTTATCTGGCAGCATTTGTGTAATAATAAATTTCATGTCTGCCAATCAAACTGACTGTCCTCTGCTTGCTAATTGCTGATGTGTGTTACATGCCTTTGGGTTCAGTGGACTGACTGTTCTGACATGTGTTACTTCTGACTACATCTCGCATAAGGCATTGCTGGTTTTTAGTAAAACATGTACTGGAGTGGGATTCACAATGCCTCGTTGGGGATTGGGGTTAGGGACTGGGGGCACAGCAAGCAGTGCATGCATCTTACCTTGTTTGTTGCCAGCTCTGGCTGAGCTGTCTGCATCCCCAATCCCACTCACACTCTCCGGCTGGAGGGTGGACTCGACCAGGAGATCCAGGGCAGTTGGTGCAGGTGCTATGTTTCTCCCTCCAACTATATGGTTGGCTTGCTTCTTCCTCTCTGCCAGCCTCTCCTTAGCACGCTTCCTCAGGTCATACCAGTGTGTTTTTTGAGTTCCTCAATGGAGCGCTGGGTTACGCCAATGGCATTGCTTTTTTCTTGTATGACCAGCCAAATCTTCCTTTTCTGGGATTCAGGCACGTGCAGAGACTGTTTCCCAAAACGTTTGTTGCGGTCCTTAGTGACATCCTCAATAAGGACCTCCAGCTCCCTCTCGCTGAATTTGTGCTTCCTCTTTCTTTCAGCTGCATCCTTCTCCCTCTCCTGGTTGTCCATAGTTGCTAAGTGTTGTCAGCAAATAGTTTGTAGAGTTGGTCCTGGCTTGTTTGCTGTGCTCCCTGCCTCACAAACAGCTTCAGGATCAGTGCAGCTGAATGGGTGTGGCCACTTCCTGTTTGGGAGGTAATGAGGATGCACAGGATTGGCTGATTCGACAATTACCGATTTTTTAAATTACCGAATCGCTAATTACCGAATCGGTATTAAGGAATCAGTGATAACGATTCGGTAATGGGGAATCGGTATTTAATTTTACCGATTCTTTCCGAATAGCTAATTTTTACCGCTTATTACCGATTCGGTAATTTTTACCAACTTTTTACGTACATCTGTAATACCGAGTTCTTAATAGCGATTCGGTAAAAATCGCTATTGAGGACTCGGTATTTCAGGATTACCTACATCTGGCCCATAGTGTGCACAGAGTCCAGTGAGTCCCCAAAGGTATGGCAGAGGTTAAAGTAGATAATACGTTACTCTCAATTTTTAGCTGGGCTGAGGAGTTAGGCTTATCAGAGGTAGTGTGAATGCATTGGGAGTACATACTCATACAAGGCAGGAACACACACTCACTGACTGACTCCAGGCCAATGTTTCTAGAAAAATATTACTTTAGTTATTTTTGTTTCTAGGAACAAGTTGAACTCAGTTACAGGTAAGTAGACAGTCATGCAATACTTTCAAATTACTGGCAATAGGTTTGTGTAGTATCAAACAATACTTTGCATGTGAATGAAATGATTTCCAATGCAGAAAGAGATACTTTTTATTCAGGATCACACTTACAATACAGTGAGAGACCAATGCAATCCTATGGGAAAAAGACAGGTGAGTAACTTACAGGTAAGTAAGCGGTTTTCAAGTTCAGTCTCCGGGGGCTTGGGTCAACACTGGGCAAGGGTCTGCACTGCACTGCACCCCCAGCAGCATTGGGACAGGCGGGTGCAGAGGTCACTGGCCCCAATTTTATCCTATGGAGGCTGAGGGCACATCTAAGAGGCACCGGTTGCAGGCAAGTACCTGTGGTTCAGGGACACAGGCCCTGGGGGTTGAGGTCAGCACTGGAGGGGCCACCAAATAGCACAGAGCCTGCACCACCAACTGCACAGGGGCGGACAGGTACAGAGTGCAAGGGAGTCGTTGGGAGCCCCGTTGAAACCAATGGAGATCCTCGGTTGAGGAAAATGTTTACAGGCTCGATTCTGAAGGCTGGCCGAAGGAATCCCAGGACTGTAGAGGTAAGTTGGATATTGGGGGATGCCGGGACACTGTTGGTTGGACATACACAGGCCGGGGGCTGAAGGTGCGTCTTTTGGCGTTGGGTTTTCTCACCAGATCCGGTTGCGTCAGGGGGACCCTTCAGGTTGAGAATGCAGGCGTCGAGGGGAAGGTCAAGAGAGGTTGTCCAACACAAGATCCCAGGCCAGGATCGGCAGGGAGACTTCACTGGGTTGGTGGCTCATCTGGACTCAGGCCGTGGGAGTCAGGTGCAGAGTGGTGCAAGTGTCGCAGATCCACCTGGATTCGGAGTCCTTGTGTTGGTTTCTTCCTGAACAAATCCAGAGTCCACAGGAGACAAGAGACTTTGTTGAAGACAGCACAGGGCCCCGGGGTTCTTACAGATTGCTGGCTGTGGGCCACACCAGTTTCTTGGGGAGGGTTGCTGGAGGAGAAGACAGGGTGGCAGGGCAGGGGCCAAGTCTGTTGCTGACTTCTTCTCCACTGCTGCACAGCTCTTTGGTCCTTCTTCATAGGTCATTGAATCTGAGGAACAAAGTTCAGGGAAGCCCTTAAATACTAAATTAAAGGGCGTTACTGAGGTTGGGGGTGCAATAGCCACTGGCTGCTGTCCCATGGGGTGACCACATCCCTTGGATGCCCCCTCCCTTTGGGAAGAGGGGCACATTCCTGTTCCTATTGGACCTAATTCTCCAATTCGAGATAGAGAATTCCTAAGAGAGGGTTCACCTCTGCTCCTGGCTACCCTAGGGGTGTGCCAGGCTAAGGTTGACAGCCCTACGCTGTTTACTAATTTTCTCGCCTGTCCTGCAACCAAAAGTGGGGCTTGGATAGGGGGCTAGCATCTCCACTTCTTGGAGCTGCCCAAATTAACACATTACCAGGTGAGAGCCTTTGAGTCTCACTGCCAAGTGTTGCTGCTCCTGCCAGGGGAAGGTGTGAAGCATCTCCACCCAGAGCAGGTTTTGTTTCTGACCTCCGAGAGCACAAAGGCTCTCACCCCATGAGGTCAGAAACCTGTCTGGTGTTGGCCGGCTGGCTGGCTAGCGGGGACCAGTCAGCCAATACATTAGGAGTTGGTCGTTTTTCAGGGGGCATCTTTAAGATGCCCTCTGAGTGCATTTTATAATAAATCCAACACTGGCAACAGTGTGGGTTTATAATGCTGAGATGTTTAGTACCAAACTTCCCAACTTTCAGGAAAGCCATCAAAGGGCTGTTGAGTTCGTATGACAAACTCCCAGCCCATGTACTCAATATGGCTTCACCGCACTTACAATGTCTGTGAATGGCACAGACACTGAAGGGGCATATTGCTCTTGCAGCTATGCCCTCACCTGTGGGATGGTGCACCCTGCCTTAGGACTGAGAGGTCTGCTAGAGGGGTGACTTATCCATGCCATAGGTAGTGTTGGTGGGCATGGCACACAGGGATGTGTGCCATGTCGACTCTTCAGTTTGGTCTACACCAAAACATGCAGCATGCAATGGCAGTGTGTGGGTGTTAAGGTGAGGGGTCGCTGAGGGTGGCATAATACATGCTGCAGCCCTCAGAGGCCCTTTCTGGTCACAAGGCCCTTGATACCAGGGGGGCCTTTCACAGTTAGACTTACATGTGGCCCAGAGGTGTGCCAGTTGTGGAAACAAGTGTATAGTTTTGGGAAAGAACACAGGTGCTGGGGCCTGATTAGCAGGGTCCCAGCACACACTCAGTCCAGTTAGCATAGGGTATCTGTCAAAAAGTTAGGGGGTAACCATTCAAAAAGGGGCACTTTCCTACAGTCATTGACGCTCAATGGTCCTCAATAGGGCTTGGTTGCATCCAGGAATTAATTTCTTACATGGACATCAATCAATCATTCAATCAGGGATTTATAGAGTGCACTACTCATCTTTGAGGGTCTCAAGGCACTGGAGGGTGGGAGGGGTTTTGGGCAGCTCCAAGGTCATTCGAAGAGCTAGGTCTTGAGGTCCTTTCTGAAGATTTGCAGTATAGGGCTTCGTCTGATGGTTATGGGGGGTTTGTTCCAGGTCTTGGCCGCGATATAGTAGAAGGCTCTTCCCCCTGTTCTCGCTCTGTGGATGCGTGGGACCTTGGCAAGTGCTAGGTCGGCAGAGCGGAAGTTTCTCATGGGGGGTAGAAGGAGATTCTTTTGTTGAGGTATTCTGGACCGGTGTTATGGAGGGCTTTGTAGGCCAGGGAAATTGAGTTCTTATGTGCGGGCTTTTGTCAAGTCTGAGTAGAATGTGTGTGTGTGTGTGTGTGTGTGTGTGTGTGTGTGTGTGTGTGTGTGTGTGTGTGTGTGTGTGTGTGTGTGTGTGTGTGTGTGTGTGTGTGTGCGTGCGTGCGTGCGTGCGTGCGTGCGTGCGTGCGTGCGTGCGTGTGTGTGTGTGTGTGTGTGTGTGTGTGTTAGATTCCTCACAAAACAGCCTGAGGCTTAGACATGTGAAGAAAGAGAGAGGGGCCTACTTAAGTTCTGTAAGAGAGGATGAAAATTTAATAAAAGTGCTGAACCCACAGCTCCAGTGGTCTTGACACATTAACTGATGGTAGGTTATCAACAGCTTCAAGAGCCACAGAGAGGTCTAGCATATTGAAGGTGCCAGGGTTGTTGAGTTCAATGGCATATAGGGTCATCAGCTACCTGGAAAAGGACCTGTTCTGTGGATCTGATGGAGAAGAGCCCAGTTTGCTTCTCATTTATTAAACAATACATCTCAAAGACCACTTCTGACTGAATGGAAAGTGTGCATCCAAAGAGTTTGGCAAAGGCAGGTTGATTAATAGGGAATAGTTTTTTCGGTCTGCAAATTTAATTTAAGGGAACACTTCTGAGAAGGGGTGGTAGCAGACTCTTTTGCCAGCATTTGATAAGATGAAGCAGAAGACAGCTGATCACTCAGGCATGATTTTTGGCCAGGCTAGGGGTCAACAGGGAAGCCAGACTGCTTGAAGGAGCTGAGAGGCATTTGTATCTCAGAGAGTGATCTAAATGAGCCGCTTTTATCAGTGAACCACTGTTGGAAGGGCAATGAGGTTGGAAGCTGTAGCGTTGTGTCCAGATGAGAAAATGTGAAGTCTTTCCAAAATGAGACAATCATCTAAGAGAAAGGGAGAAGATGTGCCTTAATGGTCAGAGCTGCCAAATTTGAAACTAGGGATCCTGGTTTGAGTCTCAACGGCGGCTCAACATCCTATGATTCTGGGCAAATCACTTTATCCCCCGTACCTATGGACAGCATCTGGATACCCTCACGGGTGATTAGCTGCGCTCTACAAAGTATTATTCATTTATTCATAAAATACTGACCCATTCTTTATAGAAGGAGGAAGAGGATGTGAGAATATAACTTGACTGTTTATGTATCTGCTTGTATAAACGCATGTGTACGAATGTCAGTAGCAAACTATATCTGGGCTGCATAGATTATTTCAATAAGAACGACCCTGGACTGTGGACCAGGGATATGATTATGGAGTGTGGAGTACGAAATTCTATATTTATGCTATTTTGCACTAAAAATAAATACCCTGCACTATTAGTGACTTTCACCCATTTCCAGATCCTTTTCTGTATTATTTTGCACTAAAGCATTTGCACTTTGTTACCTTATTGATAATCCATTGAACTGGGTTGGAAATGTACCTTTTCTGCAGGGTCACCCCAGATGTTTTACTTCTGTTGCTGAATTCTTTTCATGTTGGCCCTAGGACTCTGTCCACTTTACTCCTCCTAATCAGAGGTAAAGTGCTTTCCTCTCCTCTCGAAAGCAGTTAAAATTGGTGTACTCCTTACTGGAACATTGAATTTACTTATAAGTCCCTAGTACATGGTAGTACAGGTACCTAGTGCTGGTATGTTAAATACTACCACTGGGCAGCAGCACTCATTGGGCCACCCACTAAAGTAGCACTATCAACATGTTTCCAATCCTCCCCCTGCAGCCTAGGTGTGAAGTTTAAACTGCCATTTCAACCTGGGAAAAAAAAACTTTTTGTGAGGCCTACACTTCCTTTTTAATACCAACCAGTCACCCTACGGTAGGTCTTAAATGCTCACAGAGTATGGTGCCCGTTAATTAAAAAGTTTGAGAGGTATAATATATTTAATGTTTACATGTCCTGGCAATAAAAAGCCTTCAGTCGTTTTTCAATGTGGCAAGATTGCCTCTCTCGTAGGATAACACCGGTTTACACTATTACATTTAATAAGTGCAAAATTCAGTTTGGGAGTAGCTGGAAAATGGTTCAAGGACTCATTTTACTAGTAGTTTATAATCCGACTTAATGGTGAAGTCAGATTTTATATTGCTATTATGGAAAATACACTTCATAAAATTGTTATTTTCCCAACCAAAAAATAAAAGGCTTTCCTGCCAGTGTCCACATGTCACCTAACCCATGATCACTCCCCTGTGGTGAGATGTGTATTACTCCCAGTAAGTGGACAAAGGGCTCTGTATATGGGGTGGGTGTCTCCTTCCTTGACAGGATGGCCTAGGGGTCTGTGCCCTTACCCTTCCTGAGCCTCAAAATATGCCTATCTTGTCACTGGCAGATGAAGCTTACACCTAGGCTTGCATCCACTTTGTATCTTTAGTCAGGCTGGCACCAAACCCAGTGAGAGTAGAGGAACTGACCAGAACTGGATTAGGGGATGGCCAAAGGCTTGCCCTTCACCCAAAGGTTTGCACTGAGCATGAAAGTGGACACAATAGACCTCTCTTCAGAACACTGCTGGGCCTGTGGGGAATTAGAAGAAGATCTGCCCTGCTGTCTGAAACCTGAAGGAACACCAGACCTGCTTGCCTTGAACCCAAGACCCCAGAAGTAACTCCAAGATCAGTTGGCTGACCTGTTTCAGCAACAGGGACCAAGCAAACTTCCAGAGAATCTTTTCCTGCAACTGCTGAGCTGACTTGTACCGACTGGAACCTGCTGCTGGTCTGTGTTGGGGTGAGTCCTAATCCCCAAAAGGTGCTTCTCAGATCCTTGACCATTCGCTCAAGTTAGAGTGTACTCCTCATGTCCAGATCTGGCACTTGGAAACTTTTTACCAACTTTCTGCCTGGAGTACCAACGGAGAATGGCATCTCCATCAAAGCCGTAGCGTCTAACTGCCAGTCAGCCTGAGCTTGATGGCTGGTCTCACTGAAGAAGATCTGACTTCCAGAAAAGTTTTCAAGTCCAAACGTAGAGGGATTCATCAGCATCGACGTCGAGCAGCAACCCTGCAAGACCTTCCTGGGCACAGACTTCCGACTACGCTCACACAGAACTTTTCCACCTTCATCGATAACCTCACCAGGATGCTGCTTTTTAGCAACCCACCATCATCGAGTCCCGCTTTGGATCCAGTTTGCAGCTTGCCCTACCAATGACTCGTCGTCTACCACTTTTTCACGATAAAAGTTTCTAAGTCCGAAGGAAGAATTTCCACCAGAACAAACCCGGTACCTGTATCCGACTCGCAATCCACCGCAGTCAGCCTTAACTTTGACTTTGAACCAGTCTAGCATGAACAGATAACCTCAGTTGGCACTTTATGCTTTTTTCGTGCTTTTTTTTAAATACAAACTTTAAAAATTAATTTCTCCAGTTCTACTTATTGAATTTTTGTCGCTTTTGTGTCATTTTATTTATTAAACTGTACTCTTTTTTTCTAAATGGTTTGGGATATTTCTTGGGTTGTGTTTTCACTTTAGTATTGTTTCAATGGTGCATAAATACTTTACTCATTGCCTCAAAGTTAAGCCTGACTGCTTTGTGCTAAGTTACCAAAGCGTTAAGTACAGGTTTATTTAGTGACTTTAGTGGTTTACGGCAACAGAGATTGTGATCTTACAAATTGTATACCTGTATTAGGCCCGGATGAGATGATAGGCACACCGCCCCAAAAATACGTTTATGCATTAGCCTAGTGCTATTTGGGCTTTATATCAGTCAACAGTGCTATGATCAATTATATCATTCAACTGTATAGAGTTCCTCTTGGGTTAGTTCTTAAAAGTTCATTAGGTCGAGCCTAGCGCAGCGCTCATGCGCTGCCCTAGGAGGATGCCTTTTGGTATCACTCCAGACTTTCTGAAAACTTGTGCGTGTGGCTTTAGATTTTCCACACATTGTATTGGCCTTTGCGTGTGGCTTTCAAAAATGAAAGCACGCAATTGGCCAAAGGCGGGTGCATGTCCCACCTTTTTCAGTAAATGTTTACTCCCACGGCATCCAGCTTGCGGGAGCGAGCAAAGGCGCACAGGGTGCCATCTGTTGTGGATCGGGTTTGCTTTCACTTTCGCGTCCTTGTGGCTCCGCTTGTTTACATTTGCCTGTCTCTGCTCATTTCCCTGCCACAAAACCTTCATAGGCGCTGCCTTTTTCGGCGCCCGCTGTGCCGCTCTTAATCTCCCCGTGCCCATGGCCACACCATCTTACCGCTTCCACAACAGTGCATGCCCGCTCTTTACTCCTGGGGATTTCAACGAGAATCCCATGCTTGTTTTGTATTTTAATCTGCCGCCCATGTATGCATTACCAAGCATGCCACTGGGCACCGGCCTCAGCAGACTGCGTTCATCAATGGAACTCGATTTCCCTGAATGAAAGAGCATTGCGCCTATGATCGAGCCGGGATCTTATGACCTCAGATATAGTTCTGTTGATACCAGGTACTGTTCTCGCTTGTCCTCTCCTGTTTTCTAGATCTGTGCTCCCATACCTCAGGTTGGGGGCCTCTGAGGGCAAATATAGCTCTCTCGAGCCACAGGCTCACTTACACTTTTATCCATAGTTTTAAAATGAGGAATGGCATGAACACCAGTATCAGACCTCTAGCATGCTGCTGCTGTACAAAAACACATTTTGTTTCACAGTGAAAGTTGTCGGTGGATACAGGGGGTCTAGGCAAATCAGGACAGGACATTGCTTCTGGAAGGCTGATGGGGCTGAGGCAGACCAAGTCAGAGTTCGGGGTTTATATCCTGTCCTGAGATGTACTGTGCTGTCGTCGCTGTTCTCCCCAGCCCTATTGCATTTTCACAATTAAAGGACTGCCAGGAAACCATCCCAATTTCCATGTTGGGAATTCTGCTTTTGTCTTATTTCGGGAGTCCAGTCTTTACAGGAAAACGCACAAGCGCTTCGAATCAGGTCGGTCCTCAACGTGCAGTATACACACCTGCTTGCTTATTTCCATAGGCCTTCGTTGGATGATGCAGGTGTGACGTGTGCACCAGAACACTTCATTATAGACTCATCGATGCTTATGCCAATCAGCACCTATTCCATTTTTGTCACTTTCTCCTAGCACCTTGTCTCCACTACTTCTATCTAATTAAAGTACTATTTCACAAAATCCCTCCCGTTGTTTATATCCCACAACTAACAATAAAACTATAACAAAAAATATTAAAACAAGCAAGGAACAATTGACAGCATTGCATAAACAGATAAACTAGAACACAATTTTGGTGTTAAATCTGGTTGTTAGTAGGATACTTCAGCTGTATATAATGTTTTTAGGTTATATATAAGATGCCAGAAATGGTTATAACACTTTTTTTATTATAACTTATACATTTTCAACATGCTGCACAACATTCACAATGCTCTACCACACATATTAAAAACATTAACAAAGCCAATAGCTCTGTCTAAACACTTATAACGCCCCAAAGGCGAGACCTATTGGCTATGCCAATGCTTGTTTTAACTACGGGACGAACCAACGCTGGCAGAATTGTTTTTTGTACTAAAGCATTTCCACTTTGTTACCGAACATACAATCAATTAAATTGCATATCTACATTAGGCCCGGATGAGATGTGGGGTGCTCCCCGAAAAGAATACTCTAGTGCATTAGCTTATGGTTGCTTGGGTCTTTTTATCAACAGTGTTCTAAACAATAATTTTACTTAACTGCATAGAGGTTTCTCTTGAGTCATGTTCTTAAAATATACTTTTTACTGTGAGATGAAACAGGGCTGGGAGAACTGGCTGCCTGTTTAACCTTTCCCTTTGTTTTGCCCACACTCCCTAATCCCTTCTTAACTGTTTACGGGGCATATTATCAAGAAACGGCATTAAAATTATCGCCGCTTTAGTGGCCGAAAACTGCCGCTAAAGCAGCGATAATGGGCTTGATAATTTGCCCTTGAGAATTTCCCATAGAAGCCCATGTTCTGGTGTCAACATGGGCTTCTATTGGAATTCTCTGCGGCATATTATCAAGCCCATTATTGCCGCTTTAGCGGCAGTTTTCTGCCGCTAAAGCGGCGCTAATGTTCACGCCGTTCTTCATAATATGCCCCAGCATTTGTAATTGTATCTCTGTTTGTCTATTTGTTACGACTAACTGCTGAAAACAATAAAGGATTACATGACTTGAAGACCAAACTAGCACAGCCTACACTAGGCATTCAGTGCTGCACCAAAACATCACTTGTAGCCATTTTCAAAAACTGAGCTATTTGTAGCCACTGTGTGTTATTGGTGTTTTCTAGCTGAGTAAGGTGACTGGACAGAAGAAGATTCCTTAATCTCTGATTTATAAGAATGTCCACAGCCTGTAAACTAATGAAATACGTTACAGTGAATTTAGAGTTGTATGGGAAGCCTGGTTGGATGTCTGATATTGCATTATGTTATTACAAAAATGATTAAAATATACTTGGCATCTCGTTTGCCACACAACCGTGAATGGTGCTGAAAATGTGAATATGGTCATATTTCTGACTGCACCTGTGGACTGTAAAGGGGTGGGGAGTATTGGGTACTGAGCTTGAAAACCAGGAAATATTGCCTAAATCTGTGCCAAATTGATAAGCTATCCAGTACCAAAGAGAAGTAAAACTTACTCTGAGCAGCCACCAACTCTGTTATTAATGAGTCAACAAAACCCAAGCCTAAGTGCCAACCTTAGTCGGAGGTATAGTCATCTACCTGAACCAGGAGAAGCCAAAAATAGCTGTGGTTTTCAATTCTATTTTCTTCTGTATATATATTTACAGCCCTGAAACTTCAATTTGACTCTAGTAACAAAATTGTGCAGAAGTATAATTTCTGTAGGAGGTTACATAAGGAGATGGAGAAAGACAGTGGTGGAATGGTGATTGCCATGCACAGGTACTTTGAGGCAGACTTGTGTCAAAATGGTTCAAACTTCAGTGCAGACAATGGGTTTGCAAAGTACAGGCTCATTAGAGAACTTCTGAATGGATACTAATGGTCTTAAACTCGAGAGGAGGATGTTCCAGTGCAGGGTGTCTAGGGGAGAAAATGTAGTAAAGTAGGAAAAAGAACATGTGTTTGAATGGGGTCAAAATGTGCTGATTTGCTGAGCAAAGTGAGCAAGGCCCCATTGTACTATCTCTCTCTCACTCTGGGGAAGGGGAGTTCCGCCATCCAGGGTAACTTGGGGAAAGATACGGGTATTAGTACAGAGTAAGCACAGATGCAGATCACTATCAAAAATCCCAAATGTTGGCTCATAGATCAATTAAATAGTCTTTAGGCCCAACAAGTTCCTTTTGACCAAGGTTAATGCTCTAACAGCAAACTTCCTGGGCCAGATTCACACAGGTAAAGTGAGACGAAAGTCTAAGTTTATGACTTTGGGTAATCACAAAGGGCATTTACAAGTAGTAAATGCCCTTTGTGAATACTGAAAGTCTTGAAGGTAGACTTTCATCTCACTTTACCTTTGGTTAAACGGGCTCCTATTTGTGATATTAGGCACAGTGTCTCAGTCTGTGCAAGCACAGGCCAGCATTACCTGGTCATGTGATGTGGCAAATCAGAGGGGCAGGTCAGTGCAGCCAGTGACTTCACACTCCTGGGCTCGAGAGTCAGCAACAGGGGACCGCAGGGAGTGGTCTTGTGCCTTCCTTAGCTACTGGGTTAGACCAACCTGCTTGACTAGCTCGTCAGTAATTCGCGAAACACAATGCAGACTTGGGGGCAGATTTACAAGCCCCATGCGCCACTGTTGCGTCATTTTTAACATGGGGAAAGTGATGCAAAAGTGGCGCAAGGGGTTTGTAAATCTGCCCCTTGGTGTACAACTTCTTATGTAGCTCACACCAGGAACTGCACCAGGACATCAAGGGATGCTTTATGCTTTGGGTCAGAGCCAGCTTCGCTCCCCACCAGTAATTAGCTACTTCTGAGTGTTCCACAGTCCAGGAACATACCAAGCTTCTCCTGCTGGACAGGTACTCTGCTTTCCTCTCTGATGACAGTCAGGCTTCTAGGCACTTAGGGTCAGACTTCAGCTGAAGTCACCTCTGGGAGACTAGCTGTTATGTAGACACCAGCCCGGGTTACACAGCAGTTCTTTGAATACACTGCACAGCACTCTCTTCCTTGGTTAAGGAAAACTTGGAACTGGAACAAAGTGAGATATTTAGATTTCCCTTTTTTTTCTAATTTTCCACACAGTGATGTGAATCCACTGTCTACGGCTTCTGAACAGGTTTGGGTTGGTACTCTTACAACTGTCATTTTCCGGCTATTCCTCAGACACAACCTTAGTGCAAGGGGGCGGCTCTCACAGCAGGCAGCGATGGGGCTGGCTTGCTCAAAGCAGGATTAGACAAACAAATATAATATGGAGGGTGAGGTCTTTGCACCTGACTGGCACTTTCCTGAAGCAGTAATGAATGCCAGTCCAAAGGACAGGACTTGAAGTCCCCCCCTCCCCCCCCCCTCCCACCCCTCACCCCTACCATCTATCAAATGAAAGCGCTCAGGCAGAAGCAATCAACAACTTGCTAACAAGGCACTTGTTGAGTTTTTAAAGGCAGCCATGTGTTTGTCCTTCTCTTGAATGTCTGGATCTCCACCCTCCCTTGGACAGTGGGTGTGTCACGAAGGAAATGAGTCCTCGGTCATCAGTGAGTAGTTCATTTTGAGAACCCAAAGATACAAGTGCCAAATGAGGTCATGTAGCATGAAAAGATGTCAGGGCCAAGGACCAAACCTTGGAGGAATGCCTAATATAGGGGAGGTGAGAGGGGTGGGAGGTGCACCAGGAAACGGGAGACTTGTCTGCAACACAGGAGGGAATTCAAGCTTGCAATGTGCTACGGATGCCAAGAGAGGAAAGGGAGGAGAGAGTGCTGTGTAGGCCGGCCTAAAGTGCAGAGGGCATTAGACAACAAAGGAAGGTGAATAGGACAAGGGCAGTCGCAGTAAGAATTAGTAAAGAAAGAGAAGATTAGGGGAAGGCAGTTTTAGAGTAATGTTGCTGACAGAACCTTAAAGTAAAGCTAAAAAGGTTGGCACTTATAGCAGGACAGATTATTTGAGAGAACCACGGCTAACGCTATTCGCTGAATTGTTGACAATGGCACTGTAGTACATAAATAGGTGTGTCCATTTATTATCCAACTATCATAACTGATCCCATCCGAAAAAAATATTGCAATTATGTACAAAAAGCATGAAATATAAAATCAGTACTTTATGTCAAAGTAAAATTCTAAAAACAGGAAGACATAAAACAAAAGACAGGCCAATCGAAGATTCTGATGTAGCTATAAATTAGGGAAAACAAAATCAGGAAAGACTGAATGGAAGACATGTTGCTCAGCTTCCCAAACAGATGGAGATCCAAGGAGCAAGTGATTTACACTGCGAGGGAGAGTCTAAACGCAACAATGAACTCTTGCCCAATGTGATATAGAAAGAAAAGTCATAAAACTACTAGAAGGTCTGTTCTGAGGAGTGAGCAGTGCAACAATCATGTGCACATGGAGACAAAATGGTCCACATCAGATATGAAGACCCAATTTTGCACAGGTGGATATGGGCTCCAGGGTGCCATTGGTTTTTGCGGGGCAATTGATGTGGCATAAAAACACACTGGCAGCTGGGGCAGATCGCAGAAGATGGTGCTCTGGCATGCCTGGCCCTGTTTCACACAACTGCAGATGCCTGCAGACATATCAGGAAGGCATAGTGCCCTGTTGAGAATATTGACGTCATTATTTAGCAGACTAAAAAGCTATAATGTAGTCTCACTCAACATGAATTAATTTTTGGGCAGCGAGCCACCAAGCACAGCTGATGGGGTTGGATTTCTGCAAGCTTTGCATCTGAAGGGGATGCTTTGCAGTGTTGTATCTGTATTTTTCATAGTTGCTTTTACCAGGATGCAGAGTGGAGGTTGACACAGAGGCCCAGTCTGCTAATGGAAAGTGACACATCCATGTGTTCACGTCCCATTAGTCAAGGCTTATGAATAGATTTATAATGCTTGAGGGAAACTGGCAGTGTTACCCTCCACTCCACTTGCTTGACCCCTCCCTCTCATACCTTTCTCCCTTGCATCTCTTTGGCTGCCACATGACTGGCGCTGTCACAAAACAGTTGGTTGTTTTTGTGACAGCTAGAGAAAAAAAAGCGAGAAAATCTGGAAAAAATGCAATTGCTCTCCTTTTAATGAAACTGTCATATAGCTATCTTAGCTAGTTATTAGTGTATATTTCTGGCAATTGCAGCGTCATTTCAATGTTAACAGTGAATGCAGAGGAATATGCGCCAATGCACACTCAGGTACTACTAGCCTGCCACCTAAATGACCTAAAGACATCCAGAAACGACTGGAATATTTAATGTAAACATTCCTGAAACCAAAGTAGTCTATGTGAGTGTTAGGGGAGGCCACTGTGTAAATATCCAGGGTTGGTCTGGCCTTTAGGGCAAATATGACAAGTCAGGTGGAGGATGTTTTGTTGGCTGTTTGTGGGTCTGTGTTATGGTCTGTTTGGAAGATTTAGCAGTTGATTTCCCTGATATTAAAACAAACATTGCCTGCAGCAAGCTCAAGTCCATGCCCGCTCCCATACTATGCATACCATTAATAGAGCGTCTTTACAAGTTCAAAGCTGCCCCACTTTGCAAACATGGGCAATTCTTTTTAGCTATTTAATTCACTAATGGGGGCCATTTTTAGGTCCAGCCTAGCGCAGCGCGCATGCACTGCTTAGGAGATGACCTTTTGGAATCAGTCTGCACTTTCCTAACACTCGTGCGTGTTGCGGCATCTACCTTGAGGGAGCGAGCAGCAGCGCGCAGGGGCGATCTGTTTCTAATTAGCGTGGCCGCGGGCTTGTTTACATTTTTCTACTGTCTCTCTCCCCAGCCTGTCTCACCCTCGTTTTGGATTCTGGATGACATAAAGAGAATAAACTCACAAGGTGTAGAGTTAAGTGCAGCCGTTTCTTCTTTTAATCGTACTTTGTGTCCCTGTGAACCCGCTATGTCCCATACATGCTGCAGCATCACATACGGCCATGTATTTTAGGGGAGGATACACTCTTGCGTACACTTTGACCAGGGGGCTACAGTTTGTAACAAGTGCCGCCAGCCACCGTGTCAAACGCTGCGTGCGAATTTCGGGCAGCTGTGTTTTTGCAGAGAGCTTCCGGTCAAACAAACAGTGCCGCTTTTGAGCAATTCCAAAGCATCAGAATCATCTGCCACACACAGCTGTTCGTCTCCTCTCTCTTTTTTCCGGCCTGTCCCCGTTTGTATTGTTTAAGTGGACCGCGGCACCGTGTGGAAGTCAGGCATATTTGAATGTATGGACGAAAGAGCACTGAAAGCAATTTAGAGGAAGAAGCTTATATTTTAAAAATGTCAGCACTGTGAGGTCCAACCCTTTGTTTTTAAAAACAGAAGCAGAACCTGGCGTTTTACCCTTGCTTCACTCGCCAAATATATAAAAGAAAATATGTTTAGGATGTCAGTGGGAAGTTTGTGGTATTTTCAGCACTTCATATTGGCTTCTAAGCACTCGACGGTGTGGATATATCAAGAATTTGAGCACAGTCTTCATTCCGATCGGACTACATACACTTTGTAACTCGACCAGGACCTTAAACTTGTTTATTATCGGGCTTAGCGCTCAGAAGTGGCAGATAGCATCACATCACTCTTAAAAACCCCAGCATAAAAAGACCTAAAGAAACTTGAAATTGGTTTATTACACCACTGCAGTTTTATCATAATGGAGGACGCTCGGATCAAACCTGTTTTCAGTTTGATTGGATTGAAGAAGAGGAGAATGTGCCGCACACAGTTAATAATAATAATTATAAAGCCATTTCTAAAGCGCCTGGCTGCACTAAAAATAGTGTGTCCCCGCGCTGGAATGTTGCCATGTCACAAAAGGCATCGAGATAGAGAGAGCGAAGTAAGGTCAGGGAGAAAAGGAAATTAGTTGGGTGGGAACAAGTGAGTTTTAAGTTTGGCACGGAATCTGGTTTCTGAGGGTTCCATACGGAGGTCAAGCGGTAGTTCATTCCAGTGCCTTGGGGCCAGGTACCTGAAAGAACATCCTCCCATTCTGGCTCTGCGAGTGCGGGGGAGTTTAAACAGCATCGCTCCGGATGATCTTAAGTTCCGGGTGGGGCGGTAAATAGTGAGGAGCTTTTGCAAGTATCTAGGACCTTTGTCATGGGCGATGCGGTGCGTGAAGCATAGGGCTTTGAATTTGATGCGTTCCTTGATCGGAAGCCAGTGGAGCTTAGTTAGAGCATTCTTCCCAGATGCTCTACGGGGCAGGTAAAGTACCAGGCGAGCAGCAGCGTTTTGTACGCACTGAAGACGATGTAAGCCTGTTTTACTTAAACCTAAGAGCAGAATGTTGCCGTAGTCAAGATGGGGTGTGACTAAGGCATGGACGAGTGTTTTTCTGGCGTTGATGGGGAGCAGGTCAAGGACTTTACGGAGAGTTTTTAGTGTACTGAAACACCTACCCGTAACTTTGCTAACCTGTGACCTGAAAGAGAGATCGGAGTCGATCATTACTCCTAGGTTTCTGACAGATTCGGCGGGCATTTGAGGATTTTCCAACGACTAAAAGTTCAGTTTTATCGCCATTAAGGCGCAGGCAGTTGTTATTCATCCATGTTGCCACAGATGACAGGCATTTGGAGAAATTAGTGGCATCTTCCGTGTGGTCAAGCGTAAGCTTGATCATCAGTTGGGTATCGTCAGCATAGGTGACAATATCCACTCCGAAAGCTTCAACAGTATGGGCCAAGGGTTCCATATAAAGGTTGAACAGAGTGGGGCTCAAACTGGAGCCTTGTGGAACCCCATGGGTCAGCTTGCGGGGGGAAGATTTGAAAGGAGGGCAGTGCATTTGGAAACTCCTGTTATCTAAGAAAGATTTTATCCAGGCAAGGGCGGATCCGTTTATTCCCATGTCAGAGAGGCGAGACAACAGCGTTGTGTGCATCACGGTGTCAAAGGCTGCACTTAGATCTAATAAAACCAACGCTGCTGTCGGTCCTTCATCCACCATTTGTCTGAGGCATTCGGTGGAGTAAAGGACGGCTGATTCCGTCGAGTAGCCAGCTCTGAACCCCGATTGGGTGGGGTGAAGAAGGGATTCCTCCTCAAGATAGGTCATGAGTTGGCCGTTGACCACTTTTTCCAAAATTTTCGAGCAAAAGGGAAGAAGGGAGATGGGACGAAGATTTTGAAGTTGGGAAATGTGGGTATTGGGTTTTTTTTTCAGTGGGATGACCTGGGCTGTTTTCCATGCATCAAGCACATGGCATTCTTGGAAGGAGAGGCTAGCAATATGAGTGATCTGATCAATCATGTTTTCCAAGACTCCCTTACAGCGTTTGGGGGGGCACACGTCACAGGGGGAGCCAGATTGTATGCTGTAAGCAATGTTCAGCAATTCCTGTCTTTCGGGTACTTTGAAATGTGTCAGACCGGGTATGATGGTAAAGTTGTCTATGGCAGCCACAAGTTTGCTAGAGGCGTCAATGTTGTTTGTGAAAGTGGCATGTATTTTATCAACCTTGCCAACAAAATAATCAGCTATAGAGTCACATAACTCGCTGGAGTAGGTGTCTTGCGCTACGAGTCTAGTTGGGACCGTTAGCTCTTTATAGATGGTGAAGAGTTCTCTGGTGGGGTTGTCGGCGGATTCTATTCTACTCTTGAAGTGGGCGCCTTTCACTGATCTTATACGTTTGTGATATTTATTTAGTTCTGTTCTATAAAGTGACTTACTTTTATGGTTGTAATTTTTCCTCCATTGTCTTTCCAGATTTTTGCATTTAACTTTGGCTATTTTAAGTTCCTCGGAGAACCAGGGGGCAGTTTTGGTGTGTCTTGCGGGCGGTTTATGTGTCCAGGGTGCTAGCGTGTCTAACGCGTTGGACACCCATGTTTCATAGCTATTCCATGCCTCCTGTAAGGTATTACTAGGGGGTGGAGGCTTTTCAAGTAGGGCAAGTTTAAATGTCTCCTGATTGAATTTTTTCCAGTCTCTACGTTTCTGGGGTAGGGGTTTGTTAGATCTGGATTCTGAAGAGGTACTTTCTATTTCGAACGGGATTATAAAGTGATCTGACCAGATAGTTCTGGTCGGGGGGGAGACCTTAACACCCTCCCAATTGGCAAAGATAGGATCGAGAAGATGGCCTAATTGGTGCGTAGGGGAATTGGATTGTAGGTTGAATTCTAGGGCTTTCAATGCTTCTGCCACATCTTGTGCCTCCCTACAATCCGCCATGTCGAAATGGAGGTTTAAATCACCTAAAATGAGAAATTTTTTACATCAAAGTGCTGGCTGGGTGATCATTTCTATGAGTTGATCACCGAACTGAGCTGCCCCACCGGGCGGGCGGTATATAAGTAGCCCGTTAATGATATTTTTGGTCCCTGCTTTTATTGTGAAAAAACCTCCCTCGCTATTAGGTAGTGAAGCCTTCAATAGGGTGCATTCTAAGTCTGTTTTATGCAATAGAGCAAGCCCCCCACCTCTCTGTTTCTGTCTGTCTAATCTGAGTATGCAGTAGCCAGAAGGGGTGGCTTCGAGAGTTTCAGGCGACGAAGTTTCGTCAAGCCACGTCTCGGTAAGAAACAGAACATCCGGACAACTCTCCGTCAATAGATCATGTATTTCCATTTTATGTTTCTTCAGAGATCTGCAGTTTAGTAGCAACATTTTTAGCTTAGCTGTCGCCCGCTTTTCCTTTATCGAGAGTTGGAAGGTACATTTGCAGGTTTCGCAGACGAGGGGTAAAGCGTCCACCTGTGCGGTATGGAAGCAGCCATCTTTAGGTAATGGGCATAGAGATAATAGTTCTTGTTTAGTATAATATAGCTCCTGTCTGTGGGATGCCGGGGTGTTCCGGGGGACAGGAGAGCCAGGGGGAATGGCCCCAGGCCCCGTTCGGACGCGGACGGGCGCAGACGGGCTTGCCTTTGGCGTGCCTTCGGCGCGCCAGCGGCGCGTCCGCTGCGCGCTCGCGCCATCGCCCTAGATATAGCGCGAGGGAGACAGACGCTAGAACTGCTCCCTACACTACACCCAAGATGGCGGCCGCGTCGGGAAAGAATCAGGTGATAGCAGGTAAGCCTTACTGTGTGCAGCACAACTCGCTGGATTTAAGAACAGATTAAAAACCAGGGAGTGAAATAAAAGAACTTAAAAAGCCCCGTTTTCAATAGCCCCCAATCAAGATTAAGAACACAGTGATAATGTACAATTTTAAAATCGCTATCTGTATCATATAAAACACTGGAAGAACTCACAGACAGAGCAGCGAGCACTTCCCTCCCACTCTCGACTCAAGCCTCAAGAGTGGCAACACAGTGCGCTCGCGCCATCGCCCTAGATATAGCGTGAGGGAGACAGACGCTAGAACTGCTCCCTACACTACACCCAAGATGGCGGCCGCGTCGGGAAAGAATCAGGTGATAGCAGGTAAGCCTTACTGTGTGCAGCACAACTCGCTGGATTTAAGAACAGATTAAAAACCAGGGAGTGAAATAAAAGAACTTAAAAAGCCCCGTTTTCAATAGCCCCCAATCAAGATTAAGAACACAGTGATAATGTACAATTTTAAAATCGCTATCTGTATCATATAAAACACTGGAAGAACTCACAGACAGAGCAGCGAGCACTTCCCTCCCACTCTCGGCTCAAGCCTCAAGAGTGGCAAGAGTTACGACCACGTTGTGTCGTGATTCGTAGGATGCACACATTTCTCTACCCCTTATAACCAGCGACACATCCAAACCCAGACCAAAGTATTTTTGAGCCCAGGGCTTTAAGTGGGCCGGGTCCTGCTGGTGCTCAGCACCGGCGGCAGTTCTAAAAAAGCAGGTGCTGAGACGGGTCTCTAGCAGGCTCTCCATTGTTGCCCTCAGTGTGAAAAAAAAGTCTTCACTCTGCAGCAGTGCCACCCTTCACTGCCTGTGATGTAACTTTAAAGAGACTCGCTGTAATTCTTATATTGTGCTGCATAACTAAACACTTATAAGGTCCCAAAGGCAAGACCTATTGGCTATGCCAATGCTTGTTTATGGTGCCTGAGCCTATTTTCTTTCCCAGTCCGGCCCACAGTGCGTAATACAGGCCCGTGCGGCACAGGGATGGTCCAATCCTTCAAACGGGCCCCTTATTAAACTGAAGAGCAAAGATATGGTAAACTGAGGGGCCCCTCAACTCATTCTGCAGGGGGGGGGGCCGTCACACCACTGCCGACCCTGTAAATAATTATTCGCATAAATTAGTCCATATGCCCATTTTCAAGCACTTTTTGCTAAATTTACCAAAACTGAATGCCTTTTGCACAATCTCTTCCAAAGAAATTTTCCATAGGTATTACCACCAAATACATCTATCTTAAAAATCAGCAAAACAGTAATAATGTAGAAGTAGCCTGTACGCTTAAATGACACGATGTGTGAGCGAGCTATTCGAAATTAGCTTTACTACTTCGTCACTGTTGTTTTTATATGTTCTTACTTAACTGAAAATATGCTCGCAATGTGCGGGGGGGGGGGGGGGGGGGTGCAAAGATGTCCAGCAGAGAGAGGTGTAATTCGAAATAGACGGTCTGCAAAAACCTCCGCTAGAGATGGACAGAAGAGCAAACATCTGCGTGTCGAGTTTACAGAAGGTGCGCAGGTGCAGTAACACCTGGACCCAGAAGTCAGAGTCCCACTGAACGCACCCTGAAAAATGATCCACTGCAAATGTGGTAAAATATAACAATGTTCGGGGGGGAGGGCGAACATTTACTACCTATGCGGTAGATCATTTTTTTCTTGCTTGCACCATGGTCCTCACTAAACCACTGAACTGACGGAATCCAATTACTGTTCACACTTTCGAAGGCTCACCCGTTTGCAGGCACCGTGAGAAACGCCATTGAGAAAGCGCGTCAGAAGTTGGAGCGCGCGACGAGCAGCACGAGGAGGCCTCCGCAGGGCATTCAACGCCCTGATTGAGGGTCTGAATGGAGTGGGCGGGCTTTGGTGCTAGGGTGTGGGTGGTGGAGTTGCAAGCCCTGAGCTGCTTGTGTTTATCCACCGCGGTTTTGGAAGTTGAATCACAGGTGAATCAGAACTTCTGATTCATCAGAACTGTCCTTTTTTTTCTGCTTTTTTGAAGTGATGACTAACACGGCCTTTACGGTTGTGGAGAGTATCGCGGGCTTTTGACGCATTCCAAACAAGTGTCTAAGACACACTGCAAGCGTTCAGCTAGACAAATTCACGTGACCTAAGTGATATTTCTGTCGCATACCTGTTTTTTTGGCCTACTCTTATTTTCAGATTCCGCGGCTTCAACTTACTCAGTCATTCTATCTGTAAATCGTATGTTTGCTTTGATGTTTTCATTAACAGCCTGTACTGAGTCCCTTCACTTCTTATGGTCACCTCTTTTCTTGAAACATCTAATTGCGAAGTGACTGAAGACCACGGGAAGATAGGTACATTGCAAAACTCAACAATACAATGAAATAAACAGCGTGTAATGCTAGTATTCTGACCATACTCAGTGCTTGACATGGAAAAATAGAAGTGCAGGTACTCTGTAGCAGAGTACCTACTTGTTTCTGAGAAGTTGCGGTACTCTCCAATTAAAAGTATAGCATTTCTCTTGAGAAGTGCCGATACTCTCCAATTAAAAGTATAGCATTTCTCTTGAGAAGTGCCGATACTCTCCAATTAAAAGTATTGCATTTCTCTTGAGAAGTGCAGGCACTCTCCCCCTCAATATAAAAAAGTGCAGGTACTCCGTACTGGACAGTACCGGCCCATTTAAAGCACTGCCCATACTTAAGTCTGCATGGTTTGTGCATGATTTCTCTAATCATATTAATAGAGGTGAGAAGATAGATCCTCGTTAGACTCCAGTTTTTATACTGTACGTATAATATATTACCAACCCTCAGAAGGTGTTTTCATTGTTTTCTTTGACAGGTGGCACACTGCTCCTAGAACCAGGGCTAGTGGTTAGTCTGGTTTTAAAAGTGCTTAAACACTTGATTGAAATTAATAGGTTTATTTGGCCCTGTGTTCTTGAGAAGAACCACCGCATGCATAAGTCTAGGATCTTGCAGGTAAAATTAGTTCAGTTTAGGATAGTTAGGTAACAGAGGGTAAGTAGGTGTTTAATTAATTATAATTAGAGAAGGCAAAGAGAAAAAAAGATGAGCATAAGTAGTAATTTTGTGTTAACATGGAGGTGAATAGTTGGAATGAGCGGAGGGCTGGAATGCGGTAAGGAAGTGTCACGTGTTAGTGTAAGAGTATGTATGTTTGTTGAGGAAAGGAAAGCATAAGTGGAGGTTTAGCATTCCCTGGTTGAAGGGTTGTGCACCTGGAAACAAGGGAGTAAGCAGAAAATGAAAATAACTGCTACTTCGATCTCTACCTCAGGTGCAGGGCCAGAGCTAGGCATGGGCAGTGTGGGCCGCTGCTCAGGGCCCCACAGTAAGCCCTCCAACGGGGGGCACCGCACCAATGCGACAGTCAGTCTGACTATGGGGCATGAAAGGTGCCACCTTGCAAGTGTGTCACCTTAGGAGGCCCCCTCTCCTGGCCTCACTGCTACGGTGTAGCAAGGGGAACCCAAGGGTAGGGGGAGACATGGGGGGGGCCTCCCCATTCACAGTTGGAAACTCAGGTTTATCCAGCAATTAGGCTTCTGCCCCCACCCACGCAGAGGTACAGCAGGATGGCTATAGCCCGGCTGTTTAGCTCCCTGGCAGTAACCCTCTCTTGAGATAAGCAACCCTCACACCTTCAAACCTTTATGAGCTGTAAAGATGTGCTTGTAGGGGGCTGAGAGGGAGAGTCTGCTGCTTCAGGAGCAGGGGGCATCTATTCAGATGTAAACAGCCCTGAATGGGTAAAATCTATGCCAATTGGAGGGGCCTCGCACATTCCCCTTGCCCAGGGACCCAAAAATCCTAGAACCGGCCCTGCTCAGGTGTCATCAGGTGAGCAAAGGTAGTTAACCTACCACCCTAGCAGAGGTCCCGTCATGGTTCCTTCCATCCATCCACCATCTCACTACCTTTCAAGCCTTCAATACGTCATACATACATTTGCCCGTCTTACACAGAGAGCACACAAAGTCACAGGATCTACAGGCATGGAGGCCCTCCAATTTCAAAGGAAGAGGGGAGATACAGAGTAAACTAGGGGTCCTGTGTAGGACTGCCTTATCCCTGATATTATTAGCTCAGCGCTGTTATATTGGCATGTATTACAAGCATTTAAGTTGAGGTGGTGTCATCCACTGATCCATGGCGATGCAGCAGTTGTTGATGTTTAATTTTCAAAAGTCCTTCGGGATTTCCTTTTTAAGGACTGTCTGTGTATCATTTCATATTTCTAGCAGAAAAAGTCTGAAACTGTTAATTTGATCTGGTAGGGATTTCATGTAAATGCTGAAGAGTAGAGGTGAGATGATAGATCCTTGTTGGACTTTTGTTTTTATGTCCTACGAACTTGTCAAAAAAGGTGGTAAACGAACCAGGTAAGATCTGTTGCGTAGGTTAGAAGACATTCGGGCAAGAATGGTGCTTTGTATATTGACCTCTTTAAGTCCAATAATTAGTGTATCATGGTGTATTGTGTCAAAAACCACAGAGAGATCCAGGAGAAGTAATAGTGCTACACCGTTGTCAACCATGTTATTTAGGACATCCCAGATGACAATTAAGGGTGATTCTGTTCTCCTTCCTTAGCTGAATCTCATTGCTAGTCTAACAATAGATAGCTCTCTTCTATGATTTGGATATTGGGATTGGAATAGCTTAATATGTTGATAGAAATAACTTTTTGAAGGTTATTGGATGGGCATCTAGCCCAGATGCAAGCTATTACTAAGTTCCGAGTTTCAGGCATTGTAATTTCTTGAAAGGTTGAGACATTGTTGGAAGGGCGTTCTCCGGGGGGCTTCAGAATACGTTCCGGACCACCCTTTGACCCACCTCTCCCAGAGTTAGGCCGAGCAATGGTGGGGAGGCCCTTCCTGGAAGGGTCTCGTTCCTAGGCTCGTACACGCTGAGCTTACACTCTTGGACAGAGGGACACCACACAGTAGTTCTTAGTAAGACAGTATACTTTTATCGATAGTTTCAGGGGATCTTTATGATCCGTGATACCGCTGTTGGGTCAATACCACAAGCGGCGGTGGTTTCGTGATGGGGGTATTGGGGTAGCGGGGCAGTCTTTAAGTTCAGTGTCTCTGCGGAGTATCCTACGCACAGCTCTCAATCCTCGAGCTGGGGGATGTGGGTTCACTCGGCAATCTACGCCGATCCTTCTAGGTAGGAGTGCCGCGAGTCTCTCAGCAGGCACAGGTGGTTTCAGATTCTCGTCAGACGGCGTCAGCAGGGCTCAGATGGTTCAGAGTTCGGGGCCCGCGACAGCGTCAGCAGGGCTCAGATGGTTCAGAGTTCGGGGAGCCGCGACAGCGTCAGCAGGGCTCAGATGGTTCAGAATTCGGGGAGCCGCGACAGCGTCAGCAGGGCTCAGATGGTTCAGAGTTCGGGGAGCCGCGACAGCGTCAGCAGGGCTCAGGTGGTTCAGAGTTCGGGGAGCCGCGACGGCGTCAGCAGGGCTCAGATAGTTCAGAGTTCGGGGAGCCACGACAGCGTCAGCAGGGCTCTCGTAGGTCCAGGTCTTCTCTGCCGCCTGTCCCTTCAGCACCCCTTGTTATACTCCCCCTCCTCTTTGAAGTCCGGAGTCCTCGCAGAGAGGGGTCTTGGTGCCTGGGGGCGCTGTGTTGGGATTTCCTGCCGCTCGGCCCCTTTGATCTGTTCAGGTTGGTCTGGGAGGGACTCCAGACGCCCAGCATGCGAGGCGCCCGCTCACCGGGGGCCTGGTGGCCGATCGAAACCCTCCTTGGGGAGGAGATCAGAGGTGTGACAGGGACGGCGTCTCTCGGTCTCGCTTGGGGGTTTCTCTCTCCCTCGGCCAGGCATGCGTGGTAGTGTCTTGGGTTTTGCTGGGGCCCCGGCCGGCCATCGGGTTTACTGGGCCATGGTGGCCGGAAGTCTGTGATACCGGGGATCAGGTGTGGTTGCAGGGTTGCTTACTGGTCGGGAGGGTCCACGCCACAAGGCCGGTCTCACAGACATATATTGCTATATGTTTTGCCTTGATGTCTTTTTAGTTGTGTAATGATGAGGCATCTTGATTGCTATCTATGAGCCCAAACTTTTTCGCTTTGGCCATGTAATGTGTCGCAAACTGACTGCAGATGTCATTAGTGAGTGCAGTGAAAACTTGCCTGCTTTCTGGATTGCAAAATTCTGATTTTGTGGAGTTCCTTGGTTAGTGTTGAGGTGTAAAAGATGCAATCAGGAGTCCTTGGATAAGTACCAAAAGTGAGTTTATTGCTATAGATACAGGAGCCCAGGTCTTGCATTTCCTGCCTCCAAGGAATCGAAGCTGTAAGTGGTTTAACTGTAGCTGGATACCATGGAGAAGAAATTTAGGGCGTGAGCCAGCATAAAATTAAACAAGTACAAATATAAGCAGCAGAGTGTGACAACACGCCTAAAAGAGAAGTTATAACTGATATGTGAAATAAACATGAAAGAGGGACAAGGTGTAATACTGGTGAACGACCTTTACAACGCGGTCGTTACACCGCAGTATGTTTACATCGCGGTCATTACAACGCAAGTCGTTACAACGACTTGTGCTGGATGGCACTATACACTAAGGAATGGTATGATAAAACTATTCCAACATCTTCCCTACTGTTACGTAGGCTGGAGTTGGAATAGTAAATTATACTGTTCCTAAGTCCAGCGCCCTCCAGTGCAAGTCGTTGTAACGACTTGTGTTGTAATAACTGCAATGTAACGTACCGCGGTCTAGCAACCATGTTGTAACATCACATATTCTGTAAAACGACAGCATCTTCCCGCTTAAAATTAAAATAAACTGTATTGACTTTAGTGAACATAAAAATCTCTGTACTTTATTGGCAGGGACACATTGCGTGCAGTTCTACCACTGCCCACTGAGTGAGCAGCATTAGCATCCTCATAAAACGTAAGGTCGGAACTTTCTTCCACATTACCTGCCAAAGTATGTTCAGTGAGATCCAAAGTAGTAGAAGAATTACATATTGCAAAGGAAGGAACTTAAGTGGCATTTGCCGAATTAGACATTGCAGAGGAAGGAACTTGATTGGGATTTGCATCAACTTTGCTTCCCTCCAAAGCAAATCAAACATTGTTTTGTCCTCCTTCCTCCTTAAGAATGCCTTTGTGTGCAAGGATTTTGCAAGCTTGCTCAGTTGTCACTCTCACAAGTGCCCTTTTGCTCCACCAACTCCTTCTATAAAGCAGAAGTGAACCACTTGCAACTATACAGGTGCAGAGAAAACTGAAAGGCCCTTTTTAAGTCTCGCATGGCGAGATTTATTGTGAGCGAGGAGTTTCAGAAAAGGGCTTTAAGCCTCGCCCTTCATTTCCATTGGCTGGCGTCACCGTTTATGCTAAACGGTGGCCTGTCATTGGAAATGAGCTGTTGGCGTTGCCTCCCTTTCGCCTTTTGGTCAGGCCCATCCGGACTGGATCGCCTGCTTCACAGCTGTCGTGAAGCAGTTTCTTATCGCAAGGAGGCGTGTTATTTAAACAAGCAGTGAGATCCAGTCCGGATGGGCCATCCCAAAAGGAGACAGGGCGCCGTGTGTTTATTTTTGCATCGCACTTTCACTTTAAAGTGAAAGCGCGATGCAAAAATAAACAGCGGGAATGGCGAGCACTTGGTTTTCTTATTTAAACTTATCTCTCAAACGTCGCCCTAGCAGAAGTCTGTGGTTACCCCAGGAGGTGGTAAAGTGGCTGCAACTCACATAAGTATGAACAATAGTCACTCACCCGGGATAAACTCGGTCTCGCGAGGAGATGCAGCTCTTAAAGGGCCTGGTTTGCAGAAGAGGGGAAGAATGAATCTCCAAAAACGAGCCCCTCTGCTCATCGACAAACATCTGCTGATCCACGCGCCAAGTGTCTGCACACACATGAAGTGCCCTAGAAGTGATGGGTACAGGTGGCCACCATAGGTATATAAAGTCTCAGAGACACAAAATAAAACATAGCCCTGGCCCGGGTTGTTCAGACCGGTGACCCAAGGCTGGGTGCCCAGGGCTAGCTTATGCGGGGGGCCAAGTACAAGAGAGGTAGCAGGGCCCCTCGACCACCCTTTCCCCTCACACACACTCTTCTGTGTGTCCCTCTTCCTCACAGCATGTCCCTCCTCACACCACACGCCCCCGTTCCTCACAGCACATGTATTTCATTTATTCCCTTTTTACAGGAGTTGCGTTGCTGAGCTTTTCACAGAACGGCGTCCCTTCCTCACACTATATGCATGGCACCTCTCCCCTTTACACTACGTGCCTCTTCTTCACACATCCCACTCTCACACCACATGTGTGTCTTTCCCTCTCACTCACCTTTCCTCCATCCTAGCACCTTTCTAACTAACCCCACAACCTTAATGGCCGACTCCCCAAGTTACGTGCCTCGTGCTCGCACACATTTCCCCTGCACGCCCCCACGCTAGTCATATCTCACCTTAGTTCCTCACCTCGCTCGCCCCAGGCCCCTCTCCCCAAACCTGTCACCTCATGTCACACACCGCACCCTACTCCCTGCTTCAAGCATCTGCGCCCGAACCCCATCACCTGGCAAAGCCCACGCTGTCGCACACGTCACATCTCACTTTAGCTCCCTACCTCCCTCGTGCTCTTGAACATGTCCTTCATTCATCACATCTCACTCTAGCCTCTCACATATCTCACCGTACTTCCGTCGGACTCTCCCCCTGCCCCCTTCACATGACATCTCACACTAGCACCCTCACACACCCCTGCCCCTCACGTGTCACATCTTACACTAGCTCCCTCACACACCCCTGACCCCCTCACACGTCACATATCTCAGATCAGCTCCCTCACACACCCCTGCCCCCTCACATGTCACATCTCCCACTAGCTCCCTCACACACTCCTGCCCCCTCACATGTCACATATCTCACACTGGATGTATGACGTTACAACGCACACTTTTACAACGCATGCACTTACAACGCATTTTTTACAACGCATAATCCATTACAACGCACTACACTTACAACGCATGACACTACAACGCATTTTTAAAAACTACCTTTACAACGCATACCATTACAACGCATAATATTACATTGCATTTAAGGTAAGTATTAGATAGTATAGGGGTAAAAATTACTTTTCTAACTCCAGGGGGTGCAACAGTAGGGTAAATGTTGGATAGTATAGGGGTAAAAATTACTATTCTAACTCCAGGGGGTGCAACAATAGGGTAAGTGTTGGATAGTATAGGGGTAAAAATTACTATTCTAACTCCAGGGGGTGCAACAGTAGGGTAAGTGTTGGATAGTATAGGGGTAAAAATTACTATTCTAACTCCAGGGGTGCAACAGTAGGGTAAGTGTTGGATAGTATAGGGGTCAAAATTACTAGTCTAACTCCAGGGGGTGCAACAGTAGGGTAAGTGTTGGATAGTATAGGGGTAAAAATTACTATTCTAACTCCAGGGGGTGCAACAGTAGGGTAAGTGTTGGATAGTATAGGGGTAAAAATTACTAATCTAACTCCAGGGGGTGCAACAGTAGGGTAAGTGTTGGATAGTATAGGGGTAAACATTACTATTCTAACTCCAGGGGGTGCAACAGTAGGGTAAGTGTTGGATAGTATAGGGGTAAAAATTGCTATTCTAACTCCAGGGGGTGCAACAGTAGGGTAAGTGTTGGATAGTATAGGGGTAAAAATTACTATTCTAACTCCAGGGGGTGCAACAGTAGGGTAAGTGTTGGATAGTGTAGTGTAATATTATGCGTTGTAATGGTAGGCGTTGTAATGGAATGCGTTGTAAAGGTAGTTTTTAAAAATGCGTTGTAGTGTCATGCGTTGTAAGTGTAGTGCGTTGTAATGGATTATGCGTTGTAAAAAATGCGTTGTAAGTGTAGTGCGTTGTAACAGTTGCGTTGTAAAGGTTGTTCCCCCTCACACTAGCTCCCTCACACACCCTGCCCCCTCACATCTCCCCTTAACTTGCCCTTGTTTATGATCCCTTCACCGCCGTGCCCTCTCCACACACCCTTCACATCACGTGTGACACATCTCCCCCTGGGCAGTCTCCCTCAAGCCCCAACATTCCCTCCCTCCCTCCCCCTCCACACACGCACACACAGAAACCCAGAGATTGAGGGAACAACTTTCCAGATGGGGAGACGGAGCAAAAGAGGAGGGAAGGAATATACTGACAGAGGAGAGGAAGAAAGGCTCAGGCAGCTGGGCCCTTGGCCTACAGGGACAGGTGGGCGGGGGTGAGGGGGCAGGAGAGAGCGACCTTATAGAGGGGTGAGCGAGAAGGGGGATATACTTCGAAAAGAGAGAAATAAGTCACAGTCAGCTGGGCCTTTTATTTAGGTTTTAAAAACAAAAATAAAAGGCATTGTTATTTGCAATGTCAATAGTTCAAACTTGCGTAAATGGGAGACCTATTGCATACTCTGGTACTGCGTTTGATCAACATCCAATCAGCAACCTTACAGTCAACAGTTTTAACAGCAAGAAGTTTATCATAATGCCCTTTTAGAGCGACTGAGGTGCCGCCACTCTTTGTTTAACCGGTTCAGATATTCTGCACTGACAAACTTTGCCTTTGGGAAGATGGTCTATAACACAATCAGGACAAACTTGAGATCTGGGTTTCCTCTTTCTCAGTAAAGGAAAAGGAGAAACCCCAGTGGTAGAGTGCAGAGTAAGATGATATGCCCATATCTTTTTTCTTCATAAATTCTTCTACAGGGACCCTGCTGAACAAGGCAGATTGAATACCGTTTTTAAGGAACCTGTTCCTCCTCTCAACCGTTTGAGGTTGGACAGTATAAGGCCACCCTAAAATGTCTTATATGATGATTATGAACAAACTCCTTCATCTGTGGAGAAACAAAATGTGTTCCATTATCAGTCACCAAATCCTTTGGTGGACCCTCTGCTTCAAAAAATGTATTTAAAGATTTTATGACGATGGACGTACTGGTGTTGAGAACACACACAAAAAAGCTTTGAAGAAATAATCAATTAAAGCAATCAAAAATCCTTTGCCTGAAGACAACATTTCAAATGGACCAGCAAGGTCTAAGGCGACCTTGGACCAAACCCCATCAAGAAGGGGAACAGTGTGCAAGGGTGTCTGTTGAGTACTCCAGTGTTTGTCTGAAAGTAAACAGGTGCTGCCTGCAGATACCCAACTTACCACTTGTGAGTCTAGTAGAGGCCCCCAAAACAATTGTTTCAAATTCTAACAGGTGGCTCTCACCTCTAAATGTCCTCGATAGGCAACTTCAATAAGTTTGATTCTAATATTAGATGAACTGAGACATCATTGAGAAAAAGAATCCTATCTACAATAAATAGTTCACTTTCTACTTGTGCAAAAGATCTGAGTGGAATGGGCAGTGATCTTTCCCTTGGGCAGCCTTTTTCTACAAGGTCCATAAAAGTCCATAAAAGTAGTTAAAATGTTGTCATTTTTCAAAGCAGACAGGCATTCCTCATGAGAGACCACACCTCAGGTGTTCAATATGTCATCCAAAGTAGCTACCACAGATTCAATTTCCTCACAATCTTCAGATTAGTCATCAACCTGAATTGGTATCGTGGACAAGAAATCAGCTTGTGAGTTTCTCCCCCCAGCTATGTAATACATTTTGAAATTGTTCTTCTGCAAACGAGAAAGTAGTCTGACAAGCAGAGCTGAGACTCTTCCTGAACCATTGCCATTCAATTAATGTATTAGAGGTAATAGAAATGTTTTGAACTACTCTCTGGCCCATGAGCAGGCCAACACCTTCCTCTGTATGGTACTAAAGTGAGATTCTGAAGAGTTCTCTGCCATCATAAAACTGTGAGAGAACAGCTTCAATACCACTTAAACTTGTATCTATTGTAAGTATACATTGGCTTCCAGGTTTAAAGGAGGACAAAGCAGGGGCATTAATAATCAATTCCTTTTATTCTAAAGAAGGCTTCATTGGCTGCTTCATCCCAAGTTTAATGTACTCCTTTCTGCCACAACCTCCTATGTTGTTGTACTTGGACAGAAAATCCTCGAATTAATCTTGAGTAATACTCATTTATCCCAAGAATTGATCTCAAAGTGTCTTTATCTGTGGGTGAATTCACATCCTGAATTACTTCTACCAAAGAAAATGTTGCTCTTATTCCATCTTCAGAAATGTGATGACCCAAATCATTTAAATCCTATTTTAACACACAACATTTCTCAGGTTTGAGAGTTTGGCCCACATCTTTAAAAACATCCAAGACTTTGTTAAGTGTAATCTTGTGTTCTGTAACTGTGTTAGAAAAGAGTAACACATTGTACTGATAGGCATGAGTACCTGGTATACCCGATAAAACAGTATTCATTAACGTTTGGAAAACACTCACTGCAGACGCAAGATAAAATGGTAAGCATGAAAATATGTAAACTCCGAAAGGAGTAGCAAAAGTGGCAAGGTCTTGTGATTCGAATCCAGCGGGATCTCATGGTATTCAGAGCACAAGTCTAACAGTGTATAATATTTGGCAGAGCTTATATTTGCTAACAAGTCATGAACAGGTTCTAATTAAGGGTGCGTAAGCCCGCACAGAGTCTGATGTCCTCATCTTTTTTTGCAAACAATGGCAATGGGACATAGCCATTCTGAGCAGACTCTGTGTGTAATAACCCCTTCCTTAATTAGCTTATCAAGTAGGTCCATTAGCTCTGGCCTTACAGATAAAGGCACTGGCCTAACCGTGTGAGCCACTTGTAAAACAATTATTCTTAAGCTTTATTCTATGCTCAAATTTGTGAATGTTTCTAATACTCTGTAAAAACTTCTGAAAATGTTAGGATCACCTCAGACAAAACACTATTTTCAGTGATTGAAGCCACAAACATGTTGTTCACCATGACTGGACTGGGGGCACCAGGAACCAGCATAAGACCCAACTTAGCTAACTCCTGCCAACCAATGATATGTTTCCTTTTTTCTGAAACATACATTTTACTGCGTGTCTGTCTGCCTAGACCTTCCAAATCATCCATATGACTTAGGAGAAACATCAGGAGAACTCTTTCTCTTTTCAGGAAGGAGAATGGGGGTGGCTAGTAATATTAGTAATATGTGTAGAATATTGGTGAGAGTGAGAGGTTACATGTTTTAAGGAGGAGAGGTTATGAAGATGTGGGATATGGTTAGAGTTCTGCATTGATAAAGGCAAAGTGTGCAATAGGTGGGTTTAAAAACAGGGAGTGTTAGGAAAGGGGTTGAATGTTGAAACAATTGAGTGTGCATAAGAAAGCTATGGGTGACAGTGCCATGTTAGAGATAGGGTTAGGTGGGGTAGAAGTTGACAGGAGGTGGTAGGGAATGATAGCAACATGTACCACGGCAAAGGAATGGTGGCAAGTGATATTTTAGAGATAGGTGCGGCATGCCGAGGTGCTTAATAAAATAAAGGAAAAAGGTGAGAGTGGTAGCACAGGACAGAAGTAGCATATAATAGAATTGTAAGAGAGTGGGTGAGAGGGGTACAGTGTGTCTCTGGTCGCAGATGACTTGCTCCTCTACCTGAGGGACGTCTCGGCCGATCTTGAATCTCTTTGGGCTATGCTGTTGGACTTTGCCGCCGAGGCCGGACTGAGTGTCAACTGGACAAAATCATCTGTCTACCCTCTCAGCCCGACCTATCCCCGCGGAAGGTGCGCATTCGCGATTCTTGCCTCGCCTGGCACAGGCAGGCACCTCGCTATCTGGGCATCAGCCTGTATCATACCCACCATGATCCATACGAGGGCAATCACCACAGAGCACTGGCGGGTATACACTCCTTGGTCGGTTTCTGGAGGACTCTTACCCTGGTTCATATATGGAAAATCGCCCTGGCAAAGATGGTCCTTTTTCCTCACCTCCTATACTGTTTTGCGAACCTTCCAGTCATCTCTCTCCGTTCCTTCTTCAGGGAATTGGACCCCCTGCTTTGCTCCCTTATTTGGGGAAGCGGCCGTTGGCGAGTCACCCTAGCTAAGCTGCAGCTGCTGGTGAATAAGGGAGGCCTAGGGCCCGTCATTTGAGGTGTATTTCCTGGTGGCACAGCTCCAGTGGATATCTCGCTGGACTGCGGTCTTTTACCTGGGAGGCCTGTTCTGAGGTTGGACCTTTATTGTTGCTGGCAATCCGCTGCCTGCTCTTACCGGGAGTCCGGCCTGTCTCAACCCTTTCAATACAAGTGACCGTAGCATAGGCCTGAGCGCTCCGAATCCATCGCCTGTCCCGAGAGGCCCTGCTCTATACCACACTGATGCTGCTGGTTGGCCTGCCTCGAGGAGCAAGTATCCCATGTTATTCTTTGGGAGAGGATGTCGCCTTACGGCTAGAGCGGTCGACCTCTAAGCTGGAGAACCGGGTTCGAGTCTCAGCAATGACGCTCAACATCCTGTGATTATGGGCAAATTACTTAGGTGCCAATTACGATCCTGTAAAAAAATTCCCCGTACGACTCGTATCCGGTCTTTTTACCGTACGAATCGTACAAGTGCCGTACAAACTGCCAACTACGATTCGCATGGGAAAAAGACCATACGAATCGCATTGGGAATTATTCCCCACACGTCCTCGGGTCGGAAAATGTGTCCGACACATCCTCGGACGATTTACCATACAAATGTGAAAAGTGAAGTCCGACCGCGCTAGTACGATCCATCCCGTGCGTCCGATGTTACAACCGGATGGAAAAAACACCGTCCGCACCGAACTCCCATAGCAACCATGGAGACATGTGCCCGCATACGCGCCCAACACTCCCCCCAGCCCTCCTATGTACGAGTCGAATCCCCACCCGTGTATGTACACCCGTGTATGTACGAGACGTACCCCCACCCGCGTATGTATGGAGCGTACCCCCACCCCAACCGTGTATGTACGACCCGTACCCCCACCCCAACCGTGTATGTACGAGCCGTACCCTCACCCGCGTATGTATGGAGCGTACCCCCACCCCAACCGTGTATGTACGACCCGTACCCTCACCCGCGTACGTATGGAGCGTACCCCCACCCCAACAGTGTATGTACGGACCGTACCCTCACCCGCGTATGTATGGAGCGTACCCCCACCCCAACCGTGTATGTACGACCCGTACCCCCACCCCAACCGTGTATGTACGACCCGTACCCTCACCCGCGTATGTATGGAGCGTACCCCCACCCCAACCGTGTATGTACGACCCGTACCCTCACCCGCATATGTATGGAGCGTACCCCCACCCCAACCGTGTATGTACGAACCGTACCCCCACCCCAACCGTGTATGTACGACCCGTACCCTCACCCGCGTATGTATGGAGCGTACCCCCACCCCAACCGTGTATGCCCGACCCATACCCTCACCCGCGTATGTATGGAGCGTACCCCCACCCCAACCGTGTATGTACGGACCGTACCCCGACCCCAACCGTGTATGTACGACCTGTACCCTCACCCGCGTATGTATGGAGCGTACCCCCACCCCAACCGTGTATGTACGACCTGTACCCTCACCCGCGTATGTATGGAGCGTACCCCCACCCCAACCGTGTATGTACGGACCGTACCCCCACCCCAACCGTGTATGTACGACCCGTACCCTCACCCGCGTATGTATGGAGCGTACCCCCACCCCAACCGTGTATGTACGACCCGTACCCCCACCCCAACCGTGTATGTACGACCCGTACCCTCACCCGCGTATGTATGGAGCGTACCCCACCCCAACCGTGTATGTACGACCCGTACCCTCACCCGCGTATGTATGGAGCGTACCCCCACCCCAACCATGTATGTACGACCCGTACCCCCACCCCAACCGTGTATGTACGACCCGTACCCTAACCCGCGTATGTATGGAGCGTACCCCCACCCCAACCGTGTATGTACGGACCGTACCCCCACCCCAACCGTGTATGTACGACCCGTACCCTCACCCGCGTATGTATGGAGCGTACCCCCACCCCAACATTCTAAGTACGGAGCGCACCCCAGGCCCCAACACCAGCACCTTCACCCAACATCGCGCATGTACGAGTTGTACCAAGCCAGACACAAGGACAGCACTGTACAACAAAATTGCCGAAGTACACACCGTACACACGCTAAAAACGCACGTACACAACCAGGACAAAGCACAACAACACAAGAATACACTATTCGAATGGCACAAAGCCACAAAACATGTCCAACAAGCACAAATACAACACATTCACTGACCTGCAACTGCCAAAATCCCAAACAGAGGCCCAAAACACAACCACTCCTTATAACACACCCACCCAAAGTTCAAACACAGCCACACCCACCAATGGACCAATAAAAAGGGCCCACACACACAAACCATGAGCCTTTGCAACAGACTCACTGCTGCCAGACCCCACAGACAACCTACAGCACCATACTTGAACCTTTACTACACCTTACACTTGTACACCTTCACACACACACCTTCACAAACACCCCCTCATCACATTCACACACACCTGCACAACCACACCCACACACCCACAACCATCCACACCCACACCCCCCACAACCATCCACACCCACACCCCTCACCATGC
The DNA here is from genome assembly GCF_964204655.1 of Triturus cristatus. NCBI lineage: Eukaryota > Metazoa > Chordata > Amphibia > Caudata > Salamandridae > Triturus > Triturus cristatus. Next base: position 805,678,011 of record NC_140585.1, on the reverse strand, counting down.
CCACTAACAAGAATGCAAAGTTCACTAGCCAAGAGTTGGAGGTCCTTGTCGACGAAATCCTCAGAGTCGAGCCACACCTCTTTGGAACATTGGTCAGACAGACCAGCATTTCCGAAAAAACAGCCATGTGGCAGAGGATTGTCGATGCTGTGAATGCTGTTGCATCCACCAGAAGGACCAGGCATGAATGCCAAGCCAGGTGGTACAATCTGCGGAGGAGGGTCCGAGCCAAAATGACCGACGACCACAACCAGGCAAAAATCACAGGAGGAGGGCCGCCCCGCAGACCCGTACAATACCATCCCTGGGAGGAGAGGGTGATGGCCATACTGCCGGTGGTGGCAGTGGACGGATTAGAAGGACTCCGAGACCCGGGTGAGTACACAAACAACTCACCTCACATGGAGGGAACGTCATCCACAACCAAACTCACAATCAGTCACGCAACCACCCCAAGCTATCGCATGACTCAACCACACTCCATGAACACGCACATGCCACTAGCGCCACCATGCCCCATGCACCCAGCTGGACAATGCCAAGTCACAGGCCACAGAAAACACCAACACAAGACACGGTAAGCCGGATGGCGGGAGTGTGGGCCCCAAAAATCACACAGTGCAACTCAGAAGCAGACAACAATGCCCTCTGCCCATATGGCCTAGGTCACAGCCAGACAAACAGTGTGTCCCCACACAGGAAAGACTTGCCAGCAAATGGCGGCCACCTTGCATTAAGACATGGGGGTGAAGGCACGTTTTTGCACATGACAGCAGCTAATGAACAGCCAACACTGTGAAAGAGTGGCAGCACACACCACCACAGCAGCAGCGCAGACACAGACACTACACCAAATGGATGCCTGGAGATCAGAAACAAACTCACATCAACAAGCCAAGGGCCATTCAAAGATCTGCTAAAAGTGTGTGCCTAGGAAGCTGGGCTGAGGTGACAGAGGGTGACACACAGAGGGAGGGAGAGGGGGAGAGAGAGGGAGGGAGACACAGGGAGACGGACAGAGGGAGGAGGCTGACACAGGGAGGGAGGGAGAGGGGGACAGAGAGGGAGTGAGAAAGGGACACACAGGGAGACCAATTCAGCCTTGTGGGGTGTGGGAATGTCTGCTCATCAGCAGGTGGACTGCGTGCATGTAGACAAGGGTGGCCAGTGCCTCAATCCCCCTCTCTTCTCCATGGCAAAACACTGGGCCATGTCTCAACCTGTGCACGAGCACAACGCCAGCTACCTGCATTATATAAGTGTGTGAAACAAATCCATGTGCCCACGTACAGTGCAACACCACCATCTCCCAGGACACCTGGCCTGGCACCTGGCCCACTGGACCAACAGCAGCTCATCAGCAAAAGACATTCTCTGCCACATGGACTTGCTGGTCACTGTCTGACCAATGTTGACAAAGACTGTGGCATGGACTCTGAGGATTTCCAATGGCAAGGACACCAACTCCCCTAGTGAACTTTGGATTCCACACACCCGGAAAGCCCCTCATGTATACCCCCCCCCCCCACGTACCCCAACAAAAATAAAAGTTACACGATAAAGAGATGATGCCTACATTTTGCATTATTACCTTACATGTGTCTTGTTAAGTCTAACCATGCCAGAGTTCTCATATGACTCCAACCATCCACACCCTGGGGCCTGAGTCTGGCACAGGACACACATGGGTCACAATGTATTAGGCAAGACACACATGGAGCACCATACACACCCGTGATGGGCCCAACCAGCTGAGGGGGTGGCCGCATAACCGTGCCGACAGACATATTGAGTACAGCGACAGCCATGTGCAGAGGTCAGGGATCATGTGGAGTGTCCTGGGGGGCACCCAGGTACATGTGGACAGGTGGCAGAACTATGTCCTGCAAGCTTGAGTCAGGTGGATGCAGAGAATGGTGGCCTGGCCAACGTTGGAGGCATGGGGATGGCACATGTCACAATACCCACACAGTCATGGACATCATGCACAATACACAGTCTAATCCCACACAAACAGCTTGCATCTTGCTACTCGACACATAGACACATAGCCACTATCACGGAAAACCATGCCAGACATGCTGTATGCACCGTGGCAACACACCAGCATTGACTGAGAATAGGCACCTTGGAGGCATAGGGACACCTTTATTATTCATGTATTCGGGAATGCAGAGGCAACTCGGAGTACACATAAACAGGTCATGTGGAGTAACATGTGGGTCCAACACTGGAACCCCCCTTCTGCTGCACAAATGCGTGATAGCCATGGAACTGGCACACAAGTGTCGGCCAACAGCTAAACACCCCCTGCTGCTCACGGAGAGGCTGCCATACACCATTGATCCTCTGATGTGGAAGTCCCACACCATGTCAAGCCAATGCAAACCGTATGTGTCCGAGGGCAGTGTTACACACATTGATGCCATCATCACAATCCACTATCCCATCACAGATGACTGTCAACAAGTCTGACCATCTATTCAGGTGTACCCAGCTACATGTCACGTGTACCATGGTGATGCGACTTGTCTGCAGAGGAACCAAACATCGACAGGGGCAGTGTGCACACATCAGAAACAACAGCCACACCCAATACACCCCTGATGCATCCCTTACCCTAAGGAGACTTCCAAACTTGTCCGTGCGTGTAACGCTGAGTCAGCACACGATGACGTGTCCATGAGGAATAGCAGTGCCACAACAATGCAACCAGCAGACGGCATGCGCAAGTACCTGGGGATGAGAGACACACAAGAAGTCAGCCACAAAAAGCACAGCCACTTGCATGTGCATGTACTCGACACATGTAAGGATGACAACATGCTAGGTCACCATTATGACTGGGGAAATACACTCATCACTGGCACCATCACTCCAGTGACACATCCACACACACCTCTGACTCACGTGGCATACATGCAGATGGACACACACATCGCAACACATGCCACACGGGGACCAATGCATGCACACACAGACACTGGTACTCACCATTAAGCAAAGAAGTCGCGTATGAGCCGACTCCGGATGTCCTCTTGCGGAACCACATCCTCCACATCACTAGCCCCATTGCCAAGCCCTTCGTCCTCCACGGGTGGATGGTCCTGATCATCTTGATCCAGGATGAGTGGCACAGCTTTCTCAACTGCCATGTTGTGCAGCATGCAGCAGACCATGAAGATTTTGCAGACCTTCGCCGGGGCATATGGGAGGGCGCCGCCGGTCTTGTGGAGGCATCTGAATCGGCTCTTCAGGAGGCCAAATGTCCTCTCAATCACTCGCTTTGTCCGGCCATGGGCGGTGTTGTAGCGGAGATGGGCCGGCGTGATGGGGTTGCGGAGAGGTGTGATCAGCCATGGCATGTTGGGATAGCCAGCGTCCCCTACATGGAAACCACATGGACATGAGTAGGACAGGAGAAGCGGTCGTGCTGTAAGTCAACGCAAACTACAGGACAGACAGAGTGTACCCACCAACAACACATGCTCGTTCGTTGCGCAGCTGCGTCATCATTTCAGGCACCCTGCTACGCCTCATGATGTAGGCATCGTGTGCTGATCCTGGAAAACGAGCACAGACATGTGAAATCACCATGTTGGACAGACACACCACAAGGGCATTGATGGAGTGGTAGTGTTTGCGATTCCTGTATGCTACCTCCTGTGCCTGTGGTGGTACCAAAGCCACATGTGTCCCATCTATGGACCCAATGACATGGGGCATCCCTCCCAGGGCATAGAATCCACGCTTGACCCCAGTCAACAGTTCAGGAGTTGGGAAATGGATGAAGTCATCCAGGTGAAGCAACATGGCCTCTAAGAAATCATGCAGCACACGGCTGAACATGCTCTGGGACATTCCACCAACATGAGCTATGGTATATTGAAAGGTATCCGTGGCAAGAAAATGTAGGGCTGCCATTACCTTCAGCTTGGGTGTCAGTGCCGTAGGATACCTGTGCAGCGGTTGCAGGTGTGGTGCCAGCCTTGCCGTCAACTCCTCAATCAACGGTTGGGGGAAGCGGTAGCACCGGATACAGTCATTCTCCCGCATGTCAGCCAAGTCCGGAATTGGTCGGGGAAGAGGCGGCGCTCTGCAGTAATTTGGAAGTGACAAGGAAGAGTGAGTGCACTACAACAACAATTTATTTGTACTGAGCACATGTTAATCTGTCAATACACATATGCTACATACGGAGTCAGGTATGTGCCACATGCCCTGGACACGTATGGCTGCCAGGTGACACTCCTACCAAGACCCAGCTACACACGGAGATTGTGAACCTCCACATGCCATGGCATGGGATTAGCTGTGTCCCAGTGTAAGTGAACAGCCAGACGCAACACAGGAGTGACATACATCAACACATCAGCAGAAGTAGGATGTCGATTTCATGTAGGATGGCGGAACACTAGAGCCACAGGTCACATGACATTACACTAGGACAGCCCACACACCTTGCCAATAAGGTGTACATGTAATGACTCACCACACATACATTGAGAGGATGCAGACATGTCCTTGTTACGCTACTCCGTGTCCCATGCATACATACGCACCTCACATCCGATACCACATGTGGCCTGGTGTGCGTAACAGTGTCCCATGTCCATCTACACACAGACACATGTTGGTTGCTGCAACAGCTGATGCTTTTGAGGGAGCACCAACATCAAGCTAATGGGAACACACCACACATACATGACATAGACACATCGTGCACCGTGGGTAGTGACATGTCTGGTGTGGTAACCCCTGTAGCGGGCATCAGGGGACACTTGCGTGTGTTGTTGACTGTGCCATGCCAGTGACGCTCATCCCAAGTGTGCAGTACGACATGCACACATGTCAAAGGAGTTAAGGGCATGCCTGGCACACATTGCACCGTCACACATAACATCTGTACACATCTCATCATACATCTGTTGCCTCCTCGACTCAGGAGTAACGTGCCACATCACAGACTTTCACACCTGTGCCCCACACATGTAGTAATGCCCAGACAATGCCTTGATGTCCATCCATGGACAAGTACGTCAGCTCTATTCCTTCCTGTGTGCTGCCTGTCACCACTGTGATGTGTGAAAGGCACCGTACATTCGCTCAGAGGGCCTGTGTACGTTCCCTATCACTATGGGTCTGCTCGCGTATGCGTACCCATAGTGATAGTGAGCGTACATGCGTGTGTACGGCCCGTATCACTATGGGTGTGCTCGCGTATGCGTACCCATAGTGATAGTGAGCGTACAGGCGTGTGTACGGTCCGTATCACTATGGGTGTGCTCGCGTATGCGTACCCATAGTGATAGTGAGGCCGTATCACTATGGGTATGCATACACAAGCACACCCATAGTGATACGGACCGTACACACGCCTGTAAGCTCACTATCACTATGGGTACGCATACGTGAGCACACCCATAGTGATACGGACCGTACACATGCCTGTACGCTCACTATCACTATGAGTACGCATACGCGAGTACACCCATAGTGATACGGACCGTACACACGCCTGTACGCTCACTATCACTATGGGTACGCATACGTGAGCACACCCATAGTGATACGGACCGTACACACGCCTGTACGCTCACTATCACTATGGGTACGCATACGTGAGCACACCCATAGTGATACGGACCGTACACATGCCTGTACGCTCACTATCACTATGGGTACGCATACGCGAGCACACCCATAGTGATACGGACCGTACACACGCCTGTACGGGCCGTTGCTATGCTTTTGGGGTGCCCTAGGGCCCCGGTACGCACGGTACATGTGTGTGAAACTCCAAATTACATAGGGGACACATGAGGGACAAGTATAAAGGCCTACATGCATGCTGGTTGTCATGGAGACCAAGTTTAAAGTTTGAATTTTTTTCAGCAGGTGCACAGCAGAAGTCAGTTTGAATTAATCTACTTTGTTGCAATGTGGTTCTGGAGTTGACATCATGCTCAAGAAAAAAACACAATCAGAACACACTGACTGTGCTAGGTTTGAAGGGATTGGAGGAAACATAGGATGCAAATGTGAGTGACCAATCACTCTGTACTCCTGTGCATGAAACAGGCCAGCAAGGCAGATATAAGGCATCCAGGTCCCATGAGGGAGCACTTGCCTGCACATCTTTGGATTCTACGACCCAGCTGCTGCTACTGATTCCCTGGAACCATGTCAAGGTCTGTGGAGAGGTCACAGCCTTTCACCCTGGAGGAGAACCTGGCATTGCTGGATGTGATCCTCCCACAGTACCCCCTGCTGTATGGGCGACCAGGGTATCAGGTGAGTGCAGAGTCTACTAGCACAGACTGTGTCCCTTGTTTGTGACTGTGACTTCTGGCATTGTGTCCAGGTGTGACACACATGCTATGTACTGTAGGGGGGGTCCCAGGGGGGGAATGCCTGATGTCTCCCAGCCAGAGCATGCTGTGGTGCATGTCTGCCGTCCTCACTTGCATTGTGTTTACTGTGACAATCACTGCATGGTGCATGCCACATTCTGCCTGTCTTGTCCTCCTGGGAATGTAGCCTCTACAGTCCTCATGTGATTATGTGGTCAGCCCAGTGTGACAGGTGACTGTACCCACAGATGTGTGTTAGTTCTGTGTACCTGTGCTGAGAGTGTCCACATGATGTGTTTGTACCCTGGACATCGGTGTGTGTGTAAGTCCCCTGTCATGTGGGTGGGTGCATATGTGGAGTTGGCACCCGGGCTGCATGAGGGATGGATATACCCTGCCCATGTGATGTGAGCAGGGAGCAGTGCTGTGTGTCTGACGTGCAGAGCCAGCCCCACACCTGAGAGCCCCCCCCCGTCTAGTGGCACATGTGCAGAGTGAGGTTTGTCGCTGCATTTGGCAATGGCAGGTGAATGTCCTGTGCCTGTGTGTGTCTGTGTACTCTGCTGAGGTAGCGTCAGTGGCCTGTGGCATGTGACTGCTTAGAGGTGCTGCACATTATCCTGGTGTAGCTTGAGATGCACAGTGTGAGCCTGGATCATTGATTGTGTCGTTGCCCTCATTCCACCTGTGTACTTTCAATGGCACGTACTGCTTTTGCCCTTCCCCAGAGGATCATGTCCCTATGACAAAGGTGCAATGCGTTGGATGCATACTATGCCTTGTTGTAAACAGCAAATTTGTTCTAATATGTGTCTCTGTGACATGTGCCAGGTGTATTGATGTAGTGTCACTTGTTCATCCTCACAGGTAGGCGCCTCTGCCAAGAAGCAGATCTGGATGAACGCCGTCAGTGCCGTGAGGAGGACGGACGGTCGCAAGCGGCGCCTGGCCCAGGTGAGGAAACGCTGGCAGGATATCCGGTGCTGGACGCGGAGGATCGCACGGGGTCCTGCTGGGGGACTCACCTGAGACCCATAAGAACCGCGGGCGCCGCCGTCTGACCCACATCCACAAGCGTGTGCTGGCGGTGGTATTTCCAGACTTGGACAGGCGCTTACAGGAGAAGCAGCAGCAGGAAGGGGGTAGGTACATGTGTGTTTGTTGTGTGTCACCAGCATTTGTAAGTGCACAGTTGCATGGATACACTGCCAGGGTTTAAAGGTGCTGTGCAGATCCTGTTACCCACAGTATAGCGGTGCTCTCCTGCCTCCCTTCCCCTCCTTGCAATGTGTTCCCTGGTCTGTGTGTAGTCACTCCTTCACAAGGTTATGTAGGCTGGCACTTTCTCCACGTGAACTATGCCTGTAGCATCATGTGTGGGGGTGGTGTGTCACAGGTTTTGGGACCTTGCCTGTGCCCTGTCCAGTTCAGTACTTGTGGGTTCCATGTCAGTTGGCACTGATGCTGAGTCCAGACATGGGAGTTAGTCTCTCAAGTGTCATGTCCTATGTTGTGGCCTGTGACATGATGTGCATGAGTGTGCGATATGCATAGTGCAGGGATGGTGGCGTGTGTTGCAGTCATTCCCATTCAGGACCATGGAGTTGTGTGGCCACTACTGTCCCCTGGGGCATATTTTCATAGGTGTCATGTGTGTCATCACAAAATGTGGACACTCTCAGTGTCTACAGCATAGGTTGTGCTCTGTGCCATTGTCCCCTGGCACCATGTATATTGACGTAATATGTAGTACAAGTGTCCACTGTACAGCCTGACCTGATTTGCCTTGTTCATACTCACGGTGGCCAGTGCCTGTGTGTCTTGTTACAATCATCTGATGATGACCATTTGTACATGATCATTTGGACAGGCGCACCTTGGGTATTTGGTGTCCAATCTTGCATTTATGCAGCCCATGTGTATTTCACCCAGACTAAGAGATGTAAGTGCTTCCTGTGTCTCAACAAATTGTCTCATGTAGGGGGTGGTTGGTGCGGGCAAAGCCTACATGTCAAAACCTGATGTCTCCTTGCTAGGTCTGGCCAGTGTGTGATGTTTGTCTGGACATACACTCAAGGTGCAGTGAGCCAGTCATGGTGGGCATGTTTTCAGTATTACCTATGCAGCATATGCCTCAAGTTCATGGATATGGTCTCCCTGCTCATCCCTATTTTCGGCAACGCTGGGTGGTGCAGATGCAGTGCTGGATTGTCCCCAGGGCCTGGCTCCTCTGTCAAACTCCATTTCATGTCATTTGCTATTGTGTCATGCTCTCCATGGTTTTTCAGTGGCATGGTGGGTCAACCAACTGTGTGTTGCATGCCCTACATCTGTACCTCGTTTTGCAGATTATACGGATCTTTCTTTTCAGGCTATGCACTGTAACCTATGTAGATTGGACTCATGTGACATATGTATACAGGTGTATGATTAATTGCTGTCTTTTCACCTTGCCCACAGCATCGTCGGGGGACACGGAGGGAGACATGAGCACAGACGGAGCGGAGGGACCGAGCACCAGTGCCAGCGTTGACATCGTGGCTGGCACATCGAGTGGAACTGAGGCGGAGGAGAGTGAGGCCGAGGACCTGTCCACTGGCACGACAGAATATGAAGCTGACGGGTCCGAAGATGATCTCTCCGAGTGGGCGGAGGCTGCACCAGCAGCTGACAGCGGCACAACATCTCTCCCCGCCCCCTCCATTGCCATCAGCCGCCTCCCACTTGCTCGTGTCCCTTCCCAGCGTGCCCGGTCACCACATGTCTCCTTCCTGCCAGGCACCGCACCCCCTGCCCCTGTCTCCACTGCTGCCGCCAATGCCGAGTCTGTGGACATCCAGCGGCAGTTGCAGGTTGGTCAGGCTGCGATGCTTAATGTCCTCCATGGCCACAGCCAAGTGCTGAACAACATGGAGGCATACTTGGAGGGCATTTTCTCATCGCAGGCTGACCAACGCAACTTGCTGAGGTCCATTGACTCGACACTGACTGCAGCAGTGGGTCTCCTGCAGCGCTATGTCCAACCCCCTACCCCTGACCCATCCACACTTCCCACTCCCATGCCTGTCCCACGTACACCCAGACGTCAGCATGCACCCACCACAACAGACACAGGCACCACACCAGCAGGGAAGGTCATACGCACACCTCCTGGCACGCACACACAGGGTGAAGTAGGCACACCCACTGGGTCGGGGGGCAAACGTAAGACACGCAGCCAGAGTGGGAGTCCGCATTCCACCAAATCCACTCCCTCCAAATCCCCTCCCCTCAGCTCTCCTGGCCACATATCCGGCAAAGACTCCTTCATGGCCGCTCTGTCCCTGAGCCCCACTGTGACACCACCCTGCAAGCGGTCAAGGGAGTCCCCGGTCAGGGTGGTTGAGTCCCCCCCCCTGTCCACACCCTCCCCCAGTGGCGCTGCGACCCATCCCTCCGCCCCCCCCCCCCCTCCTTGGCACCTGTGGTTCCTCCGGGTGCAGGGGAGTCGCTGGAGGACCTTGCTAAGGTGTGCAGCGCCATCCTGGCCTCCACCTTTGGCCCTGCCCCACCCCCTGTGGTGGAGTCCTCCATCCCTGCACCCACGACGCCTACCCTTCGCCCTCATGTCCCTGCGGTGCTTGGTCCTTCCCCCCCCACATGATGCCCTCCCCGCTCTGGAAGACGAAGGAGTCTGACTGTGCAGGCAAGCTAGGGGACACGCGTCCCACTGTGTCCCCCACCTGGATTTGAACTTTGGATTGTCCTATGGGCATTGCACATTTTGAACTTTCAAGGGACAAACTGATTTTTGGATGCTGAATAAAGCAATTTATTTTTCCTTAGTACACTACTGTCTGTCTGGTACTGCTGTTGGTCGACCTGCCCCATTATTTTGGGTGGTGATAATGTGTTGGGTGTGTGGGAATTGTAGTCTTGTGCTGGTCATAGGGTGGATCCTGGTATCTGTGTGCCATCACAAGCTGTTGGCTACATAACTTTGTTCATGTAAGCAGTTACTGCATGGTGACATCGTCCCAAGGTGTGTTCCTTCCTCTGTGTAACCTGACATCTTCCCTGCAGGGTCTTTCCAATATGTGGTGCTGAGCTGTGTCTACATTGGCTGGGTGTGTGACGGACTCATTAGACTTGGGCCATGCATGCTGAGCGATGTCTCCACCTGCATCATTCGTGGCGTCCTTGGTGGTCACTGTACTTGTGTATGTAGACTGTTGTCATGACTTCATGTGTACATGTTTTCTTTTTGGCGCTATGCATGTGTATACTCCCAGCCTCGCACACATGTGGTACATGTATTGCAGGATCTTTGTGCACCTGACTGACATTTGTGGGCATTGGATCTGTGGGTACTCCACCCTTTTCTTTACAGGGGCACTGCTGTGAGTGTTAGGCACCCAGCCCTCCTGTGTCTGGGCACTGCTGGGAGGACTCTGCACAAACCCCTCCTGTGTCTGGGCACTGCTGGGAGGACTCTGCACACACCCCTCTTATGACTGGGCACTGCTGGGAGTGTTAGGCACCCACCCCTCCTGTGTCTGGGCACTGCTGGGAGGACTCTGCACACACCCCTCCTGTGACTGGGCACTGCTGGGAGTGTTAGGCACCCACCCCTCCTGTGTCTGGGCACTGCTGGGAGGACTCTGCACAAACCCCTCCTGTGTCTGGGCACTGCTGGGAGGACTCTGCACCCAACCCTCCTATATCAGGATATGTACGCTTAGAACATACACGGGTGTGGGTTCGCTCCATGCATACGAGGTGGGGGTACGGTCTGTACATACACTGGGTGAGGGTACGGGTCGTACATACACGGTTGGGGTGGAGGTACGCTCCATGCATACGCGGGTGAGGGTATGGGTCTTACTTACACTGTTGGGGTGGGGGGTACGCTCCATACGTACGTGGGTGGGGGTACGGGTCGTACTTACACTGTTGGGGTGGGGGGTATGCTCCATACGTACGCAGGTGGGGGTACGGGTCGTACTTACACTGTTGGGGTGGGGGGTACGCTCCATACGTACGCGGGTGGGGGTACGGGTCATACTTACACTGTTGGGGTGGGGGGTACGCTCCATACGTACGCGGGTGAGGGTACGGGTCGTACTTACACTGTTGGGGGGGTACGCTCCATACGTACGCGGGTGGGGGTACGGGTATTACTTACACTGTTGGGGTGGGGGGTACGCTCCATACGTACGCTTTAACAGATGGATCCGTTCCAGACTGCTGGAAACTAGCAGTGGTAACTCCACTGATAAAGAAGCCGAATCTGGACCCTTTGGTGCCAGCTAACTTCAGGCCTATTTCTCTCCTACCTTATCCGGTGAAATTATTGGAGAAATCCGTAAGCAAGATCTTATCTCAGTTTCTGGAAGAGAACCTTCTGTTGGATAGGGACCAGTTCGGTTTCCGTCCTGGCCACGGAACCGAAACAGCTTTAACCACCATGCTGGACCATCTTCGAATGCGGGCTGACAAAGGGAGTGCCATGATTCTGGTGCTCCTTGATATGTCAGCAGCATTTGACACGGTTAGCCACCCTGTCCTGCTGGAGAGGCTGAGGCAGATAGGTGTAAAGGGTAGAGCGCTGCAATGGCTTCAATCCTATCTAGAAGACAGGCAGCAGGTAGTTACCTTGGCACCGTTCTCTTCTAGCAGGTCTCCAGTTGCGTATGGGGTGCCGCAGGGATCCGCAATTAGTCCCATCCTTTTTAACATTTACCTGCGGCCCTTATTCCCGTTAATAAAATCTTTCGGAGTCAGCTTGGTGAACTATGCTGATGATACGCAGCTGGCCTTCTCTCTTGAGGGGGAAGACGCTCTATCTATGGATCGGTTCCATCAATGTATGAACCAGACTAAGGATTGGCTGAGAAAGAACTCGCTCCAATTTAATAGCGGTAAAACAGAGGTGGTCTTCTTCTCACCATTTAGGATCCCTAAACATCTCCCCTCCGAATTCTGTCTTACACCGGAGGAAGGACCCCTCATACCAGTTAGGAAGGTCCGTAATCTTGGGGTGATCATTGACGACGACCTTCAGATGGTATCCCAGGCAAGCAAGAGTGCTAATGTCTGCTTTGCCTTGCTGCGGCTGCTTCGTAGTATCCTACCTCTGCTCCCTAGGGAGTCGCGAGCTACAGTGGTGCGCAGCACGGTATTAAGCAGACTCGATTACTGCAACTCCCTTTATCTGGGGGCTCCACAGTATATTCTTCAAGGATTGCAGAGGATACAGTCGGCCGCAGCTAAATTGGTGCTCGATAGGCGACGCTGCGCCTCGTCCACCAGAGCACTAAAGGATCTACACTGGCTTCCTGTAAGGGAAAGGGTCCTTTTCAAGTCCATGTGCATTTCCTTTCGAGCAGTGCATGGACTAGGCCCAGCCCCCTTACAGGATAAGTTCGCTCACTACCTACCAAGTAGGCAATTGCGCTCCTCTACAGCTGGTCTACTGGTGGTTCCGAGGTACAAGCGTGTTAGGGTGGGTGGAAGAGCCTTCAGCACAGTAGCCTCTGGCATGTGGAACAAGCTTCCGGCGAACTTGCGGCAGTGCAATTCCCTTCTTGAATTTCGTAAGGGACTCAAGACCTGGTTATATCCCAAAGCTTAAACCAGGCAAGCTTTCATGACTCCTTTTGTTATCTCTGTTGTCGTTCCTCAGTCTAAGCGCCAGGATGCCCGTAGGGCGATAGTCGCGCTATATAAGTTTCTCATCAATCATCAATCAATCACGCGGGTGGGGGTACGGGTCGTACTTACACTGTTGGGGTGGGGGGTACGCTCCATACGTATGCGGGTGAGGGTACGGGTCGTACTTACACTGTTGGGGTGGGGGGTACGCTCCATACGTACGCGGGTGAGGGTACGGGTCGTACTTACACTGTTGGGGTGGGGGGTACGCTCCATACGTACGCGGGTGAGGGTACGGGTCGTACTTACACTGTTGGGGTGGAGGGTACGCTCCATGCATACGAGGGTGGGGGTATGGTCCGTACATATCCGTACCCACGCTATGGAATGCTTGTGCGGGCCGTACCCAGGCCTTTGCCACGTGGGTACAGCCGTCCCGCCATTGTTGGGGTGACGTAGGTGTGGGCGTGGTACGATTCGTACCCACGCTCTTAAGGCGTGGGTACGGGACATACCTGTATTGTTGTGTTGCCGGTTCGCGTCGTCAAGCACTTCCGTTGTGGCGGACGCTGGCTTTGCTGGACACGCCCCCACCCCCTCGTAGTGACCAGGGCCTGGGGGTCAGGTATGTCCAGGGCATGTGTGCTGTGTGACTTTGGTGGGGGTTTTGTGGCCTGCCCCTGCTCCTGCCCCCCCCCCTTTCCCCCCTCCCTTTGTTGTTCTGACCTTCTGCGGCATATGCGTCGTAACCTGTAGAGGAGGTCGACTGCTATGAGGGCCGGGATGACACGTAGGTTCGGGTCCATGTCTGTCCGTCGCGTGCAGGTACTCCTTGTTCGCGTCGTCCTGATTTCCCGGCAGTTTTTGGCTGCCGGAAAATATTGTCCTTGCGGGATGACGTCGGTGCGAATCGTACTTCCTGGTTCGTGAATGGCAGGCTGCGTGCGTCCCGACGTCACGTCGGCGCTTTCCCGGATCACATTTGTATGTTTATTTTCGTCGGTCGGGGTTTTGTACGATTCGTACGGAAATAGTATTTCCGTGCGAATCGTACTTCCATGTTTGTATATTGTTACGACCGGGTACGCGTCGGACGGAGAATATGCTCCGTCCGACGGTTCGTACCCGGTTTTTACAGGATCGTGATCGGCACCTTAATCTCCCTGTGCCTAACACAAATGAATGTGTCCATCTGTAATGAAACTGGTGCTAGTTCGCGCTATATAAAATTCTAAAACAAATTTAAAAAATTGTTGTGGCTTTAGCCAAAAACAATTATCCCACATTATTGGTAAGGGCTTTACCAAGGAGCAACTATCTCATCTTATTTTTATGGGCTATACTCTGGAGCATGAATCACTGACAGAATATCGAGGAGCAAAATATCGACCTACCAAAATATTGGTGACAAAATATCGACTACCAGAATATCGAATCCCTATCTACAAACAGGTAAGTACAAAAATATTGAATCCTAAATATCGTTGTAAATAATATAGTTTGCTAAAATATCGACTTTTTAAAATGTCTGAAATGGAATGTAAAATTAATGAAATAATAAATATAATTAAGTAAAACATACATAAAAATACTTAAATAACCTTAAAATTAATAAATAATAAATGTAAGTTAAAAGAAAATAAACATGCATTTTTACTTTTTATTACATATATATTAACTTAATGATATTAAAAAGTAATCAATATTTTTATTAATTAAATGTTAAAAACGTAATTTTAAATATAATTAAATATATAATACTATTCCTACTCCAGTCAGTGCAACAGTAGGGAAAGTGTTGGATAGCGGGAGGGGAAAAATTACTATTCCTACTCCGGTGAGTGCAACAGTAGGTAAAGCATTGGATAGCGGGAGGGGAAAAATTACTATTCCCACTCCAGTGAATGCAACAGTAGGGAAAGCGTTGGATAGAGGGAGGGTAAAAATTACTATTCCCACTCCAGTGAGTGCAACAGTAGGGAAAGCGTTGGATAGTGGGAGGATAAAAATTACTATTCCCAAACCAGTGAGTGCAACAGTAGGGAAAGTGTTGGATAGGGGGAGGGTAAAAATTACTATTCCCACTCCAGTGAGTGCAACAGTAGGGAAAGCCTTGGATAGCGGGAGGGTAAAAATTACTATTCACACTCCTGTGAGTGCAACAGTAGGGAAAGCCTTGGATAGCGGGAGAGTAAAAATTACTATTCCCAGTCCAGTGAGTGCAACAGTAGGGAAAGCGTTGAATAGCAGGTGGGTAAAAGTTACTATTCCCACTCCAGTGAGTGCAACAGTAGGGAAAGCGATGGATAACAGGAGAGTAAAAATTACTATTCTCACTCCAGTGAGTGCAACAGTAGGGAAAGCATTGGATAGTGGGAGGTTAAAAATTACTATTCCCACTCCAGTGAGTGCAACAGTAGGGAAGGTGTTGGATAGCCGAAAGGTAAAATTTACTATTCCCACTTCAGTGAGTGCAACAGTAGGGAAAAAGTTGGATAGCGGAGGGGTAAAAATTACTATTCCCACTCCAGTAAGAGCAACAGTAGGGAAAGTGTTGGATAGTGGAGGGGTAAAAATTACTATTCCCACCCCACTGAGTGCAACAGTAGGATAAGTGTTGGATAGCGGAGAGGTAAACATTACTATTCCCACTCCAAAGAGTGCAACAGTAGGGAAAGTGTTGGATAGCGGAGGGGTAAAAATCACTATTCCCACTCCAGTGAGAGCAACAGTAGGGAAAGTGTTGGATAGCGGAGGGGTTACATTTACTATTCCCACTCCAGTGAGAGCAACAGTAGGGCAAGTGTTGGGCAGCAGAGGGACAAAAATTAAAATACCCACTCCAAACAGTGCGACAGTAGGAAAAACGCTGGATAGTGGACGGGTAAAAAAATGTTTTCCCACTCCGGTGAGTGCAACAGTAGCGAAAGTGCTGGATAGCAGAGGGGTAAAACTTACTATTCCCATTCCAGAGAGTGCAACAGTAGGGAAAGTGTTGGATAGTGGAGAGGTAAAAATTACTATTCCAACTCCAGTGAGTGCAACAGTAGGGAAAGTGCAGGATAGCGGAGAGATAAAAATTACTATTTCCACTCCAGTGAGTGCAGCAGTAGAAAAAGTGCGGGTATAGCGGAGGGGTAAAAATTACTATTCCCACTTCAGTGAGTGCAACAGTAGGAAAAGTGCTGGATACCTGAGGGGTAAAAATTAGTATTCCCACTCCAGTGAATGCAACAGTAGGGAAAGTGTTGGAGAATGGAGAAAAAAAATACTATTCACACTCAAACACTTACAAAATATTTATATATATATATATATATATATATATATATATATATATATATATATATATATATATATATATATAAAAAAGAATCATAAACAATGTTAAAAGAATTATAAATATTAAACATATAAAAAGAACACATATTATAATATTAATTATATTTCACAAAAACCTACACATATTATATAAAATAAAATAACAAATACATTTACACTTTTTTAATCTACAAAATATTTACAAACAAAAAAATAATTAAGACATACATTTCTTTATTTTATTACCTACCCTATAACACCACACCAATAACAAAACACTTCAACATTTTTAATTAAAAATATTATTAATAAAAAGAAACTAATAAACATTAATTGACTACATACATTTTAACACTATAATATCCACAACACACACCTAAATTAAACTATAAAATAATGAAACACAATTCAAACTTATTTTCAAATTAAAAACTATTACTATAAACAACTAATCATTTAATATTTTAAAGTTAATACCCAAACAACACAGAAAAAATAAACAATTACCCAAAATAAATATCAAATAATTGACATTAACAACTGTATATTAATTAATTAAACACAAATTACTTCCCACCCTTTACTTCTATAAACACCACAACACACACCTAAAATTAATTACACAATTACCATCATTAATGACCAATTAATTAATTAAAATTAATTAACAACCAATTATTAATTCATCAATTAAAAATAAATTACTTCCCACCCTTTACACCTATAAAACCCACAACATACGCCTCAAATTAATTATCAAATTACCAAAATTAATAACCAATTAATTAATTCGTAAATTAAAAATAAATTAATTCCCACCCTTTACACCTATAAACACCACACACACACCTCAAATTAATTACAAAACTACAAAAATTAATAACCACTTAATTGATTAAAATTAATTAACAATCAATTTTTAATTCATAAATTAAAAATAAATTACTCCCCATCCTTTACACCTATAAACAGCACAACACACATTTAAAATGAATTACACAATTACCATAATGAATTACCAATTAAATATTTAAAATTAATTAACAACCAATTATTAATTAATTATTAATAACTTACTTTACACATTTAACACTATAACATCTCAATTAAACAAATATTAATAAATACAAATTAATCAATTGTATCCCCTATAAACCCACAACCCGCTACGGAACTAAAATCCCAAAATTCAAATAGTTTTTTAAAATACATTTAATATAATGAAATTACTTCCCACCCTATTCTCCTATAAACCCACAACACGCTGCGGAACTAAAAGCGCAAAATTCGGTCCTAAAAATTGCAATCCAGGCATTAGTTATCTCTAGGATCGAATACGATGCTCAACCCTCTATGGACTACCCAAGATCTCAACGGCTCCCCTAAAAGCTTGGCTCAACGCAGGCACTAGACTCTTAACAGGCTCAAAAACATTCTACCAAATCTCACCGCACCTGAAGGCGCTGAACTGGCTTCCATACGAAGCGAGAATCCAACTCAATCACACACAAAGCGTTACACTCTAATTCTCCTGCGTATCTTGCCCAGAAAATTGCGGTATCTGGAGGAGGCAGGCCCTCCCGGTCTTCCAGGGACTTTGTGCTGAAACCACCCCTCTTCTAGAAGAATAAAACATACAACAGATCTTTCTCTGGGGCTACCCTTGAATCTGGAACTCGCTGCCGCCTAGCATCAGAAGAATACCTTCTTTGTCAAAAATCAAAAAGGAGGCTAAGACTTTCCTAATGGGCAAATTCCTCCCATAAACACTCTCAGTGCATATACAGCTCAGTGGCCTAGCGATATGCCTTTGCTCGCTACGTGAACTCTACTTATGTAAGCCGGTCTTAATTTCATTGCTGTAACCTTACGCTTTTTGTGCCATGGTCGTTGCTCATCATTGTGCATCATTCGTACTTCACTGTCACTTTATTGGGCAGAGGCTGGTGTTGTGCACTCCTCCTCTGCTCCCGCTAACATCTGTTTTATCTCCCTGTAGTGTACCTATGATCGCCTATTCCTTCTCTTTGTAAATAGCTTGTTATCTCTGCAAAGTGTTCTCTTGATCGCTTGTTTCAAATCTTGTAAATAACTTGTTATCCCCTCAAGTGTACTCATGATCGCCAGTCCCTACTCTTTGTAAATAGCATGTTATCTCTGCAAGGTGTTCTCATGATCACCTATTCCGAATCTTGTAAACACCTTGTTATCCCTGCAAACACTCTGATACCCTAATGGGTCACATTTGCGCTCTATAAAACACAAAAATAAATAAATAAATATTGTGTACTTGAATCTGGCTCACCAATCAAATTGATCAGCAAGACTATGGAAACAAACACTGGACGTGCCCCGCTCCTTGGAGGCCACTGATGCATGTAATTAACATGCCTTTCGCCGTAAAGATAATACCATGCCCGGCTTTTCACATAAATGTACGCTATCCAGTATTTAACAGGCTAGATTAATTTAATCTAAGTATGATACTTATGAAGCGAACAATGTATGTCCTGGTGTTAATGTTAATACAGTGGAACGTAAGCACCAGTCACTACGGTGAATATCTCCACTAAAATCCATACTTTTCATTAGATCTTCAATCACTATGAAAGTTTGTATTCAAACTTAATAGTCAAGACAGGTGAACTTAGAGGACACTTCAAACAACAGCGCCAAAGTCACAATGAAACGCAGAACTTCCAAAGCTGTTTAATCGTGGCATGCTAGGGTCACTTTAAATTTAAATGCAAGATCCCCCGCGTCCATTTTTAGCTTTGAACATCACCAAGGCGATGATAGACCTGACATCTTCTGACGCAGCCTCATATCCAATTAAGAGACGAGCCGGTAGCAGGGTCTAATCAATGTATCGCTTCTGCATTTCCTGCATCTGCTCTGCTTCTGCCGTGTATGCAGCGGAGCTGACAGGCGGCCCCTGAGAGGAATACGCTCAGAAGGTAAGCGGTGTCCCAGCACCGTGCACCAAGATTTACCCTTAAGGCACTCACACGGGCATGCGTATTTATAAGCACAGGCGCACGTTGAGCTCCAAAGAGTTATTTTGAAGTTGCATGCCATGGTGTGCATGCCTGTAAGTGCATTCTTTGATAATAACACAGGGAGTACACCTCTACTTATCATCATTTATGGCATACACTCCCCTGCATCACGCAAGGACACACTGGAGTCAAGGCTATTTCAACAAGCTGGAAATAGCCACTGTAACACCACCACGAGAGGGAACCACAAGGGGTCACACCCCATACAAATATATTTAAACCACGTAATGATCTATATTACATTTTCACACCTGCTGGAAGTAACCACAACAGTGAATAGCCCCATGATTGCCACCATTGACATTAGACCCGACCTGTTGCACCATGGGTCTCACACCAACCCCAAAAAATTCTCATTCATGTTTTGCTCAGGGAAGTAGCACCTATGAGGCAGTTTCTGTGATTTGTTTCCAGATGCAAGACGACCTGACTACCCCAGGTATGTCTTCATCCCAGAATTCCAAATGAATTCCAAAAGGTAAATGAACCATGTCCAGGCTGAGTAGTACCCTTAACCTCTATGTTCCACAACTAGGCTCCCAGCACCTGAATTTTCTCAACAATTGAATGAGAAGGACCAGCGCTGTCTCAGAAATTATGACTCCCACTATGATCTAGGATCATCGCACATGAACAGTAAGTTGCGCTTTGAAAACTCCCCTGTGAATAACTATGGGGTCTATTAGGATGGCGGTCGGAAAATCACTCCGAACGCCATGGTAGCAGGAAAACACTGCCCACTGGGACCGCGGCATAACCGCCGGTCCAATTAGTATGCTCCGCAGTCAAAATCCGACCACGGCGGTACGAGCACGGCATTTAACATTTCGGAGGTTGCTGCTGCCAGCAGCACCGCCACGATGTCCCAAAAAGCATGTCCAGCATATCCCTGCACTTTGTGGCAGGCACCGCACAGTGCCTGCCACCTGGTGCAGGGACATGGTACCCCCCCCCCCCCCAGTGCACCCACACCCCCCCAAACACATTGGGGGCCTGCAATGGGTCCCCGGATACATTCTCCGCATGCCTTTCCATGGTGGTTCCACCGCCGCGGAAAGGCTGGCTACCGCCGACATTGTAATCATGCCAGCAGAGCCTGATCCTGTACCGGCCCCATTTTAGCGGTCCAGCTCCGCCCGCCAGGCAAGCATGCGGACTGCTAAGGGCAGAAAAGTGGCAGGCAGTAAATCTCACCGCCGCGGTCATCGTCGCCATGCTAATGGGACCAGCGGTTTTCTGAGTTGCGATCGCGGGCGGATGACCGCCGCCAGCCTGGCTGTTGCCACCGCCGGCACAGCGGCGGCCATCCGACCGCCATCCTAATAGACCACTATATGTTTTTATATTCCTAGAGCACAAGGGATTCAAAAATATTTTGTCTTTTCATGTTTCTAATTTAGTGTCCCATTAAAAGTCCCCAAGCCCTAAAGAAGACCTTCATCACTAAAAGATAAAGGCCCTACACGAAGGTCAAAACGCATCAGCATACACATTGGTGTGGCCAGGATTTTTCATCAATTACAAATGAATAAATCATTTTAGAAAAAAATTGCAATGTGAATAATGACATCACCAAGTATTAGCTAACGTTTTCCGACCACCAGAGGAAAGGGCCAACTAGTACCACATGAACCACATACCACAGGGTCAAAACATGTAGCCCTCATTAACCAACAGTACAGGACACTATCTTTTAATTTTCATTTATTTTGATGTGATTCAATACACTGTATGTTCAACTCTATTTAAAATGAAACTTAAGGTTATCAATGTTTGCTGTTTGAATTGATCAATAATATTGTATACACGTGTTTTTGTGATTGACGTTGTTATGTGTACATACTTGTCTTATCAATTATATGTAATTGTTGTTTTGTTCAATAATGAAGATGAAAAAAAATCAGATGATACAAATAATCTCTTGCCTTCTCCTACTTTGGGCATCACTGAGTTATATGATTATTTGACACATGGCACAATCAGTGTACATCTTTTATGATTTGCAAAATTTAACTACAGTCCTAGGTTGATAACCAGAGAAACGTGATGTTTTCTCTGTTGAATTTATTTTCTTCAGATTGATGGTATAGGGGGTACACCTAGACAAATAGGAGCTCATAATGATGGCAGGATGGAGGCACCTCCGCGGTACTGGTGGTGGCGGAAAATGTCATTTTCCGCATGCCAACAACGGTCCTCCCGTCCGCCATGTTACAATGGGCAAAGATAGCCAATTTCCCGTCCGCTGCGGTGCGACGTGAACCGCCATAAAAATTCGCCCGCCACCGTGGCGGTGGGAGCCAACAGAGACCCACCAGGTTGCGGAATGACATCCCGACTGCCATACAAATCACAATGCCCCAAACAGCCCGTCACACCGCAGAGGAGAAACCACCCAACCAGAGACGGCGGAAGCACAACAGCGGAGTGCAAAACCAGACTGCCGGTCCCCTCCACCCGGTCCTGACCGCAATGGACCCAGCTTTACACGTCTTTCTAGTGCTGTACCTGATCCACTACCAGCAAGTAATGCACCGATCACGGACAACGCGGCAGGTACGCAATCACACAAATCCGCACACAAACACAACACACAAAACATGGGCTGAAAAACGGTTCCTGTCCACACCAGACACACGTGGGGGCAGGAACACATCCACAAATGTACCCAAACATGTCCTACCTGTCATGAAATAACCCCTCCGCATCCAGGTCACCCATCAACTGCGAATTCAGAGCAATCTCCTGATCACATCACCGCAGCGGTGCAGACGTGGGAAAACATGCGCTCAATGTAGTAGGCAGGACCAGCGCCAGGGATGGGCAATACACAAAAATCATAGGGCCACACCTCCACCCTTCACACACTAGGCCCCCCACACCCATTAGGGGATATGCTGTGTGTGCTTCCTGTGCCCCCCCTGCACATTTAACCATCCATGTGCACCCAGACACTGCACCACACACACCAAACAACCAGGGAGCCTGTCTCAGAAGGTGGGGTTGAAGAGGAACACCCTGCACAAAAGCTTACAGCCAGGGCAATCCTCCTCCCCATACCTACCCTCCACTCATGTCAAGCAAACTGAGTCCAATCACAAAATGAACACTCACACTGCATATGAGCATCCAATGAAATGTCCACACTGCCTGTCAAGTCACTCAGACACACCCCACACTGACACATGAGCACATACACATACCAGATGTCAGCAGCAATGGAGGAAAATAAATGGGATAGCCAAAAGTGAGGTGGACAGTGATGGAAAGCCATGGAGCAAGCCACAACGCATGTGTACAATGCATGCAAGAGAAGGAACATATCACAACACCCTTAGGCCATCACATCAGACATGGCTGGCACAGTGCGGGAAATTAAACCACAGGGACCTCTGTGCAACAACTCAGGGAGACAGCAAAGCAAGCCATGCATAGGCACAGGGATGATAGGAAGTGTCTGAAGTCAAACAGTGATCAGCCACACATCTGTCACAACTTACTTGACATGTGTATGCAATCATCACAAGACACATGGCTCATTGCCACAACACATGACTGTCAAACACAAGTTGGATACTTCACACATACCACTCCTCCACCCACCTCACACCTGCACCACTCAACACCAGTGTGAAACACACAGAATGGTGCAAATAATGTCCTGGGAGTACACTGACAAACAATCACACTTCCTGGGGTGCATCCATAAACATCACACACACACTCAGGGATGCCTGAACCAATGCTGACACAAAAACTACAGCCAAACACAAACCTCACAAACAACATACACAGAAGTACAACAAGCCCACATATGGCCAGCCAAACAGTGGAAAGGCAATGGGATCCCAGACAGTACAGGAGTACACAACATTGTCACTCAGGACCAATGCACAGACACCATACCCCAACACACACAAGAAGTGCATCATCTCAAAACAATCATGGACACAAACTGGGATCAATGGGACAATAAGCTAACACAGACAGACATACCACACCACTCATCAAGTCAACATGGTGTCATAGTGTACCACATGCATGCACATGAACAATCCTGACAAGTGACAGGACAATATTAGGAGGACAAACCACCAAGGTGCACTCAAAACAAGCTCAGGAACAAGAATCCCCCTAACTGCATGTGACATACACACAAGTAACACACACTACACTTGCAACACACATCTGAATGTATCACAATCCACAAACAAATCACACACAATGACATGCAAATAGAACATCACACACAGAGCATATGTCAGCTGAAAGGGCCAACACAGGCCAAGCACTGCACACATCCACACCAAACACACAACAGATGCACATGCCAATCCCTCACATTGCAAACACAGTTGGACAGCAGAAGATGCACCCCAGGCAAGTACAAGGCAAAATACACTCACAGCACTGCATGCACAACAAGCACTGTGTGCACACTAACCAAACCAGTAGCACACATATCTCAGTGCCACACCATGAACCCCCACAACACACATCAGCACAGCACAGACACAACATCACACTCAGGAAGAGAAGCAGTATCACAACAAACACACATACAGCTAACCCAACACCCACAGATGCACAACTCAGGGACACCCAGGTGCAAACAACATGACCAGAGGACTGTGCAGCACAAACAGTTGCACTGCACATGAGCAACACTGACTGCGAACAAGTACAAGAAAACAACACATAACTAATTGGGAAACTGTCCTTAGTGGCACATTGGTCCTGTGCACAGATCACCACAACAAAGCATAGTGTAACAAGTTAAGTGGTGGGAAGGCACACACACTGGCAAACCAAGGGGATAGCTGACATGAGAGTGAAGTGGTGTGTACGTCAGTAGTGGACAGGTCAGGAGTGTACTATACACAAATACATGGAGGAGTCACTCACAATAGGTAGGCATCAAAAGCACAGATACCACATACCACACTGGAGCCAAAAATGGCTCAAGTGACAGCAATGCATGAGAAAACACACCCACAATGTCAGTTTGGCTGAGCAGGTCTGTACAGTGAGCATAAACATTGACAAGACACATGGCTGAACAACAAAACACAACACAGACTTGCCAGTCACACACTCTGCATACTCACAACTGGCAGCAACAAGTAGGTGTGCCCCAGGAGTGCAAGGACACACCAACACACTGCACAGTGCACAACCTACCACTCCCACATGTGCGCACAATCACAAGCACAGGGCTGACAAATCAAACTAACAGGCACTCAGGTCCTGGGTGACATGTGTGCAGATACCATTGCAGGGGCACACACACATCAACACCACTGACAAAGTCACCCCCTTCACACTACACACTTCATGACCACCCAAGTGCACACATTGAAATGTACCCATGTGACTAGGATGACAGGCCATCACAAGATGACCATACACCAACACTGCTGTCCACACATCAAGAAAGATCACACAGACATGATGGACCCTGGCCAGCCTGCCTGCAATCCTGTGGATAGAATCCCCCTCTGTGCTGGCAGTGCATCCAGACATGACATGTTGTACAACTTAGCAAACCTGACCATAGAACGATTAGGATAACAGTAGGTCATCACAAACAAACATCATTGCACCCAGAAGCCTCAGAGTCAAGAAGAACTGAAGTGCCTGTCACCTCTGCAGAACCCAGAAAAAGTTAAACAAGCCATTGGCAATGTTAAAGTGGCATACAGAGCATGTGTCACATTAAACCATACCCACACAGCTAACCCTTTATTTAGCAAGGACACTGACAAAGCAGACAACAGGAGTAACTGTCTTTATTACATATTAATTGTAATGCATCCCCATAGATGTGGGGTATGTCCCCTGGGCACTGGTTAAGAAGTCCTTATTTCAAAGTTTTCTCATATGAATGGAAACGTTGTGATTAAAAAAGCTTTTAGTCCTTTAAGATGAACATTTTAATGAATTTGTTACTTCACAATTCATGTAAGTTTGTGGGTCAATCTTCATAAACTTCAATTCCCAGAATGCATTTAGGTTAGTGAACAACATTGTACGATCCCATATTAGACGATCCCAATGCATTTCAGCATAATTGCCTTCATCTGGGGGTGTTCTGTAAATGATAATATATTGAGTTTGGTGAATATAATGTGTATATATATGAGGAGAGTGCAACTTAGTGGTGAACCTTTATTTTAAAACGATAGTGGGTCGTGATGTTAACCGTAGTGAATAGTTTCAAACGAATAATGTGGATTCAATTAAAAGTGTTGAGTGTTTACGAGGCATGCATCAGATTGGGGATTGCTTGCGCTGGATGGTGATGTGCTTAAAAGGGTGGACGATGTGAATTTAGAATAAACGGAAACCGGAATGTTAATTCCGATGTGAACCCGAGTAGTATTAACGCGGTGACACGATGCTGATGTAAACGGAGGAAAGTGTGAACTGGAAATCTGTCTTGCTCGCGGTGACGTGATACCAAAAGTAAAATAAATATGTAACTCGTTTTTGGTGCTGGATAAGGTATTCCCTCGTGCTAGAGACATGCGGGTTTAAAAGAATGAAGTTGTGGGATAAGTGCTTACCGGTAGCCAAAGGTAAAAAGACGCGGGCGTCTTCCATTAGCAATTCAAGTTCTCGCGGTGCTTCTGTGTGGTGTGGAGCTTACGCTAGAGAGTGAGCGGTATTATACGGTGCGTGAATGGTTTTGATAGACATAGAAAAGGGGTGGCAGTGAAAAGACGATGGGGCTGCTAAATAAAGTTATATGAAAAAACCAGTAAACAACGGGTATAAAGCAGTCGCAATATAAAACTAAAACAGTTATGATGTTAACGTATTAAGAAATACATGGGGTATCGTGACACAATGAAAAACTCAGTGTGGAAATTAATTCAATAGTATTTGAAATTAATCAAAGAATAAGAAAAAACATTGTAATGACTAAAAGAATATAAAGTGAATACATTTAGAGATAACATAAAAACTCCATACGCTCATTCATGCCAAAGGGCTTAATAGAATTCAAAAGGTAAGTCCAATGGTTTTCGCGTTGTAATAAAAAATTGTGATTGTCTCTTCCCTCTTGTCTGTTAATTATTCCAAAATGCAATATTTTAATTGGCTAATATTGTGCCCAGCTTCTAAGAACTGTTGGCCCACTGTCAATTTCATTTGTTTGGTTCTGATGTTGGACTTATGTTCATTTAACCTTATCTTTATTATCCTTTTGGTTTGTCCTATGTACATTTTTCCGCAAGGGCACTTTAACATGTACACGACATTGGACATATCGCATGTAGCTGTTACTTTGACCTTGTGTCCCTTCATGGGGTGTGTAATGTAGGCTCCTTTAATTATGCTGTTGCAATTGTTGCAATTCCAGCATAGAATAGTGCATTGAAATGTGACTTTTGTTGGTGATTGATCGGGATGTTGTAGTCTTTCACCAATGTTTCTATTTCTCGTGTCAGCGAAGATGGGTTCTTGTTCAAAGATGTGGTTTAAGTCCTGTTCCAACCTCAGAATTTGCCAATGTTTTTTAATTATTCGTAACCTACAACCATGCGTCACAACCATGAGAACATATATAAGGGACACTACCGATTTCTTACACAAACTTAATCAAATCACCATCACAGAGGATGAAGAAATTACACTGTGTACAGTGGATGTCAATTCACTATATACATCTATTCCCCACCAATCAGGAATAGAAGCAATCGAACATGCCTTACTGCACACCGACTACGAACTAGATTTAAAAATCTTCCTTATGGAGCTTATGGAGTTTACCCTATTACATAGTTATTTTAAGTGGAAAGAGGATTTGTTCCAACAAAAAACAGGTACTTCCATGGGAAATTGTGCCGCTCCAGCATACGCGAATATATTTATGAACCGTTTTAGAGGAGAAGAACATCTTAACTATACAAACATGGACAACCCACTTGAAATTATTTCTCAGATTCATAGACGATATCTTCATCCTTTGGACAGGTCCAGTCACCATTTTATTAGACCAATTGGACAAACTCAATCAAATCGACAAATGCATACAGTTCACCTTTGAAAATCAGCCACAATCCATTACATTCTTGGATGTTAGAATAACAAAGACATCTACAGGCTTTGAAACAGATCTATATAGGAAAGAAATTGATAGAAACAACACTCTCCATTATCAAAGTTTTCATCCACATCCCCTCAAACAACACCTGCCATACTCTCAAATGTTAAGAGTTAAGGAAATAGTATTGAATCCAGCAACAGCAGCAGAACAGCTAGAAAAAATGACACAGAGATTTAAATCTCGAGGATATCCTGACCAGGAACTACAACAAGCGAGGGATCGTTCACTCAAAAGCTGAGATGAATTACTCAATATTCAAACAAAATCAACCAAGGACCAATTCACCATCATCTCCAAGTTTTCCAGAATGAGCGCATCGTACAAACGAATAATTTCAAAACATTAGCAAATTCTGAGGTTGTAACAGGACTTTAACCACATCTTTGAACAAGAACCCATCTTCACTTACACCAGAAATAGAAACATTGGCGAAAGACTACAACATCCCGACCAATCACCTCAGAATTTGCCAATGTTTTTTAATTATTCGTTTGTACGATGCGCTCATTCTGGAAAACTTGGAGACGACGGTGAATTGGTCACAGTGTGCTCGCGTGTAGCAGTTGTGCCTGATGCCTCACCACTGGTGTCCGTTCCCTGTCCTTCTGTGCCCACGGTAGATGCTGCAAGAGACAGAGACATAGGTTCAGTTTAGTGCCATACACACAAACATCATATGCAAGCAAAGCACAAAACAAGATGATGATACCCCCATGTTGCACACCACCCTGTATAGTCACTGTGCAACCTTAATTACAAAGACAAAAATGCATGGTATCATGCAAACCTGGCATAACTGACCCATGTGATGCCCACACAGCCAAATAGCCTGCCGGTGCCTCCGTGTAACCAGACATACAGATCCCTCTGAGCATACCTAGGGCCCTGAGGGGGGAAAAGATGTACCTCCCAACATGTTGTCACAGTCACATATGGAATCGCCATAAGGGGACAACACAGATGCCGACTCCAAAACATCAGTACGCAATGGCCATGAGCTCATGCCATCCACCCTGTCGTACTTTGGGGCACAACTACAGTTGCACATTGGTGTCAGATGTGTAGTCCTCACAATTCTGAGATGTGGCACTGCACACATTGATGAAAGCACACTCAGATGAGGCACACTGCTGTTAACTGCCATGGGATGTCCCTGACTCCTTAACACACATATGATGGGGGAGGGCCCAAGAGAAATAGATTAAAGACCAACGAGAAAAGTATCCCCTACTAAAATACAATTGTAACACAAGAAATCCTCGGGTCTATGCTTGCACACAAGAATGCATCAAAACCAATGTGCATCAAAAGATTTGAAGGATAGTGGTCTCACAAAAAGTCCCACATAAACTGGGGGACAATCCCATTCAGGACAAAAACCCTCACCCACCATAGGTGGCATGCTTCATCATATGGGTTTCTCCTATCAGTGGGAGACCTAGTCCCACTGAGGGCTACAACCCCCTCACTGTGACGTAGGAGCTCTGGGATGTTTTCAAGACCTATACTAGGATCCTAAAATCCCATATGTGAATGGTAGGTGTGGTCAGAGTGTAGCGCAATGGGGCGTGATTGAGTGAAATCGCAGTGGTGAGGTTAAAACTACCTAGATGGCATGCTCTTTGTTTTACAAATGTCCCTGACTCCCCCAATGCCGCCGATGTCAGAAGGCCACAACTCAGAATGCAACGTCAAGGGCCATTACATCAATGACATGAGGAAGTACATGTAGTGATAATGCATGACACCTGCACCCAGCACAGAGGCCACTTACAAGCCATTGCATCACACTAGCAACATCACAGAGCTCAGCACTGGCTCAAGCTTGGAATACATGCAGTCGCTCACATCCAAAGTCACCCTTCCCAGAATACTCACCCCCAGCTTGCTGCTGATGGTCCTTCAAACGTGCATCCAGCTCTGGCTGTGTCACTGCCAAGATGCGTGCCATTAGTGGTGTCATGCTTCGGCAAGTCAACCTGCCAGTCCGAGGGAGCAGCCCCAGCGTCACCTCTGCCATGTTTTTGCTCAGCCGGCAGATGTCATTTCACCTCTTGTGACAGTGTGTGTGCCGTTGGTCGGAGACACCCAGAGCCCGCACCTTGCGTGCAATGTCTCTCCATACGGCCTTACGCTGGTGGACTTTGAGCTGCAGGCATGGGAGACAAAGAGAGCAAATTTCAGTGACACTGGGTTATGTACCACTGTGTCCCAGTACAGGAGCAAGCACACTCTCAGCACAGCTATTCAGATATGTTTAGCAGAGACAATACAGCATGATACGTAGTACATTAGCATGAGATAATCATACCTAGATGCATGCAGGTATGAGGATGGGCACAGTACCTGGCCATCTCACACACATGCAGCATGCAAGCACAGAAAGCAAGGTGAATATGGCCCACATCTGCAATGCAGTATGTGAGGGAGCAAGACATACATTGCTTTGCAAATGATGTTTTGGGGCAGACTCACTGTGTCCAACACTTCACACCCCTCAATGTCCTTGCCCTGTGAATGGCTCACTGTGTGATGGAGGCCACATTTAGGGACATGATCTCACAATCTCACACCCTTTGAACAAGGTCTGTCTTGTGCAATACACAGGCCTGAGATATCCCTTTGATGGATAGGGTAGCAGACAACCCATGTGTCTCACTCTGTCCATTCAGTGATGGCTCCTTGTCAAATTGGGCAGTGACTGTGCAGGCCAGGGTGGTTCACACTGAGGTTTAACGTGGGGCATCAGAAATGTCACATGCAGGGACAACATGAGAGGGCAAACAGTGCCTACACATGCTATTCAGTACACATAATGATGAAAATGGAAGGGTGACATTCCAACAGTTTACAATCTGCTGTGTCATAGGTGAACTTCCACCAAGAGTGTCACCCTCTGGCATTTCACTCTTGTGCCTAATGCTGCGATATCCATGGAGGCCATATTTTTTTTTAGAAATCTTTTTATTTTATTTTCAACAACAACCGTGTACAGGCACATACAGTACAAATTCACAATAAAGATTTTTCTCTCCAATACATATATCATCATTTTAACATCCACATATAAATGGAGTGAGGATCATTACAGAGCACTACGTCCATACAATGTCCAATCAACCATAAGATACAGTGCTATCCAAAGAGCTGCAGATCATAGTGCAACAGATGGCAGGGGCCTGGAGGTCGCAGAGATACTACTCCTAAGGAGGAGCAGCCATCACCTCTGCTGTCAACTGGGCCATTGGTGTTCGCCTTTCTTTCTGCAGCTCCACCGTCGGGGAGATGCAAATGTCCCCTCTGTACTTATTCCATTTTCCCCATTTCTGATACCATTTCTTGGGGCACCCCATCCCTTGAACACTGACTTTTCGGCAATCATTGCGGTGTCCATATCCTTTGCCCAATCACCCAGGAGCGGGACCGCTTCCACCCCCCATTTTTGTGCAATGTTTCGTTTCGCAATGGTGAAGCCCATCGAGGCCCAAGCCTGTTCAACCTGATAAAGGTCAGTCGCCCCCCAAATATTAATCAGGCATAGGTGGGGAGATATCTTTAGGGACTTGTCACATGCCCTCTCAAGTTGGCAGGCAATCTTTCCCCAATAACCCTGGATTTGTGGGCATTCCCATAGTATGTGAAAGAAGGTACCCACTTAATTACAGTCTCGGAGACAAAGCGGATCAGGGCGTCTACCTAACTTGAACAGGAGTTTAGCATCAAAGTCCGCTACAATGATGCCCATGGAAGGACACGTCGTGTGGTGGAGCGTTCTTTTGGTCCCCTGAAGTCACGATTTCGCTGCCTGGACAAGACCGGAGGTGCACTGGTGTACTCTCCCAAAAAAGTGTGTCAGATTGTAATTGCATGCTCCACAACCTGGCTTTGCGCTAGGAGATCCCCCTGCTCCTGGACGCTGATGAGCAGCCGAGGTCCCCGTCTGCAAACCCACACATGTCCAGTGACGAGGATAGTGGAGAGGAGGAAGGTGTCAACAGCTCATCAATCGCTACTTCCCTTGAAGTTGAGTAAAAACGTACAACGGTGCCATTGTCTGCTGATGTTGTTGGTGAAAAGGCCTAGGATAGCTTTGTGACTGCTGCCTGTTGTTGGATCTGTGCTGGCTGCTAATGTTTCTGGGACAATGTAGTTAAGCACAGCTACAGGATGTCTATGTCGATTCTGTTGCTCATTGTAATGTTTGCAGGTTGGAGTACCTTGATGACAAGTGTTGAGTAATGGCTGTGGTGCCACCGCCTGAAAAGTGAATAGTGTTCTCTTGCTTTTCCTAGGTTACTTCAGCCTCTCACTGCCTGCAAACAACCCGTGCTCCTGGTACATTGTAATCATGGTCAACATTGTACATCCTGTGATAAACAGGGATCAGACACGAAAACATAGGTGTGTAAGGAGTGTTTATTTACAATGGGTATATGTGACAGGGAAGTGAATATTTACAAAAAGGTGAATAGGGAATCAATGAGTTGTCAGTGATGAAAGATGAGACAATCGAGTAGTCACCACATTGATGTGGTGACCCAGTCCAACAGACGGATGCCATTAACCTGGCAGTGTGGGGAAGGAAAGTCAACAAAATCAATGCAATAGTGAAGAGGGGTGCCATCATGGCTGGCTCCTTGACTGGAGTTTGGCAGGTGCTTTGCCACAGGATCCTCCCTGGGATTTCTTTGGACGGCCCCTTGATCGTTCGGCAGGGGGGCCTCTGCTGCAGGCCCAGTGGGGTCTGAGGACTCCCCCTTCTCCGTGGCCGCAGGGGAGGATGGGGAACTGTCATCCTACGGGCCACCAGCGGGAGGTGAAGGTGTTGTTTGGGCCGCAGGCCTGTCTCTCAGAACCGCCACTAGCTGGCCCAAGAGGTCCACGATTTGGCCCATGCGGGTGTCCATGGACCTCAGCAGCAGGTGGAGCTCACGGGAATCTTCCTGAGCCTGGCTCGTTTGTCCCTGGGCTCTTTCATAGGCCCCAAGGACTCTGGCAATGTTGGCCAGGGCTTCGGTGCCAGTGTCCGGTTGTGTTTGACTCCCACTTGCCCTCCCACCTGCCCTGCTGTCACAGACCTGTTGCGTCACCACTCTACGCAACCGCCTACTCTCCCTGGCCTCCGCAGTTGGTGGGGTGGGGTGGTCATCCTCTGGGGCAAGGAGAGTGTTGCAGGCAGCAGTGGTGGTGGTGGTGGAGAACACACAGGACGTTACAACAGGGGTCAGAGGAGTTGTTGTTGCTGATGTGGTGGTAGGGGGGACAGTGGGGTCCTGGGACCTGTTGCGCCCTGGCATGCCTTATGGGCCGCCTTTTTGCTCCGCATCCTCAAAATCCAGGGAGTCAGCATCAGAGAGTCCATGTTCCGGGCACTGGCTCTGCAGGTCGGTGTCATCATCCTCTGCTGTCAGTTCTTGGTCACCTGTGGGACAGAGGGGAAATGGTCATTGATGTGCACCCCTCAAGCTCGGTGTCAGACGTACCTTATTTACAGGTTATGCACCACACAATTTAGTTGTTCTCACATTGTATATCTGCACAGTACTGTGCATCATGACATGATGTGGAGGTACATACGTTACTTGTCCATGGTGTGACATGGCAATGGATACCATGCTCCACATGCAGATTTTGTGAGTACGAGGACATGTTGTCATCTTACAACTAGTGGCACAATGACTTTCAGTGAGGCATCTTTGCAGACGTTACATCTGAGCATGATATATCTTTGTCATGTCATGTGCATTGCTTTATTTGTTCTACAGACCATGCTTGCTTTGTTTTCATATGGTCCTTCAAGTTCTGCCCCCATGGAACTTACAGATGGCATTCAGTGCTGTGCATGATTGTGCCCTGAATTTCTTCTACATGTGATTTGGAGAGTCACACTTTGGTTTCTGTGACAGTTACATACGCTTAGCTGTCTGCACACTGTAAGTGGCTATTGGATCTGTGTCAATTTTGGTGGGATGTGAGGGCTGGTGTTGTAATATGGCTCCATGCTTTTGGAGAGGAACGGTGGGGTGCGTGCACTGTCTACTTACCTGTTCTCTTGTCACATTTGGGTAGACTTTCTGACACATCTCTCTGGCTGTGTGTGTGGTGGAGTGCTCCATCCTGCTCAGGGGTGGGACTGGGGGGGCCTGGTGGGAGTTGTAGTGCAGGCCTCCCACCCCAGACTCCCTCCCTGTAAAGATGGCTACCTACCTGTTAGTTTGAAATGAGCAATACAATGTCTGCCACATGCTTCTGGCTGGGGGGAGTGTTCCATGTTGCTGAACTGTGGGACATGGGGGCCTGTTGGGAGTTGTAGTGCAGGCCTCCCACCTCCAAACACCCCTTCCTGTGAAGATAGCTACCTACCTGTAAGTTTGGTTGTTGTAATACAATGGCTGCCACATGCTTCTGGCTGAGGGGGAGTGCTCCATCCTGCTCAGGGTTGGGACAGGGGTGCTTGTTGGGAGTTGTAGTGCAGGCCTCCAACCCCCAAACAGTCCTCCCTGGGAAGATGGCTACCTACCTGTATGTTTGGTTGTTGCAATACAATGGTTGCCACATGTTTCTGGGTGGGGTGGAGTGCTCCATCTTGCTGAGCTGTGGGACAGGAGGCCTGGTGGAAGGTGTGGTGCAGGCCTCCCACCCCCAAACACCCCTCCCTGTGACGATGGCTACCTACCTGTGAGGTGAAGGTGAACAATACAATGGCTGCCACATGCTTCTGGGTGGGGGGGAGTGCTCCATCTTGCTGAGCTGTGGAACAAGGGGCCTGGTGGGAGTTGTGGTGCTGGCTGCCTGTACACATGCAACCCTGAGAATGTTGCTGGCTCCCTTTGGGGCGATTCAGCTGGAGTGTATGTAACATCTGTGAGACCTGTGTTGGGTATTGTGGTGCTGATGAATTTAATTGGGCCTAGGAGGTGTAGCTTTGTAGTTGTGCAAGTCAGTACATAGCAGTGTAATGGTGTACATTTGTTTGTACTTACCAGCCTGCACTTCCACGGCTATTCCTGTGAGACTCTCTGGATGCAGTATGGCAAGCACCTTCTCCTCCGATGCAGTGAATGTTCTTGGTGAAATGGAAGGGCCACCGCCAGTCATCCTAGCCAGCTGATGGTTCTTGTTGTTCTTCTCTTTCACCATCCTCTTCAGGTCATGCCACCGCTTCTGGATTTCCTGCTTGCTGCGCGGGGTGGCCCCTACTTCATTGACCTTGTTGACTATCCTTGCCCACATTTGTGCTCTGGGGGATAATGGTGTCTGTTGGACCAGGGTACCAAACAATTGTGGTTCTACTCTGATTATCTCATCTGCCATGACTGACAACTCATTCTCAGTGAATTTGGGCATTTTCTTTTGTGTCATGGTGTGTGCTGTGCAAATGGTTTGAGGTGCAGTTGTGAGGGTGGTGGGGGTGGTGTAGGTGGTGTGTGTGTGTGTTGTGCTGGTGAGATGTGTGGTGTATTGTCTATCCAATATGCTGCGGGGTTTAGTTCCTTCAGGGATGGAGTAGTGCAAAGGATTCTGGTCAGGGAAGGGGCTAGTTTTATACTCAGCTATGTGGGTGTGTCAAAATGGAGTACTGCTGTCAGGTGTGTTGTGTGGGTTGTCCTGAGATTTTTTAAGTTGCTATGGGGGTGTGTCATTGGAGTGTGTTAGGTGTTTTTGGGGACAGAGCTAGTTTGATGTGTTCACTTGGTGGCCTTGTTATGTGTTTTTTTTTGCGACCCCTATATTTTTCAGGGAGCGTCGGCGGCGGTGGCTATGCAACAGCCCTTCTGCCGGCTCTCCCATTCATTACTGTTTGCGATCGCGGCGGTCAGAAACAGCGGATCGTCCCACTTTCACCTCAATGGAATCCTAATTTTACGTGCGGTCACTCCGCTGGCCTCGCCGCGGACGGATTTTCACCAGCTCCGCCCACTACCGGCAGTCTTTCGTGGAATTTTTCCGACGCGGTCGGAAATTTTTGGCAGTTGACCCTAATCGGACTGCCGCTTTTGCCACGGTACCAGCGGACGGTTGATTTCCGCTACGATGGCGGTCAGGATGGGTTTTCGACCACCATCGTAATAGGCCCCTAAGTGTAGGAAGGTAGGATCCTTCTGCATGTTACCCCCACTTTTTGCCTGGTGCTAAGCTGTTATTGACTAGTCTGACTGGGATCCTGCTAATCAGGACCCCAGTCTATCTGCTTTCTCCCTAAATTGTTATGTTCAGTATTTAGGCACATCCCACATTGGATACTGGGGTACCCTTCTAAGTTCCTAGTAAATGGCACTAAGGTACCCAGGGCATAGGTACCCTAGAGGTCAATCATGGGCTGAAGCATGCATTATGCCACCCATGGGGGACCATTCAAAATGGAACTATAGGCCTGCCATTGCAGCCTATGTTAGCTGGTGCTAGCACCACTTTCTAAAGATACAGGTTTCCTATATATCTAGGGTCACTGCACTTAAAACCCATAAGTCACCCCTACAGCATGCCTTTGCAATCCTGAAGGAAGGGTGCTTGGTTCTAAGTGAGAGGGTGCCCCTGCATGAGCAGGACTCCCCTACAGCCTACGTAGTCTATTCTCCTGGGTTGTCATGACGCAGCCATATACCATATAGAGAGGCACCACGGAATTACATGATGACCATCTCAAGACTGCCTACAACAAATCCTATCATGTTTGGTATCAAGCATGTTGGAATCATACCACCCACACCATAAACGGTGTGGGTGGTATGATTCCAAGCACTGGAAGAACCCTCCATTAGGCTCTCCATGTCCCCAGTACCAGCCTTCCAGACCTGTACAGCACAAAATGGTTGCTGCCGACCAGAGACACAATTCTGCCCTCCTGCTACTGAGCCAAGCTCGAGCAGGGGAAGGCAGAACAATAGGCACCCTGTCACAGGGATGTGTGACCACCTCCCAGACAGGATTTAGAGTATTGGGGCAGGGTGGGTGCGCTTGCCAGTGCCACTCAGCCTGCATGTGGGGCACATTTGGTGTCCCCATGCATAGTCCAGTTCAAACCAGTACTGGGAGCCATTGGCTCGCACTCTGGCATGAAACTGGATAAAGGACATGGGAGTAAACTCCTCCCTGTCCAGACCCTCCCCCAGGAGGGTCCCCTGAATCATCCCAACCCTTTCCTTAGGGTACTTAAGGGCTTACCTGTGGGTGGGTCCCTAGATTCGTTGTGGGATAAGATTCAAATCAGACACCACTTCTTCTTATACCGTCTGGGTACTCTGGACTTCGCTGGACTTCATTTGGGCTCGACTTCGTCCCTCTTCCGGTCTGCTGCATCGTCTGTACCTGTGCACCATACAGGAACCTTCCAAGGCCTGTGGGCATCAAAGACACCTGAAGGAATCTCCCTTGGAGTGAAGGAGTCAGTCCCCTGCATTCGCAGGCACCGCAACTAAGTCGACCGGTCTGCTGATCCTGAGCTCCTCCGGACTCTGAAAGGTTCTGCAACACAGGTGGTGGTTTTCCACAGCTCCCAAGGCCTGCCCTGCCCTCTCACCAAGTTTGAAGCCAGTATCCCTCGTGGGGGTTGCAATAACCGAACCCCTGTGCAACTTGTCACCTCGCAGTTGCAAAAGCTTGTTGACTTTTGCGTTCGGTGGCCAATTGGATGAATCAGAACTGTCTCCAATTAAACACCAAGAAGACTGAGGTGATGGTGTTTGGTTCGCGCCCCGGTTGTTGGAAGGAAAGTTGGTGGCCTTCTGAGCTAGGTGGGATCCCCTCTCCGGTAGTGGAGTTAAAGAACCTTGGGGTATGGCTTGACCCGGCACTTAGTTTTACCTGCCATACGAAGAAGGTTGCTGCCTCTTGTTTTGGCATCATCAGGAGCATTAGGCCGGTGCTCAAATTTTTTGACGCCAGTACGAGACAGCTGGTGGTCCAGGCCTCGGTTCTATCTAGAATAGATTATGCTAGTGCAGTGCTCGCAGGCACGAACAAGGCTGAACATGCGCGGTTACAAAGAGTTCAGAACGCTGCGGCTAGAGCAATACTTGGGTTGCCCAAACGCTGCTCAGTGTCCGGAGCATTATATACTCTTCACTGGCTACCTGTTGTGCGGCGTATTGAGTTTAAGGTGTTGTGCCTGGCCTTCAAAATTTTGAGGGGCTTGGCCCCTCCTATCCTTATGAATCTCCTTACTCCGTACACCCCTTCGTGCTTGTTGAGATCTTTGGGCCAGAACTTGGCGGTTGTTCCTCGCTTTAGGTTGACCAGGGCGGGTGGCCGCTCCTTCCGAGTGGTAGCTGCTCAGCTCTGGAATACTCTTCCTGCTGAAATCCGTGCTGTGGACAATCTAACCAGGTTTAGAGGGGCTATTAAAACGTTTCTTTTTAATAAATCAAAGTAATCCCACTGCATACTGTGTTGTTGTGTTCACCTTTGGCGCCAGGACGCCCCTTTGCTGGGGCAGCTGTGCGCGGTATAAAACTTAGTAACATAACATAACATAACATAACTTCCTTCCAAGAAGATCTTCGGGTTCCATGTAGACCGAACCACAAGCATCTACTGTGACCAGAATCTTCAGCCACACCACATGGTGTGCATTGTGGCCTGCATCTTTTGATGAGCTGCTTGAGGTCCACTCGAGACTCCAGTGCCTCTGGTCTGTGGGTCCATATGAGGGTCACCTTTGCTTCTCTTGGGCTCCCCTGTTTGCTCCAGCCTGCCCTGACTCCCCTGCTAGTGGTGAGTCCCCTGGACCTTGCTGGTCCCAACGTTGCTCCTTCTTCAGTGCCTGCGTTGGTTGCATTTGCCAAGGCTTGTTGGTGCTCTCGCCGGATACCGTCCCCTCAGCACTCGACATCCTTCATGGGACAGCTCTTGCACTTGCTCCTGGTCTTCCTCAGCATCGCCTGGTCCTCACAGCTGCAGAGTCAAGGTCCTCGTCAACTCTCCTGCAACACCCGACATTGGGGGACACTCGTCTTCCAAGTCTCCTGGTCACTCCTGAATGACATAGACTCTGTCCCCTCTGATTGCAGGTACTTCTCGTCTAGAATACACCTTCGGATTCCACCGGACAATTTCTCCTCTTCCAGCAGCGACACTTTCCTGAAGTCACCCACTGGGTTTGACTGCGGTTTCCGACATCACTTCACACCTATGCACCCGGATTCCCTGGTGTAGGTAACGTGGGTACTAGGGTATCCATGGGTGGGGTGGCTCTCCAACCTTCTGTTTTCTACGGGGTTTCTTCAGGGTCCATTGGGAAGGGTCATTAATCTTTAAAAATCCAACCACGAATTGCACGTAGACTTGAACGGCGCACACGGTCGTGTTCCCACACTGCACACGCTCTCCGTACAGTTCCTAGTCACTCACCTTGGGTGGCTCCTTGGGTCCTCATCACTTCTACATCCTCTCGACATTGTCTTGACCCGAGTCGTGGTTCTTATATTACTTTCTTAGTATATGGTTTTGTCCCCCCCCCCCGGGTCCACTGTGTATTATTTATTTATTTATTTTTTGACATTTGTTAAGCGCGAACGAATACCCGTAGGCGTCTCGGCGCTAGACCTTAGCAGCTGTCTCTTATCGAAGCATGGGAAACATTAGGAGATAGGAATACTATCACTGATTAAACAGCCAGGTTTTCAGCTTCTTACAAAACTGTAAAAGTGAGGTGCAGGTTCTAATGTGATGAGGCAGAGTGTTCCATATCTTTGGGGCGGCAACTAGAAACCGGCGGTCACCCCATGACACTGTTTTGGAGCGTGGAACCACTAGTTGGTTCAGATTAGAAGAGCGAAGCTGTCTGGATGGTCTATAAGGAGTAAGCTTGTCCTTAAGGAGGCGTGGTCCCTGATCATGAAGTGCCTTGTAAATTATACAAAGTGACTTGAACTTAATCCTGTTTTGGATGGTCAACCAGTGAAAAGATCTTATGGTGTCAGTGATAGGTGCAAACTTGGGTGTTCTGGACAGAAGACGTGCTGATGCATTTTGTATTGTCTGCAATTTTTTTGTTACCCTGACTTGGGCATTAAGAAAAAGTGAGTTACAATAGTCTAATGATGAAAGAACTAAAGAACTGACCAGAGTTTTGGCAGCAGTGTCTGGCAGAAAAGGAATGATTTTCCTTATCATTCGGAGTTTTTGATGGGCAGTGGCTGCGACCTTATTTGCATGTGCCATGAAGTTAAGCTGGTTGTCGAAGATAACTCCCAGATTCCTGACCTTGAGGGTCGGACTAGGGGGAGTACCAAAGGCCGGCGGCCACCAGGAAGTGGGCCATCTCGGGGAAAGAGAGCCAAAAATGAGCACCTCCGTTTTATCGGAATTAAGTTTCAGACAGTTGTCTGTCATCCACTCTCCGACTGCTACCATACCGTTTTTAAAGCGTTCTGCTACCTCCTGCCCGTCACCTTTGATGGCCAACACTAGTTGCGTATCATCAGCATATGAGGTTAGGCTCATCCCGAATGCTTTGATCACACCCGCAAGGTCCGACACATAGATGTTAAAAAGTGTCGGACTAAGGGAGGAGCCTTGAGGAACCCCACAAGGAAGTGAACGCTTGGCCGATTGATATGGCCCCAGAGTGACCACTTGTGTTCTGTTGGACAGGAAGGAGGAGAGCAGATCTCTCGCCGTATGAAGAATTCCCATCCGTCCGACACGGTCTACTAAGATCTTATGGTCGACCGTGTCGAAGGCCGCCGAGAGGTCAAGCAGAACAAGAAGTGCTGTCCCTGCCTGGTCACGGACAATTCTAATGTCGTCCGCTGCCTTGAGAAGGGCGGTTTCGGTTCCGTGATATTTTCGGAAGCCAAACTGTGTGTCATCCAGCAGCTGATGTTTCTCTACGTATTCTGAGAGCTGCTGGTTCATGGCTTTCTCCGTCACCTTAGCTAAGAAGGGGAGGCTTGCTATAGGTCTGTAATTCTTTAGTTCCTCATTCTCTAGGTTAGATTTCTTAAGCAAGGGCTTAATAAGTGTGTTTTTTAAGGAGTCTGGATAGATCCCGGAACTGAGGATGGTATTACAGACCTGAGTAAGAACAGGCGCGGTTACGTCTATCACATTGGAGAGCACTGAAGAAGGGCATGGGTCCAAGACCGATCCGGTTTTGATGGATCTGATAATAGTTTTTATGTGTTCAGTGGTAAGAGGCTGAAAACTGGACAGGATGTTTCCTGAGGTGGTATGAGCGGTGGGAGCTCTGGAGGTGATGGTGGTTGAAATGAACGTTTGATAAATGTTGTTAACTTTGGAGTAAAAGAATTCAGACAATGCGTCGCAGAGTGATTGAGACGGAGAGGGATGTAGATCAGGTGCGTTGCCGGACAAGGTTTTGGTGATATCAAAGAGTTGTTTACTCGAGTTTTTGGCTTTTTCAATTTGTACTGAAAAGAAGGTCTTTTTGGCAGCAGTGAGCATAAATTTGTAAGTAGATAACGATTGTTTATAGGTGATCTTGCTTTCGTTATTGTAGTTTCTGCGCCAATGCCTTTCCCTGCTCCGACACAGTTGTTTTTGGATACGCAGTTCCTCTGTGTACCACGGTGCTATTTAATGTGTTT
Source organism: Triturus cristatus (assembly GCF_964204655.1). NCBI lineage: Eukaryota > Metazoa > Chordata > Amphibia > Caudata > Salamandridae > Triturus > Triturus cristatus. Next base: position 805,636,982 of record NC_140585.1, on the reverse strand, counting down.
CTTTGCAAAGTATTGTGTGCATTGTGCATAGCTCCAGGTAGGAGATATTTGTATGTGTTAGAGAGTATTATATAATAAATACATATTTTAAAAAAATACCTTGTGTGGTTATTTTTCACTTAATCTATACTATAAGATTGAACTGTGGTAAAACAAGCTGCTTTACACTCATTCTGGACTAAGCCCGAAGGCTGCTCTCCACAGCTACCACTTAAAGAGCTTTCTAAGGTTGTCTAAGACCTCTTAAATCACCATAAGTGTTGTCTGGACTGGTGCAAGGTGTCCACTTACATAAGTGTACATCATATACCAGACCAGCTTCTCACACATAGGGCCCGATTTCGATGTCGGCAGGAAGGGCTCCGACCATTGGGGCCACCAGTAGAGCCCCCAAGAGTGCGAGGCTGCCGATCGCTGCACCCGGTGGCAGGCACTTTGAGGTGTCTGCCACAGGGTGCAGGGATGACCTGCACCTCTGCAATTAACAATGCGTGCATGCATTCTGACTTGTTAAGTATAGGATTGCGACCAAACAGGGTTCGGTCACATCCTACTTGGAGGTCTGTAACCGACAACAGGAGGTCGGTCGGTTACAGTCCCTGACTGATGTCGGACGGACTCCGGTCCGTCCGACATCGGAATCGGGCCCATAGTATGTATTAATCCCCAGCCCCTTAGGTCCTAAACCGGATCACGCTCCAATAAGACAAACACAACTTTTTTTAAAGTGGCATTTTCAAAATTGTAATTTAAAATCCGACTTCACCATGAGAGAAGATTTGTTTTACAGTTCCAAAGAAACCAAACATGAACTGGGTAACTACTCCTATTTTGAAATTATTACTTATTAGATGTATCAAAGTAACAGCCTATAGGAGAGGTAGACCTTGCAGTACTGAAAAAACTAATATAGGGGTTTTGCACTAACAGTACGCGTAAAACTGAAAAGTACATGTCCAACTGTTTGAATACACGACACACTGCCCTCTGAGTTGTCAAGGGCCTACCCTGGGGGTGACTTAAATATATTAAAAAGGGAAGGTTTGGGCCTGGCAAAAAGTTTACTTTGCCAGGTCGAAATGACAGTTTAAAACTGCACACACAGGCTGCAATGGTAGACCTGAGACATGTTTAAAATGCTGCATAAGTGGGTAGCACAATCAGTGTTGAAGGCCCACTAGTGAGATTTAATTTATAGGCACTGTGCACAGATAGTGCAACTATACTAGGGGAGTACAAGTAAATTAAATATGCCAATTTAATATAAGCCAATTCTACCATGTTTCAAAGAGAAACCAAGTGCACTTTACCACTGGTTAGCAGTGGTAAAATGCACAGAGTCTTAAAACCAGCAAAAGCGAAGTCAGCAAACAGAAGGGTTGAAAGAAAAAAGTTATGGGGAAAACCACACCAAGGATGCCAGGCCTAACACCCTTGCATGCAGAGATGGCGCTCCGAGGCTTGTGTATTTCAACTTGCTTCATTATGTAGGTTTAATTACCATATACCTAAAACACACCCGGCCTTCTTACCTTCTAGTGCCATACAACTTAGGTAGATCTCTTAGTGATGGAACATTAACCCCCACCAGTTCCCCAAAGACTTGAGGGTTTGGCCCTCTTCCTGGAATGTGGCAAGTGGGAGTTCACCATCCTCCTCTCAAAGGTAGCTGAATCCACGTGCATTGCGTTAGAAACCACCTGATGTGCTGTCCTTCTGGTACCTTCCTTCCTTTGGGTCCCACCTTCCTTGTCTCTCTCCTGGATTGTGGGTGGTCGCTGTCGTATCCATCTTATTCTTCCTGGATTCCCTGCTCTTGTGTCCTCTCCCGCTTCTTGTCTTCTGCTGCCATCTGCAGTCCTGCATCAGCTTCCCAGATCCTCCAGCTGGCCTTTCCATGCCCATGTCAGCCCACTGTTCCAAACACCGATGCCCGTCTCCCTCTTCCTGTCATTTTCCCCTCCCTTCCAGTAGTGGCATCTCTACTACTTCCGGGGGCACGTCTTGTCCCTCCCTACAGTGAAATACTTTTCAGTCTGGCCTCGTGTGGTAAACTCTTTCACTGCTGCTCTCATTGTCCTCCATTTCTCAGTGCCCTTTATGAATAGATCAAGCATTCCCAATCAGGTGGTGATTAAAATTCAGTAAAAGTGTGTGAGAAAGGGCGAACACAACGTGCTGCCGAAGACAGGTCAGGTGTGATCAACCCACTTTTCAGTGTGCCTTGATAATTGTCTGGCTGCACCTTTACCTAAGCGTCACCTCACCCCTCAGCAGGCAGAGCGATAATAGTTTGAAAATGCACTTTCTTATCGCCCAAGAAACGTGTTGTGAGTCAGAAACTATGTCAAAAGTCAACATAGGATATGTAGCCTATATGAGATCTGAGGTACCAATCCACCCTCGAAATACATAATCTACAAATAAAATAAGCAGGGAGGGGAAAGGAGCTGAGAGTGGGACAGAGAGCGGGAAGCAGAGAAAGACAGATTGAAAGAAACAGAATGTAAGATAGAGAGAAGATCAGTGGGTGTTAGGATGTCATAGCAAAAACAGAGATGTCATCATGCCTGAATCACCTTTGTTTGTGGTGCAAAGCTTCGTACAGACGTCAGTCAGCTTGTAAGGAGGCAGGCTTCTCCTTTGTATCCAAGTTGGATTTTAGGTCAGGTTAGATAGAGCGGCTATCTGCAAGACCTACTGTTACCAATACTTTAAAATACTCAGAGTGGGGTCAGGCTCTTCCTCACCTCGTGCTGTAGGCTGTCTGGTGTATTACTGCGGCTGCTATGGGGTGCTTGTTTGCACTGCATGGGGGATTATTTCCTATCTCAAAACACACTGAATAATCACACATTTTAAAAAAACATGTATCACATAGATACACTCTATGTAGAATAAACATTTTTACTGCAGCAGACTTTTTTTATTTTCTTTATCAGGACTTTAATGCAAGCCAGATCCATTAGCTTTGCCAATGTTTGTTTATGGAAGGCTAGCCCCTCCTGTTATATGATGTTCATGTTCACACTTACCTACACATTTTGGAGCATTCAATGGTTCACAGTGGCACACGGTTCATGGGAATCTGATTCATAACTGTTTCTAGTGGTTTGACATGTCACTATTAACCTAACAATACATGCAGTTTAATGGAAAATACTCCACTGAGTCCCGCCTACCAAGCACAGGAAGTCAAGTGCAGCCACCTCTGTGAGATGAGATCCCGGCGGTTCGGTTGCTGCCTGACATGCTCGGGATTTAAACTGTTTCCTGCAATAGTGTGTTGGAAGCCTGTGGCCAGACTGGTTTATGAAGCAAATGATGACCAACAAAAGTCGATAGAACTGAACTGGAAATAGACTGAATTAGGCCAATATTTGCCCCCTCTGACTGAATGAGGATAACGCACATTCACGTGAATTGACCTTCTATGACATCAAACAAAGTTTTTAAGTATGAAAAGTCCTAAATGTGACTCTGTTTCTCAGGAACCTGCACTGGTAGAACAGCTAAACATGTTGACATTTTCAATATCGCTGTTTTTGGTTTTAAATTGCTGGTGGTGCTGGTAGACTAAGAATAAACTTTTCTGAAGTCATTGCCCGAGACACCCTTTATATTGTAATAGTGTGAGAATTATATTAGGGCTTTTAGTTGCACCTCACTATGAAGATTGATGAACACAGTTTAGGAACTCTGTAAAAGGAGGAAACACTATGTGGCACTGTTGAGGCAGTGACAGTGCCAGGGATTTTAGGGCAATGAGTAAGACCCTCCATGGCTTGATAGAAGGTACACTGAATGAGTATTTTCACCAATTATGAGAATTCAAGGTCACTAATGTTGATCAGTTCCCCAGGTTGGTGCTCTTGTGAGGTTTTTACAATCATCCATGGATGTATCATGCCCCCTTTACATTAACCTCAAACCTTTTGGCTATTATGCATAGTGATACAAGAATAATTTGATGAAATAATAAGTATTTTATTTTACTACTAAGGATCTGATTTCAGGTGCCCCAGTATCTGGGGTGATACTACCACACCTGTTAAGTTTCTATATGGCATGGTGAGGTTGTTGCCTCCCAAAGGCAAATTCTGGAATTTAAAATGGAGATATGAAAGTATTAATCACATCTCCCCTGCAAACATTTTTATGTTGTAATATTTCCCTACACAACTTCTTCCACGTTTTTCCTGGTTAGGGAAACGGTGTGGTTATTTTCTTTCTATTCGTAGTTGTGAGTTAGGCACAAACATGTGTTCACGGACAAATCAGCATTACTTCCTGATGCGTCTGTTAGTCTATGTTGCACTCTCTCTTTTTTTGTGGTTTTTATGGGCTATATACAAGAACATTTCTTATGCCCCGTATGAGATCCAGAAAGATACGGTCTTACATACAGCTATATGTTTTTTTACCCACATGGATTGATGACGAATACTGATGCTGTTTAGCTATAATTCTTTAAGCTGCTGTATCCTCTAGGAAAACAATGTTGGAGGATTGACTTCTTTATTAGATTTTACTTATTTTAATATTTTATGGCTTATGTATTATGGTGCATTTGTCATCTTTGCACAGTGTCTGTATTATATTGTTTGCTTTTATGGCTATTTTATAGCCGAATACAGATTAATCGTTTGATTGATTGAGTCTGTTAGTCTCAGACTGTTAAGCGGTGGCAAGGTAGACGTAATTGAAAATCGTCCTATGATATTGTAATATATAATACATGTGACAGATGGAAATGCTTGAGCAAGTGCTTCCTAATTGCTAGACGTTCCCCCATCTAGATACACCCCTCCCTCTTACACAGACTCACTAAGAGTCTCATGTGTTGTGTGTAACTTGTATGACTGAGGCCTGCTTCTCTACATATCATCCTAGTTCGGCAAACATAATGGATATAGAATTCATTCAGAAATGTGTTTTACGCCTGTTAATATTACCATTCAGAATTCATTGACATGCAAACATTGAGTGTGAACTCCTTTTACATGTACTGCTCTGTTACAGAACAATCAAGACTGCAAACCTCATTCTGTGCACCACCACTCTGCATTGGTCACATTAACACCAAATCATTAAAACTGTATTTTACAGTACCAAATTGGACAAGTTTATATCATGGATCACAATAAACTTGCTTCATGACATCCACGCTCTCGTTTTTTCTAGTCTTCTCCCTTTTTATGTCGAGCCTAGCGCAGCGCGCACATGTTGCTCTATGGGAGGCTTCATGTATTCACTCTAAACTTTTCAGTGTGGCTCAGACTCCACTCACGTATTTGGTTGGCTGTTGCCTGTGTCATTTTGTTTTTGTAGCCTGCCAATGGCTAAACGCGGGTGCATGTCCCACCTTTTTGACAAATGTTCACTCTCACACCCTTTGCCTTGCGAGAACGAGCAGTGGCGCGCAGGACGCCAGCTGCATTCCTCGTGTGTCAGGTTACACACAAGGCGCCGCGCTTTCGCTTGTTTTTCCTTATTGCGCGCTCACGCGCACCACTCGCGGCCTAGCAGATGACCATGCAGAGACCTACGGTGTGAGTAATCTTCATGTTTCTCTTTCCTCTTCTCCTGTTTCTTTCGCCTCTGTCTCACGCTCTCCGTTTGCCTCTCGACTTCCTCTATTCCATCTGCCTATCTTTCTCTTTTTCGCTCACTTACTCTCTCTCCCCCGCCCCCTCCTCCAAGTTTCGTTCAGTTCCTCGCATTCTAGCCCCTTCTCGCCTCTCTCGGTCTCCCTGTCATTGTCTCTCCCCCTCTTTCTATGTCTCTCCTTCTCCTCCTCCATTTTATCCCTATTTCGCTATTTATCTCACTCGCCCTCCAGCGAGCTGCATCTCGCTCTCTCCTCCGTGGACTGAATGTTTTTGATTGTCATTTGACACAAGTTTTTATTGGGAGCGAGGAAGGGAGAAAAAGCTGACACGTGCGCACCCACATAGTTCGCTGGTTTCTATGGCAGCAGATCACAACACGTGTGCCTGTCCTCTGGGAAGCCTGAATACTCGAGGCACAGCACACTGTAATTAGCCATATTCACATTCCAGAACGAGGCTCTTGGCACTTTAGTGTTTTCTTCCTGCATCGAACTCAAAGGGCCTCAGACTGCTTGCAGCACCTGGACCACATCAGCTGCATTTTTTATTTGATTTGTTGCATGTTATAAATAGAGCTGCTGGTATTATGGTATTTATGTTTTTTAACATTTCCATATATAATTAACCATGTTTATTTTTTGGCCATCTTACTGGTATTTATCTATATTTATTTTGTGTTTCATGAATAAATAAAGTTGTAAAATTGTATATTTCGACATGTAACTGATAATCATGCACTCTTACTTTGATGCCTTTCATGTTTTAGCACATTAAGCAGCCAGGTACAATATAATAATGCACCCACCGGTAAATGTTACCATTAAATTGACATATGCCATTTGATAAGGAAACCTCGTCCTGTTTTTTAACTCTCCATGCCATCTATCTGCTCAGCTGTTGGCCTGGAATTCATGAAAGACAGCATGGAGAGACACTTACAAGAATCCCAATTTTCTGTATTTTTCCACTTTTAAAAATAAATGCAGACAGAAAACAAACGCCAATAGCTCTAGATAAACACTTATAAGGTCCCAAAGGTGAGACCTATTGGCTATGCCAATGATTGTTTCTCTTCTACTCATTCTAAGGACAACCATGGCTTTTCCCAGTATTTGAACCATTTTGTCAGCAACGCACATGGTGTGGTATATTCTTATTGCCCTGCTTTGTTCTGTTTCCACTCTTTGGCTTTTCCTTTCAGAGACTTCCTGTCCGGTTGCTTAAAATCTGAAAGAACCACAAATATCAAGAACACAATAGTGTAGCCAATGAAAGTGGGCATTGGAAACATGCCCCACATTTACATATAAGTTACACATCACACCGCAGTAAGTTAAGTTGCTGCCCTGCATTTTGTGCACGGGAGATAGCAGAACAGAACCATATATAATAAAATGTGACCTTGTTCTGCTTTCTCCTGTGCTGTTGCACTTTTGGCAGCCATGCACCAATGCACATACCATTGCGCAATAGCGCATTGGCGTCTGCGTTCTCTGTAGCACAGATTTTGTGCCGTAAGGGGCCCCTACCAGTACAAAAGCTATGCTTGAAGGCTTTCCCACTTTATATCTGTGCTGTACTATGCAGCATCCCTGCAAAAAGAGACAAGCATTGGCATAGCCAATAGGTCTCACCCTTGGGACCTTATAAGTGTTTAGCCATGCAACAGTTGCATAACTAAACACTTATAAGGTCCCAAAAGCGAGACCTATTGGCTATGCCAATGCTTGTTTTAACTGCTGCTATTGAAGCCTCACGGAGAACATCAAAGCGGCCGTGCGGCCGCGAAAGTGATCGCGATCAAACATCAAAGCGGCCGCGAAAGAGAAAGTAATCACAGTAAAGCGCGACGCGCGCGCACATGCACTGTAGCTCTAGGCTGGCCTGGTAGCACTTTTTGGAGCCCTCACAAAATGTCTCGCCAGACCAGCGCATGCGCTGGGTCAGGCGAGACCTAAAAAGCTAGGAGAAATTAGAACATTTCTCCTCACTATGCCTGCCTAAAGGAGGCATAGGATTTTGGCGCAAATCCTTGTCTACAATACATTTTTAGATTGGGATTTCCATCAAACCCATATGTTGTTTCAAGGGAAAGTCCATGCACCACCCATAGAACACCCTTTGATACAAATTAATGCACGGCAGCAGGCTACACAACTTTGTGTTACTTTGGATATTATACTGCAGGGCAAACTGTGATTTGCACTGAATTGTAAATCCCACCTGGACACTTTATGGTCAGGTTTGTATTAGAAAAGTAACACAAAAATGACACAAAGTGTCAGTACATCTGGGCCATGGTGTCCGTATTGAATAGAGCCATGCGACAACCATAAAAGGGGGCCAATTAAGAGCATATAAAAATATCAGTCACTTCTCTTGGGCTCTGTCATTGAGTAGAGTACATGGAACACATGCTGTGTGCTGTGTTGCAGCTCCATTTATTGTGCTCGTGTTCATAACTTTGCCTAGGTACTGAAGCACATCAGCCTATGGGTAGAATACTCTGCCTATGGAGTGCTTGTTTGAAAGAATGTTGATTTGCAGTGTGGCCAACGTGGAAGCATCTTGGTGCTGTGGCTTAGTGACCAGAGCCAGGGCCGGCTCTAGGGCGGTGTGACCGGTGCCACCGCACCGGGTGCTGACTTCCGGGGGGCACCGTGTTTGCAAGTGTATTCTTATTTTAAAGCCCCTGCTTCTGTGTTTGTTTCCTCCAGTACTTTCCAGCCAACAAACACATGGCAGGATAACTCCTGTGATTAATGGTCTTCCTGAAGAAGATTTGGAGTTTTGTTTAATTGGGGTTTTGACTCACTATAAAGTAGCACAGAGGGTTAATACGCCTGTTGCAGAAAACCAGTACGGAGCAGATTACAAAGTGCATAGACGTAAATAGGTCAGTGGGTTACTGCTTTTAAAAGAGTCATTATTTTGTTACGTGCAATTTATAAGTTCCAATCCTCTATTTGGATTTTATTTTATAAATTGCAAGTAACAAAATGATGTCTCTTTTAAAATCAGTAAACCATGGACCTATTTAAATTCTATGCACTTTGTAATTGTACTGAACTATTAACTTTTATCAAAGAACTGCATGCAGGCCGCAAAGTATAGATTTGAGCAAAGATTAATGTTGCAAAAAGGATTAATTTGGGCAGAAATCTATTTTCATTATTAAAGTGAACCCCTAATTATGGTGTTTATTTTTAAATTCTGAGTATGTGCTTTTCTAGAACATGCACTATTTAACTATCCTGCCTACCAGTGTTGATGACATGTGAATCTTACACCTTAGAGTCCTCTGTCTTATGTAACATTTGCTATACGCTGAGTTACACACCTAGGATTTATTGTGTCTGTGTAATGTGTGTTTGATGCAAAGTGCTCTGACACTCCTCACTGGTGAGTGGTGCTATATATGCATCTGAGTGAGAATGCTATATATACATCTGAGAGAGAGTGGTTATGGAGACTTGGGCACTGTTAAAGGGTGGTGTTGAAGGAATCCGTGGTGGAGGTGGGCATTGGGGGGCGCCACCAGCTCTAAAGCCGGCCCTGACCAGAGCGGTGCTGTAATCTGGCATCGGTCAGTGAGCTGAAGCGAGCAGCAGGATTGAAAATAAACGAGCAGTAGGATTGAAAATAAGTGAGCAGAAGGGTTGAAAATAAGCGAGGGATAGAAGTTCAGTAAGTTAAAGGGTAGATGGTGGAAGGGGCGGGAAAGTCTGCCGGAAGTGCCTTGGCACGTGGTCGAGACAGGCATTGCTCTGTGCAGGCTTCGGTGGCTTCCACGGTCAGCAGGAGTCCTTGTTCTTCGCACAGGCAGGCCAGCAGCCGGCATCAGAACTGCTGAGAGAGTTCCTCTTCCCTCTGGCAGAAAATAATTAAACTTATCGGCACAATCAGGAAATGCACATAGTAAGAACAAAAGCCGCAATAAAGTCAGTGTCGACGGAAAAATAAATATAGCACTTTGGGGGGGGGGGGGGGGGGGGGGGGAGGGTCAAATGTCTAAAGGAAGGAAGCGCGGAGAACACTCACTTCCCAGAGCATCACTCACGCTTCCTTGAGAGAGAGAGAACTTCCAAACAGTGTTTGTAACTCTGGCAAGGACTGACAGCTGAAGATTTTAAAGTCTTTGAGCACATATGGCATCGATAATACCTCTTATCTACGGCGAAGTTTTTCGTTTAAGAAAAATACCAACGCGAGGTGGGGGGGGGGGTGCTGTAGGGGAGGAGGTGCAGGGGGCGTTGGTCACCAGGAACAAATGCAATGCATAGCTAGCTGTACGCAATCCTCAGTCAGGCGAAGGTAATTCACTCCATTACTATTTGATTTAAAATGTTAAAAATATTTGCAGAGGTTTTCTGTAGCGTGGTGCGCCTATCAAAGCAAAATGACTCACAAGAAGGGAAAACTCGAACCAGATGGGCAGCAACATTAACGCGGTGAGGGAAAAAAGTAAGATATTTGGAGGTCAGGGTAGGTCTTCGTGAAAAAAGAAGACCTTGTCTGAAGTACTGAAATATGAACGCCGGTGATAAACGGGGAAACAAGTCGTGTTTTATTTTAATATTTTAGCGCACGAGTCTGCCATTAATGTCTGTTTTTCAAACTGTGTACTTTACTACTTGGCAGAGGGCCTCTGACGTCGTGCGTCATTCCCTTCTTTGCATAAAGGCGTAAACCTACGCACCCGGGGGCGCGAGGCAGGCATTAGTTCTTCCTTGCAGCGCAGTGGTATTCTGGTATTCAATTGAGACTCTGTGCTTCCCGGCAAGGAGTAGCCGTGTTCTGCTTCTGTGTGGTACCGTACAGACATCTTCAGCCACAGACAGGCGGCACCATGCCAACCTCAGTTTTCTGTCCCAGACCGCAGAGGGAAATTCTCATTCCTGTATACTTACCGAAGAGTTCATGCCACCAAACACTGATCCTGCTTTCTTACTTAGAAGCATGGCCGTGCCTAAGGGAAGTCAGGGAGGAGTGGGAGGCGGATCATGCATGGGAGGCAAAGACGGTGTACCTGTTTTTTAATATGCTTTTTTCTCCTACCATCAACTTTCTGCCAAGTGATTTTTTTTAGCTTTTTAACCTACATGGGAAAAAGGAAAAAAATGTAATCTGGGCCTCAAAATTAATATTGGTTTTGACATTTAATGAAATTAAAATTATCCTTGGCCTGGGTGGTTGGCACTGTGCATTGTAATGAATAAAAAAGAGAAATGCAGGTCTTTGAGGGGCAACGTCTGTACGCTGAGGAAATTCCTTTTCTGTTACGATTCAGAATAAAATGTACCTTTCACTACACTAAAAATAATATTGTGAACCACGATGCCAGAACTGCATTCTAGTGGCTTGCTCTGTAGTTATAGGTTCAGTCTGGAAAAGAGATCCAAGATGTGATACGCAACGGCCCCTCCATGGCACAGCACGAGCATCTGCAATTTTTGTTTCTTGTGTCATTCACTTAAAGCAGTGTTTAAAACCTGAATATCGCCCTCAAACTCCTTTGCTCTTGGCCCACACTCTTGTATCCCAGAACCTTTGGTTCGAGCTGCTGATGTGTCATAAGGAAGACCCTTAACGTATAGGTTAGCAGCCAGAAGCAGCTGCCTACTACGATGGTCCTTGTGGGTCCTTCGAAGTGATGTCCCTCAAGAGCGGCACCTCCCCAATGGCATCATGGACATGTGCCAAAGAGAGCTGGTGCTAATTTCACCCTTCCATAGCTGATCCTGCCATGATATGACCGGAATGAATGGTGCAAACCTAGAGAGAGATTGCTACTGAACAGGCTACCAGACAGGCAGGTCCTGAATATAGCAGTGCACAGGTGGCCTACACCAACAACTTCCGGGGATTTCCTTACCATGATCTGAAAGACTTGGAAATGATGTCCCAGGGCGGCCCAACAGGTCTGGCAGGTCTATGTAAGGCCTTGATTTTTGTTTTTTCACGTGGCAGTCTCCTGTGTAAATTTGGAGGAATTTAAACACAGTGGGGGATATTTACAAGCAAATGACGGAGTGTGGTGTTACGCCAAATTTGGCATCACCGCTGCATTTCCCCTAGCGCTGGCACTAAAAATGCTGACTAGCGCCAGCGCAGGTACCCTGGTGCCATGTTGCAAGGGTGCCTGCGATGCAGGGGCGATTGTTTTTGCGCAGGAAGGGACACCTTTCTGCACATAAACAATCAGTAATGGCGATTTGCTCTTTATGTGTGTGTTTCAGAATGTAGCACACATGGAAAGAACAAAAAACAAGGAAAAATTAATAATTTCTCCTCATATCGCCATTCTAAGACCCAGTATTACCTGGCCTTAGTTTTTGGCGCTGCCCATCCTTGTAAATCTGGGGCAGCGTCAAAAAGCAATGATGTTGCAGTGGAACTCCCACAGCAACACCTATTGCCCGCCCCTTTGCCACAGCATACTGCGACGGAAAGGGGCATATTTACAAGCTGATGTTAAACATCGTTAAGTGGCGTAGCGCCACTTTGTAAATATGAGGCATGGTGCTATACCAATGGAGCGTGAGAAAAAGTGACTCTCTGGTGGCGTTAGGGGCTTGTAAATATGCCCCTTATTCTAATAAACACACTGTTAAAACAAATTTGTAGAATACCAAAAGCGGGACTTTTCTCAAACTGTGATGAGCAAAAGACAACCATACACCACAGCACAAAGAAACACACAGATATGTCCTTTGGCACGTTCATCTATGCACAACTACTGCACACAGATGCATAACCTTGCTGGTCACTGTCTTATATATTCCATCACCAAACAATACATCAGGCAACTCCAACCTTGCTGGCAACTAGCCAGTATAACATACATCAAAGCTATAATAAGCACAATCATACAGAATATCAACGGACAACTACGACTGTGATCAAGTCACAACCAAGATTTGTAAAGGGAAGCCAAAATCCAAAAGTGCATTGCGGTCATACAAATAGTGGCACTGCGCTATACTATGTATTTGATATTGCGTGTCTATCAAAACATCTGAGTTAAGAGGAAAGAATTGGGCCCAATATGATGTGGGTTCACCGTCTAATCACTCTTTTCATCCTGGTCTAGCTGGTTGATGTCACTGTTGCACATGGTTAGACCTTTTTTGTTCACAGGTGTAATCTAAATAAAGTAATAGAAGTGACATCACATAGCGCTTGACCTCGCTCGGGGGCATCAATGGAAATGGCATTAATTTTGGTGTTAACCCCTTCAGTGCCCATGACGAGATAGTCTCGTCATGGAGCGCGGTTGCGCTGTGCCCATGACAAGACTATCTCGTCATGAACCCCGCCCGCTAATGCAACGGCCGGCACAGGGCGGGGAAAGGGCGGGGCACTGAAGAGGTTAAAGATGGACCTAAGTACATTTTTAAAGCAATCTTTAGTGCAAAAGTGAGACTGCAGTGTGTTGATAATGATTGATAATCGGCACAAGCAACCAGCTGATAAAACTAGCAAACATTACAGGTATATGTGCTTTAAAAAGGGAAGTAATCAGATTTGCTATTATGAGTTGAAAGATGAATCACATGTATAGCAAGTGTCCTTAACTAACACCCCTTTTTTGTTACTTGGAAAGATGTTTAGCTCAAAAGGGTTTTGGTTCCTGATCCAGTTGCTTCATCTCTCCAGTGGTAGTGCATGCACACATGCCCATTGACTTTAATTATTAAGGGACACTGCATCTTGCTCCAAATGTAGACTTTTGGGGGCATATTATCAAGACAAGCGATAAAATTATCGCCGCTTTAGCGGCAGAAAACTGCCGCTAAAACGGTGATAATGGGCTTCATAATATGCTCTATGGAATTCCAATTGAACCTCAGGTTAGATGTCCTTCACATCTAACATGGGCTTCAATTGGAATTCCATAGAGCATATTATGAAGCCCATTATCACCGTTTTAGCGGCAGTTTTCTGCTGCTAAAGTGGCGATAATTTTATCGTCTGTCTTGATAATATGCCCCTTGGTTTTTAAACATCACTCCAGCTTTACAAAACTGGGAAGTAGGTAATTATGTCTGTTCTTTCGTTTCTAATGTATACGTCTGGCATCTATTTTATTGATGTTGCATGAGATTAAAAAAAATGCATGCATGCAACGCACATATTAAGCACAGGGCGGCGCCATTATTCCATTAATGTAAAATTGTGAAGTAGAAAATGTCAGTGTAGTTATGTAAAGTTAGTGACAGTGTATTTTGTCCGCAATACGTCATGGCACTTTATTGAGCTCATTTAGGCAGCTGCAGCTCTCTGTAGTCAGACGCTAAAAACAGAAATACCATGGAGTACACGGTCAGAGGTGGAAAGAAGGAAGAGCATTGTTAGAGAGTGGTAAAAGTCAAAGTGCTTGCAATTAATGGTTACTGCTAAACAAATGTACTTCTCTCTGGGTGACAACCCATTAATATGTTGGAAAAAAGACATAAACAGAAAGCTTACCAAGACATTGCCATTATTTTGGTGGAAACAGTTAGTTTTGTGGGTATGTGTTCTAATTTTACAATCACAGGCGCATTTAGACTGTCTACCAATGCATGTTTGTCTATAAAAATTGCCATTTGCAGTTGATCCTTTTCCTGAAACATGATTTATGTGATAGGAATGCCGCGCCAAACCATTAAAAAATTTTCTTAGCCTAAATTTGCTTATACCATACAGATTGAATGCACTTTTGAAAGAAAATGTGAATCAAAATGCTCACTCTAATCATTTTTACATTAATGAATCTAATTTTATGTAATAGTGACTACAGGTCTTACATGAAAATGAGACCTCAATTATTATATACAGGAGTCTTGAACCAAATGTTTCAATGGACTTCCAAGAGCTACCAGCATCCAAGGAGCTACACACCAGTCACCCCTCACTTTTTTAGGGTCGAGCCTGCAAGAGCTTGCACTAGCTAGCGCATGTGTCTCGGTTGCGATATACTCTTGTATCCAAAAAGGGCTTGAAGCCTGCCCACTGCCTACCCATTTGTTGGCTTGCGTGGCACTCTTCTTTACAGCCACGTAATCTGTTACTGCAGGCCAAATATCCTTTCCGTTCGCCTCTGCGGAGCAGGGACCAAGCACTGATTGATTCAACTTAATTAATGCCGGACCGCTGCTCCCAATGTGATTAAGGCACTATTTTGTTCTTTTTAACTTCCACTTCCAGTGCCCTGAAAACCGAAGTCATGTGACTGGCAAAAACATGCCCAGCAGGTAAAACAAAATTACAACATTTTATTTTCTATAGTTAACTTTCTTTCATTTTGCCAAGCCTTCTTTACTCACTTTGCACTTGTGTTTTCTTTTGTTTTTGCTTGTTGGCGCTGTTTTTAAAAGATGAGGATTGGTTTATTGCAAAGCCACATTGTTTGTTTCGTATATGTAATTTCTGAAATGATGCTTTAACACATAATCATGCAGGACACCCCAATCCGCCCTACCCCAATCCTTGCCAATCCACCCCATCTCACCCACACCAATCTGCCCCACTCAGTCCAATTCACCCCAGACCAATCCAATCCAAACCACTCACTCGAATCCAAAACAATGTGCTCCACTCCAATCTGCACCACTCTAATCCAAAACAATGTGCCCACTCCAATTTGCCCCACTCCAATCTAAAACAATCTCCCCACTCAGTCCAGTTCACCCCAGACCAATCCAATCCAAACCACTCACCCCAATCCACCACATTCCAATCTTCCCAACCCACCCCACTCCAATTGGCCCCACTCCAACCCAAAACAATCTGCCCCACTCCAATCCAAAACAATCTGCCCCACTCCAATCTGCCCCTCTTCAATTAAAAACCTTGTTAAGTGGCTTAGCGCCAACTTGTAAACTTGAGGCATGGTGCTATGCCAACGGAGCGTGAGAAACAGTGACTCTCCGGTGGCGT
This sequence comes from Triturus cristatus, assembly GCF_964204655.1. NCBI lineage: Eukaryota > Metazoa > Chordata > Amphibia > Caudata > Salamandridae > Triturus > Triturus cristatus. Next base: position 805,621,446 of record NC_140585.1, on the reverse strand, counting down.
TAGGGGCTTGTAAATATGCCCCTTATTCTAATAAACACACTGATAAAACAAATTTGTACAATACCAAAAGCGGCACTTTTCTCAAACTGTGATGAGCAAAAGACAACCATACACCACAGCACAAAGAAACACACAGACATGTCCCTTGGCACGTTCATCTATGCACAACTACTGCACACAGATGCATAACATAATCTTGCTGGTCACTATCTTATATATTCCATCACCAAACAATACATCAGGCAACTCCAACCTTGCTGGCAACTAGCCAGTATAACATACATCACAGCTATAATAAGCACAACTATACAGAATATCAACAGACAACTACGACTGTGATCAAGACACAACCAAGATTTGTAAAGGGAAGCCAAAATCCAAAAGTGCTTTACGGTCATACAAATAGTGGCACTGCGCTATACTATGTATTTGATATTGCGTGTCTATCAAAACATCTGAGTTAAGAGGAAAGAATTGGGCCCAATATGATGTGGGTTCACCGTCTAATCACTCTTTTCATCCTGGTCTAGCTTGTTGATGTCACTGTTGCACATGGTTAGACCTTTTTTGTTCACAGGTGTAATCTGAATAAAGTAATAGAAGTGACATCATATAGCGCTTGACCTCGCTTGGGGGCATCAATGGAAATGGCATTAAGTTTGGTGTTAAAGATGGGCCTAAGTACATTTTTAAAGCAAAACCATCCCATCTCACACCAATACAATTCACCCCAATCCAGCCAAAACCAATCTACCCCACTCCAATACACCCCATCCCACTCCAATCCAGCTCACCCCAATCCAATTCACCTCAATCCACCCCACCCCAGTCCAGTCCACCGCAATCCATTTCACCCCAATCCACCCCACTGAATCTAATCACTCCAATAAAATTCAATCAACCCCACTCAATACAATCCATCTCACTCCAATTCACCCTACTGCAATGCAATATACTCCAATCCACCCCTCCCACTCCAATCCACCCCACTCCAATCCGCACCACTCCATTCTACTCCAATACACCCAATACACCCCACTCCAATACATTCCAATCCACCCCACTCTACTCAAATCTACCCACTCTACCCAATTCAATCCACCCCACCACAGTCCACCCCTCTCAATCCATCCGGCCCACCACACTTCAATCCACTCTGCCAATCCCATTCAACTCTAATCCACCCCACTCCAATCCACCCCATCCCATCCCAAACCAATCTAATACACCACACTCCAATCAAGTTGGCATATAGTCCAGTCTGCGCCACTCCAATCCAAAACAATCTGTCCCACTCAAAAGTGCCCCACTCCAATCTAAAACACTCTCCCCAACTCCATTCTGTTGCACTCCAATCCAAAACAATCTACCCACTCAAATCCACCCTCTCCAATCTGCCCCACTCCAATCCAAAACAATCGGCTCCACTCTAATCTTCCCCACACCAATCCAAAACAACCGTTCCCACTCAAATCCTCCCCACTTCAATCCACCCACTCCAGTTCATCCCACTCCAATCCAATCCGCCTTACTCCAATCCACCCACTCATCCCAGTTCGCCCCACTCCAATCCACCACAATAAAATCCAATCCACCCAACTCCAGCCCAATCCAATCTACCCCACTCCAATCAAATCCACCTCACCTCACCTCACCCCAATCCAATCCACCCCACCCCCTCCCTCCCCAATCCATCACACTCCAACCCACCACAATCCACCTCTCTCAATCCAAAACAACCTGCCCCACACCAATCTGTCCCACACCAGTCTAAAATAATATTCCCTACTCAATCCAAAACAATCTGCCCCATCCAATCCAAAACAATCTGCACCACTCCAACCCCCAAAACTCTGCCCCACTCCAATCCACCCCACCCCACCCTACCCTTCCCCTCCCCACTCCAATCCAATCCACCTCCAGTCTGCCCCACTGTAGTCTGCCCCACTCCAATCCAAAACAGTCTGCCCCAGTCCAATCCACCCGATTCCAATCCAAAACAATCTACCCCTTTAAATCCACCAACTCCAATCTACCCCACTCCAATCCAAAACGATCTGCTCCACTCCAATCTTCCCCAGCCAATCCACTTGTCCTGCAGCCCTGCGGGGTCAGCTGCTGTCTGCCAGGGCCCTTGGGCAGAGATGCTGCAGACACACCAGGTCCCGGCTCTGAGATTCATCACAGGACAGCATCCCCCAGGGAGGGGCCTGTGTTCCCCTGCAGTGGACCCTGCTGACCGGCCTTGGGGGGTGTAAATGAGGTGAGAGTGTCTCTCCGGCACCGACTGACGTCGGGGTCTGCCCTGTGTCCTGAGCATCCACAAAGACACATAAGGGCTAGTGCGTGGCTGGTTCAAGCACTTCCTCCGCTTTTGCAATCTACCTCCTCACTCCACTTACACATTCGACTCCAAGACACAAGTTCATTTGACAAACTACTTGATTACCCTTGGGGAAGGTAGCAGGCCCTTCCATGACACCCCTCATAGTCTCCCTTTTCTTTTCTCATTGTTATTATGCCTTTGTTCTCTCACTGTTTGAATTTTGGGGTTTGTTCTGGGGCGACAGATGTCTGATGGGTGGGAGAATGGGGCGGGGGAGTATGGGGAGTTTTTTTCTCTCGTTTTGTATTATTGGCTGGTATATTGTTGACACACATGCAAGACAGTACACACCTTCCACACTTGACACTACGGCTACTGGTTAACCACACTCCCTCCTCACTCCAGGTTAGCAAGTGTCGCACATTGGTCACCTGCCTGGGGATTGCCAGTGCTTGGCTTTACATGCCACATGCCATGGCCCTCCCACTTATTCTAGCAATTTATACCATTGGACAATTACGACAGGCTACACCATTATGTCTTGGAATGTGAATGGATTATTAGACGAAAATAAATGGGGGCAGTATTAATCTATGCAAAAGAATGGGACTGATATTCTCATGCGACAGGATACCCAACTCTTGGGGCGCAGTGTACTTTCCTTGGATGACATGGGTACACCCGAGTGTTCAACTTGGGTGATTCCAGGGTCTCCCGGCCTTGGTCATATTACTGAGAGAGACACACCCTTTGATGTCCCTCAGATGTGCACAGACCCACTTGGCCAATACATTGTCCTACAGGGCTTACTAGAAGAGGCAAACTGGATGCTTATCACCATAAATAACCCCATGGGGCTTGAGGAACCTATTAGATCCATTTTTTCCACATATTTTTATTTTAAGTATAAAGCAAACAGAGCAAACAATAACACAAAATGAGCTACAGGCACACAATAAGTTGTTGAGCCCACCTCAGGCTATTTTATAAACACTGTAACATTACATAAGTAGGCATCACCATAGAATTCCTTTCCACAGACCACATGATCAGAACAGCACAGTATCAGGAATCAGTCCAGTTTTTAATCGACTATTTGCAGGACATCAACCTGGACGAACTCCAACGGCTTATGGACACCCTACGCAGCCCACCTCGAGTAGCAGGTCAGCCCAGCACCATCGAGGTGAGCCCACCCCCTGGACAGACCACACAGCAGGAAGCACCCACCACCACGTCTGGCTCCCAGCACCTCACCGAAGAACACATGGCGTTCCAACGCTGTGTGTTAGACTGCCAGAGGGGGCTGGCTGAACAGGTGTGGCTGGGGTTCCAACTCATGGCAGTCAAACTGGATGCCATACGTGGGTGCCCATCAGGGACCACTTACACTCCCTAACGGTCACCCACAGTCCGCCCCATGCCCTCCAACAATCCATGTCTGGCGTCGCTGGAGTCATGACTCGTAGACGACAACAACTGTCCAGTCAGAGTGGCTACAGCGATGTCATCCGTGATTTGGGAAACATGAGGAAGGTCATGGAGAACATGGAGCGGATGCAGGCGCATAGAATGGCTACCACGGCTGCACACGAGAAAGCTGTAGATGGGATCTTCCATGCCCTGCAGCTCCTCATCATGGGAGTGATGCCACAAGACATTGCGCAGATGAATGCTGCTGCTCCTTCTACATCCACATCTTCAGCCCCTGATGTGTCAGTGTCACACAGTGCTGCAGACCAAACACCACCACCCACATGTGAGGCACATGAAACGTCAGAGGCCGAAGATGAGGATGAATCTGCCTCAGTGGTAAGTAGGAAGCAGTAGCATTCATCTCCGCCATATGGCTTCTCACTGCTTGGTTCTGCACTCTGCAACGTGCCCTGGAATGACACCTTCCACTGTCCCCCGATACACCCAGCCACACTAACCTTGCACCTCAACAGGGACTGACACATTTCATTTGCAAAACTATGACACAGCAATCAGCCTGCGGACTGGACTCTTTCCCTTCCAAGTAACTTGTCTATCCCCATAGGACTATGGCTGGCCCTCCACGGGGCAACATTGTAAAGTGTTGTCTGCATGGCCCAGTACTAAGACAGCTTCAACACCCCACTGTACGTGTATAATACCTTCCAATACACATCAGATGTGTCTTGTACATGATCAATCAAGTATGAAAGCATGTACAAATGTAGGGGCAGTGATTCCCCCTTACGTCCATGTTGCACATGTTGTGGGACTTGAGTCACAGGGTGCATCCCTGCATCATGGTGGTACATATCTGACCCCAAAAGAAGGCCTGTTGTCAATTGTAGGTCACAAAGGACAGCCTATATGCAATTGAGTGGGACACATGTGAGACGCTGATGTGTGGGATTCCGTACTATCACTGACACACAGAAATGGCCTTTCAACTACGTGACACCTCAAACAGCCTCTCTGTACAGAGGTGACCCCCAAAACCTATTCCAAATATTCGAAATTGTTAGCACTACATGTTGCACTTACACTTGTCAGAGTGATGTGCCTGTACACAGGAGTGACATGCACCGAGGGAATGTGTGTATGAAGGATTTTATTTGCATATGCTGTGCCTGTGTTCCTTCTGTACTGTCTCATGTCTGCTAAGGACTGTGACATTGTGACGTGCTCATGTGAAGAAAGTGTCAATGATGGTGTTCCTACGGGCTATTCCTGCTGCAGCTAAAGTGGGGTATGGTCCACATGCCTCATCTTCCTCATTATCGTCCGGTGCATCTTGCACTTGTAGCCAAGGGGCATTGGTGCGTACACATATGTTGTGCAAAACACAACATGTAACGATCATCTTGCACACAATGTCTGGGCTGTACAGGACCCTTCCCCCTGTTATGTCCAGGCACCTGAAACGTGACTGCAACACGCCAAATGTGCGTTCCACGATGTCCCGGTGCGTTTTTGGGCCGCATTGTACTGCCTCTGGGCCTGTGTGTTCGGGGCTCGGAGGGGTGTCATCATCCAAGGGCAGAGTGCATATCCTTGGTCACCTGTGACAGTGTAGAGAGACATGAGACAATAGTTGCTTCAGTATGATGTATTGACAGGCTCACTGGTTCATTGGTGTGTGATATGTTTATCTTAGTGATTCCTGTCTGACATGTACTGCTTGTAGCAAATGAGTGGCATCAATGTGTATTACATAACCTCACTGCTGCTCCTCCCTCCCCCCAGCCTATTCACTACAGTGCGCAACACGGTTGCATCACTTGCACTCCTACGGCACACCATTGTCGTGCCTGTCTGCGCATGTCCACAAGCCTGACTACGACACTGTGATGTTGTGCGTTAAAGGTGGGCGGCCACGTGTGTGTAGGCCTATGGTAAGGACAGGGCAGAAACAGATGTAGAGTTCATGGCTGGTTGAACTCGCGATGCAGTTGAGGGTAGACCTTTGGCTCATGCTGCGGTAATGGCGACACACACAACAGTTGGTATGTATGATCCCAGACCCCGATCGGGCTTGCGCTCCCTCATTTACCCCTTCGGCTGAGCCCACACTCTGGGGGCATGATACATTGCAACATTGTCCATTGCGTGACAGGTGGTGCAGACACCACAACAGAGACACACGCATTAGTTACTGCCTTGGCAAGGCCATAACTTAACAACGTCCAGAGGCCTGGTGTCCCACATGCATACATAATGACCACACAGACACACTTAGATAGTTTGCAGAACTGGTTACGGGCACGTGCACCCGGCCCCTTTTATTGCCAGGGTCACATGTACAGTGACGCCTGTGCTGGATGGGTGTGGGGTGAGTGTAAGTCAATCCTCATGGAGTGGTTGCTGCTGGCAACAACTTGGACAGTGATTACTATTTAAGCGGAAATAGAACACACCAACATAAAACAAACAACTGTGAAGCAACATGGTGGTAGCCGGAGCAAGTACAGAGGTCACCCAATATGCAATCAGAAGGGTCCGTGAATCGAAGTGCATTGATGTTGGGGCACCAGAGCTGAGCTTGCTCATGTTATGTGATTGTCTAGGGTTGTGTCCCTTTGGGGTATTCCTGCTGCAGATGCAGTGGAGTGGGTTACACCTGCCTCATCTTCCCCATCATTGCCCCAGGTCTTCCACACTGCCTGAGGTGACTTTGCTGCGTGAGATGTCCACAGCACAAAACTCAATCAGAACGGCCCCATGAGTTGTGGTGCACTGAGTCTGTAGCACATGAAGAGCTGAGCAGGGTATCAAGCTGATGATGGCATCCACGACAGGTGTGAGCAACTCTGGTAGTCTGGCTGTGGGACTCTTTCGACTCTGGCAGTTGGAAGGTGAGCGGTGTGGCCTGGTTGCGCACGGGTGGCCAAGACGGATCTGGGGACCTGCGGCCTGGGGTGCAGCAGGCGCACATGGTCACAGGCACCGCTGCTCACGGCGTCGGCCTCGTGGCGTGCTGGGAGGCGCCACCCTGGCAGACACGTTGGCCATTCCGGAAGAGAACCACGCACAGAGCTACAGGGTTTTTATTCACACCCCTACACTAGCCTGGCGTACGCCGGGCCAGCCCACTCCGCTCACGCTTACAGGGGGGGATGTAATGAGCTACGTTCCGCGCTCTTCCCCACTGCCTGGGGTAACATGGTGGCGTCCACTGTTCACTACACTCCAAACACCAGCAGTATATGTCGACATGGGCATGTCTGTGGTCTGCATACTGCAGTCTGGCCAGCGCATCCATGCCACACTTGGCATTGTGTATATTCTGATTCATGGGTCACTGGCCTCCTTTGCACATGTTTGGTTCCCACCTCTCCCCATATTCTGCTATTGTGTGGCTGAGGTGCCGTGCAGTTGATGGCTCGTGTACATGGCTTGCCCAGGTCACCACAGTAAGTTGTGCTGTCGTGTCTGGTAGGTGGGAATGTTGTTTGGCATGTTGTGTGTGAGTTTGTAACATGTGCATTCCCAGGGTTTTGAGTTGCATGATTGTGGAGTTGAGGTGTGTGGTGTGTTCATTTGGTACTTACCAACGAGCACTGCATTCCCATAGGTGCCAGCCTCAAAGCGCTGGTTGATGATGGACTGTCAGAAGATGAAGGAATCATGCACACTGCCTGGGTAGTTGGCGACGGCATTGGTGAAGAGTCAACGGTGGTCCACTATTGCCTGCACATTGATGGAATTCGTGTGCTTCCTGTTGCGGTAATTGTGTGCAGTGGCGGCAGGGGGGACACGAGGAGTACATGTGTGTAGTCAATTGCCCCAACACGTGCGGGAAGTCAGCTATGGTGTAGAAGCCTTGCTTGGTTTCCAGCTGTTCCTGCGCAGTGTGTGGGAAGGGTACCAAGCTGATGATGGCATCCAAGACGGGTGTGATGAACTTGGATAGGGCTGGCTGTGAGACTCCTCGACTCTGGCAGTTGTTGGTTGGAAGGTCACAGAGGCCAACATGTGCAGCACAGCAGCAGCTTTGTCTGCGGAGGGATGTTGGTTGTCCGCTGTGTTGGTACCGTCAGCCTGTGGGCAATGATGTTCAGGATGTGTAGGATGGTTGTCCTTATGAGCCTGTAGTGGGCAATGACATCCTCTGGTGCTAAGTCTGTAAGGCTGGTGCGTTTCCTGAAGGTCTGCTGTCTTTGTCTGTGCTGCCTCTGTGGTGATCTGGGGGGGGGGGGGGGAGGGAGAATTCTGCGGGGAGGGGGGCAGGCCTGGGGGTGGTGGCAGTGGGTGCTGTGGCTCTCTAGGGCTCCGAGCTGCATGAGGAGTAGCTCCATGGCATCTGTTTTTCTTCAGGTGTGACTCTGGGCTGGGCTCCCTTTATGGTTCAGGGTGTCGTCCGACGTAACACCAGGTCGGAGCAGGTGTTAAATCCCTGCTGCTAAGGCGCCTTATCGCATATTTTGTAATCTTATCGCCGATCTCGTTGGTCGTTGAGAATGTTGTGAAGTGGTGTTGTCGCACTTTTTGCACGGGAACGCCTACTCTGCATCTCATTAGCCTTAGCTGCCGGTGTCGTCTGTGGCGATGTTTTTTGCGGCTGCTATCGCTGGAAAATTGGTGATATCTGCTGTTAGCAACAGCTTGTGAATAGTGCGATGTATTTATTGCCACTTTAGCGTCAATAAAGTGCCGCTAACTCGGCGATAGGTCCTTGAGAATATGCCCCATAGTTTATTAAGACATGTGCTATAATCTAGGGCTGTATCTTTTCCCCATTATGTGGTTATTGCTTGCTTAGCTGTGCATAAGGGCAATGTAATCACTTTGCCTCGAGATGATTGAAGCGGGTAGTATGTTTGCCTGTTAGATAAGTTCAGCAGGATGTATGCCGGTAATTGTGAGATAGCAGTTGAGACTATGGTATAGAGACTGGCGAGAACTTCCTGCCAGTAGCGTTGTAGCTTGAGGCATCTCCATAATAGGCATGTTAGCATTCATCTGTGTCCACATTACCTCTAACAAATTGAGGTTTACTCAGCAGACCAGAATTGCATTCGAGCTGGGGTGTCATAACAGTATAAAGTGACATTGGTCATGACCTTTTCACCTGTACTACTTGTGGTGGAGGTGAAAGCTCTGTTAAAGATCTCTGACTATTCTCCATCTGACAGTGTTCACTCCAGATCAACCTCCTGCCTCCACAGGGAAGAGGAGTTCCTGGGGGAATGGGGGCAGTGGCAAGGGATTCCGAAGGATTTTTAGATATCTGATTTGAGATGTTTATCATGGGATTTGGTGATGAGCCATCTTTCAAAGAGGGTCAGAGGTCGGCTGACCAGAGTTTTGAAGGAGGGGCAGGCCACCCAGTGCCTAATTTGCATGTAGTGCATGCGCTCTTTCTCTGGGATCCCATATCCCTCTTTCAGTTGTTCAAAGGACTGGAGCCCCTCCAGGTTGTATACATCACTCACCCTTTTGCAATGTATTAGTTGCCATTATGCATAGTCATTGCCTTTGAGGGATGGGGAGAATTCTGGATTGCAAAATATACGTGTCAGTGCGATAATATAATAGTAAGGTCACCCAAAACCTCCACCCTATCTCAAACTTCTAACATGGCTCTGAGTACTGGGGAAGAGTATACTCCCCAAAGTCTGTGTTTCTTGACCAGCTTTCAGATGTGAATGTCTACAATGGATTGGTCCATAAAGCACCAGTGTTTCTCTGAGGAAGGTCAGTGTCAATCCTCCGCATAGCAGAATTGTGCAATGTTATAGTAATTCATTAAATGTGGCGCTTCTAATCCACCCACGACTAGTGCTAGATATATTTGTTTTTTTGGGAGGCGAGCCATCTTCCCTCCCCATATGAAGCTCTCCATTAGTTTCTGCAATATATTTGGAATTGGCTGTAGGGGTAAAACATGCATAAGCCTGGGCGTAGTTCGTGGAGTTTTGTTACGCAAAACTCCGCGAAGTTACAAAAAAACTCTGCCAAGTTCCGTAAGTGGCGGAGTGTAGTGCGAACTGCTGTTCGGGCTGGTCTTCCTGCCGCTCGGGTAGAAATTCTTCAAAGGCCTCCTCAGCATCTATATATAACAAAAAAGCCAGTGTCACGGGGTGGGCAGTCTTATCAAGAATGGGTAAAATGTATTTTGTGTTGTCGCTGCACCCTCTCCCTGGGATGAAGCTGGTTTGATCTCGGTTCACTAGTCCCTGCATGTAGCTGTTGCTCCAATATGCCTGTGAAGATCTTGGCATCTACGTTGAGGAGTGAGAAGGGGCAGTATGAGGTATAGTGTGTAGGGCCTTTCTCTGTTTTATGAATCACTGTGGTTATGGCTTTCTGTATGGTGGACGTGAGAGTGCCGGTCTCTGTAAATGAGTTGTGTAAACTGGCTAATAAGGGGCAGATTAACTCGTAGAAAGCGGCTGTGAAGTCTTCTGGGTCAGATGCATTGCCTGGGCATAATTTGGCTATACCAGAGGTAACCTCCTCCTGAGCAATATCTTTTTCTAAGGTAGTGGCCTTTTAGATCGTACGTACGCATGCAATTTCCTACTGACCACTGGTGATGCAGTCTACAATGCCCCTCTGAATTTTTGCTCTCAATTTACACACTAAAGATGTATCAGCTTTGTTCCCCCCTTTATAGTAGCTATGAATAAGACTCAGCACAGTGTACTGTGCCTTGCCCATATCTAGGGTTTTAAGTTGTTGTCGGGATTGTGTGAGTTGGCGCCATGTTGTCCTTGAGTCAGTGAGTTTGTATTGACCCTCCACTTTCTTCACTCTACCCTCCAGTTCAAATCTTTTCTCTCTGCTCACAGCATTATGTTTGGCAGCAAGTTAAATCATATCCACTCTTAGAAAAGACTTAAGGGCGCCCCACAGGACTTCAACGTGGGAAACCAAACACAGTTTGAAGCCTTCAATATGCTCAGCAAAAATATGCGCCTACCCAGGGCATTAAGTAGCTGTTTGCTAAAGCACATGATTTTCACCATTGGTGACTGTCACAGTAACTTGATGTGACTAAGTGGGCTAAAGGGTTTCCTCTGGACTCCTGATAAGTGCAGTGATCACACAGTAGAGTTTGGCGTAGTTCCCATTGTATCATGCTGTACTGCCCCTCAACTGAAAACAGAAAAGGTAGATAACTCCAACAACTCCTCCCCACCCCCAACTGGAGTTCCCAGTATCTAGGAAAGGAGTCTCAAACCTGTCCATCGGGTCCATGGTCACTCCAAGTCCATCAATGTTCATAATTCCAACCTTCACCCTGACCTGTGTCCTCCCATGCCTCCTGTATTTTCCCTTACAGGCCCAATGGTGACTGGTGTTAGGAAGTGTCAGTTCCAGCCCCACAAAGCTATACTGTGAATGTGATAGCTCATTCTAGGGGGTGATCTCACTTGTATTTCCTCCATGTTCTTGTTGTCTCAGTTGGGGGGTTGGTTATTGAGCCTTGCGGTGTAGCCGCGCTTGTGATGCTCAAGATGGGCCCAGCTTCCGCTGCCTCACCTTCTCCCCATACACTCCCAAACTGCTGTTTGTTGACGGTTATTGCTCATTGTCATTTGGGGCTGATTACCCTTTTTTGCTGGTGAGGAATCTCATTCGTCTATTTTCGAGCTTACTGGAGAGCACCACTGTTCATGGCCCTTTCACTGTTGTGCCTAGGCAGCCATCATGCCTCTCCACATAAAAGCCTCTCTCCAGCAGTCTCCTCCACACTATGTGATCCAGGAATTCCTCAATCAGTCTGATGGCTCCTGGGGGTGTCCGGTGGTGGGCTGGTGCTTGGTCTTTACATCGCCCAGCAGATATAGGGCAGGAACAGGTGGAGGAGCCTGGTACAGAGTGCAAGAGAAAAGATTTCACCCAACACCATCTTGGCCACTCCTTTCCATCTATTTTAGATGTTCCTTTCTGGTAATTGTGCTTAATCTTGCCTTTTTTTCCCACTTTTAGTGCAAGTTATAGTATTGAACATCATTGTCTTTAATGATTTTATGTATTTATTTATTTTATCTATGGGGTTTTGTTGAGCACAAACTAACACTCCTTAGGGATTAAAGTTAAACAACTGTCTCGCAATTTGAGAGACATCAACACCAATGATCTAACATCCATCACCAAAGATAGGCTTCAGCCCCCTCCTAACATGACCAACCTTGACTAACTTTTTGATCACTACAGTAACACTATGGCTAACAATTTTGATACTATGGCACTGAAGCAACTAAAAAGGATTCCAGTCAAACAATCCAAACCTTGGTTTAATGGGGCCCTCAATGATGAGAGATGCAATCTCAGCCTCTCAGAGAGACTTTAGAGAAATACAACTTCCACCACAAGCCTCTATCAGCTAAGGAAGGCGAGAAGTATTTACAAAAAACACATCCGCATCGCTAAAACAGACCACTTCAGGGCTATGTTGGATGGCGCTATGAATATACCCAAGAAGCTCTTTGAAATCATCAAGCAACAAGCTAACCACTGCAGCAATACTTTTGTGACTCCCTTGGCCTCGCTTCCTAGTGGAGAGGACTTCTCAGTGCACTACTCTGAAAAATCAAGGAAAATCGAACTGGAGCTGATTCCTGACTCGCCCTCGTTTTGGCCTCCTAATCTCACCACCTCGTCAGTTGAGCTGGTGAAACTGTCGGAATTGTCCTGACCCATGGGTTGTTCCCTCAAAAACGATGCCTCTTGGAATTCTTTTCTCCTTCCAGATATCACGGAGCTGCTCCACAACATGTCGTTCCTTAAACCTTACAACCATTTCTGTGACCCACTTTCTGCTAAGTTTTTCAAAGCTCTTAACTCAGCCATTCTCCCCCTGTGGTCTCGGATCATTCATGAATCTCTCTTACAGGGTAGGATACCTTATTGCCTCAAGACTGGGCAAGTCACTCCCATCCCGAAGAAGCCCAACTCGGATTTATCTGATCCTAACACCTTCTATCCTATCACCAGCATCATGACTCTAGCTAAATTGCTTGAGAAATGCGTCCACTCGTAGTTATGCAACCACATCAATAAATTTTAACTTCTTGACCCTTACCAGCTGGGTTTCAGAGCAGGGCACAGTAGTGAAACAGCACTAACGCACATTGTTGATACCGCCCTTATGTCCCTTGATCAAAATGTCCCTTGCCTCCTGATCCTTCTGGACCTGTCCTCAGCATTTGATACCATCAAACATGAAAACTTGATTGCTCTTCTGCAACATAGGATAAGTCTCTTGGGCCCGGTCCTAAATTGGTTTACTTCCTTCTTACATACCCACACACAAAGAATCAAAGTTAACCACTCCCTTGCAACCAGTACCCCTGTTACGATTGGAGTTCTGCAAGGATCCGCACTCTCACCCACTCTTTTCAACCTCTTTATGGAACCACTGACCGTCATTCTGAACCATTCTAACATTCAGTACCACATGTATGCGGATGACACACAACTGTACTTGAAGATCTCCTCTCAAGAGGACATAAAAATGATAAACGATACTCTCTTTCACAAATGCAACAATGATTAGCCCAGAACCATCTTTTGTTAAATACTCTCAAAACTGAATTCCTTCTGATTACTCCCCCCAACCACTCTGCACCTACCCTGGACTGGCTTAAACAACTCACTGCTCTTAATTGCACCCCTCATGTGGTCGACTCGGCTAAATCGTTAGGCATCACCATGGATAAATACCTCAACATGCATGCACACATCAGTCCAACTACTAGGGGAGCCAACTTTCAACTCAACACCCTTAAGAAAATCAAGCCTTTCTTCCCTCCCGAAGACATCAGGCCTGCTGTACAATCCTTGGTTATCTCTCGACTGGAATATGGCCAAAGCTAGCTTGGCTCCTCTCAGATCTACTCTAAACGCATTGGCCAGGCTCATCACTGGCTCTAGAAAACATGACCACATTTCCCCCAACCTTTTGCAACTAAAGTGGCTGTCTATCGAAGCTAGGATACACTTCAAGATAGCTTGCTTGACGCATAGAGCATTACACTACAACACCCCGGCTTACTTGGCAAATAAGCTTGAACTATCTGGCTCATCTCGGAACTTAAGAAGCACGCCTACCCAACTTTTGAAGCCTCTCAAATTCAAAAAGAAAAGATCTTACAATCATGCTTTCACCGGACTTGCCCCAAGAATATGGAACACCCTGCCTTCTGAGATCAGATCCAATCCTTCCACCACATCTTTCAAGAAACATGTCAAACAAATTCAACTTGTTCTCATTCCCTGTCTAAAGGTTTGATTCCTATTTTTACAACGTTTTTTTGATGCATTTTATCTTTATCTTATTTTTGGTACCCTGCTCTAGGCCAACTGATTCTTAATTTTCTCTGTTGTTTCGACTTACTGTATTCTTGCTTGTTAATTTTGCTCTCTGGCTCTAGGGCAATTATGATTAGGCACGAGTCGGTCAAACTCCCCAACTCATGACCTTGTTTGTTTTCCCCCCTCTGTTTGACAATGCACCATGTGCACAATTGTGTTTTATTTGTGCTTTCGCCACATCTGTACAGCGCTCTGATACCCGTAAGGGTCTTGTTCACGCTTTATAAAACTTTTCAAATAAATAAATAAATATTTTGGTCTTGTATATCTTTGGCAGAGAGACTGCAAAAGCTATAAGTTATGAGCTTCTTGGGTACTGTTAACTTGAATAAAATATTAAGGAAAACAATGTTATACTGTGTAGTTGTATAAATAAGCAATATTGTCACTTCTCAACCTGTCTTTATTCAAGCTTTGTTTGAAAAACTATTGAGTGACATCATACTGTTTTTGGTGGCTGAATAGCTAATGAGCATGTGAGCTAGTTTGCTGGTTCAAATCAAAACTGATTCAGTCTAAAGATTTTACTCCATAAAACCACAGTGCTTTGGCGAATTTTTCTAAATGAGATGGTTCCTCTGTTTTTGTATATACCCCACGTCCTTACTTAAATTGAACTGAGACATCACTTTGAAATATCTGTACAATATGTTTCATGTAATCAAAAGTTAACTGCTTCTATAACTGCAAATCACATTTTATCTGAGTTTGTGTTTGCAAATATTGACTCCTTTCATACCACCATGGCTTTACTTATCAAATTAATATGTCTTCACTCTTTGAACTAATGGGATGACCTCAAACATTAAATCCCTTAGGTCTGAAACCACGAACAAACTGTGGATGTAGAACTCGTTGCATACTGGCGTCCATATTCAAACCGCAGGAGCCTAAATAAATACCATGAATGTATATAGTTGAGGTAAGGCAATAAATTAATTTGAATACTATTCAGGTTTCAACATATAACTCACCCTAGAAACCTTTGTCAGTGCACATCTCCAGGGCTCAAGCCCTAAAAAAAAGAAGCGGGGGACTCACACAGATGGGCAGAATGGGTGTGACATCACAGCGCATGACATCGTATGTGACATCACAGGAAGTGGCATCCCAACCCATGACCCCACTGAAAGTGACATTGGATCATAAGACTTCACATATGTTTAGCAGGTCTATCATCAGTACATTTGAGAACATTACAATTTTTAACAAATAAGATTTTGCATTAGGGTTGTGCCAGAATATTGACACAATCCTGACTCAAAATCTAGGTCTCAACCTATACATTTGCTTTTTTTAAACCCTGCTACAAAGAAATTGGAGAAACATAGCAGTAAATCAGCATTGCCTAATTGATTGCAATGTCGGTATTTTAAAATATCTTATGGGGTTAAGGCTCCTACTGCAAAGATTTTGCTAAATCTAAGGAAATAAAAATAATGGTAAGATAACTCTGGAGGACAACAGATTTGCTTGGTGAGATCTGTTTGACCTAGTCCGAGGATTGAATCAACGTAGCATGCAGGGTTAATATGTCTCCTGAATGCCAGAGAACCTTTTGTTACTTGCAGTTGATAAATTGTAATCCTTCTAATAAAGCACAGTGAGATATTAATGGCATGTGGCTCACACACCTTGTAAGTCTCACTGTTTTATGGAACACATCCTTAAATTGATGTACACACATATGGTTTATTGCCAATGTATAATCTGTACGTGTGATGTAAAGCACTTTGACACCCTGCATTGGGATGAGTTGTGGCACTAATCATCCCAATGCAGGGTGTCAGAGCGCTTTACATCATACGTACACAAATAACAATTCAAATACCACTATTTTGTTTTATTTCTTTGATAGTGCATTAGCACAACTGTAGCTCTAAAGCACTATAAAAGAAATAAAATAGTGTTATTTAAATTGTTATTTCTGTAAATACTGGGGCAACCAACATATCTGATAAGCTCACAGTATATGCATTTTGTAGAGTTGGCGGGCGCTAGGCCCACATACTCGTGAAATGATGACACACAGACACAGATAGTATGGGTGGATAACTGGCCTAGAGCACGTGCGCTCGGCCCCTTTTATTGTCAGTGTCACCTGACTGGTGACGCCTGTGGTGGGTGGGTGTTCAGTGTGTGGTACAGCAGGGCAGAACACTAGAACGGTGATCAGCCGATCACTACATCCCTCCCAAACTTTAATAAAGGTCAGCACAATGACGTCCGAACCTGTGGGAGAGAATATAATTTGGAAACAAACATAACACAATAATAACGACTTCCACGTAATCTCTTTCGCTGCTGGTCAACCGCCGACAAGGGTATCCTTGCAGCCGGGACCACTAGTTCTCCTTGGCACGATGTCAGGGTGCCCTGTGGATGTAACCTCTTTTGGACTCACAGCGTGGAAGTGTGCTCTACAGCCTCTCTCTTCCTATTCCACATACAGTGAAAGTGCAGATGGAATGATGGTGGATCAGTTATGTGTTATTTTCCACTGTACAGTCCTGGGTGAAGTATATTCTCCATCTGGTGATTATCTCTCTGTAACGGGAGTTGCAGTTGCAGGACATCCCTTTCACGGATGCCCCTCTCTCGTGGGTGTCCCCTCTCACCGGACGACCGGGAGGCCCTTTGCTGCCAGGCTTCCACTGGACCGGTGAACTTCCCACTTGTCACTCCAACCACGTTGGAGGAATCGCTACGGGTCCTCTCTCCGTGTCCCAAGCTCCACCTGAAAGGGTGTTGTTGGCACTTGCTCCATTGCATGTTACCTTTGTCCTCCCAGGATTTCTAGAGCAAGCTTCAACAGTCCATCTCTCATGTCGGGACCCGCTGCCACCGGTGTCCCAGAGGCCTCTGCCCCTTGGATATCCACAGTCCTGTGTCCGTTTCATCCCAGAGGTAGTTGTTACCAATGGACCGGCCTGCTTGCCTCTGTCGTCACCAGGTGATCTAAAGATTCGCACGTGAATGTGTCCTCCCAGTGATACTGATGTTCTCCAGGCACTGTGTTCCGATGTTCATGATCCTTTGCACTTTTCCCTTTGGGTGTTTTCCCTTCTGGTGTGTGAGTTGACTTGTCCCGCACACCTCTTTACTCTTCTCCTCTGTTTTCTTCCTTAGCCATGGCGTCTTGCCACTCACGATCTGTCTTCTCTTTCTTTCCTTCATGACGCGGTCTAGTCTTCTCTCCTGCTGGTCTGCCCTAAACAGGCCTCTCTGTGTAGCGTGCACTCTACACGTGTCTCCCTGGTCTTGTCCTCCCCTAGGACACTGCCTTCACCTCCATTTGTGACTGGACCTGTCGTCGCGACCTTCTTTCGTTTGATTACTTCTGACTTCTAGTTAATGTCGTTGGACTTCTCCTCTGTCTCTTTCTGGTCCTCTTCGCAGACCTCTCCTCCATTCTTCTTGTTGGACCTCTTGTCAGATCTCTTCTCTCTTTCTGACCTCTTCGCAGATCACTTCGCTCTCTGACATCTTGTAGGTCAGTGTCATCCTTGCGACCATCTAGCAGGTCGGCTTCTTCCTCCTTGCGACCATCTGTCAGGTCGGCTTCTTCCTCCTTGCGACTATCTGGCTGGTCGGCTTCTTCCTCCTTGGGACCATCTGGCAGGTCGGCTTCCTCCTTGCGACAATCTGGCTGGTCGGTTTCTTCCTCCTTGCGACCATCTGGCTGGACGGCTTCTTCCTCCGTGCGGGTCTTCGTGCTTCTGGTGGTCTGTGCAACCACTTCTTCTTGCTGCAGTCGCCTTCCTTCGGCATGCTTCTGACTGCGCCCTTTGGTCCCTTTAGATACTTGCTGCTTTGGGCTGTTGTCTTTACTGCTGCAGTGACCACTTTTGGCAGTAGGCATCACTGCATACCTTCACTCACACCGTGGCAGTTTGTCTTATGAAATCCTTACAGGTACACTTGTGGGGGTCTGCCCCATTTGCTTGTACAGTTGCACATTTCCCATCTGCTTTACTGGGTAACCACTGCCGCAGAGCGGCATTACTGTATTTCTGGCGCTGTCCTACTCATTGCCTCTTCATCCTCACATGCTGTGCCTTTCACCTGTCTCTCTAGTCTTCTCTTGGCCTTCAGACTGGCACGCCCTGCACACAACTGTCCTTCTGCGCCCCTTTTGTAGTGTCTCTATGCCCGTGGTATGGCTTCTATGACTAGGCAGCCTTCCCTGATTTCGATGGTGTAGTACTGCTTCTCGGGCCACATGATGGCAGTGTAGCATTATCTGAAACGAGGCCCAGGCTGTTTGCTTAAAACCACTGCGTCGCGCTTTTCTCCTCTTCTCTGGGTATGCCGGTACAGACTTCTCGTGACCTCAGCCAGTCCTCATTACTTTTCCCCCCAGGGCACAGGTACTCACAGCCAGGTAGGCGCTTTCATTTCTTTATTTTTTCGATTGTGTCCGCTTGCATTAATCTTTCGCTGGTACACATACACGATCGGGGCACTTCACTGTTGCAATTATTGACACGCCCTGCAGCGCTCCGATCGCCCAAAACAGCTTCACCCACGCTGCGGGCCTCACATTACTGTCCCTTCACTCGCGCTTTAGGCGGCAGTGGGCGCACACCGTCCCCTGGTGCTCTCGGCCCCACGCAACAGTCTTCTCACTATTTTCAGCGGCGCTGGCCGCATACCGCCATTTTGTCTCCTCCACCCCTCGCAGCAGGCACTTTCTCTCCACGAGCTGCGCAGGGGGGTGCTGGCACCATTCTGATCGGCCACGTCTTGGGGCGGGCGCTACTCCCTCACTTGCCTCTTCCTCGACAGCTGCAGGCTGGTGTTGCTCTACCGCCACCTTCCTCATGCGGTGACGGACCTCTCCCCCAGCCAGCCGCCTGGATCTTGCAGCGAGTCCTGCCTCACTTTTGTATTGGCCCCACACATGAGGCAATCGCCGCAGCCTCTTTCACTCCTCTTGCCTCGCTGGGCTTGAACTAGCGCCCAATATTGCTGGCTCTCCCCGGGCACAGTCTCTCTGCTCCCCTCCTACCCGCAGCAGCCTCATTCAGTTCATATGCTGCGCGGGGTGGGGGTTAAAGCTGCTGCTTGGGCACTGCATAGCCTCACTACGGGCTAGCGTTCACCCTTGGCCGCAGATGCAGGGTGGGCTCCCGCTGGCCTCATGTGGTTCGGGGTCGTTTCCTTTCGCAGACCCCCGCAGTTGCTCACTTTCGTCCCACTCCTCGGGCGTCACTCGGCCTCACGGCAGTCTGCGGCAGCGCCCGGCCCCCCTCTTGAAGCCGGGCACACCGTAGCTATGCCTCGCCGTCGTGTCGAGTGGCATCCGAGCCGTCAGGAAGTTTGGTGAACCGGAGCACCCCCCTTGCAGGGCGGTGGTGTTTGTTGTAGGGAGGGATGCCTCTGCATTATGTCTGGGTCAGGGGCACCTGTTCCTGCTGCTCGTGTGTGGCTGCTGCTGCTTTGAATCACTTCTGCCAGGACACACCCCTCAGCTGATGAAAGAGGGGCAGAGGGCTTCGTGTGGTGGTACAAGTTAGACTTAATCCTCAACGCCCCCCCATGGGCCCCTCCATTTCTCATAGACGCTAACATATCCGAAAATACCCCCGTGTTAGATTCTGCTCGCCCATGCTTGTTGTACATACGTCACAGTTGTTTAAAGTGCTGCAGAGCCACCGGAACCTGCAGGGCGCTGTATAGTGGCTGAACGCATACATAACTCTTTACGGGGCGCCCCCGCTTCAAGGTGCTATGCAGGCACCAACTGGGAGAAATGTAACACCCAGAAACAAAAGAGGGGTCAAGGGGAGCGCAACCCGCATGCACCACAGACTGAACTTGGTCCCCAGCTCTGGTCTTGCGCTTACACCAGGATGACATCGCCAGGCCAACAGATAGAAGTATGACAGCTAAAGAGACAAGAGAGACCGCTCCACCAAGGCTGCACCATAGTAACTGCTCTCAATGCCAGCCTTAGACTGTATTTACATTACACTGCTTTACAATGACTCGAGACACCTCACGCCGGCTCTCTCCTCCATTCACAACTTTCAATGCTGGGGCTTGGGGGCCCGTGCGGCGTGTTAAAGGGAGATCAGAGAAACATATTTACAATGATTCATGGCTGAACAGTAGGGGCTTTCAGAGAGTGTCCGGTATAACATTACAGTTATAGATAACTAGATATTTAAATTAAATAACCACCTCCCCGTGGAGCAGGGGGTGGGGAATGCTCCAGTATGCCCCCCGCCACCTCGTTTGCACCTCCACCGATGGGTCTTTGCTCTCACTCCTGGTCACTCCCCTGCGTCTTGCAGTCTCCTCTAGGGAGAAGGGGTCTAGTGACCTGGGGGGCCCTGTGCTCCTCTTCTCCAGGGAGGGGGGTCTTGCGATAACCAATCGCAATGGACTGGGGGCCCCTCTTGTTTAATGTAGATATAATTCCCCCCCCGCATGCTATTATGCGGCGCTGGCTGACTTTTGGGGGTTTCGGCTGCACAGGCACATGGCATTGTGGGAGGCCCAGGGTTCTACTTCTAACCCCGGTATCCCCAGCCAATTCTCATGCTTGGGGTTGCCAGGTGGGGGCCCCGCAGGCGCGACTCTTACCGGCTACTTCGGTGGACAGAGCACCTCCAGCAGCGTTTCGGGAGCTGCGCGGGTGGCAGTGCTACAAGCCTCAAAGCACCGTGGTTAGGTTGCTGGATCGGGTAGGGTCCGGTCCAGGAGGGGTGGAGCCGCGGAGCTCGTCCTTTCCCGGCTGGGCTTGGGGGGTGAACTAAGTGGCGGCCCACTATGCCACTGCACAACCCCGGGTGGAGGCGTGGCTTAGGGTGTGCGGCCAGTTTGAAGAGGGGGACTTCGAGGGTTGCAGGATCAGTTGTAGCCTCACCCGGGCCCTTCTCATGGCTGATACTGGTGACAATACTGGGGCAGCCCTTAAGAAGTGATTAGGTGCATGGCGTTGCACACAAACTGCAAGTCAGGCGTGAGGGGGCCGTGGGAGGGCCCGGGCCCGGGCCCTCTCCCTTTGCTTGTCACGTCGGGCCACCCCAGCAGCCCAATAAGGCTGCAGCAGCGCATATGATCAATTCAGGCTATGTCGCACCCGACGCAGGTTGGCATGCTCTGGCTGCATGCGGGTCTGTGGGAAACGCTAGTGACCTCTGGAGGGTGTGGGCCTGGGAAGGGGCTCGTGGGAGTACGTGCAGGCACCACGCGTATTCTTAGGAGTTGTATTCAGGATCTGAGCAATTGTGCCAGGGTGGCTTGGTTGCGATGGCAGAAGGTGTGATCGGAATGGTAGAGCGGTACTTGGCCTCGACCCCTTCATCACAGTTCTGCCATTGAGGACATTTCAGGCAGGGTGGCTGGTCGGTGCATCTCGGGAACAGTTTTCTGTCACCGGCATCAAGGTTGTGCCAGAGCTAAAGACCAGGAGCCTCAGGGTTAGAGTCATGCGTGATCTGATAGGCCTCAAAGTGTAGCTGCACTATTACAGGATCCAAGCAATAAAGCTCCAATGCACATAAGAAGGATGGCACACACAGCTCTAATACAGAAATGAGAGGGTAGAGGTTCATATCACCAGTTGCTAATTAACTCAAGGGTAAGACACCAGCATGGTATGTGTTTGTATTCACTCTTTCCAAAGCATCAACCTCCGTGCTGCCATGTGGTTTGCAGTTTTGATACCGTTACAGGCTCACTTGGGCTGAATGTAGCACTATCGGTATTCGCCGTACTGTTCATAACATTGCAGTTTACTTGGTGTAATGGGCGACTGAGCGCCAAGTGGTGGTACGATGCATACGGATACCCAAATGGGGTGGTGCTAGGTAGCATTTCGGATTCATGGGTACCGGTCGCGTTAACAGGAATGTGTATGCTGAGCAAATACTACTTTATTCAGTAGGTTGGAGCACTGCGCGCATGGCCATTCCCTGCGTTAGGGATACAGAAGCATTAGTTCCCTGTAGTGAATGCAGATACGGGGATAGTGCCTAGCCGACTAGGGCACCCACTGTAGGGCTCCGTGCTTGATCTCAGGGCCTAGGTTCATATCCCGGCAGATCCACCCAGCATTTTATCCTGCCAGGGGAGATAAATGAGTACCGTTGAGCTGGTTATCAATAAACACCTGTGAGTCAGCGTCAGGATACCTCCCGGGCCGAAGTAGTGCAGAAATACACTTGTTATGTTTGGCAGAGTCAATGTCAATCGCATTTGGCCAACTTACCTCCTCCTGTGGCAAGGACAGGAAACACAGAGGGTAGCACAGCCAGACACAGCACTGGGCTAACAGAGCACAGTCTGAAGTGCTAGGGAAAACAATTTATTTGTCCAGCCCCAGGTGTTAACTTTACTCTGCAGGGTTGATTGTCTGGCAATGTGGCATGGCTTGGAGCAGGTCAGCAGATCTCAAAGGAGTCTCTGCAGGTCTGTGTCTTACTTGCAGAGTAGAGCGAGTCTAATTTTGCATAAATGCCGGTGGTGGATGATCAGCTGACCCACTTGAGAGATGTTATGATGAGGTGTGCGAGCCCGTTGCAGTCGAAGGTTGTGTTGGTTCAAGCGACTGCCATAAAAACAAGATCAAAACAGGACCTCGCTTATGAGAAATTGGAGAGTGTCAGTGAGAATATTTTCAGTAATATTAATGAGCTGATGCTTTGTTACAATGTTTAAAGCACATCTTTATCTCTAAACATTGGAGAAAAACGTGATTGCATTTGGGAGAGTGTACCATGCAGGGTCAGTGACCAGGCCAAAAAAGGGCAGGGAAGCCGATACCGGAGGGAAACACCGTTTGCATCGCGGTGTTTGCGCCGCGATGCAAACGATTGGTTTGGGAGAGCCAGACCTCGCATAGAGGTGCCTGACTTAAGTTTGAGGGACAAGTCCAATGTGTCACATTTACTGAACGTCCATCGCAACCCAAATTGGGGGGTCAACCCTGTTAAATCCTAGGGTGGACCAGGAGGGTACGGGACGGGTGCTTAGGAAACCATGACGGAGCAGGGGAGATGCTGGCAGTAGGCCCAGCACTTCACCTGTCCCCCCCCCCACCAATGGTATTAAAAGTATCCCCAATTTTCACCATGTGAGCTACACGTAGGAAGGCTTGGGATACAATTTCACCGGTCCGCTGAGCTACAGCGGGCTGTTCCGTTTAAGGGAAAACTACAGCAGAGACTGGTAGGGGGAGGTCCCCCAACACATCCTGGCCATCCACTTTGCTGTTCACGACACACTGCGCATGTGGGAGTCCAATTACCTGTGCATAGTTCATTCAGACACACAGTATCATTTCAATTAAACAATCGGTGTAGTTACAAGTTGCAAGCGTGAGATTCCCCCAAGGTCAACTGGTCACATTATCAGCAATAAAGCTGCTTGGGAAGTCTGGGTGCAGCCACCAAAGATCAAACTGAACAGCCCACAGTCCGGCAGGAAAGGAGAGATGTTGAATAGATTGCCCACTTAGCAATATAACTATTGCACAGGGGGATGGAGGGTGATTCCAGGGACACGGGTGGTGTGGCGGCAACGCTAGATAGTCAGCTTATGCTGGGTAGGAGGTTCCACATCACCATCCACAAGGGTGGCAAGTGGAAAAACACAGTAAATAGGTTTATTATAAGTATGTCTCTGGCCTTACAGCTGTGTGGAGCCTGTCTCATTTAGAGGTACGCCCAGGTGAAAATTGTGTACTTAAGGTTCGCATGACCAATGTGGTTTGTGGTATCTCCTAGCGGATCCACTGAAGGTGTACTGCAGCTAAACAGGGAACTGGGAATCTTGGCTTCCGACACTTTGGCAGGTTTAAAGCATCCAGGGTCGGAGATGGACAGTAGGTACTGTGCATCTGTGATCCGACGGCAGTTGTGCAAGCGGGGTGCGCTCCGTAAGTTGTAATTGCACGAAAGAGTGAGGTGTCTCCAATAGTGGACACAAGACATATATTGTTTCAAACCAGATTTTACACCATTAAGGTGTTCACCAGGGTTTAGCAATCAAAGGGGTTTGTGCAACCGTCTGGTAAACGGGGCGAAGTAAGTGCACCCCAGAACCAAGGGTAGGTGGCAGGTTCCTTCAGTTAAGCTCAAATGCCTGCCCGGTTAGCTATAGTAGCCTCGCTGGGTGGTGACGCTGTCAGCCAACAGTGTGCTGCCGTCCCACAAGGTGTCAAGCACAAAAGGCTACTATGTAAAAAGAACATTTGGCACGTCCAGTGATAAACAAAAATTTGATTAACGGATCAGGTAATTTTCCACCTCTGGGGTTGCCCAAGGGTGGGCAGTGTGAACGTCCCTGCCCCCCCCCCCCCCCTCCTATTCGGGATTATTTTAGATGGGGGGGTAAAGTAGGACTTAGTCAATCCTTAAAGTTAAGCACCATAACACAAACAGTGCGCACTGTATTAAATCAGACGGTTTTTCTTACCTGGTATGCTTAGGGGGCCTCACCACAGAGGGAGTTGAGCTGGCAAAATTCCCATAAGGAATAAGGGATGCATGGCAAGGGCAGAAGGGCACCCGTGCTCATTGTCACATACTGCTAGTTATGAACATTCCTGTGCGTCACGATTTAGAAAGCAAAGGTACTGCAAATGTTAAGCATAATCCTCCTTGCCCTAATAGCCAAAGTAGGCAGGCGGGGGTGGGACCGGTTACCTAACAAGTGGGCTGCTGTCCCATAGATGCTGGACACAGGTGTTCAGGCACATACGGTGCTAGTAGGATGGCAGCTAGGTGAGATCAGCAAACAGATGGGGCTATGTGAGCCATGGTATCTGAATTCGTCCCGCCCAGAGTTGGCACGGGGCTGGGTCATGTGAGGCAGTGGAACTTTCCCACAGGAGGGTGAATAGTTCTTGACACAGGTTTACAGGCCAGAAGGGCCTTTGGTTTCATCAGACTCTAGCTGATCCAGGCTACATCAAGGGCTATTGTAATATAGATGGAGTTCATCTATCACCAGTTGGGAGGGATCTCTTCCCTTAGATTTGCAGGAGGCCTGTAAATGAGCAGTCGCAAGTGTGAAATGTGCTGTTCTGGTGAGAAGAGCAACTACATGGGTCAATGTGAGCTCTGGTGGTCTGAGATGATCCCCCGCAGAGGTGGCATGGAGCTAGGTCACAGGAGGCCGTTGAACATCCTTGTAAGAGGGAACTGTTCATGGCGTAAGTTCGCAGACCAGAGGGGTCTGGGTTTCATCAGACACGAGCTGATTCAAGCTAATGTTAAAGGCTACTTTGCTAAAGATGGGGTCCATTGTCACCATTGCCATCCAGGCGTACGCCTAGGTTAGGTTGACAATGCACAAGGCCCTAGAAAGCAGGTTGCAGGTCAGAAATGAGCTGTTTTGGTGGGGGGGCTCTGGCGGCGACGGGGGCCGCCTCCAGAGCTGTGGCGGAGCTACAGGGCGATCTGGAAGCAGACGGGTACAGTAAGGGTACCTCTGCAGCAGACGGGTACAGTAAGGGAACCTCTGCACTGCATAGTAGGGGTGCCAGAGCCAAAGACCAGGAGCCTCAGGGCAGGTTCCTGGAAAACCGCGACGGCACCCAGTTAGTCCTTCGGGCGGTTGGGGGCCTGACCAACCAGGGGTTTGCCCCGCTACGCTCTGCGCCAAAAAGGGCGTGAGTAATGAGACCAACGTGTCACGTGGTCCGGAAGAGGATCACCAAAAGGTGTAGCGCTGTCTGGGTGTCCCAAAGTGCAGGCTCATCAGGCGGGCGGGGGCAGCATAGGTTTGGTACAGCTGCCCGCCCTGGATCGCCCGTAAGATAACCCACCATATTGCATACTTTTATATAGAATAAACCTGCAGCAATATTCTCCCAGAACAAAAGTTGTCTTGTGTATTTATTTATTCTTGCATGCTCAGACTGTGGGTGGGGGTAGTTGCTGATAATGGCACTATGGGGCTGTCCGCAGCCCCCGCAGGGGGCCATTCCAGAGGGCAGCCCTTGGTGCCATTTGGCACCAGCTCATCCCTTTCTAGTGGTTGGGCTCCTGTAGGAGTCCACTTGCCAGGGCGCCATAGGGGCGTCACATCCGATGCGCAGAGGTAGGGGGAGGGTATATATGCCTCCCCCGCCCCTCCTGGCGGTCTCTGTCGCACCAGCCATGCCGTCTCCCACCCCACCTCTTATCCGGCGGACGGGCTGGTGGACGAGGTACTCAGAATGTTTTAATGTTTTCTTTTGTGTTGCAGGCAGAGTTACAGGGCGATATGGAAGCAGACGGGTACAGCAAGGGTACAGCACAGTAGGGGTGCCAGGACAAAGACCAGGATCCTCAGGGCAGGTTCCTGGAAAACCGCAACGGCGCCCCGTTAGTCCTTCGGGCGGTTGGGGGCCTGACCAACCAGGGGTTTGCCCTGCTACGCTCCGCCCCGCCCCAAAAAGGGCGTGAGTAATAAGAGACCAACGTGTCACATGATCTGGAAGAGGATCACCAAAAGGTGTAGCACTGTCTGGGTGTCCCACAGTGCAGGCTCATCAGGCGGGCGGGGGCAGCCTAGGTTGGTACAGCTGCCTGCCCTGGATCGCCCGTAAAATAACCCACCATATTGCATACTTTTGAATGGAATAAACCTGCAGCAATATTCTCACAGAACAAAAGTTGCCTTGTGTATTTATTTATTCTTGCATGCTCAGACTGTGGGTGGGGGTAGTTGCCGATAATGGCACTAAGCCTCTTGGCCGTCACTGCCCACTCTGTACCAAGACGGGCGCTCCAAGGCAATACCTCTGGTAAATTCTAGAAAACATTCTAACCATTCCTACCAGTGATAATTTGGGTTTTGGGTCATCTCTTTGCCTCTGAAGTGGTTTTGGGGTTAGAGTAAGCGGTCGACATGGCTGTGTTGGTCACTTTAGCTGTACAGGAATGGAGCGACATACCTAGCTGAAAATGAGGTTCGAGATCAGGAGGCATATTTTTATAAAGATTTGTGTGCAAGTCCAAAAAAAAGGACTAACGATCCGACGGTTAGCGTAACTGGTTGGAAAAACAGGGTGATTAATTTAGTTTTACCTTTGGTTATTGTTTTATGCCGTTAAATGTACGGTACACATTGCAGATGCTTTCAATTGCCCTTTTTGCGTACCTTTTAGCTTCTGTTTCTGCGGTTTCTTACCAGAGATCTTTGCTATCATTGACTGTTTCTCTCTTTCTTCTGAAGTTTCATTAGCTTTTATTTACTGCGCACTGGTAGCTTTCGGTTGATTGAGCAAAGAACTAGAAGATTGGCAATAGTAAGTAAAACCTTTTTTTACCAGTATACACACAATTGACAGCTATCAATCGATCTGCCAGTTTTCTCTGATGGGTGTCAGATCTGACGTTGTCAAATGTTGTAGTTACTCAAAGTAGTTTTTTTAAGGATATAACACAAACATGTATTTCTCCTTTAAAAAACATCAAGTTTAACCTGAGAAAACAAAAGACACTAGTTTGGAGTTATATCCTTAGCCACAAGATGGCACCCTATATTTGAACCGGAGTCTACTCTGACATCCATCTGAAAAAAAGAGAATGGATAAAACAGTACATCAAACAGATGAAGTAGATTGTGCCACATCACGCAGGCAAGATTGAGCAGGAACGGGATAAGGGAAATAAGATCATCCTTCCCTGAACTCAAGCTTTCCAAAGACAATAGGAAACTCACCGAACCTCTGGCAGCAAATAAAGGATAGTCTCTCTCGATTATCTACTTAAACACCCCCTCCCTGTCAAAACATCAACTAGATATATACAACCTGTTGAAATCCGAACAACCAGATATTTTACTATTAACCGAGACCTGGCTAACACAAGACTCCGCCCCCGACATTCTAGGAGCACTACCTAACGAGTTCTATATTCTCCAAGCCAACTGCCCACAGGGAAAAAAGGGAGGGGGAGTAGCAGCTATAATACACCAAAATCTCAAATTCACGGCACTCACCTCCTTAGACATTCGCCAAATAGACAACTTAGTATTAAAATTAGAGTCCGCTCTCACCCCTTTGGTCTGTGTATTACTCTACAGACCGCCAAAGAACATGCCCCAGTTTCCAAAATCACTGAGTGAACAAATGACACACCTTGTAACAAACCATGCCAAAGTACTGATGGCTGGGGATTTTAATTACTGGGCCAATGACCCAGCAGAGGAACCACACTCAGCGGAACTAACTCGCTGAACTTAACCTAAGTCAGCATATTTCGACTGCCACACACATCAAAGGGCATACTCTGGATCAGGTATGGTCCAGCAATCTAGTCTTAGCCAACCTAGAAGTCACCCCCTGTATTTGGTCTGATCACTACTTCATTAAATTTACCGTAAATATCCCCACCCCAACTAAAACAACACCTTGCGATCTTGAAGCACGCAGGAGCTGGAATACTATTGACAAAGACCTATTTCTGGATTCACTGACCAATACTATTCCCACTGGTCAATCCTCCATCGAGCTAAGCGAGAAAGCCCTCTCAAACTGGTTGCTGACAGCCAGTAATAAACATGCCCCCCTCAAAAAACCATTGCGCACTCGTCGCCATGAAGCCCAGGGATGGTTTTCCCCTGAATTAAAGAACATAAAACTTGCCCTGCGACACGCAGAAAGGAAGTGGAGAAATAAATATTCACCGGATGACAAAAGCATCTACCTAGATGCACGGGGAACCTACAAAAAGGCTATATTGGCTACCAAAGCCAAATATTTTTCGTCCAAAATCATTAATTCCACTAATCGCTCCAAAGACATCTTTTCAATCATTAACGAATTATCCAACCCGGACAGAGTAACATTAAAACCCACCCCCTCCCAATCCTTATGCGATTCCTTAAATAATTTCTTTATTGAAAAAATCAAAATCATTAAAATCAAGTATCCCCAGCTGTCCGAGCCCTGCATGCCCCATAAAATCGCCGAACTCGTACAAACTGGAAGAATTTCCAATAATAAATCAGGAAAACTTCAATGACTTACTGGCAAAAGTCAAGTCTGGATCTCCAAGGGACTGCTGTCCCCCCTGGATCCTAAAGGAAGCATTTGCTGTTTGCCCTGGCTCAGCCATGACTTTCCTAAATAAGTCGCTAATCCAGGGTCAAGTACCAGAGACCTTTAAGGAAGCTATTATCATCCCTCTCCTAAAAAAGTTAGGAGCCGACCCTAAAACCTTAACTAATTACCGACCGATCTCACTGCTCCCCTATCTGGCCAAACTGCTCGAAGCACATGTAGCCAAAAGTCTGTTGGCCTTTTTGGAGCAATCTGAATACCTGGATGCCCATCAAGCAGGCTTCCGCCCAGCTCACTCCACAGAATCAGTAATACTATCTGTGTTGGACACTCTGAGAGAAAAGGCGGATTAAGGTCTCCCCCAAGCCCTGGTACTGTTGGATCTCTCTGCTGCCTTTGACACGGTCGACCATAACATCTTGATCGACCGTGTCAAAGATGCGGGCATCGAAGGAACAGCCCTTGAGTGGACCAGATCCTTCTTAACAAATCGATCACAGGCTGTACATCTTGGTGGGTTCTCAACTCCCATGATTAAAAATACCTGTGGAGTCCCCCAGGGATCCTCTCTATCTCCTCATTTATTCAATCTGTACCTTCTTCCCTTGATCCATGCACTAAAAGAAAGAAATATCCAAACCTTTAACTACGCAGACGATTTCCAACTGATATTCCATATAAAAAATTTGCCGGGCTACATTTTCGAATGTCAATCCACATTGCTGTTCATCCGCGACTGGATGAACAGCAACCAACTGAAACTAAACCCGGATAAAACAGAACTGATCCTCACGGGAAGCTCACTGAACCCCTGGAGTACCCAATTCTGGCCAAATGAACTGGGACAACCTCCGATTCCCTCCAAGCATGCCAAAACCTTGGGAGTTACAGTCAGTAACGATCTTTCCATGAAAACCCAAATAGGATCGGTATCTTCTACATGCTTTTTCCAACTAAGAAAAATAAAGAAAATCAGCCGGTTCCTAACTCAGAAAGCAAAATTACAAGCTATCCTCGCCATGGTGATCTCGCACATTGATTAGGCTAACTCCTTATACTTTGGTATCCCGGCCTATCTTACTTACCGTCTCCAACTGATAGAGAACCAGGCGGCTAGGCTGATCCTGCAGGAAAACAAACGCCAACACGTCTCTCCCCTTCTGAGGAGACTGCACTGGCTCCCTATTTCACAAAGATGTGCCTTTAAGATGGGCTGCATCATCTTTAAATCTTTGAACGGCAAAAACCCCAAATTTATCAATAGCTTGATTAATAGATATATTCCAAACCGGAATCTGAGACCCACCCACATGCACCTCCTGGCAACACCCTCTTTTAAACAGAAACGATTCGGCGGCACTAGGTTCGCCACATTGGGTCCTAGGTACTGGAATTCTCTGCCCCTAGAGATCAAATCTTGCACAGATCTCACGACCTTCCGCAAACTGCAAAAAACATGGCTCTTCAAACAGGGTTTCCAATAACCACTTGATTCTTCTCCCCACCCATCACCCACCCAAGCAGTGCCAAGAAACCAACCCGGCGTACGTGCGCTATATAAATCTAAAATAAAATACCATAACATAACTATTCTGGTGCATACCTCCCTCTAGCGGCATTTAATGAAGTCGCAAACGCTTGGAATAAAAAGATGTACTAAGGGAGAAAAAGGCGGAAGAATAATAATATTACGTCTGTTCGTTGTATTTGAGAGAGCTTGGTGATGTCACTTTGAAGAAATGTCCGCAAAGTTGAGGATGATCTGCAGAGAATTAGGTGAGGTAGAAACAAATAAGCAACATCTGTTATCAGTTATTAGAGTATCGTTAATAAAAAGAATTATTATTGAGATTGGTCCTGAATCATTTAAAGTAAATTGTATAATTACACTAGTAATGAATTTAAGCATTTGGAGTAAACGTTCCCTTTTTTATGATACACTAAATATTTTAAGAGTGCTAAGTGGAGGATAGTCGCAAATTCCCAGGACTACTCAAATGCATGGGATATATATATATATATATATATATATATATATATATATATATATATATAGGAGCAGCCTTTTTTGAGATATATATATATATACACTTGGGTGTGCACGACTGAAAAAGCGCCTTTGGGTTGGTTTGTCAACTCAAACGGTTTCATTTATTCTCAATTAGGTAAAATATTTTCCCCAGTGGAGCAAACCCTCCCCTTACATACTGCTTGTTTTTGGTGTATGCTTTACCATTTTCATCCAGGGTACAGATTTATTCCGGCCCCCACAGGAAGCAGTCACCAACAAACTGCGAGTGGGGTTGTGCCTTTCTTAAGTTTGTGAATATCCACAAACTCGCAAGTCTGTGGACATTTACCAACCTTTTACAAGGCACTCCAACCCACAACACCATTTCCGAGCTTAAGGACCTGATATGCTCGAACAACATTTTGCACCATACTGGTGTAATAACGCCTGTGAGTAAAATCATTGGAGAGTGTAAATTCATTTTCAGTTACATTTTAATTTTCAGCTGGGTATGTTAAAAATATATTTTAACTTGCACAAAACACTCGCGTGTGAGTAAAATGTTATCCAACACAGAATTAAACACACACACAAATAGGAATTTAGCTGGCATACAGAAAAAAATAGCTGAAACATGAAAGGCGCATCCAACGTTGTACCCCAAAGACCCCAAGGCCAAACTCCATCTTTAGCAAGCCGTGACTCAATTTTCTCTATTTTTGAATGACCATCAGCATGGCTGCCTTTGACGCAGGTACCATCTGTCCTTATGTTCCAAGAACCTGTGAAAGTGCCAAGTCATTCATACAATGACATCGATAAGACACCTGAAACAACATCAGCCTGGGAAAGGTGCCTTGTAATCTCCATTTCAAGATCAGATAATAACAAACAAAGTTGTCTAAATTGATGTGTTTTTATCTTATTTGTTTATTAGAATGTATCAAAGATGGGCATATTCATGCACACAGGTTATGTCTAGTATTTCCAAAAGGTTATGTCAGAAATTCCCCGTATCAGATAAGTCACAGTATAAAACGCCTGTCAAGTGATCACTTGGCAGGAGAGGTCCTTCGTCCCAGATTATCACACAAGATACTGCCAGAAGATTTTGACAGAGACTGCGGTAATGCTGCAGTATCCCATTCTGCATTGAAACCTCATACTGATTCAAGTCTGGTGCGGAGGAGCTGAAGTGTGTTTTCCTTCTGAGGGAACACTCTCTCCTACCTACTGATAATTACAGCATCTTGGTGTAAATAACTATGTAGTGTGTTGATTCTAAGAAACTCTAGATGCAAGTTACGCTACTCCATGCTCTCATAGTATAGCTCACAGAAGTAGATTCTAGGGTGAGTTGCTAGATGATATTTCTACTATGGTAGAAATGTTTGTATTGTTTTTGTTGACCGCAACATACTTTAGTGCCGTTTTAATATTCTGAGTTATTTTACATGTGCCAAGAAATAAGCTGAGCCACTTGAAATAAACACTTAAGCATAAAGTGTCTTTTCAGAATTTGTGTGTGTATTGTAAATAATTAAATCGGGCTTTCAAATTACCTGTGTCCCTGAATCTATGTTTAGGGACTATTAGTACATGTCTACACCAGCAGCCATGGATATTAAAAATCTATCTGGGGATATGGAAGTGATGTAAGGAAAAGACACTAGGATATGTCCTCCCATCTGAAGATTACTTCAACAAAGGCATCCCAACTATTCACTATCCAGTAGCCACACCGGGACTGCTTATACATCAGGTGAAGCTAGATTATTATCAAACAAGGCCGTAGTGTTGTTTGGTAGGCCCTCACACACCCTATTGGGATGTTTTATAAAAATGCAACCCTAGGTTTCCTAAGGCATAATATTGATGACCTCAGGAGAGAGCTGCCTTATTTTTAAGCTCTTCTAAAGCTGGAGCTTTTGCTCATGGGCTCAGTGTGGGAACTGCTAGTGTCCAGGGTCTAGGAATGCATTTTGTGGCCTAAGGAGTGTAAATAAAGACTTTGACACACCTTGTTTTCAATTCAAATTCTTCATTGACAACACTAATATTGACCAGTGAATGTTTAATGAATACTACTGATTATTAGTAGCGTACTTAATGTTAATAGTGGTGCTATACTGAAAACTGCTGATGTAGCCGATTTATTAATGTAGTGACAGCCTGACAAAGCCAGTAGGCCTGCTTTATATATACTGACATGTCTTATGTTGTATACTGCCACGCTTTATGTGCTATACTGCCAAAGAATAACTTTTATTAAAGTGTTGAAACCCTGACAAAGCCAGTATGCCTGCCCCATTTAAATTGGTGGTATTGTAATTATGGGGTTCTAGCCCCACCACCGGTGTGATGCCATGAGGGTGTAACCAAAGATATTCCAATCTGCCTGATGTAAGCACGTGTAATTTAATACTAAGTATTTAATTGTGTATTTGTCCTATACGTATTTTTCCTTTTTAAAAGAAAATGGACTGACTGGCCAAATATTTATTGAGTAGTGCTGTTCCGTGCCAGCAAATTGAGATTGCTAGCCCACACCATCTTCCCCGAGTAGGACATAGACTGCTCTGCTTTGCTACCTTGAGAGTCAAGTGTTAAAATGGGTTACGTGGTTGCCAGTAATTAAATAAATGCAGACCTATTACTTGTGAAGGACTCACATTGTTTGCAACTAAACGCCCAATTTGAGGCACTTTCATATCAGCCTAGGACTATTGCAAATATAAGGACATTTTGTGAGAGCAACACTAAGCAGGGATAAGAGCATGTACTTAATCGGAATCAGGGATTAATATTTTTGGTCTAGCATGATGATGTCTTTAATTAAAAAGTAGAATGATGCATGGGTCTCTGTGACTAACTACTTTACATTATTGAATTTTTGAGCCAGAGTCCCTTATTATAAATCATTTTTAAACGACCTGTCCCGCGGCAATTATTTTAGACTGTTTCATTTTGATATTTTAGGTGTTGTATAGTAGGTTATTCATGTTTTCTATAGTTTTGAGTTGGACCACCTGAATTTGAACCCAGGGTAGCAGTCACAGGCGTGTATGGCTTTCCTGCTGGATTTTAAAATCTTCTCAACCCCCTTTCATACCAATGGATTACGATGCAGATTAATTTATTTGATGTGTTTTTGTACCAGTGCCTAAGGTGTAGACCTCCCTTCCTGCCTATTTCAGTCCGTATACCCTTTCAGCATCCTAGGCAACTTTGCAATGTGGTCTATGAACCTCCTGCACACACTCTGTGCATTCTATATACATCCCCTTACATCTCTCTAAAGCTCCTACAACCCTGAGCTATGTTCTGCGCACCTCCTGCACACCGCTACACACTCCTCACAGCCTGCGGATCCTCCGTTGGCATCCCCTTCACACCCATGCACTTTCCTCCTCTTTCTCAATGAGTGTCATCCTCCCGCACATAATTTGCCTTGAGTCGCTCTAATTGTGGTCACGGCTTGTAGACACAACAACCCACTGAGCTATCTTTTGAGCTTTTCAATGAGGAGTTGCAGCCTGTAGTCACTTCCAGCTGGCGTTATATAGGAGTACACTGTGCCTTATGTGACACTATGCGTCTTACCTTCATAATGCTGCTGGTGCACGTTATGGTTTCTCTCTGCAGAAGTGTCCGGATGCGCCTGCTCGACCAAGGGCTGTTCTCCGGGCACCTCCCATTGCACACCCCTTATTTTAGTGCACAGGTGGGGGGTCAGGAAGGCCCCTGGGGACTCCGCATCCTCTGGGGTGCTCAGAAATCTGGCCTGATATGGGGGGAGGCGGGTCAATTTGCTGCCACCACAGCTGTAAATCCCAGTTATATTTGAGTCAGGATTGAATAGCATGGTGGTTAGGGATTTGGTCAGAACATCTTTAAGGACTTCACGGAAGTCACTGCTTTCCGGACATGGTGTACAGAATGAGAATGTTTCATGTGGCATGATTGCGCTGATGGACTGCTATATTGTGCAAGTGTAATTGAGAACATCCATGCACTACTTATGCAGCTTGTCACTGTCCACGTATAAAATGGAAAAAAAAGTCACGACTAATAACATGCTGCTTAATATGAGTAAACAGGAGCATACAGTAAATTGCAGATTAGGGCATGCAAGGAGGTGGTTGAGGTGATGTAGTAAGTATTACTTTTAAGCTGTTTTCATCATGAAGTAAAGATAGTAAATGATAATCATACATGCGAAGATACGTTTATCACAAATGTTGTTGAGGAAAAAGATATTTTCTTACAAATGATAGCCACATCAATATAACAGAAAAGAAAAACAATATTAATTAGGAGTTTATGGACGTCATCCAAACTAATCATTAGGATTCACAAAGAAGATGAAGACGTACAAATGTAGGCGAAAAGTAAAAAAATAATAACCCTGCATTTTGGGGCACATTTCCCATCCATATAAGGATTCTGTGAAATTTCCGGCTCAGCACAGAATGTCTCAATTAACATGAACTGCCAATGATCCGATGAGAAGAGTGAATGTTTATCCAAGGTCACGAGATAGCTTTGCTACCATCAAAGAATTTAAAACAAATTGACCATAATTTGCAGGGATAACATCAATGCCAAAAATTATCAGGCAATGCAAATTCCGTTGGTCACACACTATCTCCGCTTCCACAATATCGAATTATATCAAATGTAAACGCTGGATGGGTTTGATAATGTGGCCAGTACCTAACCTCAACATTCTCCCCTCTTCTTCCCACCATTTTTCACATGCCACTTCTCATCTACGGATCCTCAACACCAGATTTATACATACCAGCATTACAAAAGCCAATATATTGTGCTTTTTCAGACTACTGGGTTTGCCAATGTTTTTTGCTGATGTTGGCCAGATCGGCAATAAATTTTCTTTTTTACGAACGCGTGATTACATTCATGCGTGTGTATATGCCATGATGCTATCATAGCCCTCTGAGAAGACATACATGTGCATGCCTCACATAAGGCAAGACGTGCAACCAGTTGTTTCCTTTATAATTTACCTGTCCAAGATGGCGGGTGCCACTTCGTGAGGCAAATAAACAGAGAGGATTTTAACATGCAGGAAATCACAAGGTTGGAGGAGGAGGGAGAACATGTTGATCATGGGTCTTTGACTCTGCTGATCTTAACATTTTGAAGACAAAGCCACATAGGACTGGACTTTGAATTATGTACCACTGGCCTCTGTCTGTGTCACTAATGCTAAGTCAGTGCTTTGTAGATGATTAAGAGGTCTGGCCTGTTGGGAATAGTGTAAGATGGTGGACAGGAGGTGCTACGAGTTGTAAAAGACAGACTACCTTTGCATGGCATCATGGTAAGTGCCCTGAGCTGGTGCTCTGAAAACATTTCATAGATGCATTTTAATATTCAATGTAACAAAGCCTCTATTACATTATATGGGGCTGTTTGTAACATGCAACGTATGACCTGCACTTGTTATCAAATACTGTGAAACAAAGCAACGTGTTTGGGTTTAAATTCTGATGCACCTGCTGAAAATGCAAGGCATTTCTACAGCCCACAAGAACACCAATCCTTTAAGTGCTCTGACATGCCAGTCAGTCAGTCAGTCAGAAAACTTTATTTCAGCAAAATTGCCATAAAAGTGCAGACATCACATTTAAAATGAATCAACATATATAACCAATAGTCTTAAAACCTCTCATAAAACAATAATTTAAGTCGTTGTATGTACATAAAAAGTAAATGATGTTTAGCACAGAGATACAGTAAAAGGATACATGGCTTGCAAAAAATAGGGAAAAGGCGTTACAATACTAGGTGTTTTCTTGTTACCCACATTGAGAAAAGGTATTTTGCAGTTACTGTGACGAATAGGGGTGAGGTATCAGATTTCATTACCCTGTGTAGGTCTCTATAATTTCTTACACCAAGATTTTTGGCTAGTTGAATGATCCATTTTTTGCGTGGGTTAGTGTAAGCCTTGCAAAAAAATAATACATGGGCCTCTGTTTCTTCATTCAAACTACACCCTGGGCAAGAACGAATTATAGAACCTTCCCATTTATTCGTCCTGGAAAACAAAGGGAGGGATCCATGCCTAAATTGGATGTAAAGTTTCTTGGCAAGCAATGGTTGGATCAAATCCAATACGTGCTCAAAGCTATAATTTAATTTCATTTCGAGGAATACAAAGGTCATGTTAGTGCTAGGCTCTAGGCGTAGCATTTGCGTCATTTTGTATTCCTCTATCGCTTTTGCCAACTGTTTTTTTTGTAGGACAACACAAGTCTCCTCTGGATTAAGCCAAAGATCCTCCCTACCAATTGCGCCTAAAAAATTTTTAATGTATGCAAGCCACGAAATGGTACCAGCCCCTGGTAGTGTCATGATTGATTTTAATTCCTCCCTAAAGTTGGTGAGTTCTGGTGTGCTCCACAAACGGCGCCAATACATGACCGGGCGGGAAGCAACCAGGTCCGCTATTGGGTGGATTCCAAGATCCATTCTAAGGGGTTGAAGGGGAGTACTCTTGGGTAGTGCTAAAAGTTGTCTCATAAAATGATTTTCTGACCTTACTAAGGACTGGACTGCGCTATGGCCCCAAAGTTCAGCGCCGTAGGACGCCACTCCTCTTGCCTGTACCTTATAAACCTCTACAAGCGGGCCAATTAACTTAATCGGGCTGTCCCGGTACATCTTCAGGATTCCCCCAGAGACTTGGACCAGCTTCAAATTAGCCTTTAGAATCTGTGCTCCCCAATCCATTTTGTTACTTAATGTAAGCCCCAAATAATCAAAGACCGATACTCGTTCCAGCGGTAGATCGTCAAGCTTTGGGATCGGGCAGTTTGTGGTATCCGCATGCAGAACCATGTATTTGGTCTTGTTGACATTGATGACCAGATTCCGGTTTCTGCAAAATGTTGCAAAACCCTCCAATACTCTTTCCATTCCCATTGCAGTCTTGGACAGGAGCAGAGTATCGTCTGCAAACATTAGTGCGGGTATTTTTCTACCTGCTAGCCTAGGTGCATCAATATCTGTTAGGGCTAGCTGTTCTTCCACGAGGCCGTTTAAAAAAAGAGAGAAGAGGGTCGGAGCAAGAACACAGCCCTGCCTCACTCCTCTTTCGACGGGGAAGGGGGATGTTAGTTCACCATTTTGACTATACCTTACCCTGGCAAAATTGTCTTTGTGGAGGATTTCCATAAGACGGCATAGGTATGGAGGGACACCCATTCCCTTTAAAAGGACCCAAAGCTGTCGTCGGTCGACCATATCAAAGGCGGACTTTAGGTCAACAAAAGATAGGTAGAGACTACCTCCTTCCAATTTAATGGATTTCCAATAGATCATCTGAAATCTAAAGAGTTGATCTATTGTTGACATTTTAGCTCTGAAGCCCGCCTGGAGTGGAGTCAGAATGTTAGTCTCTTCCATCCATGCTTGGAGCCTCCCCAATATGACGCGTGTAAAAATCTTCTGTGCCACGTCTATTAAACTGATCGGCCTATAGTTAGCCGGATCCAGGGGCGAACCCTTTTTATGTATCGGGATAATCTCAGCCCCAGCCCATGTATAAGGCGGTGGCATTCCTAAAAGAATAGCATTAAAAAGATTCTGTAAATAGGGAACCCATACAACCTGTTCACTCTTATACAAGTCACCCGGAATCCTGTCGAGGCCGGGGGCCTTATTAGGGAGGACTTTTTTCAGGGCCAGTTCAATCTCTCCTAGAGAGCATAAAACGTTATCACCCATGATCGAAAAGGGGGCTTGCCTGGGTCGGGGTTCATATTGATCTGAGCCAATTAGGTTACTGGCATAGAGAGCTTGAAAATGTCGGCGCCATACATCCTCCCCTAAATTAGGTTGGACTGCAGCTTGGGGGGCTGAGGTCCCGGTTTTAACCAGGTTCCAAAAAGCCCTGAAGTCCCTTTTTCTTAGTGTAATAGAGATTTCCTCCCATCTATTGAGCTCCCATTCCTTTTTTGCATCAGTAGTCACTTTCTTATAGTGGCCCCTCGCCTCCGTAATCAAATCCTTGTTTCCCCCTTTTAGACTTGCTAGGAGTGATGACTTTGCTTCGCAACAAGATTTAGTGAACCATAGAGATCTCTCTCTGGGTTTTCGTGATTGCCTCCTTATTCCCCGGTGGAAATGTCCCTCTAAGGTTGCACATAGCTCTACGTGAGTTGAGCCAATGATACCCAAATCTGGAGGGGTAATTCCCACAGCAACGGGAACTAGAGCTCGCTCTAAAAGTGGGAGAATCTCCCTGTACATATCACCAAGCTCAGTTTGGGATTGAACTAGCTTATCCCATCTAACTCTCCGACCTCCGCATGATGTAACTAAAGGGGAAGGAGAATTAATACTCCTGGATTGTCTTGGGGAGTTGACATAACCTTTCAGAGTGAGGGCAAGGGGATTATGGTCGCTTTCGCTACGATTTATCACCTGGAAATCCAGAACCCTAGACCACATATCCAGTTTAATCAATATATAATCTATAACAGAGTTATAGCCATTCCGATGAAACGTAGGTTTGCCAGGATTATCCACTGGGAACCTCCCATTGCATGCCCTCAGAGAGTGAGTGAGGGTTAGTGTGGTGAGTTGCAGAACCAGGGGTGTCCATCCCTTCGTGGGATATGTGTTACTAGGGGGAATTGCCCATACTTCATCCTCATCTTGGGTGACTAAACTAGACACACCATTCAGTGGTTCAAAGTGACAATTAAAGTCACCACCTATAAGCAAATGTTCATGATTAGGTAGAATGCACAGCAAATCGTCTAATTTTGACAGGGTACTAGATTTTTGGCCATTCTTCACGGGGCGAGAATAGATGTTAATTACGTTAAGCTCGGGATAATCCCGAAAAGTTAGGGCTATACACAATGTCCAGTGAACCAGTATCAATTACTCTGATTCCACAGTCCAGGTGTGTTTTCAAGCACAATCCACCTGAGGGTCTCCCTCTTGTGGCCCTTACTGCCGACACCCAGTACGTGACAAAGCCGAGGCGATGGCATACTTGCATTGCCCAGGTTTCTTGGAAGAGGCATATATCGTGTCCGTCTATGAACTCGGCCCAATCCGGACAGTTCAACCGGTTAGCAATGCCTGCCAAGTTCCAGGATAGAATTTTTAAGCCCACTCCATACTCTGAATTTCGAGAGGTGTTAACACTTGTATGCGTGCCCGTTTGAGGCTGTGGGAGTTGGCCAAGAAAGTCCCCCCCATTCACTGTTGACTCTACAGATAGGGAAGAGCTGTCAATCATTAATTGGATAGGAGCAATATTTGTACTAGTCGTAATTTTATTAGGGTCGTATGTGCAAGCCTGGGGCAGATCTGTGTGCTGGGAAGGCCACTGTACTGTAGTAAAAGCTGCCTTTAAGCAATCATGATTGAGATAAGCCTTGGTCTGTCCCGAGAGATTTTCCTGACTTCCTACCGGATAGTGGACCTGCCCATGAGGTCGGGTGTTTTTAGTAACCTCTTCCGGGGGTTGCAGTCAATCAACAAGATCAAGGATGCTGAACCTATTGTGACATTGAATAGAGGGGCATGGGTCATAATAGGGGGCAACTCCTATCCCAGGGGGGCCCCTACACCTTTCCCTCAAAGCCCCGATTTGGTCCACAAAACCTATATCAAGGTTGGTAGCTTTGGTGGGGTAAAAAAAGGAGAGGGGGAGAGATTGGATTCCGTCCGCGGGACTAGCCCATCCTCCATCCCCCAAGAACGAGGTCACCCCTTTGTCCCTGAAGGTTATAATAATACAGTCACCCCTTATACTTTTCACACTCCTGCCCACCCACTCCACTCTGCGGACCATTATAATTTCCCCATCGAGATGGGGTGGCAGAGGTCTATTAACACGGAGCCAGTACATGACTTTGTTCTTCAAAGCCATGAATGGTTCAGTTTTGTCAGCGTGTAGTTCGGGGACACCAGTTAGAACCACTACATAAGGACTACACTCAGGAGGGAGATCGGGTCTTGGAAGTTTTGTTTTAGGGCATACATATTGATTAAAGGTACTATCAGGGATGGGCGCTGATATGTGTAATCGGGGAGAGTTCCTGACCACCCTAACATCAATAGGGGCATGGGAGGTTTGGGAGGGAAGGGTAAGGGCAGCAGTTCTCTTACTGTTTTGCAGTTGGTCCCCATCAGGAACTGTTATAATACTAGGTGGAGTTAGCTCTTTTTCTCGTGCGACCAGCAAGGGAACCTGTTGTGAGGGTGTGGGTTGGCAGAGACCCCTCTTGGGTTGGGGAGCCGACTCGTTGCGGTTCAAATCCGCAGCGATAAGAAGTGCCCTTAGTTTTTCTTCAACAGTAGCTAATCGATTGGCTAGTGGTGATAAACTCCTTGACATTAGAAGCTCCATCTTTTCCCAAAATGCTTCATCGATTAAACATTTAGAGCATTGATGAGTCTCTTTCAAAGTAAGTTCAGGTAGGCTAGATGGTAAAATGTCCGATCCCGGTGTTGAGGGAGACCTTCCCTGCACGGAGAAATCACTATGACCAGTGTTCAGATTAGGAAGGTTTTTAGGTTTCTTGTTATTGTTGTGTCTCGTCGGGCCTCCCTCGCGCTTCTTACCCTTCGAGGGGTTAGATCTTGAACCCTTACTCCTCACAGACTGCTCAGATTTTGACCTAGTAGTAACACTGTTCATGAAAATTGGAGCTGGTGGCAATAGGTCACTCCTATGTGCAGGTGTCTCATTTAGCCCTGGGTTGTTTGATCTTAGTGCCACAGAAGGCCGGTGCGATACTACTGACACGGAAGGTGCCACTGTGTGAGGAGCCCCTTGTGATTCTGTTGGCCTCTTAGCCGGAGAGCAAACTGTCATAATGCTACCTAAAGAAGAACGTTTCTCTAGTAGTGGCTCTAGCGATAAGCGGCGCTCAGTAGCGGCTATTTCATAAGCCAGGACATTACTGGCACGGGTTATGAAGTTCCCCAATGTCTCTGCCATACTGCCGCCTTTGCTCATCGCCATGTACTTGTCGATGCCTAGTGATTAACTCTGACCACTCGGGCTGCGACAATGGTAGTGAAGGTTGCAATGTAATTACAACTCTTACCGCAATATCGTTGTTGCTCCCTCAATTTCGGGATGACGGCCCAGGCACAGTAGAGATGAAAGGGGGGGGGGGGGGGGGGGGGGGGAACCCGGCCCGGCCTCCGCCGGTCTCGAACGGGCTCAAACGGGCCCGCCCTTGGCCCGAGCTTCGCCCGGCGCTGTCACTGTGGCGTCGGATCAACGCACCGCCGCTGGGGCTGCCGGGAGTTGTAGTCCCGGGGCGGCGACGCGAGGGATGAGGCTTCCTGGTACAGGCACTGGCGGTGTGCACCCCCCTGGACTCCTGGCAGTGGCGGCGATAGCGAGGACTCAGTTGCAGCAGGTGAGTGGCAGGTAAATGGCTGGTCTTTCAGACTAATGGGGGCGAAGGAGTCTAAGAGTAAAACAAAATAAATAGGTATCTCGGTTCTCTCTCTCCCTTATCTTCAGGGAGTTTGGGAGCAACTTGCAAGTAAGTTCCTGCAACAAATCCAGGTTTGGGGGTAATCCTTACCCCAGCGAAATCCCGTGCAAACGAGACGTTTGCACTCTCAAGGAACTTCTTTGGAAGCTCCGGGGATCTCTTCTTCGACGAAACGTTGGCGCTCTCCTCTTTGTTGGGCGCGGGTATCAGAACCTCTGATTCCTGGCGCTTCGTGCAGCGCCGCTACAGGCAATGGGTCCCGAACAAACGAAAAGTTTGCTCTCTCAAGGAGCTTCAAAGGAAGCTCCGGGGATCTGTTCGTCGTTGGAGCTTAGGCGCTCTCCGCAGTGGTGGGCGCAGGCAATAGACCCGCTGAATCCTGCCGCGTCGTGCAGTTCACAGGCAGGGAAGCAGCCACCTACGTCCGCGGGGTCCTCTTTCCTGCAGAAAGAGAAGACGCCAATCTGCCAGCAGACGCTAATCTGCCAGACATGCAGTTCTTGGCACAGGTACATGTAGTAGTTGAGATACACCATCTATATACCTTAGCACCATTTGCTCTCAATAGGAAATAGTATCTCCAATTTCAAGTAATCACCCAATTGACACGTTTGGTGTAGTTTGAATCTGTTATCTTGGTTAATTGGGTGCTTTGTGATTGAACACTGATTCTACATAAGCTCAGATTGCTCACCATAAGCATCAGATTCTTTTGAAATAGCAGACTTGAGTAAAGGGAGTTAAGTCATGCTCAAGGACAGACTGATAAAATGTCCATGCTCTCATTAACATTAACAAAGCCGGATATGATTGCTCATCATTATAACAGTTGGAGCGAATGGTTCACGGCTATGATGATTTGGTTGGTCCGAGGGTGCTCTCCTCAGGTAGTGCTGTACCCCTGCCTCTCGAACTCCAAAGAACAGAAGTTTTGGTAGCGGTTCACCACAGCTTTACTTAATTGTTCTTTCAAAGAGATAGGTACAGCATGCATTAATTTTCACGAATACTGCTACACTACTGGCAATCATGAATGACTAACCCATGAACAACTTTCTTGAACTCAAGCAGGTACAAATTAGCTCCAACAATTTCCTTCTTTCAAAAAGAAAACAAAGTGCAAGCTATCTAATGGTTTTCTATGGAAGTTCTTGCAATGGTGCTGCCTGGTACTGAACCATATAGTAGCTTTTCATTGGCAGGT
This sequence comes from Triturus cristatus, assembly GCF_964204655.1. Lineage (NCBI taxonomy): Eukaryota > Metazoa > Chordata > Amphibia > Caudata > Salamandridae > Triturus > Triturus cristatus. The sequence continues at coordinate 805,577,592 of NC_140585.1, read as the reverse complement.
TCAAAGCTACCAAATATTAGGAAAGATACATTGTCTGGTACAATGATCTTATATTGCTAGTTCTCAATAACTGTTATGCACAGGAAGCATATCACAAGTCCAGAAATTAGGACTAAAAAACCTAACAGTCACAAGTCAATAGTGGGTCAGCTGCCATTAGCAGGGTAGAGAGGGACACTATACTGGAAAAAGCCATGTCTTTAGGATCTTTCTAAACGAGAAAAGATTCGAGATTGATCTGATGGAGGAAGAGAATTCCATTCCTTCGAAGTGGAGTTTACAAAACTTCTCCCTCCCCAATTAGATTGTTTGAATCTGTTCATGACTACTTTACAAGAACCCATAGATTTTAGGTCCCTTCTGGGGGTGTACGATTTAAATGCATGTCTAAGAAACTCGGGGTCTTCTCCATGGAGGGCCTTAAATCGAATGCGCTGTTTGACAGAAAGCCAGTGTAGCTGTTTAATGGCTTGAGTGACTGACTGATGTTTGAGGATTCCCAAAAGTACTCTTGCTGCTGCATTTTGCAGGACCTGGAGCCTGTTCAGATGTTGCTGCTGCAAATTTAAATATAGCGCATTACAGTACTCAACCTTAGAGAGTATGAGGGCCGTAGTTACGGTTTTTAGGCATTTTGTGGGATAAAAGGCAAAACCCTTTTTTAGCATCGTTAAACGTGGAATGCGGAGGACGCAATGGCATTTACCTGTGGTCCAAAACTCAACTTATTAGCAACTATTACTCCAAGATTTTTAACTTTCTGTACTGGTTCAGGGAGCGGGTCCAGTTCTACAGGCCGGCGTAGCGGAAGTCCAGAGAGAGGAAGAGTTTCCAAACAGGATAACCTCAGTTTTATTGACGTTCAATTTGAGGCAGTTCATGGTCATCCAGTTTCAAACTGCAGACATGCAGTCATGGAAGGTGGATGTAGCCTGATGTTTTTAAGAGGATACAGCTACCACGATTTGTGTATTGTCTGCATACGACACAAGATCCAGCCCAAAGGATCTAATAAGGGAGGCCAAAGGTTTTACATATATGTTGAATAATGTGGGGCTAAGTGCAGACTCCTGCGGCACCCCACTTGGAGAGAAAAAGGTTCTGTGATCCTGTAAAGGTGCTCCCCACAAACTGTACATTAACAACTTCATGTGGGAGGAGGTCGGGGGGGGGGGGGGGGAGGACATTGCTTTCACCAAAGCATTTCAGTAAATATCTCCATCACCACAAAACAACTTGGCAATAATTTAATCTTACACACACATCGTGCCCAACAACAATCTTGCATTCACATTCCCAACAATATTTCCACTCAAAAAATGCATCAGTGGTCAGTACATTTCACTACTACTGGTTTCCTCAGATACATCTCCCTGACTTCTGACAGAAGACTGATTTCCAGCTTTCATTAAATTACACCAAGTCACTATAGCCCTGAATGACAAGACAACAAATTGGCCAATGTGTGTATTAGATGAAAGAAAGCTGAAAGATTATCAGGATTTATGTAAACAACCTTGTATTCTCGTGTTTCCTCAGGATATTGTCTGTGCCCCACCATTTCAGTCTCTGTTCCTTCTTGGTTTATAGTAAATACAAAGAAACATAGATAGGCTTTCCTCAGCCCATAGCCATATACATTTTCACTTTTCTTCAAGTGTTCTTTCAAGATAAAGTCTTACTTTTTTTAGCCAGGATTTCAAAGTCCACTAATTTCACATTCATTTATTTTCTTGTCTCATTTCAGGAAGATTGTTTTTCTCATCCTGGTTTGCCACAGAAAGCCTTCATGTACTTTTGAGTGTTTATCACATTTCTGTTTGCACGTTTTTGTTCCTGATGCAAGGAGTTTACACTGTTTGGCCCTGAACGTTAGTTTAGACCGCTTCAGCCTTCCATGCCATTTATACTTCGTTATTCCTTATTGTATGAAATTGTCAACATGGTTACAGTGACCTAGTGTTTGCCTTGCCCCACAATGTACTTCACCCGCTTGAAGTGCACCCCAGTATGATGGCAGCATTCTCACTCCTTTGAGCCGCCTCATTATTCGGATCCCTGCATTCTTTCTCCCCACCGAACACACTGTTCTGCTCTGATGCCCTGCTCTTCCAGCATCGCGTACCTCCAGAATGTTCAGTTTGTGTAAAAAATAGCTTTTCCTTCTGTGCTGTTCTGCCTAATAACCTCCATCCTCCCTATTTTTCCCATGGGCTTTCTCTCTTTCAAAGGATAAGTATCCATCACACTGTCTTGTGTGACTTACAATGGAACCAACAAGCCCTATTCTCCGCTGCACTGGTCAACAGGTCGTTGGAAAATATCCTGTCACACACCTCAGCCCCAGAATTCCGCCAATAGGACAACCCAATTGAGTACTTAAAAAGGAAGTTCACATTTCCTTAATCTTCCAGCTCTGTGCAAGAATTTGAACTGAAATGGTCTAACACCAGAAATCATCTCAGTATCCATGGGTTATTCATTTTCCTTTGTGACAACTACATTTGGGAGGTGCATGATCTGTATACAGAAGGAAAACTCTTCCCAGCAGATAATAGCTTAGCGATTCAATGGCCCACTTCCCCGCCAAGTATTCTCTCATGGGTAGCACATTATGTTTCTCTGGGAAAAAGTTTCAGCTGGTGCATGATACAGTCTCTGGTGTACCATTTTATGAGGTTCTGTAATAGTTTTATGCTATATTAAAGTTAATCAACCACGTTTTTTAGAGACTAACTTAGAAAATAAGATCTGGAAATATATTTCCTGAACTTATATTACTTCTTTTCCCCGTCCCCATTTTTTCTGAATTTCAGCCTGTAACTTCGGGTACCTCTGTATTGCAAACACATCCTCCTGATCTTCTGGTTGCCTCAGATCATCCACATTTTTTCCAATCAGAGTAACAAGGTAAACCGGAGAATGTGCTTCAATCTCAGTGTGTGTGATTCCTTTGGATACAGGACTAACTTGCTTTAGAACTTTGAAGGTCCCTTGCCATTGACCTATTATTCTGCTATGCAACAAAATAATGAATAGGTTACTATCCTCGTTTTACTTCCTTTGATACATTTTCTCTCATGATTTGTCTACTTTTTAAGAAATTATCTTTCACTTGGGCTGCACACTCCAAAATGTGTTCTCTCATGTCTCGCTAGCCATGTTTAATAAAGTTTAAGGCCTGCCCCCAAAGAGAAGTTCGGAAGGTGAGAAGCCAGCTGAGCTTTGATTATGACATCTCATGGCAAATAAGGCTACAGACAACATTTTATCCCAGCTCCAAGGATATTCTGGTATTAGTTTTTTAAAATATCTTTAATACTCTGGTCATACCTTTCTATCAACCTGTCTATTTGCAGGTAGTATGCTGATATCCTCATCTTTTTGTATGCCTCAATGACGACAGATAACCCTCATAAATCTTGGTGCAAAAGGTGATCGCAAAATTTCTTTAAAAAAACCCACAAGCAAAATATTACTTTCTCTCCCCAGGTAACCGCATCCTATGTGGACATGAGTTAGACTATTTCTCTAAAATGAGAAGGAACTAGCAACTTCTTTCTGTTCTTTACAGATCTAGCTTCATTTTGTTTTATTGGGACTCTCACACAGTGCAACCTTGAAATCTTGCTCTCATTTCCAGACTTCCTATGTTGGTTCTTTTTTCAGAGATAGCCATTCTATCAGACACAAATAAGCAGGATCATATATCTTTTTCCCTCCTAGGTTCTCAACAAGACTTAATGGTTCAATCAGATGATATCTTTATATCCTCTTTTGACAAAGGTGCTTCCCTCCACCAGTAGGTTCTGTTCTATACTTTGTTGTAGGTAGGATGGAAAACCTGAGTTGTCTACCACTAATACCACTTTCTCTGGTAGGTCGAGAAACATCCCAATCTTTGTGTTAGTTTTTCCATTTCCCTTCTTAATTAGTGCTTTTCTTTAGGATACTTTTTTGTCTCCATTAACAAATCATCTATAAGCAAGGCCTCCTTTCTTTTGTTGTGCTGCACCAGTCTATGCACTGCCAAATTTAGTTGATAGTGATTTAACCAATTTTATGTTGCACTTGGAAGGGATACTAGAAATTGTTCTGAGACTATGATGTTCTCTACAGTATTGGTAAGCTGTATCCACTTTTCTCCCACATATTTTATACAGAAGAGCATTCTGAAACTCTCATCCGGGCCCATTTCTCAGTTCCAAACTGGACTCAATATATCTCATGTATAATTTTTTGATTTCTGCATGCATGGTAGTTCCTGCAGGGTTTGCCACCTGGAAAGCAGATTAGAGTTCCTCAGCTAGTTGTTGAACATGTCCTTTCAGGCAGCCTTTCAGGTTACTCTTTCAAAATTTGTAAAAGTAAAAAAGAACCACAAGGATCCTCTACTGGAATACATTTTTGAAGTACCAATGGTGACACATTCAGTTGCACTTGTCCATTAGCAAGGGCATCAGCCAATCTGATTATAGAATGATCTTGGGCGGAGTGACTGCAGGTTAATTGCTCTACTTGAATCTGGAGGGTATTTGGGAAAATAAATCTTTCCTGTAGCACCATTTGAGCCTACTGGCCTAATGCCAGCTGTGGAAGTTGCTGTATTATATTCCCTATTTCCAGGGTGTATCTAAATCTCACTTAAAGTGTGGAGAAGTATTTATTAGATGGAAGGAAGCTGGAAAAAAAAAAAAAAAAATCAATCAGGATTTCGAATTTTCTTAAAACACCTTGAAATTCCTTCCATTACCCCCACGCTATTGTCTGTCCCTTCCATTTTAGGCTACGGTCCTACTTGGCATATAGTAAATTTAAACAAATGTAGTTAAGCTTTCCTCAGCCACTAACCGCAATCATATTCACGTTTCTGCAAGTGTTCTTTTAAGATCACAGTCTTTATTAGTCAGTCTGCTAATCTGATTTTCCTTCTTTTCTATGTCTCTTTTTAAGAACATCTACTTTCCAATTCGGGGTCACCTGGTATAGCCTTTATGTTCCCTTTTTCGGAGAAGGATGTGTAGGGTTTTATTTTGCACAGTTTACACCATTTGTTCTTTAGTGCTAGTTTAGACCATTTCAGCCCAAGTTTAGACCATTTTAGCCCTTTAGACCTCTAGAGAGTGCACCACTGCTCATTTTGGTATGAAAGAGTCAACAAGATTTGATGTGCACCCTAGAACACCCTTTCACGAAGAAATGTGCACAAGCAGACAGAAGGAATAACAAACTCACTAAAAAACTGCTGTACCCCTTGTTCAAATCACTCCCCAGCTATCCTGGCCTGTCCTTGGGCCGCGACACAGTAAGAACCACCCGCCTCTCCCGTTGGCAGCGTTCTCTCTCTGTTCAGCCTCTTTGCTCTTCAGGTCAGCTGAGGAGCGTCGATTGTGTCCCACCGCCCCCCATTTCCTCGGTTGTGCCTAGCTGTCCAAGCCTCACCCTCCTCCAGAATTTCCACAATTGAGAAGGGTTTCCAAAACTAACACCTGTTACCTCCATGCTATGCTACCTTCAGGCCCGGACATCACTTCCCTTTTGCTCGTGTTTTCTCTTTAAAAGGGGCAGTCTACTACGCTGCCTCACGTGACTAATAATGGAACTACAGGCACCAGTCCGTTTTAAATTTACGTGCATTATTTTTTTAACTGCCCAATTAAATTTTGCACAGGTTTTTAAGAAACCGAGCAAATTTAATAAACTTGAACTCCAAGCACCAGTCTTCACTGTATCAGTTTCCATGTCACCTGCAAAAATCCTATCACAGCCACCTCAAAAATGATTAGTAAAAAAAAGTCTATCTCCAGGTTAACCCACTGTCAAGTTCTAATAAAACAAACGTAAAGAGGCAGTTCCCTTGTGAGCCCAATTATTCACAAATGTCCTGCTGTATACCACTGTGGTTAAGTAATTAAGCTACTTTTCTGGTCTGCTTAGACGAGAACATCAATCTCCAGACTGAAACTTGTTCAACTGTGTATGATACTAGTGGTGCATTTAAAGGACTAGTGTATCTTAAAAACTGAAACCTTTTTAAACAGACGGTCAGGTTACAACTATAAACTGTTTACTTGTGTTTTATTAAGAACCCTGTGTTTATTCCTGACAACAAGGCTGATTAAAAGATGTTTTTTAATAGAAAATGTCAATTGGAGTTAGGCACTGACCTAAGGAACGATCTTTTTGACCTGCAATCAGAAAAAAGGAAAATGCTACTTACCAGTATGCATCTGTTCTTGGCATATAAAGCTGTAGAGTCATATGATTTAGCATAGATCGCCATATAGTGTTGGGTCCAGATGTTTGCACTTTGTTTTTCACCGAAGAAGTCTTTCCCGTCACAAGGTAGGAGACTCCTCCTTTCGGTGATAGTGCGCATGGGCATCAACTCCATTGTTAGATTATTTTCCCGCAGAGTGTGATAATGGAGTTAGTAAGAGTAGTAAGGAGATGTCCATGAATGCATGCATCTAAGTAAGATGTTACTGCTACATGTATAGGTACCCGGGGAGGCAGGCGGGCGCATACGAGTCTACAGCACTATATGCCAAGAACAGATGCATACTGGGTAAGTAGCCTTTTCAATTCGAGGCATATGAGCTGTAGATCATATGCTTTTGCATAGACTACATAGAAGTTATTTTCCAAAGCAGTGGATAACCTGTAGCTGTTGCAGTGGTCTGAAATAGTGTACGTAAAACTGCTTGGCCTACTCTAGCTTGCTGTGCTGCCAACACATCCACAGAATAGTGTTTTGTGAATGTGTGAGGTGTAGACCATGTTGCAGCTTTGCATATATCATCTATGGGTATATTTCCCAAGAATGCCATAGAAGCCCCCAGTTGGAGTGTAGAGTGTGCTCTAAGGGGAATTATTAATGTCCGTTTAGCTTTTGCATAGCATATTTGAATGCATTCGACAATCCACCTTGCAATACACGATTTTGATCTAGGATTTCCTTTGTGTGGTGAGCCAAAAGCAACAAAAAGCAGATGTGTTACGGAAAGGTTTTTTCCTTTCAATGTAATAGAGCAATGCTCTTTTCACATCTAATGTGTGTAATGCACGTTCTGCCACTGAATCTGGTTGAGGGAAGAACACAGGTAACTCAACAGATTGATTAATGTGAAAAGCAGAAATGTCTTTAGGAAGGAATTTAGGATTAGTCCGAAGAACCACTTTATTTTGGTGCATTTGTGAAAAAGGTTCTTTTATAGTCAATGCCTGAAGTTCACCTACTCTTCTGAGTGATGGCAACTAGGAAAGCAACTTTCAATGTGAGAAATTGCAGTTCACATCTGTGTAATGGTTCAAAGGGTGGACCCATTAGTCTGGTGAGAACAATGTTGAGATGCCACACTGGCAGGTGGACGTCTCGGGTGAATAACTCTAGTCCCTCCATATACGCTTTAAAGACAGGTACTCTAAAAAGAGATCGATGCTGTCTATTTTGGAGGTATGCAGCCATAGCAGCTAAATGTAAACGTATGGACGTGTATCCTACATTGACACTTTGTAGATGTAACAAATAGCATATGTTTTGGACAGAAGCATCAAGCGGGTTGAAGTGGTTATTACAGTAAATCACAAACCGCTTCCACTTTGCTGCATAGCAGGCTCTTGTGGTAGGACGTCTACCCTCTTTGATAATATTCATGCAGTCTGGCGGTAGATTAAGATACTTTTAAACAAATAAGTCTGGTGGTCTACATGAGGGAGATAAGACAAAATTACCAAATGACACAGAGTACTACTAAGACCCTAGACGCAAAAAGCAAAGACCTTTGCGAACAAAAGGATTTCCATCAATTACCAATGTGGTCAGTGTCATCATTTGGATATCCTCCCTTCCCACCACTACACCGCTAAATCGCAGGAGAGTCATGTGGATGGGGTTTCGGCCAGGTCAAGGAGAGGAAACACTTGTTGGAGTGTTACCACATGAAAATGGTCCGACTGTATAGGTTTAGTTCTCTGAGGTCCAATATAGGCCTCAGTCAGCAGTCCTTTTTGGGAATTAGGAAATATAGGGAGTACACTCCTGTTCCTTGGTATTGTAAAGGGACTGGTTCTATTGCACCCTTTTGCAACAAAGAAAGAAGCTCTTGCTTAAAAAGGGCGAGATGTTCTTGCGACATGAGGTGCGACCTTGGAGGAATATTCAGTGGAGTGCTTGTAAGTATCAGGCAATAACCAGATTGCATAATTTGTAGAACCCATTTGTCTGATGTAATCATATTCCAAATGGGTAAAAATTGTGAAAGACGTCCCCCAACAGGAGTGGAATGATCAGGGGGTATGGGAAATAAGTCACTGCTTGTTGGTTTCAGGGGAGGTGCATGTTGAATAATCTTTGCCTCTTCCCTTGCCGTCGTTTCCTCTATATCCTCCTCTAAAATAACCGCATCAAGAGGGTGACTGATTGTTGCCCTTGTAAGAGGAGGGAGCCTCGTAGATACATTTTTGGAGCCACCCCTATAGAATGAGCAACGAAAGGAACCTCTATTAGAAGGTGATTGTAGGACCCCCATGGACTTAGCAACTGCAGTATCTTTTTTCATCTTTTCCAGCGATACATCAACAGCTGGGCCAAAGAGATGTTCTTTATCAAAAGGTTGATTAAGAATAGAGGCTTGTACTTCAGACTTGAACCCTGAAATCTAGCCAAGCAGGTCTACGGAGTAGTACACTAGTGTTTATTGCCCGAGCTGCTGTATCTGCCTGATCTAACGCACACCTGATAGAGGTATTAGTTATTAATTTACCTTTTTGAATAAGGTCACTGGCTTTAGCCTTATGCTCATCAGGTAGAAATTCAATGAGCTTTTTAAGTTAGCCATAATGAGCTCTAGCATATCTTGCCAACAATGCTTCGGCATCGGTAATGAGCCAATTATTAGCTGCTTGTGAGGATACCTTTTTTTACCCAAAGCATCTAATAATTTGCACTCCTCATCAGGAGGAGGGGTGTCCCCTGTTTGAGAGTTAGCTCTCTTACAAGCATTGGAAACGACTAGAGAGTCTAAGGGTAACTGGACTTCGATATACACAGGGTCATTAGGTGCAGCTTTGTATTATTTCCCTACCCTGGGAGTGATGATCCTAGCTCTTACAGGGTCTTTAAAGATACCCTCAGTGTGTTTGAGCCTTGCCTTTAACATTGGCAATGCTTGTGTAGCCCTTTGAGATGAACTCAATGTCTCCAACAAAAAATCCTCCTATAAACTTTCTTTATGAAGCTCTACTCCATGATATTGTGCGGCCCTATTAAGGAGTTCAATGTACCCAATGTTGTCATCTGGGGGCGAAGGCCTCAATGGATATAGGTCCGGGGCATTATCTGGTTGAATGATATTATAATGATACCATGGATCAGGATGCTGTGGTGCATATTCATACATGTCCCCATCATCCCGTGTCTTGTGGGTCAGGTGATGGTGGTGTAGGGGAATGTGAAGGTGTAATCAGTAAATTTGGATCAGTGGGTGAAGAAGGTGGGATATAAGGAGAAGGGTTAGTGTCCACATTTTTCTTCAGAGGAGGAATGTGGTAGTCCTCTGGTAGGTCCATTTTTCTTTTCTCTGAAAGTTTGGTATGAATAGGTCCAGTTTCTGGGTTAAAAACCATGCCATTTTTTGGCATCGACCGTTCGGCTCCGAGGGTTTCGGTTCCGAAGATTTAGGTTTATGCAACAGTGGCACGGAAACCTGAAGGCTTTTTGTTTTTAACGCTGAAGGTTTCGGTTTGGCACCGGAATGGGGACAGGAAGAGCCCAAGTCAGAAAGCTGCTGTTTATGTTTCGGCGCCGAGCCCGAAGGCGGGGTGCTCGAAAACTTTTCTCGGTGCTGACCTTGGCCCGAAGGCAGAGGAGGGACGGGAGTCTTTTTATGAAGGAGATGGTAGGGGAAGGAAGTCTATTTACTCACGATCCGTTGTCCCGGTGTGGTCTTCGGCATCGAAGTCTGCTTCGGACACAGACAGGTGTTCTTCCATTTCGGCTTTCTGCGCTTGAGTTTCTTCGTATTCGGACACGTCTTCAAGGAGGTCCAGCGCAGAGCCGCTTTGTTGGTACATTTCGTGACGTCGAGCCCGACGATCACAGAGGGTTTTCTTTGACTGGAACGACCTACACGCTTCGCAGTCTTTCTCGTCGTGTTCCAGGGATGGGCAAAGGTTGCACACCTCGTGCATGACGGTGCGCTGAAACTTAGCGCGACACCCTGGGCATAACTTGAAATGAGTCAGTTCCGTCAGCTGCTACCGATTCCGGCGCGGGTAGGCCCAACGGCACAAATTTTCCGAGCAAAGGTTTGAGAAGAAACAATACGCAGAGAATGGGAATGCGATGGATAAACAATACCGTCGAGGGTAGTGGATTGCGCGTGGAAGGGGGCCCGAAGACACGGTGCCGAACCGGAGCGCAACAATTCACATTCACACCCGATGTCAGAAAACAATCTAACAATGGAGTCGATGCCCATGTGCACTATCACCGAAAGGAGGAGTCACCTACCTCGTGACTGGAAAGACTTCTTCGGAGTAAAACAAAGTGCAAACATCTGGACCCAACACTAGATGGCGATCTATGCAAAAGCATATGATCCACAGCTCATATGCCTCAAACAGGTTTTTCCAATTGGGTTTCAAAGAAGTGTTGCATATAATATATTTATTATAAGATCTGGAGTACTTTGTAACCACTGTTTATTTAGAAACTGGTGTTAAGAAAAAACATACCTCCACTGTACATTTGCTAGAAATCTTTAATATCACCTTTTCTTGGACCTGTGTGTGGCTCCTCAGTTTAGACATTGGCATTTAGCACAAGTGTTTTTTTCTTTCAACTTTGGACTTCGAGGCACTACTAGGCACCTAAATGTAGTAGTGCTAATGGAACACTTTTTAGCTTTGAAAAAAATAATCTTGCCACATAACATCCTGGTCTCAAAGTTTCAGTTCTAGCAGACTTCTGCAGAGTTTCAGGAGAAAACGAATACCAAGAGGTCACCCCTAGCGGCAGCTGTTGCAATTTACCCTGCTTTTGAGTTTGCCTCAAGGTCACATAAACCCTTATATAAAAAATTATTTATCACATGCCACTTACTAAGATTTCGCTGTGTGCTTTGGTTCAAATGAGGTCTTTATTTCGGTTGTCTTTTTTTACATTTAGCACCTTACAGCATAAGTTACAGTAAGGGTTTAACTGTCTGTAAAGTGAATTCAAGACCCACTTAGCAAAAGCCACCAATTTATAGATGCAGGTTTCTTGCAACATGTACTGTCATTCGGCTGAAATTCTAAGCAAAGAACAATAGTTTTGGTTTATTTCGAGCTATTGAGAATTCGCTAAACAACTTGTTATGTCTTCTGCATGGCCATGTTGTTATAACTTGAATGTATTTCCTGGCAACTGGTTTTGTGCCTGAAGTTCTGGTCTCAAAACTCTATTATCCAGTAGAACAGTCCCTAGCTGAGCTGCTTACCAGGGGATGCAAATATAAGAGATCTACTCAAATAAACCAGAGGCAACACCATTTCTGCGTGGGATGCACTTCTTAAAAGTGGCAATGAGGAAGGGATACTACTCCCTGGAACCTCATACAGAAGAACCCCCCCACCCCTCCCCGGATTCATTTCTAGCTTGCATCGGCGTGAAAGCCAGAGCATGACGGCAAATATTGTGGAGGCTGATTTTGCTTGGCTCAAGCTAGTTAATCCACAATGTTTATGTTCGAAGCTGCGTTCCAGCTAAGAAACATGTTCAAATGAGTGGCTGTGTGGCACAATTGAAGAGTAGTGGCACTTTATCTACTGTGAAGGTGACGGGCCCAGTTATGCTTGCGGTCCGCCCAGTTCTCATGTCAAAACATTTGTGCACATTCATTATCACAGCTAATATGTTGGCTAAGTGTGCTGCATCCGTCAAGTAGGGGCTGGTTGTAGATGAAATAGCATTTTGAAAGAGATCGTGATTTCAAGTAGCTGCAGCAGTTGCACGTGTGGCACATATCTACAAGGTGAGTGCTGCCCTCCCTGCTGGTGTCGGACCGCCCGGTGAGCGTGGCTGAATTGGAGCCGGGTGCGGCAGGAAGTCACTTACCAGGTGCTGGCGGTGAGCATGATTTCAGCAGGAAAAGTGTGGGGTATGGTGTGAAGAGGGCCGTGCTGCTAAACTTAGGAGGGCGTGGCAGGAAGCTACTGGATATGGGCATATCCTGCTATGCTAAAAGTGAAAAGGGACTACGGAGACGACACACAGGAGCTGTGAAGAGAGAAGTAGGATTAAATCAGCAAGAACCCAACGAATCACTATTTTAATTCTAACTTATTTAAAGGAGAACAGCTTTAAGAGGCAGCGGAAAAATAAAAATGACAGAAAACCAGCTAATTACGGAAGGAGGTGGACAGTTCCACTAGGAGTTATTTTGTTGTTTTAATCCGTTTTTTCCAGGTGAGGCAGTGACTTTAACTTAGTGTGTGTTGTGTGCAATTTTCTATCAAATTATTTGAGGAGCTTATTAAAACACCTTAGCCATGAGAACCTCTTCTATGGTAGCTCCCTCACAAGTTCTTGCCGTGTCCGAATCTTCTGCTCATGGCATGGGAAGACTGGCAGGAGGCATTCAAAACTACCGGATCTTCTGCTCATGGCATGGGAAGACTGACGGGAGGCATTCAAAACTACCGGATCTTCTGCTCATGGCATGGGAAGACTGGCGGGAGGCATTCAAAACTACCTTGAGGCTATGGGTGGGGATGTGTTCGTAGCCAAAAGCAGGTTGGCATTATTGAAGCACAGTCTGGACATCAAGGGGAGGAAGATGTTGAAAATATTGCCTAAGCCTGTGCCTACTGCGCTGACGAACCATGAAGGGGGTGGTGAGAATGTGTCTGAATCTGAGGGGGTACTAAATGATCAACATGTGGAAGCAATGAATGCTTTAGAAGACAATTACGGCAAGAAAGTAAGGTTGGTTGCGGACAGATTCTTCTCTAGATCTCAGTTACTTGGGGAGAATGTGGAACAATACATCTTCGTCTTAAGGACATTAGCCGTCACATGTAAGTTTAGGGAAGTACACAAAGAAAGTATAAGATATCAATTTATTAACAGAACCCCCAATGTCAAAATCCAAGAGAAGTTGTTGGAATTGAAGGATTCCTCCCTGGACAAAGTCATAAATATTGCGAGGAGTGTAAAGAATACTTCAGATATGTAAAGGAGTTGAATGAGGGTCAGTCAATATAAAGACAAGAGTAAGTGTGGCAAGGTGAATGCGGTACAGAAGGTGAAGAAAAAAGAAAGGGGGAATTGGGGAATGCACCTGTGGCCAAGGGGAAATTGGTGTGTTGCGGGAGCACCAGGCACATGCTGATGTGTGACCTGCTGTAAAGTCAAAAAATGTAAGTGCACGAAAACTGGGTATTTCTCCTGAGTGTGCAAGTCTGAGGAGAAAAAGCATGGGCAAATAATTTGTGAATGCTGTGAGTGACTGTCACTGCGACTACTCAGACAAGTATGAAGAAAACAAGAGTTGAAGTTCTGGTGGTGTGTGAGGATGTCATAGCTAAAAAGGAGGGTATCTCCCTACAAAACGTGTGTTGAAGGTCCATGAGAAGGACGTCACTGTATGGGCAGAGTCGTGTTCACTGTACACATTAATCGACAAAGTACTGTGGGAGAGTCTGGATGGCTGTAGGTAATGCCCACCTGACACTGAACCAGAAGATTATTGTTGTGTGAAACTTCCATTGATAGGATATTTTGATTGCAAGATAGCCTACAAGGATAGATGTACGGGTGGAATTGTGCACATGGTGGAAAAGGGGAAGGCGCTTTTAGGGTGGAGAGAGCAAAAGGCTTTGGGCAACGTTTTCAACTCCAATCACCTTGACCAGGTTTTGTTTATGGAGGAGGTGGGTAAACTTAAGTAGAGTGCAAAGCATCCCAAGTTGTTCGCCAAGGAGTTAGGGTGCTTAGAAAAATATGAGCACCGAATAATTGTTAAATCAATCAGAGTGCACTCTTAAAGTGCACAAAGTGAAGAATGTTCCTCTGGCCCCGAGAGAGCAACTTAAGAGGAGCTTGATCGTTTGTGTGGCAGGGGTGATTGAGCCAATAAATCATGAAGTCCAAAGGAAAACTGCACATGTGTCGATTTGAGGGACCTCAATGAGAATATATGGATTGACCGTCACCCTTTGCAGCACATAAACAAGATGATCACTAGGGTTAAGGATGCCCAGTACTTTTCATCTCAAGGCCTGTCCAGTGCTTACCACCAAGTGCAGCTGCATCCGGTGTCAAAACACCTCACCTCACAACATTCATAACGCCTGAAGATGCTTTTCAGTTTGTGTGAACGCCGTTTGGGATTGCGTCGGCATTAGCTATCTTCCAGAGGGTTGTGAGTGGTGTACTGAAAGGTATTATAAACATGCTGGTCTTCCAGGATGACATCTTAGTTTTGGGTGCTGATGTGGAGTTTTACAAGCATGTTCTGGGAGTGTTGCTCAGTAAGTTACAAGGAGCCAGTTGGATGGTCACCCTGAACAAATGCAAGTTTGTGGTGACGCAGGTGGAGTACTTGGGATGCAGGTTGTCGGGAGAAGGGGTGAAACCCAAGATGAAGTTACTCAAAGCCATTGAATGCGCCTTAAAACAACTGATATGGTACTTTTTCCAATTCTGAATTGAAAATAACGGATTACTTGATTTTGGGCCGAATCAATAATTCCACGATTGACAGCACAACAAATTTAAATTAAGGTTGGTAATTTCTCCGGGAAAGCGGGCAACAGCCCAAGTATTGTTTAGTGTGCCCATACCTTTTACCAGTAATGTTACAACAAAAGCATGACAGTCTTGATACCTCACAGGTGATGGAGGTATAGACCTCACACCCAGGGGCTATTTTGATATTTCAAAGAAAGGACAATCCAAACTCAGAGATGATGTAAGATTTCAACAAAACAGAAAACTGCAAACAAACCACAAAATTTGATCCCAGATGAAGTCTGTAGCTATGGGCATCTGTGTTGGCAGGAACACATACAGGCATTTGAAAAAGAGCAACACAGATCTTCTTAAAACTAACAGACTAAAAAGAAGCCAGGGAGAAGAGAGCTTGCAGACTCAAGACAGCAGTTTCTTTAGAATGAGAGAAAGGTGAAAAAGCACAAGATTTGGAAAAACCACAACATTAAAATGTAAGAATGGGAAATGTGAAACAAAAGAGAGAAGCTAATGTTAAAGAGAACGCTAGATAAACAAGCGAGCATTTACAGAGAAAAAAAACTACTAAGGACAAATGTATTCACATGAAAGATAACTTACTTTGAGTATAGGATAAAGATGACAAAAGTAGCATTTTAAGACAAATATATATACTGTATTAAAGTACAAAATTTGTTTTACAATTATAGTTGCTTTTTAAAATCATATGAAATTATGTTACCATACTTTGTCCCCCAAGCTTGCCCTCCTCTTGTGTAATCGGCCTTACATTATATGTTTCAGTTAATTTTCCATTTTCTGATAAGAAATATTGGTGCAAACAGTAAGAGGAACCACAATTCAAAATTCAACAAAGGCAATGCAGTACTTAAAATAGTCCGGATTATATATCAACCAGAGCTGGTGTACTTGGGAAAAAAAACCAATCATCCAATATATAAATTGATCTGTAAGCTGGTCAACTCTAAAGAGCATTGCTGAACTTCAAAGTTGTAGCAATCACCACATAAGTACCACTTGCAGGAAGCGGTTGTAATCAATGCTGCAGGACTGATTGGCAATGGCATCTTAACTTGTATGCAGAACGGGAACAGTCTTGTTTATTTAAGAAGACTACCATTGTACGTTTTTTGATTGTTTGTTCTTGCCTTTTGCTTTTACTCTTTGCCTCTTCAGCTTCTTTCTCTGTCTGGGATTCATCCACACCGGATACTGTCCATGCTCGTCTAAAAGGCTCTTTTTATTTCTTTTGTTATCAGTGTCCATCTTGCAACCTTCTCCTGAAAACAATAAGAAGTGGTTTGAACATGAATACCTGCCAATATACCCTTGTATGGGCAGATACTGTTAGGAGAAAAGAACAAAAATTCTTGCCTTGCTTAATTGCCATTAGAACATCTCTCAAGAGCAATAAATGTTAGGCCAGAAAATCAGTGTTAAAATAAGCACACTAAATTAAATTATTCGAAAGTAATACAGATAACACGCCTAGTTTCCAGAGTCAGAACTGTGAATACTGCAAGTGTAACATAAGGCACAGCAATAGTATGTACTGCTTAGTCATTCACAATGAAACTAGGCCAGGACAAACTGGGTATTCAAAATCTCTATCAGCTTACTAAAACAGTATGTATAAAATGGTACAGTGCGGATGTGATTGCTGATTTTGTATCATGCTGTAATTGTATTTTGAATTCTTGTAAGGCCGAATTCACATACTGAAGAAGCACCCACCTTCCATATTATTCTCCAATAAACGTTTCCAAACCACATTAAGAACTAGAGTGTAGGAAAAACAGGGACATCATACAGCTTTAGAACTCACTAGATAGAATAGTGTCAGAAATGTAAAAAATAAATTCTAACTAGCATACACACCGTCTGGCGCATTTGTTTCAGTGTCTGTTTTCTCGATGAGTTTCTCCGGAGCCACAACTGTTGCAATCTCTTTGACTTCTTCCATTAAGACATCACCACCACCATTCGATAGAACAGTTTTCAGTCGAGCAAGCTCCTTAGGTGCATTCTTTTTCCTCTTTTCAGCACGCATCTTTCTCTTCCACTTACTTCTTAAACTTTTTGCCATTTTGTGGGTTCTGTAAACTGAGGTTCCCAAATGGAAATATTGAGCCAATTAACCTTTATATTGTGATACTACATAAAAAGCATGTTTAAGTGCACTCGTGTTGGATAAACGTAATGAAAGGACAGCAAACAAGGCAAAACTAATCAAATAAAAAATTAACAGTGGATGACGTCAGTTTGAGTGCGAACTCATTTTACCAGTTAAACTGCCACCTGGCAAGAACTTTGCCATCGATAGGAATTAATGGCATTTACAGACAGGCTGTAGGTTTAACATGCGTAACACTAATAACTTGCATAGAACTTCAGCACGTCCCGTTATACGGAAGACAGAACTGGTGTTTATGTTCCACATCTATGAACTGCACCTAATCCCGTCGCCCCACACCCCCAACTTAATCATGTGTTGTCATGGCTGCCTAATCCTTTTCTTTGTGTAGGTAAAATACCTTGTTCAATAAGATAAAATGGTGACTTAACCATGGTTGCTGTCAAACCCAAAGGATTAGTGGGTCCTAAGTGCATAAAATATAAAATGACCAATGTATTTTCATCAGTGTATTGAATAAAGTCAAGTAACTACTGCAAGCAATGCTAACTTACCCAAGCACAATAACTTGCCAGATCTTGTTTAACAAACCAATAGGCCAAATTAACTTCATCAGGGTGTTCATATAAAGTGCTGTTAAAAAATGTTTAAACACGGAGTTCAAGCAAACCACTACAACACATGCAATTCAGTGTGACTTATTTAGAGTAAATGCAGTGCGCAAAGCATTAAAGCAAGCATTGACAAAGCCAATAAGTGTGTTGTACTCTCACATGAAGTAGACGCTGTTAGCCATGTAAGATCTTTAGTACCTTTATTCCAGTTGTACAGCAAGTCGGTTCACAGGTACATCAACAGGTAGTACAGGTAACAGGTTAAGGTAAGTAGGGTAGCCCAGTGGTCAATCCTTGGTACTATGTCACAGCAAACCCCCTTTGATGTATCAAACCCCACCAGGAGCAGCCTGTCTGCTGCTCAGCCCATCTGTAACTGTCATACCTCACCCAGTCAGACTCCCAACGTTCTATGCATCACAGCATTCTACTCCAAACACATACTGTGGCTGAACAGCAGGAGAACTGGGAAACTGCAAGATATGAAAATACTATGCAGGGCATAACATATCCCCCTTCTTTTAAAATGAAAAACAAAAGAGACATTTGTACTATGGAAATGCAACAATGCAATATGAGCTACCATATACAAAATACACTTGTAATTAAATAAATACAATAGATTGAGACAATAGGTAGCGTATAGCAAAAGGGAAACAAACCCGCATAAAGCACATATTGCCAAGTCTCAAACATAGCAAAATTACCCAAGAAAAGAATGAATCAAAACCAGGGATGTGCAAATAAGAACATCACGAGAGATAACGAACCATTCAAAGTAGAGAACGGATAGAATAAAACAATTGTAAAAATTGAGTACAACAACCCATTCTCTCCCAAAAACAAAAATGAGAAAGTGTCATCGCGTTAGACAAAAGGTAACCACCTTGCCACTGTATTTGAGTCTAACCCCCATGCATGCACAACCTGAGTAGGAAAAGACCTTGGAAAAACATGGGACCCATCCGACACATACCAACTCTATAGTACAATCCCTAAAGAAAGGGAACAAATGAAAAGCACAGTTCCTAGCATAAGGAAACTCACCTACGTTGTGAAGATGACTAAAAGCAAACCTTCACTCCTCTTGCGAGGTACAAAAACTCGAGATTATGACCCTAAAAACCACCCTAATGAAAGGGTCTAAGACTATAACAATGAATATGGGACCACATAACTAAAAGATACACCCTGTGTAGGGGAACCGTACCCATAAATCTAAACCAACCCAGAGAGGGTAAAATGTTATGTTAACTGGTGAAAACCAAGAAAACATGACCCGCGTCCGGGTTACCATAAGAAACTAATCTGTAAACCACGAATGGGAACAATTCCCATAAACTCACCTTAGTAAAGGCTGCGTGTAACGCACTATGGAAAAGGGGTCGTACCCAAACCATGACCATCCCTTATGTAAGGGAACTGTGAGTAGAAAACCATGACCATCCCTCATGTAAGGGAACTGTGAGTAGAAAACACACTCACCAACTCGCCTCAAAGGCCGCGAGTACCGCTTAATGTGTAACAAGACCACATACCCACCCCAGAGCAGGGGTTCCTATAACTCTAAATGGGAAGAAACTAGAACCAAACCCATACCCATCCCTAAAATAAGGGAACGTGTAAACACAGCCCCTTAAAGACACTAAGAGGGCAACCTGTGGAATTTGAACCACTGAGGACAAGACACCTCAACTTTACACTCACTAACAAAACCAGGCATACGTGTAGCCTCTGCCCAATAACACCACTAAATGGGCATCCCTAAACTAAGGGTACTGTAACTATGCAATGAGCGTAAACTGAACACATCCCTGAAACTAGAGATGAACCTGTGATTACCACCCCGACATAGATGTCCAACCCATATGTAGGGCAACGAATACTGTGGAAAATCACACTCCAAAAACACATTACATAAAAAATTTGCAAACATTTTACATGCAAAACATCTTAAAACTGTACGCCGCACCGGTGAGCGATCTCTCACCCGAAAACATTTCCACCGTTAGTGTTCCTAAATCACCAGTGCTCCGAATAGTCATACCATAATATTCAGCCCGAATGATCAGAAGCAGGATCAATCTCTGAATATAACTCTCTAAATGGCCAGCGCCAAAAAGTAGATCCAAGAAAATTTTGCCACCGGATACTCTTAAAGCTGAAGGAACCATAAACTTCCACTCACCGCTGGTGTACCAAACAATCACCTGGATCATCAACATCCCGCTCACACACCAGTTGAGACGACCTTCTCGATCATCTTCGTGCTTTAGATAACTTTATCAAACTTGGCGCACATGAAAAAAAAACTTGTTGGCAAAATTGCGTGGTTGTCAAATAACGTGGTTGGCCAAGTCTTCTCTCGGTGAACAATACTTGTGGGCGATTGCCAACCTCAAAATGGCGCCACGCTTCATCACGCCGTGTCGAGTGGCTCACGGCACGCTGTGTGTGCCAAGCGTCCAAAACAAGGCAAAGCAAACTCTGTAAGACGTCACAGAAGAACACCCTGAGCAGCGCGCGTCCCAACTGAGGTAAGATTTCACGCGCTATACAGAGCTCGTGCCACAGTTTGAATTTAAACTTAAATAGGCGGTTGAGAGTCACCGCGAGCAGGGGTCTCAAAACGGAATAAAAATCCATGACAAACCAAAAATTAGGTCTCACCTGCCGCTCCACGAAGAAAATCATACTTGACCATAACTTGCCACTGTCACTGCACATCACACACTTTCCATCATGTGAATTATCCACGCTGAGAATGGCCCACAATGCTCATATTTCTTTAAAACCACATCGCAGTGAGAGGAAACAACCATAAGATCCATCAAAACGTTGTAGAACCTTATACAAAACCACGTAAAACCATGAGACAAAAACGTATTTTCAAAGCCTTCAAATCACCACCAGATGTCAGACTTGACTTGCGCTGTATCCAAAATACACTGTAAATTGTAACTACTCCATCAAGCTCCTCCAAAGTAGCGCCAACAGCAGGAATCCTCAGAATATGGCACTAAACAGCAGTCCATGATTGTCTTGATCTTTGCTGCGCCTAAGAGCATGAAGATCAATTTTCCCAAGACTTTAACTTTCCTTTTAGGCGCAGAACTTGTGGGTGTACGCACAACCACACTGTACAGCACTCTGTTGCTGGGGCTGTCCGATGTACAGGACACTGGTGGGGTTGCGAAGAGTGCTGTGCCACTTTCCTTTGTAGCTTGAGTCATCTTGAGTTACTTCTTTTGTTGCGCTGTTTAAAATTTCTTCTTCTTGTTACTAAATCATCTCCAAGGGCATGTAGGGCAGTGAGTAAGTCTCCAACTCTCGCTCGTCGCCAAAAATATGTTGTACTCTCACATGAAGTAGACGCTGTTAGCCATGTAAGATCTTTAGTACCTTTATTCCAGTTGTACAGCAAGTCGGTTCACAGGTACATCAACAGGTAGAACAGGTAACAGGTTAAGGTAAGTAGGGTAGCCCAGTGGTCAGTCCTTGGTACTATGTCACAGCAAACCCCCTTTGATGTATCAAACCCCACCAGGAGCAGCCTGTCTGCTGCTCAGCCCATCTGTAACTGTCATACCTCACCCAGTCAGACTCCCAACGTTCTATGCATCACAGCATTCTCAACATTCTACTCCAAACACACACTGTGGCTGAACAGCAGGAGAACTGGGAAACTGCAAGATATGAAAATACTATGCAGGGCATAACAAAGTGTATCCTTGGCAAGTTGGAATGGCAGTATTTTGTTTATTATTTTTCACAAAGCAGGTCACAAAAAAGAAGGAAAAGAAAAAAAGAAGCATGAAGGCAGCCAAATGTGGCAGCCATATACCTGTAATAAAACCTTTACTTCAACAAATTAACCATTGAAAGTGATTTTAATAGAAGAGTACTTGTGTTTTCTAGAAAGCAAGTGTACTTGGAACAATTTAGAAACCCTGTTTTTTAATGCCCATTACAGGAAAATAGGACTGCCTTTGAAGCATTGTAATCTAAAACAGCTTAAACACACAAGGATGCCTACAAAATACAAGAGTAAAAAAGTATTTTTTTTTAAAAAGCATTTGCAAAGGTTAAGTACTGACCCTAGCACTAAAGCACACTTGGTGTACATGTGATAAGGAAAGGTGCTGACACTCGCAATGGAAGGGAGCCAATGGCTGAAGGGGGCTGCCCCACTGTCGTATCCTGTGGTGGGTGGAAGCAAAATTCGATTCACAGTTCTACAGACTAATGGATCAAAATGACAACCCAAAACTGCTCTGTATGTACATATGCATTTTTATTAATAAATGTTTTTACTACAGACTACCAAACAAAACAACTAAATCTGCGACTGGGCCCCGACCTACAATCAACCTACTAGTCATTGCTAATGTGCCTAATGCACCAGGAAAGAAAATCTCATGGTACAGCATGCCTACTATCCCTGTCCAGGTTGAATTAAAATCAATACACTGAGGCCCAAATCAGATGTCAACAAGCATTGAAAATGCAATAGGTCTCGCCTTTGATTAAGTTAAAGCCATTTGCTTTGCTAATGGTATTGCATAGCAAAGCAAATGGCTTTAACTTAATGAAAGGTGAGAACTATTGCATTTTTATGCTCGTTTTAAATATGGCATGTATATTGTGTTTTATCATATCGGGGTCATTTTTCCCTGAGGGGGCTGGCGCCATATTCCAATAATATATATATGAAAATACTTTGGGTTTTTTCAACATTTTTTCGCCCCCAACTCTGGCAGACTACAAATATTTTTTTTTCATGAGCTTCACTTGCAACTCGCAAGCATCATTTATGGTATTGTGTGGTAACATATGCATTATGTATTTATAGGTTTACTATTTAGTTGCATTCGGCTGTTTATATGTTCTTTTAACCCCTTCAGCGCTGGGCGAATTCCGCCGCGGTGCTGAAGGGTTCGAGCGCGGGCGGGCTCATGACGGAACGGTTCCGTCATGAGCACAGCTCAACCGTGGCTCATGACGGAACCGTTCCGTCATGAGCATGGAAGGGGTTAATGATGACATACTTCATTTGCCATATCTATTGCCATTTAAGTTCTGGTGCTGTTGGAAGGGCTGTGGTGTATTTTCAATGTGATTAGACACGATAGAACAACGTTCTTCTATGCCTGTTTGCCTATGTGTGGGAAGGGCTATAAAAGCCTGTATTACCATGGCACTAACAAGATTGAGAAAGGCTGCTTGACAGCCGAAACGCGTCTCTCCAGTCGTGGGGTCGGGGGTGACCCAGAGTAATAAAGAAGCCTTATACCTGCTGTCCGGAGTGCGTGCCTTCTTCCAGTGTGGAGCAGGAGTTTGGATGAAGAGATAGAGATAGATGTGTGTGTGTGTGTGTACTAATATCGAGACTGTAGATACAACTATTGAAGTAGACCTCGACTGTAAAGAATGTATTTAAATGAAAAAGTTGTAAGGAGAGAGTAGAGTGAGAAGAGAGAGGAACGTAGAAAAGAAGAGAGAGAGAGAGAGGAAGAGGGGAAAACCTCACACCATAATACCTGAATTCTCGTTCAATCTTCCAGGCATGGGACTACATTCCAATCTCTCAGAACCCATCACAAACCTGATTGTTATGTCTCTCATGATGCACTTTGGTGCAGGGGTAGTTCACTAAAGTCAGTCGCCTACAGGGGGGCCCTGTGCAACGAAATTTACCACGGTAGAGCCCAGGACTTCCCATGCACACTGCCAAGAAAGTGATCAAGAACTAGTCATCTAAGAGGCACTGTCCATGCACAATCTCAGGGTGGAAGACTGTGCCGGTGTAGTTCACAAGATTCAGTCACCCACGAGGTGAGGTCAATGCATTTTTTGTTTTCCAGTTTTATGTAGCACGAACTCGACCCGGAGGTATTGGAGTTGCTTTACATGAGCACCAGTTACATTAAAGAAGGACACATACATTTTATGGCAGGCATGGGGAGATTAAGTTGTGTGCCCAGAATCACAGTAAGCTGAGCAGAGGCTGAAGCTCGAACCTGGTTCCCCAGCGACAAAGTCGGAAGTTCTGCCATTACGCCACATTCTCTTCACAAGTCAGTGACCTACGGGGATCTATGCAGTGAAATCCACCACAACGGAGCCTACGACTCATAGTACGCACTCCTACTGGTGAAGTAGTTCACGAGAGCCAGTCACCTGAGGGGCCCGGTGCAGCGAAATCCAGCCCAACAGAGCCCACGGCCCAGTGCACACTCGCAGAAGTGTAAGCTCACACAATCCTGTCACCTATGGAGCTCTGGTGAAATATTCACCCACAAGAAATCCCGCAATGCACTAGGCACACTGTTCGACTGGGGTGGCGTCAGTTCAAAAGAGCCTGACACCTATGGGGCCCTGTGCAGAAAATTCAGCAGAGCTCCCAACACACGCTCTCGGAGGTGCTGGCGAGGTTCACAAGAGCCACTCACTTACGGGTCTCTGCGCAGTGAAACCCACCATCCACGTGTAACCCCACGGCACACCAGACTCCCTCCCACTAGTGACTGGGTGGGTGTTGAGACCTTGCCGACTATAGGCCTTTGCCATAGGGAAATCTGTAGCGGCTGAGCACGTCACCCACCGAGCACCCACGCACGTGTTCGGTAAGGGCGTCTGATCCAAAGTTACCCCATTAGAGATTTTTCACCACAGAAAAACAGCCTAAAGACACCTGGCGATCTGACACAACCGCTAGCGCCTAGAGGTCGTTTGAAGGGCAGGAGGTGCTGTATAAAGACCTTGCAGCATAGAATAAACATACACTCCTCTAGCAGACAGCGGAAAGCTGTTTGCAGAAAATAGATTTCCCTACCACATCACACGTCAGGCTGCGGGAGCATCTCAAATGCTCAGACGCTCTCCTCAGAGTTGGCGTGCCCTCTGCCATCTGAGAGCCATTAGCGGGGCGCGTGGGGACACCCCAGCTGTGTTGTGGCTGACCAGAGGAACTTCAGGACAAAGAGGCGAAGCTAGTAACCACAACCCGGCCTGGGGCAGCAGACAAGCGCTCGCCATAGCGCTGTTTATATTTGCATCGCCTGCACTTTGAAAGCGAAATCGCGATGTAATAATGAACACGCAGCGCCCTATCTCCTTTTGGGGGGGCCCCATCAGGACTGGATCTCTGAGGCTTGTTTACATAACACACCTCTGAGATAAGACATTGCTTCAAGACAGCCGTGAAGCAGGAGACCCAGTCCGGATGGGCTGTCCCAAAAGGTCAAAGGGGGGTAACACAGAAGCCTCATTTTAAATGGGAAGCCACCGTTTACCATAAATGGTGACGCTACCCAAAGAAAAGGAGGGGTGGGGCTTCAAGCCCCCTTCTGAAATATACTCACCGACAATATGTCACGCCGATGCGAGCAGCGCATGCGTGCTGGAACGCAGGTCTGGGAGACCTAAAAAGTGTCTTGGACACACATTTCTTTTTTTAAATAGTTGCAAGCTTTTGTACTAACCCACCTGGGAATTCTTAGGTCCTATTCAATGCAGACTTCTATTTTGATTGCAAAATCAATGACATTCTCAGAAAAGCTGCTTTACAACTCTTTACTTAGGACAGCAGTCCAGCACCACTTAAGGCTGAACACGGAGTCAAACTACCAACAGTTTTAGTCTCATCTTGGATAAATTACTAAAACATCTTCAATGCAGGGTTACTAAAATCCCATATATACTACACTGCAAAGAATCTAAAGGCAGACAGCCTTGATGTGCACGAGTTAAATAAACACTGCAAGAACATTTTCACTTTAAAAGCACAACCCTGGCTTGCAAGACACCACAGCATCAAACTCAAAATTCTGCACAACATGAATATGGTTGCAGGGCAAGAGATTCCCAATGCATCCATCGGTTCGCTATGGAGTCAAGTTGAAAGACATGGAGAAAGAACCCTACCTGGCCTGGAATCCTGCCCATGGAACAAGTTGGGCACAACCGTAAGGTGCTAACCAATGCAACAAAAACCCACAAGTAGTTAGAAATCCGCACCTTTATGTTGACTTTTCAGACTTCTTATCCAAACAAGAATACAAGTGTCTGCTGCTTCGGGATGCAGTACATCTGGAACCAGGGCACCCTGAAACTGTCCCTCGAAAGTGAGGCACCAGTTCCACCGTCCTCTAAACACCACAGGGATCCAACAGATTGTAACCAGCACTGATGACGCTGCCAGGTGGAGTTTTATGTAACCAAGTGACAATGCTGTACACTGTCAAGCTACTTCATCCATCGTTTTCAAAGAGCCATAGATAGGGCACATGGTACATATAGAGTTGTTCCTGTAAATACATTTCTTGAAGACCACGAGGCAGCAAAACACATTAATGGAAGTAATGCTTAAATTACACTCAGCCACTGGCTGTTGCTTGAGGCCACATACTAGACCATTGTTTTTCACCAACTATGCCACTCCAGGCAGAGATCTGCTATATGGAAGTCAGTCTTGGTCCTACTGCAATAGGAACAGCCTGTCCACAACTGCTATACCAGGTCCACTCTAAATTAGAACAAAAGTACCCACACATGGATTTCAGCCTATGTAGGCTTCATCAATGAAGTAAAGCTTGAGTTATGTGGCACATCATTGCACACCTGTCCCACAAAGGAAGTCTACTGCAAAAAAAAAAATTGACAGAAGAAATGCTTGGATTAATTTAAGACACTACCGATTGATTGGGAAGCACTGAAAACCGTTTTCGTTGTTATTGCTGAAGATGATGGTTCCAAGCGCCCTGTTACACTATCTAGAAAGCAACTGTTGAAAAATCCAAAATGAGAAACATTCTGAAGGTCCAAGTAGGGAAACTGCCATGTTAAGAGTTTCAAGTAATTTATTCTTCACATGCTAAACAAGGTTCATTCACCCAAGCTTCAAGCCTCCTGGGAAACAAGTCAGATTGGGCTCCAAAACAAGCACTGACAACGCCAACAGGTCTTGCCTATGTGAGATTTATTGGCTTTGCTACTGTTTTTTTAATAGCCATGTTGCAAATGGCTGTAAGTAATATAAAAAAGCATTATGCCACAGCCATATAGAGCTTTTTTATTTTCAGAATTGGTGCACTGAAGCTAGCGCTGCTGTACAATGTGGCTAAAATATCACTGACAAAGCCACTAGATCTCACATAGGCGAGACCTATTGGCTTTGCCAATGCTTGGTTTTGGAATGTCATGTGGTAAGTTATAAGTATTTATATACAGTTTATACTGGCAGAATAGCTAATGTTATAGAATGGAAAATGTCCTTGCCAAGGTTTTAGTGTGTCCAGATTCAGAAGCATTTTAGGACCATACAAAAAATGTGCAATATATATGCGCTGCGTGCAACATAAGTTGTAGGTTGACAAAAAAATCCAATAGGTAACAGCTTACATTACAGTGATGCTTTAGGCTGTGTTACTTTGGGTGCAATGGTTACAAAGAACCAATAAAGCACTTCTGACTGCTTGTTCATTAGTAAAACATAATATTCTGTGGCTTTCCTTGAACTTTTGGCCCCTCTGCCACTGCATCATTCAAAAAAAGGCCCTAGTGCCTGCAAGATAATTGCACTTGTGACTGCTTGTTTAGTAGTAAAATATAACAATAATTGGTGTTCAGCAGGTTTCCTAGAGCTTTTGGCACCTGTACCACTGCACCTGCTGCACCATTCAAATCACGGACCTTGTAACTGCACTTGTGACTGCTTGTTTAGTAATGAAATATTGCAATAATCAGTGCTCAGTGGGTTTTCCAACCAATTGACCCCTGTGCCTCTGAACCTGCTACACCACTGAAATCATAACCCTAGTGCCTGCAAGGTCAAAAATAGGAAATCTTTTATATCCAATATTATAAGTGTTCCGAAGAAGGCTGTGGCATCTTAGTGTTCTATGCCTGTTGCTATGTACTATAGAATGTTATGATGTAAATAGCAGGGTCTGTTCATTGTTAGCTGAGGACTGTAACCTGAAGCAGCTGCTTGTAGTTGCTGTCCGTGGATGGGATCCTTTCTTAGGAATAAACCTATCAACATGAATATGGTGTACCCTCTTTATTACACTTGGCGACTGAGGATGACTATGGAAGGATCTCAACACTAAAGCAAGAAGGACTTTCATTTGATCAAGATTTGTTCTTCTACTTATCAAAGGTACTGTTTAAAAAGTTTTTTTTTTAAAACAAGAAGAAGGGAGGAAAATCGTCTTTCCGCTAATGTTATTTCTGGCCGTTAGACTTGCTTCTCTGTTAATTGTGTGAGAGGCTGGACTCCTGCGAAGCACCGCTTCTGATGCGCTTTATAAATCGTCATGCTATTTGATGAAATGCACCCCTGTTAAACATCGCTCCTGTTGTGCTTTGAAAACTATAGCATTTTTGGTGACATCGTGGTATCCTATCAAGAGCAATCTTTCCTTCGCTTAACACGGCCTTTGGTAACGGTTGGTCAATGGAGGAGTGAAACGACATTGTTTTCCATTGAATCTACACGCGCCTTACCTTGGAACTCCAACACTTGGCGCTCGAGTGGCGTTCTTCTTGGCATGCGCTGCGGGTGATTGTGGCTGGCAGAGGTTGACTGACGTTCTCTTTACTCGGCCTCATTCTTCTCAACACTGTGTTCGAGCCGTGTCTCCCCTGGGCTTCGCTTCCATTGTTGCTTCACGCTTAACACGTCACTCCGTCACGAAACGTCCGTTGTCACGGCGACCTTCACGCTTCATACGTCGACGTGACGGCCATTTTGGGAAACTGCATAACAACGCTATGAATTTACTTTAATTGGTGCAAATGACGAAACGTTGCTCTGGGATACAACGAAGCGGACGCTAGCGTTATACTTCAACTACACAGGTACTTCCTTGTGTGTCATACCAGTGATACACACACTATTGATTCAATGAAGCGGACGCTGGTGTTATACTTCAATTTCTCTGCCTAACACCACAGGTATTTCCTCGTGTGTCACACCAGTGATACACACACTTACAATTAACACAACATTACTCTTCAACAGTGACACACTCACTTAAGCGGTAAGCCAGTGGTGGAATAAGGAATATTATTAATCCTCATTGTTACATTGTGTGTCCAGACAGTGACACACACACTTTGCGAGTTACTACCACAGTACAATTATTTATTTCATAGATTTTGGGGTATGTCTGATGTGTAATGCTTAGTTAAGCAATCTGAGTGTCTCAATAATTTTCATTTTGTTAACATTTGTTATACAGCATGCAGAATGTAACTGCACCTCCGTTTTTCTTGTCATCTCCTGGAGACCCACCCATTAGATGGCAAAAATGGCGCAAGGTGTTTGAGCGATATGCTAGGGTATGTGGGGCTTCGTTAGGTCCGGAAAGGAAAACAGCGTTACTACTTCATTGCTTAGGCTCAGAAGGTCAAGACGTATTTGACCATCTTCCTGAGCTTGAAGATCGTACCCTCAATGAATATGAGATATGCATGGCAAAATTGGACAAACACTACTTGCCAAAGGTCAGCACAATACTAGAGAGGTACCATTTTGGTCGCAGATCGCAATTAGACGAAGAGAGCATTGAAAATTATATAACTTCTCTTAAGAAGCTAGCCTCCTCTTGTAAATTTGGTGCCACTCTAGATGAGCGAATACGAGATCAATTTATGTTGGGCTGCAACATTGAAAAAGTTAGAGAAGAGCTATGTGTTGTGTGGTGTCTTTTTAATTAGTAGCTAGTTGGTTGGAATGCCCTGATGTCAGGAGCATGATGTAGGTCTGTTCCAGGTTGCTTAGTTACTGTAAAAGAATGTTTGTACTTCACTTCGTGTTCTGTACTGACCGGTGCTGGAGGGTCTCTGTTATCCGCACTGGTGGGTTTATTTATCTGCAACTTAAGAATAAAACTATTTTATTCAACTACGGTTTGGAACCCGTCTTTACATTGGCGACGAGGATGGGATCCGAACCCACACGTGCAAAGCACAATTATTTAGGACACAAAATTTCAGGGGAGGGCATCTCTCCTAAAGTTGATTTGATCAGTGCTCTCAACAATGCCATTAAGCCTTATGATAAAGATTCTCTGAGGTCCTTTTTAGGACTTGGGGAATATTATGCTAAGTTTGTACAGGGTTATGCTTTAGTTGTTGAGCCTTTGAGACAATTGCTTAGGAAAGGAGTGTCTTTTGTTTGGTCTGAAGATCATGACAAGGCTTTTGTAAAGGTTAAAGAGCTCATTTCTAGAGCTCCTGCTTTAAAAACGTTTGATCCCTGTGGAGAATCGGTAGTAACTGTTGATGCCAGTTCTATTGGTCTTGGGGCTGTTTTCACTCAATTTGTAGGCGGTAAGGAAAGAACCATTTCATTTATTTCTAGAGCCTTGAAAGGTGCTGAGCTTCATTACAGTACGATTGAAAGGGAGGCGCTGGCGTGCGTGTGGGCTGTAGAAAAGTTCAAGAACTTTTTATGGGGTAAATCATTCAGGTTGATCACTGATCATAAACCTTTAGTGTTTATGATGGATGGTGTACGTTCTGGCAATGCTTCTTCCAGACTCATTAGACTTATTGCTAGGTTACAAGAATTTAATTTTAAGATTGAGCATATTTCTGGAGGGAAAAACATCACTGCAGACTGTTTGTCTAGATTACCTGCTGAAAATGTCACTGATGATTCCTTTGTAGATAATCATGAATGTGT
Organism: Triturus cristatus; assembly: GCF_964204655.1. Classification (NCBI taxonomy): domain Eukaryota; kingdom Metazoa; phylum Chordata; class Amphibia; order Caudata; family Salamandridae; genus Triturus; species Triturus cristatus. Next base: position 805,547,413 of record NC_140585.1, on the reverse strand, counting down.
AGTTGCTTTGGTGGATGTGTTTAACAGTTGTGAAGGAAAAATTTCTGAAGCCGATTGGGTCAAATTTTATAGTGAAGACATTTTGATTAACAAAGTGAAAGATTTTTTGATCCGTGGTTGGCCTCCTTTCAGGAATCTTGAAGCGGGGTTACACAGTTTTGCACAAATCTCAAGTGAACTTAGTGTTGAAAATGGATTTTTGGTCAGACATAGTGTGTTAGTTCCCCCTGTGGGTCTCAGGAATAGGCTAATAGAATTAGCTCATCTTGGTCACAATGGTGTTTCTGGAACTAAGAGAGCTCTTAGACAACATTATTGGTGGCCAGGTATGGATGCTTCAGTGGAGAGATTTGTGGATGCTTGTGCTGTTTGTGTTCGTTCTGATAAGCATTACAAGGTTTCCACTGAGCCCATTGGTTTACAGGAAACTCCTAAGGGTCCTTGGCAGAAGGTATCCATTGACTTTTCAGGTCCTTATGACATCTTAGGAAGACAACACAGATTTCTTATTGTGTTAATTGACAATTTTTCTAAATGGATTTACCACACTTTTGTGGAACATCCCAACACGGATGAAGTGATTATGTTTCTAGATAAAGTGTTTATTATTGAGGGTTTTCCTAGGATACTTATGTCTGATAATGGTGTCCAGTTTGTTTCATCTAAAATGGTTTCCTTTTTAAAAAAGTGTGGCATTAGAGCTGAGCGTGCTCCTTTATATTGTCCAAAAGCCAATGGTCAAGTGGAGAGGGCTAATAGGTTTGTCAAGGATGGTATTCAATGTGCTTTGGAGAGTAAGAAGAATGTGTTTGATTTTCTTAATGAGAAGATTCGGGCATATCATACCGTGCCGCATTCGGTGACGGGAGTTTCTCCCTTTTATTTGATGAGAGGAAGAGGGTGTTGTACTCTAGTTTCACCATCATTTGAATTAGATGTTCATAAAGATTTTGAGAAAACTGTTGATAAGGTGAAAGATTGTTTAGATGAGGCTGCATCTAAAAATAAGGTTTATCATGATGAAATACACAGGACCAAGTACAAGGACGTTAGTGTTGGTGATTGGGTACGCATAGTTAATCCTGGTCTGCCACGCAAAGGTGTGTCTAGATTTTCTGCTCCTGTGCAAGTAATTAATGTCTCTGAAACTGCTGTTCTTTTACATGAGAGGGTGGTGGAATAAGAGTTCTATAATTCTTCTTAAACCTGGGCAAGAAAAGTTGTTTAATGCACCTGACGCAGATGAGTCTTTTTGGGATGTAGGATCTTCCAACGATAAAGGTGCATGTGTTCCTAATCTTTCATACTCTGTTGATAGTACACATGTAGCTAGTACTTCTTCTGATAATACTTCCAAGTCATGTTTTGATGTGACTGTTTCTGATCCTCATAATATTTCTTCTTCTGAGGAGTTGATTCCTGAGGGGGTTTCTTTTGAGGCTCCTGTAAAAAGGATTGTGAAATTACCTAAAAAATTCGAAGATTTTGTTTTAAAATGATTTGTTTTTCTTTTGTTTTCTTTATTTGTTTTATTGGGTTTTATTTTTAAAAAAAAGAGGGGACATGTTGTGTGGTGTCTTTTTAATTAGTAGCTAGTTGGTTGGAATGCCCTGATGTCAGGAGCATGATGTAGGTCTGTTCCAGGTTGCTTAGTTACTGTAAAAGAATGTTTGTACTTCACTTCGTGTTCTGTACTGACCGGTGCTGGAGGGTCTCTGTTATCCGCACTGGTGGGTTTATTTATCTGCAACTTAAGAATAAAACTATTTTATTCAACTACGGTTTGGAACCCGTCTTTACATTGGCGACGAGGATGGGATCCGAACCCACACGTGCAAAGCACAATTATTTAGGACACAAAATTTCAGGGGAGGGCATCTCTCCTAAAGTTGATTTGATCAGTGCTCTCAACAATGCCATTAAGCCTTATGATAAAGATTCTCTGAGGTCCTTTTTAGGACTTGGGGAATATTATGCTAAGTTTGTACAGGGTTATGCTTTAGTTGTTGAGCCTTTGAGACAATTGCTTAGGAAAGGAGTGTCTTTTGTTTGGTCTGAAGATCATGACAAGGCTTTTGTAAAGGTTAAAGAGCTCATTTCTAGAGCTCCTGCTTTAAAAACGTTTGATCCCTGTGGAGAATCGGTAGTAACTGTTGATGCCAGTTCCATTGGTCTTGGGGCTGTTTTCACTCAATTTGTAGGCGGTAAGGAAAGAACCATTTCATTTATTTCTAGAGCCTTGAAAGGTGCTGAGCTTCATTACAGTACGATTGAAAGGGAGGCGCTGGCGTGCGTGTGGGCTGTAGAAAAGTTCAAAAACTTTTTATGGGGTAAATCATTCAGGTTGATCACTGATCATAAACCTTTAGTGTTTATGATGGATGGTGTACGTTCTGGCAATGCTTCTTCCAGACTCATTAGACTTATTGCTAGGTTACAAGAATTTAATTTTAAGATTGAGCATATTTCTGGAGGGAAAAACATCACTGCAGACTGTTTGTCTAGATTACCTGCTGAAAATGTCACTGATGATTCCTTTGTAGATAATCATGAATGTGTAGTTGCTTTGGTGGATGTGTTTAACAGTTGTGAAGGAAAAATTTCTGAAGCCGATTGGGTCAAATTTTATAGTGAAGACATTTTGATTAACAAAGTGAAAGATTTTTTGATCCGTGGTTGGCCTCCTTTCAGGAATCTTGAAGCGGGGTTACACAGTTTTGCACAAATCTCAAGTGAACTTAGTGTTGAAAATGGATTTTTGGTCAGACATAGTGTGTTAGTTCCCCCTGTGGGTCTCAGGAATAGGCTAATAGAATTAGCTCATCTTGGTCACAATGGTGTTTCTGGAACTAAGAGAGCTCTTAGACAACATTATTGGTGGCCAGGTATGGATGCTTCAGTGGAGAGATTTGTGGATGCTTGTGCTGTTTGTGTTCGTTCTGATAAGCATAACAAGGTTTCCACTGAGCCCATTGGTTTACAGGAAACTCCTAAGGGTCCTTGGCAGAAGGTGTCCATTGACTTTTCAGGTCCTTATGACATCTTAGGAAGACAACACAGATTTCTTATTGTGTTAATTGACAATTTTTCTAAATGGATTTACCACACTTTTGTGGAACATCCCAACACGGATGAAGTGATTATGTTTCTAGATAAAGTGTTTATTATTGAGGGTTTTCCTAGGATACTTATGTCTGATAATGGTGTCCAGTTTGTTTCATCTAAAATGGTTTCCTTTTTAAAAAAGTGTGGCATTAGAGCTGAGCGTGCTCCTTTATATTGTCCAAAAGCCAATGGTCAAGTGGAGAGGGCTAATAGGTTTGTCAAGGATGGTATTCAATGTGCTTTGGAGAGTAAGAAGAATGTGTTTGATTTTCTTAATGAGAAGATTCGGGCATATCATACCGTGCCGCATTCGGTGACGGGAGTTTCTCCCTTTTATTTGATGAGAGGAAGAGGGTGTTGTACTCTAGTTTCACCATCATTTGAATTAGATGTTCATAAAGATTTTGAGAAAACTGTTGATAAGGTGAAAGATTGTTTAGATGAGGCTGCATCTAAAAATAAGGTTTATCATGATGAAATACACAGGACCAAGTACAAGGACGTTAGTGTTGGTGATTGGGTACGCATAGTTAATCCTGGTCTGCCACGCAAAGGTGTGTCTAGATTTTCTGCTCCTGTGCAAGTAATTAATGTCTCTGAAACTGCTGTTCTTTTACATGAAAGAGGGTGGTGGAATAAGAGTTCTATAATTCTTCTTAAACCTGGGCAAGAAAAGTTGTTTAATGCACCTGACGCAGATGAGTCTTTTTGGGATGTAGGATCTTCCAACGATAAAGGTGCATGTGTTCCTAATCTTTCATACTCTGTTGATAGTACACATGTAGCTAGTACTTCTTCTGATAATACTTCCAAGTCATGTTTTGATGTGACTGTTTCTGATCCTCATAATATTTCTTCTTCTGAGGAGTTGATTCCTGAGGGGGTTTCTTTTGAGGCTCCTGTAAAAAGGATTGTGAAATTACCTAAAAAATTCGAAGATTTTGTTTTAAAATGATTTGTTTTTCTTTTGTTTTCTTTATTTGTTTTATTGGGTTTTATTTTTTAAAAAAAGAGGGGACATGTTGTGTGGTGTCTTTTTAATTAGTAGCTAGTTGGTTGGAATGCCCTGATGTCAGGAGCATGATGTAGGTCTGTTCCAGGTTGCTTAGTTACTGTAAAAGAATGTTTGTACTTCACTTCGTGTTCTGTACTGACCGGTGCTGGAGGGTCTCTGTTATCCGCACTGGTGGGTTTATTTATCTGCAACTTAAGAATAAAACTATTTTATTCAACTACGGTTTGGAACCCGTCTTTACACTATGGCAGAAGGATGAACCGACACTAGATGATGTGGTAGTCATCGCTAAAAGGATTGAACATTCAATAAAATGTGTAGATGTTATTAAGAAAAATGGTGATGTTAAAAGGAAAAGTTCAGTCCAAGCAATCAAAAGTAACATGAAAGAAGAGGTAGAACACAAAGAGGTCAAGAAGAGAGGAGTATTCAATGAGCCACAGAGTAAATTCAACTTGTCTCTAGTCAAATGCTTTGGCTGTGGGAAAATGGGTCACTTTGCTAATGATAAACGTCCCGGTTGGAAAGCCACCTGCACCAAATGTAAGAGGAAGGGACATTTATCCATAGCATGTAAAGGAAAAAATTATAAAGGCAAGATCAATGAAGTTGATTATGATGTGGGTGATGATTTTGTAACTTTTGAAGATGTAGACTGCGGTCAAATTCAACTTCAAGTCATACAAAATGGGGAAAGTAAAAATTGTCCGACGGATGAGATTCTTGTTGAAGGGAAACCAACTAGAGTCCTTTTTGATTCTGGGGCCAAAATCACCATAATATCAAAGGCATTCTATCTCAAAGAGATGAAACATAAAACTAAGGTTTTTCATCCAGACATTAGACCGTATGCCTATGGTGGTGAATCAATACACTTATTTGGCTATTTCTGGGGTCTAATAGATTACAAGAACAGGCTAACTAAAGCAAAAGTGTACATTTCTCAAAAGGGTGATAGCATACTAAGTTGGTTTCACCAAAAAGATTTGGGAGTGATATTAGATCCTAATTCCTCACCATCTATCGTTCTAAAAGAAAATTTCCAATCTAAGTCTATCTCAAGCATCCATCAAATTTCTGACAATGAATTCTCACACATGTTGAGAGAGAAATTCCCTAATGTTTTTTGTACTAATGTAAATGTATGTATGTGTCTTGTAAAGCGCACTGCTGCCCTGAGGCGTCGTGGCGCTGTAGACCACTGGGGAACCCGTCCTGGCTATCCCTGTGAGATGGTCACTCCTGGGTATCTCCAAGGTGAAACCAGGCATCCCCGGCGAATGTGGGGGGCCGTTGTGGAGATGAGGCAAGCTAATGCCCAGAGTTGCCGAGTGTGTTCCTGGTTAGAGTAGGTACCCAGGCGAGAATTATCGAGTCCGTTTTGACCCTGGTCCACGACCCTGCCGCGTCGGTAATTGAACCCTGGTCCCTGGCCAATTCTCTGCTTGCGGATCTGCCGCCTCTAACCAGTGAGCCACACCTCTAGGTTGTCTCAGAGGTTACGTTCACCACATTCGCTTGGTCAAGGATGCGAAACCTGTTTGTTGTAAAGTACGCAATGTCCCTGTTGCTGTTAGGGATAAGGTTAAAACTGAGTAGGTGAGACTTAAAGCAGAAGGGGTTATTGAGGAAGTTGAGGCAACGCAATGGGTTGCTCCGGTAGTGGCCGCACTTAAACCTGATGGCTCTATCCGTTTGTGTGTGGACCTCAGAGAATTGAATAAGAGTGTAATTGTTGATCGGTTTCCTTTACCAAAAATAGCTGACATGTTAATGTTGTTAAAAGGGGCAAGAGTGTTCAGCACACTAGATCTGAGATCAGCATATCATCAGATCAGATTAGATAAAGACTCAAAAGATCTGACTGCTTTTGTTACTCCTTATGGAACATACAGGTTTCTTAGGCTTCCGTTTGGTTTGGTATCAGCCGCGTCTGTGTTTCAGAGGGCTTTGGAGAATGTGTTGGAAGGCCTAAGCGGCGTCAGAATTTATCAGGATGACATATTGATCTTTGGAGTGGACAATAAGGAACATGATACGAGACTCTTAGAGGTGTTGAACAGACTTAATGATTTTAGATTGACTGTTAAGATTGACAAATGTAAATTTAGGAGAAATTCAATTGATTATCTTGGTCACACTATCTCGGAAGGTGGTGTATTACCGAAAGAGGGTTTGATCACCTCGATACAGAAAATGGCCTCTCCAACTAATAAGGAGGAATTGATGAGTTTTTTGGGTATGGCAGAATATTATAGTAAGTTTGTTCAAGATTTTGCCTCGTTGTGTGTGAATATGAGAGCTTTATTGCGCAAGGGTTGTGAGTTTGTTTGGAATGAGGCGTGTGAAAAGGAGTTTTGCTTTCTTAAAGAAAAGTTAAACTCAGCCCCCAAGTTAAGCAGCTTTGACCCAGACAAAAAAAAAAATCGATTCTAATAACTGATGCCAGTCTGAAAGGGCTGGGAGCAGTTCTTCTTCAAAGGACCGGTGGCAAGGATGACGTTATTCTATTTTTGTCAAGGAGTTTAAGGGGCGCAGAACAGAGATACTCCGTAGTGGAAAGAGAGGCTCTAGCAATTTACTGGTCTGTGAAGAAACTCAAGAACTTGCTGTGGGGTAGTGTTTTTGAAGTTAGGACAGATCACAAGCCGCTCTGCGAAATTTTCAAGAAAAAGGGCATTGATGCTGTCTCTAGTAGAATCACTAAATGGGTTGTAGGTTTACAAGACTATAATTTTGACATCAAGTATCTTCCTGGCGTAGAGAACAAAGTGGCTGATGCACTTTCTCGCCTTGTGCTTAAAGATGAAGTAGAGGATGAAAATGAGAATGAGCAAGATGCGGAATTAGTGTGTGTTATTGAAGAAAACATCGTTGACAAAGTAAGATGGGAGGAAGCTCTTCAGGCTGACGGTGATTTAAGGAAAGTTCTGGAGTGTATTAATGCAGGCTGGAGAGTTAAACCTAAAGGCAATGAGATCTTAGAGAGGTCATAACCCTAGTGCCTGCAAGGCCAAAAATAGGAAATCTTTTATATCCAATATTATAAGTGTTCCGAAGAAGGCACAGTTGCAGACGGAATTCCAAATTGTGTTGCTAAACTTAAGCACAAACGTTTTCATAAAAAGTACATTTAAATTTATCCAGCTCTCTAAAAATAGTTGCCACAGGTGTTATAAATAAAGTATATGCTTTACACATCGAAGTGAAAGCCAAGCATTTTTAAGTTGTGTTACAATGCGTTTGGTAAATTCCAGTGAACAGATATTATCCTGTGCTTGACAGTGAATGGGCCGTAAACCGTGTAAATTGTCCAAGATCACCATATGTTAGGCTCATGCAGAGACTAAAATGTATTTTTTTTTTTTTAAAGGCCAAAGCGCAGGTGCACCATTCAAAAAGAACATTTATCAAAGAAGAACATTTTAACGTCCATATCAGAGAAAGAGAAGTCTTGAATTTATTCTTTTTTTCCCTTTCTCTTATATTGTTTCTTTTTCATTTCACGTTGTTGAGATACAGCGTTCTGGGATTCCCTTGAAGGAAGCTTATCCCCATCCTTCTCGTCCATCCGTGCTGAAGACACGTCCCACTGAACCAGTGTTTACTATTACGTTCTAACCGTGTTATAGGTTGTTGATTACTAACGTTACTTGGCTATAATTATTACGGTGCTCGTAATGGGACATCCGTCTGGTCCACTTTGATTCTAGAACATTCTACGAGGGATTCACTTTTAATCTGTATAAACATATAGAGTGGCAGATCTGGATATTCTCAAAGTGGGATTTTTATTATCTAGTTATTGAGCGATTGCTATCTCTAATCAAACAGCGCCACAACCTAATACAATTTTTTATTGGATGGGGATAAGCTTCCTTCAAGGGAATCCCAGAACTAAAATATACTTCATGGAGAGAGTCTGACTCCACCTATTTTTATTGGTGGGAACTTTATTCCCTGAAGAAGTCCCTCAAGGGAACGAAACGAGTCGGCTGTTTTTGTGTGTTGAACGCTGTATCTCAACAACGTAAAAAGAAACAAAAGAGAAAGAAAAAAAAAGAATAAATTCAAGAATTCTCTTTCTCCGATATGGACGTTAAAATGTTCTTCCTTGATAAGTTATTTTTGAGTGGTGCACCTACGCTTTGGCTTTTGAATTGTTAAGTTCCTGTTGGAATAAGTACTGTGATGGTGGGTACTATACAGTGTGCACACAGATCCCACTGAATATAAAAAGGGATATTACGTAAGGAGTATAAAAACAGGTTAGGTGCTGTTAATTGGAAGGTTCCACTGTCAGGTTCTCTTTTTTTTTTTTTTTTTTTTTAAACTTTGTTCCTAAAAATGCAGTTTCACAGATTAAATGGACTCACCAAAGAAAAGGAATTTTGCAAAAACATGCCAATGTTTTGGGATACCTTTTCAGACGGTTATGTCTAAAATGAAATAGAAACAAGGGCACAAGCAGGCTCAATGGAAAATGTATGCTGCATTCCTCTTTCCTATAAAAACGCTCTCACTTTGAAGTCAGCCAAAAACAAAAGAAACACCAGGTTCTGCGAAAACACAGCAAATGTTACGAGATAAGAACAAGATTTAAAGGTCTGTTTATTACAGAAACGATTTCATGGAAGGATACTGAAAACACTGCTTTAGCATGGGAAGGTACAAATCCAACCTAGACAGCCTAAAGCAAATAAAGTCAGCAAATGGGAAGCCAGAAAACATAAGTTACAAACCAGGAAGCTAATCGCAAGCCATGGTTTGAATGCATTTCCAGGCCAACTTACTGAAAGGCCCCAAGATGTCTTGCATACCAGACAGCTGCGCAGTCTGGTAGGCGGCAAACTAAACAAGCATTTGCAATGCAATAGGTCTCACATTTGCGAGAGTTTGAGCTATTGGCATTGTAAATGACAATGCCTTTTATTAATGTGTTTTGAAAACATGCAAGCGGTGCATAAACACTTAAGTTGTACTTCTAGTCATTGCTTATCACAAGCAAGGCTGGCAGTAACCGATCCGCTTTTACTGCCAGACTTGCTTCTCGTAAGGCGTTTATGCACCGCTTGCAGGTTTTCAAAACATAAGTAAAAGGCACTGTTGTTTACAATGCCAATAGCTCAAGCTCTCACAAATGTGAGACCTATTGCAATGCAAAAGCTTGTTTGACTTGGAGAGAGTTGGGACCCTAAGACGTTTCCCTCAGCCTAAGTGGGGTGCAGAAAGACAACATCCCGCCAGAATAGCATACCTTACCATACCATCAACCAGAGGGTATAGAATAAGCTCAAATGTAGGTGAAATACCTTGTGTCATTCGGAGATCATATCTGGTGGCAACAGCACAAGAGAAGTGCCTGAAAGGTTCATCTGATCCTTTGGACTCCAGAGGCCAAGTGGACACCGACGCTGGACCTTAACTCTAGCCAGAACGTGAAGGCCTCTCCGTGAAGGTGGTGATACTAAGAGACAGGACCGGTCACCAGGAACTGGTCCGAGTGTAGTTCAAGGACCTCCATGTTTTGTTTAGAATGAAAGGAGATGCCTGTAGCATTGTTCCAGCCACAGGCGGAGGTCCCCGATTGAGATAACATTATCCGCTGGTTTACATAGTTTGCTCACTTTGTGGCACTTAGTGTGCGCACGTACATTAGTAAGTATAAAAACACTGGGGTGGTATCGCAGTGCCACGCACCCACATAGATGAAGTCCGTGGAGCACGTGCCTGGCAGACTCCCAGGGCACTTGGTTAATATGACCAACAGAGTTCCCAGTATCACACAGTGTGTGCTCAGTGTAACCAGGAATCATCTAGAATAACAAGAAGCCACAAAGCTCCGACTGTTTCTAAAGCATAATGGCTCTCTTGCTGGATACAATATGTCCTGGTCTGTACACAACTGTGATCCTTCCTCTCGCACTTCATGCAGAACTGGTGGTACAAGCCACTAAGGCATGAGACACCTAACCTCACACACAACACCAAACTCACTCCTCTCAGGCCACGCCTCCTAACAGCACCACCCCCGCCATGCACCATAAACTGAGTAGCTGCGTGCACGAGCATTTGAGGGTGAGGAAAGCTCTATACACCCCCTACAAGGTGGGACCTGTCCCCGCATATCCAAACCTAGCCCTTCTTGTTCAGTTGTAGGCAGTGTCGGATTGGGACCAAAAATAGGCCCGGGCAGCCCCAAAGAAGTGGCCCACATTTAAGGAGCACGACCTTTCACAAAACAGTGCTTGGTTAGTCTGTAGGTCTTAGAGGCGTTCAGTGTCTTGCAAAAGCGCTACAAAAACGATTAACCGAGAACTGGCACAGACTCTGAAAAATGCAGCTCTGTCAGAGTGATTGAGACACCCTAGAGGTCTTCCAGAAGAAGTGAGCCACCCCAGAGGAGTGTCAGAGGGATCGACACACCCCATGGGCCTGTAAGTGCAACGTATTGTTAAAAACATACAAATCTGCTTCTCTACTCCCCCAAGGCAAAAAGTCGCGCTATATAAAACTGCAAACAATAAATAAGGAGCACTAAGGCGTCCATAGCGAGAGGAGTGCACAGAGGCAGTAGGGAGCAGCTGGAGGGGCCTTGAACCGTGATGGAGGAGCGAAGGAACAGAGAAGGAAGGCTGGAGGGAGACCGAGACTTCAAAGAGACGTGTAAGGAGAGATGGGTACACAGGTTGGAAGGGGGGAGCAGAGCTCAGATGTACAGTTAGGAGTGCAGATGCAAAGAAAGAAATCGGTGGCACAAGATACTTCCGCAAAGAGTGTACAGGGGCCAATAGATGGACCCATAGGAGCAAAGAGATGGGGGTGGAGAGGCAGAGGGATCAGGATGCAGGGTAAACAGGAGTGGATGGACAGATGGAGCGCTGCAGTTGCAGAAAGAAGGCACGAGCAGGGGAAGCCTGCAGGGAATGCTCTGGGCGATGCACAAAACGTACAAGAGTGCAGGAGCCGAAAGTAGGGCGCTGGGCAAGTATCAAGGTTCAGGGCCAATGTGCAGGTGCAGCAATAGAAGGGGATGCAATACAAGTAGTGATTTAAATGGGCAAGTGTCCAGAGGTACTGAATATCCGCACTTTTTTAACTGGAGAGGGAGAGTACTTGCACTTCTCGCCATGGAGGAAATACTTTTAGTGGGAGTGTTCCGGCACTTCTCAGTGTTGCGAATTGACAACGCTGGAGACTTCAGGTAAGAGTAAGGCACTGACTTTATTGGACCCAGCAGCGTAACGGACAGCATGGAGGCAGAACTTTCATTGGGAGAGTGTTCGTGAGCTGTGTTAGAGGACAGACATGGTGAAAGACGTGGTCAGCGCTCTGCGAGAGAGAGGCTCGCAGAGACAGAGGGATGCCAAGCAAAGCTCATCCGGAGTAAAACTACGGGACAAAGACAGTCATAGGGAGAAAACACACTCCACCCCTCTATTGTAGTGAAGGAGAGGGGCTGAGGGGGACATTTTAATATAGCAGACGGGCACATACAAGTGTGTGAGGGTTAACGAGACATGGGTAAACCGTGTTTACTGTGTAAATGACACATGCACACCTCTGTAAGAGTGAAACACGCTCCCGCAGATCTCTTTGGAGGGTGGGAAGAGAAACAGATCGCGAAGAATTCTTGTCCAAGATCACTCTGCCGGTTTGACGGGCGCTGCGATCTCTTGGCCCAATTAAAACTATACCCGCGCCCCCAGTGCCCGGTCGTAACATCCGCAACCCCCCCCCCCCCCCCTCGTGAGTAACCCTATCTTCACCCATTGTACTTCCGCTCTGTTGACGTCCTGAGCACTTGTGAAACTAGCCCCGTCCCCCCGTGGCAACATCAGTAGCCCCAGTACTCCCCCCAGAGGAACCCCCCCCCCTCGCTTGTACTCACTGTGAGCCTCCTGAGCACCTATGACACTAGCCCCACCCCCTTGCCCGGTGATTACATCGGCCCCCCTCACCCTACCGAGGTCCTCCCCACCCCCTCGCCTGTACTCATTGTGCCGCTTTTATGCCGACCTCCTGAGTGCCATCCCTACTGTTAGCGGGCCTCTCGAGGAACAGGTCTGCTATATATTAGGCCTGGGCGGTAAATTCCGTTTCGCTTTCGGAATTTGGGTAATTCCGCGGAACGCGAAATTACCCAAATTCCGCAAGCGGAATTGCCCAAAATTCTGCATTCCGCGGCTTCGCGGAATTTTTTGCTAGTTTGCATTCGCAAAATGCGTGTTTGCAAGATATTTCCCCCCAGAGCACGCAAACAGTGATCGCGAACAGAAAAAAAGCATCGCGAACAAGCAATTCCACGTGTTCGGGGAATTTCTGCGTGTTCGCTGAGATTTTTTACTGTTTCGCAGAGCTTTGCGTAGCGAGACTATGCAAATTCCGCCCACCCCTACTATATATACACACAGGGAGGCTGCCAAACCGAGCGTGGTGTCCCCACGCTCGGTAGTAACAAGTGAAAAAAAAAAAAATAGAAAAATTTAAGAAGTCAAGTCTCAACCAAATCAAAGTGAAACAAAGAGGAATGAACAATAAAAAAACAACTAAAACAGCGAGAGAAACAAGAAATAAAACAATTAGAAAGTAATCAAGTAGGGTAACATCGGATTAAGGGCTCTGTAAAGAAACAACGAAAAGATGGAAATTATTAAAAGTATGTCTCGATAAAAGTAAAAGAAAGACACATGATGATTGAAATTAAGATGGGAGATAAAATAAAGCAAGTGGGTTGAGGCAGCGCCCATCCCCCTACCCTCACCACGGCACTGCTGGGGGTTAGAGGCCTGTTGGCTGGCAGGAGGGAGGGTCTCACACTCACCTCACTGATGGTAACGCCCCAGGCTCCCCTCCAGCTCCATGCTCAATCCTAGAGTGAGGGAGTTTTCGCCAGGGTTCCTCCTTCCACAAGTGTTTCCCACCTGCACCCCTGAGGCCAATAAGCCCCCACGGCCCGCAGAGACCTGGAGCACAATGTGCCTCTCAGCAGAACAAAGGAGGTGCTTCCAAATCTACCGGGCTCTACAGCAGCCCTTCCCCCAGCTGTCTTTTAACACACTCCCTCTCCACTCCCCACTCCCCCGCCTAGCTGCCCAAAGCAAAACTGCATATTAAGAATAAATCGGTGGACAGTGCATGCTGTATGGTTGTTCCCGGGAAGGACGACTTGGGAACCTGGAGTACACCGGGAGCAGGCTGAAAGAGCACGCAGGAGTGCACCAACTTGTTATGCTCACTTCTCCCGAAGTCCTTCCCCCTCCTTTCTCTCCATCCACGGAGAAGTGTTCTCTGTGGGAAAAATGTGAAAACAGGTTCTGCGGGGCCGGCAAGTGGCAAGCAGATGCCGTTTCTTTAAGCGATCTCGGAGTCAGACTTTGATTTAAATGGACTGTGGCTCGCAGGCCGTGGTCACAGAAGGCCGCCATTGTCAAACTAAAAGCACACTGAATAACGAGGCTTGGCCAAAGGGAGATGGCAACAGGAACACGCTGCGCCGCCTGGGGTCCCAGGACGAGGTAAGAGAGCCCACCCGAGGCACATTTTAAACAAGCTGTCGTCATTGTGATAAATATAGTGCGTCCCGGCTAATGAAGGAGACTAACGCCGCAAGTGAAAGATCCAGTCTGGGTGGGCGGGGCCAAAAGTGGACAGGGCGGTAACAAGGAGGGACTAAGAAGCCTCCTTTTCAATCATGAGCCAGTGTTTAGCATGGAGGATGACGCCAGGGAATCAAAAAGATGGGCGGGGCTTCAAGTGCCCTTCTGAAAGTGTATTGATCACAATAAGCCTCGCAGAGCGAGGAGCGCCTGCGCGCTCCAGCGCTAGGTCTGCGAGACCTAAAGATGGTCATCTGGTTCTGGGTGAGAGCAAGACATAGTACCAGTAAAATGGAGCAGAACACTTCCAAGTGAGGCACTCCATAAGATAAAGTCAAAGTTCAATTGCACACAAGAGTTTGCACACATGGAGATCAGGTTGAAGGAGAAACGCCGTAAGAGACACCATATGAAAGGATGCAGATATGGCTCGTGTGAGGAAAGCATGTGATATTTTGATGGGGGGGCGGCAAAACTCCAGACTAGGGTGGAATGAGGAGTTAAAGCCCAAGAAGGGGGCAGGGCTATGAACAGCAAACGAGGATAGTGTGTGAAGGAAGTTATGGCTGAACAAATATCAAATTAGAACTGAGGCCACCTCGCAGTCAAATCAAAGGGGGCTAAACACAGCGCCAATTCAAAGGGCGCTGCGGAATAAGAGAAAACACAGTGTACTGTAGAGACGTTGTTCAGTGTTGCAGCACTTTCCACGTAAGAAACATTAGGTCATTCTTTAAATTCTAGTATTGTGACGAGTGTGCCTTTAACCTGGTAATTATATGTTCTTGATCAATAATAAAAGTTTTGAAGATCCAAACAGAAAGAAAAATCGCTTTCGTACAGATGCTGGTGTTGCATGTACATATATTTCATACATAGTATTTACAGACTGTCCTGCATTGTTTCATACCAAGTTCTTGCAGCCGTATCCTCCATAATCAAGAACCATTTTAATTTGAGAAAGCGAATGGGAGAAAGTAAGGGGGGGGGGGGAGATCTATAACTAGGAGCAAGACAGAAGTGAGAAGCGGGAGGGAACATAAGTAAACATTCAATGTAGTTTCCTCCAACAAGAGTCACTTGTATTGCAATCAGTGTTTTTTCCATAGGTTGGTACGGGGAATGGCATCGGTTCGTATTGACTATCACAATAACTAATGGGAGTTTAGCATCTTTATTTAGTCCCCGGTCCGACCTTCAGAGAACTTCAGCGACTCCCAGTAGCGTTAAGAACGCACTTCAAGCTAATTTGCACAGAGCCCCAGGTCTCCAAATACTTACAGATCCGTTACCTGTAGTATATCGTTAATCGCAACCTAGGCACTAGCAAGTCAACTAGTCTGTCTGCTCAACTCCGGAATACATTATGTGCCCAGATTTCATAAGCCTACTCAATGCTAACATTTTTTTTTAATGGCCTACTCAACGTTTCCCATGCACACTCGGCAAACCTTCTGGGAGCTAACTACTCTCTCCACGGGGCTCCAAAGAGATCAAACGAACACATGTATCTGTGAACCGAGTAACTGCAGACGGAGAAGCCAACAAAATAGCCACTGTACGTCTCCACTGAGGAAAGAGACAAGGCGACCTAATAACTTCCTGACTCCCCTTAACAGTACTACCAAGTAGCTACTGTCGCAAGGTGGGTATGAAGACGAAATAAATAATAAAGGCGGCGGAAGCATTCGGAAAGAACAAATATGTTAGAGATCCCGTCGGGTGAAAACAGCGATAAAAAAGGAAGGCATGGTATACATTTTCAGAGACGTGCAACGTAAGGAGTCTGATGGCGAGGTTAATTGGTGTTGAAAGGTGCACAAAAGGCATATGGACTTGGTCATACCCTAGCTACTAAGGCACAATGACTACGCCCTGCCACCTGCATGATTGTAGGAGGACCACGTCACTGTACACGAGAAAAACACTCACCTTCCTTAAGCTTCCCTTCCCACAGTTAAGTGCGCACACTGGGACTGTTCCTATATTCTAGACACACGAGGTCCGCCTCTCGCTGCTGATTACAGTAGTACGTGTGGAAACGTAAACCGCCTGCGACCGGAAAGGAGACGCACGTCAGGGTATCAGTCTAGGAAAACGAGTCGGACATGTTGAAAGGGTAAAGGTCCTATTAACCCAGTGCACCAAGCCCAAATGAGAATGCTAGCTAGTCTTTTATGGTTCACTTATAACATAGGAGAGTAAATGACACTGCGTCTTTGTTTTATACACACTTAACTCCCTTTGGGGTATGAATCTAATGTAAGCAAGTACCTTAATCTCGGGAAGTGATAAAATGGTGTCGTTTTTCCAAAAGGATTACTTTGGTTGAAAAGGCAATATAATAAGGTTGCTGTGCAAAACTGTGTATGTGTGGCGGCTAGCTTTCAGAATGCATCCATATGCCCAAACAGAAGAGAACAAACATTGCCAACGGCAATAGGTCTCAGCAAGCCGAGATATTGGGTTGTCACTGTCTTTCATCTATGTTTATTAGCGAGCAACGCAAGTGGGGGGGGGCAAGTAGTCAAGCAACACGGCGGGGGCGGGAGAAGGGGGGTCGCGCATGCGAGTCAAGCAACACAAAGGAGGAGGGGGTATGAATTTACAAAACACAGATTGGGAGGTTGGAGAGAAGGTAAACAAGCAAAATAAGGGGCGAGACAAGCAACACAACACAGAAGTGAAAAGCAGCTGGTATCTAAAAGCCCGTGCACGATCTGAGCCCTGAAATTAAGAACGAGTGAACAGAGACATTGAAAGAAGGGGGAGGCGGACTTCGGGGGGACACCTGAATGACAGACTGCACATAACGGTTCATCCCTCAACCACTATCGATAAATGCCAATAGACCCGATCTTGCAATAGAAGTCAAAGGAGGAAATCCATTCTCCCGATTATTATTTTTTAATCTCCAACACTTTTCCCTTAAAATGTTTTGGCATGTATGCACTAATCAAGAGTCACATTATCCAGGGCTTTAAGTGGGCCGGGTCTGTCCGGGTCTCAGCACCGGCAGTTATTTTCAGGGGGCCTCGAAACGGGTCTCTATCGGGCTCTATTTTTGGACCTCGCAGAGGTAGTCCGTTTTCTTTTTTTTTTCTTGGACCGCAGTGAGAGCATGCTCATCGATGTGCCTTATCGGCTTTTTGATCTCGGCTGTGATGTGAAACCTCTTGCCGAGTTGCTTAGGGTCTGTGTTTTGGTATTACTTGCAGCGTGGCAGCCCCTGCATAAGATAACATGACACCTGTGATTCGGCAGCCGCTGCAGTTTGTTGTCTCTCGCATAGGAGAACTTGGCCTGAAAGGCAGGATTCGGTTGGTTCCCGGTCAGGTTAGGGTTTGAGTCTCCGCAGCTTCACTGACAGGCACGGTGTCGGAGGGTACGAATGAAACCCTCCCAGCCCCTGGCCCCGCTTCTCGCCCCAGGAGTCCGGGTTTGTAGCTAACATCAGAGTATTTCCGCTACAACGTGGTTTTCTCCGGTCAGGAGGACGACGCACTAGCTGGTGAATCTTAACGCAGCGAACAGAGACGATTGTAGCCCCCCTCACCCCAGCCATCACTTGTGCGTCCACCAGACGTACCATCTGTGCAAAAATAAGACTACGTCGACGTTTTAAAAAATATATATATATACGTGGCTATTAGCTAGCTGGTGCAAACTCTTTTTATCATGACAGCTTTCTCAAGAATCCACAATACGGTTGCAGCTTGCACGTGCGGTGCGTCTTCATTGATCCCGCGTGCACTTGGGGCAGGGCCGGTTCTATGATTTGCGGGGCCCTGGGACAAAAGGGAATGTGCGAGGCCCCTTAAGTGACCCCTTGCAAGGAAACCATTCAGAGACACTGCGGGAGGCCCATTGTACAGTATTTTAGTGCCCCCACAGTTTTAACTTTCAGCCCACAAGCAATTCTCTCACCTTCAGCCTGATGGGTGTAAGAATTGCTTGTGGGCTGAGAGTTAACACTGTGGGGGCGCTAAAATCCTGTACAATGGGCCTCCCACAGTGTCTGAATGGTCTCCTTGCAATTGGGACAAAAGGAAGCATCTCCCTCCCCTAGGCGTCCAGACACCATCCCTGAGTGGCCAGGGGGAAGGGACTCCTCCCATGGACTCTAATTGCAAGGAGACAGGGAAACAACAGGGCACACGATCGGTGCGGGGCCCCATGCTGGTAGGTTGAGTGCGAGGCCCTGGGCAGCTGCCCATGCCTAGCGCCGGCCCTGTGGGAGACAGAAAGCAGGCAGCGGGCAGCCCACTGTGGCTCCTCCGGGTACACGTCGCAGTCCAGCTTCAATTATACTATTATGAAAAACGAATAGTGCGAGGCGATTATCAAGCTTTGTTAATTAGGTGATTATGGGGAAGAGAAACGGTGGTACGGATCACATAAGAACGCAGTATATCGGATTTTATAAAGTAAATATTGCCTAACCTGCTTATTTTAATTATTATTGTTCCATTACCACTGCTATTATTAATATTATCATCATTGCAAATAATAATATTTGTTGATAACGATGAAAACAAAATTGCAATAAAAAGTTATTTTTATTGCAATTTTGTTTTCATCGTTATCAATAAAAGAATGATAATGTAATAGTACTGATGTAAATAAATAAGCATAGTTTTTATGTTGATTCTGCATGGCGAGTAAAGTAGGGCGTGCTCTAATCCGTGTTTACAGGCCCAGCTGGGTTGTGGTAGATGTGATTCGAGGTGTACACCAGGCTGTACTGAAGTAAATGTTCTTCGACAACCTGTGTCACAATTCTACCTGCATTGAGGTCAGGCGGAATATATTGTGTCATGTCTATGTTTGTGTATACTGCAGTTGTTCTCTGAGGAGTCCTAGAGTTATCTCTATTTAGACCACGCCCCTACTTAGGCCACACCCCTTTGAGGTTTGCCCCACCCCTTTTAGAGCACCCCCAGTTTTTTTTTCCCACTTAAAGCCCTGACATTATCTGCACAAATGAAACCAGTACAGGAAATTACAATAACACGCAAATTCTCCTGAAAATCCAGTCTACCGCAACTGTCACGTGCCATGATCCGGATTAACTTTAACAGGCTCAAGCTCTTTGCTGCCTTTAGTGTGATCCTGAGCAAGTCTGCGTTAATCTGTGATATGTCCAATCCAATCACTTTGCTTTAGCAGCGAAAGGTGTCTTGGACCTCAGTTTGTACTATCTGAGCCCCTGTTGAGATAGCAGCTGAGACCAGAGTTTTGTATCAAGAGTTTTAAATTGCCAGATCTCATCAGGCCTGGACCCTTAGTCAGCCCTGCCAAGTTTCCCAGATGCCTAGCTGCCAAGGTTTCAGATTGTCTATTTGTGACATTTTCACAATTTCAGTGTAATTATGAGTGACATTCAATGACTATGAGTGACACTTTCTCACATGCAAATATCAAGCAATGAAGACAAAGGAAACATAGAAATATCAGAAAGTACACTAATATGAGCAACTAGAAACTCTAATAAGAGCTTAAAAGTGCTGCAAACCACCAGAAATGGAAGGGCACTAGTCGAATGCCCTTTGAACGTGATAGTACTGTTAAACAAGGCTAAGTTGGGCACCTGTGTGTGTTGTGAGGCAGGGCAGCAGAAAATCAATTAAAACAGACCCTGCCTTAGCCAGCCTATGCCGACAGGTCCACATGGCTTGCTCCTTTCTGGTAATCAATTAAGTGTAGAGCTGAGCATCTGCAGTCTGGACTCCAGGCCGCTCTCTGTCCCACGGAGGATTAATAATTAATATTTCATTTGCACAAATGCATATAAATAATCCCAACTAAACTCCCGTAAAGATCTGCACTAAAATGCATAGAAGTCCTTAATATGTGAATAACTGGCTGTAATGGATACACTACAAGGCAACACAATAATTATTTCTTCCTTTTTGAATAATAGCCAATGTCAAAGTAATGACGTGCACTATAACCAGCTTTTTGATTTAAGATTCAGTGTGAGCATCACTGTCATGACATATTCGTGATAAAATGCATGATTTGCGAACCTAGCTTAATTGTAAAGGTGTTCACATCACTTATTTCCAATCTTGGGCTACAAAGAAATTAATCTACTGTGCAATATAATGTTCTTCGTAGAGATGACTGAAGATATAGGACACTCTATCTTTATCTTGAAACGTATCATGTAACTGTTCTTTAGGGATTTATTTTTCTGATATAGCAAGTGGGAAGAAAAGACTCAAAGCTAAAACAGGAAAATCTGAATTCTGTATCCTTCCCAATGATTTGTTGTTTTGATTTCTGCTCGATCCATTGATGTACCGTTGCTAATGTGTTGATATATATGTGTTCTAATCGAGCTTTGCGTTTAACCATACGGACATCCAAGCTATTGTTTTGCTTTCTGTGTGTAAATCATACTAACCAATAGTACAGTTTTAGTCACTAACGTGCTTACTTATCTGTAAAATACTCCTCGAAAGGTTTGACGTATTCAACGCTAGTATTGTGATTTTATAAAATTAGTATGTTTGTTTATCTTTTTGGGCCGAGTATGTAAGCAAACTGGATGTGAGAGGCCCGTGTACATGGATCTCTTCTCAGCTGCTTAATAATTTTATGGCAAGACCGGAGGCTCATATTATGCTTTTCTTATCTTGCTTTTATAAATAGCAGCCAAGATAAACACATACAAAACTACAGTTCCCAGCGGGCCAAGCAAAGAATTGGCCAATGGGAAACAAAAGCAGGAACAATAACAACCAATGAATGCTCGTCTTAGGGGATAACGTAAGGTCAGACTGCGAACAGCCCTCTTTTCTTCGGCGAGCAGGTTAAGAAGAGTTCATAAAGAGAGGAACAAAAGTAAAAACAATGCATAGCCAAAGTCCAAGTAAACAAATCTTGAGCGAAGTCCATCAAGGCAATCCTTAGAATGATAGGAACGTCAGGATCCTCAGAACCGGAGGGAACATCACAAACAGGACATCATCCGAACGAGGACACTGGAGAGTATCATGAGGAAGCTGGCGGCAAAGCTGGAGTCCCTGCAGGGAGGGAACAAACACAAGTTAGAAGTGTTGTGGAGGGATAATACTAGCCTCCATGTCTTTAATAAAATTAAGACTTTCCGTCATAACTTATTAGGAAAATCTACATTTTATGGCAAGACCGGAGGCTCATATTATGCTTGTTCAAAGCATATCAATAACAGAAGAAACAGCAGAAATCACAGTTCTACAATAAAAAATACGAAAAACTTTATCATTAGACCAATTCGCTGATCTCAGCGGTACCACAGTCGGTTCAGTCACTCTCAGCTGGCCACTTCCTGTGTGGGGTGACGGGTTGGTACCGGTGGGATGATATATTTTTTGATGAATAATAGCGGCAAGCTGCCTGTGCCGCTATATTGCTAGCAACCAAAGGTCTTGAACTGCCGCTAGCTCAGCATGTGATGCGCGCCGGTGGCAGGACGTCATGCCGCCTATTGAAGAGACTAGAGTGTGTCTGACAAAACAGTACTGACCTCACCCCCTCAGTGACAAAGATTCCTCCTAGCCGTTGGACGCACTGACTTCTGACGTCAGTCGCAGTAAATCTTGTTAAATTGTTAGGAGAGCCTGCTAGCAGCCTGAGCCAAGCCCCAAGCCTGCTGGGAGCAGCGACAAATACTGAAATCTGAGTGGCAGAGTGCAGCGCGCACTCTGCCACTCAGATTTCAGTATTTGGTGCCTAAGCAGTGCTCGCCTTGACAAGTCAGGCTCAGGCAACGCTATAATGCGTGAATTTGCATTTCAGTGCGGTGATGCGGAACACCACACTGAAATGCATTAGAGTCACACCTGATGCGTGATAGTTGGCAGGCCTGTGAGTGACATTCAACAATTATGAGTGACACTTTCTCACAAGCAAAAATCAAGCAAGGAAGACGAGGGAAATATATATATCAGAAATTACAGCCTTTTCAGCAACGAGAAACTCTACGAAGATCTTAAAACTATTACAAAGCACCAGAAGTGGAAGGGCACTATCTGACATGAAACACAGACTGCATTGCTGCCACGTTTTAAGAGTGCTTATGTGTGACATTTTCAAGGTTTCAGGGTACTTATATGAATGACATTCAACTACTAAATGTATGACACTAAGAGTGACTCTTTTTTTCAAGCAAAATCAACAAATTAAGTACATGGAAACAGATAAACATAAGAAATTATACTCATTTGAGCAAGGACAAGCTATGAAAAGAACTTGAAACTACTGTAAAACACCTGATCCTACTATAAAACAATTGAATACCCACAATCTACTCACATCTTACATGATTTTACGGATGTATGTCGTTACAACGCACACTTTTACAACACATGCACTTACAACGCATTTTTTACAACGCAACATCCATTACAACGCATTCCATTACATAGCATGACACTACAACGCATTTTTAAAAACTACCTTTACAACGCATTCCATTACATCGCATACTACCTTTACAACGCATACCATTACAACGCATAATATTAAATTGCATTTAAGGTAAGTATTAGATAGTATAGGGGTAAAAATTACTTTTCTAACTCCAGGGGGTGCAACAGTAGGGTAAGTGTTGGATAGTATAGGGGTAAAAATTACTATTCTAACTCCAGGGGGTGCAACAGTAGGGAAAGTGTTGGATAGTATAGGGGTAAAAATTACTATTCTAACTCCAGGGGGTGCAACAGTAGGGTAAGTGTTGGATAGTATAGGGGTAAAAATTACTATTCTAACTCCAGGGGGTGCAACAGTAGGGTAAGTGTTGGATAGTATAGGGGTAAAAATTACTATTCTAACTCCAGGGGGTGCAACAGTAGGGTAAGTGTTGGATAGTATAGGGGTAAAAATTACTATTCTAACTCCAGGGGGTGCAACAGTAGGGTACGTGTTGGATAGTATAGGGGTAAAAATTACTATTCTAACTCCAGGGGGTGCAACAGTAGGGTAAGTGTTGGATAGTATGGGGTAAAAATTACTATTCTAACTCCAGGGGGTGCAACAGTAGGGTAAGTGTTGGATAGTATAGGGGTAAAAATTACTATTCTAACTCCAGGGGGTGCAACAGTAGGGAAAGTGTTGGATAGTATAGGGGTAAAAATTACTATTCTAACTCCAGGGGGTGCAACAGTAGGGAAAGTGTTGGATAGTATAGGGGTAAAAATTACTATTCTAACTCCAGGGGGTGCAACAGTAGGGTAAGTGTTGGATAGTGTAGTGTAATATTATGCGTTGTAATGGTATGCGTTGTAAAGGTAGTATGCGATGTAATGGAATGCGTTGTAAAGGTAGTTTAAAAAAATGCGTTGTAGTGTCATGCTATGTAATGGAATGCGTTGTAATGGATGTTGCGTTGTAAAAAATGCGTTGTAAGTGTAGTGTGTTGTAAAAGTTGCGTTGTAAATGTAGTTCCCCTGATTTTACACTTGTTGAGATCATTACTGCTTCTTGCAGAGCCACAAACAAATTGCATTTGACAGTGTAAAATCGCCAGATCATGTTTGGCTATGGAACACCTTATCGCACTTAGTTGAGCAATCCAACTCCTTTTCTTATTGTAATCTGAACCTTATTGTGTGCTCTCTTCCTAAACACAAATATCACTGCACTGATTCTAGTGCTTGCTCCGTAGTGTAACAGGCCACTTACCAACGTGAAAATCCTGCCTGGGGCTGTAGTTTCTAAGCTGCAGTGGGAACTCACTGCTGACAGCTGGTTTTCTCAGAGCTGCTCACAGAGAGTGTGGTGCTCAAGTCCATGGGGCAGTCCATATATCACAGTGCTATGACCGGGGCAGAAAGGGCAAATGCTGTCAGCAGCAGAACATAAGTTGCAGTGTGCGCCGGTGGGCGTCTTAAAAAAAATAGCGCTCACCGTAACAGGAAACAAGTGGAGTACTTTATATTGCATAGGCCCTGCCAGAGTCCCAGCAATGAATGTCTTCCTGGGGGCCCAGCAGGACTTGTAAAAAAATATCGGATCCTGTCTGGAATTAGTCACGCGCCATCCACTGACGGAGCCAGCCAGGCTTTGGAGGAATGAGTGCATTGAAAGAAGCCTGCCCTGACAAAAATGAGTATTATTTATATCCTAACAGTTACCGTCCGCCTATGCTGGCACGAGTTATCATAAAGAGGAAGCGAAGGCCGAGTCTCAGGGCCCATCAATATGTAGAATAGCTTCAGTCGGTAATAGCAGGGGCATTAAGAGGGGGCCTAGTGAGAAACAGAAGTCAGACCAGGAGCTCCCTGCCTGGCAACCAGAACTTCAGGGGAAAGCAAGCCCCATCAAGTCTCAACAGCGGGCCAATCCGCACCAGACGCGGTGCACTGAAGGAGGCATATCCTGAAGCGCCTGCGAGTAGACAGCAGAGCCGCCTGCCTCTGCAGCCCTGGGGCAGAGTATCAGTGCGGTATAAGTGATGGAGATGCAGCCGGGGTACGCAGCACGCACTGGAGATCCCTCGGGGCCAGCGGCATGGGCTGATGCCATTGGCAGCGGAGAGTGGCCACGCACTAAAGTGATATTAAAAGCTATAAAACAGAGAGTTATTACGAGCGTGCTACACTCACAGGGATTGGTAAAAGATAACAGGCTCACCAGAGTCTGAGGATTTCTGTGGTAGGTTGGTGGTCTAGTAGAGGTCATGCACGCCTCACATTTGCATTTGCTGCGACGTCTTGCACACTCGTCCCTCAGCCGGGTGACGTCAGGCGTGGCTGTAGTCGTCACTGAGTGGCTCAGCCGGGCCGCGGGTGGGCATTTTCCAGCAGACTATTAAGATACATTGTAGAAGCAGTGCACAACTTGATCAAATGTTTACTGAGCTTGTGCTCATGCTTTTGCAGCACCCGGGTCGGCAAGTCTGCGGGCAGCAGCAAAGCCGGCGCAGGTGTGACTGCCGCGTACGCTAGCAGCCTGGCGTGACCAGTTACTCAGTGCTGGTACTGGTAGCTGAGAGTCAGTAGTGGGGCATTAAAATGTGTGAAAATGCATTTCAGTGCGTTGATACGGAACACCACACTGAAATGCGTTAGAGTCACGCCTTATGCGTGATACTTGGCAGGCCTTCAGATCCATGCATGATGTGCTGCTCTAGTCCAGGTTTTTTCTTTGAATTCTTGGATTTTTTTGTCTTATTTATTGCATTATAAAACAGGACTACAAGACCCTCAATTCAAAGACAAAAACTGAACTGGAGCAATCATATCACACATGGACCTGCGAAACTTGGTAGCTATGCTTATTTGATCCCTTGACCTCCAGCTTCTATGTAAACAAAGGGGGCCACAATCTATATAAAGTTCCTGTTGTACCCCTGAAGCCCGTGCTGCAAAGTATGTTCCTGGGTAGTTACCTGGTGGAGGGCTATGCTGAGTAAGACCCGGCCTAGGAAGTCTGGTAGAACCTGAAATCTAGTGTCCAGTCAGTTCAAAGCAATCACACCATAGCAACAACACCCAGAGAGCACCAAGAGGAAACATTGATGTGGCGGAGCTGAAAACTTTGCTCTAATGACGTAAACCGCATGTTGTGTTTTTTCCTTGTTTTGTCTGATGTACACCAAGCTGTCCCATCGCACCGAACCAGGAACGGATTAACTTGCAGACATATGCACATTGACTGTGTAGTAGCGCAAGTTAGGCTCCACCCTTACACGGCACAGAAGCACAAGATTTACTTGCACTTAGCACTATATACTGTGTGTGCCTCAACTTTATTAACATGAAGTGAAGCACTCAAATGTACTTCTGAAGTGTATTAACTGTAGAAAACTAGACTTATGAGCGTGTGCATATTAATGTTTGGCTTAATCATGAAACATGTAGTTCTCACACAGCTGTGGCTCCTCCGCCATGGCGAAGGCATATCGCCCCACCTGCCAGCGATACTAGACCCTTTTTTATTATCGTTTTATTTTTTCTCTTGGAGCCGAGACTTGGGGCCGGGGCCAGGGTGATGACAGGCTGGTGGAGGAGTGTTGGGCACTTCTATTCAGTGCGTCTCAGGCCGGCCAAACCATCATGCGCTCTGAAGCTCTATCCAACCCCAGCTGCATTGCCGGGTTGGGGAGAGCTGGCATAGGCTCCCAGTCTAACTGGGAGCGCAAATCATCGGCACTCAGGCCAATCCTGATGCTGCTTTCAGCAGCATGAAAGCAGCGTCCAGTCAGGGAGCCTGGGCCTGCAGAAGAGAGGGGCTCTTCGTTGTATTTATTTTATGTCTGTCAGCCTCCCCGTTCCTCTCCGCCACTCCTCCATTCAGTCCACACACCGGCCGCTACTGTTCTGACGTATTTCATGTTTCAGGTTGTATTGCATTCATTGAATGTGCATTTCATATGTAACCATGAACACGTTTATTTTTGTTGCATTTATTTTGAAGTTATACTTGTACATATAATCATGTGTTTGAAGTGGACATTACAAATGTTTAACCAACACTAGCATAACTAGGCCTTTATTTCTTAACATGACATGTGTTTTGCTTGCTCTGCATGCTCCCTTCCATTGCAGGTGTGTTTTCGTGATCTCAAAGCTAGTAAAAGGAGTATTATGTATTAGAGATAGTGAGGCTGGAGAAAAGAAATCTTGGCAAGAACGGGACGATATAATGAGCAAAAGAAGCCTCCTAGTCATCGTGTATCAGGAATGGAGGGAAACTCAAGGTTGCCGAGGCTATCTAAGTTCTGTGGGATGGTAAAGTCTGGAGACAATTGTACCTGTGGAGTTGAACTTGTACCTCTGGAGTTGAACACCATTGGTCCTTGGAGGGGTGGTGCGAGATATGGCTGATGATGAAGTATCTGTGTGTTTTAATTAGTGTTCATACTGTTAGACGTTAGGAGAGATCCTTTCAGACTTAGAGAGGTACAAACCTCTCTTTTTCCCTTTTATTTTTGCATGAGTGTGGTTTTATGCTGACAGTATTTCCCTGTTTTAAAAGACTTCTACTGAAGTTCTTGCCATGCTATCACCTTCCTGTATTTCTAAATTCCTCTGAGACCTTTTATTTCAAATCATCCTCATGCTTGATTAAGAGCCTTACTAGACCCCGAGTATCCTGTCCCTACTAATCTGGAACCTAGTTATCCCTTTATTGTAATCCTTGCACATTGAGTGACAGAGGAGGCTTTCAGAGAAAGCACACTGACCTCCTGGAGCCATGGTTTGGATTGAAGAGTCTAATGAGCCCTCATTGGGATATCGAGACCCGGATATCTGGGCGCACCATCGGAACGCAAGGTGTGCAACCAAATGCCCAGACCTGAAGGATGACAATCTAGTTGTGCTGTGTTTTATAATTAAAAAAAATAAGGAGCCTACTTGGCCTTGGAGAGAACAGGGGTTCTGAGGCCAGAGTACTCAGGGCCCAAGCTGGG
Organism: Triturus cristatus; assembly: GCF_964204655.1. Lineage (NCBI taxonomy): Eukaryota > Metazoa > Chordata > Amphibia > Caudata > Salamandridae > Triturus > Triturus cristatus. The sequence goes on along the minus strand of NC_140585.1, from coordinate 805,520,292 downwards.
TATCAGGCAAGGGGCTGTGGGGGTAGGGGGAGTGGCTGACACAGCTCAGATTTAGGACCCAGTCAGAACTTCTGACCCAAACAAGCAGGGGAGATCCTCTGGCCTTCAGGAACCTGTCCCGGGCACTTTGGGACACAGGGGGCCAGAGAAGGGAGCCCAGGGCCATAGGGCTTCCACCTCTGGGCCAGCAGGACTGCTGATTCAGTGCCCAGTCAGAGCTTCTGAACCCAATCAATCAGAGTACAGTGCTGGCTCAACTGCCCCTAGCAGCCCACCCTGCATGCGGATATCAGCTTTGCATCCCTGTCTGCTCTCTGGGAATCAGGGTCAGCGGAAAGGCCTATCTGACAGGACTGGAAGGCATCCACAGACACAGGCCTGTGGGAACCTAAGTCAGGACTGCCCAGGCCCCTGCAGCACCAGGGGAGAAAGACTAGAGGACGATTGGGTCCCTCATACCTTGTTCCTAATAATTTGTATAATCCATGCACACCGGTGAATGGGAGCCATCGGAGCAAACACATCCGACCTCCTGGAGTCCTAGCAGGGCTTGGAAAGTCAAATGAGCTGTCCTCAGAACTTCCAAGTCAGTCCAGCCATCAAGATCATGGTGCAGTGATAGCTAAACCACCCAGAGCAGGCCGCCCTACTCAGGGATATCCCCTTCGCATTCTTGCCTGCTCTCTGGGAAGCAGGGCTCAGAGGAAAGGCCCATCAACAGGCCAGGAATAAAGCCACAGACCCAGGCCTTTGCAGCACCAGGGGAGAAAGACCATTGGACAATTGGGTCCCTCATGCCTTGTCTCTAATAATACGGAGGAAGGCTGCCTGCCTTTCTTGTAATCCATGACCACCGAGTGAAAAGGAGCCATCGGGGCGAACACATCGACCTCCAAGAGACCTGGCTGTGCTTGGAGAGTCAAATGAGCCATCTTCGGGACTTCCAGGTCAGCCTAGCCATCATGGCCAGAGAAGATAGCTAAGGGATGGGGGCTTTCACCTCACCCCCCCAGGCCAGCCGTAACTCTGATCCAGAGCCTGGTCAGAGCTTCTTATCCTGAGCAAGCAACGGAGGCCTCTCCTGGCCTGCGGGTCCCCGTCACAGACTCCAAGTGACACAGCGGGCCATGGAACAGACCCTAGGGTTAGGAGCTTCCACCCACAGGCCCACCGGGGCTCTGGCCCGGGGCCTGCAGTGGCGTAACGAAACTTGAGGGGGCCTCTTTCCCTCTGCCTCTTTCTCATGACCTCACCCCTCTCTCTATCACATTCTGTGGCTACTTGTATAGTTGTGACTCCTGACCCCCTCTCTCTACCCCAGTTCTCTCTACCTCATTACTCTTGCTGTACCTCATTAGTCTTTTTCCATCTGAACACCCGGTATCTCTTCTCCATCTACTTCACTCCTCACACAACACTTCCCACATAAGATCACAAAGCAAAGAAAATACACTGTCTGACCACACCCTATACGGCGTAGCCTGCAGCTCTTGTAGGTAATTGTTTCAGTGGCCCAATTAGGGGTAGAGAATGCTGCAATGCAATAAAACACAATAATTATCATTTGTGCATCACCAAAATTTGTTTTGAACCAATTAAAATCTTTGTTTCAACCACACTTCAGAATTACAAAACAAAATGTACTTTATGTGTCCTTTCATAACTGCATATATGTTGCAAAACATTTGTACAGTTCATTCATAGGTATTTACATTTTGTTGTGTCATAGAAAAAAATTACATCCTACATTTTTCATTTTGCACTCCCTGTACTCCAGCTAGATTATCACTGTGAGAAGTTGCCTGGTATATGCTGTCCACTTATTAAAGTGGGCACCTTGCACCGGTCCAAACAACCCTTATGGTGATTTAAGAGGTCAAAGATAACCTTAGAAAGCTATCCAAGTGTTAGCTCTGGAGAGTAGCCTTCAGGCTTAGTCTTGAAGGAATGTTAAGCAGCTTGTTTTACCAGAATGCAACCTTATAGTATTGATTGAATGAAAGGAGAACCACACAGTAGTTATACAAATATGTATATATTGATATAACACTCTCTAGATCAGCACAGTATCTTCTACTCGAGGATACTCACAAAGCACGCAATACTTAAGCACAGACATGATAGTAAATAGTACTAATACACAGTGGGCCCCAGGGGGGGACCAAACCAAATACTAAAATAGTGGTATAAGAACCACGACTCGAGTCAAGACAGTGTCTAGAGAACATAGAATCCCTGGGACCCCAAGGAACCACCCAAGGTGAGTAAGTAGGGAACCCACAGAGAACGGGTGCAGTGTGGGAACACGACCGCGTGCTCTGTACAATTCTATGGGAAAGTCGCGGTTGAAGTTTTAGAGTTTAAGGACACTTCCCAGTGGACTTCGAAGAAACCCCGTGGAAGTTAGAAGGTTGGAGAGCCACTCCACCTGTGGATACCGAAGTACCAGAGTTACCTATCCCAGGGAAGCTGGGTGCATAGGTCTGAAGTGACATCGGAAACCGCAGTCGAACCCAATGGAGGACTCAGAAGAAGAGCCACTACTGGAAGGAAAAAAAGTTTCCGTTGGAATCCAAAGGTGGATTCTTATTGAGGAGTACCTAAAAGCAGAGGGAACAGAGTCTGGGTCACTCAGGAGTGACCAGGGGCTCAGTAGACGAATGCCCACCGAAGACGGGTGCTTCAGGTGCGTTGATGGGAGTTCTAGACTCTGCAGCTACGGGGATCAGGAGACGTCGAGGACAACCAGGAGCTGGATACGAACTGTCCCAAAAAGGATGTTGATTGCTGAGGGGTCGGTGTCTAGCTGGAGCACCAACAAGCCTTCGCAACGGCAACCCACGCAGAAGGTCAAGGATGTGGACGGTTCAGACCAGCAAGGTCCAGGAGACTCACCAACCACAGGGGAATCAGGAAAAGGCTGGAGCAACCTGGAGAGCCCATGTAAAGTGAAGTTGACCCTCAAATGGACCCACTGGCTGGAGGCACAGGAGTAGCGAGAGGACCTCACATGATTTCACCAAACACCAGCCCACGGAACACTCGGTGCGAGGAAGCCAGAATTCTTGGTAAGAAATGGTGCCAGAAGTTGGGGCTACTTGGAGCCCAATGCACTTGCTCGGGAAACGCCAACAAACATATGCACTTGAAATGAACAGGGTGCACAGGGGTCTGGGTATTGCAGCCCCCACAAGGGATTCTGGCGTTAAACTCGGTAAGACGGCAGCTCGGACATCGAGGGACGTAGAAACTCACCTCTTGTGTTGCTGGAGCCTTCGGAGTCAATAGGAGCTCAGGAGCAACAGACGGGTCAGTCGTGATGTGCATGCGGATGCAGGGGAGTGACTCCTTCACTCCAAGGGAGATATCTTTGGTTGTCCTTTATGCCCCGTAGGTCCTGCACAGGGCCTGTATGGTGCAAGGGCACAGATGATGCTTCAGACTGACAGGGAGACAAAGCCAGGCCCAAACGAAGTCCAGCGAAGTCCAGAGTGTCCAGACGGTTGAAGCTCAGTGGTTTCTTGTTCAGAATCTTGTCCACGTCGAATCTAGGGTCCTACAGCCAGGTAAGCCCTTTTGTACCCACGGGAGAGGATTGGACAGATTCAGGGGACCCTCCCAGAGGAGGGTCTGGACAGAGGGGTGGTTACTCCCATGTCCTTTGTCCAGTTTTGTGCCAGAGCAGGAGCCAATGGCTCCTAGAACTGGTTTGAACTGGACTATGCACAGGGACAACAAATGTGCCCCTCATGCAGACTTTCGGTCGCTGGCAAGTGCACCCACCCAGCCCTACCGGGAAGACCAGGGACCCAAACGAAGCTCGCTCCTGAGGAGTGGAATCACCAGTGTGGGGGTATGATTCCACAATGTTTGACACCAAAAACGATAGGGTTACTTACAGCCGTTAGACTTGGTCATCACATGGTCGCATAATGCCCTTCTATATGTCGTAAATGGCTGCTGCACTAACAACCTGGGAGAATGGACTCCCTAGGCTGCAGGGGTGTCCTGTTCATGCAATGGCACCCTCTCACTTAGATCCAAGCACCCTGCCTTCTGGATTGTTAAGGTCTGCTCTAGGGGTGACTTATAGGTCATAAGTGTAGTGACCCTTAGCCATAGTAAACCTATATCTTAAGTAAGTGGTGCAGGCACTGACTTACACAGGCTGCAATGGCAGACTTGTAGTTCCATTTTGCATGGCCTCTCATGGGTGGTATAATACATGCTTCAGCCCATTGGAGGCTTCTGGGGTACATATGCCCTGGGAACATTGGTACCATATACTAGGGACTGACAAGGGTACCCCAGTATCCAGTCTGGAGTGTACCCCAGTACATGCCATAACAGTTTAGAGAGAAAGAAGATTGACTGGGGTCCTGATTAGCAGGATCCCAGTCAGACTAGTCAAAAAAGTATCAAATTTAGCAAAAAGTGGGGGTAACCATAAGAAGCAGATCCTACTTCCCTGCACAACCCCCCCTTCAAACGTAAGGAGATGAGACTAACATTGCCCAGTTGTGTCTTCATTTTCCAAGTTGAAATATGTGGCGAGTCCATCTGCATTGGCATGGTTACTCTCAGGTCTATGTTCCACTGTATAGTCTAACCCCAGTAGGGAAATGAGCCACCTCAAAAGTTTGGAGTTTTCACCCTTTATCTGTTTTAGCCATAGGAGGGGCTTATGGTCTGTGTGAAGAATGTAGTGTGTGCCAAACAGGTATGGCCTCAGCTTCTTCAGGGCCCAGACCGCAGCAAAGGCTTCCATCTCTATAGCTGATCAACGTTTCTCTCTGGGGGTCAACCTTCTGCTGATAAAAGCTACTGGTTGATCCTGACCCTCTACATTAAGTTGTGAAAACCCAGGTCCTACCCCCAACTCATATGCATCTGTTTAAACAATAAATTGCTAGGAGTAGTCAGGACTCTGCAGAATGGGAACAGTGCATGTGGCCTGCTTGAGATCATCAAATGCCTTCTGACAGCCAACTGTCCACTGAACCTTCTTGGGCATTCTTTTTGATGTAAGATCATTCTATGGAGTCACTATAGACCCATATCCTTTCACAAATCTTCTGTAGTACCCAGTCAGGCCCAAGAAAGCTCTGACCTGAGTCTGGGTAGTCCATATGGTCTGGATTCCGCTCTGTAATGGCTAACCTGGCCTCCACCCACAATGTGGCCCAGGTACATAACCTTGCTCTGCCCTATCTGGCACTTAGTAGCCTTGATAGTGAGGCCTGGCTTCTGCAGAGCCTCCAAAACATTCTTCAGGTGGAGCTAAAGACAGCTATATCAGCTATATATGCTACACAATAGGCCTCCAACCCTGTTAGGACTTTATTTACCAACCTTTGGAATTTGGCAGGTGCATTCTTCAAACCAAATGGCATTACAATAAATTGATAATGCCCACTAGGGGTTAAAAATGCTGTTTTTGGTTTGGTATCCTTAGCTAGCCTGATTTGCCAATAGCCAGCAGTAAGGTCAAATGTACTTAAGAACTTGTCAGAGGCCAAAGTGTCAATAAGCTCATCAGCCCCTGGAATTGGATGAGCATCAGTCCTAGTAGCTGCATTGAGTCCCCTGTAGTCAACACAAAACCTCACCTCTCTTACCACCCTGGGTGTGAGGTTTTGATACCAAGACTACTGGACTAGCCCAAGGGCTATCTGAGGGCTCAATGACTCCCAACTCTAGCATCTTTTGGACCTCAGTCCTGATGTAATCTCGGACATGGCCAGGATGTCTGTAAATCTTATTTAACAGGTAGACTCTCACCTGTGTCCACTTTGTGGGTACACCAGGTGGTCTGACAAGGAGCCAGAGAGAACACATGCCTATATTGATTGAGGATCTTCCTACAATCAATCTGCTGTTGGTCAGTGAGGCTGCCTGCCAAAGCTACACCATCAACTGACTCATCATCAGGGTTCTAAGAGATGAGATCAGAGAGAGGGTCGCTCTCTTCTTCCTGTCCCTCATCAGTTGCCAGGAGCAAGCCCATGTCAGCCCTGTCTATGTATGGTTTGAGCCTGTTCACATGGAGCACCCTGTGGGGGCTCCTGGGAGTACCAAGGTCCACCAAGTAGGGGACCTCTCCCTTCTGCTCAGGAATGGTATGGGGTCAACTCCATTTGTCTTGGAGAGCTGCTGGGGCAACAGGCTCCAACACCCAAACCTTCTGCCCTGGCTGATAAACAGTCAGAACAGCCTTTTTGTCATGCCAAGCTTTTTTGCAATTCTTGACTGGCCTCAAGGTTTTTGCTGGCCTTCTTCATGTAATCAGCCATCCTGGAGCAGAGACCAAGTACATAGTCCACTAGGTCTTGCTTAGGAGGTTTGAGAGGTAACTCCTATCCCTCCTTCACCAAACACAAGGGACCCCTAACTGGATGCCCATACAGAAGTTCAAAAGGGCTTTAGCCAATCCCCTTCTGTGGGACCTCTCTGTAGGTAAAGAGAAGGCAGGGCAAAAGGACATCCCATTTTCACCTGAGCTATTCTGGGAGGCCCATGTTCATGCCCTTGAGGATTTTGTTGAACCTTTCGACCAACCCATTGCATTGTGGGTGATAGGGTGTTGTGAACTTATAGTTCACTCCACACTCCTTCCACATTGCAGTGATATAACTTGACATGAAGTTGGTATCTCTGTCAGTTGAGACCTCCTTAGGGAAACCCACTCTGAAAAAGATTCACAGGAGGGCCCTGGCCACCACAGGGGCTGTGGTGGTTCTAAGGGGTATTGCTTCTGAATACCTAGTGGCATGGTCCACCACCACTAGTATGTAACTGTGTCCAGATGCTGTTGGAGGGTTCTTGGGGCCAATGATATCAATCCGAACCCTCTGAAAGGGAGCCCCCAACATAGGTAGTGGTATGAGGTGGGCCTTCGTGGTACCACCTGACTTACCACTGGCTTGAGGTAGTACAGGAGCGACAAAACTCCTTTGTGTCTTCAGACATTTGGGGCCAGTGAAAGTGAGGGACAAGCCTGTCCTAAGTCTTGCTTTGGCCTCGGTGTACTGCTAAGGGAATGTCATGTGCCAAGGTGAGTAGGAAGCCCCTAAACTTCAGAGGTATGACCAACCTCCTGGTGGCACCAGGCTTGGTGTCTCTACCCTCTGAGTAAAGGAGTCCTGCATCCCAATAGATCCTGTGGGATCCACTGACACTCCCAGTAGCCGCAGCAGCAACTTGCTGTCTGAGGGGTTCAAGAGAGGGGCAGGTTTTCTGCTCCAAACTCAAGTCTGCCCTGGAAGGGCCCCCTGTCCCCAAGAACTCAACCTGATCAGGCTCAAGTTCATCTGAGACAGTTCCTTCAAGAGACTGATCTTCATTCTGAGTTTGGGGAGAAGACACAGCCTTACCCCTCCTGCTCCTTCTCTTGGAAGGCTATTGGTTGATTATTTCAGGATCCAGCGCCTGTTCAGTGTTAGTCAGTTTGGCCTGGGACCTGGTCACAGCAAACACATCTGCAGTGATGCCCAGCATTGCTGCATGAGTCCTTAATTCTACATGAGCCCAAGCTGAAGTTTCCAAATCATTGCCCAACAAACACTCTACTGGAAGGTCTGAGCTAACCACAACTTTCTTAGGGCCAGTTACCCCTCCCCAGCTGAAATTAACAACTGCCAAGGAATGGTCAGTCCTGACATTGTTAGCATTGGTCACTTGGTACATTTCTCCAAGTATGATTTGGTCAGGGGCCACAAGATTCTCTGTCAACATAGTGACACTTGCATCCGTGTCCCTGTATGTCATGGCCTCCTTTCCATTAATTTAAGGTTGTTGTCTGTATTTGCCCATGTTACTGGGACTGACAAATAAGGTGGCAAGACCCATGCCACCATCACAGACTGAGCTGGAGTTCTGACTAGGCCAGAACCCATCTCAGAGCCCAAGGTTAACCCTACTAATCCCTTGTTCCCTGTACCAGCACCTGTACTTGTGCTAGAGGGTACAGGTGCCTTAGGGGCAGTGGCGGTAGGAGGATTTTCCTTGGCTTTTGGACAATCAGCATCTCTTGTCCAATGTGTCTTCTGTTTATAGAGATAGCACCAAGGTTTATTTTTGCCTTTACCTTTGTTATTACCTTTGTTAGATTGTGACTCCCCCACCCCAGATGCAGGTTTTTGGGGCCCTGATGAAGACTGTTTAGGTCTCGCCTGAGACAGCGCTTTAGCGCTGCTCTGGCGAGACTTATAGTAAGCGAGTTTTGGAAGTGCAAACGAGTGCTTTCAGGCCTCCAAATACAGTGCATGTGCGCCGGGCGCGCGCACCATTTGGCAGCCTGAAAGCACTCGTTTTCTTTCACTTTCGCACGGCCGCTTTGATGTTTGATCGCGATCACTTTCACATTCGCGGCCGCACGGCCGCCTCCCTTCCTCCCTCCATGAATGCCTCTCCTTTACTCATTGAGTCTTAATATTCAGTTGTAGTCTTGTTGCAGAGTGAATTTTATATGCGTTTTTCCTTCCAGCAAGGAACCAATTTCGACAACGCCCGTAGATTTCTACACAAATAGTTTAGCTGCTTCTAGACTTGCTGTGCTCATACACGTTTTAAAGTAACTAGAAAATGTACATGCTGCTGAGTAAATCGCATTTATATCTGTCTGCAAAGCAAGGCTACGGGTGTTTTTGAGACATTATTTGAGGCTATATTGAAAAGAAGCTCCCAACCCCCCTCCCCCAAACGTATTGACCAAGCTACGCGCCAGACATTATGCACACTGTTTTCATCACTTAGGGTGCTGCTCGAGTTACCGAGTTCAGATCCGTGCTTGGTGAACGCATAACCGTGCACAAGGTGACTTTTGTTTGCAGGATTTATAATCCACCACAGTGTGTTCGTGTTTATGCAGTTTTCTTTCAATCATTGTCGTTTTCTACTTTTATCTCCTCTATTTTCGTATTAATGTCTCGTGTTCACCCCTTTCCTCTTGCGGTATAACTGTCTGTTCTTATCCAGCTCTCTTCCATCTTTAGTTCTACGTTCTATTTCTTTTCATCTCCCATTGTTTGTGCGCTTTGTACGTTTTTTTGCTTCATATTTTGTGTGTTCTGTTTCTCTTTTTTTGTTCCCCCTTTCTAACTTAGACTGTTTCAGCCATGCGAACCAGAACTCGATGGAAACCATCTGTGTCATCCTGGAATGCGCTCCCCCGCCCCCAAGCGCGCGCGCCACGCTCCGCCGGGCTTGTCTTTTTTGTCGTTTTTTTTAAAAAACTTTCAGCGCGAGGCGCGCATGCGGCTAATGCTTGTTTTCTTGTGTATCAACGCCCAACTACTTGCAATCCCCTTTCTCATGCATTACCTACAGCGACATCATAGCCTTGCCTCCCCGGCACATTTTCTGTTGTCTACCCAGCTATCTGATTTAAATTCAAGATGCCGTAGTTGTTTTTGAGAGACTCGTGCAACCTCCAGACCCTCTCGTAGAGGACAAACACCCTTATCTTTGCCTAATGCTGAGCTGACAAGATGACAGAACAATCACTTCTTACGCCATTCCCCTTTGGGTGGGTTTAGTCATACAATGAGTCAGTCATATAAAATCTTATTTTCCCGATTAAACAGTTTTTTCAAGCAGCACACACCAAATTGCATGAAATGTTCTACCTCTCTGTCTTTCTGAGTCTCTCACTTTCACTTTCTCTATGCCCATCTCTCTATCTGACTCTCTTTCGGTTTCACCCCTTTCCCTCTGTGTCTCCCTCTTTCTCCCTCCCTGTCTCTTTCATCTATTTCTCTCTTTGCTCTACTCTATTTCTGTCTTTCTCTTCCCATTCCCTTGAGCCTCGCTCTCTCTCTTGCACTCTCCCTGTTCCCATCTCTTTATCTCTCTTTCTACTACTCTGCCTTCCTCTCTGTCTCTTTCTTATTTCTCCCTCTGTTTCTTTTCACCTCTCTATATATATATCTAGTTCTCTCGATATGTATAATATCTATCTCAGTCTTTCTCTGTCTCTATATCGCTGAACCTATTTCTCTCTCGCTCCCTCTGTCTGTCTCTGTCTGCCTCTTACTCTGTGTCTCTGAGTTTCCCTGTGCCCCTCCTTCCTTTCTCTTAATATATTTTCTCTCTCTCTCTCTATGTCATTCTCTCTGTTTGTTTTCCTCTCCTCCTCTCCCCTTTTCTCTGACAATTTCTTAGTTTCTCTTTCTCACTGAGTCTCTTTGGGTCTCCTTTTGTCGCTGTGTTTTTCTCACACTCTCTCTTTCTCCCTGTCTTCATTTCTGGCATTCTGCTACTTAAGCCGACTCCTGCCTGCATCTCTCACACCAAACAGGGTATCTCTCTTGTGGGCATTTGCCAGTGGGACTGAACAGAGTTTTTAAGTGATCTCTGGTCCGCCAGCCATTCAGACGATACCGCGGTATTGTCAGAGAGGTGAGAATTGGGCCTCTGGCTGAGTTCAAAGTTCCGCGGTAATCTGAGCTGCGCGTTTTATCTAATTAGACCAGGCATTCTTCTCTGCCTGGGGCTGCAGGGTTCCCATTTCATGGAGCAAACTGATTCTTGCATGTACTTTTAGCATGGTTGTTTCAGATAAATTGTTGCGAACCGCACCGAAGATCTGTATGTGGGGGACAGAAAACATGGTCAACTTTCAATACGTTTACATATACACCAGAAGATGAGTCTGCAGCCTGCACCTTCGAGGTGGCTGCTCACAGTGACTTCAAACATGCGCACCACAGCCTAAGACTCCCCCTCTAACAAGCATTTGCAATGCAATAGGTCTCGCAGTTATACGAGTTTGAGCTATTGGCATTATAAATGACAGTGCCTTTTATTTATGTTTAAAAAAAAAAAACTTAAATACAAAGCATTGTCATTTACAATGCCAATAGCTCAAACTCCTATAAATGCGAGACCTATTGCATTTGCAATGCAATAGGTCTCGCATTTGCAAAAGTGTAAGCTATTGGCATTGTTCATGACAATGCCTTTATCTATTTTATTAAAAAAACACATAAATAAATGCCATTATCATTTACAATGCCAATAGCTAGTGTTGCATTATTATTAGCAATACCAACTGCTCACACTTTTATAATGCGAGACCTATTGCATTGCAAATGCTTGTTTTGATCTTTACCCTTCTCCTCACCCTTATCTGGAGTTTTAGAATCGTGCTTCTTTTGGTCACCACCATTGTTTTTTTCTGCATCACCCTGGTTCTGAACCACTTACCCGCCTTCTTTCCCAATTCTTGGGGAGAAGTCAGATCAGAGTCAACCAGGTATTGATGCAATAACTGATTTTGGCAATTATTAAGGATCTGCTCCCTCATAATCAAATTGTACAATCCCTTGAAATCATTCACTTTGCTGCCAAGCAACCAGCCTTCCGGAGCCTGAATAGCACTATCCACAAAGTCTACCCAATCCTGAGTCTGTGTCATCTGGGTGTCTCTGAACTTAATCCTATACTGTTCAGTGGTTAAGCCAAACCCATCAATGAGAGAACTCTTCAAGATTGAGTAGTTCTCAGCATCCTCTTCTCTAACAGTGAGGATGTCATCCCCAACATGGTAGGGAGGGACAATCTTGCTCGGGTTCCTATTATCAAAGGAATGTTCCTTAACTCTAGGGACACTGTTGCTGCCACCATGGGACTCTAGTCCCAACTTATTTTCTAGCTCTCTGGACTTCTAGGGACTCTTTATCAAGTGCCAATTGCTCTTGCCTGAGCCTAAGCCTAGCTTTCACAGGTTCAAGAAATTGGTATTCCCTTTCAAAGGAGTGGTCCCTCTTGCCAGATACAGAGGTCCCTACAGACTGTCCTGAGTGACTACTTTCTTCAGTGGAAGATCTAGATCTCTTTGGTGGACTCTGCACTCTTCCAGGAGGAGTAAAGAGAGGGCCTTCATGGCCTCCTCCATCCTCCTCTTGAAGATCGGAGTTATCCAGGTGAGAACCATCAGGTTCTCCCTAGTCAGGGTTAGATTCCAGGTCATAAAATGTGTCATCTCCTGACCTGTCCTCATTCCCTGTCCCACCCACTCTGCCCTGCTCATCTGACTCAGGAGTCTTCCTTAGGTCATCTAACTGTCATCTCTATCAGACGTTGAGTGTTGGCACTTCTCCCTGTCTTCAACTTTCTAGAGGCACAAAGGGCTTTCAATTCTTGGAATAAAATCTCACTGTATCTAGAAGGAAGAGAGCCACTGGCATGTCCTTTAGTAGTCATACTAAGTGTGGTGAGGTGTTGCACCTATCTAACCTAGTAGGAACTAAACTGTCCGAGGTTGGAGAAAGAATGTGCTAGACCCTTGACTTCCCAAACCCTAAGTTCAGTAGTATTCTAATCTAGTATTATATGTACCTAGTACTTAGTGGTTTTCAGTTAATCATTACAAAGATTTTTCTGGTAAAACAATGCAGGCTTGAATCCCAACCGCTGGACACCAATGTGAGAAGTTGGCCTGGTATATGCTGTCCACTAATTAAAGTGAGCACCTTGCACCAGTCCAAATAACCCTTATGGTGATTTAAGAGGTCAAAGATAACCTTAGCAAGCTATCCAAGTGGTAGCTGTGGAGAGCAGCATTCTGGCTTAGTCTTGAAGGAATGTTAAGCAGCTTGTTTTACCAAAATGCAACCTTATAGTATTGGTTAAATGAAAGGAGAACCACACAGTAGTTATAAAAATATGTATTTATTGATATAACACTCTCTAGTACGACACAGTATCTTCTACACGAGGATACTCACAAAGCACACAATACTTAAGCACAGACATGATTGTAAATAGCACTAATACACAGTGGCCCCCGGGGAGGGGACCAAACCATATACTAAAATAGTGGTAAAGAACCATGACTCCAGTCAAGACAGTGTCTAGAGGACGTAGAATCACTAGGACCCCAAGGAACCACCCAAGGTGAGTAATTAGGGACCCCACAAAGGATGGATGCAGTGTGGTAACACGACTGCATGGGAAAGTCGCGGTTGAAGTTTTAGAGTTTAAGGACCCTTCGTAGTGGACTTCGAAGAAACCCAGTGGAAGTTAGATGGTTGGAGAGCCACCCCACCCGTGGATACCGACGTACCAGAGTTACCTATCCTAGGGAAGCCAGGTGCATAGGTCTGAAGTGGTGTCGGAAACCGCAGTTGAAGCCAATGAAGGAACAAAAGTGTCAGTTGGAATCCAAAGGTAGATTCTTGTTGAAGAGTACCTGACAGCAGAGGGGACAGAGTCTGGGTCCCTCAGGAGTGACCAGGGGCTCGGTAGAGGAATGCCCACCGATGTCGGGTGCTTCAGGTGCGTTGATTGAGTTCTTGACTCTGCAGCTACGAGGACCAGGAGATGTTGAGGAAAGCTAGGAGCCGGATACGAGCTGTCCCACAGGGGCGTAACACAGGCCCCCGCAGCCCCCAGGTTGCGGGGAGGCCCCGCGCTCTAGGGGCCCCCTCAGCACAGAGCCTGCAAGCACGCACTGCACATCAGTGACCGTCTGTGATTTGATATGTAATTAATTAGTTATGTAACTTACGTTACGATATGCATAAGCTCGCTCTAGACTTCATAAATTAAATGGTTAATGGTCACAGAGCGCAGCACGTAAATGTCTCCGCGTCTGCGCAGTCTTACTCTTCATAGGGCGGGGCTGGTGACCAATTGTCATGCGCATCGCGGCTCGCGCAATTGAAAGTGTGCTTGACTGGTGAGGCAAGGAGGCATCCCAGAGACACCCGAGAGGCACCGTAGAGCCTCCGGCCATAATTTAATTACCCCGTCTCCTGCCACCCGCAGGTGAGTCGTCCAGTCGGGGTGGAATGGGATGGATGCATCATGGGGCGGGCGATTTAAAGCAAAAGGTAATGTAGGCCTGTTCTGCGCAGTGGAGACTGTGAAGTTTGCTTCAGTTTTTGAGATCGGAGCCAGGTGGTTGTGGCTTGCTCAGTTGCGCATCGTGGCTGGCTGCAATAAATCAAAGATTTTAATCATGATTTTTGTCACTGTGACAATCATCATGAGGCGAGCGCAACTTCATCATGGGGCGGGCGGCCGGGCTGAGATTAAAGTAGAAGGAGAAGGCAATACAGGCCCGGGCCCGGGTCAGCGTAGTGGAGACCGTGACGATGATTGCTCATCAGCCTTCGAACTTGCGTGAAGGAGAAGCTCCACTTCCACTACAGTGTTATATCTTGAGGGACACTGTAACACTTCGTAAAATTAGACGTGGTTTTCCCGAAAGTTAATGTCAAATCTGTTGTCTACTGACGTTTCATTTAGGCTAATTTTTAATATTTCCCATATGGATTCTCTGCGCGCTCAGTCGCACCTGCGTCTTCTTATCTTTGGGATCACAGGGCTAGGCATAGCTTTTATCTTCTGTTAAAAATGATAATTTGCCGCGTTAACAAAGCCATCGGTGTGCTGCAGCATCTGATCGCTTTCAGTGGACTGACAAAAGAAGTAAAAAGATAGAATAAAACATGACTGAGTATGGAAAGGTCTGTTGTTAAGAGGGTAGTTTTTTTGGTACAGAACTTTATCTTTAAGTATTTGTTTACATTTGTTCCTTTCAGCTGAGGGTTCCTCTCGATAACATATGTTTACAGTGACTCGGACTAGTACATGATTTTAAATGCCATACACAAAAGTTAATATGCCATCCCTATCCCCTAGCAATGGGACCATAAGATGCACGATGGGACAACCTGGCACCTTGCATTCTGGAGACAGCTCATGCCTTTCAACAGAACTGGATCTGGGAATGCCGCTGACTCCCAGTATGGTGATCCATCTCACAAAATGATTCTATTTATTCTTTGACATCTGACTGGCTTTATTTCTTGTTACTAATGTCACTGATGGCTGGTCAGGGGGTACGGGGGGGGGGCAGAGGGGCCTTTGGGAAGTCTCATTAAAAGTGCAACATTCCAGGTATGCAATGCTTTATCCATCAAGCAACATCCCCTTTTAATGTGATTTTCTACTGTAGACTTCTGATTGATGGAACATCGTAACTTAATTAGCATAAGAAATCATTGAACAATAGAAATGGAGCCCCAGCCCTACCTTAACATAATTTCTTCATTGTGGCACAGAGGAGTAAGATGTATTGGACCTCGTGAGGGAGAAGAGTTACAAACTCTAATAATACTGTAAATTTGCCTTGAAAAAGGTGGATGCCAGATTAATTTTTCAATCTCTTACAGTGTGGAAAACAAGACCATTAAGGGCTGGGTATACTAACAAGTGGGTTGGAAAGGGAGGCATTACCAACGATAGGAGAGACGTTTAACGACACACTGTTGGTTGGGAATGCACTAGAGTGGCAGGTGGGCACTGTTGCCTCTGCACTGCAAACCTTCAATGGCTGATGGGACTTGTGATATTTTTGTAACCAATGCACATCTATTTCAAGATTTAAGTGACCATGGGTGGTCCACTTTAAACTGGGATTCAGTCATACTGCTCAACTTTCAGACCCATAACCCCACCGAACAGCTCAACTGAGAGAACATGCCCAAAGCATTCCCTGTGGCATTACCGGATCCTCAGAAATTGCTACTGTTGCTTGCTCTCTCATGTAAGCCACAGGCTGAATTTCTTCTAAAGAGACAGACTGAATATTTTTAAGTTACTTGCTTCTTTTTGTACTCCTCCAAAGCTCATCAGCATGAACCTAGAGTAAGGCGATCAATGGAGCAAATTTAACTGTGACGTGCTGTGTGCGAGTCAAAAAGCGTTACACAGAGTAAGGTTATCTGGATGCTTGTGGATTGAAAGGCTTCTCAGTTACCTCATGGGAAATTAAACCCAGTGAGCCAGGAAACCAAGTACACAAGAACATAGCTGGAGATGTGTACACAGGGTGCCTGCTTTGTAACTCCTCCTGCTGAAGTTTTATGTCCAATCTTGTGGCTTTTAACCTGTCAAAATTTGGTATGACAATCCTATAACATTCTAACACGATTCCAACTTAAAATCTCCATTGAAATACATCAGACTGAATACATATTTTAGAGGATCATAGCAGATCACTGATATTTTTTTCCAGAACAAATATCTCATCAGGATTACTTGCAAGCCATGCTCTAATACTCGTTTTATTTAAGACAGAGGCATTTTGGTGTCATTCATCGAACTCCCCGACGTAGCAAATAGGCATCACGTGGCACTACACAAGACCCATCAGCATGACATAACCAATACATTGCAGGATTTATCCTTCCATTCTTCACAGGTGCTCTGCCTCTCCACTTGTGAGGGAACACTGATCTTTGCATACAAGACACCAGAAGGCAGGTAGAACATTTTAAAGTCTTCGCAGAAGGTAGACTTAAAATGGCCAGAAATGGTAAAGAATATGTTTCATATTATTCCATTCCTTCACCAATAAATTGTGCCACAATTTTGAAAACGTCAGGTACTTAAAGCATGCCTGATTGGAGAGCACCACTTTACAAAATGGATTTGAAGAAGCAAGATCTTCAGAACCAGTCAAGATCAGCTCCTGCTTAGGATAATTCTGAGATAGCAAAATAACATCAAGAAAAGACCTCAGATATTCCTATGAATCAGTGGGGTCCCCCCCCTAGGGGAGCACATGCTGTTGTTTTCGACTGTGGGTTGCCTTGTGGATTTGTCTTTTTTGTTGTTATTTATATAAAAATGAAACCGTCATGTGGGGTCCGGAAGGTGTGGCTGCCAACGCTTCTTTCAACTCCTGTGAATTCCCTTGTGCCGCAGCGTGCGTTCTATTGGCTGTATTACATGCTCCTTCTGTTTGCTAGCGGCCGGCCTAAAGGCTGTAGGCCCATCTTTGTATATTTTTTGGATTCTGTAATAAACGGTTTAAAAAAAAAATAAAAATAAAAAAAAAAGACCTCAGAATCATGGAGTCGAGCTTCAAAGGTTGTTAATGTGAAAGACTTCTTGATATCGTAAGTTGGAGGGAGCAAGATAGCATCAATGGAAACATAGAAAGTGAGCATTTGAATGATCCCTATTGACTATTTAAGAAAACTTATGTTAGGGGACAGAAAACACTTGGAAGTAAGAAAAATAGTAAGCTCACAGGCACACTCTGGAAAATACCTGTCTCTAACATCCCTGGCAATGTTTTTTATTTGTTTGCTAATTCCTTTTAAAGCCATTCTTTCCTGTGCCCCCAATCCTTGATACAAACATTCAAGCTGATGGAACTTACATTTTAAAGTATATGGAACTGCCAGAACTGTGCTACCTGCTTGGATTATCACGGCTGCAGCATGGATCCACAGCTCAAATTATCTCTTTGCAATTCATTTGGCCTATCCGAGTGCTGCCCCTTAAAATCTGTTTCATGTCTCCAGAGATACTTTTCTCCTTGCCTGCTGTAAGACAAATTACATCTTTGTTACTTTGGCTCACCCCTCCCATTTATGCTCGCCCACTTCCATTTATAGGGCAGCATAGTTTAGGGGCTACACCTTCATTCAGTCCTCTTTTGTTATAATCATTTATTGACAGTCGCCCCAATATCTGTCTTGTCACAACTGGGAGTTTCTTCTGAAATGTTTGGCTGAGAAGATGCCATCTCCCACCTGCGTCCTCTGTGCCAAGGCTGTCTAGAAAAGCACATCCCCTTCTGGGTTATTATAGCATAGTTCATTTTTGATATCAAATAATTCTTATAATAGCAGAGTGGTCTGCCAGGAATTTCAGGAATCTCCCAAGACATGAGTTCCTTTGGAAGGTCAGTACGGCCAGCGAGGTGTCGGTTGCATATCAGTCGAGTCAGTTTTGGCTGCCTGTGCAATAAAGAATGGCCTGTTCTGATGAGTTTACTTCTGTAGTGATTTTGCCTCAACAAGGATCCTCCGGAATTGAGCATGATACATAGACTTCTGTAATTCAATCTTGTTTTACCTCACAACAAATACCTCTCCATGCACTTACTTCATCATCATCACCTATCTTTACTTCACCATTCACTTAGACTTATATTTAGGTACACATGCACTTTACTTAGCCATATCTTTACTTCAGGAAGCACTTCAGGATGATAAACGTGTACTGTATTAGGAACAAGTGCAATAGTAAACTGCCAGCTCTCCACCTCAGGCTGCACTTTCCCAGGTAAGGAACCTTCAGTTTGAAGATAGATCAGACTCCTCACATGCCCCAACGTTTTAACCCTGGCGAGCTCTCAAACTTACATCTTCATCTTGCATTTCATATTTCCTCTGTACTTTTTCTTCACCTCACTCCCCACATCCACCACATGAGACAAACCATCAACATAAATGAATCTGTGCTCTATCTACTCCTTTTTCAATGCAGAGCCAGCAACTCTTCCATTCAGTAGGGTAAAAAATGGTATAGTGAGTGGTCCTGATTGCCCACAACCTATTGTACCCAGTTGTAAGGATTTTACCATCCGCCTTTAGGTGGTCTCATGAAGACACTGTGGGATGCAGCTGTTACACCTATATGTAACAGAACTCTCTCCTTCTCCTTGCACTCTTAGATCCACTTGATGCTCCAGTCCAGTTTTCTCTCCACAATCGTAATAAATCATGGTTCTAGTAGTCCTTTTGTCGCCAAACCTTGCCTCGGCTATGTCCTGCTGATGAGTCTTTGTTCTGTCTTGATTCCTAAATGCTGTGGCTTTTCTGAGCCTGTTTTACCTGCATTCTGCAATTCTCTCGCAATCTTGTATCCAATCTGTACTGTGTTCCAGGCCTTCCCGGTTCCTGTCTCGTGCCTCCTGGTTTCCCTGGTCTTTCCTTTCTCAAGTCCCAGTTCAGCCTTCCTTTCATTGGTGGTTCCCCAGTTGTTTGCACCTGGTTTATTCCTTGCACCTGACACTCTCTCTGCAGCTATGTCCTTCTGCTCTCCTCCAGCTATTTCGGCCTGGTGAGCTTAAAGTGCAGTGGCTCCCAACTGACTTGTCTTTTGAATCTCCTTGTGCTCTGTTGCGGTCCTGATGCAGTATTTCCAGGCTTGCTCTTTTCTGTTTCCCTTATTTTTCTTGAGCCAATTTTTCAGTTTGTATCTACTTAGTAATACCTGTTCCTTTATCTTGTTATCTTGCCTCTCTGTTTCTATATTAGTCATTGTTCCCAATCTTGTCTGTTGTCTTCCTAATCTATCCTGATTTATGTAGGCTGCTTGTCTTGTGTTCTGTGTCCCTGTTTGTCTCCATATCTTCTGCCTTGTTAGGATGCAGATGTTTCCTAGTCTTATGTTCAGTATTCAGTGTTCTGAGTTCTTGATCATGATTTCAGTCCTGCTTTTTCCAGAGCCCAGTTTCTCTTTTGGTGTTCTGTTCGCTTGTGTACTTTCTTGTGTTTGTTGTATATTTTCCCTAGTTTTGTTGTCAGTATTCATAGTTCTGTGTATGCCAGTCCTGTTCTTGCCATTGATTGACACAAGTCCTGCTTTTCGTTGAGCCCAATTTCTGTTTTACTGTTCCTTGTTCTGTACCCTATTATCCTTTCTTTTGCTTACATTATAATCTTGATTATCAATTGTCACCATGAGTGCCAGTGTGTTTCTGAGGCTTTGTGTCTTTTGCACAGAGACCCACCCACTTTTTCCATAGGAGCTGCCGGGTGTCTTTCTGAACTCTATGAGATTAATCTGCTTCTGTGATATTCATCTGTTTCTTTTACAATCTTTTTCACCTCACAGAGATATCACTTCCAAAGCACATGCAAACTATCAGTTTACATAGTTTGTCTATTGTTTCCCTGTTTGTACCTACCTGTTGTTTATACTTGTGGTATCTTCAAAGTTTCCCTTGAGGCATTTCTAATTTCATAACCACTGCCTGTTCCAACGTGCTTCAGATCTCAGCTTCTGTCATGCTTTCTTTCCAGCCTTCATGTACTCTCTTATTTATATTAAACACCTTCTCTGGAAATCCCTTGTCCCTGCAGACAGCAAGAACCTTGCCCTGTCCCGAGCTCAGCAGAATACCTAATACACACCCTGTTATCCAGTCTTGTCCTACACTCAGCCATTGTCCCTGACAACAGTTTCCCTCCACATAAGGGTATTTACCAGGGCCAATTACAACTGTTCCTTGACCATCTGGTTGAGGCACTCCACAAGACCATTTCTCCTGGGATGATTCTAGGAGATTTTGACATGTTTGACATCAATCAAATTCAGGTGCATTTCCATTTCAGAATATACCAACAGCCCTTCAGGATCCCCCTTTCTGTTGAAAACACCCTGACACACTTAATATGCACACTCTCCACAAACCTTAACTCCAGCCATTTGGATACACAGTCAGTCATCCCTTTAGAATACATGGTAGTGTACCCCAAAACTCCAAATGGTTTTCTTATGTCTAAAGATATTTTTGAAAGAGGCAGCTTGGTACCTTTAGCAGTACCATTGGTGATGGAATGATTTGCTGAGATTTGTCACTCCATATGCAGGCACTGCAGACTCTCACTTAGTGTTCCACACGCGTGTGCATCCCAGGTCTCCAACGAACTTCATGGAGTTCCTACATCATGGCCTTAATCCCTATGTGACCCTGGTGTGCCAGCTCTTGTTCTCTGCTCAGCATTACTTCAGAAGTAACCATTTCCATCTTAACAGACCTCTTTCACACGTCAACTAATTGGCAATCTGACCATATAAATCAACGATTAGGGACAGTGGGCTTTTGAAAAGGTCCAACGTACGTGCCCTGATATACTACAAGCCAATTGCTTCTCTCCAATGCGACTAGGTGACAATGAGCTAAGGGAAAGTATGGATGTTGAATGCGACAAGGTGGTATGCATAGTAAGGTACGTTTTCACAGTGTTTGAGAGTGCTCTAAGGGAAGAGGATCGGAAGAAATAAATTGAAGATGATGAGGTTTTAAGTCCGGTAAAGCATTTGGCGAGTGAACTAATGGCATATGGTCAAATTGTACTACAAGAAATGTGTACGAAGTTCCTCAGTGGGTCACAGAAAATAGTAAGAGAGTTTGTGTGATGGCAAGTTAATGGGTTGTCCTCCAAGGAGGAGGGAATTCCTCCTTTCGGAACTAGGGCCCTCACACACCCAGCAAGCTAGGTCTCATGCTTCATCATATGGGCCTGCTCCTCATCGGGCTGGCGCTGCAATACCCGACAGGCACCCATAAAGGGGCTCTTTATCGGAGATCTTTTGTTCCTTGCCGTTTAGGCCCCTTACACCTACACAGCAAGGAACAAAAGATCTCGATAAAGAGCCCCTTTATGGGTGCCCGTCGGGTATTGCAGCACCGACCCGATGAGGAGCAGGCCCATATGATGAAGCATGACACCTAGCTTGATCGGTGTGTGAGGGCCCTAGTTCCGAAAGGAGGAATTCCGTTCTCCTTGGAGGACAACCTATTAACTTGACATCACACAAACTCTCTTACTATTTTCTGTGACCCACTGAGGAACTTCGTACCCATTTCTTGTAGTACAATTTGACCATATGCCATTAGTTCACTCGCCAAATGCTTTACCGGACTTAAAACCTCATCATCTTCAATTTATTTCTTCCGATCCTCTTCCCTTAGAGCACTCTCAAACACTGTGAAAACGTACCTTACTATGCATACCACCTTGTCGCATTCAACATCCATACTTTCCCTTAGCTCATTGTCACCTAGTGGCATTGGAGAGAAGCAATTGGCTGAAAAGTTCTTCCCTCCTGGGGCATATTCCAAGCTCATTTCAGAATAAGTAAACATTGCCATCTTGCAATCTGTAATGTTGCCGCCCTTCCACCTTTGGTGCTAAATAATTCTACTAGGGGTATGTTAATAGTTCTCAATGCTAACTGTGTGTCTAACTCATATGTTTTGAAATACTGCACAATCCGCCACATTGGTAGCACCTCCTTTTCAATCACAGAATACAAGAATGGCGACTTTGTTCCTGATAACATTCTTGATATAAACACTACAATATTCTTTTGACCATTCCTTCTTTTTTGCATTGATATCGCTCCAAACCCAGACAACTTATGTCAGTGATGATGATACTGCAATCATCATGAGTATCAAAAGATTTAACGGTTTGGGCAGCTGATAGCCCCTGTTCGATCACCACCAAAGTCTCTTCACAGTCATCATTTCACACAGACTTCACATACTTTTTCAAGCATTGCTCCAAATGAGATATCTTACAAGCAAAGTGAGGAATGAATGTCGCATAATACTCAACCAGTCCAATGAAGGCCCGCGACTTCTCCTTGTTAGATGGCCATGAACCCTCTATGATCACCCTCAATAGGCACTTATCTGGCTCCACTCCTCTTTTCGACACATGATGGCCAGCATGGTTCACACTTTACATAGCAAATCTGCTTTTTTTCTTTCTTTAGAGTCAACCCACTTGTGTTTAATAGGTCCAATTTCTCGGTCAACCTTTCATCTTTCTGCTTCATCTCCACACACAAGTTTATCATCCTGAAAGTATACTACACATGATATGTTCTTAAACAGGATTTTCATCACCCTTTGAATAACCTTAGACCCCAAACCAGATGGCCTAAATCTGTAGGGACAGGCACACTCTGTTGTGATAATGAAATGAAGTGTTGAGACTGCTGGTGCAGTAGCATAACAAAAGCCCCTGCAGCCCCCGCAGTGAGAGGGGGGGCGAGCTCCAGCAAAGGCCCTCCGCACAGTACCCTGGCCTAGGAGTTCCTGAGTGAGTTCAGAGGAGGTCCCTTCATGTACTTTGCAGGGGGCCCCCTCAACTTTCGTTACGCCACTGCTGTCCCACAAAGGATTTCGAGTCTGGCGGGAGCACAAACAAGTCTTGGCAACGGCAACCGACACAGAAGGTCAAGGATGTGGATGGTTCGGACAAGCAAGGCCCAGGAGATTTACCAAACACAGGGGAGTCAGGGCAAGGCTGGAGCAACCAGGGGAGCCCTAGAAAAGTGAAGTTGACCCTCAAATGGACCCACTGGCCGGAGGCACAGGAGTCGCAAGAGGACCTTGAGCAATTTCACCAAACAGCAGCCCACGGAGCACACGGTGTGAGGAGGCCAGAGTTCTTGGTAGGAAATAGTGCCAGAGGATGGGGCTATTTGGAGCCCAATTCACTTGCTTGGGAAACGCCAACAAGCGTATGCACTTGCAAATGTCCACAGTGCACCGGGGTATGGGTAATGCAGCCCCCACAAGGGATTCTGGCCTCAAACTTAGTAAGAGGGGAGCTCGGACCTCGAGGGACGTAGAAACCTACCTCCTGTGTTGCTGGAGTCCATAGGAGCTCTGGAGCAGAAGACCGGTGAGTTGGGACGCGGTGCCTGCGGATGCAGGGGAGTGACTCCTCCACTCCAAGGGAGATATCTTTGGTTGTCCTTGATGCTCCAGAGGTCCTGCATAGGGCCTGTATGGTGCACAGGCACAGACGATGCTTCAGACTGAGAGGGAGATGAAGTCGGGCCCAAACAAAGTCCAGCGAAGTCCAGAGTGTCAAAACGGTCGAAGCTGAGTGGTTTCTTGTTCAGAATCTTGTCCACATCGAATCTAGGGTCCTACAGCCAGGTAAGCCCTTTTGTACCCATGGGAGAGGGTTGGAGAGATTCAGGGGACTCTCCCAGGGGAGGATCTGAACAGAGGGGAGGTTACTCCCATATCCTTTGTCCAGTTTTGCGCCAGAACAGGAGCCAATGGCTCCCAGGACTGGTTTGAACTGGACTATGATGCAAAACATGATGGATCCTACCTAGCCTATAAGGAGAGGAAAGCAGGGTACAATAGAACAACAACATGAAACCTCTCCTTAACTTATAATTATTAAGCGTGTGGTACCTCGACCATCAAGAAATACATTGTCCTACAAGACAGAGATTCATGTTTTTCTTACTTTTTTTTATTTATCAAAAATATTTTTATATATTCATTTTTTTATGTGTGGTACATCTACTGATTAGATATAAGAGCCTATACACAAATAAATTCAAAACATGCACTCAAGAATCATCAAACACACAACTTCTATCATACCATACACTACCATGCTCTGAAACATAACTAGACAATTCAATACATATCAAAAATACACGACTTGAATACATAAGCTAAAAACAGAAGGAAAGCGCCGATGCATGTTTCGGAGTGGGGTATGAAGCCCCAGATTCCTTTGTCAGGGCGCAGTTGATCAATTATACATTAGATGAAGTGATGTCATTCACAAATTTCGAATGCGTTTCTTATATTTGGTGCACAACGGGCTCTATATAGTGCTAATTTGAGCTTAGTTTCATCAATGGATAGTTAGCATAGCAACCTACATACGTTCATCCCCGTAAATGGACCATGTA
This sequence comes from Triturus cristatus, assembly GCF_964204655.1. Classification (NCBI taxonomy): domain Eukaryota; kingdom Metazoa; phylum Chordata; class Amphibia; order Caudata; family Salamandridae; genus Triturus; species Triturus cristatus. The sequence continues at coordinate 805,496,016 of NC_140585.1, read as the reverse complement.
TCAAATGTTAGATAAAAAAACGGGAACAGTACCGTATTACTGGTGAACACATCTAGGTTTACGGACGGGATAACGCCTCCATTTTACGAAAGTCGCATTTTTTTTATCCGTGCACACGTATGGAGCGGGACCATAGTCACCCTAGAAATGAACGTTCAAGATTTCTATGAACTGCAAGCTAAATTGTGGCTTCATCATTTTTCTGACCTTATCAACCTTGCGGTGTCCTTAGAGTATCGGATAATGCACCGACGTAACGTGCCCTATCTATTGTTGCTGGATGTACGGTCAGCTGGGGAATCTCCTAAACTAACATTTGATGCATGGTCCATTTACGGGGATGAACGCATGTAAGAGATTTGGCCCAACATTTGTTATAGCTTTGAGAGACTTTAGCTCTCATTCCACTTCATCTTGTAGGTAGCTATGTTAACTATCCATTGATGAAACTAAGCTCAAATTAGCACTATATAGAGCCCGTTGTGCACCAAATATAAGAAACGCATTCGAAATTTGTGAATGACATCACTTCATCTAATGTATAATTGATCAACTGCGCCCTGACGAAGGAATCTGGGGCTTCATACCCCACTCCGAAACACGCATCGGCGCTTTCCTTCTGTTTTTAGCTTATGTATTCCAGTTGTGTATATTTGATATGTATTGAATTGTCTAGTTATGTTTGAGAGCATGATAATGTATTGTATGATAGGAGTTGTGTGTTTGATGATGCTTGAGTGCATGTTTTGAAATTATTTGTGTATTTATTCTTGGGGCTCTTATATCTAATCAGTAGATGTGCCACACATGAAAAAATGAATATATAAAAATATTTTTGATAAATAAAAAAAAGTAAGAAAAACATGAATCTTTGTATTGTGGGACAATGTATTTCTTGATGGTCGAGGTACCACACTCTTAATAATTATAAGTTAGTTAAGGAGAGGTTTCATGTTGTTGTTCTATTGAACTGGACTATGCACAGGGACACCAAATGTGCCCCTTTTTGTCGCTGGCAAGCAGACCCACCCAGCCCTAATACACTAAATCCTTTCTGGGAGGTGGTCACACCTCCCTGTGACAGGATGCCTACTGTTCTGCCTTCCCCTGCTCTATCTTGGCTCAGCAGCAGCAAGGCAGAAATGTGTCTCTGGTCAGCAGTAACTATTTTGTGCTGCCCAGGACTAGAAGGCTGGTACCGGGAATACCAGGGACCCAACGAAGCTCGCTTCTGAGGGGTGGATTCATACCTCCCACACTGGTTACCGGTGTGGGGGTTATGATTCTACAGTGTTTGACACCAAACAAGATAGGGTTACTTTCAGCCATTTTAGAGTTGGTATCACGCAGTCGCATAATGCCACTCTATATGTCGTAAATGGCTGCTGCACTAACAACCCGGGAGAATGGAATCCGTAGGCTGCAGGGGTGTCCTGCTCATGCAGTGGCACCCTCTCACTTAGAACCAAGCACTCTGCCTTCAGGATTGTTAAGGCCTGCTATTGGGGTGACTTATAGGTTTTAAGTGTAGTGATCCTTATATATAGTAAACTTATATTTTAAGTAAGTGGTGCAGGCACCGACTTACACAGGCTGCAATGGCAGACCTGGAGTTCCATTTTGCATGGCCACCCATGGGTGGCATAATACATGTTTCAGCCCATGGTAGTCCTCTGGGGTGTCTATGCCCTGGGTACATGAGTACCATATACTAGGGACTGAAAAGGGTACCCCAGTATCCAATCTGGAGTGTATCGAAGTACATGACATAACAGTTTAGGGAGAAAGCAGATAGACTGGGGTCCTGGTTAGCAAGATCCCAGTCAGACTAGTCAAAAACAGTATCACATTTAGCAAAAAGTGGGGGTAAACATAACAAGCAGATCCTGCTTTCCTACAATCACATAGTACACTTTACAAAATTTGTCAGAAGACATAGCCCGAACACACAGCAAATGTGACAAGATAAAAACAAAATGTAAAGTTTTTTTTATTGTTCATTCACCTTCTGAACTCCAGCATTATTATTTTGATTATATTGGATCATATTGTATGCATTCCAATGTGAATGCAGTTTCTGTAGATAAATGACATTTTCAATAAACGCAGTGCGAGCTCCCTCAGTCATTTGAGGGTGGGGGAATTAATATGGGCCGGCCTAGCCCTTAAAGGCCTCCCTTGGCTATGGCCCTTATCAAGTTTCTCCGCAGAGTAGCTTGTAAGATACTGGAAGCTCCTCAGCTACCTGTGAGTAGCTCTCCTTTGTGCAGCCCAGCTTACTACATTAGAAGCTTTTGTTTTGTTGAATTAATATATGTATTCCACAATTGAAAAGCCTGTATATGAAAAAAAATGTGTGTATTTTCAGAACTCATAAGCTGATGTTTGAAGAAAAATGGCTAAGTTTACAAAATATAGTTAAAGTTGAGTGGTAAAACATGTGGTCCTGGAAAGGCGTAATACTAGTATTATTTCCTAGGTGCCGGTGGCTTTGCACCTATAGCTGTGCATGCATTAGCCATGTAGAGGCATTCAACATGACAAACCTTTTTTTACAATATTGGTGGCAACCTGCCTGATGCACTGAAGTGATCAATGTTAGTAATCTTGTATAGGGTGACCCACAGATGAGGCAGTGACACCATCACTTATTTGCTCTTAATGATATTAATCTGTAACCCGATTAACCCCTACTTATATGATTTACATATGATTTACACCTGACTTATTATTCCATGTTATTTCTTCACGTCATTTAATATTTTGGTTTAGCAGACTAAATGAATCATATATTTTGATTAACTTTAGATAGCATATGTACAATTTTACATTGTCATGAGTAGGCATAGTTGTGTACGCCATGTTTGAAGAGAAAGTTGCATTTCTGCTTATTGTGCATAGCACTTTTTATATTTCGGTCACCTGAGTCACCATGTGCTCATTTACAAATGTTATTCTTTGTTAGCTTATAGTCTGAAGGTCATGGAGTAGTCATTTGTTAGTTTGGACAGTGATTTCAGCACCTGCATTGGACGAGAAGCTAAGGAGGTAAATACTCCTTTGTGAGATATTGTGAAGGTCGCAATGAGAGAAGAAGTTGGCATTGTATATCCGTGATAAGAAAGCCTACATCAACAGTGACAGCCGGCACGGATCGGGGGTGGTGGGGGGGCTGGAGGAGGAAGGGAAATTAAAAAAATAAACAACAAAAAAATCAGTTACCTTGTCACCGTGTCCCTCTTCACTGCTCTGTCTCTCTTCCTTGTGACTCCGGCCGAACAGCAACCAGGAAGCACACCCACGCTCCCCTGACTAATCACAACACTGCGATGCAGTGTTGAGATTGGTAAGCATCTAGGCTCCCCTGACTAATCACAATGCTGCAATGCAGCGTTGTGATTGGCTTGAGCGCCGTGGACCGGCATACAGGCAGGGAATGGGACCGGGGCATGTTTTCCTGCGTGGACAACAAGCAAAGTGCGCATGACTGTTTGGCTGGCCCTAGAGGGCCGGCCAAACAGTCATGCACATTTGGAGTGAGTTAAGCACTCCGTCCCTGTCCTGCTCTGAGAGCAGAGCAGCCCCGCCCGCAAGCAGCTGGAAACAAGTAAAATGATAATAACAAAAAGTTATTATCATTTTATTTTCATTTTCCTCACACTGCTTAAAAGCAGTGGGGTGACGATCCTCCGCCTTAGTGGATGAGCCTCCACTGGACACCAAGTATGGAGAAAGCATTGGGTTTTGATTAGTTTAAAACTAAAGAATGCATTATTTGGATGGAACTTATGTTTAACTGTGTGAAGTTTGTTTGTTAGATCATTGCACCTGTCCAACTTTGCAGGCAGACATCCTATTTCTCCTCTTGAGATCAATGCTCCTTATTTTTCTGCTCGTAGTCATTCTAATTGGAACATTTATTTGGTTCTTCTTTCAATGCTTTGTTTGTTGACCCTGCTGCTCCTGAACGTCCCCAATCTGCCCACACACGTAGCTTAGTATTAGGGAGTTTCCTTTATGGAAAAAGGCTTTGGATTGATTTGCATATTTTCCCTTTGACAATGCAATACTGTTACTGTTGGGCAAAATCGGGTTCCTGTCGATGCAATGTTCATGAATTTTGTGAATCTAGGCACAGTTCCAGAAAATGGTTCATACCAGTGGACATAACGGAAATTCAAGTTTATGCCATGTTAGCGCAGTGAAGACACCATCCTCATCTAATCTGCTATCACCACTAATGTAATCTTGAATGATGATGCGGTCACTATTACAACACTAGTACATAGATGCTAACATATCACAACTGGAAAGTGGGAGATTCTGGAAAACAGATCAGGGGAATGCATTTTCCACCTTCACATACACTAAAACAAAGGCAATTGTAGGCAAGAAATTGTAAAATAAAGCCCTTAAAACTGGCTTAAAACTGGTGAGTCTCCTATCTGAGTTGGGTCTATTGGTTTGCATGCTAATAATATTAGTAGCTCAGGATGATTTTTATTGAACACAAGTACCTCTTGTTACAGAAAAGGTTGGATACCCCTCCTCTAGACCATCTTTCCTGTTTTTCTGGAAGTGGAGGGAAATTTGAAGAAACAATCTGAAACACAGAGAACTAAAAGTGGTAACATTTTGTATAATGTGCACATTTAAACACACTGAGGCACTATTGGTGGAAAGTTCGTTTCTTCTCTTCTGGTCAACCCTTCTTTTTCTTATTTTTTTCGTTGTAGTGCATTGTAACATTTATATAGTGCTTACAACCCCTATGTGGAGTGCCGAGTTTCTTGCCTACATGGGTATTACTCTACACCATGTAGTGTGTGTGGTCGAAGGGTGTTGTCTTTGTTTTGATTCTATATGGGATTTGGTTTTAACCAACACATTTGCTTTAATGTCCCTGTAGGTACAAAAATTAGGTACACCTACAGCTTGTATTTTTCCCTCTTCTCAGCAAATTAAACAAGCATTGGCATAGCCAATAGGTCTCGCCATTGGGACCTTATAAGTGTTTAGTTGATGTTGTTGCGCCAAGGATATTGTGCTGCATAACTAAATACTTATAAGGTCCCAAAAGCGAGACCTATTGGCTATGCCAATGCGTGTTAAAATAGTTACTTGAGGTTTCGCTCCCTGATCGCGCCTCTGCAACAGAGGTCTTTCCTGCTGCTTTATAACTCACTGCAAAATTCTAAGGATTTTTGGAAGGCCAATGCTGTCCTGGCTACAGAATTTCTGCAACCTCCAGTCACTCTGAAACTCTTCACTGTGGAACCTGCTGATTGACTCTTCGCAGTAAACCATTGCAGAGCTTGTGCCGTAAGACTTGTAGTCTAAGAGCTGAGCAGGAATGATAGACCAGAGTGACTTGGATGCATTGTGTAGCTTGGCCCACAGATTAACAAAGTCCCCTTTCAATTGAAAGGTGGAAATGTCAATTTATTTTCATTATGCTAGGGAGACAGTGTTTTTGGTGATATCGGAAATCATAAGAGCTAGAACAGCGAGTAGTGCACCATTGTAACTGGTTTATTATTCATTCGCATAGTAAAGATTTCAAGGCAATGCCCCCTGTGGTTGATGCCAACATTCAAATCCCCTCACAGGAGTAATTCCTGAATCATTGACTATAGGGATAGTCACTTAAGCTATGGGAGTCTTGGTTCACTATTGCAGTCCAGAATCATGGGCCATGAGCTGGAACAGTCAGTTCCACCGTTGACACTACTAAGCTAACTATACAAGCCACAGGCTCCCATGGATAAGCCTTAAAAAAGAAGAAAAGTGTCAAGTGCGGGATTGCACACATCAGGATAGATGCACAAAGAAAATGGAGAGGGGTGGAGGGGCACAACAAAAGGAAAGGGAGGGCGACGAGATGGTGGAGTGCATAGAGACACAAAAAAGGAGAAAAGAAGGATAGCTAAATTCATACAGATAGAAAAAGTAAAGAGAGCTCAACAGTACACACCAGAAACAAAGAAGAGAAGTAGAGCAATGAAGGGAAACGAAGAGGATAGATCAGAGAGGAAATCTGGCATTTAGGGAAACAGAGAGGAAGTACTCTGAAGAGGCCATGAAGGAGAGAGGCTGTGCAATTAGGAAGAATTAAGAAGAGCATTGGATGGACACCAAATGAAAGGGAGAGGAGAGATGGTTATTATTGTTTAACCAAAACTATAGTATATGTGAGGCGGACTCGGCAAAGAAAAGGTGTGTGAAGAGGGAATGGAGGGGAAGGAAGGTAAACCGAAACGTGCCGTACGCTCACAGGTAAACTGTTAGACCCTACCTATGGCTCTATGCATCATTAGCGCTAATTTGTGAAACGTTTCTGATCTAGATGTTGGTTCTAAGTAAAAGGAATTTTTAAAAAAACATATTAGGGGTGGCACAGAGTGAGCATGTTGTAATGTGGTACATTTCCTTCACCATTGGAATATAGAGTACACTATCTCCTGCGTTCCATTCTGTTTTAGAACATTAGAATGTTTTGTCTTAGGGAATTCTTAATGAGACAGTTGTACTTGGACAGTTGGTGGATGAGGTGAATAAACCTACCTGTGTCACCCATTTTCGTGTTCCTGGTCATCTTTTAGTGGAGAACACCACATTTATTTGGCGATGATCGGGCGAAACGTAGGATCAACACCTCAACATCAATCTGGTTTCTTCTGTGGTGAAGCGCTTCAAAATCAAGGCGGTTTCCCCTTCGAGGACGGATCCGTTTAGGGCGTAGATGTCTGCTCTCCTGTGTCGACTGGGAAGTGGCAAGAGTTGTACTGCCAACAGCGGAAAGTCCTAGGCGATTTCTTTGAGGAAGTAGCGAGTATTGGCAGCGGTAAGAGCGCGTCATCTAACGCATGCGCGAAGACATCCAGGAAGGAGGCGATTTTGGCCAATCGGAAAGCCCTGGGTGATTTCCCTTTGGAAGCAGCGAGTATTGGCAGCGGTGCGAGCGCGTCATCTGACGCGTATGTGCAGTCATCCAGGAAGGGGCTGATTTTGGCCAATCAGATCGCAGAAGTTCATTTCAAGCCGAGGCTTGGATCTAGCCTTTCAGTGTACGACGGGTCATTAAGGAAAATGACTCCAGTGTAATATAAGGAGCGCGGTGTGTTGCAAACGCGCATTGATGTGGATCTCATTTTTTTATTTATTTTTTATTATTCACTATCAGCAAAACAAATAATTGGGAGCCACGCTAGCACAACTGAAGGTATTGAGGGCGAGTCTTTTGAAATGTCATGCTGGATGTGTTGCTGATGGTACGCCTGGAGGATTAAAAAGGTGACAGTTACTTTAAAGCGGATCATATTTTTTATATGTAACACTTCAAGCAATATGAGTACTTTTTGAACTTTGAGACTTGGGCTTTGGTCAATTGTTGGAGTTTTGGCGTCTGGCACAATTTTTTATTATTTTTTGCTGTTTAAAAAAAAAAGGGATACTCATTTTAGTATTTGATTAAGATTAATGCTATACATTTTCTGTTTATACTTACTGTTTTTTCCCTTGAGATTTTTCTGTCAAACTGTTAAAAATTTCAGTGATTTAAAGAAATATTTATCTGATGTAGTGCAGGAGTTCAGGTTATAGTCTGCTAGATTTATTATAGGTCTATGTTTTAAAGTGTATTGAAATGTGAGAAAAAAAAAGAAAGAAGGGAAAAATGCAGAATGTAACGCAACCACCATTCTTTTTAACGAGCCCAGGGGAACCCAATGTGAAATGGCAGAAATGGAAAAAAATATTTGTGAATTATGCAAGAGTGTGTGGGACGAATTTAAGTGCAGAGCATAAACATTTGTTACTATTACATTGTCTTGGGGTGAGGGACAAGATGTGTTGGAACATCTAACAGATCTAAGTGCTTCTGAACAAAGAAATCTGAATGAGTACGAAATATGCATAGAACAATTAGATCACCATTACTTACCTAGGTTGAGCACGATTATGGAAAGGTACCACTTTGGGTTAAGAGAACAAAAAAAGGATGAGTCTGTTGAAGACTTTGTTTCAGCGCTAAGGAAACTGGCGTCTTCGTGCAAATTTGGTCCGGCACTTGAGGAGAGAATTAGAGATCAATTTGTTCTTAAAAGTGCTCATGATAACATCAGAAAGGAGCTATGGTTGAAGGATGAACCTCCTCTGGAAGAAGTCATTGCGATTGCTAAACAAGTTGAGCACATGATGAGGTGTGTTGATGAACTTAGTGGTGAGAAGAGCAAACTCACCACGACTGAAACTAAAGTAGAAGAGGTTGTGTGTCAGGTACAGAAGAAAGAGATAAAAGGTAAAGACAACAGTATCTTTGTTCCTGGTAATGTTATCAGCTCGACTGTCACTGGGAAGCCCAGTTGTTTTAGATGTGGTCATGTTGGGCATCTTGCAAATTCATCCTTTTGTCCTGGTCTAAGGGTAATTTGTAATACATGTGGACGTAAGGGACATTTTGCAAGATGTTGTAAAATCAAAAGTAGTAGAGGAGGCCGGACTGTCATGAAAAATCAACCTGAGGTAAAGGTGGTCACTTTCCAAGTGTATGTAAGAAAAGGTGACCATCCCTCACACATTGTGAATATTGATGGTGTAGCGCTCGACTTCAAGTTTGATTCCTGCTCACATTTAACTATTATTGGTGAGGATGTTTTTTCAAAGCACTTTGCAAACAATGTTAAACTCCTTAGGAATGACCTTTCTCCTGTAGGTTATGGTGGGTTACCCATAAAGATGTCAGGGTACTTCATAGCTACAATAGAATTGTGTGGAAGAATCATTGCAGGGAAAATATATGTAGCCAAGCATGGTGATTCCCTCTTGGGTTGGCCGCATCAGCGTCTACTTGGGGTGCGTTTGAACCCCAATGCATCTCCACAGGTTCAGGTGCGAGCGATTGAAGATTCTACCTCTACATTTGTAGAATAGTTTCCTGACATATTTAAAGATTCTCTAGGGTGTCTCAAAGGGTATAAGCACCGCATCTGGGTAAGAGATGGGGCACTCCCTGTAGTTGCTAAAGTAAGGAGGATTCCCCAAAATGAACAGGCGGGTGTGCAAAAGGAAATTGATAAGTTGGTAGATGCAGGTATAATTGTCCCGGTGGAAGCAACGGAATGGCTTGCTCCCATATTCGTAGCTAAGAAAGCCAGTGGGGAGCTTCGTTTATGCATTGACTTACGCGCTTTGAACAAAGAGGTCATTGTTGATAAATTTCCTTTACCTAACATAGACGAGATTGTTAGTACCTTGTGTGGAGCGAAGTACTTCTCTACCCTGGACATGGCGTCAGCATACCACCAGATTGAGTTGGATAACTCTTCTCTGGATTTAACTGCCTTTGTAACTCCCATGGGCACGTTTAAATTTTGTAGAATGCCTTTCAGCCTCATCTCGGCAGCCTCAGTATTCCAACGGGTCATGTCACATATTCTTAAAGGCTTGGCTGGTGTAAAATGCTATCAAGATGATCTGCTGATATTTGGTAACACCATTCAAGAACATGATGTTCGTGTGTTTGCTGTACTTGAACGTCTAAGGAAAGCTGGTCTTACTCTTAGAAAGGATAAGTGCAAATTTGGTTTAGATGAGGTAAATTATCTTGGACATCATATTTACTGGTTTTGGTGTTTTTCCTATGAAGGAGTTAGTAGATTCCATCATGAACATTTCTGATCCAGTTAACAAAGAGGAGCTCCTGTCCTTTCTAGGCATGGTAGAATTTTACAGCAAATTCATTCCTGGTTTTGCTGGAAAGACTCACAATTTGAGGCTACTCACTGCAAAGAATGTTGTTTTTCAGTGGTCAACAGAGTGTGTGAGGGAATTTGTTGCAATCAAGGAGGAACTTTGTAAAGCTCCTGCGCTTCACGCGTTTCTGCCTGGTGATCCTACCTTCATTATGACGGATGCCAGTGAAAAAGGGCTAGGTGCGGTTTTGCTTCAAAAGAAGAATGGGATGGATTCACTTATTGCTTGTGCTTGGAGATGTCTCAGGGGGTCAGAAAGGAACTACTCTGTTATAGAGAAGGAGTCATTGGCTATATTTTGGGCTCTAAGGAAATTTAAAAATTTAATTTGGGGAATGAAGGTCAATGTTTTATCTGATCATAAGCCTTTGAAGAAAGTCTTTTCAAAGAAAGGCCTTGACTCAATTTCCTCTAGGATAAAAAAGTGGATCATCTCTCTTCAAGAATTTGATTTTGAGGTAGACTACATTCCTGGTGTTATTAATAAATCTGCTGACTGTCTTTCGAGGTTAGTTGATCTTAATGGAAATTTGGATGAGGAGACCACTTCTGATTCTGAGGTGGTAAATGTATGTGAGATCACGGATGGTGTGGTTACTCAGGATGAAAGTGGAGATTAACAAAGATGTTGAGGTAAAAAAGTAATTGAGATGTTAGGTGAGAATAAACGGTTGGAGAAGCCATGGAGTCTAGTTTCCAATGAACTTTCAGTAGTAGATGGTTTGCTTGCTAGAGGGACAAAGTTGGTTCCACTACTAGGTCTTAGAAAGAAGTTACTCATGGTTGCTCATGTGGGCCATCCTGGCATTGTCAAAACCAAAGAATTGCTAAGATTGCAGTTTTGGTGGCCAGGCATGGATGTTGAGATTGAGAGGTTAGTTCGTGAATGTGCTGAATGTTGCGCTAGTGATAACATTTTGAAAACGAAACAGACTCCTTTGCAGAAAATTACCTGGTCATCCTTGGGATGAGATTTCAATTGATATTGTTGGACCTTTGCATGGTGTGTGTGATACGCCTTATCTGATTGTAGTATTAGATCTGTACTCAAGGTGGGTAGAGGTGTGTGCTGTAAGAGAGGTGTTCACGGCCACAGTTATTAAGTTCTTACAGGATATATTTAAGAAAGAAAGCTTTCCTAATAGCTTACTTTTAGATAATGGTCCACAGTTTTCTTCTAATGAGTTTAATAAATTTCTTGACAGTTGTGGTATTATTCACAAAAAATGCGCGATTTATCATCCGGAAACAAATGGTGCAATTGAAAGGCTAAACAAAACTCTTAAAGAAAGTATCCAATTGGCAAGGGCCAATGGTTTAAATTGGAAGGAGTCACTTCAGGACAGAATCTCGTCTTATCGGGTTTCTCCTCACTCGACCACTGGAAGGTCGCCTTTTGAACTCTTTAAAGGGAGGTTTCCTAACACGAGGTTATGTCCTGGGTGGATGAAATTGAACAAGGGTCTTGTCAATAATCAGATAGGAGATTGGAGGGTTAAGGAGCTAGAAAAACAAGCTTTGAGGAAATCTTATGTTGATGTGAAAAAATGTGCACAATTTCAGGCGATAAAGGGGGGGGATCTGGTTAAGATAAAAGCTCCTGTTGGATGTCAGCCATGGTCAAAATACACTAATGTCAGAACAGTGGTCAACATTTTTAATAATGTGGTTAAGACTAGTGAAGGGAGGATTTGGAACAAGAGTCGGGTTGTTGTGGTGAGTCCTTTCTCTTCGTCAGACCAGTCAGATGGTAATGAGGTGGACTCTGGTTTGAAATTTTCAAATTTCTCATCTTCTTCTCTCTCCGATATTCCTAGTGTCCCGAATTGTGTTAGAGGGAGAAGTCAGAGAGTGCGCAGATGCCCTGCGTACATGAAAGACTATGTTTAAGTTGCTTTCAGATTTGTGCAGCCTATCTGAATATGTATGATCAAGGATCTATTGATGTTTAATATATCTCTTCTTTGTATTGGGATGTATATATATTGCTCTGTTGCATTTGTGATGTATGTTTATTTATTCCTGTAAAACCTGTAGTAAACTTGTAGTGAACTCCTTATTTGTTGTTGTTGAGGGGGAAGACATGTAATGTGGTACATTTCCTTCACCATTGGAATATAGAGTACACTATCTCCTGCGTTCCATTCTGTTTTAGAACATTAGAATGTTTTGTCTTAGGGAATTCTTAATGAGACAGTTGTACTTGGACAGTTGGTGGATGAGGTGAATAAACCTACCTGTGTCACCCATGCTCGTGTTCCTGGTCATCTTTTAGTGGAGAACACCGCATTTATGTGCAAGGCGGCGGCGTGCAGCTGGTGTTAAGCTAGGTACAGCCTGCCATACTTTGCCTTGTGCAAATGGGGTGGCGTAGTGGGCAAAAGAACGATGGATTTAACCCAGATCTCTTGACTGGGGGAGAATGTCTGCATTGTCAGCATTCCGTCCATCATTTGTTTTTTGTAACGCTTTTCGCCCTAAGTGGGATGGGTATTCCCAGACGTGGGACCCGTGCTCACTACGCCACTGGAGTCTAGCTATCCTGGCTGATGACGGCTGATAGCCAGAAAACGGTCCTAGGATGCTTGATTCCGGTCCAGGGAAGACATGGCTTGGCAGTTCGGGCTGGACTGTTCCCATGAGGCACAGGGTCAAGACTGATTTGCATATGGCCATGTCTAAACTGGGGTGGCGTAGTGGGCAAAAGAACGATGGATTTAACCAAGATCTCTTGACTGGGGGAGAATGTCTGCATTGTCAGCATTCCGTCCATCATTTGTTTGTTGTAACGCTTTTCGCCCTAAGTGGGATGGGTATTCCCAGACGTGGGACCCGTGCTCACTACGCCACTGGAGTCTAGCTATCCTGGCTGATGACGGCTGATAGCCAGAAACCGGTCCTAGGATGCTTGATTCCGGTCCAGGGAAGACATGGCTTGGCAGTTCGGGCTGGACTGTTCCCATGAGGCACAGGGTCAAGACTGATTTGCATATGGCCATGTCTAAACTGGGGTGGCGTAGTGGGCAAAAGAACGATGGATTTAACCCATATCTCTTGACTGGGGGAGAATGTCTGCATTGTCAGCATTCCGTCCATCATTTGTTTGTTGTAACGCTTTTCGCCCTAAGTGGGATGGGTATTCCCAGACGTGGGACCCGTGCTCACTACGCCACTGGAGTCTAGCTATCCTGGCTGATGACGGCTGATAGCCAGAAACCGGTCCTAGGATGCTTGATTCCGGTCCAGGGAAGACATGGCTTGGCAGTTCGGGCTGGACTGTTCCCATGAGGCACAGGGTCAAGACTGATTTGCATATGGCCATGTCTAAACTGGGGTGGCGTAGTGGGCAAAAGAACGATGGATTTAACCCAGATCTCTTGACTGGGGGAGAATGTCTGCATTGTCAGCATTCCGTCCATCATTTGTTTGTTGTAACGCTTTTCGCCCTAAGTGGGATGGGTATTCCCAGACGTGGGACCCGTGCTCACTACGCCACTGGAGTCTAGCTATCCTAGCTGATGACGGCTGATAGCCAGAAACCGGTCCTAGGATGCTTGATTCCGGTCCAGGGAAGACATGGCTTGGCAGTTCGGGCTGGACTGTTCCCATGAGGCACAGGGTCAAGACTGATTTGCATATGGCCATGTCTAAACTGGGGTGGCGTAGTGGGCAAAAGAACGATGGCTTTATCCCAGATCTCTTGACTGGGGGAGAATGTCTGCATTGTCAGCATTCCGTCCATCATTTGTTTGTTGTAACGCTTTTCGCCCTAAGTGGGATGGGTATTCCCAGACGTGGGACCCGTGCTCACTACGCCACTGGAGTCTAGCTATCCTGGCTGATGACGGCTGATAGCCAGAAACCGGTCCTAGGATGCTTGATTCCGGTCCAGGGAAGACATGGCTTGGCAGTTCGGGCTGGACTGTTCCCATGAGGCACAGGGTCAAGACTGATTTGCATATGGCCATGTCTAAACTGGGGTGGCGTAGTGGGCAAAAGAACGATGGATTTAACCCAGATCTCTTGACTGGGGGAGAATGTCTGCATTGTCAGCATTCCGTCCATCATTTGTTTGTTGTAACGCTTTTCGCCCTAAGTGGGATGGGTATTCCCAGACGTGGGACCCGTGCTCACTACACCACTGGAGTCTAGCTATCCTGGCTGATGACGGCTGATAGCCAGAAACCGGTCCTAGGATGCTTGATTCCGGTCCAGGGAAGACATGGCTTGGCAGTTCGGGCTGGACTGTTCCCATGAGGCACAGGGTCAAGACTGATTTGCATATGGCCATGTCTAAACTGGGGTGGCGTAGTGGGCAAAAGAACGATGGATTTAACCCAGATCTCTTGACTGGGGGAGAATGTCTGCATTGTCAGCATTCCGTCCATCATTTGTTTGTTGTAACGCTTTTCGCCCTAAGTGGGATGGGTATTCCCAGACGTGGGACCCGTGCTCACTACGCCACTGGAGTCTAGCTATCCTGGCTGATGACGGCTGATAGCCAGAAACCGGTCCTAGGATGCTTGATTCCGGTCCAGGGAAGACATGGCTTGGCAGTTCGGGCTGGACTGTTCCCATGAGGCACAGGGTCAAGACTGATTTGCATATGGCCATGTCTAAACTGGGGTGGCGTAGTGGGCAAAAGAACGATGGATTTAACCCAGATCTCTTGACTGGGGGAGAATGTCTGCATTGTCAGCATTCCGTCCATCATTTGTTTGTTGTATACTTTGCCTTGTAGCACTGCCTTTATCGCACGCTGGGGTCGGAGGCTTCTGGGTGTGGTGTTCCGTCTGTTTCTAGGTCGGGTGGCGGGTCTTGTTTGCTGAATTAACGCTATGCAGGGTCAGCGTCGGAGAGGCACGAATGTATGGATTGTTTAAGTATATCTAATGGTTGTGGGCAATCTGAAATAGTGTAATCCTAGTATTCGAAGTTAGGTTGCAGGACTGCGCTGCGTGGGACGAGTCTCAACATGAAGAAGCATGCTGTTGGGACCACCGTGTTTCCCAGGTGTACAGCATATCTGAATGTATGGAATCAGTGCTTGATTTGTAAATAAATAAATAAGCACCAGGAACTCTTCAGGAGGCCACTGCAGCTTGCCAAACCCATTGCCGCTGCCATCGCTGACAATGACAGTACCAAGACAACTACGACCAGTGGTTTATAAGATCACGATCACTAAACTAACGACCTCTTTAACCCCATAAGTAAGTTCTCTGTGTGTTTGTGGCTTAAGGACGACCTGGGCCAGTCTACTGAGGCCCGCATTGTTGCGAATAGCGTAGATTCCAGTGTTGACAAAACAGCAACTTTCGCACGACCACCAACATTTGCAGAGCTTGGAGACATTCGGGTTGAAGTGCAAAAGAAGCGCAAGGAACTTAACTAAAAATGCATACAATCTAACCCAACAAGTAACCAGCCGCGATTGTGTATTTTTGTAACAAGATGTGGAAAACTTACCGTCGCTGCTATTTTTTATAGACATAAACCTACTGGAAAAA
Organism: Triturus cristatus; assembly: GCF_964204655.1. NCBI lineage: Eukaryota > Metazoa > Chordata > Amphibia > Caudata > Salamandridae > Triturus > Triturus cristatus. The sequence continues at coordinate 805,480,754 of NC_140585.1, read as the reverse complement.
CACCGACAAAATAAGAACAAGCCCGGGAGCGCGCGCTAAAAGTAAATAAAAAACAAGCAATGGCCGCTCGGCCGTGAAAGTGACACGACCGTGCGGCGCGAAAGTGAAAGGAAAAATGAAGCTGACGAGGAGGGGGTGGGAGAAGGGAGGGGTTAGGGGAGGGGATTCACGCTCGCGCTGTAAGGCTTAATGAGCCATTACAGAAAGCCAGATGGCAGCTGTGCACGTCACGCGCGCTTGTGCGCGTAACAGCAAGCTGGTGGCCGGGAAAAGCCTGTGGGTAGCACTTTTAAAACCCAGCTACTAAATGACTCGCCAGAGCAGCGCGTGCGCTGGCTCAGACGAGACCCAAAAAGCAAATATCAGAAAGAATTTTAAAATGTTTCTCGAGCTGCTTTAATGATCCAGGACTGATAGTTTAAGTAAGCAAAGGCAGCAAAGCCCTGCTAAAAATCAGTATTGAGCTCACCTTTGGGACCAATTGGCGTTGCCAATGTTTTTTAGCTATGATGTACAGCATCCCCAATGGTCTGCAGCATAGCTAAAGAAGAAAGGAAAAAAAGCTTACGACGTGGGCGGCTAAGTCAGTTTGTATGCATGTGCACTATAAATACACATGCCTACAAATGACATGGGCGCTCTTTATCAATCTAAGTGGGATAAGTAAATAAGAAATAAAAAGTAGTGGAAACTTTTTTTTTAAACCTGTGTGAGGGTAATCAACATGGAGGGTGTAGGTGGGTGCTTTAGGGTAGGAGGGGCTTTAGGGCAAGCAACACAGAGGGCAGGTGGCAGAAGCATAACAGAGGATGGGGCATGACATGGGCAATGTGGAGTGTGGGTGTAAGGGAATCACACATACGAGAGAGAGCAATGTGAGGATGGAAGGAGAAGCACATGGGAAGAAAGAAATGCGGGGGGCAGAAGCACAAAATTGGCCAGCATAAAGTGGTGTAGTGCAGAGAAGAGGCACATGCATGAGAGAGCTCATGGATAGATGGAGGGAGAGAGAGAGAGAGAATTTCACATGGGAGACAGCTGGAAATCACATTCTCTCTCATGAATTGCTTGACAAAAAAGAGAAGCATAGTGCCTATAAATTAAGCAGTGGAAGGATAACAAGTAATGAGGTTGTGCTCAAGGGAAGGACAAACAAAAGAAGATGAAGGCAAGGCACACAAGTGAAACGAAAAAAAGCAACCAAATGTGAGTGCCAATAAAGTCAACCAATGGTAAGCAATCGGTGGGCTCTTATCACACTGTAAGCAGACAATTGATCTTTTCATAAACAGGCAGCTTACGCTTTCTGTTACATGAGACCTAAGGAATATGGACAATCTTTTATAAAGTCCTATTTAAGTCCAACATCTGTGACTTTGCAGAATCTTAAAACCTGAAAAACTGGCAGTATTGTTTTCTAGGGAATGTGACAACCGTATGTGGCAAGTGTTTCCACGTCATGGCAGCGAGGTGCAGTTATCAGGTGATGTGGCACAGCGCATAGCAGAGGAAAGAACTGTGAGAGATGGGCACACGGTTTATGGATTTTGGTAAGCTGGCAGGTCCCTTTCTGTCATTTCGTATGCAGACAGTTCACTAACTTGGTCCCAGCACAGGGTTATCCATTCTGAGATTTTTGTTTATTTTCTTGAGCAGACATAGGTTGGAAGGTTGCCACCTGGCCATTTTTGTATCGGCCTGGCCTGTATCTTTAAGTCCGGGCCAGTAAAAATATTGGGAAAAGCAGAACATTCTGGTATTTATTTTCCCTTCTGAAAAATTACCTTAAAACATTTCATATAAAGAAATCAATTTAAGAGCTAAACTGTTTCAGAATGATTATTGGAGCAGAGGGGTAATTGCCATGTTATAAAAGAATCCCGACAATTGTACACACATTCTCTTTCATCTTCCAGCTGCTAGCTGTTCCAAAATAGCAAAACATAAACAAATGTCTGGTAGATTTGTTTATAAGAAAGGTGTCAACCCTTCAGTCATCCCTCATATGAATGTCATTGTGAGAAGTCAATAAGCAGTTGTAAGTATGCAATTGGTTTGGACCAGCAGTGGTGTACTAAATGTGAGTCCTTCAGTGGCCATCAGTATATGGCAGATTTCCTTTGTTATTCAATGCCTGTATAAAATGATGATTGGTGGTTTGTTTCTGAGGACTGCTACTGTACTATGGATGACAGACAGTGGTATGTGGAAGTTCTGTCTCATGTGAATGTAGGAGGGCCAAGAAGTGCATGGGAATTAATATGCAGCATGTTTGAGCAACAGTCGGCTTCATGACCCCAGACTATCATAGTATTAATATTGGTGGGGGCCAGGGACTTATAGATGAATTTATGTTACTATATAACGCCCAGGCTAGACATAAGTCAGCCCTTCATAACTTACCTGGAAATAGAAAGGTATTAAAGTATTTGTGAACATGAGAACAGTGTGCTGGTTGGACTGTTGCACATCAGGAGGCTGCAGATTTTATTTCAAGGAACGATTATTATGGTATGGTGTAATTATCTTTGAAACAGCTATGTTTTCACCTCTCTTCTGAATTATAAGTGCTCCTGGGTGATCCGAATCTTGGCTGCTAGTGAGTTCGAGAGTTTGACAACTTAAACTGAAATAGCAGTGCCTCCTGTGGATTTAATATAATTAGGTGGTATGACAACCTTTGATGCAAGCCTGGAGTGTAGTGTCCTACTTTGTTTGTATTGGAGGAATATAATTTGTAGGTATAGTAGTCCTTTTCTTGGGGGGCTCTGAGGATGATGCAAAGTACCTTGAGCATTCCTCATCTAGCTAAAGATAGCTAGTGAAGTGTTGGCAGGACTAGGGTCTTGCTTTCTCTGGTGTAGGGACTGAGAATGAGTCTTGAGGCATTGTTTTGCAGTAGCTGTATTTTGCACATGATGAAACTGTGGGTGCCAATGTAGAAGCTGTTAGCATAGTTAAGGTGGGATATTAAGAGTGTGAGAATACAGTTTAGCTTTTGTTGGTAATCAAGGTATGGGAAGATGTATCATACTGTTTTCATTGTGTAGAAGGTGCTCTTTGTAACCTTATTGACACATGGAATCAAGTATAGTTCTGAATCCATGTTTCTCTAGGTTTCTTACCTCTCTTGATGTAGTTGGAGGGAAATAAAGATCCTTGGGCGATATGGCAGTAGTCTGGAGTTTGTGCCATTGTCCACAGGTCATGATATTTGTACTTTCAGTTATGATCTTAAGGTGGTTAATCATCATCCAAGCATTTCAGCCACAGAGCAGTTGTTCAGTTTTGACTTGTAGAGGTCTTCTGGGTCATTCAGTTTTACAATGATATGTGAATCATCTGCATAGCTGTAGCAGGTACGGTTTAACAGTGTAATCAGGCCTAGTGTGGGGGTTAGGTAGATGTTGAATAAGAGAGGAGTGAAGATGGACCCCTAAGGGACACATGTTGGGTGTGAGGGGCTGATGTGAATAGTGGTAGGTACGCTACGTTTTGTCTATCTTTTCACATATTCCAGATAAAGGAGTCTTCGCAGTAACATGTAGTGTTAGATAGTGACACATGCTGCTGATAAGTCCAAAAGCAATAGAGCTCCCACTCCTTTGTTACACTGTGAATTTTAAGTCATCCCATATGGATATGTGGGCTGACTCAGTGCTTCTGCCTGATTTGAATCCATTTTGTTGGTTTGGCAACAAGTTGGGTCATTCCTTTTTAGGTCTCGCCTGAGCCAGCGCTTTAGCGCTGCTCTGGCGAGAGCTTTAGAAAGCGGGATTTGGAAGTGCAAACTAGTGCTTTTCAGGCCGCCAACTACAGTGCATGTGCGCCGGGCACACGCACCATTTGTCAGCCTGCTGATCACTTTCATGGCCGCTTTGATGTTCTCAGTGAGCCGCGCAGCCACTGAGAACATCAAAGCGGCCGCGAAAGTGATCACCATATGCCAGCCTTCCTTCTGTTGCTTTAGCACTCACCGCCCCCCCCCCCATTCCATGTTACCGTGTGGCTCACTTTCTCTTTCATGGCCGCGCGGCGTTAATTTCACGGCCGCGCGGCCAATGCTTGTTTCTTGAAGTTCCCATTGTTGAAATGGTGAGCCCCAAGACACTTGCAACTCGCTATGTTACTACCATGCCTTGAATTTTTGTTTCTCACCCTTCCCCAGCCTGCTACTTTGCGCAGCACAGGCTTTCACAGAGTGAAAAACACTTCTCACCTCGGGCGCAAGATCATGGTGTGGAAATACTCTGCCTACTCTCCCCCATGGCAATGTGTCCTCTGTCGCCTGCAAGGTTCTAGCCGATGTTAATAGCCCAAGCACCTTTTGCCACTGCACTTACCCTTAAACCCTCCTGCACGAGCTCACCAGGCCCACCTGCAGCCCTCACTGCTGCCAGGCTGGCTATGCCCTCTCCCTTCGGTGTATCAAAGCACATACAGGCAGCTACCGAAAACTAAACAAGCATTGGCAAAGCCAATCAGTCATGCTTATAAAAGCAATGGACACCTATTGACTTTGCTAACGCATTTGTCAATGCTGTTCCACATAAGCGAAAAAAAAAAAAATGTTTGCCAATGCTGAACATTGGCAAAAAAAAGTGCAATGACGTACAAGCACTTGCATGATCAGGCATGCACTGCACATGTCTAGGTCAGCACAGTACGGCTGCCCGGCATGATGTCTGAAAACGTATATCTGACCACACATACATGCATATGGCAGGGTGTAGTCATTATTTTTTTATTTACCATTCAAAGATGTCAGAAGCCTATTTTGGAGCAGTAAATAACAAGCATTTGCAATGCAATAGGTCTCGCATTTACACAAGTTTACGCTATTTGCATAGTAAATGACAATGCCTTTTAAAATAAAAGGCATTGTTATTTGCAATGTCATTAGCTCAAACTCGCGTAAACGCGAGACCTATTGCATTGCAAATGCTTGTTTATTGATGTTAACCTACAGAAGCTACATCTGAGTGTAAAAACTGGTGCTAATAAAAATAAGTGAAATAAAGTGGTTAAGATTGAGTTACGTGACCAGATTTTCAAAACTGGTACATGTCACTGACACATTAGGAATACAATTTTGCGCAGAATGATTTACTAGACATTGCTCATTAACATACAAAAAGTTTTCCAATGAGGCACCTAGGTACCCAGACTGGTAATTTGGTTGATATTAACACTGGGAAAATTAAATGCAACTTTGACACAGAGCATTCATGTCATTTAGATAGTTCTTGATAAGCGTTGCCAGAGAGAAACAGCCTTTACCACGCAGTCAGAACCCCGCACGTCTTTACCACGCAGGCTACATTACCACGCAAGTCTTTACCATGCAGGATTTTACAATGAATAGGCCTTTACAAGTCATGCAATTACAATGAATTTCGTTGTACAGGCATGTTTGGTAAAGGCATGTTTGTTGTAAAGGTTTTAAAGGTAAATATATGTAAGTTTGAAAGGTTTTAAGGTTTAAGTCCTTTTAATGTTTTTTTAATATACATCAGGGATTTTTTATTTTTTTTTATTTTTAGAGTTTAGGGTGGGTAAGGGTTTAAGGGGTTTGGTGTTGTAGGAATATTTAGGGTTTAGGATGGGTTTGGGGTTTTGGAGGTTTTGTGAATTTTTTAGGGTATAGGGTGGGTTTGGGATTTTGAGTGGCAAGGGGAATTTCAGGGTTTAGGGTGGGTATGGTTTTATGGGTGGTAATAGGTGTTTATGATGGGTATGGGTTTCGGTTGGAAGGGGTTTTAGGGTTTAGGGTGGGTTGTTTTCGGTTGCTAAGGAACTTTTAGTATTTAGGGTGGGTATGGGTTTTTGGGCGTTATGGGATTTTTAGGGGGGTATGGGTTTTGGGGTGGGAAGGGTCTATGCATCTGTATGTGTGTATATATACATATGGGACAGCAGAAAATCTGGGAGTCACTCTTAGTGTGGTCAATCAATGAACCAGGAAGTTTAAAGGGCGCTACTCACCCGTGAGGGTCTCAAGGCGCTAGGGGCAGAGGGGGGTGGGGTTTAGCTCCGAGTCATCTAAAAAAGCCAGGTCTTGAGGCTCTTCCTGAAGGTGTGCAGAGCAGGGGAGCGTCTGATGTTGACCGGGTGCTCGTTCCAGGCTTTGTCTGCGATGTAGGATAAGGCGCTTGCACCCACTCTGGTTCTGCGGATGCACAGGGTTTCTGTTAGGGCGAAGTGGAGGTTTCTTTTGGGTACGTAAAAGGAGACTCTTTCATTGAAGTATTTGGGTCCGGTGTTGTGGAGGGATTTGTAGGCGTGGGTGAGAAGCTTGAAGATTACTCTTTTCTCAACGGGAAGCCAGTGGAGGTCTCGCAGGTGTTGGGTGATGTGCTCATGTCGTGGTATGCCGAGGACGAGTCTGGCCGCGGTGTTCTGGATGGTCTGGAGTTTGCGTAGCAGGGATTTGTTGATTACAGCATAGAGGGCGTTTCCGTAGTCTAGTCTGCTTGTTATGAGTGCGTGGGTGACGGTCTTTCTGGCTTTGGGGGGGGGGATCCACTTGAAGGTCTTGCGGCGAAAGGTGCTACTGTATATTCTGTCTGAACTGCATTGGTCAACCATCATTGCACTAATCGCCTATCGGCTTGATTACTGCAATGCTCTGTACCTCAATATCAATGTGGCTGATCCTAAATATTCGAAAGCACCAATCAGCCAGGGAGGGGATTTGTGCCTTGCATTTGCTTCCCATTAGGAAGCACTTCTCCTTCAAGGTCTTGAGCACGGTATATAAGGCCGTGCACAGTAAAGGCTGCAGCTGAAAACCTTGTTCCAATGGTATACCCCAGGGAGGGCTTTGAGATCCTAATCCCAGAAAAAACTGATCTCCCCAAGATACGGCAGGGTCAGATGGGGCGGTCACTCCTTTTCGTTAGTGCCGCCAAACTCTGGAACTCCCTGCCTTCCTCCATTTCCAACGCAGAATCTCTTCTGAAAGCGTGGCTATTTTCTTCCTAGTTGGCTGATCCGCGCCTCTCTCCAGTTCGCCGTCTGCCCAGCGCCTTGACACCCTCAGGTATAAGTGCGCTTTATAAATGGTATCCTATCCTATCCTATATATATATATATATATATATATATATATATATTATAAATCTATATTATAACTAGATTTAGTTATAAATATATATTAAAAAAATATATATGTGTATATGTATATATATCCAAATAGACTCCTTCCCATTCAGCCAGTCTTCACAGGGCAAAAAGAAAGAGTGTGGACCACGGTGGCTCGTCAGCTGTAGTTTATTCAAACTCACAAAATAGTGCAGCAGCCATGACGCGTGTCGTCCCTCACAGGGGACTTGGTCACATATATACACATATATGTGAATATTTAAATATATATTATAAATATATAGTTATGTATATATATTTTAAAAATTAAACAAAAGAAATTAAAATTATAATTTAATTTGGGGTTATACTTACCTAGTACGTTTTTACCACACATATGCCTTTACTACACAAATTTTGTTGTAAAGGGATGCATGGTAAAGGCATATGTGTGGTAAAGACTTGCGTGGTAGTGATGCGGTCGTTGTAACAACCGCATTGCACAGCCACACATGGTAGCGGCTTGCAGTGTTCTGTCATACATCCGTTGCTAACTAATTCTTCACAGGTATTGCATTGTACTGTTATTTATGTACCATGTGGCTTACATGGCCATAATGATTTCTCGCTTGTTGATAAAGTAGCTAATCCTTATGTGTAACTTATATAGCACACCGTAACCCTGATGAAGATTCACAAGAATTCTGATTTCACTGTCATCCTGGGTGCCCTACACATGTAGTATTGAAAAAGTAATGGTTGTAAGGTTATCCTTTTTTGGAGAAAAAAAAATTGATGCCATTGGTGAATTTGGAAGCAAGTTGCATGAGGCTACCAGTGCCTAAACGTGCATTTTGGTGAGATTATGAGGAGTAGACAAAGTCACTTGTGCAGGTATTTACTTACCAAATATAAACTGATATGGTTATATACGCAACTGTGATTGGTAGTGCGCTTGGAACACCACAGTTGTCCTCATAGATCTGTGGCAACAGAAGCCCTCTAATCATTTTTAGTCCATCGAGTGGCACTGTGAGCATGACTAGAGTTGCCCCCAGGCCGTTATTTTCCCTCCTGGTCGAAATTTTTATCTCCATGTCAGTAAAAAAAAATGAGAAAAAAAGAGTGAAATCCAATATTTTTCCCCTTTGAAATATAAACCTACAATAACAAACACATGAAGGCATCACTTGAAAAGTATGTGAGAGCAGTCCAAATTATTTATAAATGATGATGAATGGATGCTGTGGGATAATTGCAATGTTAGATAAACTACAGAGAATTTTGCACAACGTGTATTGAATAAACCAATTCTTGGCCCTTCTAAAATATCAAAATTGAGGCAAATGACTAGTGTGTTTTTTCTGAGGAAGGTGTCAACGCTAGGCTGAACCCACTGGGACATTTCATACCTTCCTACTGCTTTTGGTATGTTTGATGTGCTCTTCTGGAATTCGAGTCATGTTTAGGAAAAAAAAAGGCTAAGTTTTTATTGGTTTCTGAATCTTAAGTGATTGCTGGTCATCCTTATTCTTATGGGTAGGGTGGTCCCTAGTTAGAAGGTTTGTAATTAGAAATATGCAGAGTGGTATGCACAGTTGATTAGGCATAAATGTTTACCAGCATCATAATAGTGAGCACTTAGTCGGGTGGTGCACATACACTCAACACTATTATAGTGAATAAGAGCACGTTATAGGCACAGGAGGAAAATGTTGCGTATAACTATACACTCGTGTGTATACTCTCTTTTTACCTCTTATAGAAAATCTACTGGAGCTCGAACACAAGAAGTGCAGGTGAGTGCATTAGGCCTCACTTTTGGTATGCATGAAGTATATGCGTAAAGCCCAGGCAGGGACCTTAAATTAAGGAACAGAAATACAACGCCCTGACGAAGGCCCCAGACCCGATTGGGCTATTTAATGAGGGCCGAAACATGTTGGCATTTATATGAGGGTACATTTGAATAGAATAATGTTAAAAAAAAAAAAAAACATATCGTTTTTAATGGTACCACAAGTGCCCCAGAATAAAGGATCGAGTGGGGGTATACTTGTAGGTATTTTTAGTTTATAAAAAATCTGGTTCCCTGCTTAACCAGTTACCTACTTATATAAGCACTCCCATTACATCTTTGGTCGAGTCAGCCCAGATAGTATCATCTTATCTGGGTGTGGAGAAAACGCCTCTGATGAAGCATGTCACTATTATGTGAGTGAGGCGTCTTCTTCAATATCTTTGATATTCCACCTGACACAGATAACATCGTAGGAATCTCTAGAAAAAAACTGTAGCCCTTGTGGGGTTACCGGTTTGGCAACAGTTGCTTATAGTGATAAAAAAATTGTAATGAGAAAGATCTTCTACCTATAGTTTTTCTTGTGAAAAGAGGAATAACTTGTAGCAGTGCCAATCTCGATCTAAGTTCCTCGATTGGATGTAGATTTGAATTTGGATTGGAGAAAATGTGGTTCTTTATCCTGGGCTGCCCTGTGGGTAATGCAGAGAGCTCTTAAATGTATTTTTCTTGCAAAATATAGTCAGTGAAGGCTTAGAGTCACAACTGTTCAGACTAACAACTTTTCTAGGTTCGGCATACCGAGTTTGTTCAAATTTGTTGAATAGGCACATTGTGAGCCAAATGTACAATCTTTTGGGACACTCTGGACCTGACAGTACTAGGGCTGTTCACTCTTAGACCCCATAGAGCTAGCGTGGGAAGGAGAACATCAGGTGTAATGCTCTCATGATTTTGGAGGTGTTTTTGTCACTATGTTAACTTGCCTTTTAAGTGTGAGTGTGGATTCATGACCACCCGTAAGTTATTTACTTTGGTTGAGTTGGTAGGAGGTGATACAGTCTCCTACAGTCACCCTGTAGCCGGGTTATACACTTTCCATATCCCACAAGCTCAGATCTCAGTTTTAGAGGAATTTGATTTCAAGTGATTTTGTAGCATCCGTTTGTTTACTCCCTTTAGGTACACATCAAGACTCAATTCCCTCTGTGCTAAGTCGACCCTCTTTAAAAACCTTACTAATGATGGACCGGTGTCCCCACCTTGTCCCTGGCTTAGTGGCAGGATGTTCCCGCTCACAGGTACATCCAAGGCAATGTGCTACAAGGTGTTGGGGAGGGGGTCCAAAATCTCACTAAGGCTATGTATTTTCATGCTCCACCTTCCAACTTTAGTGGCCCCAGGGTTAGAGCTAGCTGTCTGATCACTTTGCCAAGGATTATGATTTAAAGCAGGGTAATATCCACCCAGTGCTAGATTGGAAACTAAAATAAACTGAGGTAAAAATGTTCAAACTGGCTACACACTGTTGAAGGCCACACCTATTATGAGGTCAAAGGCGCTTGTTTGTGTCATGGCACCCCGTACTGCCCTGAAAGCAGCCTGTTAGAATAAACTGCTGACACAGGATGTTGAAGAGAAGCTGTTTATTCTGTCCAGATCCTTAGGCACCAGCTGGCAACTGAGGCACACCAACGTTCTAAGGTGAGCTTCACTTCAACATTCTATGGTAGGGAAATACCAAGGCAGTGGGAAAGGACGGGTGGAGCAGGGAGGGAAGATGGGTTACAAGGAGGCAAGGGAGATATCAACTAAACATTATATAGTAAACATGTGTAATGACATTCAAAGGTTACAACACACCTCCCTTTGATAGGGAAGAGAAACATTTGCAATGTAGAGGAGCATATATGATGATAACCTCATGAAAAGAAAGAAATATGCATCACATTTCATAGTCCTCTTGCCACCATGGTGGACGATGTGTTCTGACAACCCTAGGCTATTGCATGTTTGAGAACAACTCATCCTGACAATCTTTGTTAGTGGCCATGGGAGTACACACTTCGGGGCAGCAGGCTTTATTGTCCATGCTCCAGCTGCTACCATCTTCCAAAACCACTGAATTATTGTTTACATGCTGGATTCTTAGAGGTTTAGAGAATGATGAAAGTTTGAAACAACCAACCTTTCCTAGTCCTCTTGCCACCGTGGTGGACGATGTGTTTTGACAACCCTAGGCTGTTGCATGTTTGAGAACGACTCATTCTGACAATCTTCGTTAGTGGCCATGGGAGTACACACTTCGGGGCAGCAGGCTTTATTGTCCATGCTCCAGCTGCTACCGTCTTCCAAAACCACCGAATTATTGTTTACACGCTGGATTCTTAGAGGTTTAGAGAATGATGAAACTTTTAAACAACCAACCTGTTTGCCTTCAAACCATTCTTTCTTGGTTGTTCCCCACTTCTGGTCATATTTAGTTTTGTACTCCTGTTGATGCGGACCATCTTTCTCCATGACTGATTCCCTATCTACCTAGACGGACTTCCTTCATTTAGCCAATTAGGAGTGAGTTTAGAACCTGGATTCCTCCCTTTCAGAGACACAAATGGGGAAACACCTGTAATGGCAATGGTAGAGGATTGATATGACCATAGCATCCTTCTCATGGCTTCATCTATGGGTTCGTGCGAAGTAAGGGCCAATTGAATGGTGTTCTTTATCATTCTATTAGCCCTTTCCACCAGTCCATTAGCTTTAGGACAATAAAGGGGAGATTTTACATGTGAGATGGCTAAATTGGATAAGAATTGCGTCATTAAATCCGACGTAAATTGAACACCATTGTCTGTGACAAGGGTACTGGGTATCCCTTCTTTCGAGAATACATCTTTTAGAAATTCAATCAGAGATGGTGTGGTGATGGAGGAAACCATCTGTGTATTGATCCAATGAGAATGATAATCAATGAGTACAAACATGAATCTCTGAGAAACATTTAGTAGATTTAAAGAACCAATGATGTCCAAATCTAATTTCTCCCAAGGTTTGGAAGGAACAGACACTGGATTGAAGGGCGCTTTACGAGTGACTTTGGATTTGTCACTTGATCCACATGCTAGGCAATTTTTTACTGTTCTTTCTACCATACAGTCCATGTTGGGGAACCAATAGTTTTGTCTAATTTTACCTTTGGTCATACTTCTTCCTGGATGTCCCTCATGTGCCACCTCTATGATGCGTTCCTGCATGTTAGTGGGAGGAACAATTCTGTTGCCTCTGTAGATTTGATCCCCAATTATGAATAGTTCATCTCTCACCACCCAGAACGACTTGAGACTCTCAGGAAGATCTTTGATTGTTCTGGGCCATCCTTTGAAGATCAAATTTTTTAGCTCCATTAGAACAGTGTCCTCTTGTAACCCTTTCTCCCAAGCTTCCTTATTAGTGGCAGGAATGTCAATTGCAAGAATGGTTTCATCTAGAGGGTTAAATTGGGAATCCTCATTGGAAAAAGGAAGTCTCAACAAACAGTCAGCTATTAGGTTCTTGTCACCTGAAACATAACACATAGTATAATTGAAACCTTGTAAGCCTAGCACACATTTGGAGATGCGGGGAATGGCCTTTTCAATGCTTTTTGTGGAGAACATGGGAAGTAGAGGTTTGTGATCTGTTCGAAGAATAAAGGGAATTCCCCACAAGAAAAATGTGAAATGGTTTATCGCCCAAGCAAGCAAGAGCCTCTTTCTCGATCGTGGAATAGTTACATTCAGGCACTTTCAATGATCTGGACGCAAACGCTATCACTCTCTCTTTCCCATTTACCATTTGAGTGAGTGAAGCTCCTAGACGTTTCATGCTTGCGTCCGTTGTAAAGGTTGTCCTGGCACTGGGATCGAACATTCCTAAAGAGGGAGCTTTTAATATGTCATGTTTGATATAAGTGAAGTCACTCTGGCACTGGGGACTCCAATTAAAAGGGGACCCTTTTTTAAACAATTCTCTTAGAGAGTGCACATGTCCAGCAACATTTTCCACAAACTTGGACATGTACTCTATCAGGCCCAAAAAGTATTTGAGCTCATCCTTGTAAGTAGGAGCTGGGGCAAGCTTGACCAAATCCACTAAGCTAGTTTTAGGTCTGATTCCTTCACCAGAGATGGTGTGGCCCAGGTAAACTACAGACTTCACTCCTATTTTACATTTGTCTCTGTAAGTGGTGAATCCTGCCTTGCTTAGTTTACAAAGAACCTCTCTTAGGATCTTGTTGTGTTCCGTCTCCGACTCCCCATATATCAGGATGTCATCCTGGAAACACAATACCTTTTCCAAACCCTTTAAAATGTGTTGCATTATCCGTTGGAACACTGCTGCGGCTGATGCCAGGCTGAACGGCATTCTGCTAAATTGGTAGGCTCCAAAGGGTGTTATGAAGGATGTGAGGGCTTTGGAATCATGGTGGAGAGCTACCTGATGGTGCGCTGCAGAAAGGTCTAGGACGCTGAAATATTTGGCACCTTGTATTACACTGAGCATCTTGTTAATGTTGGGGAGAGGGTGTCTTTCCACCCAAATTTTGGAGTTAAGATCCCTAAGATCCACACATAGGCAGATACCTTTCCCACCTTTCTTAGATGCGAACACTATGGGAGCAAACCACTCCGAGCTTTCAATTCTTTCAATCACACCACAAGTTTCTAGTCTCTCTTCTGAGAGGATCTCTTATAAGTAAAGGGACCAATCTAGGTTTGTGAACAGTTAGTTTGTGTTGTTTCTTCAATTTAATTTTATGTAAGAAACCCTTCAGCAGACCCAACTTGTCTGAAAATACTTCTGGAAATTCTTCAAAAACTTCTTTTCCTACGTTAGATCTCTCAACTAAATACACTGGTTCTGAAGCTTTGGGGTCCAGTTTTATCCCAAGAGCTTTTTGGTGTTTCCACCCTAATAAATTCGACCCATCCCTTGTGATGTAAACTTTCCCCACAGTAACCCTGTCTTTGAAGTTGATCTGCATAACAAGCATGCCCACCAAGGGTATAGGATCGTGGTTGTCACCACCTGGATTGACATCAGGGGGTAACATTTCATACTCATTGCTTCCTGAGTTGGACTTGCAAGTAGCTTCATTGATAAGGGTATGGGGGGAACAAGAGTCTGTCAAAACCATATACGGAATATCATCAAGGAGAATTTCACATTTGGGGTAGTTACCATTAGCTAATTCCTTAGAGTCTTCTACATGGAATACAATGTCATCATTTAATACAGTCCGACCTTATTTTAGCACCCGTCAACACGGTTTGACGAGCGGCGCCATCGGCTCTCTCCAAGGTAATTCATACTCAGTCTCCTTACACCCGTCGGATATCCCAACACCCACCAATGTGCCAACGGTCCTCCCTTCCTATTTCCCAGGTACTAGAAGGCCTATTGCAGAATACGCACCAACGCTAACCCTCAGCGCACACCAATAACGCCTCCATCAAGGTTAGCCAACAATCATAGAATCGCTTACTGTAAAGCGTCCGGCATGCTACCAACGAAGACTTTGTCGCTCACCCCCTCACTTTCACTATCGCATCAAGGTTAATTTTCCACCCGGTCAAGGACAGCAAATGACCTCCCTCTGCGCCTCAACCATAGCCAATTGCTCACTCCTGTTCACTGTGTTCAATGTCTTGCTCACTTGTCAATCAAACAAGCATTGCCAATCGCTCACGTCGACTCACTACGCTCAATGCCTTGTTCACTGTCATTCAAACAACAGTCAGTGCATGAGGCACAACTTCACGTTCCTACTCTAGGACCTCACAACTGTTTTTACACTTCTCTTTTAATGCTGACAAGTTTCCCTTTCCATTTTAACGGTGGACTTTGTTTTGTTTTCTTATCTCCTTCTTTTCCCTTGTTCATTCCAACAGGCGTATAATTCATATCAGGCAACTTTGTTATTTATAGTCCTGAAGATGATCCCACTGTATTAGGAGGTAGGGATCGAAACGTCGACTTTCTATAACAGTACCACAATGTACCCACTGTGTTAAATTGAATTGTGGTCTCTGTTGATTTGAGCTTACTTGAGTCTCTAATTTTTGTTGTAAGCCTCTCTGTTTGCTCCTAAAGTTTTTTGCCTGTCACTTTTCCTTTTATTTCCTTCGTTGAAAACTCGGTACAGGATTGTGCCCTTGTCTCATTGCTTTCACGCTCCTTTATCTTGTCCCTAACTACTTCTAAGTTTCAAAATAAATGCTCCGCCGTCTGGCTGGACACAGGAGGAATGTACATAGATCTTATTGAAGTCTGTGTGAAATAGTTACATCATTTATATTTAAGCTAAGGACCTTTGTTCTCTAAAAATATATATCATTTAATACAGTGTCATTGTGAACCATGTGAGTGACATTTTTTCTTATATCACTGCAAACTTTAGAGAAATGACCGCGTTTGTTGCATTTCCTACATGTAACATTCCTAGCTGGACAACTTACATTGTTAGCCAAATGACTGGGATTACCACAACTGAAGCATTTAAATTTTGAAACATCAGTTCTTTGTTTTACCTGTTCAGTGGGAGGCACTTTGTTCTTAACATCCTTAGTTGACACCTTAAGTACACCATTATCATTGACTTGTTTGACCTCAACAGCGTCTTACATTTGACTCATACAAAATGCAGTGTGCTCTATGCTTTTTGCAATATCAATCGCTTGTTTTTATTCAGGAGCATCAGCTAATAATTTCTCTTGAATTTTCTTGTCACAAGTACACCTAACTAACTGATCCCTGATTAACGATTCTGTTAATGTACCAAACTCACAAGTAGAAGCTAATCCTCTTAACACTGCAATGTAATTGACCACTTTTTCATTCTTCCCTTGTGATCGAGAGAAAAATTTGTGGCGTTCTAGAACCACATCGATTTTTTCTCCAAATTGGATTTCCAATTTTTTAAGGGTATTTTGATAGACATCATGTTGATGATCTCCGTGCGCATCCTCACTTCCACTTTCACCTGCAATTACAGTGACAGGGAGATCATCAAAAATTTCTCTCGCATGTTTTCCCAAATTATGTAACGGAACATGCTGTTTGCGTACAGAAGAAAATCTGTCCCCCCAATATCAATTAGATAAGATTAAAAAAGATTCACCCATCTTTTCCAAGGAATAAGCGGTTCACCCTCATCATTCAGGAACAAAGGAGGTTGAGACATCGCAAATGACGCCATAATGGGAGAGAAGAGATAGGAGAATAACCAAGGAAAAGACAAAAGAAGAAAAGAGAAGAGTATGGGAAAAGGAAAAAATTAAACAAGTGGAGGAAGGAAATAGAGGAGCTGGCTGGGCACTACTGTAGAAATAAATAACAAGGATACACGAAGAGAAGAAAATCTACTTTATCAGAGAAAGCTTAAAACATGCGAAAAAATATAATACTTTTATTATAAATATATCCCCAAATTGGAATGTCAGTGTCAAGGAGAGATGCAAAGCTGTGTCCGTCAGTGATAGATGGACAGGCTAAAAGCTAAAACAACAATAGAACCTGAATAAAACCACAGGGTAAAGGATTTCCACTCAGCGAGTAAGCTGTGCCTGTCAGTGTTGTAAGACTGGCAGGCAAAACACGTGTACTTGTTAAAGTGGTGATAGACAGGCTGAAGAAATTGACGTAGATTTCTGTGGCTGAGATCAATGATACTGCCACGCTTGAGTGACACTGAAGAATCCAGAAAGAACGATCCTCACCGCTGTGCAGGGTGAAGACGCTCCCGCTGCAAGCAGAGTGAAGGTAATACCCACATCCTCGCCTGATTGACAGATTCCTTGCAGGCTGGTGAGGAAACTTGAAGCTTGAAGGGATAACCTCCTACAGCGTATGTAAATACGTTCCCGCTCTGAGCTGAGGCGGCGTGTCAAAATTGACACAGTCGCTAATAGAGGTACAGCTGATAGGAACACTCGCTGAAGGGATGACAGCTGAGTGCTTGCTTGTTACCAGCTGCATTTGACGAAACAGCTACCTCGTGGAAGTTGACAGATTTCTTTTCCAGCCAAGGAGGCTTAACAACGTCACGCAGGGTGCACCGGACAAGACACGGTGGCTCTTCAATTCACCACAAGTTCCAGCACTAAGCCCCTCACAAAACTACAAGCTTACGTGGGGCGAGAGGAGAAGTAGCATCGCCGTAGATTGGCGCTACACTTCAGCACAAGAAACGAACCCCAACGTAAAAGCGCTCCACGATACTCAGACAGGGAACGCTGAGGTGATCACACGCTGACAAAAACGACACAAGTGTGAATAGAATTAGAATATAACAACGCTCTGCACAAGCATAGCTATGCTGCCACAGACAGGACACAGTCATCAAAAGCGCCCAGAATGAAGGCTTGTGGCAATTAGCAGAAAGCTAATCCGGGTGGATTATCGTAAAGCAGGTGAAAATGTCCAAAGCGCTTCCTCAAATATGAGTAGTTAAAAGTCACAAGGCATCCGCTCACCAGAAAGAAAAAATTGGAGAAAACGTTACAGTCCAACGAAGTTCAGGAATTTACAGAATCTTCAGCTGGTGTGGAAGAAGCAGGGGGAGGATCTGGAGCTGCCCCCAGCGCAGCAAATCGTCGCCAAATTGTTAGAATAAAATGCTGACACTGAGTTGAAGAGAAGCGGTTTATTCTGTCCAGATCTTCAGGCACCACCTGGCAATTGAGGCACACCAACGTTCTAAGGTGAGCTTCACTTCAACATTCTAAGGTAGGGAAATACCAAGGCAGTGGGAAAGGAGGAGAGGAGCAGGGAGGGAAGATGGGTTACAAGGAGGCAAGGGAGATACCAACTAAACATTATATAGTAAACGTGTAATGACATTCACAGGTTACAACACAGCCTCTCAGCCTGAACCATGTCAGGAAAATGCCAGAGGTCCAGAATGGCCTGTCAGACCCTGCAACTACAGTCATTCTCATGGGTCCTTCTTTGGCTCTAGCTTTTTACTGTTCCCTCCAGGTGTCTGTTCATTGTAATTTTATGGCAAGGCACGGAGGCCAATATTATGTATATCTCTTTAATTGCTAACTCACAGCAGCAACTACAAAACAATTAAAAAGGGCTTAGAATAGTAAAACTAACATTCTAAAGCCTATTTCATCCTGTGTGAGGCAGCCATCTTCCTTCTTTGGTGCTGCTCACAGCCAAGATAAATTATTTTTCTTTAGTCTGCGTATATTGTACTGGTTTTCTGGATTTATGTATGTTTATGTTTTATGGATGGACTTGGAATGAGTGCCACATCTTTCTCTGTGACCTTTGTTTGTCCATAGATGTATTTATTTGGAGAATAACTTTATATTTATTTGTCTGAACAAATAATTATTTTTGTTAGTTGACGGTTATCACTGGAAGGTTATTTTATTTAATAACTTGTATATTTTTTAGTAAGTTAGTTTTAGACTTGAGAAGGGTAAATTAATTTGAATCTTTTTGATCGCATCAGCTAAATTTAACCTTACATTTCGCATTCGGCTCTTTTTATGTGCTTGAGCCTGGGGGTTCGTTGGGGCTGAGCGCGCACGCTTAGCCCCTTCAATGAAATGACGGGCGTTGACATGACGAGCACAAGAGGAATTCTCCTCGCGCTCGGACATTGGGCATTTTAAAAATCATCTTGTTAAGGGCGCAAGCGTTTTACTGGCACTCAAATTCAAGAATAAAGTCTTCGGGGTTATTTCAAACTGTCAGCGATGATTCCTTTTTTATTGGAGTGGGAATAGTAAATTACCCCTTAAGTGATATAAGTATTTGTTTAGTTTGTATTGAAGTGGGAATGGTAAGTGTAATGTTTCTAGTGTTAAATATTTTGTAAGAGGTTTTTTTTGCATTGGTATGGGAACAATATGTTTTATTTTTTAATGATTATTTACACGCATGGGTGAATTCCCAAGCTTTACAATTTAGTTAAAATGCAGGCTGTAAACAATACGATCCACATCCCTACGCGTTACGGTCCCACTGGGACCTTGGTCACGGGATATACAGCATTTCTGTAATACCGCCATTACAGATATTTTATATACTTTTTCCTTTCCACATCTTTCATCATTTCCACCCACAGCGTTCCCAAGGGAGGTGGAGTTTTATGTATTTCAAAGGTGAGAAAACGTGAATAACAATATATAAACTTTTGGTAAAAACACATTATAAAATGATTTATAAAACATATCTATGTCGTTTTTTGCTGAAAAACAATCAATTATTAGTCATGGTTGACTTCGGTTGAGGTGCATGTTGGGATCAGTAGTTTTAAAATATTTTTCTTTTGGTTAGTGCCACATTCATTATACGATCTTTTCAACATTTGTGTTATTTGTATTCAAGAATTATGCCCTCTGGTGGGCCTATACTATAGCAAAATGCCCTTTCATTGTGATCCTTAATCTAACAATATTCTCATTTATCGACTGTATGTCAAAAACCTTTTGGTTTGACAGATTCCCATCACCCTGATGGTAGATCTTAACTAGATTAGTTATAGTATTCCTATTGATTTTCTCAGACATTTATGCCCTATAGTGGGCTTGCATTCAGCTAAATATTTGATCCTTACATCTCTCAATACCTGAGCAAGATTGTTTCATAGCTGTTAAATACCTTGGGTTTTACCAAGCAAATAAAATGCATAATTCCAGTGCAAATCACACAACAGCTACAATTTTTTTTTGAAACCCGTAAAACTAGTATTACCATCCTGTGAGAAAATAGTGTCCAAACTGTTAATAGTTGAAGAAGTTACAATTATTATCCATGCCACCTATAAATGAATATATAATTCTTCATCCTGATTCAGACCGTAAGGTGCTAATGTTCTCAGATTAAGTTTGTGACAAGATTCCCTGTGTCGTAACTTTCGCTCTTGATCTCCTCCCGTTCATTTAGTTCAATTTTTTCAATTGCATAAAATGTTAATTTCTTCCAATCACTTTGGTGACGTGTTTCCATGTGTTTTGTCACTGCAATGCTCCGATCTTTATTTATTGTTGCTCTCACATGTTCTAATATCCGCTTTTTCAATTCACAGACAGTACTTCCTATATAATGTAGATTGCAAGGACATTCTATGACGTATATTACAAATTGACTCGGCACGTAATATGTTGTTTGATTTTCCATTTGTGATTTGACACTAAAGTGACCTCGTTTGTTAACTGCTATTTTACACACTTTGCATTATTGCATTTATGAAAGCCCGAATGTGTGAGCCAGCTCATACGTTTATTTTTTATTAAAGTGACTGTGCATTAGGGAGTCCTTTAGATTTTTTGCTCTTCTGAATGTTACATTTGGGTGATTTCCACTATTTTTGCCACTGTTGAATCCAGTTGTAAAATGTGTAAATGTTTTCTTAGAATTCAGTTTTTTCGCCTCTGCTGAGTATGTAGTAATTAATCTTATGGGACTATCCTTTTTTGTTTCCTTCTCCTTATTTTTTTAATATCGATATTTGTTTCATTTTATGTTATTCCTGTTTTGATTACATGTTTTTTATATCTTCTTCCTTCAAATCTTTGTGCTGTTTCCCATGTGTATGTATATGACCTTTACAAAATGACAAAGAAATATATATGGATAATTTTGCAGAAAGAAACTCACTCTGCAACAAGATGCAACAATTGAGATCAACATAGCTGATAAAGGGGGAAATGTAATTATAATGGAAAAGGAAGAATACATGAGAGAAGCTCATTCCCAACTGAGCAACAAAACATACTATGCCAAATTAAAACAAGATCCAACATTACAATTTAAGAAGGAATTGGAGGCAAAAATAGCAAACTGGGTAAAATTAAATCTGCTGGATGAAGAGGAACAAATATATTTAACAACTAATCACGTAACAATGGCCAAAATTTATTTCCTACCCAAAATCCACAAAAATCCCACAAAACCACCACCGCCTCCAGCAGATTTAATTTTACCCAGTTCGCTAATTTCCCCCCCCCTCCCTCCCATCCCTATCCGCTTCTGTTCTTTTCCCTTTCCGCCTATCTCCATCATTTCTCTTCCCTGCTCTTCTCTTCCCCTTGTTTTTCCTTCCCCCCCAACCAGCCACCCCACCACTGTCTGGAGGTCTGCACAGTTGCATCAGCTAGCAATCACCTAGCTGCTCCATGTGTTCCACGAGGGATACTTACTGGGAGGTAATCCTTCTCACCGGCCCAGTTTTTTTTGGCTACCATGCAAACTGTAACTTTCAAAACGCAACCTTCCTTTCAATGGTGAAATAGTGGGCAGCTCAGACTGGGCTCACCATTGGTATCTCGATTATGTAACCCACTTATTCTAGACGTATGTATTTATATTCATCTGACTAACAGGCATCAATACTGATATTGTTTGTGTAAAACCATACTTGTATCTCTATGACACCCACACCTGTTTGCCTGTGACTACCTCACATCTCTGGTACACCATGTGATCATCGTACTGGTGGTTCCCCGCTCCAACTGGTGTCAACATAAGACCATGGACACTTGTTTTTGATGTCAACTCTGTACCCTTTTGTTCCCCTCTATCTAGGTCTACTACCCAAGAGAAGTTCCTTGTATTTATGTAAAGTATACAGGATATATAGTTAACTTCTCTTCTTTTGCATATTATTCACAGGGCATGGTTCACACATTTTTCAATTCCCCCCATCCCTGTGAAGAGTAGAGCTTGTTTCCAGTCCAAGAAGACCTGGCCTGGCAGTTCAGGATGGACTGTTCCAATGGGGAACAGAGTCAAGATGATTTGCATATAGCTGGGTCTGAACTGGAAAGCCCTGGGGAGCACACAAACCATGAATTTAGGCACAGATCTCTGTACTGGGGTGAATGTTTGACTTTGGGCAGCATTCTGTCCATCAATTGTTCTTTTTGCACATGCCTGACACAGCAACCACTCCTGGCTGATGGGGTGTGTGGACTGGCGTTTGGCTAGCAGTGTGTGTAGTGACTAGCAGCAAGTCACTATCCGAGACCGCTGAAATTGAACAAATGTCATCCTTAAATAAAACAAAGGCATTGTAGCTTGCTAAGTGGAATAAATGGATAGCCAACTGCTTATACCAAATTTACGCCTCATGAACAGCAGTGTAAGGTTCCAACCTCTGATCTACTCTATCTACACCACCCATGTGCTTTTTGTAGTCTAAAATGCACACAGGTTTGTGCACTTCAGCGACCTGACCCTAAACAGTCAGAGGTGAAGTACTTTTAGCATGGATGGTAGTCAGCATATTGACATCTCTCCTGTCATAACATTTCAGAGCTAGAAGTTCATCACTATGCAAGGCACTGCACTGTCCAGTCACAAGTTCTTTTACATACCAGCTCTTTTGGGTAACCTTTACAGTTAGAGCGGATTGTGCCACAAGCAACAGTGTCCACTTTGAACAATTCCCTGAGCAATGGCACACCAGTGTAAAAGTTATCTACATCTAAATGGTGACCTTTGCTAAAAACATCCTCTACCAAGTTCCCATACAATTTTCTCTGTAGATCCAAAAGCGGACATACAACCATGGGGGTCAATACTAGAATCCCTACCAGTGTAGACCCTGAAATTATAGACATATCCAGTACTACTCTCAGACAGTATATACATCTTAATTCCATAATGTGCCATCTTGCCAGGAATGTACTGCTTAAATCCAATAAGCCCTTGAACAGGACAAAAGACTCATCCACAGCTATTTCTTTCCCTGGCACATAGATCTCTGAAATCTACAAAGGAGAACCAAACCTTAAAAAGGTCTTCACAATCAGGGTGATCTCAGGGCAACGCTAAAGCTTTAACAAAATATAACATCCGAAGAAGAAGCAAATACTGATTATGACTCATGGTTGCAGGAAATATAGCTGTTGCCATCAAGAGAGTAGTAGACCAATATGAAGACAGCGACAGCTTTCTTATCAGGCCCATCAAAAAAGTGAAACCCAAGAACGTCTTCAGCTCATCCAGATTTGTGGGACTCCACCGGGTAGCTCTAGAGTTCTGGCTTCAGTCTGGCACTGTTGTCCCTCAAATACTGTTCAGCATTCAAATTAGTCTGCTCAACAATCTCAGCCAAAAATACATCGTCCAAGAACAACTGAAAGAAATTTATAGGCAAACAAGTTTCACAACTCACTCTACACCCTGCAATACCACTAAAGACAGACATCACCGGCTGCACTATGTTTGTGTCAACCCAGAGTCCAGCACTTCCAATGGGAAGCCTTGCAGCCCCGGGCTGCATTCCAGATGCCTCTTGCTGCACTATTGCCACATCCGTGTCCTCCTCTGAAACAGGCATTTTATCCGCACAGAGTAGCTTTATCCACACTGGCAGTAGCTTCATTATCGGAGGATTCCTCTCGGACAGAAAATTCACTGCCAGAACCCTGGACTTCCTCCTCTACGTCAGATGCAGAGTCAGTCTCATAATCATGGTCAGAAGAAGACTCGAAAAGCATACCAACAACCAGCTGAGCGGTCATCATGCGGCTAGCCGTAATCCCTACCAAGAAAAGTAACTTGACAAATTAGTTAACAATACCCAACACTGTGTAAAATAAGTAATAAACAAAGTGTGGATTTATAAAACAAAAAGTAAAACTACTGGCATATAGCAATTGCAAGGTAAAGTCAATCAATCCAAAGCATACTATAAACAATACCACTCACTTGCGAAATACAGCTATACTCACCAGCACCCACTCTGCACAGACACAGAAAGCACCAACAAAAACCCATGAGAAAAGAAAAGAAAAACAAAAGAAAATTAGACACAAGGAAACACAATACACATTGTGCACAAATACAAGGGAAATTTCGCACACATTCAAACAGAAGCTGAATAGGCTGCTATTATTACAGCATTTCCAAAAAACATATTCATGCAGGTCATTGATACTAATTTGGAGTAAACAGTATAAAAAATACTTTTTCTTACCAAACTCTTGCAACTACACAAACTGCAAATCAACCAGTGCCGAATCCGCACCCACGAGGAAAACAATAGTTTTGCACTAGAAAAAAAAGGAGAAAAAAAACTTTACAATCACCAATTATGACAAAAAATAACAGTTAACATGATCAAACACTATGAAGTCTGCCCATCAACATCCAAATGACAGCCACACACACCGCCAGCAAAGTTCCAGTCCACACACACACAGCCAGCCAAACGCCAAAAGACTCATCAGCCAAACTACACTTCACACACAAACTTTCCGTGGTGGTCTAGTGGCTTCTGCCCGTCTTGAGGGCAGATTAGCCTAAAACTACATGGCTGCTAGAAACTGCCAATATATTCACCCCAAAAAGGGGAGCGACCCTTGGCTAAGGGGCTGCTCCCCAATACATTATGCGTCATATTTAATAAAATCCCTGGTGGTCTAGCCTAAAAATAGAAGGCAGATCTGACCCCAATTGGGGAGAAATCGCCAAATTATCCTGCCCCAAAAGGGGAGCAACCCTTGCCCAAGGGGTCGCGCTCCCAAAACATTTTGCATTATATGAAAATAATCCCTGGTGGTCTAGGGGCTTCTGGCCCCCTTGGGGGCAAACGGGCCTAACAAGATAAGGCTGATGGCCAAATTATCAATGACCCAAAAGTGGAGCAACCTGTGCCCAAGGGGTCGCTCCCCCTAAACATAATGCACAAAATCTCTGGCTTCTAGTCCGGTTCAACCCCTCCGGGGCCTAGATCAGCCGAACAAATGGCTGATCTAGCCCCAGGGGGGAGGGACTGAAAGACAGGAAAACATGCTACCCCTAGGATAGCAACCTTTGTCCAAGGGGTCACTCCTTTATAAATATATTTAAATAAATCTCTGGTCTCTATTGGGTTGCAAACCCCCAGGGGGTAGATCGGCTGAAAAAACTGCTGCTCTTGCTAAAGGGGGGCCGAAACCCATGAAAACAAGTTGCCCCCAGGGCAGCGTCCCTTACCCACAGCAGAAACGCTGCTATGGATGTAGCAATTACGTCCATGGCACCGTAGGCGTTAAAAGATGTTTGTGTTATAATTTATAACTTTTTTGTGCGTTTTATTTCGTCTGTAATTCTGTTTTTTATTGTGTTGTTTTATCATGTTTTTTTGTATGGAAAGTGTATTATTGTTTAACTTATGTTTAAGATATGTGTGGGTAAATATTTTTGTATAGTTTCACTGTATGTATTAATTTGTGAATGTAGTGTTTTGTGTGGGAGGGTGTTATTTATTTGTTACAGGTTTCGGTTTCTGAGCTGTTTCTATGGGAAGTTGGACATTCCATTTAAGGAAATCCAAATTGGTTTAAAATAAACCAATAGATCTCCTTGTTTTTTTTCGTGTTTCCTGGAGCTGATCTTTTAAAAAAATCTTTTTTGGGGTTTTTAATGGAACCTAGAGGCTGTGGATTGCTTTGAGGGATTACTTGTGTGTTTCCTTAATTTTAGCATTCTTTTTAGGTTTTGGATATCGTTTTTAGTCATTTTTGGTGGATTACTAATTTTTCCTATGTAAATTTAGATCTGCAGCTACAAAATCTTAAATTTAATTTATATTTTTACTATAGGTGGGAAATGTGATATGCTTTAAATAATGTTATGCTGATGTATTTAATATGCTGTTTTGTTTAGAGTATGTGTTGTATGTATTTAATTCAGTATAATTAGTTTGTTAGTTTTGTTTGTATATATGGTTTCATATATTGTTTTTTAAATGCTAGTATTAATATTTTTTTTATTATATCAGTGAGTAATGTATTTTTTATCATTTAGTCACTGATATAGTCATATTTTATTAGTATTTTTAAAAATATATTTAATTTTTGTGGTGTAGTATATTGTAGTTTGTGAGGTTTATGGTAGGTTTATATGTGTTTTATTGGATAGATTTGGCTATTACTTCTAAGTAGCCTAGTCCTTTGTTATATATAAATATTTTGACTTTGCTTTATAGCATCTCCTAATTTTTTTTTGTTTGTTTATTGAGTTAAGGGCAAATTTCGGTAACTGTTCTATTCTAACTTCTTGGTAGCTGTGTTCTTTTTTAAGGTTCTAGTAATTTGTATAGTGTAGGTTGAGTTCTGCCTAGTGTGGAATGGAAGGCATCATGGCATCCTTCCATTGCATTGTTTGTTTTTGGTTTCTGTGACTGGGTGCTCTCATAGGCCAGTGCTTAATTTGAGCTGGTGGTTTCCGGTGCTTGGAGCCGGCACTTAATTGTCAACACCGGCAATTGAGAGTCTGCCACAAGGTGGCCCTTTCTGGCTAATTTAGAGATGACCACAACAACAGTTCATTATTAATTCAATATACATAAAATGACTATTATCTGTCACCCAAGCCATTCTTATCGCTTTGGAGGCCTGGAATAGTCCAAACTGTCACACTTGTAGGAGTGTGATGGTTAGTAGTTGTGTTGATATTATCATTGGCAGCATGGCAGGGGCAATGTTTGTTGCATGCTTCAGTGGCCACCCAACGAGAGCTCTGGCACTTATTTTAGATTTACAAATTAGCAATGTCATAGACATTTCATCATGGTATATGGAATTTTGCTTTTGTCTGTGTCCTGACCTATGCAGTCTGCCAACCCATGTGTCCTAGAAGTAGGCCATTAGGAGAGTATGTTTCATTTCTTTGATAATAGGGGCTTTCTATTAGGATGTTGTAGTAGTTGGCTACTTCAGTGACATGGACGTAGGCTAGTGCAATAATTTCTTGAACTTCAAAGGCAAATAGGCTGTTGGTGGCGTATTTCACACTTAGACCCTGATTATGAGTTTGCTGGTTGGACCGACAGGCCGCAGCTTCGGCGTTCTGTAGAAATCGGCTAAGCTGACGGCATCCGGACCACAGCATTTTGAGTTTACCGCAGGGCCAGCAGCATTCTTGCAGCAGTGGTATGCTTCGGCTCGCAGAGTGAGCCTGAAGGCAATGCCGCTGCACTGCAGAGCCTGCACTATCATTTGTGCACTGTTGCCATGCACCATGTGATGCATGGCCCACAGTGTGCGTGTGAAAGTGAAGACAAAGAGGGGCACAACATGTACCATCAGCCACAATGCTCAATGGGCTACAACGCCCGGGAGCTCTGTTTGGAGCCCCTTAACTGCCTTTCCGCCAACCTTTTCATGGTGGGGCCCCTACCATGAAAAGTTCAGCGGAAAGGCAGGTCGGAATAGTCATGGCGGTGGCAGCATCGGCGCCACCTCCATTCCCTACTGCTTTCCCTACCTCAGGTATGGCGGAATTGGGTCAGCCGTACTTGTAATCAGGGACTTAGTGCAGATATCTGTAGGCGACGCCATATACTTTAGTTAAAATGATAGTAGCAGCCTTGCATGGCTATGTGGGAGTATATTTTAAGGATAGAATGAATCATAGCTTGTTCAAAGTGTATATTATATTTTGAGTGTAATAGTTGTTTGTTTGTCGTTTTATATGGCTTAGCAGATCCATATAGGTACTGTCTTGTTTAATAGCAAGGAGAGCATAGACCTAAAGGATATTGGTGTTTTGAAATTCACCATGTATGGTGTATAATTGTTGGAATGGTTTGGGACACATTTTAAATGCCCAGTCCATCATCCATATTTGGCACTGGGACAGTTTCAGTAAGTTATTATAAGTAGAGAATATTAGCACTCATTTGTCATTATTTTTATTGTTATATAGGAGGAAGGGTTCCGCTCTATGTGTTATTGTTAGGTGTGTTGGTATGCCTATGTCCCTGTAGGAGCATGTGGGGTGTCTCTGGTGGCCTTTTTAGGCATTTTAAAGGTGGGTATTGATGGTAATTGCCCAGTTATTTGTTCAGGTACTTGGGGTAGCACATTCTTTAGTATTTGTGTTGTGAGTTCTTGAGTACTAGTGCTTGCTCCTCTTATGATTCCTAACACTTCTCTCATTTCTATCTCTGGGAAATGGTGACTGTGCTCTTTACGTTAATTACACCCGTTTCTTTAGTAGTTGCCCTCACATAACATGCATTGGAATAATAGTTTGTACATTTCCAGTTAATATTTTCAGTAGAAGCATTTTGTGGTTGTAGGTGTATCCCATGTTACACAAGAACAGTTTTCCTTTATGCGAGATTATACATTTGGCGCCTTCTGTCATATGTTTAATTACTGTATTAATATAAATATAAAAGATAGATGTTTTCTATATGACGTTTTGAGTTTTTCTCAGGAAGCTTGATAGTAAAATAGTCTTTTTGGGGGGAAGAGAAAAAGTAGTTTTATTTAGTGCATGTGCTGTATTTTTTCAAGTTTGACGAGGTTTAGGAAATTAGTCATTTTTAGCATTGTTGTTGGGGTTAGTTTAAAATTATTATTTAAATATACTTACTTTATTTTATACGGTTGGATGTGTTGTTATAGATGGTATTAGGTAAAAAATTGTATAGTCTCTGTAAAAGGAAAAAAGTTAAAAAGTGTGTTACACATTGTTTATTAATTGATCTTTTTGAAAATTATAATTATTTAACTTTTTATTTTAAATATAATTAATACTTGGATATGTAGTTGTATAGTTGTATATTTTGTAGTCTTCCGTTTTGTCGGGAAAAATCGGTAGAGTTTCCTTCTCTTCAAATGTTTGTCTTTTTTTGCTTTAATTAAAGAGGCATCTATATCGTTTGTTTAATTGGTTAAGTTATTTTATTGTTTAAAGTTGTGAACAGTTTATTTTATTTGCTTTAGGCAAATTTACATTTTGTTGGCAGTTATAGCCTTATTTGGTAAACGCTGATATATGCTTTTTTATGTTTGTATTATATATAAAATTTTACTAACTAAGGGGCCGATTCCGATCCGGGTTGGAAAGCACTCCGACCGAGCCTGATCCGGAGGATTTTCCAACCGAGCCGGAGTCCTGCAGTCCGACCGAGCGAGTACGATGTGGCCGTATGATGTCGGACTCGGTTCGGTCGGACACCCATAGAAGTCAATGGACGCGTACATGGGCTCCATTGACTGAATGGGTACATCGCGGACAAGTGCGCCCCATACAGTGAGTATGCGTCGGTGCCATCTGCACTGTACATGCCTGTGTTGGGGAGACCCATGGGTCTCCCCCTGTGTCCGAGTCGTAGGGCTGCAGGTGACAGGGGATCCGACACGGACCCCCAAAGGCAACCACCCGGACGATTTGTGAGCCGGACACTCCAGCTCGCACAGGCTGTCCGACGCGTGCATCGTACTGGCTCGGTCGTAAATCGCATCCATTGCACGCCATGGTTCGCTTACGACCGAGGCGTATGGAAAGTGTATTATTGTTTAACTTATGTTTAAGATATGTGTGGGTAAATATTTTTGTATAGTTTCACTGTATGTATTAATTTGTGAATGTAGTGTTTTGTGTGGGAGGGTGTTATTTATTTGTTACAGGTTTCGGTTTCTGAGCTGTTTCTATGGGAAGTTGGACATTCCATTTAAGGAAATCCAAATTGGTTTAAAATAAACCAATAGATCTCCTTGTTTTTTTTCGTGTTTCCTGGAGCTGATCTTTTAAAAAAATCTTTTTTGGGGTTTTTAATGGAACCTAGAGGCTGTGGATTGCTTTGAGGGATTACTTGTGTGTTTCCTTAATTTTAGCATTCTTTTTAGGTTTTGGATATCGTTTTTAGTCATTTTTGGTGGATTACTAATTTTTCCTATGTAAATTTAGATCTGCAGCTACAAAATCTTAAATTTAATTTATATTTTTACTATAGGTGGGAAATGTGATATGCTTTAAATAATGTTATGCTGATGTATTTAATATGCTGTTTTGTTTAGAGTATGTGTTGTATGTATTTAATTCAGTATAATTAGTTTGTTAGTTTTGTTTGTATATATGGTTTCATATATTGTTTTTTAAATGCTAGTATTAATATTTTTTTTATTATATCAGTGAGTAATGTATTTTTTATCATTTAGTCACTGATATAGTCATATTTTATTAGTATTTTTAAAAATATATTTAATTTTTGTGGTGTAGTATATTGTAGTTTGTGAGGTTTATGGTAGGTTTATATGTGTTTTATTGGATAGATTTGGCTATTACTTCTAAGTAGCCTAGTCCTTTGTTATATATAAATATTTTGACTTTGCTTTATAGCATCTCCTAATTTTTTTTTGTTTGTTTATTGAGTTAAGGGCAAATTTCGGTAACTGTTCTATTCTAACTTCTTGGTAGCTGTGTTCTTTTTTAAGGTTCTAGTAATTTGTATAGTGTAGGTTGAGTTCTGCCTAGTGTGGAATGGAAGGCATCATGGCATCCTTCCATTGCATTGTTTGTTTTTGGTTTCTGTGACTGGGTGCTCTCATAGGCCAGTGCTTAATTTGAGCTGGTGGTTTCCGGTGCTTGGAGCCGGCACTTAATTGTCAACACCGGCAATTGAGAGTCTGCCACAAGGTGGCCCTTTCTGGCTAATTTAGAGATGACCACAACAACAGTTCATTATTAATTCAATATACATAAAATGACTATTATCTGTCACCCAAGCCATTCTTATCGCTTTGGAGGCCTGGAATAGTCCAAACTGTCACACTTGTAGGAGTGTGATGGTTAGTAGTTGTGTTGATATTATCATTGGCAGCATGGCAGGGGCAATGTTTGTTGCATGCTTCAGTGGCCACCCAACGAGAGCTCTGGCACTTATTTTAGATTTACAAATTAGCAATGTCATAGACATTTCATCATGGTATATGGAATTTTGCTTTTGTCTGTGTCCTGACCTATGCAGTCTGCCAACCCATGTGTCCTAGAAGTAGGCCATTAGGAGAGTATGTTTCATTTCTTTGATAATAGGGGCTTTCTATTAGGATGTTGTAGTAGTTGGCTACTTCAGTGACATGGACGTAGGCTAGTGCAATAATTTCTTGAACTTCAAAGGCAAATAGGCTGTTGGTGGCGTATTTCACACTTAGACCCTGATTATGAGTTTGCTGGTTGGACCGACAGGCCGCAGCTTCGGCGTTCTGTAGAAATCGGCTAAGCTGACGGCATCCGGACCACAGCATTTTGAGTTTACCGCAGGGCCAGCAGCATTCTTGCAGCAGTGGTATGCTTCGGCTCGCAGAGTGAGCCTGAAGGCAATGCCGCTGCACTGCAGAGCCTGCACTATCATTTGTGCACTGTTGCCATGCACCATGTGATGCATGGCCCACAGTGTGCGTGTGAAAGTGAAGACAAAGAGGGGCACAACATGTACCATCAGCCACAATGCTCAATGGGCTACAACGCCCGGGAGCTCTGTTTGGAGCCCCTTAACTGCCTTTCCGCCAACCTTTTCATGGTGGGGCCCCTACCATGAAAAGTTCAGCGGAAAGGCAGGTCGGAATAGTCATGGCGGTGGCAGCATCGGCGCCACCTCCATTCCCTACTGCTTTCCCTACCTCAGGTATGGCGGAATTGGGTCAGCCGTACTTGTAATCAGGGACTTAGTGCAGATATCTGTAGGCGACGCCATATACTTTAGTTAAAATGATAGTAGCAGCCTTGCATGGCTATGTGGGAGTATATTTTAAGGATAGAATGAATCATAGCTTGTTCAAAGTGTATATTATATTTTGAGTGTAATAGTTGTTTGTTTGTCGTTTTATATGGCTTAGCAGATCCATATAGGTACTGTCTTGTTTAATAGCAAGGAGAGCATAGACCTAAAGGATATTGGTGTTTTGAAATTCACCATGTATGGTGTATAATTGTTGGAATGGTTTGGGACACATTTTAAATGCCCAGTCCATCATCCATATTTGGCACTGGGACAGTTTCAGTAAGTTATTATAAGTAGAGAATATTAGCACTCATTTGTCATTATTTTTATTGTTATATAGGAGGAAGGGTTCCGCTCTATGTGTTATTGTTAGGTGTGTTGGTATGCCTATGTCCCTGTAGGAGCATGTGGGGTGTCTCTGGTGGCCTTTTTAGGCATTTTAAAGGTGGGTATTGATGGTAATTGCCCAGTTATTTGTTCAGGTACTTGGGGTAGCACATTCTTTAGTATTTGTGTTGTGAGTTCTTGAGTACTAGTGCTTGCTCCTCTTATGATTCCTAACACTTCTCTCATTTCTATCTCTGGGAAATGGTGACTGTGCTCTTTACGTTAATTACACCCGTTTCTTTAGTAGTTGCCCTCACATAACATGCATTGGAATAATAGTTTGTACATTTCCAGTTAATATTTTCAGTAGAAGCATTTTGTGGTTGTAGGTGTATCCCATGTTACACAAGAACAGTTTTCCTTTATGCGAGATTATACATTTGGCGCCTTCTGTCATATGTTTAATTACTGTATTAATATAAATATAAAAGATAGATGTTTTCTATATGACGTTTTGAGTTTTTCTCAGGAAGCTTGATAGTAAAATAGTCTTTTTGGGGGGAAGAGAAAAAGTAGTTTTATTTAGTGCATGTGCTGTATTTTTCAAGTTTGACGAGGTTTAGGAAATTAGTCATTTTTAGCATTGTTGTTGGGGTTAGTTTAAAATTATTATTTAAATATACTTACTTTATTTTATACGGTTGGATGTGTTGTTATAGATGGTATTAGGTAAAAAATTGTATAGTCTCTGTAAAAGGAAAAAAGTTAAAAAGTGTGTTACACATTGTTTATTAATTGATCTTTTTGAAAATTATAATTATTTAACTTTTTATTTTAAATATAATTAATACTTGGATATGTAGTTGTATAGTTGTATATTTTGTAGTCTTCCGTTTTGTCGGGAAAAATCGGTAGAGTTTCCTTCTCTTCAAATGTTTGTCTTTTTTTGCTTTAATTAAAGAGGCATCTATATCGTTTGTTTAATTGGTTAAGTTATTTTATTGTTTAAAGTTGTGAACAGTTTATTTTATTTGCTTTAGGCAAATTTACATTTTGTTGGCAGTTATAGCCTTATTTGGTAAACGCTGATATATGCTTTTTTATGTTTGTATTATATATAAAATTTTACTAACTAAGGGGCCGATTCCGATCCGGGTTGGAAAGCACTCCGACCGAGCCTGATCCGGAGGATTTTCCAACCGAGCCGGAGTCCTGCAGTCCGACCGAGCGAGTACGATGTGGCCGTATGATGTCGGACTCGGTTCGGTCGGACACCCATAGAAGTCAATGGACGCGTACATGGGCTCCATTGACTGAATGGGTACATCGCGGACAAGTGCGCCCCATACAGTGAGTATGCGTCGGTGCCATCTGCACTGTACATGCCTGTGTTGGGGAGACCCATGGGTCTCCCCCTGTGTCCGAGTCGTAGGGCTGCAGGTGACAGGGGATCCGACACGGACCCCCAAAGGCAACCACCCGGACGATTTGTGAGCCGGACACTCCAGCTCGCACAGGCTGTCCGACGCGTGCATCGTACTGGCTCGGTCGTAAATCGCATCCATTGCACGCCATGGTTCGCTTACGACCGAGGCGTATGGAGCGGTTCGGACCCGGAAACGAGTCGGTCGGTGAATTTCATGTAGCTCGCATCGTACTTGCTCGCTCGTAGTTTTTCCGGCCGTATCGCTTTCGGTGCCCTTCCGATCGGAATCGGCCCCTTAATATGCATTTATTTGTGTTGAGAATATAATATTGTTTATTTAAATGTTTATTGTATCTGAATGTGTTTTAAAGATGTGCAATGTATATTTTATAGGTGTATTTTAATATTGTTTAAGTTTTAGGTGAAGTAAAATATGATTATTTATTTATATATTGTTATAATATCAGGATCGATTTGTTTGTGGGTGTAAATTTTTTGGTGTAATTTACTTGGTTTTATTGATATTTATGTAGTCAATATTGTTGTATTCAATATTTTTGACAGTATATGTTGATATTTTTGTTTACGATATTTTTGTAGTCGATATATGAAAAAATTTATATTTTTGGCACTGATATTTATGTGTTCAATATAAGTGACTTTTATAGTTTTGCAGAGGGACTTGATATTTTTGTTAACGATATTACATTTTTGACAATTGTGTGAGTTGATATTTGTTGTCTCGATATGTCACTGATCCAACCTGCCAAAGGGAAGGACAGGTCATGCGCCCACCAAGACATTGAATACATGGTGGGTATTACAAAGAAAAAGACAGCTTCAATGTCCTACATAAATAAATAACAAATACCATCATAAATATTCTGATATTTTTTTTGTCCTTGCACACTCTTTTCTTCACAGCGTTTGTGAGCTGTTTTCCATTCCAGACAGGAGCGGGATAGCAATTTTGGGAGGAGGTGATAGTATATGATGCCCCAGCTAAAAAACAATGCTGAATAACTTTGCTGAAAGTTGCAGCTTTGAAGTAGATGTATATGGAAATTAATTCTTACAAAATTCACAAGGGATAACCAACGCACTTCCTGATAGATATCTTCACTCTGTTCATGTAGTTAAAATATGACACTGCTGCATGCTCTCCTGGTATCCAATGCTAAAGGATTGAGAAATACAGGCCACTAGTCAGCTGGTCATGGTAACATTCTCCGTTTAGTTGTCTGAAATTGCGCACCATACATCATGAAATGAAAGAAAATTATGTAGAAAGTTGTTCTCTCCACATAAAATCTCCTGACTCCAGAGACACAGATATTGTGAAGAGTGTGCTCACCCAAAGAGGCTGGTGGTGTAGGTAGGAAAAGTTTTGCAATACTTTCCTGGCTCAAAAGAAACTCTATTCATACTTTAAATAACAAAAAGGTGCGGTTTAAGGGTCAGACAGGTCCCTGTGGACAATTGTGCAAAAATCTATGGAAGAAAGAGCTTTAAGTTCTGATCCTTTTGCAGCTGCCACTGCAACCGCAAAGGTTGTCATCATGGGTTAGAATACCTTGACAGAGCTGGGCCTCCGATGGAAATGCAAACTAAACCGTACATGAAAATGCCACTTTACTGCCTTATTTCTTGAAGAAATTGAATTGTCTAGGTCAGTGGACTTCTGTGGACCCCCACTTAATCATTTCTGGAATCTGGGGAACCCCAATGAATTATTACAGGACCCCCAGTGAGTCATTAATGAAAGCCAGAATCCCCGGCCCAAGCAATTTCGATGATTTCATCACACATGTACTGGATTTACTTGGATTTGACATGCCTGGTGAGAGAATTATAGCCACTTGTTCTTGCACTGACATCTTTTAAACTTCTTCCTGGCAACGCACATAATGGTGATGTTGCTGACAGAAATACCCACATTTTATGAGATCACAAAGGGCTAACAAGTTCATCTTCAGGTTGTGGACTGCTTGGGATTCTGAAGGGTTAGATGATGGAGTGAAGTAGGGAAAACATGAATTAATTACTCTAGCCAGTCTTGAGGAGATCCCTACATGTGTCTTTGCTATGGAAAAGAACTCTATTTGAAATTACTTTAATCTGCACCATCCGTTTCATTTGCATCTGTCAGAAGCTATCGACTTTTTTTCTTCTTCTTGGTGTGGTGCTTATGAAAAAATGTGGTTCCAGAAGGCATACTTTTATTGATGCATAATAAGCTTGCAATAAAAGTGAGCTACTCCCGATTATTCAGATCGACAATATCAGGTGTGATATCTACATGTAATCAACAACTTTCCACAGGAGTATAAGTGGGGCTCACAATGAAAGCCCAGGTAAGTGGTAAATATCATTTTGAGATGCACAAGAGGAACTACAGATTCCAGGAGTGCTAAAGGTGTTTGGAATCACCAACCATCCTGCAGCAGTTATTGCAGTCAAATTGGGACTTCTGATGGAGAAATCCCCGCTGCGAAAAGCTTCACAAACCAAGAGTAGACTTACAGGGGCATCTTCGGTGTATTATTCTCTAAGTAAGTCCTCTAGGTGTGCGTAAAGATGCATTTCCAGCAGTGGAGGTATGAGACTTCTTTTGAGAGTAGGGGCCCATAGAGAGGAATCAGTAATGATAAAGACGCTCACTCGGTAGTAGCATGTAGCTGGCTTTACTCGAAAACAAGACGTGTTGCGGCCACTGCTGGCCTTGAAAACGTGTCTTATTGTCAGGACAACTTACTAGTGCTGGTACTTCCACAGGAGCAGATGCCAGGTTTTTTAATCTCCCTCCCGACTACAAGCACAGGCCTGGTAGTTAACCGGTATTCCTGCAGCCACCAGGGGGAAACGGGAATGGGATAAAAAAAAAGAGAGACTGCCTCCAGGTCCAGTGATTCTATCAGATTCATCCCTTAACAATTGGAATGGTCTTACTCAGCACTGTGTTGACCACTCAAATCCAGGAAAAACACAGTGACGGAACCTGCAGTTGGAAGATAAGTATTTAAGTATAGAACATCCTGCCTAACTTCCTCATCTTTCGCTCAATATCATTCACATCATACTCTACTCTACCTGGACACTGAACAGGCTTGCTCCTCTCTGTATGAATTACAATGTCAATAGGTAGACTTAGGAAACTCCTTCTGTACAGCCTTAGAGCTTGGTAGAAGAAGTACTTCTTTAGTGGTTCTGAATTCTCAAATACTTTTCATGAACAGTGACTTTAAGTCTCAAAATCTTACTGTTCTTTTTCAAGCGATGAAGAGGTGACTTCAGATGTCTGGAACCGACAAAACTAGTCCTCTATCTTCAATAGATACCGGAGACAGAAGTCGCCAATAACAGAAAAAACTCTGGGTGTGCACACCGCTCCTCGCTAGGAGGAGCCCAAAAATATAGTTCTTCTTTGACTGAGCAAGTGCCGAAAAAAATACTAGAAATTCTCCACATGGCAGGCGCAAAACAGAAACACTGTTCTCCTCACAGAAGTTCAGTTGAAGTGCGAAGATTCTATAGCTCGCGCCTTTCAAAAGTGCTGTCAAGCTGGAAGGATCAGAACAACTAGAACGCTGACCTCAGACTGCACGGCGGATGCCATGCTGGGTGAGTGGTGGCTTCACTGAAACCATATGGTGCAAATTCAATTATTTTAGTAAATGATTTATGCCTGATTAACAACTTGGTTGACAGCGTGGAGGCGTCTATTCCGACATTTCAGGGGGGGCAGAACTAGTACAATTGACTTCGTGTTGATCTCTAGTAGGTACTCGTAGCTTATAGATAGCTTCATGGTCGAACCTAACTCGGCCAGTGACCACAATCCTCTAACAGCCTCTTTAAAAGTTACGGCTGAGAAGGGGAGGGCTGTGGAATGCCCAATAAAATATAATTGTAATCAAGGATTAAGGTTAAAGTGGAGTATGATTGACCATGCCAATTTTGAGGAGAACATCATCAGGAAAAATCTAACTCAAGTGATGACCTGTCTAACTTACCTAGCCCCCCCCCCCCAGGCCCCATTATATAGAGTTTTGAAACCATCTGCAAAGACGTGGCCAACAACCTGTTTAGATCAGTGAAAAAACATAACTGCCCCAAACTCAAATGGTCTAACACTGAGTCCACAGCGGCAAATAAAGCTCTAAATAAAGCACTAAGCGTAGTTCCCCGTGATAGGGCTTTGATGAAAGAAGCCAGACAGTCTTAAAGGAAGACATAGAATGTAGAAAGGCTGAACTGAGACGCCAGGCCTGGGATGATTTAGAAAAAGCAAGTGCCCTAAGGGATTCCAGGAGCTTCTGGGAGGTGATAAACCGTCCACTTTTTACAAACAACATTAAGAGTGTGGAAACTTATATAACGGGACAGTCTGGGAGTCTCATTTTTCTAAGATTTTTAACCGAAAGGATATTATTACCCAAGATTATCAGGCAGATACATGTTTTAATCCTGAATCTGCTCAGCAGCTAAGTGCATCCCTGTCCTTAGGTGAAGTGGAGGAGGCCTTGCGAAAGGGTATGGATTCCAAAGCTCCAGGGCCAGATGGTGCACCCTTGGATTTCTTTAAAAGAAATCCAGTGATATGGGGCCCCTTGATATTTAATGTCTTTAGAGCAGTCATAGTGGGCCAAATCCCACTATCTTGGAAAAAAGCAGTGGTGGTGCCCATTTTTAAAAAGGGAAACAGAAATGACCCAACATGCTACAGGCCGATCTCTCTAATAGATGCCACGTGCAAGGTGATGGGAAGGGTAATCCTTGCACGTTTAGAGTCATGGGCAAATACTTCTGGCCTAATATCAGATACCCAATACAGGTTTAGGAAGGGTATGGCAACAACTGAGCAGTGCCTCAATCTGTCCATGATCATGGGTAAGCACATGAAGGCCAGGGGGGCATCGATCCACTTGGTCTTCATGGACTTATCCAGCGCCTTCGACACAGTGTGCGGGGGTAAGCTGTGGTCACTAATGAAAGATCTGGGCTTTGAGGAATCACTCGTTACCCTCCTACGCAGACTTCATGCTTCCACCCCTGTAGTTATCCGTTACGGGCCAGGGGGAGAAAAGACCAAGCCCATTGCCTCAACAGAGGGAGTACGACAAAGCTGCATATTGGCTCCTTTTCTGTTTTTGGTATACACCTATGGCCTTGAACAGTTTCTGCTAAACCAACCTCTGAATTTCCCGAAAATAGAAGGCAAACAGGTACCTCTGCTGTCTTATGCTGACGACACAGTTCTGATGGCTTTGACAGCCAATGGCCTTCAGGGGTGCCTGGACGCTTTTACTGAGTATATGTTGTCATTAGATCTAAAGGTGAATTTTAAGAAATCTTTTATCATTTGTGGGCCAAAATTAACGAAAACACGAAAATATACAGTCAAAGGAAATGTTATTGACAAAGTAAAGAATTTTTCCTATTTGGGGAATGTTTTTTACTTTAATTTAAATTGGGACCAACTTATAATATCCAGGGTACAACAAATGAGTAGAGCTATTGAGGGGCTGTTTCGCTTTGCTGCTAAACTTGGCCATAAGCCTGTAGCTAAGTTGATAACTTTGAATTTGTAAGCTCTTATGGTATCCCCATACTCCAGCCCCATAAGTGGCCCCCCGACAGACATTTAGATTCATACAAACGGAGAATAAATTTTTAAGGAGACTTTTACTTATCTCTAATAGCTCCCCTACATCATTTTGCCATTCTGAGGTGGGCATGGACTATATTGTAGACAGCATACACATGGCCCCCCTGTTTCTATGGGGGAAAATTTGGATCACAGGAGAACTTTCCTTCTCACGATGCATTTTAAGAGATTGTATGAATCTAGATAATGCAATGGCAGTCCCGTGGTTACGTTACGTCAAACATACTTTTTACAAGATAGGTCTAGCAAACTTTTATGACAAGCCAGAGACCATACGACCTAACATGAAAATGGTTATAAAAGATGCATATCAATCTGAATTGAGACTATCACACCGGGCCATGGGAAGAGTGGACTGTTCTCCCCCAAATCGGCAACAATTTTATTTGTCTTTTAGCCGGTTAGACCACTCAAGTTTTTTAATGACTAGATTTCGCTTAGGCACCCTGCACTTTCTTGTAGCTTTTCCGAAACAGGTGGGGTGGTGTGAGAGACTACCCCCCTGTCCGTGTAATAACTCAGCACAACAAAGTACAATGCACATTATGCTATTTTGTACATTATATAAAGACCCCAGGGTGCATTTCCTTAAACCGATTTTAAATACAATTCCTCCTTGCACCTATAAGGAGGGTTTTAATTATTTATGGTCATTATCAACTGTTTCCATCTGCAGCTCTGTGCTTAGTTTGTCAAAAAAAAAATTATAATAAGGAAACGTTATGCAAGGTAAAAGTAATTTTTAGGGGCCATGTGATCAGACCGCAAGCTGTCTTTGTCCTGTATATTTTAAATTTTTGGTGTAGAAACTTTTATTCTTGAATGTATACTTTTTTCTGTGAACTTTTATGATTCATTTGAATCGAATAAAGTTATTGGACTGACTGATGATATGGTGCAAAAGTCTTTGTAGCAGAAGCCAAGCATGTGGACGGCGCTTTACCCAACAAGTGTACAGGGCTATTTTGCATCTTTTCTGACATAGGGGTTTTATCCATGTGCAAGCGGCTGATTTCCTGACACTTGTTTCTTCAAGAAAGTAATTATTTGGTATAATTTTGCCCGTGGGCTTGTCTGGCTGGGCACTCCACCCCTCTTAGGCCTGAGGACTTCACATGCAGTTTTGTATATATGTGTGTTAAAGTGATGTAGGAGTTAGGTGTTCTAATGAGATACAAATTAACATTTAAAAACCAAAACAACATTGAAATTCTCGAGTTATAGGTCACTGAGTGAACTATAACCTACTCTTATGCCACACCGTTTATGACCTCATATATTACAGGACTAATGAGGTCTCAAATTACATCATTGATGATATCACTGATGACATCACTGATAACACCTGGCGGCATATAGGTTGTGCATGTTGAGAGTTATGTGGTACACAGTTTACAAATCACTAAAGTTTGAGGTACAAGTTGTTCTCCATGTTAAACAAGGTAAAGGCCGAGGGCACCTAATGCGTGTTGCAGAGTTATCTTCGAAGTAGCTTGTGCCTTGAAGCCAGACTGTTGCAAAAAATCTGTGAGAAAGGCCACTGCTTTTGTTGACAATAGATCATCCACCATGAATATCTGGGCACATGGCCATGTTAAATAGATGTAATACGGTGTTATCGACAAATCCTATGTAAAAGGAGATTTATAAGGTATGGATATCTATTTCCAGATCTTCGCTGAAGATTTTGGGGCATTGCTGATTTGTTGAATAATGTAGAATTTAGTGTGGTTTACTCTCACTCTGGGGTTGGAAGCATAGCTCCAAGGCTGTATGCCCTTATGCTCATCTCAGGAATGTTTGTAATGCATTTTACCAAACTATGAAGGGTTGTCCACAGGGTCTGGCAAAATTGTCTTTTCATTGGCAAATGCATATCTATCAAACTTATAATTGCGTGCCATGTGAAGTCTTTAAGAGGCTAATCCTGTTAAAGTGAAAACAGTACAAACTCTTTTTTGGAGGGTGTTCACAGTTTAAAAAGGGAGTGACCTCATTAAAGTCTTTGAATGTACTTTGTTTGTTAGGCAGGAGAATACCAGTAAAAGAGAGTAGCATCCACTAAATGTGGGTGACTTGATAGATATGCAACATGTCCAGAATTTGGCCAAAAGATATGGTCATTATCACATGACTGGTGATAGAAAATTGGAAACAGGTGTGGAGTGTTGAATTATTTCGAGTACACAAACACTTTAGACACTGTCACAATGAATGGATGAGGTTATTAGTGATGTAATTTGAGATGTCATCAGCAATACCATCAATTATGTAATTTAACATATCATAAGTGATAGAATTGTGAGGTCATACGCAGCACACAGTGGGAGCGCAAGTTGTAGTTCTAGTTAGCTCAATAAATGTTAGTTTGTTTTTGTAAATGTTAGTTTGTATGTGATTTCAACCCCTACCTACATAATTTTCACCTTTTGTTTTGCTGTGAATTTCTGTTTTGTTTTCTTTTAGCGTAAGCAAAGATCTTATTACAATACCTAACTATAATGTCACTTTATTCTTTGTTTTTTATTAGTACATTTGTTTTTTTTTAAAATAATCATATTCCCACTTGAGCATACACCAAAGTCCCTTGGGCAACCTACAGCCAATGCTCCTGCTGGGTAAGGAGCTGGCAGCAGGGTTTTGCATCCAGCGAGGACTTACACCCCAACCCTACCACACCCATCCAAGCCTACCCGCTATGCATGGCCTTCAGCCAACACTGCTTCAGGCAGCCAAACCCCTCCACCCCAGCTGAGCACAGCCCAAAAAATGCTATTTTAGGCCTATAGAATTTCTGCAAGAGAGAGAAAAGAGGATGCTTCCTGCAGACCAAACTATATATAAATATCCACCATCAGCGGATAAATATATTGCAATAGCAGCAGAAACAGACATTTATGCAATATTCCTCTACCGAGCATATGCAAAGTGACAACTGTTGGTTGGTCTACAAGTTCTGTAAACATGAACAGATTAGCTTCTGTCCTCCGCAGGCCTGATAATTACTTTTAGGTAATTCTTCGCCTATGCGCCTCTTACTCTTTTTCTATAATGTAAATTATACACAAACAGCATGCTGGCAGATAAGTAATATTCACTTGTAACATTGGTTCATCAGTAATGTTTTATAGATTCAAGTGCACCAGCGCTAGGGGAAGGTTGTTTAATTATTAGGCTTATAGTTCAGAAAAAGATAGAGACTTTAAAAAGTGACTTTACATTTGTATGGTGTATCAGAACATGTCTTTAGTTATTGCAGGAATATGGCATCAGCCTGCAAACCTTGAGAAGACGGCATGCTGAAGAAATGACATTGTTATGATTTTCCGAGCACATATCAAATAAAAATAAAACCTGCATGTATTCTTTAAATACTTTATTACTGAAATAGGTTTACTAGAGAAACAGAGTTCCATATCAGATGCACATGAGCTTCAGGACATGCGCAGGTCATTCTAGCAAGTTCAGTTTTATGTCTCACATTAGCACTTTCCCAAGGCAACCATGCATTGTTGGCACTTTAAAATGACAGACAATATGCAGAACATATCACATTAAACTAGACAGCACTTGACTCACTAGGCAGTTTCATGTAGATCCAGTGGATAGATATTTTTTAAATAATACTTTTGACAAGGAAATTAAAGTCCAGAAGAGTGGCATTGAACATTCATTTCATCATATTCAATATTTGGTTTTTAATGGAAAACTACTGTGAATTAGTGTAGGTAACATTTTTTGTGAAACAAAAACTGCAAGATGCAAAATAAAACATGCATAACTGTATCTTTCTTTTACTCTGTCAGCAATCATAATGGATGTATTCCCTACACAAAGGAGGTCCTTTTGGATTCAATTTAGAACCAGTATGTAAAAAACTGAAATGTGTTTTAAGAGGACTGAAAAAAGAAAACATATGTGCACTCTATCAAAGCTATTAAGTTGGGTCATATACTAGAACTTGCTTGCTGAACAAAATCAAGGCAGAAACTCAAAACAGTTTTTTGTGTGGACAACAGATACATCACATTAACACACAAGACTGCAAATAGTCCCAATGACTGGTGCCTTGTACACATTAGATACAACATGCTGTACATCTCTAAGTGTTGCTTGTACTGCTCAAGATTAAGTGTTCGGCAGCAGATAAAATGGAATAATAACTCTTCATGTACTAGCTATAATCCCTGTAAGTATAAGACAGAATTTAATTAAAAAAGAAATCTCATTCCTGTTAAATGTTAGGAAAGTATGCATATGAAAACCTTTCTTTTCAGCACTCTAAGGATAAAGATGTTTTTGCAATAAGAGCTCCTGGATAGGACTCGGATTGATTTGGATGCTTCGTAGAGTTACTGTGCAAAAGTATACCAATTGTAGATCACCAATAATGGAATAATGCTCTCACTCTAAAACATTATTAATCTATTGAAGATTAATTTCCATAAATCAAACAAGCTCACAAATTTCATGCCTAAGGGCAACATGATAATGGTGTTCATCTTTTTCAACTGCAACCTACGGATTACATAGCTGGTTCAATCTGAACCACAGTGTTTGAATATCACTAGCTGCTGAAGTCCAGTGCACCCACCAGAATCCCGTTGGTGTTAACCAAACCTTAGGACAACTAATTACACACAGCCCTAAGTATTTTGTCCAAGATAACCTTTGAACTCACAAAAGACTGTTGCATGGCTATGATGTGGGAACTCCATCAAGTCTGAGGTAGCTCAGTGTTTGGATACTTTAAGTGGGTATAGAAATATTTTGAGCTTTCTACAATTTAGGGATACTAAACAATACAGAAACATTGTCAGAGATAGAAGTTTCAAAGTGGACTTGGCTTCATTAAGAAGAACAATTAAATATTTTGCAAAGGAACATCCTGTTGTATGGTCTCTTCTTATCACAGAAGTTGAACTGAGGTGTTTTTCAGAAATATTAGGGTATTTCAAGGATTAACAGATCTGTGTGTTAAAAACAAACAATACATTGATACACACTCGAACAACAATAATACGTGGATGAATGGAACACCTGATGACTTCTAGAAAAGCCCCTAATTTTGACTATTTAAATTAATTTAGAGGAATTTTATATATTTTTCATTGGATGTACAAATTAAATGCTGCAATAATATAAATGGACATCTGTATGTAGAACAATGGTTCTTCT
This sequence comes from Triturus cristatus, assembly GCF_964204655.1. NCBI lineage: Eukaryota > Metazoa > Chordata > Amphibia > Caudata > Salamandridae > Triturus > Triturus cristatus. The sequence goes on along the minus strand of NC_140585.1, from coordinate 805,436,764 downwards.
AATTTGGACCAGTCTTTATTATTTTCTGATGGTTCTATATATAAAAGGATACCCATGCTGAGCTGCTACTGTGGTAACTGAAGTAAGAATGAAATAGGACTATAAGATCATAAATTACACCTCAATGCGTTTTATAAATCTAGCGATCCTCTCTCACTTAAACTGTTCTTTTTATCCATAGAGATAACTGAACAAGCCCAAAGGGTTACATTTTGTGATTTTCCTGACAAAAAAATCTGATCCAGATTTCCAAATGTGAATTGGCATACGCCCTTCAGTGAATATTTGCACAGCACAGCTGGTGGCAATACCTACCTATAATATATACGCTTCCCAAAATCTCCAGTTTAGGATTTCTATGGCCCAGGCAGGCCTTTATCATGCTGCCTTAGGTCTTCATTGAGACACAACCTCAGCCCCTTTAAGAAGATCTGCTTATGTAACAAAGTCACAGAATGCCCTGCACGGTCATGTAACATTAAAAGGTTTTGATTTTTTCTTTTTGCTGGTCTTTATTTTTTAAATTTAAATTTGATGCACGTTTTTCTGTCTTGAATGCTTTGATCTTTTATTTTTTTAGGCATGAATCTCTATATATTCTAGTAGGTTTCTTAAAATAATGTACATAATATTGGGGAGGGCCTTACGGCATTCATATTTTCTATTGGATGACCATTTTTCAAATGAGTGCCGACTGAGAGGAACTACATCTAATGCCTCCCAGGAAAAAAGTGAAATCTTGAAGATGCTTCAAAAGGAATCTAAATAGTTTGAAAAAACAGGGTTAAACCTAGACCCAGAGTACCACAGGGGATATAGGTTGTGGTGACAGAGAGGGGGAGTTTAGGCTATAGAGAATAAAAATCATTGTTAGTGGTTTCCTTCACATGATATTAAATCTCTGTTGTTGCTCAGAAAAAAACAAATCAACCATCCTAATTTAAAGCCTTTTGTCCAAAAACATTACTCTTCTCTTGCACTAAAAAAACAACATGTTTTTATTGATCAGTAATGTTTTCCATGATTTCTATTCCTTTCCTGAAAATTTATTTTTGCTCAGTTTCGAGATTTCTCTTAATTTGAAGGAAATATACCACAACTCAGATTTTTATCTTCCATTCCTCAAAACATCCCTTTCTCAAAATACGATCTCTAATGGAGTCCAGGGCACCAAAGAGAGCCATGCTCAACAGCCATGAGGGCGAGTTCAGAGCAATCAAACTTACTCATCTTTCTTTACTACAAGTAGTGAAGCCTGATGGTTGTTAAGGCAAATATAAAGCACAGTGGCAAAGTGTTACTTATGAATGCACATATAGAAAATAGTTGACCATGTTGCTCTTAGATCTATAGAACTGTACCATTGAAGAAGACATTCTACTACTGATGGATAAGTGTATTTGAAAGCTGTGGACAATGAGAAAGGGGAAACCTTTCACAAGTGAAAACTGCACAAGAATTTCTCAGTTCTTTCTGTGATCACATGGGCTTGTTGAATATACAATTTATTACTGCATTCTTTTGAGGTCTGAAGTATAGAGCCAAATCTGGAAATCCTCCACAACACTGAGCAATATAACCGGTTTCTGAGTTTGAGAAGGATCCCATTCTAAAGTATTTTTTTTCCACTGCACATCACAGAGATTGAATTCAATACACGTTACTCACCATGCTAACTCTTTTACTGTATGGGATTTCCCAAGTCACAAGGAAAGGCACCTGAACATAGCTTACATGTGAGCTGAGAAAATACATACCACAGACCTTTCTATATTCCAAACTTGTGGGTTCCTCTCTATCTAAATGCAAAGCAAGAGACAAAGAGCAGAATTGGGGGGATGTTTGTCTGAAGGTAGGAGTGGAGGAACTATGGGCTAGAGTACAGGGGTTTCTATGGTGGGTAACCTGTAGTTAATTTGTCCAGTCCATCCCAACTTTCTTCTGACTAATAGAAAATGTGAACATTTTGTAAAGTTGGGGGGAGGGAGGGAGCGAGCGAGACAAGCAAAGTTGTTAACCACTAAAATGTTACTAAACAAGTTTGTTAACAGAGCTCAACAAATTCATCATCAGCTCAGGAATTTATTTACATGGAAAACTCCTTACATACCAAATAAGGCACAGCATACAAGACTCCTTTGCAGATGACTTAGGAGAGCTAATATAGACCGAAGCTACGCTGCCTTCACTGCATGTGCATGAATTCCATACCTACGAGACAGGATAGAAACCTTGTAGCATTTCATGATGGAAGGCATTACCAAAAGGCAATTAATACATTTAATGTCAGTTTTCCTGGGGAAGGCCACAAGAGGTGACAAACAACCTGTGAATCTAATGTTGTGGTACTATGTAGGCAACGTGTAAGGCATCACTTAACATCAAGAGTGCTCAAAAAGACCTTTAAAACTTGAATAATGGATTGGAAAACAAAATGGGATCACAATCTCCAGACTTAGTTAGATTTCAAGGCTCATAAAACAACAATGAAAGGACCAGGTTAAAACCCTGCAACTTGTGCCACTTCTGAACGCGAGGGAAAATTCAACAGACCCTCTGATTGAAAAATATTGTGAATGAGAGTTACAGCTGACCACAGTAGTTTTTGGTGTGTTTGTCAGGACTCTACTTAAATCGCAGACCTCGTAAAGTGTAAAATAAATCTAATGGACAGGAGATCTGATTGAAGTTATTTCCTAATTCTGGTTTGTCTAAATCAATGAACAGCTAGACAAAGGAGTCTGTACACCATTGAGTGCTATTCATCTGCCTCCTGGTACGAGCAAAGACCTCAAGAGAAGGAGAGTCCAACCCATCCAAGGTAAAATCTACTAAATAGTTTGTATTTATGGTCAGCGCAAAACAATCTGATCTTCTATTCTTTGTGATCTGAATGGTTAGATTAAACATCTTTTTTAACATCAACCACACACCATCCACTGAGATGAAGAGAGAATTTGGAGAAGAGTTACATGGTGGAAATGTATGATCTGTGTCTTCAAGGAACTTGAGCAAGTTTCAACTAGAGTACATGTCTACATTGATGTTTCTCATAGGCTGATATGTAAGAGAAGGGGGTGGGTCTTGCCTTCAGACAGGGACCCCAAATGATAGTCTTCTGGGACTTTTCTAACATAACCCCAGTAGTCAGACTAGAACCTTAGACAGTAGAGCCACCCCTTCAAGCATGTGGAGCATGCAGGTAGATTTAAGTCACAAATGAGCTTCAAAATAACTCTGTCAGGGAGAATATCAGGGGGAGTAAGCAATGTTATACCAGCAGGATCACTGGACATAAGCCATAATTGCATTTCCATAGAAGCACTGGGGAATAAGGGCCTCACAGACACTTTGCAATGCAATCTAGTAATATATTTATGACATATTTTAGGATTGCCACCACTACAGCCAGTAAATCGAAAAACCCTTCCCTAGTTGTTGGGAGAAACTGTTTTGAAAGAACAAGTCTTCTGTTAGTGGGAGAATAAAGAGTTCCACACCATTCATCTGAATAGAAGGCATCCTCAGCTTCCTAGTTCGAATCTCCAGAATGCTCCACTGATGTTAATTTAAAAGCACAGGTGAAGCAATTTCTTAAACACTGTGTAAGAGTGTAGCAGGTGGGCAATACAGCCAGAGTGCACTCAGCACCCGTGCACTCCAAGCACAACATGAGCAAGTCCGCTTCCGAAAATATGGCTTACCACAAATGCCACTGCCTAGGCCGGGCAGGAGTAAGAGAAAACCAGGGTACCATCTCAAAGAGGATTAGTATTAATTCTAACACAGAACTTTCAGTTGTAAAGCCTGTCTGATGTCCTAAAATGGAAGAGAAGAACTCAACTGTAAGTGTGTAGGGTGGTAAAGCCTGTAGTGTGCAAACACCCTGGCTTGCACAGCTTTAACTTTTCCCGTGCAAGCTTTGTTCTGGTAACTTCCTTTGAGGCAACAGACATTCCATCAGCTTTAGGGAGTAGAGTTAGGTTGAGCAGACAGGGAAGATGACTCACCTGTGCTTTTTTTCCGTTCGTACAACTGAAATTGCTAGATATCTGTTGCAAACAAATTGGCCTCTTTGTAGAGCATGACGCAAAGGATCACTGCAAAAATATTTTCATTCACAGATGAACTTGGCAAATACAGAAAGTCGCCTCTGAATTGTTCAAAAGTTGAGAATACAAATGGAAAAATTAGAAAAATAATGATCCAATCATACCACTATTCTGGCTATGACCTAAACACAGCTCTGTTCTGCCTCTGAGTTTAGAAAGGGCAATCTGATTTGTTAAAGCTTACCCACTATCACAGAAAACATCCCATCCTAATTTAAAGCAATTTTTTATGTACTGCTATAATGTTCAAGCAGAGGTTGAACTGTAAAGATGAAGATGCTTGTTTAAAGATTTCTATCAACTAGTTAGTGCACAGTATAAACAGAGTGATTGAGAAATGATTCAATTAATGCTTTGGATGTCAGTGAAACAAAGGACAACAGAGTTGCAAGAAATGTAACAATGAAATAAATAATAGTAACAAAATAATAGTAACAATACTGTAAACTATCATGCTGATTTTGTCATAGAACCTTAGTAATTTATGTGCTCCGTACTCTTTTTATTGTCAAAGTGACTTTCGTGCCACAGTTTAATTTAAATAATGATGAATCCCGCAAAGAATCAACTCAAGGGCCCTTGGAACATTGAGGACATTCACCGGTCAAGATGTTAGTCCCAATTACTTTTTTAATCCGTATTTAGATCATTTACCTAAAACATTTCATTAGAAATATAAAGTGCAGAGAGGACATCATCGCTTCTTCGTTACAGTCACTCCATTGGCAGGGCTGGAGAAACTTCTGCTCATCTGTGGAAAGTTTACAGTTGGTGTTCGATTAGTAGGTCCGTACAACCCTAAATTTCTAGCTGCAGTAGACTTCTTCAACGGTTTCACACTTGGGAAAGGGCTGAAAACTTGCATCTTCAAATGATTTGTCTTTGGGGACCTGTTTAATGTTCCACTTTCACTACAAGAGCTAAGTGAGTCAGATGAATCCCTCTGGCAGTGCAGGCTAGCAATTTCGGTTTCTTCACCATCGTTTCGGTTTAGTTCTAGTGCTTCTAGCTTGTTTTGAACCACAATTATGTTGGCATTAGTATCCATGTAAACAGGCTCTGGAGACTGTCCATCAGCTTTTAAACTGGTCCTGTCTTCTGAGCCACTGTCATCCCTTTCCAGGCTACTAGATTTGTTTACATTTTCATCCTGTGCACTGGAAGGCTCAGTTTTAAGAACTTCTCCATGCTCTTCTATAAGCCCAATGGTGTCCCCAAAACCTAGTTGGCCTTTTGCTCTTGCAATGTTTTTTCGATGTACTCTGATGTGAGTACGCCAAGGAGAATTCAGTTTGGTTTTAATATCTTCATGACTGCCTGGTGAGGATTTCAATCCAGGAATCTGAATAATTGCGTTCTTTGCTGACCTGTTCGTGGTTTTCATCTTTTTCCCCAGCAAGAGGTGATTTATTACTGGAGAATGATTAACTTGGGATGGAAGGAGGCTGGTGACTGGCCCTTTGTCTGGAAAAAATTAGGAGATTATGAAAACAGTGACAACAGCAGTACAAACAATACAAGGTAGGACATTAATTCTGCCTTATTGTTTCACAATAAGATGGCTCACTTGCAGATCAATCTCACATTATCCATAGGAGAGCAGTACTGTCAAATGGAGTGAAGGATAAACAAGTTTGAAAGATAAACGCTTGAAATGAATACACTAAGTTAGATAAGATCTACATTACTGAAGTAGAGAATGAAAACATTTTTTAATAGAGAGCAAAACATTAGATTAATCTGAGAGAGCATGTAAATCCTTGAAACATGAGAACGTGTCAGTATTTCAAAAATGTCAAATATGAACCCCGAAGGACTGGTGTTTATCACCCTTTTGATAATTGCTGGATAAAACTTTTCAAAATTAATTGTGTGTTACTGATATAAATCTTTTCAATTTCAGAGTTTATTGTATTGACATTACTTGTATAAGTGCAAATTATGGCACCTTGACAGGCCTTTGTCATTGCATTATTCTATTAAATTACTCAATGACAAATCCTTATTAATGGATTTAACAGAGGCACGTCATCCAAATTTCAAGGATTCCATGGATTAGAACATTTCATTAGTGAACCAAGCACCATACACCCAAAGAGTTACATCTGTAAATACCCTCAGTCAGCTGCTCCCTGGGATCAAGTCGGATCCCAGGGTCTTTGTCTTCTTCAGACCCTAATGAAAAAGTGATATGTACACATAACTTAACACTGCATGGACATTAAAAAAATCAAGTGACAATAAATGCCAATGAGAAACAAGAGTAGTGGAAGACATTTTAATCACACAATGCAGCAGCCTGGTCAAAAGGAAGAGTCTTGGACGATGAAGCATAGCTTTTAAACATATTAGCCCTGCAGAGTAACTGTCCAATACCCTTATAACTCAGCCATTTTAAAATTATGTTTGTTTCGCTTGAGCACTGTTTATGTCACTATGTAAGCTGGAAATCACCAGTGAGTTCTCAAAAAGCAGGTTACGATACACAGATGCACCAGACAGTGTGGTTTGTTTCCTACAGGAAGACTTGTGCATTTATGAGAAATCCTGTGAAACTCTACTGGCAAACTGTACAACACTTATGGAGCAGACTTATGTTACTCCAATGAGCTAAGTAGGCTTTTGTAACTGGATGTTTCTGTGGCAGTGCAGAACCAGTTCAATTCACAGCCACATTAAGCTTGATGCACCTTGATGCACCTTAAAATAAATACTCCCAAGTATTCTCTCTGTGGTGTGTAAATCTGAAATAAAAGCATGGGTATACTTGTGGAACAAAAAACTAATTTTGCAATGGATCTCAAAACCCACGCAGCCATCACATAAGGGAACATTCTGGAAAGGCTGCTGTTGGTGATTAATAGTGATGTCAAACTGGGTAAATAGAACTGTTTTTCTCTACATTGAATGGATTCTTTAAACATAATGTGCCACAAGGGAGGTGTTCTGTTTGAGATGTTTGCATTTGTGTGTGTGTCCCCTTGTTTGCATATTTAAACTGCTACCCAGATTCCATTTACAAGATCTTCATACCCCTGCTGTCATTGTGTCAGGGATGGTTTAAGGAATAGTTTGCTTAATTAGCACAATGAGCATTTTTTTTTCCACTTTTGCTTAGACAACCTGACAGGTAGCTAATTAAAGTGAGACACTCATGCCCAGGTAGAGATGTCTGTTACTATTTTCTCCTGAGGTTGCTGTTCCTTCAACATTGCCATTTCTGCAGCTGATGAATCCTCTATCACCAGACTAATGTCATTTTGATTCAAGTGTTCTCAGTATGGCCTCTTTTACAATGACTTCATTAGAACTTCTATAAGCTGGTATCCTCTGATCACCAAAGTCCCTACTTTAGGGCCTGATTACGAGTTCGGCGGTCCCAACCTGTGGTGGAGGTGCGGTGACGGTCGTGGACTGCTGCACCAGTGCTCCAACCGCCACATTAAGAGTGCGATGGTCAGACTGTGAGGGGACCACCGCAACTGCCAGGGAGCCACAATCCCTGGCAGTGGCACGGCGGTCCAGAGGCTGCAACATGCTTGGCGCTGCAGCACCGCCAAGCTTATTACGAGTTTCCTCCCCACCTCACTTTTCACTGCAAAAGTGAGGTGGGGAGGAAACAAAGGGGGCCTCTGGGCCTGGGGCTACATGCAAGGGGGCACATGTTGTGCCCCCCTGCGTACATGCATCCCCTGTTCCTGCACGTCATGGACTTAATAGTCCATGCCTTGCAGGAGCGGCCTTTGACGTTCCCATTGCAGTGCCTTTATGAAAGCACTGCCGCAGGAATGACAAAGGAACGCCTGCTAGCCAACAAAAATACTTGTAATCTGGCGGGCGGCCGGTGGTAAACTTTGACTGTGCGGGGCAGCGATTTGGCGGCCCGCTCCAGCACCACCAAAGTCGTAATCAGCCAGTTAGTCTGCAATGAGGTATACCTCTGATTTATCATTGAACCTCTTACTGATGATTTACCTTATATTTAGATAAAAAAACAAGTGTTGGACAAACTTCAGAGTAAAGGGTGAACAACAATTAGCCATTGTTGCAAGACACAGCCATTCTTGTATTTGTTTAAGACTACTTGTGCTGGGTTGATAGCACAAACTAAATCATTCCTTCAAAATACTATTTCAGACGTTTATCACAGCTAGTGAGTATTCTTCAATTATTATTAGGTATTTTTGGAAAAATTATGTTACCAATTTATGGATTATTTGATGAAGTTTGTGTTGTAACAATATGTAATTGTTTAGTGATTGCTTTATTAGGCTTAAAAAGATTAAGATCAGCTTTTAAAGTAAAGAATGGTACTGCGCCCTCATTTGCTTGATCATTTTCATCATGGTAATGAAAAAATTACTCTCCTATCCCAAGGGTATAGCAATAGAAGGGGTTCACAGATCAATCTAGTTTTAGCAAGGGTGTCTTGTGATTATGTTGTCACATAAAATACGGCTCAGCCTTATTTCACTTGGTCCCCTTATTTCTTGGTCCAACCAGTATGCATCTTATGGAAGTAACCAAGCTGAACACCCCAGTGTGGTCCTGTCGAGGTTGGCGCTAAGGCTGGATGGCATCCAGGAGATCTCCTACCACTCTGGGGTACGGCAGACTCATCCCATATCCCCCAACAGCAATAGTCATTTATACACATTGCGCTTCCTATCCCGGAATGTTAGGGGGATGCACACGGCACATAGGCAATATTCTGTATACTCCTACATAAAGAGACGGGGTATAAATCATATATCTTAAAGAAACCCATACAATTGCAGCAGAAACCGCTAAATTTCAGAAGATCTGGTGAGACTCCTTCTCCACCAACTTTTCTGCTTACACCAGCGGTGCTTTGTTCTGTTTGTGGGCGGGAGTTCCCTTCCAAGCACTTAATGCAGCTATTGACAGGGACGGCCAATATGCCTTTGTGGATGGACCACTGAATGGCACCTTGGTCCTTTTGGGTAGCATATACGTCCCGAACACTGACTAGCCTATCTTTTTCTCTGACCTCTCAGACAGGCTATCACACTGGGCTGGCATACCAAGGGTCTTCGAAGGGGATGTTAACTGTGTCCTGAACATACACCTAGACAGATGACACCCCCTTTCCCCCACTGCCGCAAGGCCCCAACTCCCCACATAGCTGCTAACCTCTCAAGATGGCTCTCACATTGGTCACTTTCAAATATCTGGAGGTGACAGAAATAGACTGCTCATGTTTACTCACACCATTCAGTTATTCAAGACCTATATGTTCGAATGGACCACATATTCTGCTCTATCTGCATGACTGCCCTCATTCTCTTTGAAAGAGTGCCCCTCAGACCACAATAACTAAAAAGTGAACATCCTCTTGGGCAGATTACTCTCCCCAACCCCAATGTAGCACCTCCAACGCAAGACCCTGGAGGACCCAGTGCTTCGAACAACACTCTTAGATCACATCTCCCATTACTTTGAGGAAAACCAAGGTATGGCTTTGTAGTGGGCTGTGGAGTGGGAATCCTAAAACTAGTGATGAGAGGCCTCCATTTGTGCAATAGTGGGCAAGGGCACAAAACTTAAGAGAAATATTACTGATGTAGAAAAGTCACTGGCACAGATAGAAAAGAGCCTGGCAGCACATGTGACTGGGATAGCTGAGCAAATGATTGCCCATGACAAACATGCTGACTTGATGGAGCAGCTGCAGTGCTTGAACTACACCACATACACTAGGAGGGCTCATGTGGAGGGCAACAGGGCTGGCAAGCTACTTGCCTGGCTCAAGCTGCTCCAATTGTATCACTTCAGCTGTGATCGGACCTGACATTACACAACCAAGGGGCCATACTGGGGGCCTTTCACACTTACTACTCCACCACAGATTCTGCTGGTCCCCTTTTAGCTGACCTCACTCTTGCGCTCACACCTGCACACCTTCAGGTAGAACTGAATAGTTCACTTATCAAACAGCAAATTAAAGCTGCCGTATGTGACCAGGCCATGAGGACGACCCTGGCCTTATTACAAAACTTTCATGGCTCAGGTTGTTTCCCGCTTTGCCATGATGTATGCTGAAGCCCTCTAAATGGGTGTCTAGCTGCTGCCCCTCCAGGAGGCCCTCCTGGTCTCGATCTCTAAACCTGACCCAATCCCACCTCAGTTGCGGGACCATTAGTGATAATGGGCAGGGACTACAAAATCTTAAGTAAAATCCTAGTGAATAGATATTAATAAATATTCCTAGGACTTATTCACTCTGACCAAAATGAATTTGTCACTAGACGGACCACCTCTCTTAATATCCGTAGACTACTTAACATTATAGGCTGGATTACTCGCCCCCCCACCCCCATCCCCAGCTCCCACACTCTGCCTGCCTAGTGCTGGACTTGGAGAAGGCGTTTGACATACTGAACTGGTCTTCACCGGCATTGGGATTGGTGGACGATTACTTGCCTCCTGTATACAACCTTGTGTGTCCATATGGGCAGACTAACATCAACTTAATTCCCTTTCCACTGGGACACGGGGCAGGGCTGCTCCCGATCTCTGTTGATTTTCACAATTGAAGTGGGGCCTCTTGTTACACAGCTCAGAACAGAGGCTGCAGCAAGGGGTATTCCTCTGGATGGCACAATGCTGGCCATCTCCCTCTACAAAGGGAACATGCTGCTGTACCTTAGAGATGCTAACACTAGATGTCCCTCTATCAGTTTGGCCATGCAGGAATTAAGAGATTCAGCTGGTCGGTGACTTAATTGGGGAACATTATGCATTTATCACTTCAGATGAAGTATTACCCAGTGATTTATAGATCTTTGTGGATATATGGCTCCCTCGGAGGAACACACATTCCAGTACCTGAGCGATAGGATCTATCACACTGACCTTTACTAGGGCAAACTAGTTCGTGCCTAAACAGTATTTCAAACCCAGATCCAATTTTCTATAAATCTCCTGCTGGCAACCTCAGGAAAGATAGCTTTATCTGAGATGGTAATGCTCCCACATATGCTTTTCTACTTTGCAAATGTCCCAGTCACTTTTTCGAGAAAGGACTTCCATGAACTAATCTGGGGGTCCAGACGCTGTGCGTTTCATGTACTACATTTCAGTTACCATTAGGAGAAGGCCTGTTCTGGAGGTTTCCTCCTTTGAACGATACTACCTGGTGGCTCAGCTCCAATGGATGGCCCACTGGCCATTCCTTGGGGGACACGGGTTCAGGCCAGGACTCGATGAACCCTGGAGAAGTTCTTCAGCTCCTCCTGCCCTAAAGGAAATTGGATCCTGCACACCCTAGATTGGTGGCACCATTCAGATTGTGTGTCAGTCGAGTCTTCAAAGTACCGCTTCCTGTTCTTCCATATGATCGGAGTTTCCCCTGTAGGGTTGCTCGGCAGTGCAGGCCTCTTAACACTCAGACTTGCGGCAATGGCACATTAAAAATATTACTACCCCTTGGATAGCTATTCATTAACGACCAGTTTCTTACAATTAATCAGCACATCATGGAACACGGTATCCCACCAGGACAATTGCTAATGCATAAACAGCGGGTCTGCAACATTCTGTGGGGAATCACCTGGGACGAACCACAAACACATGCAGTGATCCAAAAATTACTAGGTAGAGGTATAGGATGGCACCTAATCATAAGGCTATGTATAAAGCCTTGAGAGAGCACACACACACCCCACTCACAGAGCTCCGCGAGTCCTGGCAGGCAGACATTTTAAGGGGGCTTCACAATTTAGAGTTAGTGTTTACACTGGAAAATCCTCTTCTAGTGCCCAGAAATGCCCGCCTTAAGAATATTTAGTTTTCCATCCTCCACAAAGCTTATCTCATCCCTGCCAAACTGAATTGGATTTACACCAATGAACTGTCGCTCAGACCACTGCTGACCTATGCCCCACCTTCTCAAGAGCCATTCTGGCGATCGATATTGACTACCATAACTGATATCACCCACTGTGCTGGTCTGGACTCATGGGAGTCCATTGCCCTTGGAGTTTATTGGGACAATAAACAGAACAGAGTGGCAGCTCAACTTGCTGATCTTGTGCTCCTACTACTCAAGAGGGAAATCACGTGTGGGGGGAAGGGATTATGCACCCGCTCTGTTCTGGCAGCATATGCTAGTCTGCTGGATGGAAGCTGAAAGCGCGGCGATTCACATTAAAAAGTCAAGGGACATATGCAAACATCCCATATCAATAGGATGGGATACCATGCTGATCTATCTTCAGGCCGTCCAAGACAACACCCTCCTGCCTAGAACAGAAGCCTCACACGGCCCCCTGAGTGGTCTGGTGACCATGTGCGTGCAAACCTTCCTTTAATACTAGGTGCCCTGACCTGCCATTCCTGCCCTTGGGAATACAACTGCCCCCACATTCTCTTTACACAACACAGATTCTGTGGATCAACTCGACCTGCTCCCCCAGGCGGGCACTGCCCCTGGCCCATGCAGACAACAGTAGTATCTTGCACGGGTTTCTCCCCAAGACGCTCACATGACAATACAACTGTTATTGATATGTTTTCCTACCCACCTATTCAGGCAAGCCCCTATAGCAGTTCTTCACTTCTGAATGTTTGAATGGTGCTTAAGGTGGCATTTACTCACCAAAATGTCATACTGCTTCCACTGCTAATGAGACTTTCTCTGTACTGTTAATAATATAACGAACAAATGGTTAAAAAACCATGAGGGTATCCAGACGCTGTAACTTTAAACCTAGCACCACTCCAGCTTGCTTTTCACATATATTCTTTCCCCTCAGAATCTCTTTTGTGTACTACTGCCTTTGTTATAGTTAAGCAATTAGCACCAAATAGATGGGCATTATCAGTCTAGCATGGACTTAATTAAGCACAAATGGAAGCCACATCTCTTAGCCACAGTATTATCTTCTTAGAATGCCCAACCCCGAAGTGAAAAAGCTAATGTAAGTCATATATACATACATCTTAATAAAATGATCAGAAATTTAAAAAACAAGGTACAAAAACCTTTGATAAACGTTTATAGCTTTATAAAAATCATTCCACCCCAACGTCAGTATAACATTTTCTCCTGTGGCAGCCATTTTTTAACCCTGTACATTTAAAAGGGTAATTGAGTGATTTAAGAAATAAGTATTAAAATGAAGCATTCCCAGTGAAGTTAAGATAAATCCACCGACTGCACCCAACACAAGTTTACATTAGCGGGATAACATGTCAGGAAAGCAGACGTCTTTATTTTCGATCCTTCCTCTTCACTCTGCTGTCATACCTCCATGCCATCTCCAGATGTAGCACAGCAAAGGGAATACCAGAAGAAAGAAAGAAAGATGTTTTTATCCACTCTAAGCAGATCAGTGATGACAGTGCCTACTTGGCCTTGAAGACTGTATTTAAAAAATCAGTATCCAGATATAAAGGAAAAGTATTAAAAATGTTGCTATGTGTGTTGCTATATTTATTTATATCACTTTTCAAAAGTTGTATCTGGATAGCATGTTTAAACTTTCAAGATCGTAGTTTCAGTCCAATTTTATGTCTAAGTAACAACAAATGTGCATTTTACTGAGCATGCAAAATGTAACCATCAATACAGCAGCTAGGGAACTCGTTTCTAAAAGGAGCTAGGTGATTTTATTTCCAAAGAGTAATTGCAGAGCTAACCGTGACACAAAATACACTCACATGCATGTAACTGATGTGATAGCAATACCACGCATTACACAAGTATTAACCATGCAACAACTTCAGCGCAGGGCTATCACTTCAACTCATTTCCCGTACCCCATATGGAAACACATCATATAATCATATTTTCAGCTACAAAACATATTATCCTCTTTGCTTCTCAAGTGCATATTTACCTGCTCTGATGTACACCTGGTGGACCTGCTGCAGTTGCCTTTTTTTAATCCTGGAATATTGCTGCTTTAATGCATTAATGTCGGTGGTCATACGTTCCATCATCATGCTATTAAAAGCTGCATGACATTCACTCCGACAAGAATCAATTGCTCCTGGGCTGAGTTCGGCAATGTTGCTGGAACCCAAGCTTTGTGTCTCCTTGTTTTCTGTCACAGAAAAATGAGATTATTTCAGCCAGTCAGATTAACAAACAGAGGAGACTACACTCAACAAAGAGGTTCCCATGAAGAATACGGAACTAGATTCTTAGATACTGTCTTTCTTCACCCTTACCCTGTCGTATATTTTCCAACATTTGCCTGTGCCCATCTCTCCCTGGTTCTGGCTCAGCTCTTGTTTATAGTGTATGTTTCTACTGCCAGGTAGAGCCTTTTCCTCAACCAGAATGGTACATTACCTACTGAGGCTAGTTTTACTTTCCCTGGTGACAATCTTATACAATACCATCATTTAAATAACGGGTTAGATCACCCAAAGAATGACAGCACAAATTCAAAAACTATAGTTGACAAATGTGTGAAAGTTAAATTTCAGTTTTTTTCCGCAAAAAAGGGGCTGGAATAGTGTTGGTTGTGGTCACTGTCAATGCATAACTACCTCACCAAGGAATGTGATGCCACTGTGCTCCTCTGCAACAAAAGTTAATTTTCCAACAATCCTGGTTTTAAACACAAGTGAATCCTTTTCAGTTTCAATTAATAAACTAGTGTATGAAGGCAATTTTATCAATATAACATCACAATAATAAACACACTACAGTAATAACATGTTCCTATTTAAAAACAAAAATGCATTCTACATTTTTCAAAACATGATTTAAAACAAAGTCCCACTATAATTGCATCCCTATCAGTTTCCAAAGTAAAAACAAATTCAAAGGCTGAAAACTTCTAACATTTTACTGGAACAAAGGCCTCAAATACAGTTTTCACTCTTTCATGAAACATGGGTTTAATCAAATTAAAGGTATCAGTTCATCAGTTTCTTTCCGCATTAAAAAATGCAACTAAGCCTATATTTATCTAAAAGGCAGGGACCTTACTCACAATAAAATGTAGTCGATGCCCCATCTACATCAACATCAGTCTTTGCCTATTTGCTGGGCAAAGGAACGTAAAACAAATATTCAGAATTCTCACCATGTTGTTCCTTGCATTTAGCGATATGTCATGATAACAGGGTAGACATAATGAAAGCTTTATCGGCTGCAAACAAATATTTAAATGATTTCTCCTTAGAATGATTTACCAAAAACTCTTAAAACAGTTTCTTCCATACAAAGGTTAATATTCTGTTTAACAATCTTCCAATAAAACTCTTCTATTCATCGTCCATGCTTTTTCCGATTTAAATAGATCCTACAAATATGTTGTTTCCCCTAATAACACTTCACTATTTATCAGTCGTCTAATATATGTTATTATCAATGCTTCTGCTTCAAACATCAAAGCTCCTATAACAATGATATCCTCAATGGTTCAACACCTGAGGTGACGTCAGAAAAATAGCAAACACGTTTTAAAAGCTAAATTTCAAATTATGTATAAAACACCTTTCTGTATCTAGGCACCTATGCCAAACACTACTACTAGATAACTTTGTGTGCAGTACTATTCATTACAGGGTGCTCAGACATTCCGCCTCATCCTCTATTAAAATGGAAAAGGCCATTTAAAACTAGAAGAGCACACTGGACAGCAGCAGTTTAATTTTACTTCCTGATCAATGTCTCGATAACAATATTCCTAATATCTAACACATACTTTAATTGCATTTTCGTTTCTGAGCCATTACAAGCATACTTCAGCCTTTTCCTCTCAAACTGAGCTGTGCCCTAGAAATATTAATTGTTAATTTATTTACATTACAGTTTTGTTAATTTATTTACATTACTGTTTTGTTAATTTACTTTCAGCTTGAGCACATCTCCCTTTAATCAGTTTTGCCTAAGGAATAGTGAAGTATTTCAGTTAAAGCATGGAGCAAATCGTTAAAGCAGAATTAGGAGACCAAATTTCCTTGTAATCAATTTCACTTGGATTGCAATATCAAGTGCTAGAAGGGATTCACTTTCCTTTTAGACAATACATTTTTCTACACTATCACAACAACTGCAAATGCATCAACTTCAATATCTGTTTTACAGCAATGACTAATACAGGACTATGTTTGCTCTACTGACTAATAAAACACCTAAATCATTCATTCTTCCATTGCATCTCCCAATTCCATTTTATCTGCTTTCTGAACCTAGAGTATGACATTGGATAGTGTTGTTTACTCACTAGTCAAATGTCCACACTGTAAACTTTAATTTACCAATTAGAAGACAACAAGAAATACCCTTCTTTCTTTGACAGAGCATTAGGCTCAAGAGGAAGAACAAGAATTAAGCTCTTGGCCATGTACAGAAGATCAAATTTACAAAATTAATTGGTCCAGGTAGGGTCAAGTATATCAGGGATCACTCCTTATGGGCAGCTTTTGTCTCGTTGTAGTAAAGCAAACTGAATAGAATGGTAGGGTTTAGTAACAGCAATGCTGATACCCAGCAACAACTTAAGGAATGCATTTTGCCCTTATCCATCGGGTGCATGCACACAGAAACTCTCTCCACAACAGTTCAGAATGGAAATGTGTATATCGTAATTTGCATCAGAATCACCAACTCAGGCTTGTAGACTGACTGAGCCTAGAAAGGTTTTCAGACTGATCTTAAGCCTTTTATATTTTTGGATAATCGT
Organism: Triturus cristatus; assembly: GCF_964204655.1. Lineage (NCBI taxonomy): Eukaryota > Metazoa > Chordata > Amphibia > Caudata > Salamandridae > Triturus > Triturus cristatus. Next base: position 805,419,984 of record NC_140585.1, on the reverse strand, counting down.
GATGTTGCAAGAGTATAACTCCAGGCATCATGATGTCTCTGAAATACAAGCTTCTCTTTTGAGGCTCAGTAGGTCAAAGGTTCTAAAGAATTCCTCGATTCGTTTTTCAAGAACAAAAGGTAGGGTGCGAGTGATCTTTAGGGAGTACCCTTGATGTTTCATATGCATTACTGAAGTTTCTCTTCAGTGCTCTTGGCTCAGCATGGTGAAAACGTGTTGCCCTCCATTCCGTTGGGTAAGTGAACACGCCTCACCCCAGTCGAAAGTCTGGTATTCTAATTGCTGGGATGCACAGAGATGAAGGAGACATTTTGTTTAAAATGGTGTGCTTTGTTTGCCAATCTGTATGAATACAGCCAATGAACCGATAAATGTAGCACTATGAAAAATGAATTTAAATTGTGGGGTTAACCTCTAGTGCTTTGGTAACAATGACTTACATGCCATGTTGCTTTAGAGCCATGCAAGTGCAGCTGACATAGCAGTTTGTCATACAGATAATTTCTGCTGCCACCTTCCTCAACTCAAAGTAAAGGGAACAGTGGCTAGGTAGCAAAGACAGATCTGCTTCTAATTTTAACTACAATACTACACAGCCTTAATTGAATGAGACTATGATGTCAGAAGCTCTGTGGGAAGACAGGAGTGTTGCAGTGCCCATTTCCAGGAGGGAAAGAGAAGAGGACCTGTTTGCCCCTTTACTAATCTACCATGCTAACAAGAAGCACAAACCCAGTGCACTACCTAAAACCCAGCATGCTCAATCGCCCATCTTGCCTAATATAGAGGTCTGAGATTAATGTACTGCAACAATTTACATTATATATATTTTAGAAAAGGAGTAAACAAACATACCTTTTATTTGTTTTTGGTATTTCTGCAGCTCTGGTGCCAGAAGTCCACTGAATGGTCCAAGACAGCCAACTGCATTAGCTACAATATCCTCATCATCCAAGTCATTTTCCTCATCACTATCTCTACTTTTGCCTAGTCTTCTATAGAAAAAAAACATTTGGGAGGAAAATGAAATTTTAAATTTATTGATGCAAAAATCAAATGAAATAAAATGCATGTGCAGCAGTTGAATACATTACAGAGGTCTTGCTGTTAACAAAATGGTTGCAAATGATGGAGGAAGAGAGACAGTAGCAACTGGGGTTATTTGAGCATTAACAGAAGATAATGGATTTTTTGGCAATAAAAGGAGAGTAGGGTCTTAATGTACTAATAGTCGTTTGCAAACCAGGATGTGTAATTTGTACGCTGACTGGTTATCAAATAGGTGTGCAATGTACAGTGCAACCTTTGTATTAATAGGTCACATAGCTAACTATCCATTCACATAGGAATGTAAAACGACCTGCCTAAGGAATATGAATTAGACAGGTCACAATTTGCAGCCCCTCGTTATTAGCTGTGAATGCGGGGTTGGAGCATTGTATGAGACAGCAGACTTTCGACCCTGTATTTGCCTCTCAGAAATAGGAGTGGGATATCCTCTACATGCCCCCTCCTATTTCCAATTCAAAAAGGGATGCGAAAGCCCTTTTATGAGTCAGAAAATCTTTACAAACTACTAAAAGTCATTTGTGTGCCTTGTATAAAGCCCTTTGTGATTGCAAACCCTGGGATTTGGCAAATTGCAGGGTTTTCAGTCACAAAAGGACTTTGCAAATCAGGTCTCTTGTTCTTGTGCCATAGACTGCAGTCAGGGACAGGTGTAAAATAAAAGGCCTTTAAGGGAAGATCAACAGATGGCGCAGGTGTACAATAGGGCATGTATTCAGGGTGGTCTTTGTTCGAGGTGTAGTCCAGTAGTGCACTAGTGCATTTATTTATATATTTTTTAACAGTTTCACTTTATAGACCTAGGATCCTGCTGAGAGAGAGCTGACCTTGTCAATACACTGCTGAAAGGGAGTTACTTCGCTAAGGGCCCTATTACGATGTCGGGCCATCGGACTGCCGGCCGTATTTCAATTTGATCGCCGCTAGCAGTCAGAAAGTTGTCTGTACCACGGAGGGGACATTCTGCGGCCATGGAAAAGGGCAGCTGCACAGGACGCCACCATGCAGAGCCTCCTCCACGTCCATTCAGCGTGTGCCATGCACCATGTTGTGCATGGCACACGATGCATGGAGGTAAGTTTGCCTCAGCCAGTCGGGGGGCCCTGTTTTGGGCCCCCGATCCCTTTCCGACAACCTTTTTCATAACGGGGTTCCCGCCATTAAAAGGCTGTCGGAAAGGGATATTATAATCCCATTGGCGGTGCCTCCCTCGGCAGCGCCTCCATTCTGGGACGCTCTTCCGACTGCCACAGTGTCGGAATCTAGGATCCTGGAAGAGGCGGTGGTGTTGCTTCCAACAGCTGTGGGTCCAACCGCCAGCATCATAATACTGCAGTCGGACTGAAGGGCTGTCGGCCGTATGATCTCATCTGAGAGGCTCCACCAACATCAGAATCAGGCCCTAAGTTTGGAGCCTGCCACGTAGATTGCACCCAACATCCCACAAAGTACAGTTTGTGCATTAGCCTACTAAACGATATCATAAGAATTGGAACCACTGATCTGCATATTAAATACAGAACACTGAGATAGATACACTTATACCATGTGATATTTCACACACTGGTTTACCTTCAACATTTGACTTATGATTGTAGGGTTTCTGAAGGGCTCAGTTTAAAGTCATTTCACAGTACTCTCTGTTCGACTGTGAATTTAAAACAATCAAAAACTGCTACATTTGAGAGTCTAGTAGTGATTAGTAAATCTATTCACATAGAAAGGAGAGAATTGTTAGTTTGCACAACTCACATGAAGCTGTGAAGAGAGCAATAGTGTAGTCAATATAAAAAGATGTATTTTCTAAAATACAGATTAACTTTATGTGGGTTACTTATTATATCGCTGTTACCAACTCACTCACATAATCCCCAAAAAATACAGTACTCCAATTACCCCAAATGCTAACATAACTGGAAGAGTATCTGGAAAAGACTAGGCTAGACACAAAATAAATTAGGGGTTTGCACTTACCCAGAAAATGAAGCTGATTTTACAGGTGCAGGAAATGGAGTGATGTTGTATGTGTACTTCTCCCTGAGCTCTGCCAATTGTGGGAAAGGGAATTGTGCCATAGAGTAGACAGTCTAAAACAAACAAACGATGTTAAATGAAGTATTTTCATTCAGATAGTGAAAGGTAAATGTGGAATCTATCATAATAAACATATTGTGACAAAAAAAATGAACATCACAAGTGACTAAGCCTAGTACACAAATTTGATAAAAAAATTAACTCTTAAGGTCCTGCTTACATTTATATCCATTTCTTGAACACGCTTTTATTTAACTAGTGTAGCAAAGGGAAAACAACAAAGATGTCTGAGTCATTTTAGATGCATAGCAACTTAGCTTGGAAACAAACTGAGCTGGACCTTCAAATCAATAAAAGAAAGGATTTCTTGAATTGTCTGACATCAGCTTTTGTGAGAAGGATTGGGAGTTAAAACTTGGCAACAGCACATTCTTAATTAAGAGGTAGGATCACTTTCAAGACACTGTGCATTGCACATAGAGCCTTTCGAGATCAAAGCCCCTTCTTCTTCTGACGGCTGATTGCTCCCTATAAACCTGACAGAGCTCTCAGATCCTCCAACATCCTACGGGTCGTAGCTCTGCCGTGAAAAGGGCTGGAAAGGAGGAAGATCCTTCAGGTACAATGTGGCAATACTTTGAACACACTGCCCCTTACCCTCTGGACAATTGATAATGAATTGTCTTTCAGAAAATGGCTTAAAACCTTTCTGTTTGTGTATTAACCCCTAATGAGCCTGTGCCTACAGTCTGTGTTGATCAATCAGTCCTGGGATGCCTTATGGTCGCCATGGGCTTAACACATTTTCCCAACATAACAGACGGGGCATGTACTTGATGAGACGCCGCCACCACAACAGGGAGGAGAGTCTGAGTGGAGATGCACAAGAACACCAGGAAGGAGATTGATGCAATAGGTTAATGTGGAAACAATTTTTGAAGTATAAATACATGTCAAATTTTCTGCCTCGTGGTCACAAAAAAATAAACAGAGTCAAATTATATGAACTCTGAGTATTGGAATCCTGCCACAATGTAAGTTATAAATGTAAATACAATTACTATACAATATTTTCATGTTGATTTGTTTATACCCTTGTTCCTGTGCCTTCAACCGATGTATTACACCACTTCAGAAGATACTCACTGCTGTCCACTCTTTACATTGGACTCTCAGTTTCTCCACTTTTTAAGAAATACCTGAAGATATCTGGGGTTGCTTAATGGTTTTTGTTAAGATGAGTGAGAAAGGGTTCAGAACTGCAATAGCCATTACATAGTATCTGACCACTTTGGTGGCTGTTTAGCCAAGAAGGGAGATGGCTGGACACCTTGACTTTAAATAAAATGATCATCAACTCCCACTTTATAACGAATTCACAAAGAAAAAACACTTTCCTATTTGAAACAAAGGTTGAAGTCCTCCTCATGCTACACCACTTGTAGAGACCTTCTCACATGCTGCTGGCAGATTTGTATCCATGCCAGCAGTCCAAAACGATTCAATATTAGGGATGGCATTCTATCTGTAATTTAGCAAATAAACTTTGAATAATCCCTTATGTATTGTCCCAAAATGAATGCTTTTAATCTGCCCAGAGAGTGCTAGATTCTGTTGGAATATGATACATGTGCAAAATCGCCTGGAGACACTCCTCCAGCAAAGTACATCCGAGTACAGGAGGCGAATGAGGAGCAGATGTGATATTTTCATTGTGAATTCAAATTAGGCAGCAGCCTAACCTGGTTCTTTAAAGTCTTGGCATTTTTTTTTTCATGGCTTCATTGTAATTTTTATGCCTCTTCTGACTCCTCTTCTGTAATGCATAGCTGCAGTAGAATCTAATCCAACTTTCCCGTCATGCTTTTTATCTAAATTTATATGAAATCTCCAATATATTGAAAATGAGGATAGCTATTTCTAAGGTACTTTTGGTTTCGAATCCCAGATTTAGCAATGGGTCAAGGTCTATTTTCCCGCTATCTGCTCAACTCAGTTATCTTGTAGAGTTTACACTGGGAGCCTGATGGTAACAGAGTGAGAACTAAGAAAGCTAAGGGTTGGCTTGTCTCCTCCTGAGCATACACCAACCTGCGTTTATTTCCTTGTAGGCACTTGTGCCGTTTTGGAGATGCCTGGATCCCAGTGAACCGGGCCCCATCTTAGTAGGAGTAATCATTCAGTTTTTGATTTTAAATTTACCACTGTTTATTTCTATTGGTTTATTTTACCAGTGTACTGCTTTGCACAGGGAAGCCTGTGAAAGCTGTAGGGGTTGCTGGACCCTGCTTTAAAGCCCCATTTATTTTGCCCATCGGTTTTACTCAGAGCGAGCTGCTCACGTTGTGGCCACGCCCCCTCCACTGGAGTGCTACTTAATTAAGATCGAAGCGCGTCCGCGCCGCTGGCGCACCAAAGGCAAGCCTGTTTGTGCCTGGAACCCTGGTCAGGACTCGTCCTAAGCCCATAACCAGCGAAGTTATAAGGGTAAGGAACTGAGACCTCTAAACCACACACCCTCCTCCTTGAAATGTACATCCTTTAATCTTGCGACTCTCTCGCTTAAAAATAATCAGATCTGCTTCAACTGGGGTTATAGTCTTTTGCCTCCCGCCATTTGCCAGAATACCTCTCCTCTTACTTCTCTTGCTGGAAAGCAGCAGTATTCAAAAAAGAAAAGCGATCCGAGCACGTGATGCACGCTCGTCAATGCCCGTTCTCTCCCTAAACACAAATTAGAAATCGCGGACATAATTGAGACCCAGAAACTGGACTTGCTTTTTATCACAGAAGCCTGGGCAGATCCTCATGCCGGCCCGGACTTCTGTATTGCAGTACACTCAGGCTTCTCGGTACATAGACGGGATAGATAAACTAAACGAGGGGGTGGACTTGCGGTTATTCATCGCGATACGTTCACAGCCTCGTTTGAAACTGTTCCCAGGTAGGACTACAAAGCTTTACTTTTTCACTTGAAAATAACTAATCACTTTACCTTTAAGAGCATGTTAATCTACCACCCTCTGGGGCCTTAAGGCAGCCCCCTGAACAACTTTAGTTCTCTTTTGGAGGCTTGCGCTTAGGAGAATGACATCCATATTCTGAGCGATTTCAATTTCCACCTTGAGGCTGGATCCGATATAAACACCTCATCCTTGCTAGAAACCTTGAGTATGCTAGGACTCTCAAATTATTCATGAACCCACCCATATTGCGGGACATACCTTAGATGGTCTTTTTGCTACTAAATGTGCCCTTCTTAGTATCGGGGAAGTCCTACCATTAGTTTAGACTGACCACCACCCCATTATATTGGAACTTAATGTCCCACACTCCCATCAACTAGGCTCAGAAAGCAATCCTTGAGTATGCACATGCACATGGAAGGATATAGACAATAACAAACTTAGGATGCTTTTGTCACAATCTCTACCCAATCTAACAGAAGACTGACCAGGCCTCTGTTCTTTATAACAACTGGCTAAAGGACGCCGCATATAAGATAGCATTCTACACAAATGTCTCCTACAACAGGGAAACTCCATCAGTACCATGGTTTACTGAGGCACTCAGACTCGAAAAACTAAACTGCAGAAGACAGGACAGGTGCTGGCGGGCACAATACAACGAAAGAAAGCATCTGGTGAACAAGCCCTCACTATCCAAATATAAAACCCTCATCAGTAAGGAGAAAAGTAAGTATTACATTCAGCAAATTAACAGAGCCAAAAATTCCAACCAAAGAGCTCTTTCAAGTAATATCCAAGCTCTCCTCTCTGCCCAGCAATAAGGTGAGTAACCAGTCTCAAACCTTCTGTGATACATTAGCTTCTAATATACAGGGTAAGGTGGAACAAATCTATTCTAATTTTAATTACTCCTCCCACATCGTCGCTCCTGTAATCGACCCCCCAGGTCCTTTCAAGTCCTCCCTCTTTCTCTGAATTCGTCCCGGCCACTCGAGACCAGATTAGCACCATGATTATGCTTACGAATTCCAGCACCTCCCACCCAGACCCATATCCTCCGTAGTTTCTTAAACTGGTCCCTGAAATTATAAGCAGAAGTCTCTCGTCTATCGTTAATGTTATGTTTGACATCAGGATCTTCCCGGTTATCTGGAAAAAGGCCTCTGTTTTACCTCTTCTTAAGAAACCCAATCTTGATCCAACAGATCCAAATAGCTACCGGCCAAACTCCTGCCTCCGTTTCCCAGCTTAGATAATAGAGAAGGTGATGAATACTCAGCTCTCAAAATATCTCCAGGACAATCACCTTCCCGATGAATCTCAATTCGGTTTCAGGTCAGGACAGAACACAGAACCGGCCTTGATCAAAGCCATGGAGCAAATCAGAACAGTTCTTGATAGTGGGGGGGGATCATCCTCCTTGATCTGTCAGTGGCATTTACACCGTCGACCACATGGTGTTGATTAGCTCCTTAGGTAGTAAAGGGACAGCCCTAACACTGATCACATTCTTCCTTTCTGGAAGACTACAATCCGTGGCCTTGGGCCGTTATGAATCCTCTCTCTTCCTTGTGGAGTATCACAGGACTCTTCTATCAGTCCCACACCATTTAATATATATGTTACAGAACTGGACAATCTAATCAGATCTTTTGGTCTTTCTCTGACCTCCTACGCGGATGGTACCCAGATTGTTTTGTCAGCCTTTAGAAATGGCAACAATATGGCACCCCAACTCCACAATTGCATGCTAGCCGTTACGCCTTGGATGAGCTCACATTGCCTAAAATTGAACTCTGGTAAGACAGAGGTAATCCGGTTCGTAAACATTTCTCCAATATGGCCCCCAGTTTGGTGGCCGGACGAGATGTGCCCCTGCCCACACCGGTGATCAAAGCAAAAATCCTTCGAGTGATCATTGATGAAAAATATAACTTTGGGCCACATGTTAACACCATCACTTCCTCCTGCTTCTATTTACTTAAATCACTAAAGTAAATATTACCTTTCATCCAGGCGAGACTAAAAAGACAGTAATTAATACCTTAATCTTATCAAAGTTAGATTACTGCAATGGCCTCTACCTGAACATGCAGCAAAAACATCTCAATAAACTTCAGACTGTGCAGAATGCGGAGGCCAAACTTCTCCTAGACATTCCCAAGTTACATTCAGTGGCCAAGGATATTAAAAACCTTCATTGGCTTACCGTAAAATGTCAGATTAAGTTTAAGGCGTTATGCATTACCTATAAGGCGCTTCACAATATAGGTCCTCAATTCCTTAGTCAGTCATTGAAATTGTACTCTCCCAACAGACGCAAAAGCAACAAATGATGGAAAGAATGCTGAACAATGCAAACATTCACCCCCAATCACAAAGGTCTGGGTTTAATCCATTGTTCTTTTGCTCACCACACCACCCCAGTTTTGACACAGCCATATACAAATCAGTCTTCACCCTGTTCCTCATGGGAATAGTCCAGCCCGAACTGCCAAGCCAGGTCCTCCCTCGACTGGAAACAAGCATCCTGGGACTGGTTTTAAGGCATCATCCCTCATCAGCCAGGCTAGCTTGGATCAAGAGAGATCATACCTGGACTGGAAACAAGCATACTGAGACTGGTTTAAGGCGTCACCCCTCATCAGCCAGGCTAGGTTGAATCTAGTGGCGCAGTGAGCACGGGACCCATGTCTGGGCATACCCTTCCCACTTAGGGCGGAAAAAGCAACAAATGATGGATGGAATGGTTAGCAATGCAAACATTCACCCCCAGTCACTAAGAACTGGGTTTAATCCATCGTTCTTTTGCTCACCATGCCAAACAGTTTGGACGCAGCCTTATGCAAATCAGTCTTGACCCTGTAACTCGTGGGAACAGTCCAGCTCTAACTGCCAAGCCAGGTCTTCCCTGGACCAGAAACAAGCTTCCTGGGACCGGTTTCATGGCATCACCCCTCATCAGCCAGGCTAGATTGAATCCAGTGGTGCAGTGAGCACGGGACCCATGTCTGGGCATACCCTTCCCACTTACGGCGACAAAAGCAAAAGCAACAAATGATGGTCGGAATGCTTAACAATGCAAACATTCACCTCCAGTCACAAAGATCTGGGCTAAATCCATTGTTCTTTTGCTCACCACGCCACCCCAGTTTGGACCTAGCCATATGCAAATAAATCAGTCTTGACCCCGTTGCTCATGGGAACAGTCCAGCCTGAACAGCCAACCCAGGTCCTCCCTGGACCATAAACCTGCCAAGCCAGGTCCTCCCTGGACCAGAAACAAGCATCCTGGGACCAGTTTCGGGGCATCACACCTCATCGGTCAGGCTAGCTTGAATCCAGTGGTGCAGTGAGCACAGGACCAACATCTGGGCATACCTTTTCCACTTAGGGCAATAAAAGCAACAAATGATGGACGGAATGCTGAACAATGCAATCATTCACCCCAGTCACAAAGAACTGGGTTTAATCCATCATTCTTTTGCTCACCATGCCACCCCAGTTTGGACACAGCCATATGCAAATCAGTCTTGACCCTGTTCCACATGGGAACAGTCCAGCCCGAACTGCAGAGCCTGGTTTTGGGGCATCACCCCTCATCAGCCAGGCTAGCTTGAATCCAGTGGTGCAGTGAGCACGTCATTTGTTGCTTTTGCTTTTTACCGCCCTAAATTGGAAGGGTATGCCCAGATGTGGGTCCTGTGCTCACTGCGCCACTGGATTCAAGCTAGCCTGGCTGATGAGGGGTAATGCCCCGAAACAAGTCTCAGGATGCTTGTTTCCGGTCCAGGGGACAATGGTGGGTGTGCATGCGAGGTAGTACAAGGACAATATATGGCAGGTGGGATAACACACAGACAATGGATTAGCACATATACAATGGATTAGCACATGGACAATGGAGGGTAGGTGGGCGCAGAAGCACATTGACAATGGTGGAGACCAAAAGGACAATACTGGGAGGGGGGAGGAAGCACAAGGACAATGGTGGGAGGGCTGGCAGGGAAGCACATGGACAATGGTTGAATACACATAATGCAGTATCTGTCCCAATGTTTGTCATACCAAATATTTAGAAAGGGAAATTGAAAGAGTAAAGTTACAAACCAAATCCTTCAAAATAATCATTTTGAAAACACTTTTGACTATACATATTTTTACAAAACTTGAAACAAAAATCATAAAATGGTCTGCTTTCTGTGTAACATGTATACTTCAATATATGTTGAAGCCACTGAATGTAATGAAAGTCAGCTTCTATGGTCGTTATAACCTTCCTGACAGAAGCGTGTTATTCTGATAAATATTTTTCACATGACTTTTCAACCCATTTTATATTAAGAACCCAAAATGATCACGATTCCTCTGATGTACTAACCTGCATGAGTTCATAGCTCTCAATAAGACCATCTTCCAGCATCTCTTGGGTGAGTCTTCCCATTGCACTGTAAAAGTCATCCGCATTCTGACAGCATTCAATCTGACTGGATAGAAACACATCACACATAACTTTGAAAAACAAAGCATTACATGTGCACAACTCATATTTATTTTGAAGAACTGAAAGGTGTCACTTTTCTGCGAGTAACTATGTATAGAGTCAGGGAGGTTTTAAAAATGGCTTAGGCTTTTCCACAAAACACGTGTTAGACTAGACTATATATTCCAGGAGTCATGTTTTCTAAGACCTAGCTCATGGCCATGTACTTGGCCTTCTGTAGCTCATGAGTTCAGTTTCATCCACTGACCAATGTACTTGGCCTTCTGTAGCTCATGAGTTCAGTTTCATCCACTGACCAATTTCTACTCTGGGATAGAGAAGCATGTATGCGCGTCCTCCGGCCACCACACAAGCAGTTATACACAACAGGCAAATACGAGTATGATTATTTACTTTAGTCACATAGCACACTGAAAATGAGGGAAGGAAAAATGTGTCAATTCTAAATATTATGATAAGTGCATTGAAGAACTCATTGGAGGGAAGAAGCCTTATTAATACTGATACCTTTAGAATTCTGTGTCAATTTGTCCCTCCATTTACTATGAAGTAAGAGAAAGGAAGGAAGCTCCCCTAATAACAATTTGACTATTTTCTGTACCAGACAATTGCCAAATTTGCATTAGTTCTAAAACAGTGTAATGAGTAGTCTCTTTATGCTTAATCCTTGGAATAGGAATAGCTGCCAGTTGTAACACAATCTTCATTTTCATGCACTGAGCTGTATATATGTAGCACTACATTGACTTCTTTTGTTTTAGCAAGCACAGGAATATAATTAATCTTGATGTACACATGAACAGAAGCAACTAAATGCATTTATGTATATATGTAACCTTGTAACCTTTAGTGTCACATTTGATGTTAAACTATGGCAAAGTTCCGACTCTTGGCACAGCTGAGAGAAAAAAACACGAAATACCATGTTGAACGAGCTTGCTAAGTTTCAGGTAGATGATTGGGAAAATGATTTAAAAAAAAGAACTTACTAATTTACCTGAAAATCCAAAATACCGTTCACCAGTAACTAGTGTGGTAAATATTTCATTACCGGTACTATTTTTTTATGCGGTAAAATCTAGTAAGAATAACTCAGTAAATATAAGAGGCAGAATCCGTGGTATTAGAGGTTCTAAAAGGCTTTATACCTTGACAAAGGAAATACAATTCGAATTGCAGGCTTCAAATTCCATCACCACGAGAGTTCAGGAAGGAAGGGCATACATTATTGACAGATAATTAGTTTTATAGGAAAATGCATTACAGTGAAACAGATGCAAGAGGCGTAACAGCTGATAAGACAGATAAACTGTGCATACGTAACTAATAGGGGCGGACATATGGGCGTATTTTAATAAACGTCATTATACATGATGTCACAAGTGGGTGGATCCATAAAAGAATCCTGCGATGTCAGCAGAAATATTTGGCAGAGATGCGCGCGCAGCCGCATGACGTGTGATTGACGTGCAACTAGAGGGTGAAGGGGACTTGACATTTAGCTCTACATGTGGAGACAGAAGTCTGGGGGTCATGTCAACCTAATCCCAAATCATATCTAATATCCTATGTTTAAAGAACTGTGTTATCCAAAAGGAAAGGTCTCTAGGATAGAATCTATTCTATACTGACTGTTAGTACGTGTACAAGCGTCTAAATGTCTACCTGAAATGCGAGGGGGTAGGAATATTCCATGGTAACGGGGCTATGAATTACTTGCATGTGAACAGCGAGGCCTGGCCCTTTGCACGGTAGCTGGAGGAATGTTTACCTAAACTACAAGACAGGAATGCATCGGATGAGGAGCGGAGTAGATAATCTTGAAGGTGAAATACAGTTTTTGGCAGGCAACAGGCTGGATCAGGCACCGTTAGCCGCGCAGGGAGTAGGACAAAGTTCATGGATACAGATGCAGGCTCAGACTGGAGCTTTCAGAGGCAGAAGGCAGGAAAAGACTTGATGACAGAATTCTGGGCCTACTCGCCTGAATCTGTAAAATGTGGAAAGTGAACTATATAAGTCGGTGGCCTTTCATACTTAGGAATGGAATATCTGACCCATTCATGGCGGATCTGAAAGAGGACATGTTGACGGTGGACGCACATGTATTTGCGTCTTCAAAACTGGAACTGGAGGGAACATACATGTACTTATAGCATGCACATGGAGCCGTTGGGGTCTACGATAGGGGACATAACTGATCACAAAATTCATATTTCCTCATTCCCTCCTTGTCCCCTACGGACCCTCAGGAGATATCGATCTTCATTAATCCATCGATCTGTTCATATAGCATCATTTGTTCTTCTTTCTTCTTCCGGGATCTTGAACGAAAACTTGGATGTGGGATACACGATGTGGCACACAGACCACAAATCGCTGGCCCACATTGTAGACATAAGCAGCAACTGAATAGTATGAGAAAGCCAATACCTAGGAAGGATAGGATTCTCCATCCCCAGGCTGACAACACGCTCCAAAACCAACCGGACCAAGTCCAGGTGCCTGGATTCTGGTGTATCTGGCTTATAATCTTATGAAGGCGGGTAATGGCTTTATATACCGACGGCGAATTTTCTGGTATGAAAATGCAGCAACTTGATCCGATGACCCTACAAGCTCCGCCCCTATCGGCCAGGATGACGTCAAGGACAAGACGATTTTGAAGCACAACAATCCGCATAGCAGACTGCTCTTCTGTTAAATTGCCTAAGGCGGAAATAGTCTCGTTCACTACTGTTTCAAGGGTTCTGGTTAATCTACGTATCAGTTTACTATTAGTGACTGTACCTATATAGGGAAAGAACCCTTTATTGAAATCTGTGTATTTTTCCCATGCTGTTTCAGTGTAATCGACAATTGGGAGATCTCTCTGTTGTCTATTATGTACTAAATGGGTATTTCTGTGATAATCAGGAGGAGCTAGGAAAACAGGTGGTAGAAGGAATGCTATGTAACAGGTACCATCCCAATCTAAAGGTAGACATATATATGCGGTCTGGCCACATATGAAGTAGGAATGATGGGAAGCTCTAAATGTAGACTTGCCTTGATCACTGAATTGTATTACAGTGGTGCATTTACTATGGCCCATGTGTATGGAACCATTCTTTCTTACACATAATTCCCCTTTTACTGGGAATACTGACATGGCGGGCAAGATTGGTGTAGCTTCGGATTCAACGTTCAGGATCATGAGGTTAAGTGTAAAATTACCTAATCCATATACTTCATTTTCTAGATCAGTTCCTGTTCTCTTGGGAAGTCCCTCCTTGTTAGGGTGGCAGACTTTAAGCAAAACTAGGTTCAGGTTTCCCCACACCCAGTTGTCTTGGTAAACTGCGGAATTTGAATCTAGGGAATTAATCAAACTGAACCATGCTCCACAGGAGCCATTGTGTGTGAACGGATAGGGAAAGAGGGGCAAAACTCCCTTATAGTTCTGATAGGGAGGGAGTCGACCACATATCCAACAATTTGTGGCATTGCTGGTCTGATGGGAATGATGTAACATACTAATGAATGTGTTGTTGCGCAGCGCAAATCTATAGGACAACTCATGCGGAGGTAATTCGCTAAAAGAATGTTCTGCAGTTACATTGTAAGCACGCTTAAGAATAGGGTAATACATGTGCAATAGTATGCTGGAAAAGATGATCAGAAGACTTAGAAAAAACAAAATTAATAATGTTACTGTGCAGTGACTACGAAGTGATTTACAATACGCATGCTTTTTAAGCTGCATCTGTTGATTTTTTTTTCTATTCCGGTCTAGAGGATACATGTCCGGGACAAATTCAACCGATTCACCTTGGAGAGGACTTAAACAATCAAATTGTCTGACTTGCTAGACCTTAATTTTAGTTTGTAAAGTTCTGGTTTTGACTGCTCAACCAAGGGGAGCTTTGAGTCTGTCTGTGAGGGAATACAAGGTTGAGTATTCACACTGGATGGTAGTCCATAAAATTTCTTGATATGACTCGAGTGCAACCACCCTTTACGTCCCTCGATCTTCACGGCTGTCCTTGTAGTTAGTAGAACTAGCTTCGGTGACTTCCACCTAGGCTCCAGTTGGGTCTTCCGGTCGAAATTCCGGACCAGAACCAGGTCACCAGGAACCACGTCATGGGGCTTCCCCTCAGTATTATCGGGGAAAGCTGCGGATACCTGTGAACGACAAGATTGTAGTGCAGACATCAAGGAAGCCAGGTAATCTGTCAGCATATTACAGTCAACATCAGTGATTTTGCGAGGTATAGGCGTCCCCCACATATTTGGTGGTCTACCGAAGATCACCTCGTACGGGGATAGCCCTGTTCGAGAATGTGCTACCATTCTCATGTAAAAGAGCGCAACTGGTAAGGCTACTATCCAATCGACACCTTTTTCTCTACATATTTTGGACAATCTAATTTTCAGAGTTTGATTATGGCGTTCCACGAGACCTGCTGCCTCGGGATGTCGGACACAGTGAAATTTCCATTGGTAGCCTAACAAAAGGGAAACGTGTTTCATTAGTTCGGATGAGAACGGCTGGCCGTTATCTGAGTAGACAACACGTGGTAAACCGTACCGTGGGAAGAATTCTCGAACTAACTGTTTGGCAGTAGTCGGGGCAGTGTAATCTGAAACCGGGTAGGCTTCCGTCCAACGGGAAAGAGCACAGACAACTCCGAGAACATATTTGAATCCTCGACATCGTTCCATCTGGATATAATCCATCTGGAGGACTTCAAAAGCATGATCGGGAGGTTGAAATCCACCCTGTTCTACGGGGATGCTTTTACCTGGATTAAACTGACAACATATCATACAGGTACGAACTTTTTGTTTAGCTGCTGCTCGCAAGTGTTTGTTGAACCAAATGTGTTGAATGCTGTCTAGCATAGCTTTTTCTCCTAGGTGCGCTGGACTATGTATTGTGTTCATGATGACTTGAACCATGGAGTCGGGAAGAAACCATATAGATTTTTCCTTCGTCATCCATCCTTGATCCGTTTGGATCCCTCCTAATTCGGTCCATTTCTTTATTTCTTCTGGTGTAGCATGTGTCTGTATGTCAATTACATCAAGGGCGGGATCCTTAACTGTCATGCAATGCGTTGGTGTCGGAACTATTGTCTTTGTCATGTCAGTTGTGTGAGTCTGTTTCTGAGTAGTCTGTTTAGCTGTTCTGTCAGCTAGGTCATTACCCTGAGAAATGATGTCGGTAACTTGTGTGTGGGCCTTGCATTTCATAATCGATATTGCAGTAGGTAGATGAATTGCGTCTAATAGGGCTTGAATGAGGGGTCCGTGTTGGATGTGGGCACCGTGAGAAGTTAAATAACCTCTCTCTCGCCACAGTACGCCGAAGTCATGGACGACTCCGAATGCATAACGTGAATCTGTGTATATGTTGACTTTCTTATTATTGGCTTGAATACAGGCTTGTGTCAGAGCGATGAGCTCTGCTGCTTGAGCTGACAAAGTGTTAATACAATTTGTTTCAATGACTTCAGTGTCTGTTGTGACTGCGTAAGCGGCCACTAACTTTCCTGTACTTGTTCTCATACATGACCCATCTACATACAATGTCAAGTCTGGATCCGACAAAGGGATATCTGTCAAGTCTTGTCTGGGTTTCGTCGTGATAGTAATGACTTCGACACAATCATGTGCCAATGGATCTGTTCCGCCCACTAGTAACAGTGTGGCAGGATTTAACGTATTACAACGTCTGATTTCTATGTGTGGCTGAAATAATGTCAATTCGTAACCGGTAAGTCTCGCTATAGTCAAGTGTTGTGTTTGTGTGCGGTTCAAGAGAACCTCTACTGCGTGTGGTACTTGTACTGTCAATTGGTGTCCTAACACTATGGCATCGCTTTGTCTGATTGCTAAAGCTGTTGCTGCCACCGATTTCAGGCACGCAGGAAGAGCCTGAGCTACTGGATCTAATGTACTAGAGAAATAAGCACATGGTTTGTGTGATCCTGCTTGTTCCTGAGTGAGTACTGACAAGGCAGTACCTTCGCGTTCTGTAACAAAGAGTGTAAACTGTTTACTGTAACATGGTGTTGCTAAAACAGGTGCTCGGCATAAAGCTTTCTTTAAGCTTTCAAAGGCGTGTGTATGTTCTTGAGTCCAAGGGAGGACAGTCGATGTGGCTGCCTCCTGTGTTGTCAACCTGATGAGTGGTTTTGCTAGAAATGCATATTGAGGGATCCACTGCCTACAGTATGAAGTGAGGCCTATAAAAGCCCGCACCTCCTTTTGTGTCTTGGGTGCTGGCATGTTAGCAATTAACTGGATGCGGTCGGGTGTAAGCTGCCTTCCCTCCTTGGACAGTGAGTGCCCAAGGTAAACAACTCGCTGGACACAGAATTGCAGCTTAGAAGGGGACACCTTGTGCCCCTTGTCGGCCAGAAATTCCAAAACCGTCAGTGACGCTTTTTCACATTCATGTTCACTTCGGGCGGTGATCAGCAGATCATCGACATATTGAAGCAAGGCAGTGTTAACGGGCATGTGGATACTGTCAAGTTCTCGTTTCAGTGCTTGGCTATAGATGCTGGGGCTTTCTGTAAATCCTTGAGGTGCGCGTGTGAATTTAAAACTTCGTCCATTTAAACTGAATCCGAACAGATATTGACTTTCCGGATCTATTGGGACGCTAAAGAAAGCATTCTTGAGATCAATTACAGTGAAGAACGTTGCTTCTGAGTCAATAGCTGTTAGTAATGAAGAGATATCTGGGACCACAGGGTATTGTGGTACAATACATTTATTTAATTTGCGCAGATCAATAACCAATCGATATACTGGTGGTGCTTTTGGATCCGTTCTTTTAAGAATCGGAATTATCGGGGAATTACATATATTGGAGTCGGTTTCGACAACCACTCCTTGTGCAATGAGCTCGTCAATGATTTGCAGCAAAGCCACAACAGCATCTGGTGGTAACTTATATTGTCGCATTCGTGGTAGTACTACTCCTGTTTTTAGTGTAACTCGATATGGTGTAATGTTCATGCAACCAACATCAGTGGGGCCTTGTGCCCATAAATGTGTAGGTAAATTCTGTAATCGGTGATCCATATCTCTTGACACGTAGTGACCTTTGAAGTCACGTAGAAATAGTCGTACTCCTTCCGGAGAACAACATATTATAGCTCCTAGAGCTTTCAATGTTTTTATACCCAACAAGTTTTCTGGACATGATTTAGTAAGCAATAAATCTGTAGTGCGTGTCAATGGACCGACCGTAAGTGGAAGAGGTTGTGTTACGTCATTAATTATGGGTTTTCCTGAGAATCCGAGGGAAATATTCTGTGAGCCTGAGAGGGGTGCCCCTGGAACTTCACTGTGTCTTATAGTTGTTCTGCTTGCCCCTGTATCAAGTAAAAACTTTCTGTCTTCCCCTAATAGTTCACTATGTACATAAGGTCCCTCCTGGTCTACAGGAACCTCAATAAGGGGTAAGCCAACTTCCCTCTCTAGGCTATTTCATGTATATCGCTGATAATCGGGATAATCTGCTTGTGCATACTGATACATCTGTTGTGTTGTTGCTTGTGTTGCAGCAATAGGCTGCGTTTGTGGTGGTGCTACGGTCTGTTGAGGAGCTGCCTGTTGCGGAGCTAGTTGTTGCGGAGCTAACCTAGGTTGTGCATGCTGAGGGATTTGTTGTTGATTCTGATCCTGTCTAGGTGGACGTGGTCTCTCCTGGGTTCTACCTGTAGCAATATTATGTTTCAGGACGGGACAATCGTGTATATAATGACCTTGTTGTTTACAATAGTTGCATGTCCCTTTCGTAGGACCTGCGGAATAACCCTTTTGATGACCATCAGCTGGGACTGACTGAGCAACAAGCATTTTCATTTTTG
Source organism: Triturus cristatus (assembly GCF_964204655.1). Lineage (NCBI taxonomy): Eukaryota > Metazoa > Chordata > Amphibia > Caudata > Salamandridae > Triturus > Triturus cristatus. The sequence goes on along the minus strand of NC_140585.1, from coordinate 805,401,538 downwards.
TATCTTTCATACGTCTTTGTTCGTGTTCTTGTTCTTCTCTAATTCTATTGTGGTGATATTGTAACATCTGTAACATCTGTGATGGGGTATTACCTTGCCAGGTACTTTCGAATTTTAATACTCTATTCTTGACTTGTAGCAGAGAATTTTCAACTAATTTTGTCACAAACAGATGTGGATATGACTCACTACTGGCTTTTATGCCACTATTTATACCAAAACATTTTTCAAAACGGGAATAGAAATCACTAGTATCTTCATCTGGCTTTTGTTTACAGGCTGATATTGCACCCCAGTCTTCCTTTTTCGTAGTTAATAAACGTGGCAGTACCTGTACTAGTAGTCCTGCTAGTGCTGTAGTCTTTTCCCCAAGTCCTGCTCCTGCAGCTCGGGCCCTTTCTTCGTTTTCTAATGCTGTCCAATCTATCTTTTGGTCTCCCACCTCCCATTCCTTTTCTTTGAGTTTCTCGTAAACACCGGCGGGTAATAGGACTTTTAATATTTTCATAATGTCAGGGTAGGTATACTCTCCCATGAGTAACATGTCTTTTATGTCGCGATGGAAACCTGCTGGGTCCTTGTCATGGCTGGGTACTACTTTCTTCATTTCCAATAATTCCAGTTTAGTTATAGGCGTGTACACAAACACGCGTGTAAAGTTATTACCGTCACCTCTGATTGGGTGTACTTCGCGTAACGGGTTCTGTCTATCTATGTGATACATTTTTCTTCCCATAATGGGAACTGGAACGTGTTCTGGGCATACGAAAGCTATATACTGGTTTCGAAATTCTAGAATTTCCTTAATTAAATCAGTACCTGACCCTCTCCATTTATTCGTGAGTAGTTCTGTCAATATGTCAGGTAAGGGTCCTGGATCGGAATGTTGGCTTTTATATAATATAAGGAGGTGTTGAATCATGTATATACTAGCTAAACGCTGTTCGTAGGGGTCAAGATTCAGAAACGTGTGCGCTAGTGCATCATCATTGTATTCGCTGGGACTATCAGCCCATTGTACTGCTGACCTGGCTAATTCTTGTTCGTCCATGGAATCGAGCATATGATACCCCCTTCGATCTCGGAGTAATTTATCAACGGCTTGGAATAGGTGTTCAGGGGATCTTGTATTTAACATAGGATTTGGAAAATGCCTATTATATTCTGGACGTATTGGACGTATCGGGTCATTAAAGCCTCTAGTATTATTATTATGGGGTCTTCCTCTACCTACATAAGCTATCGTTTCTAATTGTTCTGATTCTTGCTCCTCCTCTTCTTCTGATTCTACTCTGTCTGTTTCTCGTCTTTCTTTATGTATTCGTTCTACTTCCTTGCGGATCTTTCGACACATGGCGATTATACACGCCTGTCTATCATGTTTCTCTTCTGATATGTTCTGACCCCATTTGGCAAGTTTTTGCATGGTATCAGGATCTGCCCCGGGCCTGTCTTGATTCCTAATTACACAATTTATGAAAAAACGTAGTAGTTGTCTTTGTACATCCACTTTCTGGTATTCCATAGCTTCGTTAATACTTTCTGAACCTCGCCCTGTTTGGACAAAGCGATATATATTGTCTAGCTGTTCAACCATTCCTGGTATCGTCATTAAATATAATGTAGCTCGTCGTATACGTAGTGATGATATGAGCAGTTTGTCCTGTCTACCTGGCACTGGATCGTATCTACAATCCACAAGCTGTTCTTTAAACATGTCGGATGTCGCTAATTGGGGTGTACGTTGGAGTGCTAAATCTCTAAGGGTCTGTTTATTTCGCGGCGGGGTGGCAAACATGTCTGTCATACCTCCTGTAGCACCATCTGAGGTGCTGGGCACGAAAGGATTCGTTGGACGTAGGATAGAGATTGTAGATGCGGGAAAAACTGTAGAAACGGACGGACCTGTGGGAACTTGTGTAGGAGGTTGTAGTTGCGGGGATACAGACGGATGCTCTTGGTGTTGAACACCATCGGCAAGCGGTATGTGTGGTATGGCATTAGCATACTCGGGAGCTACGTCATCTAAATAGGAGGAAAGGAAAACGTCCTTTGCTGTTTTGGGATGCGCTTTTATCGGGAGCAATGGAGGAGTTAAGTCTTTTGGTATTTCCGGGGTAGCCTTAGGTAACCCTTCGGCCAGAAGAGGATACATACCATTCATAAGAGTGTTTCTTTGTCTATCTACTTGTTCTGATTTTACTCGGGTACCTTCCTCAATTAATAGATTTTCTCGGGTTTTATTTGAATTCTCTCTACCTTTCTCTTCCTGTCTGAGCGCTTTTTCTGTACGTCTATATGATTCTTTACGCCATAATTCAATGGCATCTTTCTGTGACTGTCTGGCTTTCTTTTTCCATAATTCTTCTTCTACTCTCATGATGCTATCTGCATCCCAGGTCCCTGCTGCGGGCCATCTCTGATTTTCTGACAAATCCTTGGTGTAGTCCACCCATAAATCAAGAAATAATACGGCATCTAGGCCATGCTTATGATACATAAAATACCCTGGAGTGTCCCTAGGTGGGATGGGAACAGCTTCTTCGAGTACACCTTTTCTAGTTTTGATCTGTCTTAGTTTCGAAAAGAGCGGCATTTTTAGACCTTATTACTAGAACACACTTTATACAATAAACACAATGATGAACAGTCATTCACACCACGATATATAGAACGTATTAAAACATTTAACACTTAACAGTTTAACGAATGATGATAACTAATAAAAACTAGTTACTGACATAATATTGACACTAGATAATACTTATTTATATGCAAGACATACTAGATATACTGCTAAACAGTACAGATACACTGCTGAAACAGTGCAGACCGGATTTGTGTACCCAAACCCGTCTTGACCGGCACAGACTATGTGCACATTAAATGCCTCCCCGGTAATGGTACTCACCGGGTAGCTCGGAACGGAAGGCCTCGGAACGGAACTGAAACTGGACCGGACTAGACTCGACTCGACTGGACTCGGAACTTCGGAACCTGGTGGGCCTCTGTATACCTCGGATCTTGCTCTCTCAGCTAGGCTCTGGTCGGGATACTTCGCACTTCTCACCGCCTCGTCTGGGTGTTGATCGCAGCCTCAGTCGCCCCCGCTTGGCCGGAGGGAGATACAGGAAATCCTGCAGGTACGCGTTTTTGTCCGTTCAGCTGTGGCAGGAGACCGGGCCTGCAACGCACCTCCGGCGCGTGAGATGAGGAAGTGTCCCTATTCGGGCGCCAATTTCTGTGGTAAATATTTCATTACCGGTACTATTTTTTTATGCGGTAAAATCTAGTAAGAATAACTCAGTAAATATAAGAGGCAGAATCCGTGGTATTAGAGGTTCTAAAAGGCTTTATTCCTTGACAAAGGAAATACAATTCGAATTGCAGGCTTCAAATTCCATCACCACGAGAGTTCAGGAAGGAAGGGCATACATTATTGACAGATAATTAGTTTTATAGGAAAATGCATTACAGTGAAACAGATGCAAGAGGCGTAACAGCTGATAAGACAGATAAACTGTGCATACGTAACTAATAGGGGCGGACATATGGGCGTATTTTAATAAACGTCATTATACATGATGTCACAAGTGGGTGGATCCATAAAAGAATCCTGCGATGTCAGCAGAAATATTTGGCAGAGATGCGCGCGCAGCCGCATGACGTGTGATTGACGTGCAACTAGAGGGTGAAGGGGACTTGACATTTAGCTCTACATGTGGAGACAGAAGTCTGGGGGTCATGTCAACCTAATCCCAAATCATATCTAATATCCTATGTTTAAAGAACTGTGTTATCCAAAAGGAAAGGTCTCTAGGATAGAATCTATTCTATACTGACTGTTAGTACGTGTACAAGCGTCTAAATGTCTACCTGAAACGGGGCTATGAATTACTTGCATGTGAACAGCGAGGCCTGGCCCTTTGCACGGTAGCTGGAGGAATGTTTACCTAAACTACAAGACAGGAATGCATCGGATGAGGAGCGGAGTAGATAATCTTGAAGGTGAAATACAGTTTTTGGCAGGCAACAGGCTGGATCAGGCACCGTTAGCCGCGCAGGGAGTAGGACAAAGTTCATGGATACAGATGCAGGCTCAGACTGGAGCTTTCAGAGGCAGAAGGCAGGAAAAGACTTGATGACAGAATTCTGGGCCTACTCGCCTGAATCTGTAAAATGTGGAAAGTGAACTATATAAGTCGGTGGCCTTTCATACTTAGGAATGGAATATCTGACCCATTCATGGCGGATCTGAAAGAGGACATGTTGACGGTGGACGCACATGTATTTGCGTCTTCAAAACTGGAACTGGAGGGAACATACATGTACTTATAGCATGCACATGGAGCCGTTGGGGTCTACGATAGGGCACATAACTGATCACAAAATTCATATTTCCTCACTAGGAAGAGTAGAAAAAAACAAAACATCTCATCTGAGGAAGTAACCCTGAAAGGTTCACTGCAATGAAATTCTGAATTGTAGCAATCGACGAGGCGAGGTGATACCTTCCAAGAGGCAACTATGTAAGTAGAGCAGTGAAGCTGGGGAGGCAGTCACAGCCAGTGTCCAAGATGGAAAAGAAATCTCAGGGCTCTTGCTGACTTCTTCACCTATCTGTGCATCCCTACTGTGCCTTCCGTTTCTGGAGTCTGAGAAATAAGTAGTGGAAGCGGGTAGTACAGCGGCAAGCTCAGTTTGGTAGTGAAAGGGTTTCTCTGAGATAAGAGCACCGTGGTTGGCCCAGCATGTAAGCATGTGGTGTGCAGAGGCTCTGGGAGTGGCATTTCGACCTGCCGCCACAGTTCCACTGTCTAGGGATTGGCAGGATTGCACTGAACACCTGAGGAGGACTGGTGGAAGAAAGAGGCTGTTGGATATGAGTGTTTCCCGAGATTGATCAGGAGCGATGAGTTGAAAAACCCAGGTGCTAGGAAGGTATATGGTGGGGTGAGAGCAAGCTGGATGTGAAGGGCATCGACTGATCTAGAGCAGGGCTCTCTTTCCCTGGAATATAACCTTACCTTCCACGCTGGGGCCCGGGCACAGCCTGCTATAATCCCAGGCTCATATAGGGATCAGCAGCATCAGAGATGAAAGTAAATACATCTATGATGTTTCCTGCCCTTTCCTTGGTTGTGGTCATAGCAACCCGACCCTCCATGTAGTGGAACTCCATTAGTTTCTTTCCATTTCTTTAACACAAGTTTCAATTTCTGAAAGGGGACGATTTCTTTAAACCTGCATGAAGAAAGGAAAAAGGAGAGAATCCAAAGAAGAAGCTGAGTTGTCAAATAGGGAGCAATTGCTCCTTGTCTCCATCAACGCCTTGCATGAAGATCTTAATAAAAAGTACTTAGGGTTTCTGGTGTTCAGTTAAATTAGATTATAACTGACACAGAAGGGAATATCAATCAGCAGAAACTGGAAAAAAACCTTCTGGTGTTGAACAGTATAAATGCAGCCGCTACCTCAAAACACTTTTCTGTGATGGATGCTCCTGCTCAGTCCGCCTCAGCAGCCCTAAGCCATAAAATAGGCCTTTTTGGCACTGGACTCCTAGTTTTAACTTCTGCTTTCGAAGCATGAGTCACAGATTACAAATCACACAGAAGGGAAAATCTGTCAACAGAAACTGGAAAACAACTTCAGGTGTCAAACAGTATAAATGCAGTGACAAGTGCTCCACCTGATCAACACAAGCTCGTGCCAATGATCCTCCACTTGGGATCACTGGTGCACCAAACACTCCTGCAACGGACCCGTGTGTAGCCTGGCATGGGGCGCTATGGCAATGCGGAAGGCCATCATGCAGAGAAGGTGTATGACTGTCCTGACCTTGACTTGGTGGCCTGGTTGAAAACGAGGGCTTAGTGCCTGGAAGGACTGCATCTTGGCCGCGTTTGGATAAGCCATGCCAACTTCTGATGATTGGGCTGCATCTGGAGGAGTTAAAGTTGGTGTAGGAGGTTAATCGTGACCTGGGTGTGTTTGAAGCAATTTTGACGGGTGGCACTCTTGATGACCCAATCGTTCAGATAGGGGAAGACATAAATATCCTGCCTGCACAAATAAGCAGCCACCACCACAAGGCATTTGGTTAACACCCTGGGTGTAGTGGTGCACCAAAAAGGGAGCACCGTCAACTGGTAATGCTTTCTGCGGACTACAAACCTGATGTACCAGCAATGTGCCAGGTGGATCAGTATGTGAAAATACGCATCCTTCAAGCCGAGAGTGGCTTTGAAGTCATCTTGTTGAGCGTATTCGTTTAGGGGCCTGAGGTCCAGAATGAGTCAAAGAGAACTGTCTTTTTAGGGGATAAGGAACCATAGAGAGTATAGTCTCTGTCCCTGTTGGTGATGGTGGGGGGCGGGGGTTATGGCCCCTTTGAGATAGAGCAGTTGGACGTCTCCCTTGAGTAGCCTTTGGTGTTCTGAGGAGAGTTTGTGTTTGCGAGATGGAATGGTGGAAGGAGTGGAGTGGATCTCCAGACAATAACCATGTTGGATAACATCCAACTGGTCAGAGGTGACATTCTGCCAAGCCAGAAAGAACCTTTGGAGGCAACCCCGACAGATGTGGTGTGATACGGGGAAAGGAGAGGGAAATCAGGGTTTAGTAGAGGTGTTAGCTCCTTTGGAGGAGCCACCTTTACCCCTGACTTTTGAGTTGTGTCCTCTGTAAGACCCAGTAAAGTAGCCTCTGGGAGAAGACTGCGGGCTTGTGGATGCTGGTAAGACATGGATGCCTCGAGGAGGTGGTGTTTGAGCCTCCATGACAGGGAATATGGCTAAAGAAACCACCGGAAAAAGGTGTCTGCAAGGCGTCCATTGCTTTCGTCATCTCCAGCCAACATCTGGTCAACCTGCAGCCCTGAACAGATGTTGGCCATCGAAGGGCAGGTTGAGCAAGTTTCGCTGGACTTCTGACTTGAAGCCAGAGATGCGGAGCGAGGCATGCCTGCACAGAAGAACCCTGGAGTTGATTCTTCTAGCAGCAGAGTCTGCAGCATCTACTGTGCAGCAGATGGTGGTGTTAGAGATCAGCTTTGTTTCGGAGACAATCTCATAGCCCTGTTTACTGTGTTCCTCTGAGAGATGTTGGAGGAGCTCCTCCATCTCACACAATGGGCACAGTCATATCTGGAGAGCAGCCCAATGTAACTGGCAATCCACCAATTATTGGCCGATTGCACAGCTACTCTCTTGCCCGCAGCATCTATCTGTTTGCTCTCCATCTGGTGGAGACGCATCACCAGTAGCCTGAGAGTTAGCTCTCTTCGGGGCAGTAGGAACAACTAGAGAGTCGAGCGGGTATCTATCACAAATGTACAAGGGGTTAGTAGGGGGAAGCTTTGGATTTCTTTTCCACCCTAAGTGTAATGTCCCTGGCACAGCTAGGGTCATGAAGATATTCGAGGTGTGACGCAGCATACCCTTGAGCATGGGGAGGTACTGGGCGGACAATGTCTCAAAAAGGAAGTCCTCCTCCAAAGGATCAGTGTGTAGATCCACCTTGTGGAAGGAGGCAGCCCTACCAATCATTCCATGGTAGAACGCCGAGCCATCAGGTGAGGCGGGACAGGCAGGGTAAAGATTGAGATCTGCATTCCCAATGGGTCAGCATCATAGGTATCGCCTCCTTCCTGGCCCCCATGCCCGAGTGAGGTGACCACTGAGGTGTATCTGGAAGAGGTTTGTCTGGAGAAGTGGGTGGGGAAGGTGAATACTGTGGAGCAGGGCGAGAAGGTGGTGGTGAAAAAGTAGCCTTTTCTAATTTTTAGCGCTGGTTCGGTGGAGGTGGCAAGTCCAAGGCTTCCTCGAAGGACAGCTGCCGTTTGGACAGCTAGCAGCAGATCGCAGAGGGCATGCGAGAATCCAGCCCGTGTGGGGTGTGCCATCATGTGCTTCTGCTGGGCGATTATCTCCTCTTGGAATTTATGGAGGATCGGCTCGACGGTGCCTGACCTATGGTCGGTCTTGGTGATTGGCACCAAGGGTCCCGGTCAGACACCGAAGATGACAGTTCCGATGGTTGGGTCAGCCCTGAGGCAGGAGCAGTTGGCCTCGATGGCTTTTTCAAATGCTAGGGCTAGGCGTTGCATGTGAAGGTGGTGGTCAGTGCCGACCATGGCCCAAAGGCAGTGGTGGCCCAAAGGCAGTGGTGACCCAAAGGCAGTGGTGACCCAAAGGCAGTGGTGACCCAAAGGCAGTGGCAGCCCAGTGGCCTATCTCTGGTGCTCTAGAGTGGCTGGACGCCCGTGGGAAGGGGCTGCTCAGCTTGCGAGCAGTGTAGAGGGGAGGGAGTACCATACTAATGGCTGGCTGCGCTGATGGAAGATCCTCTATCTATAGATCGGAGCTGGAGCTGTTGTTGGAGGAGAAAGGTTCCTCATTTGCATCCAATTGTTGGGGCGGTTCTCTCCCATTTATGTCCTCGGGTCGAAGAGGTCCACGGTGCGTCTCTGCTCCTACACGACATATGGAAACGTTGAGCCTGATGGACGGCGAAGGGAGCAGAAAGAGCATCAGGTAACCCTGTTGTGCTCAGGAGACCGACACAAATTACAGACCTCATGGAGGTTGGTCTGAGAGTATTCCACATGTCAGCTAGGACAGTAGCGGAATATCATCTGTTCCATCACTGAGGAGGCATGGTGGGGGGATGCCCGAAGGGTGAAAGGCCCCAAAGGGCTGAGGTCGACCAAGAGTAGCCCAGTTGAAGCTAAAATCATCGACCTAAGTTGAAGCGACAAGAGGAACGTGATCGAAAACAATACCAACGTAGGAAAGGAACCTGTGTAGACCGAAAGTAGCACCACAATGGTGACGAAACGGAGCATGGGAGCATACATCCAAACCCGACGGTGGAAAGTAAACAATCTACAAATGAAGTTGTTGACCATGCACCTTACCAGCAAGAGGAGGAGTTACAGTACATCTAACTTGAAAGAATTCTTGAAAGAAAAACAACTTGTGCACATACGGACCCAACATTAGATGGCAGCAGTATGCAAAGCATGTGTATCTACAGCCACTTGCCTCACACATACATTTCACTACCATTAAGAACCGCACATGAAATTGACTAAAGGCTTTCTTCAGCAAATGAAGCTTCTTTACTAACTTCACTGCTTCTTCACACAGCGGCAAAGTTTTATGTCACCCAAGTCCCTATAGCTAGCAGTATGCATATTAATTTCTTAGAAAGGTTTTCCTGCATGAGCAGCAATAGGCCCAGGGGAGACAGTAAAAATGCCCAGTTCTTTCATGGTATCTCACAAAAAGAACAGGACAGAGTGATACGGAGCACAGAGCACCCCACTATGTATAAATTAAATGCCATAGGTAGAACATCTTCATTCAGCAAATCTTTGCCATTTATCTGAAGAATAAAGCAGCAGGAAGGAGTGTAAAATCCCCATCATTAACCTTTTTTAGTCTTAAGCAGATGGAAACATATCCATTTATGCACATCCCTGACTACTGCAAAGAAGAATTTGAGCACCAACAATTGCGACAGGCGCGGAGTGGCGAGTTACTTGAAAGAGCAAATTCTATTAAAAGATACACAAAAAGGAGATGGGGCAGGAAATAATGAAGGAATAATTGACGATAAAAATGGCTGAAGAAAGAAAGGAAATAAAAGTAAAATTCTTAATAAGTACTGGAAAAAAACGACTCTGTGATTATGTATGGAGCAATAAAAAATAAACATTGCTAACCACTGATCTTTACAATTTTTGAAAACATTGGAAAGCACTGAAAATTTAGTTGGAATTCACAACAAAAAAACTGAAAACAGGAAAGCTCAAAAATATTGAAAACTTTGAGGGTGCTGTACACTCGATGGAAGGAAAGATCACCTTACTATTAAGACATGTTCAAAAGAATCAGCAGGTGTCTCTGAGAAAGTGTGCCAGGAGGATCGGGCTATGAAAACTAAGCAGTGCTGTTAGATTTTTTCGGGCATTTTGTTTAATGGAAGGTATGAGGCATCTGCATTTTGTTTTGAGAGACTGGATAACCTGACATGGAGTGCCCAGCTAATGGTTCCCTCAGCTCTTGAGGTGCAAACCCTAATCATCACAATGGAAAAAAATATGGAAGAATTATGGGTACTAAAAGATGAGGCAGCTGAATAGTGATGCACAAATTATACGGCTAACTTCAAGAAAGAAAAGAGACAGCTAGCTCCAAGGAGACTGTGATGATGGTCATATCGGTATTACCGAACTTCCAAAAGACCGATTTTAAGGCTGAACAGGGGAATAAACAGTAGGAATTTGAGGGAAGATTTCTTTTTCTTTTCCCTAATTTATACAATACTTCTGGTGCCAAGAAAGAAATGCTGAAGACAATTAGAAAATAAATCTGTACAAATGGAGAGGAGTCCTTGGTTGGTTTCCTGGTTAAGTTTTCAGTACCCTTCTGAGGCAAGACATTGGTATTTTCTCAGGTGAAGGCAGCTAAGATTTTCCTAAATAGAATGGGCAAGAGAGATGAGTAATATTATCTTTCACTAGTTTCTTCCTTTGGGGTTTGGGGAAAACATCTCTAGTCCACTAAAGTGCAGGTGGTGGTGTTCCTTATCGGAAGGTGAGACAGGGATTGCTTATGAGAATTTTTGCAAATTCTGTTGTTGCTCATACCTCTTGTTATGTCTCACTACTGTCCACACTTGCCTCCCACTGGCTCACTATTTGTCACTGCAAAATTTTGATGTGGGGATGTTTAGTCCTCTATTTCATAAAGGTTTAGTTGTTAGGTGTAAATAGCTATTAGCTTCCTTTAAAAAACAAATATCTATGGTTGAAAACTTTGTGACTTAACTCCACCTTTTCTTGTCACATGCCTTGTTTTTTCTTGTCTAATAAAAAGATTAAATCAAGCTGCAAATAGGTTCTTGATCTACCAGTGGAGGCATACACCAGGTAATGAGATGCTACATTATTAGGCAAGAACTAGTCGGTTAAATGGTGGAAGGATGTTCACAAGGTGTTCAGAGCTTTTTATAATGGGCGAAAATAAAAAAGTAATAGAGATAAAGGCACGGTATGGCCATGAGCAAGATGACTGCCACTCTCTAAGGCAATGCACAGCCCAAATTAGCATCTGCGTGCATGCTGGAATATGGATAACACACTTTCCCTGTAAAGGGCTCTATGGGACAGATGTACAAAACACATTTTCGGATGTTAACGGCCCGATTCACAGAATCGGGACGTTTGCAAACAAAAACATGCTTTTTCCCCCATGTAAAAAGCCCTATTTGCAATTAGGTAACCTATTGCTGAATCGCAAATAGAGTTTGTGATTCAGTATTAGGAAGGGGCGCCTTTAGGGTGTCCCTTCCCAATACCAACTCGCAGTGCCATGTGTGAATGTCTTGCAACCGAAATGCGGTCGCAAAACATTCACAGTTTACCACCAACTCCTATTTGGTGTTAGCCCATTTGCAAATGGGAAGGTGTCTCTAAGGAACACAACGTGGATTAGAGTACGGCAGTGTATGCTTGTATAACGAAGCCAGATAAAACCCATGCTCATCAGCTTTTTTCATTTAATAAACAAAGTAAATAAATGTGACCCAGTTTCCCAATTGGGCTCACAAATCCTAGGATAATCTGGCTTCTGAGAAGGAAGAAGATTGCACGTGAGAAAATGCATGCCAAGCAATATATTTGGAAATTGGCAGTTTTTTCTAAAAAACAGTGATCAATCTGCCCAGAATTTGAAGACTAGGAAGTTTTTTCAAGATTTGCGGTCACTGAACGTATGCCTTCAGAGCTCCCTTACTTTATATGAGAGACGCAGAGTAAAGAGAACAAAATGGTTTATGAAAACATGGGCTTAAATAGTCATTGTGTGGTGTCATGGAGAGTCGGTCGAGGCGGGTCACTGTACACTGTGTATCACAACAATGAGATTAAAATGCTATAACTACAATTTTAGAAACATTAAAACTAGCACGGTTGAAATGTAGCTATGAGAAAAATCGACGACAACCTAGTGCAGCACTAGGAAGTGAAGTTACACATTATTAAAATGATTAGGAATTACTTACTCTCCAAGCTTTGCCCAAATAGCCAAAGCTACCCGGAGTATGATTTCAGAGCCCTCAAAGAACACCGAATCCCAAATCTTCAGAACGGTGTGGTTTGGAAGGCAAGTTGCAAATAGAGTCAGGAACCACTGCATTGTGAACACATTAGTAAGAGGTGGTTCATAGCCTCCTGAAAGAGAAATGAATTATGGTAAAGAGGTTAAGAGGAGTTCTGAAGTTCATGATGATTATATTTTACTTCCCAACAGTTAGCCATGCAAAGCTAATCCATCATTATTATGACTCTTTGGAGATTCTTTACTGGCAAATGCAACACTTATTACTATAATGTGCAACAGTTGGAAATATTAGCAATCCATAAGGATGTACCGTGCACCATTTACTTCTGCACACTGTACCACATGATTTAGTAAAGGAAACATTGCCTAACATCTCAAATGTCGCTCCTACCCTCTTTTTAATGCTACACAAAGTCATCCTCGTTCTTCCCTTTTCCAACCAGACAACTGCCATCCAATCCTTGGTCCTGTATTTGGCCCTCACAGTTCTCTCTACCTGGGATCTTGTTACCTGTTTACAGGCTTTAGATTATGCAGAAAGGTGCAGCTAGACTCTGCTTGACATTTCTCATTGTGCCCTGATATCCACTCATCTTCCATCATTACACTGGCTTCCAATCCAAATCAGATTGAAACGCCTGTGCTTGACCCACTGCCCTCTAAAGAATCACGGTTCATGCTATCTAAAAAACAAATTTGTCTACCAAAGTAAGGTATAGAGCAACATATCAAAATACTTCTAAATAAAGTACAATGATTTCTGAATCCAAATTTGGTACAAAAAGTTACAGATTCACACAATGTTGAGGTCAAATTATTCCATAAAAATTATCCTATGGTGGCATATGTCTGCTCGTTAAATTCCTTACAAGGGTGCAAAAGGGAAAAGAAAACAAAATATTTTTTATTTTGTCACTCTGTGAAGTCCTTTCCTTTTGGTAACTTACAAACAAAAGTAATAAACTGTTGTGATTTTTGATATCTGTTCAAAACAGATTTGCAACTCACATAGAAACATAATTATTATACACTATAACTGGTTACAGTGATTGAGCTGAAAAAGTTCTTTTTCATGATTACATTGAAACACATCATTATTATACACTATACCTGGGTACAGTGATGGAGCTGAAAAGATCTTTTGCATGATTACATTGAAAATGTTGCCTTCTAATCTGCTAAAACTAGACATGCTCTGCATTTAAGCTGCATCGTTATCTTGTGGCATATTTTGTCACATGATCGGAAACTCTTCGTGACTCAAAGTTAGGAAGTAGGTATGTAAGAAACTTGGAGTACAATTTCAATGGAAGATATGCACTGTAAAGCAGTGTTCCATTTTGCGTGTGGACAGACGTTATTTGTTTGTAGCCTACTATTTCTATAACATCCAGATTAAGCAAGCATTGGCAAAGCGAAGAGGACTGATCTTGGCCCGCTGATGCAATAGTTATTTTTTTATGGCAAACATAGGTGACAAAAAAAAGAAACAAGCATGCTACTGCTCAAATGTGTTGAGCACATAGAACATTTAAACTAAAAACAACATGCCGTAGAAGATCTGTATTCCCAATTACCTCTTTCATCTAAGGTTATCGTTCTCCATTCCACTTGACTTTCCCAACATATTTTTAAAAGTTTCAATTTAAGTATACAATCGTTTATAGTGAAGTATAGGAGATCGAGAAAGGCAGCAGCATTTTTTAAAATTGATAAGAGGAGCCAAAGAAGAAATTAAAATAGTACTAGTAGGCTGCTTTTGCCTATGGTAAAAAGTGTTTAGTAAATTGGGACCTATTTAAATGGTGTATCTTTAGCACTACAAGTGACATAGTGACATGAAAAAATTCCAAAACATTTAGTGGAAGACCTTTCAGGGTTTTCTTAAATGATGGAACTTGGCTAAGAAACGTAGTATTCTGCTGGGCCATGCACAAGTAGGAAAATGGACAACCCACATTCTCCCAGGACTCTCACTGGTTCAAGTTCGAAAATGTGGTCAAAGAGATGTCCTCAGTAAATGCATCAGGGATGACGTTTTTTAGCATTAACCCTGCAGTTTAGTTATACATTACATACGGTAACAGGCCGAAATATCGCTATTTGTTGAGGACATCCAATTCCATACGATCTGGTGAAACATTATTCCTGTAGAAACTTTTAGGCCTTCCTTACAAGAGCACTGATCATTCTAGTGTGGTTATTTTATGCAGAGTTACTCATAACACAGTAATCAGTAAATCCAGGATGCGCAATTACCGTCAAAGTACCAGTTGTCCGCATATGTTGGCTCCTTCATCTCAGAATTATTGAGACTTGGATTTGTTTATCCTTTGTATTGTAGGCAAGGATGGTGGTTGGACAGATTTCTGAGCAACATTTTCTTATCTTTATTGTTAAGGTCTCCGCTGACATCTGGCCAAAAACCAAGAACCATCTACTGGCTGCACCTCAAAATGTTTATACAAATAGAACAGAGGAGTGTTGTTGGGAGAAGTCAAATCCTTTCTTCCCCGCCACACTATCTCAAAACATTGTTATTCCATAAACCATATGACCACAAATATGACTAGGAAAAAGCTGGTATTTACCCACATCGGTATCCTACTAGTGTACAGGGAAATTAAACCTTTCCAAATCCTGGTTACTCCAGATACGCTATGTAATGAAATACACCTACCCTTTTGTACTAATCTGATAGGGATTATTCTTGAGAAAGTTTAATGTCTGGTGACAAAATATGGTCACCCTCAAATTAAGCCAATACAAAGAGTTTTCATGCCCGCTAACTTATAGCATAATAAATAATTTGTATACACATGCGGATAGTACCGTAGGATGAAATAAAGTTAAAATAATTTTAGCCTAGTGGGATATGTTGGAGTGAGTGTGTCTTTTTAAAGCATTAAGAATAGAGACATCCAGTATAATGTTCTATAGTACACTCCCCCCAATCATACAGGATGGTTCTCATACCAGTCAATGGCCATATTGGCACATGTAACGACCATTTGTGGAGATTACGATAGTCTGTGGCACTGTGATCTCCACAATAAATAAGAACTTCATTACCAGTCGCGAATCATGAGTCAGCATTGACCAGTAAATATGGAAGGTCAAGTAGTGTGAGGATCCTGGTATAATGTCGATTCTCTCTCATGTTTCTAGTTCTTTAATTCTATGTTTAAGATCATATTTGCAAATTTATGATATGCCAACCCCAACGTGTATTCTTAACACCGATAGACTGAAATAGATCCAATTTTCCGGCGACAATCGGAACACTTATCAGCCTCCATTATCAAGATCACCACCAATGTACTGTGAAATTTACTAGCATGGAATAAAACATGTCTGTTCTACCAGGGTGTGGGATTTCGGTTTCAACTGAGCTCAACTGGAAAAAACACACAGCGGGTAACTTGCCTTTTCAGTTGAATGTGGAAAATAGTGAAATCATGGCACTATCTTCCACGTCTTTCTCTCGTTTATTACAGTGTAAGTGTAAAACAAATGACCCTCCAATCACAACACGTACAATAGTTTGGTTTAGGCTGAAAACACGTAAACAAATGCAAAAGGAATAGATGTGGGACATATGTTCTGTAATACTTCAGTTTTTAGTAGCGTGTAAACTGAAATTTCAGTCAAATCTAGTTCCCCTTGTAATGGAAGCAGCTCTCAGTTATTCCATTATTTATAAACTGAGGCGCACAGCAGCACCGTGCTCATGGAAGAGCGGCCGTCCATCAAAGAAATCCGCGTGCCTGTAGTAAAGACACCTGATGATCGCTTTGTAAAGCCGGGCTGTCGCCCCTGCTGAGCCCCCCTCACTGGAGGGAGGTTCATAGTGCAGGGCCAGGGGTTAACCACTGCAGGGAATAAACAGAAGCCTGGCAGTCAAACACGCCCACATCAATGCAAAACGAAATGTAAACATTGTGTTTAACCCCTTCGGTGCTCATGACGGAATGGTTCCGTCATGACCCACGGTTGAGCTGTGCTCATGACGGAACCATTCCGTCATGACCACGCCCGCGCAAGATTCCGCCAGCACAGCGGCGGAATCTGCGCAGCATCGAAGGGGTTAATAGACAATAAAACACGCCATGTGTGCGGGCATCTAATGTGTGCATCTGAACCGAACAAGCCTGCCCTTCGCCTAGCACCACCGCACCGCGGTGAAAGGAAGTAACCCATGCATCTTTCCAGGGATATTTTTAAGCCCAGTATCAGTTTCAAGCGGCCGTTAGTATCAATAATTCTGAAATATGAAGTACACAAGCACAACAATATAACCAGAAATGAAGGCGTCGATCAATTAAACCCTAGACTTTAGTTAATTGTGGTTATTGAATTCCTGCCTCTCCTATATGACTGGCAGCGGCGTGTCCGGCGTCATTTCATGGGTGCTATACTGCTGGACTGCTCGCAAATAACACTAGAAACAGGGTTCAGTGGGCCCCTAGGGCTCTTGGCCCTGGTACCAGTGCACCTGCTGCACCATTGATAGCTGCACCCCTGTGCAGTAGTGCCCATGGCTCCTCTTTCTTGCCCCCGGAGTGAGTAATAAAATATATAAATGGACTGTAAAGGTCCTCTGACAGCCCTGGGTTCGTTCCACTCCAGCTGGCTGCGTGTTACAGTCATGATAGCTATACATAGCTGTCCTTTCTCTTTTTAGCTCATTCTCCCCCGCTGTTCGATTCTCTTTTTCACTCACGGTCTCGGTTTCATTCTCACTCTCTCTCACCCTTGTGCAACCTCTATCAAACACTGCAATTTCTTTCTCTCACTGATTATTATCTATAAGTCCTGGGCTTTCTCTCCCAATCTCTTTTGCTTTCTCCCTTTATCCCTTTTGTTATCTCTCTCAAACTCTTTCTTTCCATGGTTTATCTCTAAATCATTTCCTTTTACTCTTTCTCTGCCCCCTCTTTTTCTCTCTTCGGGCTTTGCTTGCTCACTGCCACATTTTCTCGATCTCTTTTTGTCTCACTCTCTGGTTTCACTTGTTTTCTCCCTCTTGCTCTATGTCCAGTGCTTTAAATGGGACGGTACTCACCGGTACTGAGTACCGGCACTTCTGAATTTTCTGGCCCTCAGTACCGGCACTTCTCATTCGCCAGGGAGAGTACCGGTACCCTAGTAGATGGCACTGCAGGCTACGGTATTTATCTCCTCTAGCACAGGGCAGATGCCACTTTGCTTTTCAGGAGCTTGTAAGAGCGCCAAACCTCCTGCTGAGTCCCTGCTGGAGATTCCAGCAGCGCCCGTGTGAATGGCCTGAGCCTGCAGGGGGCAGAGGGCTTGCCGTGCGTCACGCTGTGACTAACAGTGCAGGGTCTAGACAGACCCTTCACTGTCGATCATGTGCCCGAGGACTATTCCGCTGAAAGTGCTTTAGCCTCACCCCGCCCCTCTCCATCAGGTGTGTAAATGGGTTGGGACGGGCAGTCAGTCAGTAATCCAGGCTTATTTTAGGATATTGATTGCACTGGCCATTCTAAAGCAGTGACAGCCCAGCAAAATCCTTTACCTTCGCCAAAGCCGGTTTTCTTTTAAGCTTTTTGTTCAGGACAGGAGCCACTTCTCTTGGTGGACGGAAGGAGTAGGGATGAATGTAAAGACGTGAGGTGGCAGGTTAAGGTAGGATTGCCACTTATTTTCAGATAAAAATACCAGATATTTGAGTAGTCAAATCATGAATCGTCTCAGAAACTGTATTTTAACACACATTTCTGTAAAGTCAAATCTGGTGCATTTCTTAACTTTAGTTTTCCAGACGGCAAATTTAGGGGATGAGTACAGCATGGAGGGGAGAACAGGAGACAAGTATGGAAAAACCAGGGAGAAAATGTAAGACTTGTGGAGAGTAAGCAAAAGGTGGGAGGAAGAGGAGCAGAACTAGTGAGAAGTTTATAGGCTGGGTGAAGATTAGAGGCAAGTGAAGAGAAAAGGGAGAGAATCAGGACACTCAGTAGATTTTAGAGGGATCGTGGAGAGAGAGAGAGAGAGAGAGAGATCGTGTGTGTGCAGCTTGAGAGCATATAGTATTGTGCCACATAACAGAATGGCATTAAGAAGCAGCAAATATTACAAAACGATAAACTGTTCACATATCAGCCTTTTGGGGTTTCATTTTGTGTAATGAGTTAACCTGTTTCGGTTACATAAACACATTTCTCATGTGTTTTTCATAGTTGCTGCAACTGAAGTAGAAGTCATTATGTATCGTCATATGTTGCCCTAAGCCCCGCCCCTAGCGCCGCCCACTCACCACGCCTCTAGCTCATATTAATGAGTACCTGCACTTATTTATTCCCATTTAAAGCACTGTCTATGTCTCAAACCCCTGTTCTCGGATACTCTATCTCTCACACTGTCTGACTAGCATCTTCAACTCACAATCACTGTCTCTTACTCAACCACTCTCCACACATGTTGCTTTCTTTCCTCCTTGTTATGCAGATGTGCGTGAGTGCTTGCCAGAGGTATCTGGTTGTATTGTTCCTTAGGTTTGTAAATTTCTCCACTGTATGTGCCTTGTTGCCTTTAAAAAAACAAACACACACACACACCCACACTTCTTAACACAAATGCATGATGAGAGCATGTTTCCCCTTTACTTGGTGTTTAATTTGAGCCGATAATTGCAAGTGAGGTCCACCAGCACTCATTTTAGGGACCAACGCTTATTTTTATTCAACAGAATTTGACCAAGAGCAAGAGAGGAAAAAACATAAAAGAGGGATAGAATGAGGAAGAGAATAACAGAGAAACAGCGATTAAGGGAGAAGGTAGAGATGAAAAAGAACCCACAGATTTCAATAAAGAGACAAAGAGAGCCTGGTGGTGGATAAAAGAGGTATGAGGTGGAATGAGGACTACAGAGCCTTGGTTTTCGGCACTCCAATCTTCGATAGCACCAGCTGCTGGCTTCTGGGTAAACTTTGTGCCTGCCATGTTTTCTTTTACAAATGTACACACTGCCTTTCCCTAATCCAGGTAGATTGGGTGTGGGAAAAAAGGGACACATTTTTTTTTTTTTTTTAAACCTACCATCGCTTGTTGTAAGTCCCTTAAGACACAAGATCAATAGTGATTTGAAAAATTAATGACAGCAGAACCTTCTTTTGCAACTACTAAACCAAGTTCTAATGTGCTAAATAATGGTTATGCTGGGCAGGCGAGGTCAGCAGAAGTCATATTTACCTAGCAACTTATGTAGGCTAGGTAGAGATTCAGCAGAGGGAATCCTCTGAAAAACTGCAAAGTTCTTGAAGTGGCTGACAAGAAAGTTGCAAGGTATGACAAAGATATGGAAGGCAAGAAAGCCACAACAAGAACCAGCCCTGCCATCATGCAAGGGTAGGATGCAGCTGTATGTAGCCTGTGGCATGGCGGTTTTAAAAGCGATATAGCGTTCTCAAGTGCTTTACCAAGGGCTAGGATCTGAGAATTTAAAGGAACACGATGTGGTACAGCTACACAAGTTAGACTTTTTTTTGTAATTTTGAAATCATGAAACACTATGTAACAAGGAGAGAAAATCAATCATGATTGGGGGCATTTGTAGAACTCACCTCCACTTTCTCTGTTGGCAGCTTTCTGTAGTGTGTCCAGGTGTTGGGAAAGTTCAGGTAGCTTCATTCTCAAAAGGTCCCGAAAGACCGCCATATCCACAGACAACGCACGAAGATTATTTACAAAATAACCATTGGGCAGCACTTTATCTATGAGGTAAATCATAATCTGGAACAAAATGAAAAAGATTTGTTGTTTTCTTTCAGAATTTGCATTTTTACATTTTCAATGACCTTTACTGCCACCTGAAGGTCATTTACTTCCACCACTGGAATAAAAGACTTTGAACCTACTGAATAGTAATTTACCCACGTGAAATGAATTTACCTCGGCAAAGATCTAGCCCACGTGCACACCTGACAGCAGAGGGCATTGCTTAGTTCTACGCATTAAAACTCTATAATGTTTGTAATATTTTTAAAGTACAAATATTAAATTATTACTCATCCAGAAAGCTAATTTCTTTCATGCCTTTTCAAATAAATTATTTCACAGTGAGACATCGGGCTCAAAACTCTTTCCAAATACAGCAGGATCTTAAAATGTCGAGGTTCCCACCTCAGAAGGTGAAAGACAGTATCAGTTTGCGAACATTGGTTTCAAATGTTGCAAACATGCATGCACCAAAGAACCAAGTTATTATGTAGCTCCATTGGAACGTACAAATATTTTGCCCCATACCTTGCACAATCACAGAACATATATAAACTATTCGCTTTCTGTGCCATATTTTTAAATCATTCAGTAATGTTTGAGAAGCGGGGAGAGCCCTCAACAGCTCTTTACACAGAGGTTGAGTTGAAAAATGACGTAGAAGCTGAGAAAGAATTGTGTCTTCTTATTAGTTTACAGCAAGATTATTCTGTTTATAAACAATGAACTCAAACCCTCGGACGTCATTAAGGGTACAAACATTCATCACGAAGAAGTTGAAAAGTCACAACCAGACCTAAAATGGATTAAAAAAGAAGAAGAATGTATTAACTGCTTTCAAATCTGTCCAACGAATTTATATCAGAGGGAGACTCGTTCGCCTTCTTTACTGCCAAGCCCTGCCTCTTTGCAGTCTGAGTTACCTTTCCCTGAAGCTCCCAATAATTTTAGGAGACGATCCTGTAAACATTTTACCTTGGCTGGGCCAGGCACAGAGCGTTTCTGCTGGTAAGAGGAAAGACTCTTAAGCCAGGAATAAGAATTACGGAGGAGTAGCCTTTCCCTACTCCTTGGTCTCCCTCTCTAGTGCTCATAAGTTTTGGAGCCAGAATGGACTTTGATGTGGGAGCAGCACCAAGTAAACACAGGCTTCAAGAGAAAGGGAAAGGGAGAAAGGCAAATCTGAACAGCAGTATGTAGCCCAAAGCTTACAGAATTGATGTGAAAAGTCTCATGCAATCTAGAGTGTCAGGTCAATAAAGACACATTTTAAAAGCCACGGATGCTTCCTAAACCTGCTGTGTGCTCATGACGAGCCCAGCTCATCATGAGGCACAGTGGAGCTGTGCTCATGACTAGCTGGGCTCGTCATAACGGTCGCGCTCTGCCCACGCGCGATTGATTCTCCCGCACAGGCGGGGAATCAATCAGTGGGCGGAGTCATGACGAGCTCAGCTCGTCATGAGCACAGCTCCACTGTGCCTCATGACGAGCTGGGCTCGTCACGAGCAAAGCACCGCCGCCGCCGCCCCCTCCCCCCCGCGCCATGGAGGAATTACCCCTGCGGCGAAGGGGTTAATCTTAGTTGGAAAATGCAAACTACCTTCACAGTGATTCCAGTCCCTTTAGTTCTTACTCTCTCACAGCTGGTGGCCGGCAGGACAGGAAAAATCTTCTTTCAAAAACGTTTAGTTCCCTTGCTTTCTGTAGGAGCCTCAGAGGAAAGCTTCCAACCCCACGACAGGGCATGGCCTCTACCAGTGCATAAACACTCATTTTATTCAAATACAGCAAGCTTTTCACTTTAAATGTGCAGTACTGGACTATCACATATGATTCTGAGGGGCTTATTGGGTGGATGCTGTGAATAAGGGTAAGCAAGGATTAAGTTGGGGGTATGCGGAAGCTCTAGGCAAAATTGCACCTTTTCAGGATGATGCATTAATTATAGAATTCTTCAAAATGGGGAATGGCTGACTAAATGGTCACGTAAGATGTGTTCTAAATCAACTTTAAAGCTTGTAAATTAATGTTACCTTAATCTTATCATTTGAGATACTAGCAATCTCCTGAATTTCGCAGGCAGCATAGGGAAGGCGCCACGCCGTGCTCTGATCCAGGCTTTGACTTGGAATGAATCAATCTGAGTCTCGAATCTGAAATAGAGTGCAGGCATCCAGAGGCACATCATTGCGGCGGTTATGGCCTGAGTCCATAAATTGTGAGTTAGTCATGCCTGAGATCAGCCCCCTGAGTGCCCAGGTGTGTCCAGGTGTGTCAGAGTAGATACCGCCCACGATGTGACACAGGGAACGACTGCAACTTGTGTCCTGACAGACAGAAAAGGAGGCAATAACTAGATCGTCTTGGAGAGGCCTCAGTTCCCCATGATGAGAGTTCGCCACATCCAAGTTTGCAGAACGATGGGAGGCTGAGGCAAATATAACTTGGTTATGAGGAGGGAATGATCTGACAACCCTAAATAAGCAAGCACAGAAATCCTAACAGAGGTGACTGGTTCCAGAGTAGATTTCATTAACCAGGAATGACTGGACTGCCAAACATAATGAGTTACCGCACGAGGTGTGGCTCATGGGAGTGCATGAGTTATACATTGAGGTTTGCCACCATTGGGTCTAGGTTGACATGTTTCACGCGGACTATGTCCCCTAATGGATCCCAGTGCGCTTCTTCAGGACTGTGATGTGTTTAAAGAACATATATTAAAAATAGGAATTAGACGGCGACACTCCATATTCTTATGGTACCTAGAGTTGCTCCCGCAAATCCGGATCTATTGAGCTTCCAACCAATGCCACAATATATCTGTAACACTACACTAGTGCAAATACTGATATTCAATAAATTATTTCAAACAATCACACGTGTCACTTATTGTGATTGAAACAATATTACTTTGAAATTAATTTATTTCTTTTGATATTCAATCTTTCTTTTTCAAAAATATGTTAAGTAATACATCAAAACAAAACATTGAGTGGACCATACAAAAACAATATTTACAATTTCATAATTCACAAACATTATATTGGACAGCAAAATATACTAAATACACCTAATATAGCATGCTCTAATTCCCTCAAAAACTCAAAGAAAGAAGAAGAAAGTTAAAGAAAACCAAGGGAAAGTTTAAGGAAGTAACACAATTGAGAAAAGAATATAATACTATCCCAGGGAATGTTGGCCTAACAGTACGGTGTTCAGGCTATACGACCTAAAAATCAATTAATAATGCATTGTTTGTTAGCCTGACACCATTCATTTATTATTAATACTTCTTTGGGCACAACTACGGGGTCTACTTAGTGTGGTGGGACGGACGTGGGCGGCCAGCACTTTGGGGGCAGGCAGGAAGAGGAGCTGGGATGGGAGAGAGAGAGGATGGGTAGGACCAGCACACCAGACCATTTCTTTTTCTTTCAGGCAGTGGAGCAACAGAGGGCGCCAGACTTGGCAGATCTGGGAGCGGCTCAATGGCGCCGAGGAGAAGGGAGGGTGGAGCCTCGAGCGGTGTACCCAATATCGGCGAGGGATCCCGGCGCGGCCGGCATAAGTAGGCCCAGGATGGGCTCGCTGGCCCAAACACCCACTGGGCCTCAACGGTCCGGGGGACATCGTGGACGGAGGAGCTCCCAGGAAAGCTATTTGAGTGGAATGCCTGGGGTTTCAGGGAGCAGGAGGAGTTAGATTATGAGGAGGACAGCACGGAAGAGGGCGAGTTGAGGGACATCGAGGACGAGGGAGTTGGGGGGGCCCGAGTAATGCTGTGTCTAGTGTTTTGCAGGTGTCCCAACGCCCAGCAGAGCCCACGGGTCAGACATCACGTTGGGACGAATGGTCTACCCCACTTGCAAGGCGGACGGAAGGACGATGGGCGGACTCCTTAGAGCCAGGTAAACAGGTTGGGGGATTGCGACCACTAATGGTATCAGTGGGTGTGGGAGAGGGAGACAAGGAGGGGGGGAAGGGGGTAGGTTGCGTAAAGGAAAGTATGTGCTGGATGTGGGAGTGGGCACAGATGACTCAGTTTAAGGGGCAGCGCTCATGGGAGGCGGGGCTGCGACTGTGGGAGTGGGTACGGAGGACGCAGGTAAGGCGACTGAGAGCAAAGGGGACAAGGATAATGACAAAAAAGAGACGGAGACAGTAACGGCAGTGGCTCTGGGAACAAATTAGAGAGTAAAAAGTTAAAGATAAAACGGTTGCCTTACATGGGAGTAACTAAGCCGTTGGACGTGCACTTAATGCTGAAAACTAAGGAGCGGATATGGAAGGGTGAATATGTGGAGATGCTTAAGCTTCTACAGAGAAGTTAGGGTGAAGGAAGGGTCCAAGGAGGAGGAGTACGAATTGGCCAAGAGGCCGAAGGTGCCTCTCACAATTGAGAATTGGACAGCGGCGTTCTTGATATATGCAAGTGTGTACTGTGAGAAATACCCGGAGAGGTGTGTGGCCATGTTCATGTACATGGATTTGAAAAGGAAGGCCTAGATTACAGGGGGTGGGTATGCATGGGCCCAATACGACGAGGAATTTAGAGCACGCATAGCGTGGGACACAGAGGCAAAATGGGGTGAATTGGATACGGACTTATGGCAACACACAATGGGGCTGTCCGTAGCAGGCAAGACTATCTTCACGGCCAGCGGCCTACAGCTCGTGTATCGGCCCTTTCGGGGCGCCCCACCCGGGGAGGGGTGGGCGGCACAGGTAGAGGACAGACGGGAACAAAGGGGGCCTGCTGGGATTTTAATAAGGGACTGTGCACACGGGAGTACTGCAGATTTCGGCATGACTGCTCGAATTGCGGAGGCAGACACGCCTTGGTTAATTGCTTTAGGGGCGGGCACAGGCAGCAATAGGGAAACCAACAGTGGCAGTCAGGGGGGTTTAGAACGGGGGGACAGCAGCAGCAGCACTTCATGGGCAGGCGAGGGGCTAAGGGGCCTGGGACAAAGGGCTCGTACTCCGGTTAGAACAGATAAATTGATCGCAGCCCTATGGGGTTATGGTAACCGAGAGGCTGCAGAACACTTGCGGACTGGCTTTCAAGAGGGCTTTAGACTGGGGTATGGGGGACCTAGGACGAGAAGGTGGGCAGACAACTTACAGTCAGCGAAAGCACATCCAGAAATGGTGCAAGAAAAATTGGATAAAGAGGTGGGTGAGGGTTGCATGGCGGGACCCTTTGAGGATTGGCCACTGCAATATTTGATTGTGTCACCCATAGGACTGGGGCCGAAAAAGGAACAAGGGCAGTTCCGTTTAATACAACATTTGTTGTGGCCAGAAGGAGGCTCGGTGAACGATTTCATTGACGAAAGTGAGGCTACTGTGTCTTATTCATCAGTTGATTTGGCAATGTCACTGGTAGTGACCGCGGGCGCAACGGCGATTATGGCAAAGTGCGTCATAAAGTCAGCTTTCCGGTTGCTTCCAGTCCACCTGTATGATTGGGATCTTCTGGGCATCCATTTCAATGGTAAATGGTACGTGGACAAAGCATTACCGATGGGTTATTCTATGTCTTGCTCAGTTTTTGAGTGCTTCAGCGCGTTCCTTCAATGGTTGTTCTTAGAACGGACTGGTCACCAGGGGGTAACACACTACCTGGATTACTTTTTCTTTGTGGACACCTCAGACTCCACGGACTGCCAGAAGGCACTGGATAGTTTCAATGAGATCATGAGGGAACTTGGGGTGCCGTTGGCACCGGAAAAGACTATGGGGCCCTGCACGGCTCTGTCCTTTTTGGGCATTGAGTTGGACTCTCAATTGATGGAGGCACGCCTTCCGGAGGACAGAAAAACAGCAAATGTTGGGGCCGCTGGCGACAATGTTGTCAAATAGCAAGGTCACGATGAAAGCGATTTAGGTGCTGTTGGGTCACCTCAACTTTGCTTGTAGAGTGGTGAGAGTAGGGCAGACATTTTGCAGGTGACTGGGCAGGACGCTAGCAGGACAGAGACCTCCATATCATCATGTGCGGCTGTCTGCGGGTGTGAGAGAAGAGTTGCGAATGTGGCAGTTTTTCTTGCAGAATTTCAATGGAATTCCACTGATGCGGGAGGGTGACATGGTGTGGGATGTCCAGATCTTTTCTGATACCGCAGGTAGCAAGGGCTTTGTCCTCTACTGGCAAGGGAAATGGTGTGCAGAGCAGTGGCCGACAGAGTGGGCTGGGGGGATCGGAGTATAGCATTTTTGGAGTTCTTCCCACTGGTGGTGGCTGTCACACTATGGGGAGAATAGTTGGCACACAGGAAGGTGACTTTCAGAATTGACAACATGGCAGTTGTGGAAATTGTGACCGCCAGTCTGCCAGGGATGAACAAGTTTTGAAGTTACGGAGGGTGCCAGGAGTGGACAATGACATAGCGGATGCTTTGTCTCGTTCACAGTGGGAGAGATTCCATGGGCTAGCCAAGGATGCAGATAGGACCCCGACCCACATGCCGCAGCATGTGGTACGTAGGCAACACAGGATGTTGCAGCTGGTTTTAGGGTCCCTTGCCCAATCCACGAGTACATCGTAAAGGACAGCAAGGGAAGAATTTTTGCTCTTAGGTGCTAGGCGGCGGGACTCACCGGCGCTTCGAGGGGAGGACGTGATACAGTTCATTCTAGATTTGATTGATAAAGGACTTTCTAGGGTCACAATCATGGGTAAGCTAGCAGGGATTGCATTTGTGAGGAAATTGTTGTGGGGTTATGCACCATCCGCAGGAGAAATCGGGATGCGGATGCTGGAGGGCTGGGCCCTGTGAACGTGGTCGTGCAAGCAGAATTAGGAACCCCCTGTCTTGGGATTTGTTAGGGAGAGTTCTGCAGACTTTGACAGGGTTATGTACCGATGGATATGAGGTTTGTCTTATCTCCACACTGATGGTGTGGATGTGTTTTGGGACCTTTCGTGTGTCAGAAATGTTGGGAACGAAATCGGGGGGGGGGGGTGTCTTCTTTGGGGTGAGGTGTCTCCTTATAAGGATAGAGTTTGCATTTGGCTGCGAAAATCTAAAACGGATCAGAGGGGATGGGGAAAATGGGTGTACTTGCAGGCTGCCGAACTGCAGCTGACTTGCCAGTGTAGGTGGGAAGCAAAGTGGAGGAATCTTGCTGCCGGCCCAGGTGGTTTTGTTTCCGTACATGCAAATGGGCGGAGTGCAACGGCTTTTCAGCTTTCAGCGGCTTTGAGGAAAGCACTTTTGGAGCTTGGGATTGATGGCAAGGGTTATGGGACACATTACTTCAGGATTGGGGCAGCGTCGGAGGTGAATAACAGGGGCTGGGGGCGAGGGGACATCATGAGGTTGGGGAGATGGTCTTAGGATTGCTACCAGCGGAATGTGCGCAGCGCATCGAAGGGAATGTAGCGCTGTTCTGTTTCTCCTGCTCATTCCATTTTTCTCTTTTCAGGTTCGGTGATGGGTCCCCTCGCCAGGGAGATGACTATCTGGATTGTAGGGCGTTCCTTTGTAATGTGGGCACAGGTCCAGGCCCGCGCCAGTGATTTTGGGGAAAATGTAGGCTTTAATAAAGATTTGTTCAAAGTTTATTGGAGGGGCAGAGAGGGCATGCGATGGAAGGAGTTGTTGCAGGTTCCGAATGGCGTCTTGGTGGCTGGTAGGTGCCCCGACGTGCTGGTGATACATCTGGGGGAGAATGACATGGTCACGGAAACGGGTTTGGCTTTAATGAAGAGCATGAAGCGGGATTTGTCTTTGATAAAGCAACAGTGGTCGGGTTGTGCTGTCATTTGGACAGAATTTGTTCCACGTAGGGTCTGGAGAGGAGCGGTTAATCCGGGGGCGGTAGACAAGGCCCAGAGAAAACAACACTGAAATGGTGCATTTTTGCAGGCATCTGGGTTTTTCTAGGATTTCTTATAGGGACATTCAGTATGATACATCGGGATTTTTCAGGGGAGATGGACTTCATTTATCCAGGATGGGCATGGATTTGTACCTACTGGAAATCAGGGAGATCCTGGCCAGGATTTTGAATGTGCAGCGACACTAATGGGTCATACCTAGGAGGCAGGGGGCAGGAAAATGAGGAGGCTGTGTTTCCGCCTACTCTCCCGCCTTTTCCTGGGTGGCGGGGTTGTTGAAAGTTGGCCAAGATTGGCTGTAATTTTTAGTTAAGTGTTTGCTGTTTGTGAGCAGGGGCAGGCAAAGGGTAACCAGGTAGGCTAAGTTTAGACTAGATGTTTGTTAGTTACAGTTGCACAAAGGCAGGTAGAGGTTTGGGTCATTGGAGGACAGGATTTGTAAATGCAATATTGTGTAAGATTTTGTAATATGGTTCTTATGTAATGTTATTTTGTATTCGGCAGGGTGGGGGATTTGATGTGGGGATCGTAGGGGTGGGGGGGAACAGGGGGTCAGGTAATTGATGTTTAGTGAGGTTTTAGTTGCCAGTGTTAATAAATTGTGATATGCACCTGTTTCAATAAAGCGGCCTTTTACACAAACAAAAATTGGTCTCGGTTTGGCTTGCCCCCCTCCCTCCCACACAGCGGGCGTACAGCCGACGAGTGATGACAACCGGGGATTCTGCTTTATGCAAGCAGCACGGTTCAGGACAGTAAGGTTTGTATGGCATTTTCAATTGTGGGATTGGCATATGTTGTAGCAACACTCCTACCACAACAAGGAAACTACCTGCAAAAGCCCTGTGCTGATTCCAAAATCAAGGCGCCTTACAACAGAAAAGGGCGAGTGCTGATATCTTTTTCACCTAACATGTGAGCAGAGTTTGTTTATGTATTAATTGATGGATGATTGGAGGCGAAAGAGAGACTGACAGCTACGTTACACGTAAACACTCATTACTTGTACTCTGACAAAGATATTCTGTGACCTTTGTTTTCGATTTCAAACTGTTGCTATACATTGATGTGAGCTCGTACAGCACACTATGCATGCTCAAGCGCTTCTATGCACATGAACACATTGCTTTCAGGTGGCCATAGTAACATTGGATTCATTTGTCCAGTTCTGACTGCATGCCGACCTGGTTAAACATTTTCCCATCGTAGCCATCGTCATAAACGACCCAGTGCGTATGACTTCGACTATGTGTATGACATTTCTATTTCCTTTCTGTTGTATCCTGGTAATATCAAAAGTTTCTATTTTTTCGTCAGTGCACCATATTAAACTACCAAATATTTCAATTCTTAAAATGTACAATGGTAATGAAATGTATATCCCTATTTCTAGTCCTCACTTGCTTTAAATTACGTGCACTGCAGATTTTTATGCAATTTTACCATTTCTACAGAAAGGTATATGCGTTTCTAAATTTGATGTTATTGTTCTCTATTAATTTGTGTAGGATTCAAAGCTTAGTAGAATATTTTACACAGAACAGATTGTGGCCTGGCATGCACACACAAGCGTGTAGACATGACGTACAACTTAAGAGGTACAGGTTCTTTTTCACAAATTCCCTTCAAGCTGCTAGTTAAGGGTGAGTGGTTAGCTCCGCTCAGCTGACGGAGTTCACAGAGTTTTAGGCACCCTGCTCTCCACTT
The DNA here is from genome assembly GCF_964204655.1 of Triturus cristatus. NCBI lineage: Eukaryota > Metazoa > Chordata > Amphibia > Caudata > Salamandridae > Triturus > Triturus cristatus. The sequence goes on along the minus strand of NC_140585.1, from coordinate 805,372,108 downwards.
GGAGAGCAGAGTTCCGCCCAAAAATTTCTGGCAGAGTTTACCGCCTACTTGCCTTCTGCAGCTCTGCTTGCTTTTAATCCAAACTCCCTGCTGAGGAACGTTTGACTCTAACTTTTGCCTTCCATGGTCATAGCCGCAGTTATAACACTGACAGTGATGTCAGAGTTCTAATATAATAGAGCGGTGACTTTCATGCTCTTTTGTTTTACCAAAGCTGTGGCATAACTTTCAGCCAAGCAGATTGGCCTGACGTCAGACCCCTCTCGGTCTCTGTGATTGGCAGAACGTTCACGACTGTCACCGCACTGACCAGAGTGATGGGGGTCTAATAAGCAGCAGCAGAGAGGGGGTCAGCCAGCAGGAAAGGAGGAGAAGGGGCCGTGTGTGGTCAGCAGGAACGAAGACCCCGGGTGCCCACACTAACTGGTAAGCCCCAAATTGGTACATAGATTAAAATCCAAGCTATCCCTTGGCTCTGTTCTGGCTCGACTATCTGTTTTTTTTTTTTGGCTCACTCACCTCTATTTACAAGCTATCGAAATCTAGTGCTTTAGCTAGCTAGGCTCAATTCAAGTGGAAAAAGACTACCACATTAGCTTCCTTAAGAAAGGTGAAACCTGGAAGCAGGATGTTCTGGTGTCAACTCGACATGCAGTCATATGATCAGCTCACCCCCAAAAGTCAATGTGCCCTGCCACAGGCGCTAATGGACTAGCCCAGGACGAAAGAATCCAGTGAGGCCTGTTGGACATCTGACCTTCACTGAACAAGCCCAACGCATGTAGCACTCAATGCACGTGCCTACTCCCAGCGCCGCAAATGTCACGCCATTGTTCACTTAAATAGGTGCGCTTCTCTTGCTTTGGTCTTAAATGCAGGCATGCGCAAAAGGAAATTAATGGACGCCTGCCAAATTTTTCATACACATTTGTTAAGAGGTTCATTCCAGCTCAGCTGCTCCCATTGGTATGCCAGCCAGGTCTGGTGCCTCCAGCCACTGGGGCGGTTCTTGTCTCATCATATATTTCAATAGGAAGTGCAGCCGGCAACAAAGGAAACACTCTCAGTGACAACACACCAGAAGCAAAGACATGTCCCTGGTCTAGAGAGTCAGCTGACCCCTGGCCACAGAACTATTATCTGGACTCCGCAGGTGGGCGGAACTCCGCTGAATTCCACAGAGCTTTTAGCTAACTATGCAGAATTACAAGGAGTTGAACTACGTGAGCTCCGCCCACCTCTACTTGCTAATCCAATCAAGGCAGATAAAACAGAGAACCCTTGGTTATTTCAATTTAACAATTAGCGGTCTATTGTAAAGAACCTTGGCATCTACAAAAGTTGCAATAGAGGAGAGTAACTGTAGGAGCAGTGTACTGGAGGGTTTTAACCTTTGGGTTGTGCAAACTACAGCAATGACAGGAAACATTGTTTCCAAAAGCATCGCATGATGAGTGAAGGAAGAAGCTGGCAAACATGGGACATTATGAGTGGGAGATGGATTCTGCCAAGCCTACCTGGCAGGCATCTAATAAACCGGTTCATGCTGTTTGCGGAGATCCAGAGCATCTGATCTGAAATCAGCAGCGTCTGCCTTCGCCAGAGAATGGCTAAACTGGTTTCAAACAACTCCAACCACCAACGATCAAATGCAGAATGCTCTTTCTTCAAGCTGCATGAAGTGCTGCTGACACCAAGTTTACACAAGATCTGATAAAGGCACAGTTGTGTTGTTTACCCTCTCCTCCTTAGTTAAAGCCTCATAAAGGGAATCGATTTGCCTAAAAAAGGTAGTGTCTGTATAAACCAGTCTCCTGCTGAGACTGAACCACTTTGAAATGGTACCTCAACCCAGCGAAATCACAGTCGGCGGCCAGGGAAATTATACTGACAGATGGCGCTGTCTTCAAAAGAAGAGGAAAGAGCAGGGTAGCAACAGAGTTTAAGAAGATCTGGGCGGAACTCCTGGGAATTTCACAGAGTTTTTATGTAACTCCACAGAATTCCGTGGAGTAAAACCCTGCGAGTTCTGCCCACCCCTAGTATTAGGCCAGTACTGTGTAGCTAGTCAATGAAGATATTTAACTTTGCCTACCTTATGGCATGTAGCCAAAGCCTTAACTTCAAGCTGGCATGAGCCTGTGTTTTTAGGTCTCGCGCCTAGCGTTGCAGTGTGCAGCACTGTTCGCGCGGCGAGAGACCTCTTGAAAGGGGGTGGAAAACTGACCTAGGAATCGCACACGGTTGTGCGTGTGCTTTTCCTTTTGGGCCACGCTATTGGCCTTTGCGTGCGTCTTTTTAACAAAGACGGCACACAATTGGCCAAAGGCGGGCGCATTGCTCCGCCGATGGCCTATTGGTGTCGGTTACCCGCACCGCCGCCATGTGGTTTCAATTATCGTGCCCAGACACGGGCACGATAATTGAAACCACATGTCTCGCTGTGGCGCACGCGCGTGCGCTCTCGCGCCTAGCGTTATTTTTATCTCCCAGTCAACGCACCGGCGTGAGGTATTCCAATGTTTATTTTTATTTGATACGGTTGCGGCTGCCTGGGCAAGAGAAGCTTAACGATGCCACTTGTTTCTTTAAATTGCTCCCACCCCGTTTGCGATCCTGTACACATTAGTTTGTTGTTTCACGTCCTCTAACATGGCGGTGGACAGATGTTTCCAAACGGGACTCCATTACGATAATCACAGTGCTGTAAGCGCTTGGAACATGCGGCATTCTGCACGTTAACATTTCCATTGCTTCACATCTAACATGGCGGTGGAAAGATGTTTTCAAATGGGACTCCATTACGGTAAGCGCTGTGCTGTATTAACTTACATGCGGCGCTCTGCACGTTAAATTCATGGTGAGGTACCTTATTTTAGCCACTCTTACCATTTGCTCCTCTGCTCTCATGTGTGCACTACCCTACTTATTATGGGGCTGTGTTCCTTAGCCTACGGGTTGTCTAGCCTTCTGTGTTTACACACGTTTATCAGCAGCGCGTTTCAGAGTCCCTTGTCCTGTGAAATCTTTTTGAAGCAATGCTAACTAAACGCCGGCCCCGCCCATTGGAATCAAATTCTGTATTGGTTTCTCTCATGCTGTCTATCCTGTGTGGCACTTAAAGCATTTGCATAATAAAAATCACAGGAACCACCAAAGGTCCGCAGTGGTGCTGGCCAGGGGTACACAGTACGCAACTCTGTTTAAAACCAGACACGGACGCGCAGGGCTATGCCTAAGTACAGCGTGGTGAGTGGTTTCTAAGTGCAGGCCCCTGTGCTCTGCACCTTTGTTCCACAGTTGTTTCATGTACTCTAACATGGTGGTAAAAAACATTTTGTAAGGGGCCTCCATTTCGGTAAGCGCTATGCTTTACGCAAGCCTGTGTTTTACAATTCAGAGCACCCTCGTAAGCCCATTTACATCCAAACAAGATCTGTAATTTAAAAGGCATACAAAGATCTATGTATTTTTTTTGCTCAGACTCATTGATGGGTTTCCCATTTTTCATTAATGAACATGTCTGTCGTCATTGGGAAGAGATCAATTTCACAGAGAGATTATGTGCTGGGGTGAACGGTGTAACTGCCACAGATCCAGTGCTCAGGGGGTTTGACCCTTTAACTGCTGCTTGTTTACTTTCACTTCAACCCATCGTTATCGACATGATATGCGAGTGTTTGGGGGGGGCTTGTGGACACTATTCACATATGCCTTCCCATCCATTCATTCATCTTCCTCTCCTTCCGCTCCCACCCTCCCCCCTTTGTATTTACCTCTTCCGGTTTCACATCCTTGTGTAACACTTTAAAAGTCTGGCTTTGATACTGGAGGGGCCCCAGTCCCAAATTCCTTCGAGCCCTGGAAGGTCCACTTATAGTACCCCCAATAAACATGTGGGTGCTCCAAACGAACAAATTACTTACCTTCGGTAACGATGTATCTGTAAGAAACATTAGTTAGTTAGATTCCTCACCTTAGAATATCCCCATGCGTCAGGCTGGATCCGGAAAGATTTTTGTAGCAATACCCCTTGCGCGTCGCTAGGCGTCGTCTGCGGCTCCGCGTCCGTCGTTGGCGTCCTGCGCCGGAATGACGTCGGAGTACTTAGACGCTGCCCTCGCGCGCTGACGTCAGTTCTTGTACATAGCTTTTCGCGCCAGGAACGCAGAGCCATGCAAGAGACCGACACTGGTGCCAAAAAATCTAGGGCCCTGAAAAGGATAACCTTAGATGTCAGTTCGCAGAACGGGGAGGATGGGTGGGTCGGTGAGGAATCTAACTAACTAATGTTTCTTACAGATACATCGTTACCGAAGGCAAGTAACTTGTTCATCTGAAAGAAACACGTTAGTTAGATTCCTCACCTTAGAATAGATACCCCAGCAATACCAACCCCGGTGGTGGGTCTGCGAACCAATATCACACCAGAAAGTCCTGGAGAACAGAACGGCCAAAGTAGCCATCTCTCCGGACTTGGCTGTCCAGGCAATAGTGCTTGGCAAACGTGTGCAGTGAAGCCCACGTCGCTGCCTGACAGATGTCCCGCAAGGGAACTCCCCGGCCCAGGGCAGTAGTAGCCGCTGTGGCCCGGGTGGAATGGGCCCTCAACCCAACATGGTCCGTTTGTGTACCGCTTTTCCCTTCTTAGCTCCTACGTATCCAACAAAAAGTTGGTCGTCCACCCGGAACTGTTTGGTGCGGTCCAAATAAAAGGACAGCGCCCGTTTTGGGTCCAGGCGGTGGAGCCTCTCTTCCTCTTTTGAAGGATGCGGAGGCGGAAAGAAGGTGGGCAACGTGACAGATTGCCCGATGTGAAAGGGGGTCACCACTTTCGGTAGAAAAGAAGGACGAGGCCGGAGGACAACCTTGTCCGGATGAACAGAATGAAAGGGAGGCTTAGATAACAGAGCCTGGAACTCACTCACCAGTCTAGCCGAGGTGATAGCTACCAGGAAAGCAGTTTTCAGGGTCAGAAGCCGAATGGGACAATTGTGAAGAGGCTCAAAAGGAGCGCACATCAGAAAAGTCAGAACAAGATTCAAGTCCCACTGAGGCCTTACGAAGGGGACAGGAGGGAACATGTGAGTAATGCCTTTGAGAAAACGGGAAACAACAGGGGACTTGAAAAGAGAAGGCTGATCAGGAAGCCGTAAGAATGCAGAGATTGCAGCAAGATAACCTTTCAAGGTGCCCAAAGCAGAGCCCTGCTGGGCCAAAGAAAGAAGAAAGAGTAGAACCTCAGAAAGAGGGGCGGAAAGGGGATCCACAGCCTTTGCTGTGCACCATGCCACAAATTTGTTCCACCGGCAGGCGTATACCGTCTTTGTGGAGGGACGCCTGGCTGCCAGAATGACATCACAAACTTCAGGAGGCAAGTCAAATGGCATCAACTGCCGCCGCTCAATCTCCACGCATGGAGGTGGAGGCTGGACAGGTTCGGGTGAAGGACCGTCCCCTGCTGCTGCAACAGAAGGTCCTCCTGAAGAGGCAGTCGTATCGGGGGATCGATTGACATACTGAGTAGCTCGGGATACCAGAACCTTCGTACCCAATGCGGAGCCACTAAGATAACTTGGGCCCGGTCGCGCCTGATCTTCTTCAGCACTCTGGGCAGAAGTGGTATAGACGGAAAGGCGTACAACAGACCGCAACTCCACTCGCAATGAAAAGCGTCTCCGAGCGAGTGCTGCCTTGGAAATTCCAACGCGCAGAACTGCTGACATTGCACGTTCTCTTCGGTGGCGAATAGATCTAACCAAGGCTCTCCCCACTGCAGAAAGAGACCTTGCGCCACGTCCGAGTTCAGACGCCATTCGTGATCCATCATGCACCGGCAGCTGAGTTCGTCTGCTCTGGCGTTCAGAGAGCCCGCCAGATGTTGAACCACCAGGGTGATGCCCTGGTGTTCCAGCCATGTCCAGAGGTGCAGAGCCTCCTGACAAAGGGTCCACGACCCCACCCCGCCCTGTTTGTTGCAATACCACATGGCGGTGGTGTTGTCTGTGAACACCTGCACAACACTTCCTCGAAGAGAGGGAAGGAAGGCTTTCAGTGCAAGCCGGATCGCTCTCAGCTCCAAAAGGTTGATATGGAGTCGAGCCTCCGCCGGAGACCAGAGTCCTCTGATCTCCGCCTCTCCCATGTGGCCCCCCCATCCCAGGAGGGACGTGTCCGTCACTACTACGTGCTCCGGTTGGGCTAGGGAGATGCATCTGCCGCTGACCCAATCGCGGTCCGTGAGCCACCACTGCAACTGTTTCGCAGTGCCCTCCGAGATCGAGACATGGTCGGACAGGTTGCCTTGATGCTGGGCTCACTGAAACTTCAGGTCCCACTGCAGAGCCCGCATTCGCCACCTGGCGTAATGCACCAACAGGATGCAGGAGGCCATCAGCCCCAGAAGCCGCAGCACCAACCTAACCGAAACCCAGGATAGAGGCCAAAAGATGGGAATCAGAGCCTGAATATCCTGGACCCGCTGTTCCGGAGGATAAGCCCGGAACTGCGCCGAATCGAGAACCGCTCCGATGAAGAGGAGCTTCTGGGAGGGACTCAGGTGTGACTTTGGCACGTTGATGGAGAACCCCAGCAAATGCAGGAGGTCGGCCATAGTCTGGAGGTGGGAGACGACTTGCTGGGGCGAGCCCACCATCAACAGCCAGTCGTCGAGATAGGGGAAGACTGGGACCCCCAATCTGCGCAGATGAGCTGCGACCACCGCCATCACTTTCGTGAACACCCATGGGGCACTGGTGAGGCCAAAGGGGAGCACGGTGAACTGAAAGTGCTCCTGACCCACCGTGAACCGCAGGTAACGCCGGTGGGCCGGCAGGACGGGGATGTGAAAATAGGCGTCCTGCAAGTCCAACGCTACCATCCAGTCTCCAGGGTCGAGGGCAGCCAGAACCTGAGCTAAAGTTAGCATCTTGAACCGTTCCTTCCGGAGGAAGGTGTTGACGCTCCTGAGGTCCAAGATAGGGTGTAGGCCCTCTTTGCCCTTCTTGGGAACCAGAAAGTAGTGGGAATAGTAACCACGGCCTACTTCTGGACCAGGAACGCGCTCGATGGCCTCTTTGGCCAAGAGGGCCGTAACTTCCTCCCGCAGAATATTCAAGTGATCCTCCGATATACGGTGGCACTGCGGTGGCATGGCTGGAGGGGTCGTCTCAAAGGGGAGGGAGTAGCCCCTTCGGACGATTTGCAGCACCCACCTGTCCGAAGTGATGGAGCGCCAGTGGAGCAGGTGATGGCGAACTCTGCCGCCCACTGGCGTGGAATGGGCCTGAAAGCTCGGACTAGGAGGGCTTTGAGGCGGATGCTGCCGGGGTGGATGTGGACTGACCGCGTTGTCCTCTAGAACCGCCATGGCGGAACCCACGTCCGCGACCACGTGCAGGTTGGTTCTGCAGCCAGTGGCTAGGCGGACGTGAGGAGGCGCCCCTTCCTTGGCCACGAAAGGAGCGAAAGGCGGAAGTGTACGGCCGTGGGGCCGAGAGACCCAAGGACGTGGCCGTAGCCCAGGAGTCCTTAAAACGAGCCAGCGCACTATCCGCCTTCTCACCAAAAAGGCGAGCGCCATCAAAGAACATATCCATGAGGGTACTCTGGACATCCCCCAAAAAAGACGTGGACCTCAGCCAGGCGTGGCGCCGGAGCGCCACCGTGGTGGAAATCGCCCTACCCAGCGAGTCCGTGGTGTCAAGTCCACACCGTATGGCATGTCGCGCTGCATCTCGCCCGTCAGCAAGTGCCTGGGAGAGACATGTCCGGGCCTCCTCCGGACACAGTGGCAGCACGTCCTCCACCGCATCCAACAGAGAGTGGGAGAAACGGTCCAAGAGGCAAGCGGTGTTCAAAGACCGCAGGCCCAAACTCAGGGAAGTTTCTTTCCGAACTGTTCCCGATCCGGAGGAGAAGACGGGAAGGAGGATTGGGAAGTGGAGGCCTGGATAACCAGGCTCTTGGGGTGGGGTGTTGGGACAGAAAACTAGGGTCGCCCGGAGCAGGGCGGTGGCGCCGGGCCACGTTCCGATCCACAGGAGGAACTGTGGAGGGCTTGGACCAAGTGCCCTGCAGAACGTCGATGAGGGCCTCATTGAACTGCAGCAGAGGCTCTGTGGAGCTGGCTGATGGTTGAAGCACCTCTGTGAGGATATTAGTCCTCACGGCCACAGCAGGCAACTCGAGCCCCAGGGCTTCGGCCGCCTTGTGCAGCACCACTGAAAAAGCTGCACCTTCCTCCGAAGCCACAGTCGGAGGAGAGATAAAGCCAGCGTCCAGCGAAGTGTCCGGACCACTGGCATCCCCCAGTTCGTCTGCCCAGTCCTGTCAAAGTTGACCCTGGAGGGCCATAGGGTCCTCAGACCCCTCCCAGTCGCCCCCGTCATCCGATTCCTGATAAACAGGAGGAACGATCAGAGCCGGATGGTAGATGAAACGCTCATCCATCGGCGCGGGTGCAGTGCGTCCGGAGACGGCGCCGAAGGTGGAACCGGTGTCGGCGCCGGCGGAGGAGGTGTTGTGAGGTCGACCGGCGCCGACAGAGATCCAGGCCTGGATCCCTCGGGGACCTGCGGCGTCGGGATCGAAGTCGTCGATGGCGCCGGAGCCGCCGGCACGCGAGGTTGCCCAGTCGAGCCCGAAGGCGCGCCGGCAGGCGTCGACGGCAGAGCCAGGCCCCTCATGGCCGAGAGGAAGGCACTGACCTCCGCCGTAGTTGCATCCGTCCCAGGGACCGGCGGGTATGGAGACGGACGTGGCTCCTGCGGCTCCGGCGGAGCCGCGGGGGTGGGACCACCCTGACCCTCGGCCGAGTTGCGCGACCGGCGAGGGGAGTCCGAAGAGCGGTGTCGCCTCTTGGACTTCTTTGATCGCTTCGACTTACCCGAAGACTTCGAGCCCGACGAGCGATGATGGTGACTGCGGCTCTACGACCGGTCCTTGGACCTCCTCCTGGACCGGGACCGTGAGCGGCACGGAGCTGAGTGCCAAAGCTCGAGAAGCTTACGGGACCGCTCCCGCCTAGCCTTCGAGGTCAAGGCCTGACAATCGGGGCACGACTCCGCGTCGTGGTCGGCCCCAGGCAGTAAAGGCACCGGCGATGGTGGTCCGTCACCGACATCAGGCGATGACAGGCATCACAGGCCTTTAATCCAGGCATCCTACCGGCACCAGAGTCGAGTCGACAGAAGACTAAAAAGAGTCAAAAAGTTTAGTCAAAAATTGACTAAGGGGTAAGCGCTTCCCGGATTGGCGTGGAAAAAAGAAGAACCGACGTCAGCGCGCGAGGGCGGCGTCTAAGTACTCCGACGACGTCATTCCTGCGCACGACGCCAACGACGGACGCGGAGCCGCAGACGACGCCTAGCGACGCGCAAGGGGTATTGCTACAAAAATCTTTCTGGATCCAGCCTGACGCCTGGGGATATTCTAAGGTGAGGAATCTAACTAATGTGTTTCTTTCAGATGTTTATATTTGAACCCCGTCACCTCTGAGGAGGCGGACGCAGAGCAGGAAAGGACTATTAACATGGGCACGCCACCAAGTCATTCATTAGAAAACAAGCCAAGAGCTCTGGCTTTAATATGCTAAAGTATGTGAACAGCATTTCTATATGACTTTTTTGCCATAATACAGTCAGACCTATTGGATTTGCCATTGCTTTTTAATCAGTGTATTGAGAACTCCTGCTGGAAAAGTGCTAATTCGAACTAAAATATTTACAAAAGTGAGAAAACAAATGCTAAACAATTTTTTTTCTTTATACAATGCATATATGGCAAAGAATTTAATGTGTGACGATTTAGTGCACTTTTAAAATGTACAATAGTCCATTGCAATGCGGGCACTCCATAGATGGCTTGATAATACACCAAACACAGCCTTTAGCACCAGAGGAGAGAGAAATAGTTGCTCCTCTGGGCGGGGCCATAGTACACTGTATGTATATTTTAAAGAGTTGCGAATAATAGGTCCAGGCCCAGGCCTTATATATATCACGCAGGATAACAGACCCTCACATTAAAAAAAACACTATCATATGTTTACATTACGTTTATTCCACGGTTTATGTAGCAGGTTTATTGATGGCTTGGAAAATGATCCGCCTTGTTAGGCCAAAGGAGACCCGAGCCTCAGCCCCTAATGTATGGCCCCCCTTTAGCGGAAAGATCTGTGTCCTGTGATTAAATGTGAGATATTTGCGTGTTTTCGGAAGGTGTGTAAATGTTAACCAGCTGTGCTCTAGAAATCACTTAAAATGTGCGTGAAAGTGCAGAAAAGACTTTCTTAACAGTTGCATAAATGCAAAGAAAATAAGCATTTGCAATGCAATAGGTCTCGCATTTGCGATAGTTTGAGCTATTGGCATTGTAAATGACTCCTTGTCCTTGCTTACAAGAAGCAAAGCTGGCAGTAAAACAGGCACAGTTACTGCCAGCCTTGTTTCTCGTTGGCAACGACTAAAAGTAGAAAGTGCGTGTTTACACACCACTTGCAGGTTTTCAAAACATGCAAATAAAAGACATTATCATTTACAATGCCAATAGCTCAAACTTTGGCAGATGCGAGACCTATTGCATTGCAAATGCTTGTTTAAAGTATGTCTCCTCATACAGAAGTGATCAGATCAGAAGTATTCAATTTACCCTGTACCTGCGAATATAAGGTGTTGTCTGCAATGATTTCTCCCCCACCACTCAGAAGAGTACTCACACCCACTTGATCGTAAGGAATAGTGCCCCAGACCAATGCAGTGAAGTGGTTGAAAATGGCAAGGCAATCTTGCGGCTAATACTAAAGCTGTTTTTCAACACAAGTAAGACCTGGTAAAGGGCGCTTTTTAGGTCTAAACAAAGAACTAAATAAATAAAAGATACATATATGCATAGATATATATGGGCTTACCATCCATTTTTCTGTTACACTCTCATTCACATTTTTTCCTGCCTACCACAGTATACAGAATGGCGCAATAAGTAACTCCATTTGAGCCACTCACTCTCTTGAGTGGTGGTTGGCTACCAAGGATTTCAATACAGAAATAATCAAAGCTTGTGACTATAAGGAAGATTCAAGAGAGAAAACAAATATTATTGACCAGTTTATGTGAGATTTAGCAAACAAGCATCACCTTTCATTGGTATGGTGATTAACTTAAGAAGATGACGATCACTTGATTTAATATTTGAGTACTACCGCATCCAGAGAGGATGACATTGATTGAAATTGTTAACAGCTAACCGATAAGTAGTCATTCTGCTAACAAACTACAAGAAAAATACAAAATTAATTAATACAAAAACGAGTGAAAATGTGATGATGTAAATAAAATAAGGCTTCAACAACAATAGACAAACATGTAGAAAGTGCACTTAAAAAACAACTTAATGTAGCTGGGGATCATTGTAGCATTGGTTTGCTATACTTCCACTTAGGACCAGGAGCCTCTGTGGGTGTAGTGCGTTAAATAAGGTGATAAAAGTGAAACAATGATAGTGTATACTGACTGGGTGTTTAGCTGTCTGGGGAATGCAAGCAAAAAATACCAGAGCCATTTTAGAGCCCTTTGTTTTGCCAACTTCTAATTGGTGGTAACAAGGAGAGACCAAAATTCGAGTAACCAAGTGCTTTTTGGGCCAAGCCACAATAGACATTTGATCCCAGTTTAACATCTGAGTGGGCTCTATATGATGCCTAATTAGTTTTAGTGGCTAGATAACCACCTGACATAGAAAATACAAGTGGAATGAAAAGATGGTTGGAAAATAATGCAACAAATTGGACAGTAACTATCCAGTGCACATATCAAAATGCCTCATTCCTATAAAAAATATAGGTCTTAAAGGTAACTCCACAACTCATCAAACGTAGAGAGACCCATCTTTTAAACACAAGCTGGCACATGCATCAACAAAGACTTTTGCGATTCCTTAATTGCGATTTTTAAGGAATCGCAATTAAGGAATTGTAAAAGCCTATGCATGTAGGAATCGCTATAAAAATAGCGATTCCTACAAATTCCTTAATTGCGACTCGCAAATTGCGAGTCGCAATTAAGGAATGCCGTCCCATTCATTCCTATGGGCCTCCAGGCCCATAGGAATGAATTGGAGATTGCATGAGCAATTTGCGAGTACCAGTAGGTACTCGCAAATTGCTCATGCAATTTCAAGGGTGCAAGGGTGTCAAAATGACACCCTATTGCACCCCTGAAATTGATCTGTGCACATATGTTGCACACACACATGCTCTAAGGGCATGTGTGTTCGCAACATGAAACTTTGAAAAATGCACAAAAGTGCATTTTTCAAAGTTTTTGCAAATTACCATGAAGTTCAACTTCATGGTAATTTGCTCCCCCTATTAGCGAAATCGCTAATTTTTTTACTTTAATGCATTGCATTTAAGGAATCTCAATTTGGGATTCCTTAAATGCAATCGCAATTTAAGGAATCGCAATTTAGAGATTCCTTAAATTGCGATTTTTGCATTTGGGATGATGAATCCCAAATGCAAAAATACCGGTCGCAAAGGGGCAGATTCTGAGAATCTGCCCGTTTGCGGCTGGTTTTTACATTGATGCATGTGCCTGAAGGTTGTTAGCGGGCATAACCCATCGCCTATGTCAGGTCTCTGAATCGACTTCTATACTAGGATGATTTTCTACTTAGGAGTCAGAAGAGCACGAGGTAAAATGCATTTAGAGAAACTAGTTGTCTTTTTTAACCTGTTTCACATTATGAACGAGGACTTCAATGTTCACAGACGAACTCAAATGCTTAAATGAGCATCACAAATTAAATAGAAGATTTCTTAAACATTCAAGGGCAGCGTGCAGGCCGACACTTACCTTTAAGGCATCCCCTTCATTTCCTTCCATCACTTCAAGAATGAGTGCAGCTAGAATATTGAAGCCTTGGCAGTAACCAACAGACTTGTTCCAGCGGGCATAGGCAAGCAGGACCCGCTTCAAGACCACTCTGTCCTGTTCAGCTTCCTGCCCACAGTAGGAACTGCAACCAGTCCTGTGGAGGTCCTGTAAAAGAGTCATGTGCAGTGGGATGAGATTTAACCGAAGGCACTTTGACCTACAACTAGGGCTTACATTGGAGCTATTTAAATTAATAACATGAAGGTGACATGTGTTGTACTGATTTACAACAGTTTTCAAGTTGATAGGTCTTGAATATTTTTAGTGTTCCATTTTGGGCTGCTGTTTCACTAACTTCAAGAGGGATGCAAAGTACCAGTTTGGCAAACAAGAAATAAGTTCTGTTATATAAACATTTTTGTATGGTCCTCGATTAAGATGTGTTAAAAAGTAACAGAAAACTCTATTAACTTGTTGTGCATTTCTTGAAATGAACTCCATTATGTTCCACGGTTTTATTCATTATATAATGAAGAGCATCTGTAAAAATAAATTGCAGTCATACAAGACAATATACAACCGGAGCGATGAAGGCAAAACATGTACGAGGGTATGGACTAAAGCAGATTATAATTTATGTCGCCAACTGAAGTCTGTGTAGATAGGACTGAACATTTATGCGGGAGAGAGGTGCCGTTCACTATGTTAGCAATGACATGCGGCATTTGTCAAGGTAAGGTGCGAAACGTTGCAAAAGTGATGATGCAGGACTCTACATTTTGAGACGATGTCTATGCCATGTATCTTTAAACTACACTTACATTGTAAATACCTTTTATCCTCATATCGGAGTCATCATTTTGAATCTATCTAACATCAGGGCATTTTGATAGTATCAACATGCTACCATCCATGTGCTTCTCAAAACAACCAGTCATTTTCCTTCAATTCCACGCAAATACTCCAGTGCTTCAGAAATGGGGTAGGCAGACTTAATGGGGGTGCACATGGTGGAAATGATACCACTCTACAAAAGGAACAGGGCTTGTAGAAACACTTAATTTGTCAAGCCACTATCCTGAAAGCATCAAACAGAAACACTTTTGAGTGGTACGGAGAACTGAGCAGTATTGCGCTTTCAAAAGAATCTACACAACACACCAGTTTTTTTAAACCTGAATACAGCTGAAGTCGTTTATGTGCTGCAGTGCGCTATGAAGTCACACACAGAATTTCAAATTGTCTGAACAAGAGCCACTAGGGTACGAATGGACCTACTTTGTGGGTTGGAGGCTTTTTTGTCTTTAAGAAAGAGAGCATGTTTTGTTCAAAGGGAAATGTAAAATAACCACTGCACTTTTGAAGCATGTAAATAGACTTCAGAGGCAGACTTTGTTATTGTGTGAAATTGTGTAAGGCTCATGGGAACAAAAGCCTGCTTCTCTATAACCTGCTGTGATATAGATTGAGTATTGGATCAAACTTGGACTCCATCAAATTTGAGAGATATCTTTTAATCTTCCATAAAATAGATGTATCCTTAGTAGCCCAAAATTGTCCTAAAGCCCAACTAATAAAACCATGATCACTAGCACAGTAAACAAAAGATGTGTGAAAAGGGTACATTCTGTAATGGTCTCTAAGGGCACTTTTATGGGAAACAATGAAGCTAAGAATTAGCTGAATAAAAAGATAAGTGAAGATTTTCCAAACAAGTACTTGGGAATATGTTCTGGTTTCAGACATCAAATTTAGGATCTCTTCATTAAGTAAAAATACTGTGGAAAGTCCCTAGGTTTCATAAAAGATGTTCATATGGTATTCGTTCGGTCTAGAGGAAGAGTAAGGTCACGGTACTGCATGAGTGAATGCACCAGTCAGTCGAGCTCATCGATGGCAGGCTTTGTTAGTGCTCACTCCCACTTGATGTGGAAAGCTGAACCTATCCAAAAGCAGGCTCATGGTACAGTTTCTAGCAAAAGCTTTAGAGAAACACAAAGGCATACAATTCTGAGTTTGGTTATGGTAGCTAGATATGAAATCTCAGCATCTAGCAATTCTTCTTGTAGAAAAAAATGCCCAGTTGCAGAGTCCCCCATGACTCAGAATACTCCTCTAGAAGATTATGACATGCCAGTAATATTCTGCGGCCAACCAGTTTACAGTGTCTGCTTTCAAATTTTAAAAGCGTGGAAGCCCACGCTATCCCAATGATAGTACAATACCAAAAACTTTTTATTTTTTTTAAAACCAAAATTACTGACTTGGTCAATACTTGGTTAACAATTCACTCTATTCCACAAATGCACCTCTATGTTCTTTGTTTAATATACAGAACTCACCTTTACAATCTGAATGCCCATGGAGTCATCATCTGGATTACTTCTGTCGTTAAAAGTGAATCGCATTGTTTTATCCCAATCAATAGAAATACTGTGCAAGTATTGATCTGCTAAGGTCAGCCATACCTAAGGAAAAAATGGGATGAAATGTTTAATATTTTTGATGCACTCCAAATTAAGACAGCCTCTTCAGATTATTGAGGTATAGTTGCAAGTGAAAATATATAGTGCTTTCATTCGAATTAAGCAAAAATAAATGAGTTCTAGCGTGCACAACTTATCTATCCAGAAATTAGCTTAAGAGCATCGCTGTCAGACTTTCACAAAAATGTAAATGAATATGGAAGGTACGCTCATCGCCACAAACTTTAAGCAAGCAGATGCCACTGAAATCAGGCAATATAATAAATCAGCATTTTCTGACACCCAAATATCTAAAAATGTATTGATGGGAAAGACAACAAATTGACTTTGATAGCAGCGAGTTTCCAAATTAAGACTTCAGAATGCTATCAACATTTGTTTATAATAAATGCTTTGTCTTATGTGTTTTTATAATAAATGCTTTGTCTTATGAGTCAGATATGGCATTCACATATTAATTCACAGGGCAACTCTAAACGTTTGTGAGGCATCATGCAGCCAGAGAGCGTAACATTACAACGCTGATTTTAGGGATTGAACAGTGTAATAAATAAGTCAATCAAATTTAAAAGCAGAGCCGAATTAGTATTAACTTTTAAGAATGTAGAAATTTAACTTATAAATCAAGATTCGAAACAAAAATATCAGCTATTGTTTAACAGATTACATAACAGGTACTAATTCAGTTCTGCTACCAAACAGTATATTAAGTATAGAATGCAGAATTTGAAAATATAGATTATGCTTTGTTTCTCAGCCGTCCTGAAGTAGACATCTTTGTTGCATTTGACTAAGACACAATACGGATCTTAAACCTCAGAAAAACATATAAAAGTATTGCATGCCAAAACTAAGACCGAAAGGCAACATATATGGGGGTCCAGCTTGTCTGTAGATCAGTCCATACATCCAGTTGACAGGGCTGAAATGTGGTTTTTTTTTTGCGCAGTACACTGGCCTGCAAGAAGGAGCACTTAAAGTGAGAGGGGAGCCCCCTGTGCCCAACCAAGATCAGAGAGCATTCCTTTTAGGCTTGATTTCGCTTGTGGAGTTCTAAAAGGTATTGAAAACCAATATCCATATCTGATGTTTTCAGACTCAGATGACGAGGAAACATATTCCACCTATACAACAGTCACACACGACTGCAAGAGAAACAGGAAATAAAGAGTAAACTTTCTGCGTCATCCAATTAGGAGAAGGGGAATCTTTCACCCACCGTAAGGCTCCTTGTGGCCTGTAATTTTTTTTAAAACATAAGAAAGTCCCTCCGGCGATGGAACTAAGGAGAGTAACCCCAAATCCCCATTCCTGGGAGAACCCCCACTTTTCACAAAAATGTTTGGGCTAGCATGCATGGGATCCACAAAACCTACAGATAGCAATTAACCCCATTTGGAAGAGAACAGCTGAACTGGACACCTGTGAGTCACATGGAGGTGCTCCATACATTTGCATTATTCAGAAGCAGAGCACAATGAATTTCTAGACTTGAGGTGCACTCAAAGCAACCCATCCTGCCCCATTCATACTACAGGGTGGCTACTATTCACCCAGTAACCTAGGGGGAGTTTGATGGCAGCAGAGTGTCTGGAGAGATAGTTTTAGCTTTACACTTGGAAAAGGAGTCTGCCAACACGACTAAAGTAAAATCTGTTCAGTCCCACATTCTCATGAAAGGGGCCCTTCACTTCTCCCACCCATGTGGCTTTGTTTGGAATGTGATGCTTCATGCACTGACAGTATGAAAGGCACCTGCTGGGTTAGCAGTGCAGAATTTTCTTTCAGATCCGAGTTAAAATACCTTTCTTCCACTCAGGGTGCCCGATTTATGTGTGACTCAACCTATATACTGTGATCGTCTTTGGTATCACCACTTTCTGCTTTGGTTAGATCAGTGTAGAAAAATGCAAAGATTCGCTGATGGAGGTTACACTGTATGTCAGGGAATACACATTACTTTGAAGATGTGGTTTCCGAACTTTACTTCCTGCGTTTAAACCTGCAGAGATGCTCTCCACTTTGAATGGCTTGGTATAATTTGTGAGCCTGAACTTTGCTTTGCAAAAATGCCTCCAGTTTTAATGAATACTAGCCTCCTCAAGCCATTGCGCGATACTCCTCTCGTCGCCTGGAGATGGTCGCCTGCACTACTAAAGAGGGAAGTAGAAAATGCCACTTCCCTCATGGCTTGGAATAGACCTTTGACTTCGGAGGGAGCCGTTACTCCTTTGATGTGACCTTAGACAGGAAGCCTCGCTGCCCAGCTTCTCCAACTCGTCTGGAAGAAGAGGAAGCCTCGCTGCCCTGCCTGGATTTGAGCTGACGCTAATCGAGGAGAGCAAGAAGCAAGAGCCAAGGCCCAGGAGAATGAAGACTTCTTGGAGTTGTCTTGAGGAAGCAACCCACCCAGGAGCTAGAAGGAGCTCTCAGTCCAGCTGGTTAGAGCTAAACTAAGGACCTCGACTTTGGAAATTAAAAAAGGGGTAAAGGGCCTGCAAAAGAAACTGCATGGCTGTAAGTATTGTGAATCTTCATCACCTCGATTCACTGTAGCATATCTGACTTAGTGAAAGGACATATCACCTTGATTGCAGACAAAGAGGTACATACAGGATTCTCCTCTGACATCCTAGGCCTGATGACACGGGTCACTCCGATATCACAATCATTGTACCATCTCTCTACCACTTACAGACATATTGTGGGTTAAAGATGCAACTGGTCCCTACCTTTGAATACCGTGGCTGTATCATGAACATATTGTGAAGTGCAGAAGGATGCTGTGTACTAACTTAATCACTCCTTCTACGGGGCATACGCTGAACCAGAAACTCTCTGAATCCCGCCAAGTAGGTGCATGAGTTGCAGACAGCACAGCTTCGAAACAGAGCAATAATGATAGCTTTGGGTGTAGACGCTGCTGTGTCTGTAGCTCATGCACTAACTCGTACAGTCACCACGTTAGAGTATGCCCATTTAGACAGCCGAATTTCATTCAAAACAGGTATTCATACAACTGTTTGCAACCCTGTGTCGCGTGCTCATTATATGCCCCCCCCCCCCCCATCTAGTAGAAACAGGTGATTCCAGTGAATATACAAGGTCCTGTGGGTTCCCCCGCTAACTGATAATTCTAACTATATACAGCTGTTCATGAGGTAAAGGTTCAAAGGTTTGGCACTCCACTGGAGCTTACTCGGAGTGCCAACTAAAGCCCCGCACCAGTAATGCCACTGAATGTAGAGTCTAGCTGGGACTTGGAAGAGGAATTTTCTTGTTGAAATGTGTCCACTGCGCCCACACCCCAGAAGCCTGATGAAGCCATTAATTGGACACAGGAGCTGTGGCTTTTTGGGTAGTGACTTTGGCGCCATAGACCAATCATTTTGCGGGCCGGGGGATCCTAATTGTCTCTTTTGAGTATTTTGATTATTGTTGTTCTCTGTGTTAGATTTCTACACTGGTGAGGTCAAATCCTATTCGGTGGCCTTCTTTTCCAAAGGCCTTTAGGGAAAAAGGACACCAGATAGACTTAGCATAGATGATCCATGAATGCATTGTGTAGCATATCTTTAAGTGCATTGATCGGCAACTGTAACAAAGTCACAGTAAAAACGGAGAACAAAGAACTCATAAACCTACTAGAATGAGATAACATCATCCACAGAGGTCTATATTTTTGAAATAGTATTGTGTGGCCAGAGTTATAACGCGCCCAAGAAGGTGCTGCTGTCTTTTGGTTTGTTGTGTGTTCTTCGTGGTAAATGAAATGGCTGATCACGAGCACAGAAAAGGTCTCCCAGTCTGAGAAATGACAAATAATTGAGCAACTTTGTAACATTAAAAAAGTCTTCCTATTTTCCTTTATATCATTATCATGCAAATATATTGTTGCTATGGTTGCGCCAGGAAGTTGTCTTGAACGTGCCAAGATAATTGAAATAAAAATAGCCCTGAACCACGCGAACACGTGGGCAGTGGAAAGAATATTCTGAGCAATAACCTCCTCAGCCAACTAACTGTGGAGTCACAAACATGAATGAATGAGTCACAGTTGCCTCAGCCACGCAGTTTAACAGCTGACCTGCTAATGGTATCACTAAATAACACTTTTACCAAAATAGGAGACCTGTGTCCATAGATTCGGACTGCCAGCCAGTGCCGCGGACAATTAAAGGGCACACGGGTCTTACGTAGCCCAGCATGCTCCATGCAGCTTCAGACACAGAAACTCAATCTAGCTTTACGATATTACTTTAAACTATCGAGAAAGACTAGCAGGGACGGACTAGCCGTAGCGGGCACCGGGCAATTCCCCGGTGCGCCGCACGGGTGGGGGCCGGTTTTGGGCCCCTGGGGGCCGTTTTTGTTACAGGGACGTTTTTGAAGACTAGTCATCTTATAAGTGAGAAGAATAGAACTATGTTGGCCCAGGCCACACTTCTGTCAGAATACTGCCATTCCCTCCCTCCTGTAAACCATGTAGAAATTAATGCATCATCTTCAGGTATAACAAAGTGACTCGTCTAGGAAAATGCTTATATCATCTACCATCACCTGCTGCATTTCTCACTAGCCATGGCTGAGGGTATAATTTAAAGTCTTATCAGTCACAAAGCAGCATATGAAGTCACCCAAGCTAAACAAAGAGTAGACCACTCATTAACTATCTAGCTCAGACTCACCACACATGTCTACGTTTGGCATTCTCTACCTCTAGGATTCATGATTTATTTAGGTGTTACTTATTAAAGAGTTCTCTAAAGCAATGTATGTCCACTTTGGTTATTTTAGAGAACTTGTCGGAGTTCTGAAGGAGTATACCTTTGGAGCTAGGGGCAAGTTTTAGCCTTTGTTCTGTGCAGAGTTCAATTTAAGGCAAATCTGAAAAGTTTGGCTTTCAAACATGAACTGCATGTATTTGGGTTTGGACCAATGTCAAGAGTTTAAGGGCCACAGTTGTGGTTGCTACACTCTATTTAGGGTAAAGGAAGCCCTGGGCTTACACCAGCAGAGAATTCACTAGCTACACTGGTGTAAACCTTTTGACTTGGTAGCTTATTCCCACCAAAGGGCCGCAAGGTCACAGTGATGATCATCCCGCCCTACTGCGGGCAGGGTGACAGTCCCATATTTTCTCTGCCTGTATCTGCATAAGAACTACAGCAAACATGGCAGGGAAAATTACTACTGGCCCCCAAATGCAGGAAAAAAACACATGTTTGTGCCATTTCTTTTTAAAATCAAGAAATAAAACAAAGTCCTGCTTTGAGAGTTTGTTTCGTAAATTTAAAAACCTTTACATAGCATGTGCTTTCAACATGAGAAAGCTTTATTGCTGTGAAGGGAGCCATGACAGCCCCTTTCACAGCAGAAAAATCTCCACAAGCATGGCTCTTTAGATATGTTGGGAGGGAATACTGTCTGCCAGAGGAGAGGAGGGCATCCCTCCGTTTACCTGGCAGGATAGGGGTCCGCCCACCAACTGCTGAATAAGCTCCAAATCCTAGAACACCCAGAAATACATAACTGCACGTTTCATTCTCTTGAATGATCTTTGGTTGATCCGGTGGAAAGCCAATGAGTGAATGTCTCTGGATGGGGAAACGTGACTGTGCCAGTTTCTGTAGGTGCACGGAGCCTTTGCCACAGCAAGCTTCATGGATGGTGCACAGAACCTTGACTCTGATGCTGCCATTGACAGGAAGCGGGAGCAGAGGTTTGGGGGCAGGTTTGATATGATCCTCTTTACAAAAGCTAAGGCAATGTCCACCTGCCTGGTCCTGAAGTCTTTGGAGACGGTCAAAGAAGTTTTTTGGGAGTCTGTTGAAGACTATGTTACGGTAATTGAAATGTGCCAGGATAGGGCCGCTTGACAGTTCACCTGCGTGGTTAGTGTTGAGGATTTTTCGAAGGATATAAAATTGTATACTTAAACCTTTTGCCAATGTGTTGCCCTGTGGAATGAAAGATAGGTCAGCATCAAAAGGAATCCCAAGGTTCCTTATTTTTTGCTGTGTGGAGGGTGGGTATGAAGGTTGAAGGGCCAGTTGAAAGGTATTTCATTGGGTTCAGTGACTTCAGTTACTGGGGCCTCAGGCTTGGCACCAGTTACAAACAGGAAGCTCTTCTTCATCTAGTGGAGTACATGCTCTCTGGCCCATAAAACAGAAGTGACTTCTGAGTCATTAGCGTACATTTCTAAGATCAGTTGGTACTGTGAGCTGAGCCAAGGAGATAACAGAAATGCTAAAAAAAAAAGGCAAAAGAGGGATGAACCTTTAGGAATATCACCAGGCACTGGGAAAGTGGATGAATCAAATGGTCACATCCTGATTTTCGTTGAGTTTAGCACCCACTGCAACATGGGCCAGGAAATACCTACCCAATGATACAGCTCTGAAGCAATAGTGCTGGATCTGCAGGGTCATTGGTGGCAGGCAGTAGAAGGGCAAGGAGCATACTGGCAGTTTTGTTTCCTGATCCTACGACAGGAGAAGTACTTCACTCATCTTAGCCAGTGTGGTTTATGTGCCCCTTGCCTTGCAAAATCCTACCTGCTTGTTGTGGAGGAGGTGGTTTAGTTCAAAGTAGTCTTGAAGTTCTTTCATCCCTACCTTGCCAAGATTTTGCTGATGAACAGGCAACTGGAGAAAGGCATTTAGTTGGCCAGGATTCTTCCATCAGAAGATGTTTATTTCACAAGGAAGGTCAAGATGGTGTGTTTCGGGTGGACAACGTGTTTAAGGCATGCAGGGGAGAATGGGTCTGTAGGAAATGTAGATGATTTTTTTCTAGCCAGTTTCAGAAGCTCATTTCCATCTGTGTGAAGAAGGGTTATCGAGGTAGAGGGGATATGGGGATCAGGGACCAAAATGTATTCCCTGCACGTTCTCCTGCATAACTGCAGGTTGGTCACAAAGCAAAGCTGTGAGATTGTTGACATGACTATCTCCAGCAAGCTCAACCCCCTATTCCTCACTGAAACACAGTTTGGTGAATCACTGCAACCAACTCTAGACTTCCTCCTGCCACTATAGTACTCTTTCAGCCACCCTGACAGGCAACAGAAAACCAGAGAGAGTAGGGTAGAAATTACACACAAAGACTTTTCTCGAAGATAAAAACGACCAATTTACATCATTTCAATATCTTTCAGCGAAAATAACAAATTAGGAAATTCCCACTATAGTACATGTCATCTATTGGAAGTCAGAATATCTGTGGAACAACATTTTGAATCCCTGAGTGATAACTATCTTCTTAAGAAACAATAACTTTTTTGAAGACTTTAACATATATTGGGAGAGTTCTAAAAAAACCTGGCTCTTTGCAGTTTTGCTTTCATATTAAATATTAGCTACACACAAGTTTATAATACTCACAGTCACTCTAAACATGCCATTCTAAACCTCACAACTGCCGTTCAGGGGAACCATAAAATCGAGACACTAATCCCTGTTGATTGGCCAGACCACTTCCGTATCGCCTTCCCTCTTCTTTCCTCCAAAACCTTTACTTCAGGCCAACCAGAGAGACCCAAACAGTGGATCTGAACAATATTGTTCCTGTCATCCTGGCAGAAAATATGGTCTCCAGTCTAGGTACCATCCCACCAGACTAACAGACTTATTTAAACTTTTGGAGGATGGGATACTCCCATCACAAATGTGGAGGATGTCCTGATCACCATATTACAAGTGAGCTCTAGTTTATGATACTTGTATTACAGAGGCCTTGACATCTGCCACTTTCCAATGGAGTATCTAATCTTCCAAAATCTAAATAATGCTGGAAGTAGTAAATATGCTTGCAAACTAGTACTAGGCTAGGTTTGAAAGGTTGGTGGGGATGGAGTGGTCCTTGGTGTGCCCCGCTAGTTTGGAGATTTCAAGGTTATAACAGGGAACAATTATTCACCACTATAGATTATCAACCCTGTAACGTAGCACTGGATGTTCATCTTGAAACTGATCACATTCAGAAAACTCCACCTCTTCCTAAAATCAATAATGGATGTGTATTGACCAAAATAACTGGAATGCATAGAGTGCAGTTATAAGATTGTCTAAGAAGCAGATCTCTGTATATACAAGGATGTGATAGTGAGTTTCAGTGATGAGGTTCTGGATGTCAGTATTATGTGCTGAGGAATGCTGAAGGTTAATCAGAGCTATCTTGAATTACTTTAATCTTAATTCATATAGCATCTTAAGTATGTGTTGTGCAGGTGCCATTTTTAGAAGGTTATTTTAATGTTAGACGGGGCATTTATTGGTATTGTGGTGTACATTTGGAAAGACTAGAGATTCTTAGTGACAGAGATTCACTAGTAACTTTGGGATGTAAGTATGTTATGTAGTATGAGTGACCTACCTTCAATCTGTTTTTTTTGCCTATGTAGAGTCACTTTGGGTTGGTAGGGCATACAAATATACATCAAACTATCTTATACCACAGGAGATAAATTGCACTACTGAAATGTATGTGAACTATTGCATTTTATTGGGATATGCAAAAAGAACCTTACCAGCACCACAACTTAATGACTCAAGGAATGTATACTTACTTTTCTCCTCCATTCCTTTGGAATTCCTGTGGGCAACCTTGCCACTGCTTTAAGGGCATCATACCACTATAAAAATTAAAACATAAAAATAAAATCAATAATTTATATTCAAAACATAATATGTAGCTTGTGCTTCGACATCCACGGTGGGTTGAAATGATCTGCAATAGGTTTTTGTATTAGTGGTTACATGGTTTTTAAGTCCAACATTTCAATAAACAGATTATGCAGAGAACACCATATACTATTCAGACGGATTGTGGCAATAGAAATAAAAAACCTTCGCCTATTTAAAATGCCATTTATAAGTTTTAAAAAAACATACAAACTAGTTTGTATCCATAGAAAAGCAGTTCTTTTGATGCATTACCTCGTTAATATCAGCCAAACTGCCATATGTAACTAAACTAAAAACAGTTAAATAGCTTGGTAAAATAGTATTTACTCATCCATGTTCATGACAGCAAAGTAAGCAAAATATGATGAAATACAATGTAGCCCATACAGATTACCTCTAGCTGAGATTGAGTCAAGAATTCCATAAATTACATTTTGTTATTTGCACCATAGATATGCAACACTTTGCCAACAGTGAGATCTACATTAGCTGCAATAAACATATCATAGATGAATACACATGTCTCAATCAGTCATTTCTGACAATTGCTTTACCCAAAAAATTCTAGACTTGATCACACTCCCATACCATATGCATGAAATTTGTTTTTACTTTTATTACATGTGAGACATATATTCCAGACCAACTTTTTAAGTATATGCTAAGGTTTCTCGGTCAGGTAACTCTTATGTGGTTAATTATAGAAATTATACTGGAAGTTGGCATTTCTTGGCACCTGTTTGGCTCAACCCAATAAAAAGATTTCACTTCCCATCCAAAACAAGCCCCCCCCCGCCCCACATCCTAAATGTCATTGACCATTTGTTTCTTTAAAGGTTCGACTGCTGTTTGTTTCTATAGCCATTGACTTGTACAACAGCAAATTGGCCTTCTTCCCACAGCCTATAATCATCAGGATGCAGGGTGGTCATTTCTTCTTCAGGTTCAACATGAACAGGCCTGCCACAAAGTCTCCAGCTGTCTGCACTAACTGTCCATATAGCATAAACTCCTCAAAGGGAGTAGGACAATCTTGAAGAACCTCTAAAACTGTGCACATTTCCAGGATCAATACAACTCTCCTACTGATGTGTGACAGGACTGACTGCATAGTAAGAGGGGCCAGCCAAAACTTTGTAGGCACCATCTTCCTGCAAAGCTTAGGCATCAAAATGGGTTTTGTGGCTCATACATACAATAATAACACTAATCCCTAAAATGGGACACAGAGACTCACGCTATTCCTCAAGTCTGGGGATAACTGTCATGAATTAGATCCTCATGTGGAAGGGAAGGTGGGTACACAGAATTTTGTAGTACTGCACAGACGTAGGTTCTAGCTTCCCTCCAGCATATGATCTATCTGTGGTATGGGCAAGTGATCATTGCTACGGGATAAGTGACGAATTAACCAAGCTAGCTTGGCCCAATTTATCACTTTTTCTATGTTGCCAGCAATATATTCCTTGTAGTTACTTTGCCCAACCATACTTAATGCTTCCATATATTTTGTTTTTGCCTCCATCATCATAATCCCGGCAATAGGTCATCATAAAACTGTTTTATCAGGCCTTGGATTGCATCTCAAGGCATTGCAACATTCTGTTTAGGGTCCTACATACACTGTCCCCATGGAAATCCACCTTGGAACTATATTGCGGACAACTCTCCTTCAATGCCTGAGTCTCCTCCTGACCCCATAGTTTACTGAAAATGATTTGAGATCACATACCCAAGGACACACAGGAATGGCAGATATGGTAGCGTGGAAAGTAGCCATCTGGGTTTCTTCACAGAGTAATACGTAATGCATAACAAAAGATTCACCAAAGACTAAGATTCAACCAGAATCATGCCTAATACAGTGCACATATAATGCACCAGAGAGCAGGAGTAGTCTCTTAGTATAGGGTTTTGTGCATCCTAAACATGTGGCAGGTGGTAATTTCTCAAATCCTCCCTCAGAAATCTGGGTGTGTGACAGCACGCTAAGAATGTAACGTGATCTTTCCATAAACTGGCCAATAACACAATTAAAAACTCACCAACATTACAGCAGCACATCAGAACCAGAAGAATACTTTGTGATATCCACATTAGAATAGCATTTATTTACCAAGCAGATATGATGGAACATCAATCTGCCAGATATCTCCACATCCCTCCTCTGAGTCTGCTTTAAAGTCAAGTCATTTGTTGCCAGATCCCCACTCGCCAAATCTGTAACCGATGTCAGGACCACCCAGACATACAAAGAATAGGCAGAAAGAAATACTTGCCCTCCTACTCTTCCTGCCGAGCAAGTGGAGTGCTCCTCACCCAAGCGGATCTCCTGGAGAATGCCAACTGGACAGAGTATCTTTTAATTCAAGAAAACTTGATGTCTTTTCCCATGACCCTGCTGATCCTTGACATGAGCCTGTATGACTTTTTTTCAGTCCTCATCTTGCACTCATGACATAGCCAGTCCAGTCTTTATTTCACCTCATACCTCTTCATCCATCAGTATACTCTCCCTGACCCCCATATTGCACTCTAATAGGTTAATTTTCATCCCTGCTTTCCTTTCTCCCCTTGTCAGTGTATTTCCATCCTTTTCTTCCTCGTTATTTCCTCCTTTGTTCATTTGCTATTTCTTATTCTGAGTTAAAGTCTGAGATTTTAAAATAAGTCCTAGTCCCCCAAACAAAAAAAAGAGTGCAGGTGTGCTCCACCTGCAACCAGTGGCTCAAGTTAGGCACAGACTACATGCAAAAATAAGCTACAGCACCACTATTGTCAGTATAACTCTGTTAAAAAAAGAACATAGTAAACGAGTGCAGCATAATCACATGCCCAACTAAAGAGGGTGGGGTAGTGCAGATATTGCTGATCCTTCTGCTGCCATCTCACTCATCTCCTAAACTTCAGCTGCCATTCTAAGAAGGTGCTGCGTACAACGTACATGAATAACCCCACCCAGGTGCATTGGATTTTGGGGTCTATGGCCTCACTCTGCAACGTGCACTCCAAAGAGTTATTCCTTTTGTCTTGGGATATAGAACTAGTGTCAACAACATTCTTGGTTTTTGAGGCAATATGTGATATTCCACTCATCTGCATCTGGGTTCCTATCCAACCACGTTGTTCTTCTCCATTCACTGGCTACCAGAAGAGCTCCTGCACTTTGCACGCAGAGCTAATGAATAAAACTACAAAGTAGTTTATTTTTAAATTATTAAATGACATATATATAACAAGTATATGGATAACTGTCTTGAACTTAACAGAAATAATGAAGCAAATTAACAAGTGGATCAAGTAGAAGATATTAATGACTGTACACCACTTTGTTTAATCCCATGTTGCCACCAAATTCAGACCGCAAGGTGTATTCAAAGTGTTGTAGGATTACATTTAGTCTCCATTTTAGCTTTCCTTTTTAACTTCGCATCTTTTTCTGATGGTGGTATGAATATGTTTTCCCCTAATACGAGAAAGTGCCACATACACACTTATTACTAATTAGACATTGCCTGTAGAGTGCACAATTTGTTCCAGGGTCACATATATTAGAAGGTGATGCTCTTGTTTTATTTTTGTGCTCATAGGCGACAACTCTTTCTTTCCAGACTAACTAAAGATGTTGTTCTGCGCCTTTGGCACAGTACGACAAGGTTGCTGTTTTATTATTTAAACAGCATCCATGCTGAAGTTGGTGAGAGGCACTTCACACCAGCGTTATCATGGAAGCGTCTGTGAGCTGGGACTGAGACACAGCTCTGCATGCCCCAACCTTTATCATGACAAGGAAGATAGCTGTGCAAGAGAAGTGACAAGGCCTGCACACTCAGACAGGGTGCATCTGTTAATGCACTGAGGCAGTCTTCCTGAAACAGTATACCAAGGTATGGGGTTAGATCATTCCAAAAGTGCTGGCAGAATGGTACTCCCAATATGCTCTCACTAATATAGAGATATTAGTGATAGATAGGAGTAACATTTGGAACAATTAACATGGTTGAATTGTCTGTTTTTTCACAATTCTGATGATGGTTCAAACAATATGTTTCATCTGCCTAACAATCGCAACTCATGTTGTATTTACAAGGATAAGATTTTTCAATAAACACTTGAAAATGTATCCTCGTATCTTTTCTTGGGCATGCAAAAGTGACAAACTAAAAGGTTTGATCTATTTCCACGGGATCCTTGGGAATCAGAGTGGTCAAGTGCGAGGTTACTGACAACATCCATAACTCTGGAAGTTTAGGGGTTTAGATGCGGTACTGTAAGCTAGCCGAACCAACGTTTACTGATGATGTGAGTAGACTCAGTGTCTGTATTGTGAAGTTTTGTTGATGATTTAATACACAGATCTACTAAATTCAGAGGAACTGTATAACAAAAGATGATGGCTAAATATGTGATGCCTTTCCTGTCTGCACAATAAAAGAAGTATGGCATGCATTCATTTCAGACTAGAAGGGACTGTTTTCTGTTTTTTACAGCTTTACTTTCTATGGAAGAAATTAGATTATCTGGCTAATTGTTACATTTCGTGAAATGACCTCTACCATTTCTAAAAGCTTTCAATCAATGTAAAAGGTATTTTATAAAGGTGCCTCAATTATTAAACTGCATTACTTTCTTTGGTTTATACACACAGATTAGAAAAGAGCAAATAGTACAATAAATCCAGTTTATTCTTCCCAACCTTAACAAATTTGGTATACCTGAAGATTATTTACTATAGCTAGAAGCCTTATGCATATTATTTGCAATATATCAAGGTTTCCAGCATGATAATGGTGGATCAATATAGAAGAACTTTATAAGGATGGAGCACAGGACCAGAAAACAATTAAGAAGGTATTGTATAAATTACTTCTTTGTAAATTATGAATATAAAGAGAAAATATTGTTTTCAAATTCTATAAAATAACACTTTTTCCCCCAAAAATGTATCTCTTGGAGTTGGAGCTTCTCTGAAAACATAGAAGTCATTTCATGAATGGCAACAAAGAGTCAGATAAATGACTTTTCTTCTTAAAGAGAAATATATCAAAAGTGAAGCAGAAAGAATTAAAAAGGTTCTTCTAAAAATTTACATTTCTTTTTTCCCATACTAAAAGATATTGATAATTCTCCAACGATAAAAGTTTCATTTTGGGCTTTAACATGACTACTCCTTTCTAATTGATAATGTGCCTCATAGATCGGGCAAGATACTAAAATCATTCGCCCTGTCTTCTTGGATGTTGATGTTGCAAAACATTCAACCTGGTATTAATTACGGTAGTTTCTGTGAGTTGTCATGAGCAGAACAAGATTACGTAATGTTCAAATCTAGCTGGTTATAAATCTCTATTCCTGCAGAGTTGCCTAGATCTGTCTTGAGTGTCTGACATCAGAACCCTTTTACCATGAAAGAGGTATACAATGTTTGCACCATATGCACTATTTCTGGTCTTTCTGCACCTGGATAGCTGATGTGGGCTTTACAAGAAAATTCAAATATGCCGCCTTTATTCCATCATCAGCATGTTCATCTATTGCTAGCCTTTTCCAATGATATTTAATGTCAAGCAAAGTTTGAACTTCACCAATAAAGTCGAGAAACTTAGCAGTTCCAAAGACAGACCAAGCTTGCAGAATTCAGTCCAGCCAAAGTTCAGGGTACCCAGTCCAAAAACATCTTCTTGGCCATATGCAATGTTTGTACATGCGTGTATGTATTTGTCATTTGTATAGTGGGACCCTACCCAAAAGGTAGATGAGTGCTGTAATGGCTCAAAAGCAGAGATACAATCAACGTGTGATTGAAACGTAGCTGGTTTTTGGGAGCAGAGGTGTACTGTTGCTGCTTTGTGCTGCAGTGTTCTTTAAAGAGGTGTGTCTTCATGTCTTAGCTAAGCTGGAGCAGGGTTGGAGCTGTCCTCGTCAAACAGGGAGGTTGTTCCGGATCCTGGGTACACTTATGGAAAAGACCTGTATCCTTGTGTTTTTTTCTTTTTTACACTTAATCATCCATCTTATGTGTCCTTGCTGCAGGTGTGCAAAAACCACCAGAGACCAGGAGCTTGTCAGCCAGAAGGGCAAGAGTGGTGGGTGCGATGACTTTGTAAATGAAGCAGCTGGTTTTGAAGATAGTGCAGGCTGTCAAATGGAGTCACTTGAGGTGATCATATTTCTTCAGGCCCCAGGTGAGAGATGATGCCGAGTATAGGATGCCTGCTAGAGGGATACCAAATTGTGTCAAAAGTCAAAAAAACTCCTTGGTCATAAGCAATGGTGTCAACCATTACAACACACATTACAATCACTAAACCCTGTGTTATGGCCTTTGATTTACATTTACGTATCACTGACATCAGTGAATGATTTAGGGAGGGTAAACGTTTATTTTTTAGGAAAAAAGAGCATCAAGTCAAAAAAATGGTATTGTCTACTTAAGCGAATACAGGAATGTAGTGTGTTTGCTAAGGTATAAATTTTCCCTCAAAAAGTTTCAGAAGTTTTAAGCATCTTAATAAAACTGTAAATGCTTTGGCCACTCGAATCCTGCAGGATGGCTGTGTGTTACGATTCACTAAGTGGCTTGGACAGATTAGCACTGCTCTGCTGAAATCTGGTAGAATTCATCTGTTTCTAATAGGGTCATAAATATGACACCCTAAAAAAATCAACAAAGGCGTGGATTTTAATGTACCTCATTGGCTAGTGTATTTCCAGATGTATTGCCGTGTCTGGTAGGATAACATTGGAAATAGCTGCCACTTATCCCTGCAGAGGGTCAAACAGGCAATTCATCTCTATATCAAGGGGAGGAGAGGGTTTTCTCTAAAAGGGCCTCCAGTCAGCACATTTCTGCACACCTGGACTATTGGATATCCCCAAACCATAGGCTTCATCAAAGTACCTGGAGAAAATACAGTGTTTGAATTGTCAGATCTGGAAGACAGGGCAGAAATGTACACCGACTGTGCACCACTGCCATCCAGTAACTGAAGTTAGTAACTACGAAGTCCTTCTCGCCTCTAGGAAAGTAGTGAAACATTCATGTTCTCAAAAAACAGGCAACTAAGAGATGTCGAACAAATTACATTTAGGTCTATGTGGTCTGTGACCGATTTGTGAATAGAAGGATGATGGAAAGAGTGCATGCAATCTTTAGAGAAGGGGACTGTTGCTGATCAGCACATAAAACAAGGAAGCTTCTCTACACAGTAAGGCAGAGACATACATAAAGCTTGCAGAGTCATTTAAAATATTAAAAGGCCGGGGTGTCAGTACATTGCACTTGGTGGATCCACAGACTGACATCCCAACTTAACTGAGGGGCTTTAGTCCCAACACGCTTCTAAACGGAGATTTAAATATATTCTCCCAATCTCACCCATACTCCAATTGTTAAAATTCGATAAAGGGACAGCTATAAACCATGTGCATATACATTAAGATTAACGTATACAACTCTCCCAAGAGAATTAAAATTGCATGAGTACAAAACATTGCTTACACAATAAAGGGCAACACAGTGTCTGTTGGAGATCTAAGAAACAAACCTTACATTATAGAAAACAGAGTGATCTATGAAGACAAACAGTTAACTATTTTCAAGTATATTCAAACAAAATTAGCTAGTTGTAAGTCAATGCTGCGTGAGACGTTCACAATTTCAAAGATCACACCAGTGATCTTCATGCTGAATTCATTTTTTTTTTTAATGGCCTTAGAATTGGGGATGCCTTCATGTGATAACCCCAAACCTTATGAATCTGTCCTTAATTGTCCTGCATGACCCCTCCTTCCCCTTCTCACTGCTGTGCTTGAAACTGCCAGGGAACCTTAAAACCTTAGCTTTCATTACAGCAACATTGGTTGCCTTTAGGTGCTTTCCTGCTTGTAGCCCGACAGCCACCAAGACTGGGCGAATTGCCGCCTAATGCAGGTAGTGTGCTCTAGCCTCGATCCGCGGGTACGCCTCACAGCATCTTCTGAAAAAGAACTGATCCGGAATAATAATTACATCACTAAGATATACTCCCAGAAGTTGAAAATAATGGTTACCTGCTGAAATCCATGTTGGCCTACAGATGGTTCGAGAGTGAATTTCAGTTTTGTATCAACTCCTAAAAGAGAAAAATCACATCATTAAATTGAAAAAGTATGCATTTAATTTTAATAAGACTGTACATAAAGGCATATATTTAGACAAAGTAATCTCCAAGTGTGTAATCGGTAAGAGTTTCTGTGGAAGCAGTCATTATCCGGAAGTGATCTCAGAATCCGGAAGTCGGCGGTGCTGAAAGCAGAGCCAGATCTTCCACGTTTGGTAAAGACCCCCAAAACACTCCTATTTGAAAAATATCCCAAGAATAAAGATAGAAATAAAGAGTGGATTAGCAGGCATGGCCTATTATAACCCTGAACTCAATGGCTTGCTGTGAAGTTCAAAATATTTGTGTTGTCAAAGAAAATTATAGTTCTTGCAAAAATACACGTGACTGTAAATTCACACAAGAACACCTCACCTGTATTTGCACATGCAAACTATTTTTCTGTGACGATTTTCCATTTACTCTGCATATCCATTAGCCCTAATGTATACTTTTACATGAAAAGAGTGAAAAACATATTTTAAGAACGGTTGCAGTCATTTACACTGAACTTATTGCATAGGATTTTTTTCTTATGCACACATTTGGAAACTACTTTACATGTATTTAGAACTCATATTCATTTTCAGACACACGCAACCGAAGAGAATGATGCTTACATCGATATCGGTTAAAAATAAAGTGAGGAATTAAAACTGCACCTCCAATTTGCTTGCACTGCCTATATGTATAATGTAGACCACACACACACACACACACACACACACACAGTGGCTTAAGTCAAACATATACCACGTGCGACCCATACACTTATAATCACGGCCGGCTCTATGGCGGTGCACCTGAGGCTGCCACACAGGGTGCCGACTTCAGGGAGGGTCAGAGCCATGCCTATAGTGGGTTTGAAGCACCTGCTGCCACGTTCCTTGCCTTCAGCAATTTCCAAGCAACAATAGAAAAAAAAGCCAAGATAGCACCTGTGATTAATATTCTTCATGGAGAGAGAGCAGAGTTTTGGCTAGTTGAGGTTTTGACCCCACTATAAAGTAGCGCAGAGGGTTAACATACCTGCTGCAAAGAACGTATACCATGCAGGCCATAAAGTGCATATAATGTAAATAGGTCAGTGGGTTATTGCTTCTGAAAGACATTCTCTTTTTTCTTTCATTTATAAGTTACAATCCAAATACAGAACAGTGAGCTGTTAACTTTCAAAGAACTGCATGCACACTGCAAAGTATATAGAGCATAGATTAATGTTGCAAAAAGGGTCAATTTGGGTAGAAATAAATTCGCAATAAAGAGAACCCCTAACTATGGTGTTCCGTTTGAAATTCTAAGTTTGTGCTTCTCTAGACCAAGTACTCTTAAACTATGCTGCTTACCAGTATGGATGACTAGTCACACCAACACCTTGCAGTCCTTTGGCTTATGTCACATTTCACAAACGTATGATTGATTGTCTCGGTGTAATGTGTATGTGTGCGATGCAAAGTGCTCTGACACCCTACACTGGTATGAGTGGCGCTATAGAACTAATTAAATGCATCTGAGAGAGAGTGGTTAGGGAGATTTGAGGGGCACTGTTAAAGGGTGGTTGTGAGGAATCAGTGGTGGTCATTGGGGGGGGGGGCTCCAACAAACATTGTTGCACGGGGTGCCACCAGCACTAAAGCCGGCTCTGCTTATAATCAAACAAAGCATTGGCTTGTATTCACGTCTTATCTATTACATTAATAAGATATACCTTACACAGCTTGCTCAAGCTATATTCATATAACAAAGTGTAAGTTCAAACTTCTAAAATGCCCACCTCCCACATTGTAGTTTTAAATAATTATCATTAACATATTTTGAGATGAAAAGTAACATAATAAATGAATCGGAGGCATTAAGTCGACTACTCAGTGTTCAATAATATAGTGGAAAAAACCCAAAGAGAATGTGGAAGAGTATGGTATGAGACAGAATGCAACACGAGTATTCAATGCAACGAGAGAACAATAGCTCAAGATTTCAGACACTAGTAAACGATTAACAAATAAAAAACCTGCATGAAAACATCAATTAAAAAGTAATTGGAATCTCAGAGGGGCCATTGTTTTCTGAGATCACGTGTTTAATTCCATTTCGCCGCGTGTGTGAGGATATTCTGCATCGCATCTGCAGTAAGCAGGGAGCTGTCCACGAGGCTGGTGCTGAACGAGCCCCGGGCGCAAAAGGAGCACATTTCAGATACAATGCATTTAATTTACATTATAGGCTTCCCACATGTTTTCGTGTGGCCTCTAATAGTGGTTTCTTCTCTCAGAGGTGAGCCTCTAATGTTTCTTCTCTCAGAAGTTAGCCCACAAAAGCTGCTTACAGAATGCTGATCCACGCCTCCACCCGGAAGCCAGTCTGCGCTCACCAAAGGCTCGACAAATACACGCCGCGGACCACTGCCGCGTACGTCACCATTTTGTTTAACACACACAAACCTACATGCACGCACATACACGCACACCATGTGTGATGGACATCCTTAATCTATCCTATTGAAAGAGACTTGTCTAATGTCTACCTCCCACCACGTTTTAAGCGTGGGCAATCTCCTTCCACTCAGGTCTAAAAGTTGGAGAGCTTAACCTCAGCACGAGGCAGCTTGCTGGGGAATTCCACTACAGCGCATATCTGAAATATATGGAGCAATATGTCCCTGGAAAGAGTGACGTTGTAGACGTCTACCTGCGCACTGGTGACTGTCTGAAGCCTGGAGAGGCCTTTCTACAATGGCCCGTATGATGGGCAGATATAGTGCTACACAGTGGGCGCTCTGAGCGCTTTACCTCTGCACCTGGTGCAGCTCTACTTAAACCTGGTCACAGACGTGAAAGTTAAGAGACCGAACTCAGCACAGATCTGAAGGTTGGGGCTATCTGCCTATCTCTACTTCAGCGCGGGTTTCAGGGTCGGACAGGTCTGCCCCACCAGAGGTCTGGCAGTTGGGCAGACCTGCCTCAGCGCACGCTCCAGTCTGAGGGCTCTGGCCTTGCAAGGGTCTGCGCTACCTCGGTCCGTTTTCAGACGCACGGCGCCATTTTACCTCCTCCCCCCACACACACACAAATCCTTACCGCGACCTGCGCATTACCGCGACCCGCACATTACCGCGAAGCTGCATCATTACCCAGAATTCCCATCGTTGTCTGTACAATAAAAGTGTCGGAAATAACGCCTCGCCTCATCTTCCACTAAAGCTCAGTCACAAGCTCCGGCCGTTGCGTGCACCCCGGCGGCCCTCACCTGGCTCAAGGGTGCAGAGCAGCCGCGGCGCCGTGCGGGAGATGCAGTTCCTCTTCTTCAGCACGGTGCTCAGGATGCTGCCCACGCCCGTGCTCTGCCTCTTCAGACATCTCCCCCCGCTGCGCCTCAGAGGCGCCCCCAGCCGCTCTTGCCTCATCGTGGTGGCAGTGGGTTGGGGCCTGAGATGGCCCGCTCACCAGCTGGCGGCCATTCCTCGCGGCGTCACCGGGTACCTTGGTAAAGGTGAGGCGTCACCAGCAGCGTGCAGGCCCCCCTCCCTCGATCTGCTGGCCCTGCCCCCGGGAAGGAGGCTGCAGCTGCGCCCGCTGCCCCTCACATCTGCAGTGCAGAGACAGTTACACGGAGAGGAAGCAGGGCGCCGCCCACAATTACAACATCACCGACATAAAGCATCTTGTCTCCACGCTACACGCCTCCTCCACCGGCACAGACAGCTGGCAGGGGGCGCCCATTTTCGCCTCCTAACACGTCATGCAGCATTCAACGAGCGCACAATTAGCAAGACCGCAGAGCTGCCTATTCTATGCCAACCTCACTCACGACAGATACGCAGAATATTTGGAGTAGTGCTTCCGTCACATGGCATGATTTTGTGGGTAACATTGCTCAGCACCCATTCGTCATTTGAGAGACACTGTATATAGTAAGGTTAATACTTTCATGCATGTATGACAGAATTAGGAAATTCATCAAGGTGCAACACTGCTCACACCTACATCTCAGACTGGACCACTGAATTCCAGGCGGAACACTGACCACACATTCCACTGTGCACTTCCCTCACTCCAAGGGACAAACTTTTGTATCTTCAGCAATGTCCAGACAGCCTCACGCGTGGGCACAGGATCCGAGGCGTCCCACCCACTCAATTCAAATCAATAAGCTTTATTCGATTGCTACATAAGACAATCATAAAAGCATATAGAAACACACAATACATAATTTGTAACATTAAAAATATCATACCAATATAAAAAACAACTCATTTCATAGCCTAAAAGAATATAAATATAATTTCAGTATAAATACATTATAGGATTAAAAGTGTGATTAAACTCACGTGTGCTGTATCCAAAGAAGAGGTTAAGTAAACAAACAGTTCCTGTGTCTCCAGACTTGCTTCAAATAAATTACTATTCTAAAAGTAGTGCACGCATTATCAAGCTGTTGTAATGCAAGTAAATCAGGTCGACATTGGCGGAGCCCAACATTTTTTAAAACTGGTACCAAATACAATTTCCTCAAGTGGATATAAAATTTACAAAATAACATTACATGGATCATAGATTGATTAGAGGTATTATCACAAGGGCAAGGAGGGAGATGTTGAGACCAATCGTTCTTTGTAGGCAAGGTAACTAGTCTATAAAATATTCCCAGCCTGAATCTAGTTAATAAAAATCTATCATAAACTCCGGGTACATAGATTAAATAGGGTTGAATGTTAAAAGTAGTTAAAACCATCTGGTTGTGAAGTACGGTAGGTTTTAAAATTTCAGGCGACACTCTGTTAGAATCCAACAGCAAAAGACCCTCTTTTCTCAGATTTTTCCTTGTTATTTGTCGAATAGATAGAAGGTTTGTAAAATACTCTAAGTGGCCAAGATCTTTTAGAGTGTTCCGGACATATTTTATCCATGGGATTTTCAATACCCCTTCCAATTTTAACACATCTAATAGAATATCCCTGTTTAACTTGGCCTCTTCTTTAGTCCATAGCCTATGCCAAAGAAGAGGAGGCTCTAGCTTTATTAAATCCGAAATGAAAGAGAGCCCCATCTCCGCATGGCATATATATGATGAAGTGCTATTCGGAACTGCTAAAATATATCTTAAAAAATAATTTTCTATGCGCTGGATTGCGAGCGAATCGGTAAACCCCCAGACTCCTGCCCCATATAAAACAGATGAGACACACTTTGCCTTGTAGATCTTGATAAGCTCCTCGGGTGGTCTCTTTCCCAGCTTTCTAGCAAAGGTAGTTAGGGCTGCTGTTGTGCGTAGGAGTACCAGCTTTTTTGCTAAGACTGCTTGTCCCCAGGTATCGTTGTGTGCAAAAAGAATTCCCAAGTATGGGAACTCTTTAGTTGCCCCAATCTTCTGCCCTGCAACAAACATGTCTTTGGGTTTCTTAATGCTAGGGCCACAACGCATAATGAATGTCTTAGAGGAGTTTACTCTCAAGCCAAGATTTTTCATAAAAAGAGAGAAGCTCTCTAACACTCTCTGAAGGCCAACCTGTGTGCGGGACATCAACACTGCGTCATCCGCATATAGAAGCGCTGGTATTGGACGTCCTCCCACTGAAAACAAACCCTCACCCACGCGAGAGCAGGATCCAGTTTGGAGCCAGTCACGATAATTAATTGCATACTCGATGCTCCTTATGCACACCAGAATGGCAGCACTTATGTGGCAGCATACAGTGCTTTGAATGGTCAGGTACAGAGAACCTGCAATGCCTTAATTTTAAAAGGAGAGTATTTGTATTTCTCAGTAGCCCACAAGTACTCTGGCAATGAGTACTTCTATAACTCCAGTTCAACCATTGGCAACATGCAATGTTAATCACAACACCAAGTAGCAGTTGCCTATCTGCTAATAAAGATATTGCCCAATCTGATGGCGTTACCTGCATTAGTTTGCTGCTTTTGCTTCCTAACATGTAGCTTTTAGTGACTTCGTTAACCCTGAAGTGTGCTTAAATAAATTCCCTATTTTAGCCGCGAAACAGCAACAACCAAAAAAGTAAATATTAAAGGTTCTAATATATTACTAAGTGGCCAACAAACCTTGCAAAACTGTGTCCAATACATGAAAAATGTGTCCATTTCGTTTGCACTGAACGGAGGCAGATTACTTATTACCAACCTCATTTAAACATTCCACCTGGTCATTTTATGTGCGACAAAATGTAGCTCTACATCCCCTGTTTTTGTATCATAGTGATATATGACATAGTCCAACTAGAAATCGGCATAGTCTTGCAGTGCACCTTTGTGTATAGCTCTATAGGTGCTAACTAGCTAAAGCCATGTGCAATCACAGCCTTTAGTACTATCTCCAAGAAGAGAACAAGCACCGACCAAGCCAGTAGGTCTCATCCTTCAATTGCATTATCGACCTTTTGTCTTTGCCAATTACTTTTGCTGGTGCTATTCTGCATTTTCAGCTCTTGGATCGTGGTTCAGCAGCTTAATCCTTTTCAGAGATCATCTTGGAGGTGGCTCCAATCCCTTTCTGGAAGATTTTCAACTGATTAATTGTGGTTCTGCAGCAATCCCAGACCAGGATTCCTTACGGAAGAGGGATCTTTCCTGCCATTGACAGTACCTGGTGTCCTTGTGGCTGGATTCCTGCTTGGGTATTGCACATCTTCTGTAGTCCTTGAGCAAGAATACCCTCAGAAGAGGTACTGTTGATATGAATAAAGGCCTCTATTTTCACCAGTGCCTCTCCCATTGACATCAGGGCACAAAGAGGAGAATTATGGCCCAGAGCTGCCACTGTATGACCGTTGTCATAATCCACAGCAGCGTACCCCATTTCCTGACTCATAACATCAACATGGTGCTCGATGCAGATGTGCTGATGTCATAAATCTGCTGAGGGATTCCCCAGGGGTGTCAGCAAAAATACTTCTTCAGTTCCTCTCCTGTGTCAAAGCACACTGCTTGAAGGCCCCCGCTGCACCAGTTGCTTCTCTGCACCCCGGGGCAAGACATGACCACAATGTCTCTGTAGTAATCAGGTCCACACAAGTAGAAGTGGTTCAAGAGGATTTATTCAAGTTGGTTACAAGATCAGAAATACAGCCCCACCAGGAGCAGCCAGTCAGGCGCTCAGCCCTTCTTCAACTGTGAGTTCCCACTCCCAACATTCCATCATGCATCATTCAGGCAGCATTCCACTGGCATAACATGAACCAGGATACTACAGTCTCCAATGCTTAGCTGGTAGTATGGAGAAAATTCACAGCTAACACAGATCTCAAACCTGTGGTTTACTTTGTTTCCTAATAATACACTCCCTTTGTTTCTTTTG
This sequence comes from Triturus cristatus, assembly GCF_964204655.1. Lineage (NCBI taxonomy): Eukaryota > Metazoa > Chordata > Amphibia > Caudata > Salamandridae > Triturus > Triturus cristatus. The sequence goes on along the minus strand of NC_140585.1, from coordinate 805,332,605 downwards.
AAACACGCCAGGCTTAGGAAATATGACTTCTCTCCCTGGATGTCAAAGTGCTTGATTGTCATGAGCGTGGCTCAACGAAGCTGTGGGGTTCTTGATCTGTCCGCTATGGATTCGCTTTATCACCACTTTAATGTTTAAATAGGCTCGATGATGCTTTTCTGTCTCCTAGGTATTTGTTTGAAGCCTCTTGCAGGACATCGAAGCCAATGTGTTCCTAGGCAGAACTCCATGCTTGATTACACATAATGTACACACTTCTGAGTAGGCTGTATAGTAACTTCTTAGATAAAGGTATGAAGGCAAATGTGACAGTTGCATACCTGAGCATCAGCGCCATTACCATCACACGTAAGGATAAGTGATCGGTATTACTGTCATGGCCATAGCTAACTCATCTATAACATCACATGGCGTGTCACTAGGACACGGATGATCAAATCCTATGCAGCTTAAGCGTTAACATTTTGTTTGCTTCCTTCTGCTTCTTTAAAAAATACCAATTTCATTATTATATTAAGATTTTTTTTTTTATTTTGTGACCATTTATTACATGACCGAATTGACTTTGAGGAACCTATGCTTGTTTTTACCAGCTTTATAGCTGCTTGTCTTTTAGTCTTCAGGCAATAACTTTGCTCCACAAGACACTTGGTTAGGAATATCATATGATTTGGTAGCTATGTCTGTTGGGCCGATCGTGTTTTTGGAGCCAGCTTTTACATTAATGTGGCTGTTTCAGTTTTAATGAAAAGTGCAGTAAAAAGTGTATTCATAGTTAAACAAAACCTACTATTTATATTTTGAGCGAACCCTTCCATACAGAATTCTAAATAGCTTAAAAACATTAAGGGCCTGATTACGAGTAGAGGTGCTATTTATCGCACCTTATAAATAACTATACCAGGGGGTACGTTATTTATCGGGAGCGATAAATAACACCTGTTGTGAGTTTGTGTGGAATAACATGCAGATTTTGGTGTTTAACGCACCAAATCCACATGGTACATTAAATACCATGTGACTTTCCCATGTTAAATTTCGCCAGGTTAGACCTGCTGAAATGTAACGACAGTTGAGGTATTGAACTCATCCGATATTTATCAGATGCATTAAATACAGCCAAACTCAATTTCGACTCATGCATAAACAGGGGATCCCACACATGTTGGAATTAACCAAGCAACCTGTGATCAGGACCAATTGATAACTGAATTCATTGACCTAAGCCATATTTTAATTAACTCTTACAAGTGACAACATTATTAAATATAAAAACGAAGTCACATTTTTGGCCTATTTTGAAGCCACAAAAACACAACTAAATAAAACATGGTTTGCTATATAGTTACCTCATTTACAAAATTGACAGGATCTCATATTCCTCGGTTTATATGTCCATATTTCTATGAACTCAAATATGGGTGGATGGCCCAGTCTAGTCATAGGAATGCTGTCTTTATGTCAGGTTGCCTTATAATATCAAGGAAACTGGATAGATTACCAGGTGAGAATGTAATACACTACAATGGGCACAAACAGCACCCATCTTGATGAAAAACAAAATGCTAATTTCTATTCTATTGGTCAAATTATTCAGGTCTGAAAGTTTCTTCCAAATTAGGCCATCAACAGCATGAGTTGCCTGATCAGGGCCCAATGTACTAGTACAGGGAGAACGTTTGCTTGGGAGACCCTCACTACTAACTTGGGAGACCCTTATTACTAAGTTACATGGCTGAACTCTATGTTTGTTGAACTGCAGTAGTCTTAGAAATTGTGAACTCTTAATTTTTAGTTACACAGATCCAGACAATCTATCATTTATAGTTATTCCAAGATGTCTGCACTCTGAGATGTTGATCGTCTTATTGGTTCCCCGCATAGCAACTCTCATTTTAAATTACTCCTATCAAATTTCACAACTTAGACTTTCTAGAGGTTAAGCACCAGTTTATTCCCGTCTGCATACACTGCTCGGATGTTTGCTTTCTCTACAGTCCTAAAGTCATCTTACCACTGCGCATTAAATCATCGGTTTAGAAAAGACAGTAGTATTTTTGCCCCAATTTTCGAGGGAAACAGGGCAGAATTTATTAGCTATAAATGTAATAAAGTAATCATACTTAGAACATTAGAATGTTAAGAGCTCCAATCAAAACATTGAAATGGCTCAGGGCGAACGATGACTGGTACAAGCCTTTTGCACCAGCATTCCAGTGTTTGCCTTTACGTTTCTCCCATTTTAATTTAGAACATTCTACCCTCAGATGGTGGTATGTTGTAATAGACTTATAGCCCTTTTGCCTCAGGTGATATCAGTTGTTAAAGGCCCCCACCGTACAGCCCTCAGTTGCAGACTACAAGGCTATAATAATGATTTCATTGTTTGCTAAAGTTACATCATATACAATAAAAATGATGGTATAATTTTTCCATCAATCTTCAAAACTGGTGAACATAGATAAAATAGTTGAAACCAAAAATGTAAGTGACAGGCTTCTCCTTCTGCAGAATCTAGAAATTATGTTAATCATGGCACCCTTAAGCCAATTTTTGGGTATTACTCAAAGTAGTGACAGCCATACTAATTAACTTCTTATCATACCCAATCATTGCAATAAAAGGTTGCAATAAAGTACGTTTAAGTTAATTTTAGTCCTGAAATCTTAATAAATCTTACTATTCGACTTACAATCCTGTTGCAATAGAAGCTTCCGATTGTCTCTTTTAAACTCACATTGTTGTGGGAACACCTGTGCACTGTCAAGCCTACAGCATTGGAAAGGATAATGCACAGATGAGAATGTTTCTCGATGAAATAAAAAACTTTAAGTCTCAATAAAGATTTTCGAATTTTCTACAGATGTAGATAAGGAACCCTGCAGCCTCTCAAAAAACGAGGATACTGAAACCACAGATAAATATGGTGTGAAGGGCATCATTGAGGATGCCGAAGACACAGTTGACGTATTTTGCAAAAAAAGACAATTGAATTAAAACATTCAGAGTTACAGTGCTTCCTATAGCAGGTGATGGCACTGAACCATCATCACACATAGCTTCTTTAATGATGGGCAAAAGCATTGCAGCACAATATGTTTGATGCATTCTGATTGGTTCAATTATTTTCCAAATTTCAAAAGGCATTACTGGTGATTGGTCCAATGGAATAGCTATATAAACTATTTCATAAATGATCATGCACCAGGACGGAGGTCTCACTTGGAGAGCTTTATTTTTGTAAAATCACAAAGTCTAGTTGTCTCACAACCTGTTCAACAGACCTCCTGGAAAGTAGAATGCCATTGCTGAATGACTTTGGCATTCAGTCGGGTAGAGTTCATTCTCCTCCATGTCGGGATTCATGCAGGCTTTATTTCTTTGCTAAGAAAGAAGTAAGAACTGCTTAACCAACTATAAGCAGTTTAGCTGATATTCAACTAAACAGATTTCAAAAACAATGAACTGAAGAAGAAAAGAAGGAATCCCAAAACAGTCTCTGACAATCAATAAGCCACATCCAACGGTTAAAAAAAACCCAAGCATTATGCCTGTTCCATTTGATTCATGGAATATGGTGTGCAATAAGACAGCAAAATGTGTCAGGTACTGAGGCTGCAGAAGCTGTTGGATTTCAGGTTCATACTGGGCGGTTTGCAGGGCAAATGTTTCTACCAGAAAGGTTAAAGCCACCTCTCTGTGTCTCAGAATCACAACACGCTGGTTTAATTCATGGAAGTGCTTTTTAAAAAAAAAAATCACAGCATTTCACTATTTGTTTGCAACATATAGCTAATACCTATAAAAACCCAGGGTCAAGACATAGCAAGATTAATTTGCTCTAATCAAATGTGAGCCATTTAGTAGAACTGACTGATTAAAAAAAGAAATAATGAGGTAGGTTCTGCTAGAATTTACAGGCAAGGCCAGATTTCAATAGGTTACAAGCATCAAGCAAAGTGATACAGTCACATAGGAGTAAGTGTCCTAGCGGGTTAATGAGTACAGATGTGCTATTGAATTCTCTGATGCTTATCTTAACTATTTAGTATCATCTTACAACCGGGGACTTTGTACTATTTGAGTGCAGTCTACACTAATATTACACTGTATATTTTGCACCAAGATATTACACTGTATATATTGCAGGAACTTCCTATAAATCATACGAAAGATTCAAAGAAGAGAAAAGTGCCATGTACTTTTTGTCATTATTTAATAACAAGTAAATGATCCAATTACTTTAAATACCTCATAGTTACATGAGAGGTATTGTGATGAATGACTCATGGAACAAGTGTTGCATTTTATTATGTTTACATTGGTCCTCGTGAGCAGATAGAATTGTACTTGTATTGCTGACTCAGGTGGTCCAAAGAAATGCTACAGAAAATGAGATTGGGGAAGTGTTATCACATCTTAATGCGGAGGGACAGGATCAATCTGTTGCCTTTGATAGCAGGCGAGTAACCCCCAGACAGAAGTGCTGGAGTGCCATAGAGAGGGAAGCTTGTGGTGTGGTTTGGTCACTGAAGAAGCTGAGGCCCTACCTGTTTGGGACTCATTTCCAGGTTCAAACTAACCATAGGCCTCTTAGGTGGCCCATGCAAATGTGAGGAGAAAACCCTAAACTTGTGAGGTGGTCCTTTTCTCTACAATGTATGGACTTTATAGTGGAACACAAACATTGAACTCACCACGTCAATGCAGATGACGTTTCCAGATTCCACTTAGATGAGAACTGCCAAGGGAATGCAGTGATTACTACTCACCTTTCATCTGGAGGGGCGTAAAGGTCAGTACCTCTTTTTGCATGGTCACCTCATTTTTTGTGGACAGATGCTGCTGGTATTTTGACTCTCTGCACTGGGACTCAGCTATTTCAAACCAGGCTGAAGTGTATGTGCTCTGACCCCTAAAACCTGTTTAAATTGTTTATACTACTAATTGACATATTAATCTTACCTATACGTCTCTCGTATATGATAGAAAGTGTACTGTAATTTAAATGTCACTAGTAGACTGCAGCACATATTCTGCCATTCACTACAGTGACAGAGTAAACATGTCTTCATGCCCACCATCGTAGCCTGACTTTGGAAGTTTAAAAACTGTAATTCAACCTACCAAAAAGAACCTTTTGTCAGGTATAAAACTTCCTCTTAAATTATAATAGGTCACCCGTGAGTTGGCCTTCTAGCTCATAAGGCAGGGTGCGTGTTACTTAAGATTTTATATATTACATGTCCTTACAGTGACTAGCACCAATCTATTTTCACTGTACCAAGGCTGTCTGCACATTCGAGCAACATTTGGATGCACTATTAGATGTAATAATGCTATATTGGACTAGGAAATCTCTAGAAATGTAATTCATGGACTCTTAGTAATGTTATTTAAAAACCCAATTCACTGATGAAGTCAGACTTTTAATAAATGCTAAGGAAAATGTACTTTTAGAAACATACCTTTTCTCTGCCTCAAGCTTCAGGAGGGTAATTTGCATTAACCTCCAGCCACAGGCTCCCTGCTCTCAGAGCACAGTCAAAGGCCTTGGTGTAGGGAGGTGTTTCAGTTCCTCTGGCAGGGTGACCAGGTGGGCAGTGCCAAGGGACCTTATTAACTTCAAAGAGGCCTACCTGGTCACAGGCAAATGTTAGCTGACACCTGGCAGACCCCCTTCTTTGTTCCCAGAGTAAGACAGGCTCCAATCCCAATGGGGGGGAAGCTGCCCCCAGAACTGGTTTAAAGTCATCACAGAGAAGGGATTGTTCATTACCATGGTCACTCATCTGGGTGGACATACAGGCTCTACACAAAGGAAGAAGGGTTTCTCCAGCTGAAATTTAGTGAAAAAGCATCACTGTGGAATTGTTTGAAGTAGGGTACACAGGAACTGCTGCAAATGTAGGTAGGGTTACTCCGGGAGCTTTTCCCTATTGTTCAGGGAGGGGTTTCGAGTCACCCCCACCACAAGCTACTGCTAGGAATACATTTGACATCCACTGGCACTCTCCTCAGAACACTCTGGTCCTGTGGTAGAACAGAAGGAGGAATGCACCTGTTGGTTGTGATGAGGCCTGAAGGCCTGGGTCATCCCAGTTCAAAGTACACTCCAAGTATCTGCTGTCTGCCCTCCTGTTAAGCTACAGGGCCACAACACGCTACAAGAAGCCTATTCCTGAAAAAGCCCAGATGACCAGTTCCAGCTTGACTTGCCCTGGGCCCTGCTGGTGGGTTCTGTTTGAGTGAGTCCTTACCCACCCCCAAGTGCTTTTCCGATTGTCCGAGAACCCTTCCTTGTGTCAAAGTGTACTCATGACTAACATCCTGAAAAAATTTAAACCTTTTGGCTCCAAACACCTCTGGAGGACCAGTACCTACCATCCAAGTTGATTTGACCAAGGTGCCTTGCTGCTTTCTTAGGAGTCAGATTTCTCCAGCAGACAGCCTGTTTCACATTGCAACGCCCTCTTCAGCTGCAGCAGGGCCCCCTGGAGGAGTCAGAGCTCCAAAAAAGTGGCTAAGGTCTGAGCGTAGAAAATTGAACCAGGCAAAGAAGCCAAAAGTACCCAGATGGCAAGAGAACTTTGTTCATGGTCTGACATCATGGAGCCCTCTTCGGACACAGCCTGTTGCCTTGCCCCGCTGAAGGATTTTGACTTCCAGAAAAAAGACTGAGGGCCTGATTTGATTATAGGTGAACAGGCCCATTTCTCCACCAGGGCGATAGAGTAAATTACTTAGTCACCCTGACCGAGATGCCACCCACCTAATTTATAAATTAGCATCTTGCTGGTGGGTACCTATAAAGCATTGGCAAAAACCGCCATCACAGTGGTTTCTGTTAATGCTTGCAGGGCTCCATTAACATGGCAAAGACTTGCACCAAATTGGTTTGAAAATAAAAAACATAATGCCCCTCTCGCCATGGGTGCCTTCTCCCTCTGCCAAAATATGAATCGGCATCTGAGGCTCATGGTAAAACCTCTAACATGGTTGACCCAGATTGATGTATTCAAACCTATGTTATATTACAATCTGCCCCATTTGTGTGGAATACCCGACCCTGGATGTTCAATTGTCTAGAAAACTCTGGATTGCCAGTCAACATTATAGCAAAGATATCTCTCAGCTCTAAAAGAAGAAATGTGGAAAGGAATGTTTTCGAACAGCACAATATTCAAATGCATATCCCTCAGACAAAATGCTGGAGGTTTTACTGTCCTGCAAGGTTTTTTCATTATGGAATGACAAACGTACGATAACTCTAAGAAAATGGGGCATCTAAATGACAAAACTAAGTGGAAGAGGCAGCCCACATACTGCATGGAGGAGAAAGCCTTTCATCAGAATAAATGGATGCCTTAAGTAAAAGTCTTAATTTAGAAGGGCTTTGGATTAAACAGTTGAAAATTCATAATAGACAGCTACATGTCCCATGCCAAATATTTAAAGAAAATGGCTCCTTGCACCGATTTTGGAACCAGCTGCAATATCACCTCATTAAATAGCTCATTTTGGTATAAACACAACATAACATATCCTGAATGTATAAAAAAAGAATTTCAATCACTAGTTTTGAATTACATTTTTGCAAGGCAAATTCAACCATATGCACCCATCATTGAAAAAGCAATAATTGAAAGTTTTGCACATTACAATTAAGCACGAGAAGAGTTCACGGAGTTCCGCTATGGAACTCCGGAAAGTGCAAAGAAAAACTATGTTGCGTTACGCGGAGCACAGCAGGTGGTGGAGTGAGTTAGATAAATGCCACTCAAGGTGTTTATCTGCACTGTGCAATCATTGCAAATGGCACCATGCACAGCGCAAGCATGCGCAAACGAGTGCTGTTTCCTTTCTGCCGCTCGAGTAGATTTTTTACTCGAGCGACAGCTTTCTTAACACAAACGGACGGTTTCTCAAAGTCATGCGCAGTCACGCGCATACGCGACCACTCGCAATGAGCAATCTGACTGCCCTCATTGAGAGATCTCACGGGAGGTTGATTTTCCACGCTCGCGAACTTGACGTTGATGATTGCGAACGAAGAAAAATCTTGCTGGGAGGTGGATTTTCCTTGCTCGCGCTCACCAACTTGACGTTGACGAACGTGAGCAAGGAAAAAAGCTCTGTGAGCTCCGCGTAACCCGGAGCGCGGAAAACTCCGCAAACTCCGCGAGCGGAGCTGAATTACAATATTCAGTGCTCTGCTAGATTGACTGCACTGAAGCGGTTACATGATGTTCTCTTTCAAACTGAGTATCCATCAACATCGATACAATAGTCTGTAATCTTCAGGCATATAGACCTGTGCACAGCAACACTAAATGCTACTGTCTCAATATGCCACGCACACAAACATTATTCCAGAAGTAAGCCTTTCCATTTACCCACCAGTGCTAGAAATGGGATGTGATCCATACAGAAAAGAAACTTCTCATTTCTGGATCAATTGCTAGTATACAAAATGATGGCAACAAGTTTTTATGCAACACCTCACAAAAACTGTGTAGAATGACTTAGCTCTGTCTTCAGTTAAAGTCCATTGGCATATTGCCTTTTTAGGAACTTGCTTAAATTGGTGTCTAATGACTTGAGTGTTATTCAGTCTCTCCAATACAAAGCTCTCTATCATCTCAACAGATGAATATATTTTCAAAATATATTTCAATAATGACGCTCTTGAAATTACTGATATCAACCAATGATTCTAAAACTGTTCTATAGGCTTTGTGAACAAGAAGCAGTACAACAACCTTAATCATTGGCTGGACACTTATAAGCTTGTCTGTAATCTTTGGAAAGATGCAAAAGAAATTGAATTTTTCAAAAGTCAAGCACTTTTGATGGATGTCATTGTCATTTTACTTGTCTTCACCCAAAGGGTGGGTGAAATGTGGCTACATTGTGTCGATAACTGGCCACTGAACATCACTGAACAATAGACCTGTTGGTCTGCTGTTACTGTGAAGGGCTGAAGGCTGAAGTATTAGGGTATTCGGTGATCTTGGAGGGGTGGGCTTGGCTACAGGTAAGGCCCTGGGGCTAACTCCTTGCTGAGGTTTTGGCGCAGGGTCTGGACATAGGGCAAGTCCCCTACCTAAACATTTTATTTTATAGTCAGGGTCTGGTGTGACATAAGGCCTTGAAGACAACCTCCAATGACTATGTCCAAAGTCTGACGGAGCCAGGAGTCGCTGTGGACGGAGCCAGTTCATATCTTTGTGATTGCCGCCAGCTGCCGCCACCGCCAGCTGCACTGCGAGTGAGCGAGTGAGAGGAGGAGGAGGTGGAGGAGGTGGAGGACGCCGTGCCGTGCTACCTTCGCCTTGCCTTGCCCTCAGCTCGCAAAGAGCCCTCCAAAAGCTCCTCTGAGCTCTGTTGAGGTATTGAGGCACAGAATCGCCTATGACCCCCTGCGGGCCTTGCGGCCCCCTGCGGCCCATGCGGACTCCCACCTTGCTCTACTGGGTCTGCTGAGACACCCAAGTTTGAGCCTGCTGAGCCCTGCTGAGCCTGCACAGTGCTCCATATCGGCCAGCAGCAGCTTGAGGAACGGGGGGGCCAAAAGAAAGAACCACAAAAGGACTGATGTCTGGCAGCGGAGAATCAGCGGTAAGCTGCACACAGAGAACAGCGTGCTGTAGACAGGATTTGTACCGGGGGGTGCCGGTAACAAGAAATGGTAAGACTGGACAGATTAAACCAGTTCTGAGCGGAGTGGAGCCGGTCACTCCGTGAGCGAGTGTGCGATCGAGCAGAGAAGCTTGCCTGCCCTAAAGCCTTCAGAGACTGTGAGAGACCTCGCCCGCTTTCTGCAGTTTTGTACAGCACAGAGGGTTGCAGAGGACGTCTCTGGAAATATTTCCCCAGGACCAGGGATAAGACGTAGAGGTCAGGCTTGTCACACAGCCCTGTCCCTCCCCGTACAGAGGCGGCAGCAGCAGGCAGCGGCAGCAGGCAGCAGCAGGACTAGAGTCGCATGCCTGAGGCACGGCGCAGGATCTTGGATCATCAACGCCGCCCGTTCACAGAGGTGAGGCAGGGAGAGAGGGGAGCGGAAGTGAGAGCTGGGCTACCTAGTCAGCTTGGTCGTGGCCCCTGTTCAGCTCCCACGTGATCCCAGCTTGTCTTCCTTCTGGCCCCCACGTAGAACGGATTGCAAGGACCCGGCCATCCTCCGGCAATCCACCGTAATTACCTGTAATTACCCTACAGTCTGAACTCTGTTATAAGCTGCCAAAAAACTGCTAAGGGGAATCTCGGGGCAAGAGTGGACCCGGAGTGGTGAAACAGCGAGGCAGCGAGGGAAAAGGCTGGTGGGTGGTGAGTGTATATCATTGATATACTGAGGACAAGCGATCCATAAGCACTGTTGCCGGAAATGTATACTCTTCTTTCCCGATCAAGTGTTTAACTGTTTAACTGTGTGGTGGCAGTAATCATCTAGGCAAACTCGAAACCCAGAGCGTGATGACTTCTAGGAAATTGCACTCAGGGCGCGTGCTTTCCTCCTCACCAAGTCACAAATTGAAAAGATCGTTTAGCGGCACTAGACAACTACAGCATCTCTACTATAAATCCCACCCTGTTATAACTGTTTTTTTCCATAAATTGCCCCGGATTCACCCTGAGGTGGCAGCTGTAGTCCAAGAAGGCCAGACTTTTAATTTTTATTCTGTAAAGCCTTCAACTTCCTCAACCTCTTCTTCATTGCCTCTGGCGGACTCGCTGGAACTCCAAGGGAGCAACGCGGGGCGTCAGGTGCAGTCTAGTGGAGGGCCCCGGCTTCTAGATCAGATTACCGAAAGAGTGTAGGAAAGCTCCAGTGAGCAACCATTTGACGTACCCCTCAGTGCTCCGCTGGACTCTGACCTTCTTGCTAGCGGGCAGAATCAGCCAGTCACCAGCCAGCAGAGTCAGTCAGTCATTTTATCTAACAGGACAAAGCAGTCAAGGAATGACAGCATGATCGAGATTATACCAGCTGTTTCTTTAGCCCAAGCGGACCTCCATAAGAGATCAGGCAGGGACGGCGAATTGGACGCTCGCCTCGGCACTCCTATTGTGGAGAAGGCAAATTTAAGTGAAGAATCACTGCAAGGGGAAGATTTTACACTCCTTGACATTGAAGCTCAAAAAAGGGGCTGGGGTGACCACTTTGACTGCAGCCATAAGGACAATCGGTATGTAAACTCCATATTGTCCTTATTAGAAAAGTCTGTACTGAGTTCTGACCACATACTGGAAATGATTTCCGTTATGTTATTTGAAGTATATAAGATAAATAAGTCTGTCATTACTAAACCTATCCCCATAATACCCCCCCAGGGGGAAGAATGGCCAAGCGATAGGCCTGCCTGACACCCCTCATCCATTGAGGCGAGAGACGTCTCTGTACAGGCAGGAACCCCCCTTTTCCTGGTGCCCCCCATGGCTCCTGTATGTAACCTCAAAAAGGAAGAGTTATGTTTAAATATATTATTCGAGGATGTCGAACTGAGTCCCCCTTTGGAGAAGTCCAATTTGAAAATCTTCCCTCTGTTTATGAAGAGTAGAAGGGGGGCGCTTGAGAAATCGGGACGATTAGGGACCATGCCAAGCAAACTAAGCAGGTGGGGAGGGTGGAGGGGGAGGTGCAAATCTCTCCAACTTCTCCCCAGCTGTACTCCCCTACTTTGCTAGGGAAGAGGGGACAGAAAGTAGGTAAGAGGGATAGTCTAGTAAAAAATAAGGGAGAAAAGAAGAAGAAACAAACAAATGAGACAAATTCCTAAACGGAAAGCGTCAAAATTTCATTTTTCTCGAATTTTGGAAAACCAGAGCGATATCCATTTAGTAATGGAGAAAAGTCCCTGAAACATCACTAGCAGATGGCAACTCGAGAGAGCTCATTAGAGCACCCACGGCATTAACTGGGAGTATGGGGGACTCTGGACCGGGAGTTCCTCCTCTAACTCAGTTGCCACAGTCCCTCCAAGTAATCCATCCTCCCTCTAATGAGTTTGCGGATCCATTGGAAAGGGTAATACAAATGGGTTATTGGGTCCCCTCACTGCAGACAAGGATTGGGGCCATAGACTCCACTGATCCCAGGGTGGGTGGAAACATAGAGGGAGGCCCCCAAACTCTAATTAGCCGGCAGTTTGGACCCAATAGAACCCATACAGGGACATCACTTCCATCAGATAGAAACACTGAGGCCCCAACTCTTAATATGGCTTCATATTCGAAAGCTCAACACCATGGTGGGACACAAGTTGCCAGATTCATGGATAAGGTTCCTTTATGGCTTCCCAGGAGAGATGCCCCAAAGAAAATCAGTGGGGTACAGACTGGCTTATCTCCCATGGTGGATTTTACCTGGCTATTTGACAATGAATGCACACCGGTAAACAGAGGGTATATTATCAGTTTATTCTCAGAATTAGAGGCATTAAAGTTGATAGCAAGCAATGATATTTTAAATGTGATGATTAACATACATGACACTGTTCTATATTCTAGGGTCACCTTCTGCTCCCCGATAGTGGGCAATTTGGTCTTGAAAAATTGTGAGCATTTTTTAAAACGATGGCTTGATATAACATCTGTTAATGAATAAGAGGAAGACCAAAATGCGGGCCCAAAAACTAATTATTTGAAAGATCCTAGGGCTACCAATTCAATGGTGCTGGATGCACTGGGCCCCAATACCGAGTATCTTGTGAGCACTTCCAAAGATATAGTGGTTTCCGTGGACTGGAGAGGGCGCTCAATAAGTCTTGTGCCCAATGTGCCAGTTGCCCCGCACGTCTTAGACATAGAAGAAGAATATGCCCAATGGAGTTGGGTTGCAAGAACCCTGAATAACACTCATCCGGAAGCAGTAAGGACGGATTCGTTGAGGTAGCCTGGGTGGGCTACTTTTGTCCTGGAATATGGCCAGTTTGGGTCCCAATGAAACAAAATATAATTCTCTGAAAATTATTAACCCTTTAATTATATGCTTACAGGAAAGGTGGTCTTGCAAAGAATTTGAATGTGATGGATATTTTTTTTTTCTTGCTATGCTAGGCGTTCAGATAGGGGCATGCCAGTGAGGGGGGTTTTGATTTTACTTAAAAATTCTATTAACTGGAGCCAGAAGGTTTTTTATCACCCCTCAAATTTATGTATATGTGCAAAGTTAGCGTGTTTGGGAGAATCTGGCAGGTCCATTTCTTTCCTCGTAGCGAATATGTATATCCCCCCTGGGAAACATTCCGATCACTTTTTATGTGCATTTTTCACTTTTATTCATGATATAGCTATCAGGGAAGAATGCCCATTAGTGACATTAGCAGGGGATTTAAATGCCAAAATATTTGAACTCTGCCTCGGGGATCTATGCAAATACAGACAAAGAGGAAATCTGGCACATTCCCGAGATTTCATTACCAAACAAAGTCAAAACAGATAAGCGGGGTTTGTTTTGCTTGATTGCATCAGAAGTTTAGATCTTGTTATTTCAAATGGGAGAGTGCCCGCTAGCAAATCAGCACATTTTACCTTTCCTCACAACATACTCAGAGACTTTTAGACTATGTGATTGTGTCCTACCAAATGTTTGGGGCTTGTGCTAACTTTTTTGGTTGCCCGTCGATATGGAGCAACCACAGTATAGTGGGCATGACAGTGGTCTTTGATCTACCCACATTGGATTTGGGGAATGCTGGTCAGGGCAGGGCTACCTTTAACAAAGCAAATGGTCGGTCTTTTTGGTCGCAAAAAAGCATCTTTGAAGCAGGCTCAATTGTGAAGATGGACCAAGTAGAACAGCAGGGTTTAACTCTCTCTAATATTATACCCTTCTTTGAGGCTCGAATGGAGAAAATTTGTAAATTATGTTCTAGATCTTCTGTACCTCGCCTGTATAAACAGGAAACGTCTCATAGGATTTCCTTAAAACAAGCAATTAACCATGTTGTCCGAAAACAGCATATACATTTCTTCACTGGCCTTAAAGAGTGAAAAGACGTATTAAGCTTTGTGAAAAAAGAAGGGAGCTGGATGACAAAAGGATTGGGCTGAGGGAAGCTGCAAGGGCCAAAGATTCAAGGAAGTATTGGCGCTTCATCGCGGAATACTGTGACTCAAGGCAGAGGGCACTACCCATACCAATTCCAGAAAAGGACTGGGTGGATTACATCTCCCTATTATATGGAAACAATAGCCCAGTTTCTTCCATGATGATAGATGGGGTTAAACCCACATCTATTGAATTGACTGAATTTGGCCTTCCGTCAGCAAAGGAAGTGGTAAGTTACATTAAGAATGCAAGAACCTCTGGTGCACAAGGGCCGGATGGAATCCCGATTGCACTAATTAAAAAGGAACCAGAAGCGTGGGGTGATATTTTAGAGCCTCTTTTTAAAAATTGCTTTCTTATGAATAAAATCCCCCCCTCATGGAAGGGGAGCATTATAGTCCCCCTGTATAAAAAAGGGCCAAAAACGGTGCCGACTAATTTTAGACAGATTGCCCTTCAGGATGCCTCAGGCAAATTATTTTCAAAAAGCATATTAAGCATCTCCAAAAATAGGTTTATGATCAGAATATCCTTCCCCCGGAACAAGCGGATTTTAGAAAGAACCATGGCACCTTGGATAATATAGCAGTTGTTGGGACAATTGTAGAGAAGTATGTCTTTGTCCGAGGAATGCGAATATATACAGCTTTTATTGATTTCTCCACGGCGTTTGACAAAGTGGATGGCCAAACGCTGTGGAGAAAACTAGTCCTCCTTGGCATACCATATCATCTCTTGGGTCTGATTTTGGAATTGCACACAGACACGGGATGCCGGGTTCTGATTGGAGGTTCGCAGGGGCTATCATGTAAAATTAAAACGCACAATGGGCTCAAACAGGGTTGCCTATTGGCACCACTTTTGTTTTCGCTGTATATCGCTGATCTCCCCGGAACTTTGAACTCGGTAAGGTGGGATGCCCCAATAATTGGTACAATGTCTGTCGGCTCTCTATTATACGCAGACGATGTTGCAATATTTGATCTAATGGCCATCGGCCTGCAACGTCGTCCTGATGCCTTAAGTAAATATGCAGAGGCTCACTTCTTGAAAATCAATATCGCAAAAAGTAAGATTTTGGTATTTCGTAAGAAGAGGCTTAAAATAAGGAGATGTTTAAGATGGATGCTTGGTTATGAAAAACTGGAACTGGTTGACTCGTGCCTATATTTGGGGAAGGTTTTTTCCAAAACTGGTCAAGACTTAGAGCATATTGAACATTGTGTCAGTAAAGCTGTCTCCCAGGCAGTGCACTAAACAGATTTTATAAAACTTGTGGGAGACGCCACTTTGGACATGTTTTATCTGTTCTAAAGGTCAAAATCCCTCCCTCGTTAATATATGCTGCCGAGGTGTTGGACATGAATTATTAGCTTTCTTTCGATAAGGCGGAAGGACGAATCCTGCGTCAAATTTGCAATTTAAACTCCTTGGCAGCCCCACATGCACTACGCCCCGAATTTGGATTAGTCGCGTCCTTTACCCTATCCCTGGCTGCAGTACTTAGGTGGAGTAATTCCCTACTTTTGGGGGAGAAGGGCACACTTAGGGCCGCATTGAGAATATACATTTTTGACATGCAAACAGAACAATCAACATTTTTTTGGTCCTTTGTATGTGCAAATGATACATTCGGCATTGGCTTGACTTCCGCTTCTCCTATGTCCAAACCTGTATTCTAAAGAAGTTTAGATCTCCTATTAGTTTGGCGAGAGATGCGGCCTCCAGCCAATCCAGGTTCAGTAATGAGGCGGTCATAGTGAGTGCTTTGGGGAACAAACCACAGCCTTACTTAACTTGGAATATCCCTCACGGGATTAGAAGGCTGATATTCCTACTGAGATTTAATGTGCTGCCTCTAAGAGTTGTCACTGGTTTCTGGGATGAAACACCTAGAGAGAAGAGAATCTGTGAATGGTGCCAGTTACAAAAAGCACATGGATTTGCATGTCCAAAGCTGCAAAGTGCTAGGCGACTGTTTTTAAAGTCAGTTTTTATTAAATAAATATCCACTCTGCCCAGGAGGCACGATCAGTGGTTCTGTCCCCTCCGAATGAAATGGTCTGTATTAAGATATATTAATTTTTACAAATATTTTTGCCTATTTATTAGGAATCTCTTTTATTGTCTCATGTATTTATAGCACTATTTGCACATTACTCATGATGTCGATAAAAGAAATTCACTGGTTGGTTATTTGACTACATTTTGTATTTTAGCACTATTTGCACACTTTTCAGTATGTTTGCTATAAGAATTTCCATAGTAATGTATAAGGAAGAATTTTGTATTGTATGTATAGTTTGTTTCTTTTTTTATCTGATGGTGTGTTTTTGTGGACCTCCATAGGAGTTCCATAACAAAATAAATAAATAATTGGAATTGGTCCTAAGTCTGTACATTGTGATGGTTGGTCGCTTGTGGATGGATGGGTGCAAAGCCTGGCCACAGGCTAACCCCTTTTTCAAACTTGTCCTGCACATGGCTGTAAATTGTGTGCAGTGGAGGTTTGATGCTTTTGGTGGGTAGGGTGCAGTGCACTGCCGGAGCCTAGGCACTGAGAGTCCAAGTCCTGATGCGGGTTAGATGCAAAATCTGGCTGGAAGCTATGACTGAGATGTTGTACATGGTCATCATTAATGCCACTTAAGACATTTCTGCAAATGTTTACTAACACCGGAAAACATATAAATATTATGAACACAAAGAAGCTTTTAAGTTTGGCAGAATTTTTCAAAAGGTTCCTGGTCAGCGTGGATATTATTGAAGTGATCTCAACACATTAGTAAGTCATTTTGTTGAGATTTGATGATCTATCATTGTGTACACACAACAAATTGTCACCACATTTTTCTGCCCATCAAGGCATGGACACTGAGGAGAAAATACTCACGACAAGAGACCAGGGTTATATATCACATGTGTCCAATTAGCAATCCACAACCTTTTATACTGATGGCCACTGGGCACCAAAATCAAGCGACTTCCACAAAGAACGGTGTTATCCGTGGTCCGCCTCGGTGTCTATGTGGCGTACTTGCGAAAATCCTTTGAGATTAGCTTCCATATACATGCTGAAGATGCAGAGATATGCCTCAAAATCCAGTTGAGTGGCGGGACAGTCATGAGATTGTGGACTGCTTCCTTCACATCTAGAGCTGGATGAATGGCATAGGTCTATGTTTGTATGTTCCAAGACAGAGGTCCACCTCTGGCGTCTAGCGGTATCCCTATCATTATTATGGGTACCCTCTCTGAGCCTCCATCCAAATGCCAAGTCTCTATAGAACAAAGTGATAAAGTCAAGTACTTCCTGGGCTCCCGCACAAGATCCTCCACTTCACGCCAAC
The DNA here is from genome assembly GCF_964204655.1 of Triturus cristatus. Classification (NCBI taxonomy): domain Eukaryota; kingdom Metazoa; phylum Chordata; class Amphibia; order Caudata; family Salamandridae; genus Triturus; species Triturus cristatus. Next base: position 805,315,199 of record NC_140585.1, on the reverse strand, counting down.
TCATACCAAAATGATGCAACCTGCAGTACACCAAACACTATGCTGGAGCCTCACCCTCACAGCTAAAACACTCCCTAAACCGCCATGAATTGAAGTCTCTACATTGGCTGTACAGTAAACAGCGCATCTGCTTCAAGATCCAAGTGCTTTAGACCTGTTTGCAAGTATTGAAACTTCAAATACTTATTAATAACGAATGGCAAAGAAAACAGTACTCGGCAATGCTGACACATGGAGACAGTATTTCACTGTTTTCTAAGTTGCCCAGCAAAGCCCCTTGGCTAGTGTATAGACACTGTTTGAGCAATTCACTTCGGCTGGTGTTTCCGCAAGTGATAAAAACAAAACACTACTAGGCACTTTCATCTCATACTAAATAAGGAACCCAGTGCAGTATGATGACCAAAGAGTGCCCACCATAAAATCATTGCCTAATCAGACGTTTTGTGTACTTTCATTTAAAAACATATAAGTAATGCTCAAAGTCCAAATAAATGAATCTAAATTTGAAAGTTGTATTGTTAAGAATAAAATACAAGTTATGAGTGGAAATAATCTGAAGAAGGAATGTGAGGAGATCCCTACAGAAGCTGCAAATTGGTGTATTGATCTGCAACTACTGCTATCAGATGTGTCAGTGAACACTACATTGACTATTGTGGAATTCGATTTGCGCACTAAACGCTTGACATTAATAAGCCATGTTTTTGTCAATGTATTTCATCAATGCCGACATTGCCGTAGTTTGCGAGGGACTAGGGACAGAAAACCCGACATAGTGCTTAACTGTACATTACTTTGGAAATGAACTGGCAACAAGATTGTAAAAGCATCGTGGAACCGGTTTCTGGGTAACGCACTTCATCAGCCAGGCTAGCTTGAATCCAGTGGCAAAGTGAGCATACCCTGCCAACTTAGGGTGAAGAAAGCAAACACAAGGACATGGACGGAGCGCTGAAACTTTTTAGACACTCACCCCCAGTCACAGATCTAGGTTGAATCCATCATCATTCTTTAGCTCACTTCGCCACCTCAGTTCAGGGGGGTGAGTGTCTGAAAAGTTTCAGCACTCCGTCCATCTCCTTGTGTTTGCTTTCTTCGCCCTAAGTTGGCAGGGTATGCCCAGACGTGGGTCCCTTGCTCACTTTGCCACTGGATTCAATCAAGCCTGGCTGATGAAGGGTGTTATCCAGAAATCGGTCCAAAGATGCTTGTTTCCGGTCCAGGGAAGACATGGCTTGGCTGGACTGTTCCCATGAGGCACAGGGTCAAGACTGATTTGCATATAGCTGTGTCTGAACTGGGGTGGCGAAGTGAGCTAAACAACGATGATGGATTCAACCCAGATCTGTGATTGGGGTGAGTTTTTGAAAATTTCAGCGCTCCGTCCATCTCCTTGTGTTTGCTATCCTCACTTGGTACACTGCTTTCAGTCTGCGTCAGGTGTAGGATGTTTGCTAATGTAGGGAGTGCCCATTCATTTTCTTACACCCACCAGTCTCATTCTTGATATTATTCCTACCTTAGGATAGTCTGTCTTTTTCAGAGTTTGTGTAGGTGGACTGCACCTGTTGAAACCACTGGAATGGGTGGTGACTTTTCCATCCAGGTTTCCCACCCCTCTTCTATGCAGTTGTAAAGAAAAGGTAAAGTTAATTTCGATCACCCGCTTGGTGTTTTGGCTGTTTCCGTCTTGCAGAAAATTAGCTAGTCTCCTTCAGTACGCGTACATTTTATTGTATTTTTGTGGGGCAGCAGGTGTGGAAGCTACAACCGTGGCGTACAAGGAGTTAATCAAGCAGGTTCATTCTTTCCATCTTCTGCATGGGTCCGGGAAGGAGGCTGCTGCATTTAAATATATCAAACATTCAGACTGTGTGCGGGAGGTCAGGACTGGTTGTTCTTCCACTCTCTTCCTCCGCTCCTTCTCTTCTTGATTGGATACTCAATGGAGTGTGAGTGTTGAGTGATAACATGTTATCATCTATTTGAGAACTGGTCAGAGCAATTTGAAGATCATGAACAGATAATGGGCTAGATATCTAGGATTCTCAGCATATCAATTCTGGGGCTTGCTGTGTTTGCTGATTGACGCCCATGGGTGGGCGTTACTGAGCCTAAGGTCCTCTCACAAGACTAAACGTTTTCGACTAGTTGAACAGGGCTGTTATCCAGTTATCATGACCACCGGTTGAGTAGCATGAAAGTGTCTGAGGCTGGTCCTTACATGGCACCTGGGTTAGTTTCAGCATGATCTCCCTTGGGATGGAGTCCTTCTGCCATTACTAGTGGCGGTGGTAAGAAGGCTCCTGTGACCCCCTTGGTCATCTGAGCTAAGTTTGATCTCTTTAATCTGGGATGGGGCATTTAAAGTACCAACTGTTTGTTGTGTGATAATATATCACTAACAGACAATTTAGCTCATTTGACTGGAGACCTGGCAGCCACAGGCCCAAGCCCCAGCAGAGATGACTCAAAACCTAAGTCTTACTGAGTTGCGCACTTTGGAAGAACCTTACCTTGCCATTTGTAGTATTATCAAACTTCAAAAATTTGACATTACGTGCTTTCCAAAGTCCACAAGAAGGGACACTTGATGTGTTCTCTCTCCTTGGTGTCTTTCTTAGGTTACATGATGATGTTCACTGCTTGCTGTACAGTAAATAGGGTCATTTCTGTCAGAAGCATTAATATATTTTAACCGTACAGAATAGAGGTCACCGAGGTGCAAAAACAGAATGTCGGACATACACAGTGCTTTGTTGAACTTTAGTAGGCCTCCTCATATTGATATAGTTGTTTCTATATTTATACATCTTCCTTTTCAGCGTTTTTTTATGAGGATTGTTTTCCTAGCTGCTGGCAAAGGGATGCTTTACTGATTTAGGTGAGATACTGGCCCTTGATTTGTATGCAGGCAAGGACTATGAATGTGTGGAATATGGAATATGACAGACCCTCTTAGGATGTCCAACACCCTGGTCTTCTCCAGGCGGAGGAGCGTCGCCCAACTGCTTGGCTCAGAGCCAGCTAATGAAAAATAGAACAATGTCTTTATTTTATTTGTCATTTTCCGGCTCTGAGCCAGCTTGCAAAGTGAGCGGCAGGGCATAAGGAAGAGGAGTGCTATGTGCACTCCTTAAGTGTGCATATGTGTTTGGCCTGCCGTCCCCGGCAGTCCCAAAACACACATGCACACTAAGTTTTCTCCAGCCCGGCTGAGAAACCCCACAGACTCCCTGGGTCTGAGCAGAGCAGGGCGTCTTTTCTACCCGCTCAGACCCATTCCCGTGCTGCTCTCATGTGAGAGCAGCGCGGGGATTACAGGCAGTCCGTGATGTGGCCCCGGTGCGGTGCTTGCTGGGACCAGGAAGGACTATGCCCAGTACGACGCGGGGGGCAGAAGGCAGCTCCAGGTAAATTTTTCTTTAAAATGTCTTTATTATAACCCCCTTCCCCTGCGCGCTCCCCCTCCCGTGCTCCCCCCACCTCTTTATTGTGGCAGCAGCGACTGGTCATCTCAAGGATGCTTGATGATGCCTCACAGTTGCTGTTGTAGTTCCGGTTGTGCCCAGATGGGATTTGTTTCACTCTTCAGGTTTCAGATAAACAAGTAAGTGATGTCGTTCTATTTCCTTGGGTAGGCCTTAGAAGTCCCTTGAAGGATGTCAATTTAATGCTATGCTGAAGAGACTGTTTTAGCACCATTCATGTATGTTGATCGAACTTCCTGCTGTTCCATTCACAACCAAGCTCTAAAGGTCTCCGTTACTGTAGCTGCTGCTCACTTACTCCGACTAATTGGTACAGTTCTTATAAATTCCCGTTTCATACCCTGTTGATCCTGACATATTGATATTTATTCACTATTGCTTATTCAAAAATAATTAATTAAATGTCGAGAGTATTTTTTGCAGCTAGTAATTTCTCTGTTCTCTTTTCAGGGCCCGGCTCCTTACTTTTGAGGTTTCTAGACCTTGGCCATCCATTAGAAGATTTTTGGACGGGAATATCCCAAGGTTCTATGGCTATGCCCTTTGCCCAAAGGGTGTTTGGATCCAGCGCTCACATTCATTTTGCTGTTCCTGTTTGTATGAGATAAACAAAAGTTTGCAGTTGCAAATATCCTTTAGAACATTTACAAAGATTGAAAAACAGCATCAGTGGAGCGTATGGAAAAGCATGCAATACAATGGCTGTAGGTGGAAACTGTTTAGAAACTGGTGAGGGGCTGGAGGGTGGGGTTTCCTCTGTATGGGAAGAGATAGCATTGTGAAGCACAGTTTTGCAGGTTTTAGAGACTTTTACATTTTTTACTAAATCAGTGCTGCAGCGCAAGGCAAAAATAAAAACAAGTCGGTATGACAGAAACTATGCAGCAACTGTTGCAATAAGTGTAGGAGTATTTGTCCCTTGAATAGGAGGGGATTTTTTGGGAGACAAAGATTTAGAGACCTTTCACCTATTTACTTTAGATGACCTTATATAAATACATGAATGGACCTGTGAGAAGGAAACAGGTTCCCCCCGTCACTTACCTTCCGGGGGGCCCCGTATCCCCTGGTCTCGGGGAGCCCGGAGAGTCGACACCCGACGTCATAGGTCCGTCGAACAGATGACGGAAAAGATAACCGCCCCCCCTTGTCCTTCCCCTTCGCAGGGACGAATCAGCAACGTGGAGAGCGTGGTAGGAGGAGGGGCTAACCCCGGAAGCACTACGGACCAGGCCGTGAAAAGAGACGAGGGACACAGGATCGGGGAGGAAGCGGTCGAAGGACTAGGAGAAGCGAAAGGCGGAAGCAACGGAGAAGAAGGACGCGAGGACAGAGATCGAGTCAGGAGAAAGACCGAAGACGACGGAAATACCGAAGACGACGAGACGTGGTGCGAGGAGTGGTGGTCCCCACCGGAGGAGGCTGGAGAGCGGCCGCAACTCAAGGAGAGTTGCGGCGGAGCCTGTGAGTAACCCTGAGCGAGGGCGCAAGAGGAGCGGGTGGAGATTGGGACCGGGTACAAGAGGGGAGGGATTGGCTAACGAGAGGGAGAACTGTTTAGAGTAAAAGTTCGCAAATTGCCTCCGTGACCGTGGTTTGTCAATAGTACTGATTAGTCATCCCTAGGACTGCACTCACCTGAAAACCCCTTTCCCCCCTGTTATGTTTGTCGGTTTGAGTTACCTAGGGGCCACATACACGGTCAAAGAAGAGAGTACGAGGCCCTTTCTCACCGTGCGATAGGCACTCCTGATCTGAACCTTATTCCCATCACTTTCCCCCCCCCTTTTTTTTAACCTCTTCACCGTTCTCGCCCGAGTTCACTTGTTCATAAGAAAGGAGGAGAGCACAATTCTCACGTGGTGTTGCGGTGATGGTTTGCAACCTTGGCATATACAGTACAAGTTACTGACAGCCGTCTTTTCCTCTCTCCTATGAGCCTCCCTGGGACGAATGTGGGTCCGGATATACAACTAGGAGAAGAAGAATCTTCCAAGGGACTAGGAGCGGTCGGAAGAGGCGGAGAACCAGCAGTCGAAGGACCAGTAACAGCAGAAGAACCACCGGGGACTGTTGAGACATCCATATCACCCTCGAGTGGCCCATTACCTGTCATTTCGAATAAAACTCGCAGAGCATCTCACTATGTACAGCCTCCTCGTCTGATTATCCGACCCGCCCTCCCACAGGACCACTGTAGGAACCTGGGTTCACCAGGCCCTAAGGGCGGTAACGTGGCGCGAGCCGGTCAGGCAATCAGAGGGCTATGTGTTAAGCAACCATACACCACACGTTTCTCATGGACTAGAGTCACACACAATAAGGGACGCCACACCGTTTAAATTATGCAAATACTTCAAGTTTATCCAAGTATAGCTGGTCAGTTGCAGTTCAGGAAATAACAAGGTAATACATGAATCATAATACCATCGTTCAGTACATGCGACACTCTTGGTGATATCTATGCAGTGCCTAACCTCGTTCATGTACCCACGCCCGCTGGTTAAATGCGGGAGATTCTAGCGCGGTGCGCGCTTATGTAAAGTCTTTCCCTGAACAGGCCGTCTAACACAGCGTAATACTTGTAAGGGGGAACATTGGGTTCATCAACATGGCGCCTGTCGAACTCAGCGCTCCTCGTGACCACTGGCCCCTAGTACTGTGAAGCAAGGCACATAAAACACAGCGCTACGCGCAATCAGTTACATGTGGAAACGTTTGCGTAGAACAGTTATCACCACGCGTTACTCGTAATCAGTTGCATATCATTACCTTCGAGCAGAGCATATAACACAGTGCGCTACCCGCGTTCCTGGGCATGTAATTTACTTTCGAGCAGAGCATATAACACATTGCGCTACTCGCATTCCTTGGCATGTAATTTACTTTCGAGCAGAGCATATGACACAGTGCGCTACTCTCATTCCTTGGCATGTAATTTACTTTCGAGCAGAGCATATAACACAGTGCGCTACTCGCATTCCTTGGCATGTAATTTACTTTCGAGCAGAGCATATAACACAGTGCGCTACTCGCAGTCCCGGTCTCTCCGGCTGGGGAAGCAGGGTCGGTGGCGTGAAGCGCCACCCGAGGGTAATGTCAGTCAGTTCTTTGGGCAGCTTCCAGCGGGGAGGGTGACCGGACTTGAGGAGCGAGTCCCTATGCTCCGGTGCAGTTCACAGAGCACCGCGCTCAGTATTACAAAAGGGGGGACACGGACAGGATCCCTCGGCGGGGTCTCTCCGTCGCGCAGGTAGGGGGAGGGGACTCCCACGGAGGGGACAACCCGGGCCAAGTGCGGTGTGGTTTCCAGACCAGCAGGGTGCGCCCCAGGGGGGATCTCGGCCTCCGGGCTTACCTCCATCTCGGCGTCAGCAGGCGTCCGTCCTCACGACGTTGGGGGAACTCGGCCCCGACCTTGCGCACCTCCTCACACGGCTGCGACGGCAGCGACGGGGCCCCGGGCTTCGCCTGGGCCTCGCGACACAGCAGGGCACTCCTCCAGGCCTCCAGGCCGCGGCGGTGAGCGCGCTGACTTCGTCGTCGCAGGGGGGGGCTCAAATTAAGGATGGGGTAAAGTGCTCAGCGGAGCACGCTGCCGGGGGTCCCAGACCAGGGCAGGGAGCGCGGGGGTCACAGCGCTAGTACCTGGTCGATCACCGGTGGCTTGGCAATCGGTTTAGCAATTAGTTCAATAGGTTAGCTTGGACACGCAGTCTCAGCTCTGGCATTCAAGGCTTACAGCTCGCTCTTGTCATGCAGTCTCAGTTCTTAAAGTTAGGTTTCAGTTCTCAGTTGACAGATGAAGTCTTTTGGCGCAGATGTATCTGGCGCCCTTAAGGGGTTCTGTTACAGGGGGTAGGAATGGAGAGGGCGACTAGGTCCTTCCTAGTCAGGCTGGCAGAGAGTCTCTGGGTCCTCCTACTACTGGGCAAGATCAGTGGGATTCACAGGGCACCTCACTCACTTAAGAGGCAGTATCTAAATCCTGTCACTCTCAGAGGCATAAGTCCCTGGCTAGGCCCTACCGCCTACACTCCTGGTGGATTCTTCCAGCTCTGCTTCACCCCAATGGCCAACTCACCACAAAAGTTTCCCTCCCACTCTTAAGCAGCCCTAGGTCAGGTGACCTCTAGCCAAGGCGGCAAAAGTAAAACCCCACCTCCCTTCTAGAAGGTTCCAGCTTCTTCCAGGAGCTTCCCCACTCTACTTATGGGACAAAAAGGCGGGCTGGTGTCGCAACATTGTTGTGGGTCCCAGCCAGCTCCTGGCAGCTAGGGTGCTACTATGAAAAACGACCACCCTGCAGTTGCAGGGGTCTGTGGCAGCCATCTTGGGAGAAGGGAGCACCTGCACCTTAACACTGCAAAAACGAAAAAAATGAGGGAAAAAGGGCCAAGTCCAACAACCACACTATCAGTTAGTGAGATGCATGTATCAGATGTGTATAGTAAATAAGAAAAGTATTACATATCTTAAAAAGGTTCTCTCAGTTCTATTGGAAACTAGTCTTAAGGTTTAGTTTGAAGGCGGTATGGTTGCTCATATCTGCCCATGACTCAAATTGTTTTGCCTTCTTGAGTTTTATGATTGAGCCTTGGTTGGATGATATGGTTAGCTCTGGTATAGAATGCAATGTCGCCTTCTGATAGTAGATAGGGCTGAATTCCCTTGTGTGCTTTCAAAACATTACAAGCAGATAATGTTTGTTCTTTGTGCTGCTGAACAAAGTTCTTTGAGAGCCAGGGTGATGTGTAAATATGTTTTTGCAGGTTCAGACATAGTCTGGCTGCTCAGCTCTACAGTCACCGGCGTATTTGAACATTTTCTTTACGTGCTCTGGCACAGATTGAATTGAAATATCCGAGTATGGACAGTATAAGGTGATTTATAATCAGATAAAAATAACTACTTATTTTACTAGGTAAATTTAAGTGCACTTTTATAGGGCATAGTGCAAAAAGAAATTTGGACAATGAAATAATGAACTGTGATTTACAAGTAATACCCCATCCCCCCCAATTAGATCTCAAAGACATTTCTGTGACAGCTTTATTCTCGCTTCCCACTTTTTTTCCTTTGAGGTTTCAGAGGGGGAACTGCAAATCAAGTCTACAGCCTCAGGACCTGAATCTTTGGAGAGAAGCTTGGGCTTTTGAGAACCCCCTGGCCTCTATTTATAACCAATGAAAAATAGTCATTCATTGGGTATATTGGTGGTAGTGTGGGATGAGTGCAGGGATATGGCAAAGGGCTATTAGCAGAGTCCAGTCCTGCTCTTCGACTTGATCACATACATTTTGTCAATTTTCAAAATAAATAAGAAGATGATTTGTCTTGTGCAGTTGAGCTCCTGCACAGGTTCTAGCATGCGCAGTTGGTCACTAGACTTTGTTTCATCCTTTCTGGTCTTCTACGGTTTATCTTCCCCTTAGGAAAATGCACAACTTGTGCTTCTCTGCTCAGGTGATTGAGTTTGTGCCCACTCCCTGACTGTTGCATCTTCATCACATAGATCGTTTCTTGATGGAAAGGTTCCACCTGCCATAGTTTGGGCATCATCCCTTCCAAAGAAGGGATGGCTGCTGGCTTGCTGATGCACCATGTGTCTCTATTTCTGCTGGTTTGAGCTTTCTGGTACACGATCATCCATTGGCAATGCTGACCCTGTACGTGGACAAAAGCTGAAAGCCTTCTATTGCCATTGACTGATGTCCAAGGTCAGCTTGGGCGTAGCATGAGCTCAGTGCTACTCCTGTTTATTTGCAGGCTCAGGAGTGGATCATTACGTCTGAGCTTGTTAACTTTCAGCCTGGGTAACATATTGATACGGGTGCCAGTTTCTATGATGCGCTGGTGCTCGAACCGAAGCAATGTTTTAGCTGAGAGGCTCGTGAAAGCGCAGTGCCTGGCCTGTGCGCAGAGACCGATGCACAGACAGTGAGGCTTTCTTTTCAATTTGCGAGTGCAGACAGACTCAGTTGCTGCAGCTGCTAGAAAACATAACCATATATAACAGAGGAGGGAAGCCTAGAAACTCTCTAAGGCCTAGGCTAATAAAAATGTTAAAAAAGAAATGGCCTATGAGTGATACATTTTATTTACTATTTAGCATTAGAATTACTTTTACTGTTGGAATTTCATAAAGATTTGAAAAAGTCACTTCTACCAAACGTTATACTGAACAAACTGTTCCAAATAGCTGTGGTCTCTGGTTGTCTTTTTTTATATTTTTCTTTACTTAACACAAAATAGCAACCTTTTCCATCATGTCTTATAATACAAAAAAAAGTTTTTAACCAATACTAAACAGTATCATAAATGTACACTCTTCTTTATATGTTTTTAAAAGTAAATTGATGATCCACTTCTTTTTTTATATATATTAGATTCATCTTCACAGGGCGTCCACGTGTGTAAACAATTATCACTCAAACTTCTATGTTGGTATTCAAAGATTAGTGTTTTCTTTTTAGTTGTTTCAACTTCAGTTGTGGACAGCAAATAGTAAACGCATTTCGCCTAATACATTTCTGGCCTCCTCAGGACAATATAAGGTGAGAGATTCTTTATAATCCTCTAGTATCACTCCTTGGTGGCATTATATCAGATTGTTTGGAAAAACTCGTATGCCACTAGGTATCTGTCAGGAAGAGCCCGGATGGGGGTCGACTGCCGCATACCCGAGGCTCGAACCTCGCCTGTGGAGAGAAACGGGTCCGGCATCCGCCGGGTTAATAAACTCCTCACACCCTCTCCCCTACAGGATGACTTGTAAAGCATCGATGGGGACGACCAATCAAGGCTGAGAGAGGCGTGGAAAAGGGACCTCTCGCGAGAAGACGGTGCGAACACGGAAGTCGTCGAGGACGGATACGGAGGATCCGAGGACGCCGAGGGTGAAAAGCAGGAAGATTCCAGTACGCCGAGAAACCCTGCCGAGCTGGGGAAGGTAACCCCAAGGACAGACCACACCACCGCCGCCACCGCCGCTGAAGAACAGGAGACGTGGAGCGAGGACTGGTGGATACCCCCGGGAGACACAAGCTTGCCGCCGTAACTCAGGAGAGTTGCGGCATTGGCGGTGAGTAGGAAGTAACCAGAGAACATGAGTGGGAGGAAGGGGGCGGACTTTGGGGCCGGGGTGGACGTCGGTTAGCAACCAAACAGTCCCGGGTGATTTACTTTGGAAGCTGTGACGGAACAGCTCCTTGTGTGATTTATTTAATGAAATCTGTGTTTCATTTATGTCTCGGGGTTCTTACGGGCTGATTGTTGTTTTTCTTTTGCTTATGCTTTGAGTCTCCTATTATCCGGTGAAGCGGCCTAGGCCCTCGACCCTAGGCATTCCACTATCGTCATAATCTTGAACTACCCTCCTCCCTACTAGGATCACAGAAACGCTGGTTTTCATTACTTTCCTTCCCCCCATTTTTCTGACCCTTTTCCATCCCTGCACGCCCCTCCCTCACGTGTCACACCATCGCTCCTACTGTACAGCACTATCAGCACCAGAAAAGGTGAAGGGTATCAGAGAAGAGTGCTATAGGCCAGAGACCATAGACCAAATCTATTGTCTAGGCTATCTTAACTTTTACAAACCAGCAATTCAAGGACAAAGGAGTAGACCATCAGGTGATTTGACAATCTGGTTTAAGCAGGATATTGGATATAGGGTTCAGGAACTTTGCATCGATAGACCGGACATCATGGCCATTCATATGCAGACCAGCCCCCAGACTCGCATAACAATTTTTAATGTTTATTCAAGAGGTCTTAAAGGTGGAGAACTGTCTTATACAATTTCCCTTCTAGATGATCTTCTGGATAGAAATCCCGAAATTGTCAACCTTGTAATTGCAGGGGACTTCAATACTACCTTTGAGCCCCTCGACCATGAAGACAGCAAACTGACTGAAGAGGTAGATGCACAGTGGAACATCCCATTCCCTAGAGTTACCCCCCATCAATAGATGGTCGGAGGCAGCATTACAGCTGAAAGCATTGAGCATGGAAAGGGACATCAGATCAGTTAATGGGAGAACCTCATCCGACAGACTAGGGTCAAATACATTTAATAATGGCCACAGTACGAGCCGTATTGATTATATTTTCATCAGCCTGGAACAGTGGTCTGTCCTCATTGATATGGAGTTGCTGGAAAGAGCAGAAAGTGATCATAACCCCTTGGCACTAACAACGAAACCATTAAGACCCAGTACGGCTCTAATGCAGACAATGCAGTGTATGACAAAACACGCCTTTCTTTATAATGATACTGTTGGTCGAATCAATCTCTCGTTAACAAATACTAACAAGTAGAAATAGAAATTTGAAAGAAAATTAACATACACACGACATTCACATACGGGGAAAAAGGCTTGCTGCTTGCTTAATTAACAAGAAGAATGTGCTACTTAACTGAAATCCCGCTTGAAACCGAAAATCGCCTTGCACATGTGCGTACCCGTCCCGCGTAAATAATCATGTGATTAACCCACGTGAGAGGAAAACTCTCACGCATGCGCAAGGAGTCACTAATTGTAGGTCTTGAGGTATCGCGTGCTTGGCATATGCTTGCCTGGATTTAAAAAGAGCTGTCGCTGCTAATGCTTTTGCTTAATAAAGAAGAAAATAACATGGGATAGAGTAGAAGCAGGTGGTGAACAGTGATAATAACGTATTTGAGAAAATAACATCCGTTTATGATTCCTTTATTAACAGTGTGCGTTTGGGCCTGATGTGCTAAATCAAAGAAAAAGATGGCGGTTGAGACGTAACAAGATGAGACTGCGCACTACAATCTTGGAATGACCTGCTGACCGGGACATTGACTGACTGCCAAGAACCAACGACGGATGCTTGGAAAAGTTCTTCAACTGTAGAAATTATACTAAAATTGTATCCATTTCTTTTTGCGAATGCATGTGAAAGGAAGTGTTCTGTAAAATTGAATAAATTAAATGGGAAGGGTTTATTAGACTAAGAATTAGTTAAGAAATCCAGAATGAGCACGAGGTGACAACAACTCCCCTGCCCCGGCCCAATCAGAATCCATGATCCACTGAGACTTGCAACTTTTGAGGATGGGACATGCAGAATTAAAGAGTATAACTTGAGTGACTAAAAGTGGACGTGTAGAATAAGAACAGAATGAGAACGAGACGAGAACAGATTGAGAACGAGTTTGACGTCGATGCTGAGTGAGGTGTGGGTCGAAAGCTGCTGCCGGAGGAAAACAGACCGGGAAGATTCAATACTGAAAAATAGCCTGATTAGATGAAGAATTGCAGAAGAATGTCGAGGAGGGAGAGAGTGTAAGTGAGGGATGCGCTCCGGTGCGGCGGGTTCTAGAGAAGTGTAGTAAGTATAATCTTATCCTGTACCTGTCCTATAGTCTTTGTCTCCTAACTCTTTATCAGGGGACCTCCACCAATCTTTGGCCAGGGGTTGGGTTTCCACATTTCACCACTTGGCAATTATATTTCTTTCTTGAATGTGCATATCCTTACAAAGTATGAAATACTGTGTCTTTTGTCTCTTCATCTATCACTCCTTATGCATTTGAATTGTTGAATGTGTTTGTGTCATTTGATAAATGATTTTTTTCTCTCCCACGAAAGATGGGGTTTGCGCTGTGAATCTGAACAAATGAGCGTTCATTTCATTTTGAATGAGTTTTTAGATAAAATGTATTGAATCTTACTTGGAGTCTGTGATCATTTTATCTTTTTATTGAAAAGATATGACAGAATAGTAAATACGTTAATATCACCATCAACTACCAAACTAATGGTCCATTGACCAAAAGAAGAGTATTGATCTGTGAAGGTTTGTTATATATTGACTAATTCGGATCAGAGTGAAATAAAACTTGACCCCAGCGAAACAGTCAGGAACGTGAATGTGTATATGGGCCCAGTGTGAGAAAATTGTTGATTTTATGAAATGTTCAAACCTGGCTTTCCGCTGGATCAATACGAGGTGGGTTAAATGGGATAAAATCATTGAAAACCAACAAGTAGTCCTGTTACTAATACCCTGGAACAGCTGCAAACTGTCCATACCCAGGTACAATTAAACACAATAATAACTGGAGCACATGATAATCTTTTTGACAAAATAAAGACATACTTGCTAAAGCCCGTTAGACAGCCTAGTTAATCAACAGTGAACCATGTTAATTGGTACAACAAGGACTGCAGACAAGTATACAAGTCCCTAGCGGCAGCAATTAAATCAAAAGATTTGGCTACCATTAAACAAGAAAGGAAGTTGTATAAAGCCTCACGGCTAAGAGCTAGAAAAAGACTGGGACGAACACAGATGGCAATATCTATCAGGCCAGTACAGGGAAAAACCACCAAACTTTTTGGCAGCTGGTAATATGGGGCAGAGGTGGGCAAGTATCATCCCCCCATAATCATGTAGCTCCAGAAACATGGGTTGCACACCTTTCAAAGCAATTTGCAGCAGAAGAAGAGGGGGAAAATGAAGAGCCTTTCCAAATCCCACCACATGAGTCAGACTTGTATTTTGATATACTGGATGTAGAAGCAGCGTTGGGGACAGTAACTGGAGGTAGAGCCCCAGGCCTAGATAGTATCCTGCCGACCTATTTTTGTATGACAAAGGTATATACAGTTGCTAGCCAACGCAATAGTCAGTTGAGCTCCTATTCCCAAATCCTGGTGAGGTGCAGAGATTCTACCAATCTTTAAAAAAAAAGGTGACTGATCTAGTCCTAGCAACTATAGGCCAATAAGTCTAATTGATTCGATAGTGGCAAAATTAGTGCAGGCAAGAATTCAGGACTGGATCACAGACGACATACTAACACCTCTAAAGGCAGGTTTTCGTGCCCAGGTCAGCACCATCGACCAGGTATTTCGTTTTATATTAATATATTGGTGCACTGTAGTGATTGCAGAAGGAACAATTTATGCTGCCTTTGTGGATTTCAAATCCACGTTCGACCTGGTCTCCCGAAAAACAACTCCACAATTGAGGGGCCTATCTATACAAATGGCCAAGTACAATGGAAACATACGGATTCTCCAATTGTAAAACAAAGAACGTTATTTATGCAATAATCTGCCCGTGCTCACGGATGTACATAGGTAAGACAAACCAGGAGGTCAGACAAAGTATTGTCCAACACCGCTCCAGGATAAAGAACAAAATAATGACTGCACCGTTGGTCAGCCATTTCAATATATTGAACCATCATGAGAGAGATTTAAAATGGACTGTCCTCAGTGTCATCAAGCCAAACTCCAGAGGTGGCGACATTGAAACTCTACTGATCAGAAGAGAGGCGTTCCCGATAATGAAATTCAACACGGCTTAACGAGGTTTGAATGAAATGACCGAGATCAATAGACTATAAAACACAGTTTTATTGGCCAATAGTACAATTAATAATGGATACATGAACCCTTAGTGCATGAAGACAAAAAAATGAACCTTACAGAAGAATTCCATCTCAACAGTACAGGTCTGTAAATAAATAAAACTACACATCCCAGCATGCATCAAAGCAGAAAATTCAAGTTCTCAGGTGGTTGATTTGTTATGCATGCTCCACTCCTTTCAACTACATCAGCCCCTGCATTCCACAAATGCAGTCGGGCGCAAGAGACAAGGAGCAATGCAGAGCGAGAGTGAAATTTCCTGAGAGGCAAGTAACTTTATGACCAAACGCACCCAGTCCGTTCACCAGATGTGCGACTTAAATTCTATGCTTGAATACAACAATGATAGACTGTTTCAATTTCAGAGATATGCCGCTCCGAGACACTAAACAAGCCATACCTCACACCCAAAGCTAAGTGAAGTCGTTGGAGTTTCGCGTATCAAAAAAGGCAAGTTCTCCTTAGTTTTCTAAAAACTGAAGTGTTTGACAAAGTTATGCGCAAAGCATATGAAAAGCGCTTTAGTTAGTATTGAGATGGGTATGAAGTTCATACAATACAAACCTAACAAAGTTAATGCAAAAGACAAGTGCACATATGGAGCTACAGCTCCGTTTTTTCTTATAATAAAACTCCAATTCCTCCTTAGAAACTGGTCGTAATACCATTTGATAAGTTAGATTTTACCACAAGCTGCTCTGAAAAGGAAATTGCCACAGATTACAGACAGCAAGAACACAGTATAAGGTACCTTAAGA
Source organism: Triturus cristatus (assembly GCF_964204655.1). Taxonomy (NCBI): domain Eukaryota; kingdom Metazoa; phylum Chordata; class Amphibia; order Caudata; family Salamandridae; genus Triturus; species Triturus cristatus. The sequence goes on along the minus strand of NC_140585.1, from coordinate 805,299,533 downwards.
CAATGAAATTAGGTGCAGATCTTTTAGGGAAGAAAAATTAACTAGAACATTTCTAAATCCTTGTTCCACATTACATTTTGCAGAACCGACCAAGTCCCAGTCCTGAGGAGAACCATATAAATCACGGAGGGTTCGAAACGCGTTTACCCAGCTCCTGGGGGAAGAATATCCGCATTGAATCAGTAGTAGCTAGGAAATATGGCAGATTGACTATTCCTTTAGGATAAACATCCTATCCCCAGTAGCTCACACCGGCAGGACACAATTATATCTCCGCCAGGAGTTATTCCTTTAGAATGAAGGACTGGTCTACTTCACAATTGCATTGCTTTTTCATTTATGTGATTATATGTGGTTATATCGTCTTTTTATGTCGAAATGGACTGTGAAATGTATATATGAATTGTAAAGAAAAGGTTGCCCTTCAAAAAGACATGCAAGAAATGTTCTAAAAATGTTGAAAATAACATAGAATGAAAGTGAAATAAATCACAAGGGCCATCAAAAAGCGAATGTTTGGTTCTTTAAGTATGAACTAGCATATAGTATATGGCGCCTAGACACTGTAATTGTTGATACAATTTTATAAGGGGCCCAGTCTAGGTTTCACAAATAGGCCCAACCCCCCATTTTCTCTTCAAACTTTATAAAAGTAGCATTTTCAGAATTGTGACTTAAAATCTGACTTTACCATAAAAGAGCGTTCTGAATTAAAATTCTTTAGACACTAAACTCTATATTTCCATCTGATCCAAATTCAAAGTTAGCACTTATTAAATGTAATAAGGTAACCCAATAATATGCTATGGGAGAGATAGGCCTTGCAGCAGTGAAAACGAATGTAAGAGTTTTTCACAATCAGGACATGTAAAATTGGAAAGTACATCTCCAACTGCCCTACCTTAGGGGTGACTTATAGGTATTAAATAGTAAAGTTTAGGCCTGGCATAAGGCTTATTTTTCTAGGACCAAATGGCAATTTAAACTGTACACACAGGCTGTAATGTCAGGCTTAAGACATGTTTAAAAGGCACAATCAGTGCTGCAGGCCCACTATCAGCATTTAAATTACAGACCCGGGGTACATGTAGCACCACTTTACCAGGGACTTACAAGTAAATAAAATGTGCCAATTGGGTGTAAGCCAATTTCACCATGTTATAGAGAGAGAGCACTAGCACTTTAGCACTGTAAATTAAATGTCCCAAACTGTTGCTGCTTGATCCGTATGTGAGATCACATATAAACCCTTTATCACTTACTTTATGAAAGTGCATTATTTTAATCACATCCTGCATGATAAACACTGGCAATGTGATTTTGATTTTTGTATAGTGCATAGTGATAATGTAATGCTTAATATGATAAGGTGGCCAGCAATGGTGCTCACTGGCACTCATTTTTGGAAACTGGCACTTCTTTGAACTCATCCGCCATTTACAGAGAGCAAGAGAGGGAAAATCACACAAAAGGCAAAGAAGGAGGAAGAGAAAGACGGAAAACCCTCACAAAGGGAGAAAGCAGAAACATGGGAGAGTGAGATAAATGGGCAGGAAGCGTATGTTAGTGGCTTAAAATATCATGAAGTGGATTCAAAACTATGTAGCCGTGGTATTTGGCACACCTAAATGTAACAACATCCACCCGGGCTTCTGAGAAGAGCTTTGGGCAACGGCACTAATTTTTTTACAAACCAAGCACTGCGAAAATCTCTTTTCCAAACTTCATAAACAGCCAAGACAGGTGTAGCACGGGCAGAAGCAATGCAAGTTTTTCTAAATCAGTACAAAGTATAGGTACCAGGTGGCCAGTGCCGGGCAATTCTTTTCTTAATTCCACAGTAACTGGATATCTATGTAAATCCAGTTATGCCTTTTAGAGATGAAAAATAAGGAAAGCAGTGAATAAACCACAAACTGGAAATTTCCCTGTTCACAAACAGTTTGGTAGGGACGTGTCTGTAGAAAACTGAAAGGCAGTTTTAGCACTTAATTGCTTCTTGTTAAATGCCCGTGCACTGTGTACAGTCATCCACAGGCTGCAGACTCTGCCCATAGATGCAGGAATGTAGAGAACACCCACCTGCTCCCAGCCCTGGAACTTCATGTGCAGTCATCACCTTGATGTAGGCTCTACATCTGATACATGTATGACCTTGGTGTGGCCTCATTCAAATGGTTGAGAGCCTGCCCATGTGAATATGTACAAGTACCTTTTATGAAGGGCCTACTAGATATTATAAGCAGTGTGGTTCCAAAAGAACTATTGTGGGCTTAGCAAGAACAAGCAGCGGATTCCAGCCTGCCCATGGTTAACTCTGGATGGCTTTATCGTCACTCATGTGCTGGAGTCTTATTCCATAGCTGCCCTTGTCCCAGCTTGTCCATCGTGTGTTTGTCCTTTCCCTGGAGCATACCCTCTTTACCATCTCTCTGACTGGCTGGCTACTATACTTCCACTGCTCACTTTTAGGGATCTACTTTTTAGGTCTGCCTAAGCAAGCGCATATGTTCGAGTGTCACTGGCTTTCACGTTTTACTTTGTCCCACCACAATATACATTGTTGGGCCACTTCTGCAATTGGCTCTCTTCACTGTATGTGATGGCATTTTGCTTGTGTACGCATGCACAGCCATCTAAACAATTAGTCTAGTCCAGTGCCAGGGATAATCGGCTAAACTTTGCTTTTATTTGATTTATTTTGTGAGTCATGTCAGCTTACAGTCGGCTTAGTGCTCCTTTTTTCTGTCTAGTTAAGCACGCTATAAGAGTGTGTCTGTTTTGCAGCTGGCTCCCTTGTGTGCTTCTCTAAGCCATCACCATGCGCTTCTGTGCTCCCCCGTCTGTTGCTCTCTCGCCCTGTATTTCTCTGGCCCTCCACACTCCTGGTTTCTGTGCTGCTCTATCTCGCCGGGTGATTCTGTGCTCCCACCCCAACCGACCATTCTCATTGTTGCTCTGGTTCGCAGTGTGCTTCTCTGTCCCTCTCATATTGTTTCTGTCCTGTGTTGCATCTCCCCATCTCTGTGCTGCTCTGTCTCGCCATGTGCTTCTGTGCTCCCAGTCTTCTTGTTGCTCTGTCTTGCATTGTTCTTCTGTGTTCCCCCCATGTTGCTTGGTCTCGCCTTGTGCTTTTCTTCCCCTCCCAAGTTGTTTCCATCTCCCCTGTTGCTTCACCCGGCCCTCATCCTCTGTTTAGTTTCTCCACCCACATCCCCCATTTTGTTTCTGCAACCCTCACTAGTGTTTTTTTTCTTTTTAGTTACCAATCCAACTCGGATCTGTAACTAAAGAAAAACAAACCTATACGCTTGTGTCATTTTGTAGGTGTGTATGCAGCTGTCCACATGAAAAGTTTTTGTTGTTGTTTTTTTTATTCTTTAGCCATGCTGTACAGCATTAGAGATGTGAAAAAATACGTTAGAACACCTTCCAGCAACACACAATCCAGAATGATACATCACTCTTTCTTTACTGTGCTAAATGACTAATCACAGGCTTTGCATTTTAACCAGTTGCACTCAAGTCTGCAACTCTTCTCTGGTTGAAATTATGCCTTTTCATCTCTTTCTCTCTATGCTGTAATCTTCCCTGGTGCTCTTGGAGAAAACAAACCAAAGGGCAGAAGTGCTTGTCACGATTCCCTTTGATGTGTAAACCGCTGATAAGCACATAAGTTTCCCTTTCTCTTTCCCTTCTAAACCAGCTAAAGACAAAGCTTTAAAGTACTGCTGAAAACATGCAATGAATATCTCCTCACTGCAAGAACTCTTCAAACAATCACTGCTCACGTCTTCAAATAGCCTCAGTGCATGCTTCTAAAGGGATCACTGCCCACTTCAGCTCTACATATCGTATCACATGACTTCACTGCTCTTTAAACCAACCTCTCAAAAGTTGAAGCTCCATGTGATTCTGGGCGGAGGGACACACTAATTCTCTCTGATATCTTTTCTATTTTAATCCCTCATGGATATCTTTTTCATTTTTAACTCTGCGCCACAGCATTGCGCTGTAATGATCGCTTTTAGGCGGCCGGATGAAGGTGTTGGTGGGGTACACAACTTTTCTACAAATGCTCCTCACTGCTCATAGTAGGAATACAGAAAACGCAATGATAAAGTGAGTGAACAGTGGTGTGTGCTTATATCAAATTGGCAATTTCACTCACACGGTTAAACTAGGTCAACCTTAAAAAAGCTGCTGTGAAGCAAACAAGACTCTATGGGCCTGACCACGATCCTGGTGGATGGGATACTGCGCTACAAACGTAACGGAGTGACCCAGTCCGCCAAGACTGAAAACACTGGCTCTACGTGTTTAGATCTGGCTTAGAGACAGCTTTATTTTTTGACAGCCTACGGTTTTAAAACATTTTTTTCATACAGGAGCATTTGTTCAACAGGTACTGGCTTTCATATGTTGCATCCGCCCACCACAATATATAGCATGAACTAATGGGTCAGCCCACTTCAGCAACTGGCTCTTCACTGCGTGTGATGGCATTTTGGTCATGCACCTATGCACGTCCTTCTAAAAAATTAGCACACTCAGTGCCAGGGGTAAGAGACTAAACTCTGCCTTTATTTGATTTATTTTTGTGATGATCATATTTTATACGCATATAAACACACACTTCAGACCATGGTGCTTTTTTAATTTTTCTTATATTTACACTTTCGATGCCTACTGCCTAAGATTACAAAAACATTGTGGGGTTGACGAAGAAGGCTCGATGACTTTATCAATGCTTGTTTAACTAATGGTTTTAATCCAAGCCCCATGCTTTTTCACCCTATCCTTCCTGAGTGAGGGCCGGCTTTAGCGCTGGCGGAATCCAGTACAACAATCTTTTTTTGCATCCCCCCCCAATGACCTGCTGCTCCATGGATACACTCATTCCCTCACTACCACCCTCCAACAGTGCCCCTCATCTCTCTGCAGCACCTCTCTCACATGCATTTAATTTATTTTATAGCACTACTCATACCAATGGAGGTATCAGATCACTGTATATCACATACACATTATACAGAGACAAAGAATCATACAAGTGTGTAAATCAATATTAAGGAAATGTTACATAAGACAGTGAGGAGGTGTAGGAGACGTGTCATCCATTTTAGTAAAGCGATACCAAAGGGGATGATGGATGGAGTGTTAGAGCAAATCAAACACTCACCCCCAGTCAACTGATCTGGGTTTAATGTATCATCATTCTTTAGCTCACTCCACCACCCCAGTTCTGACATGGCCATATGCAAATCAGTCTGACCCTGTGCCTCATGGGAACAGTCCAGTCCGAACTGCCAAGCCATGTCTTCCCTGGACCGGAAACAAGCATCCTGGGACCGGTTTCGGGTTCGGGTTCATAACCCTCGTCAGCCAGGCTATCTTGAATCCAGTGGCAAAGTGAGCAAGGGACCCACGTCTGGGCATACCCTGCCAACTTAGGGCGAGCAAAGCTGCACCAGTCGCACCGCCCTTAATTGCCCCCCCCCCTCCCCACCCCCCCCCCCACTTAGAGTTCTCCCCATTTCATTCTACACGCATTTGGCAGGTAACCACCTTGAACCCCTTTTTCCTTTTCTTCCACGCAGTTTATCTAGAGAGACTTATTTTTAATTCTCACCTGCAGACAACTTCTAGCTCTCCGTTGTCTAATCTTAGACGTACTGTGGACAATACCAAAACTTACAGTGGGCTTTGGGTCAGCCTGTTGATTACAACCGGTTGTATTTCTCGTCAGTCTCATTTGCTTCCTATTTGATGTTTTCTATTCCTCTTATTGTGTTTGTCTCGCCACTGAAGAATAGATTCTTTACATTTTCTTTGAATTCTAAAATTCCATATCAGCGAATTACTTTTGAGGTCTTGCCTACCAGAAAGCGGATAATCGGTTTGCCCTACTGTGTGAATACCAAAAATGTACAGTGGGCTTGCAATCCACCCATTACTTAATATTCATTAATTTGTGGCCAGAACTCATATATTTCTCGCTCATCCCTCACGGACTTATCACTTCTTTAAAACATGTATTTATTATATTTTGTTTGAGCGGGCCTAACAGCTGCCCGTAGGTGCTGGGCGGCTCCGCAGTAAGAAAACCATTTCATTTTTTTATTTTCCAATTCAAGTGGTGTCCACCTTGAATCAGTAAATAAAAAAAGCCAAGAAAATAGCGCCCGAGACATGACACATGCAAGGGCATACGTTGTTACGCCTCTGCACGCCAGTAGAATGACAGTGTCAGCTTCATCGTTGTTTTTTCTTATATTTTTCCACATTTTACACGGCATCAGCAAAAAGCATTGTGCTTTTTCCCAATGCGGTACAGCATCGGTAAGCAGCATCTGCAAAGCTGATTGGTCCATAGACGAGAGTTTAATCATCGTAGACAAGAAAGAAACAGCAGTGTAGCGTTTTGCATTTTAAGTACAACGTTCAGAATACTAATCTCATAATATAATCAAAATCACTGTGCCAAGATAGGGCCATGTAATTCCAGTTCACCGCAGTGGAGCAAAAGCCACAAACCTCATCTGTGTTTAACAATAAATTTGGACATTTTTGAAAGAAAACTGCCATCTAGTGGTAGTATATAAAACAGATGGCAACAGGCTTACTTCTGTGGTTTCCTGCCCTGTCATGCTGTGTTGCTTATATTTTTTGCCCCAAAAATTAATAAGGACAGTTTGAGAAAAAATATCTATTTTCGAAAGAACTGCAAGTTTAGAGTAGACTTCAGCAAGAATATATATCGAAATACTACTAAGATATAGTTTCAAAATTACGGGCCTTTTTTTTTTTAACTTTTGTTGGGAAGGTGAAATCCCTTTTAGAATAATTGTCATGTTTGTTTTAGTGGGGGAGTCGTGGTAGACACCTGCTGTTCACTGCTGGATTGAGGATTGATGTGATAACATCACCATCCACCCCTGCTGACCTCACGCATTTCCCCAGACACTACATCAGCGCTGGTTATCACCAAGGAAGTGAAGCCATTTGGACGAGGCCCAATTTGAACCACTGATAGAAAATAGATGCTTTTCCACTTGTGAGGGAGCCTTCGGAGAATCTAGGAGCTCCCTTATGAGGAGTTGGCCAGCCGATGCCCCTACCCACTTACATCTGCCCCGAATTTGATTATTACAGATTGTAGCGGTTTCTTTTTTTTTTTTACATCTATTGGAATTAGAAACAGAGATGCTAAAACACAGTACAGAGTCAAATGGAGTGTTTGCCAATGTAAAAACATATCAACGGATTGCCCGTGTATAATAGTGTCATGTAACATATTATAAAGGTCATCATGAGTGCCCCCAAACAACCCCCTCCACTCCTACCCCCAACATCCCTGGATCAGGGAAAACAGGTATCTGAAATTCTTGCATGTACAGCAGTGGCCGTTGCTGGGATTTGAAAATGGTGGGGCGTATTGCCAGCAAGCGAGTGAAGCAAGTGGGCCCGATGCTTATAAGTGGGGTTTGGGAGGGGGTTCTACCCCAGGGAAAATGTTTTAAAAAAATTGGTGTATTTTGCTGACATTTTCTGCACTATTTCTGTGATAAATGGGCACAAAATAAAGTTCTTATAGGCATTCATGAAGGAAAACTAAAAGTTGTGTCCTGGAAAGTGGATTATTGGTAGGGGCAAATGTATATCTGCCAGTGGCAATAAGGCCACTAACACAGTCTAGGGCTCAGAATAGGTCTTAGAAAATTTTTCCACTGCTAAACCCTTGGTAGCTTGGCTGAGAGCAGGCAGGCTTAACTTCAAAGACAGGTATGTGAAGCATTTAAAAACACAAATTCAGTAAATAATTAAGACACAGCACAAAATAAAAATCCAACACCAATTCATAAATATAGGAAATATTTTTATTTTTTAAATGACACCAAAACTAAACAAAATCCACTGTAGGGAACCAGAGATATGATTTTTTTAAGATTAGTCACTTTCTAGTGCTTAGAAACCAACAGTGCCCCTTTCAGTCATTTTGTTGCCTCTGACAGGGACACATTCACATTTAGCAATCGTTCTCGAGAATCTCTAACCAGTCGTGTGCAGCCCCCTCCAGCAGGCTAAATACTGTTAGAACTTCTTCCTGAAGTTTTTCTTGCGGGTCCCAATATGTCCAACACACAAGCCAAGATTCTGGAATCTCCAAGAGGGGCCTTGGAAGTGTGAGACTTCAGTTCCCACAATCCACTTGGACAAAACCCTTACAAATCCACCGGCAATTCTCCAGGTTGAGGATTCTTGGAGGTGATGTTCCAGGTGAGCTCTGTTAACCTGTAGCTTGCAGGGAGTCCACTCTTTAGTCCTTTTTACAGCAAGGTAATCCATAGGCTTTAGTTTCAGAGTGGAGGCCTTAGGAAATGCACATCAAACTTCCAGCATGGCCCATCTTGTTTTTTGAAGTTTCAAGCAGCAGATCTGAGGGGCTATTCCCTTCTCAAATACTTATTTCAACTTCTCTGGGTCAAGCAGGAGGTCACTCCTGTCCAATGTGCAGGGTTCCACCCACAGGTCTGACCACTTCCTGCAGAGTGTGGCAAAATGCTAACCCAGAAACCACTATTCTTCCAAAATTCAATATGTCAGAATTATCAGCAGGGAGAGAAGAGCAGGCTAAATACACCCTTTGGATGGCTAAGCTCCATAGTCTCTCCCCCTTGCATCTGCTCATTCCTTTCTTAAGTCTAGCATCTGCCTTGGGTCAAAGAGGAGACTTGTAAATTAAACTGATGTCTTTAGCTTTTCTTCCCCTTTCCTTGAAGAGCATTATTTAGTGAGCCTCCCCCTGGCTCTGGCATTCCTATGCCCAGCAACTTCTCCTCCCCGAGAGGCTTCCTAACCCCAGTGGTCATTTATCACCTCTTCAAAGCAGCCAGGCTCACCCACTTATCTCTGACCAATCAGGGCAGAGCAGTGCAGGGTTGAATTTTGGCTTACAGACAAAAAAAAGTCCTATAACTTCTGGTCTGTGAATTTTACAATAAATTCAACAATACCATATTATTGGATTTATCATTACCATTCTACTGAGTCCTTTAATCCTAGTTTTATGGCTTTTCTTTCTAAAGTTATTAACTAATAAACGTTACCAATGTTAACCTATGGGTTGGGGATCTACAATGGAACAATGAACTGGACAATTTTTCCAATACCAGGGCTTATAAAACAGGTTTTAAAAGGCCCTGCTTATACCTGCAGGACCCCCCACCCCTGGAACAATTAGGAAAGACTTTAGGGGTTCTGAAAATATCAAAATATTGCAGATCCTCATTTCACAGTGCTCCTAGCACACAAGTTGATTTTGGGAAGCACTTTACTACGATGTGGGGAGTGAAATGTGCAATTTCTTTTTTTTTTTTTTTTAAATATCTTTATTCAGAATTTTTTTTTCCACAATTATCGCCCTGCCCACTGCCCTCCAGAGTCAGACAGATATGCAAACAAATTCCTTATACACCTTACAAAATACAAAGTAATCAGCAAAAGCATTCGTGTTCATCATACATTTGGTTGAAAGAAAAAAAAAAAAGGAAGAAACTTATAGCAGTTAGCTTTCAGCTAGGCTCCATTGTAGAAGAGGAGTCCAAATCCTCAACCCCCTTTTGCGCCGTAGCTTGCCCTTCCGTTTATAGATGACAACCTCCAAATTAGACATGGCCAATAGCCTGGCTAACCACTTTTGGAAAGATGGTGCTATAGGATCTAGCCATGCCGAGGCTATACATAATCTTAAAACCGCCATCGCAATAAAAATAAACTCGTTGCCAATACCAAGGCTGTCAGGGTCGTCGGCCCCTAATAAGATTGTTCTGCTAGTTAAAGCTATCTCCCTATGCAAAACAGTAGTCAAACATTTCTCTATGTCTTGTTTTAACATTGTTAATCCGGTGCAGGTAGCGAAGATATCAATAGAGTCAGCATTAAACATCATACATCTGGGGCAGCAGGTTCCCGTGCCACTCCCCCACTTAGCTATTTTATCTGGGGTGTAATATAAAAAGAAGCAGGTTTTGTAGAACTGTGCCTGAAGTTTGGTAGAAATGAGTATGGTTTGAGACAGAAGGTAGGCATAATTAAATCCCTCGGCAGATATTTCTAATTTACCCTGCCATTTCTGTGAGATTTTCTCCAAATTATCCGAAAACATAGCGATAAGAGAGGAGTAGACTCCCCCTATAGTGTGGTTCCTGGTGTGTATGACTGTCTCCACTATGGATATTTTAACACCCATTACACCCCCCCAGTTTACGTGTAAGAAAATCCCTGATTTGTAGAAATTTTAAAAAGTCCCGCCAATCCAAGTGATACTCATTTTTCAGAGCTTCAAAAGATTTAATCCCGGATGGGCAGAAGAGGCATCCTAGCTGTATTATTCCTGCCTTATTCCATCCGTTTATGCAATTGTCCCTGGAGGAATTGGATTATCCATTCGGGGGGGATAATGAGAAATTTGCCCTACATCTAACATTTTCCTCACCGCCTTCCAAACCTTAAACCCACTGTAGAATGTTTTAAATGTTACCTTTTTATGATAACTATCATGTAGGTGTCTCCATAAATACCCTCTGCTTTTGCTACCAAGAATTAATTGGAAAATAGACGGTGTATTACCCTCACACATTTCCTCAGCCCCCAGATTTTGTAGTAGCTCACTGCTATAGAGTAATACCGATGCTCAATAATAAGCTTTTAGATTAGGGAGAGCTAGACCTCCTCTATCCTTGGGGAGGGTGAGAAGGTTGTAAGCACGCCGAGGTTGGGAATATGCCCAAATGAAACTAGAGAACATGCGTTCCATAGACTTAAACCAGTGACTGTTGAATTCAAGACAAATTGCTCTAAACAAATACAAAACTTTCGGGAAATACACCATCTTAACTGCATTCACTCTTCCAATTATAGACAGATGAAGATTGTCTAAACGGTGTAAATCTTTTTGCATTGAGCCCACAATTGGTTTTAGGTTTATTTCTACCATATTATCAAGATTAGAGCAGATGGCTATTCCCAGGTATGTAGCTTTTTCCACCACCCGAGGATCATCCATCCTGCTTTTTTTATTTAAAACAATCTGTGTCTTCCCTCGGTTGAGCGCATAACCGGAAACTAAACCGAAATTGCTAGCTTCGCTCTCAATAACAGACATCCCTGTAATAGGATCAACAGTGACAATGGCTAGATCATCGGCGTATGCCAATGTTTTAGTTGGATATATTTGTAATACAATGGGTATTATTTCCCTATTCCTTTCCAGTTGACGGATAAAGGGATCTATGTAAATTGCAAAAAGCAATGGTGAGCATGGACAGCCCTGGCGTGTTCCTCGGGAGATTGTTAAATCTTTGGTTAGGCTTCCATTCACCAATACCACTGCTCTGGGATTGATATATAGCTTTTGTACTGCCTGTATGAAACCTTCCTTGATCCCAACCTTAGACATAGAGTTCCACAGAAATTGCCAAGAGACCCTATCGAAAGCCTTCTCGGCATCGAGAAGGATCAATGCCATTGGGTCTCCCGCAACCTCCGTACCGTCAAATAGGGTAATCACTCTCTGAATGTGATTAATAGTTGACCACCCTGGCACAAAACCATGTTGGTACTTAGCAATCACTTTGTGAATAATGGGGGCAACCCTATTAGCCAGAATCTTTTAATACATTTTTGAATCCGCATTGATGAGGGTAATAGGGCGATATGAGCCTAGCTGCTCTGGAGGTTTATTCTTTTTGGGGAAAATAAATTTTTTTGCCCTAGACCAAGAATTTGGAGGTTGGCCGCCTTTAAACATATGTATGATTAGTTCTAATAGAATGTTTTTAATTTGCTCTAGAAACGTTACGTAAAATTCGGAAGGGATACCATCCAATCCGGTAGCTTTTCCCTTCGGGAGATTTTTAATGGTGACTAAGATTTCATCTAGATTAGGTGTTTCCTCCAACATACTCTGATCTTTCTCAACGAGCTTATCATAAATGCCGCAATCTAGATATCTATCAACCTCGGTTAAACCCCCCCCACCTTCTTCCGTGTACAGATCTCAATAGAACCGCCAAAAAGCCTCTCTAATAAGTTCTGAATCGGATAATTGGCCCTCAACGGGATCATATATTTCACGTATCAGATTGGATGTGGTTTGTTGTCGCATTCGCACGGCTAGCTGATGACCCACTTGTTCATTAACTTCGTACACCATTTCTTTTCGCACACTTGCTTTCCTGATAGCTTTGTCAGTAAAGATATTGGTGATTGCCACCTTAGCGATTGATACCTGGATTTGGATTTTAGTAATTTCTTCTGCCACTTTGGTCCCGTTTGTTACTCCTATCAGCTCTTCTTCAGCCAACCTAAGGTTTTCCAGTAAACCCCGCATACTTTCCCTCTCTAGTTTATTAGTCCTCAAAGAAAACTGCAGCGTCTCTCCCTAAATCCCTGCCTTCATAGCGTCCCAAACTATTTCAATTGAGGCACTGACAATATTATCAGCTAGAAAATTGGGGATCCAACTTCTGATAGGGGCACAATAGTTATTATCTAGCAACAGGGATCTTTCAAAAGTCCAGGGTGTTGGTTCTGTGTTTACAGGTGCCATTTCCAGGGTGCAAACTAGAGGGTTGTGGTCTGATAGTATTCGGGGCAACTTCTTAGTTTTAAGTGAGTTTGACATTAATACATAATCTATTCTAACACGAGTAGAGTGTGGGTTAGAAAAGAAAGCATACCCTGGGTCGTTAGGATTGGATCTTTGCCAACCATCCACTAATCCATGTACATAACACATATTCTTCAGATTCTTAAATACTTTGGGTTTGCGGCCTTTATAAAGCCAATCATTTTTCAAAGTCCAATCCGATGAAAGATTAATATTAAAGTCCCCACAGACTATTACAGGTAGAGGCCAATGTGCAAGCTCATTAGAGATTTTGTCAATTACAACAGGGTCATCACTATTGCTCCCATATAGGGCACACAGTGTTAGCTTCTGTCCCTTTCCATATTGGCATTCCGTAATAGCCCATCGGCCAAATCTATCAGTTTTGGAGTGATTAAAAACATACCCACTGCCATTGGCTAAGATTGCGACCCCCGAACCCGTGCCCCCTGTGATGTAGCACACACCAACCTATACCCTAATGTGTTTAAAATATGGCCCTGAAATCCCTCTATGTGCGTTTCTTTGAGGCACACAATATTCGCCCCCCAGGCTCGTAATCCTATTGCGACTGTTTGTCTTTTTTTTAATGTCGTTTAATCCACAGATGTTTAGGGATAGCACTGTTAACACCCCATAGTTTTGAGATAAGTAGACTATATATTGCACCTAGTTTACCCAAACTCCACTTGTTATTTCGCCTTTGCCTTTTAGTGTTGCCTAATGTAATTTCTATCAATAGTTTTAACAACCTGTCTGACCCACCCACTCCCTGCCACCCTCCCCTGCTCCCCTCCCCCACCCTCCGCCATTCATGACTAATTGCAAAGGGAAGATGGCGACCGACTGACAGCACCGCTGTGATGCTCCGCTGAGCGTCCCCCTGTAAACTAATTCACTTATGGTTTGAAACGAAGAGCGGAAAAAGAAATTCCTCGAATTAAAAGTATGAGACAGAGCTCACCTTCGACGGAAAAGATTGCTAGGAATGCTCCCGAAAAAAACTCCCAGACAACAGTGTGCCATTCTTACCGGCGTTGTGAGATTAGAGCTTCCGCATCTCCCCCGCCACGAGGACGCTCATATTGCTCTGGCATCCTGGATTCGCGCTGGCCTGCGTGCGCCCTGCTCAGCTCCATCAGTCTTTCCGAACAAACGGAGCCACAGAGACGCTCCGGGAAGCGGCCACACGCTCTTGCAGCGCACTAGAAACCGACGGATTCTTCCCCGCGATAACAGCAGCAGAGATTCTTGGCGGATCGGCACTTTCGTAGTGCAACTTTTCTTCAATGCTTGCGATATACAAGTAAGCATGACAGGGAAGGGGGAGCGTGGAGGCAAAGTGAAGAATGCTACTTCACAGGTGAGCACTGTGTCAGCCGTAACCCGGCAGAAAAAATCTGATACCCTGGGAGGCAAAACTAAAGGTGGGGGAGAGAAGGGGGAGAGGATGGATGGCTCTGAAAGGAGAACTAATGAAATTGATCCTATTAAAACAGTGACTATCAAAAAGAACCCCTCACGCGTGACAAAAGATGATGGAAACTTGCAACCTTTAATCACTACAAGTTTCGGTATTGCAATGAGGGCAGAGAATGGCTCTACTGCCAAATGCCCGGGAGTGAATGAGGCAAAGCAGCTGCAGAGTGAAAATGGGCGATGAGAAAATCGACAGTCTGCTTCATCGGAAGCCTTAAATGAACCACAATCCTCAGATTGCGTAGCACTCACCGCAGCCACAGCTCCATTAATGCAGATAGAAGGGAGCTTGACGCAACACACTGGTAGTCCCAGCAGAAACAGTAGCAAGGCAAATTGCAGCACAACCCCCTTAGTAGAACCCTTGAATACATCTATCTTTGGGCAAACCAGTAGTTATGGCCAACAAGAATACATCCTGAAAACGCCTGAAACAGGATAAATTCTTCCCCCTCACTGAGGAATCTGAATTATCTGACATTAGCATTTCAGTATCAAGCGGGGAGGAGGGAGCCAAGTGGTACAGCAGCTCAAACACCAACCCTCTGAAGCATAAACACCTCTCCAAAAAAATGCCAAAGAAAAAATTAGAGTCCAACATAAAAAAGACTGTGAATCTTCTGATAAAGAAGATAATACAGATCTGAAGTGCGACTATGGCGATACCCCTTTTACTGTATTTTCCAAACCTGCATCAACCTCTGGCAACCAGACGATTACGGAAAACATTAAAGTGGTTGAACATTGCGAACAGAAAAAAGAGCCAGCACTAACTGATATCCTGCAATCCATTAAGAACTTCCAAGCAGAAGCTGAAGCGGACAGCCGCAGATCTCGTCTGGCTGCAAAAAAATTACAGGGAGCTGTCAGGAAAGTAGGAAAGACATGTGCCGAAATTGTTGACCGCATGACTTCAGTGGAAATAAGAACTGAACAACTGGAAAAGGATTTCACCATGTTAAAAATACAGAATGACGAACATGAGGGATTTGTCAAAGACTTGATGTGGAAGGCCGAGGAACAGGAAAATCGGCAGAGGCGCAATAATCTTCGCTTTCTGGGGATTCCAGAAGGTATCGAAAAGGATGATTCAAGGAAATTTATGATAACATTTCTCAAAGGGGCATTTCCAGAACTACAAGATTGGAATTGGGACAAAGAAGCCCAGAGAGCTCATAGGTTTCCTTTATTTCCTAGCAAGCGTGCCCCGGCACCACAGCAACATCCAAGGGCCATGCTGCTATTCTTTGGTAACTTTTTGCTCCGACAAGCTCTATGATCTGGCCAGACCCACAAACAAAAGCTCATTTGAAGGAATAACTTTTTTCACCCGTCCTGATTTTGCGCACGCCACGGTGGAGCGCAGGTGGAGACTCCGACAGCTCTTTGACCCTTTTCAGAAGCTGGGGGCAACGGTGTATCTGCAGAACCCGGCCAGGCTCAAAATTGTTCATCAAGGGACTACTAGAAGTTTTATTTCAGAGATACAGGCTAAAAGCTATCTAGAGGATATTGCAGGGCACAAACAATGAACATAATGGTTACGTGTTAGATCTGTCAAAGGAAGCATAGTTGTTGGTATCTTGATTAGTACTGCCAGGGGGGGTATTCATACGTATATATATATATATATCTATACTCAGCATAGCTCTTCTAATGGATTCTATCACGGGAGGGCCAAGCGGGCTCATGGGGGATCGGATGACGGACGTCAAACTCCTGGCCCCGCGGTGACCAGGTAACTTCCATGAATGAAATTTGCAATTTCACTAACCCCAGGGCATTTATAAACCTTTTTATAAGGATTCTCCTTATAAGTACCTGACCCCCCCCACCCCAGGAACACCTAGGGGAGACCCTGGGGGTACCTACCATGCCCAAGCACTGTAGTTTATTCATTTTTAAATGCCCAAAACACAAAAGTCGAGTTGGGGCACAATTTGCATTTTAAAAGCAGTCCTGCAACACAGGGCTGTTTTAAACTGACCTCAGGCTCCAGCAGTGCACACATGCAAGTGCGGAAAAGGCTGCTGGCCTCTAAACTCCCATGCACTATTCTATACAAGGGGCTTAAAGGTAGTTTCAATCCTCCTGTATGTACCAGGGCCTTATAGGGGAGGCCATACCAATCACAGGGGTACCCTAACCCATGTAGGTGTTTTCACTGGATTCTACGTGTGTCTTCAGCATAGCACTGACTCTGAGCCTGGTTAGGCAGAGCCCAGGGTCAGTCAGTCAGTTACCACCAGTACCAGTCAGCAAAATGTTAGAGGTCGCTGGTCCCGAACTCTAGAATCCTTGAGGTGTACTGAGCAGAAGAGGGAGTACGCTTCATGTGACCAGAGGAGGGATGGTAGGTTTAAGTTTCACAACAGTAACATTCCAGGGGCTGGGGAGCCAGAGGGGAGATGATCCAGTGATGGCTGATTACCCAGCAACCAGAACTCAAGGTTAAGAAACATTTGCACGAAGCCCACTGCCCTCTTAAAGCAACCCATATGGTGATACCTTGCAAAAAAACAACAGCAGGCAAAGCACCACTTTGGATCCACATGGGTAAGTGTATGCCAGTCGGATTCACTCCAAGCCACACAGCAGAACTCTACTCGATCGGGAACAAGGAACCTTGTGCTTCACCAATAGGACGTTATCTAAGATTTCTGATTTATTTTTGAACATTGGATAACTGGACTTAAGTCAAGGAACATTTTTGAAGGAACAACTACATATATGGTCATTGATTGTTTCTTCGCTAATGAAAGGATTCCAACAGTTGACCCTACAAAATAAATATGAACAAATTGCAGATGCTGAAGTTTAATATGTTCAGACAAGGAGGTTCTCAAACGGAGCCCTGAAGAAGTCCAAGAGGGTGACACGTCTTGGCTACGGTTTTGAATTGATTTTCAACAGAAGATAATGAATAAAGAATTGTCAACAAAATATGTCTGAAGGATTTGGTGTATTGTAAAGAATATGCCTTATATACAGGGATTGTCTATGAGAATTTTGCTGAATCTGTACCCAACACATGAGATCTGTTTGGTCAATTTAGGGTGCTGAACCGACAAAGAGTGATGTGTATTCTGTATTATTTTTGTCTATATGACCATGCACTGACTGAAGAAAGGATTTTTTTACTCAGGACAGCAGACAGTTCAGCAAGAGATGGGTGGTCATATTTTTCTATGTAGCACCCAAATTTAATCATGCCAAGCAGTGGGACAAGCTGCAAGCTCTCCACAGTGCACTTACTACCAGCAAGCTTGCTGCTTAAAGGCAGCTCCTCATACAGCGTGCTGGGTGGCCAGAGCCCAGGGGTGCTACGGTTTCAATGAATCATGTATTCCAGTGTTGTGATGTGGACACCTGCACTAGTCTGACCCCTGATGCATGGGACTTGCCAGGAATGCAAAGTTGGAAAGTGCACGCTCTTCAAAATGTCAAAGTGTATTTCTATAACATACAGAAGCTTTGACATTAACACGTCACAAGATAGCACTGCACTGAGAAGCCTGTATTAATAGTGCTAGTGCTTAAACTTTAACTTGCGATCATTCTGCCCCTGCCCCGACCCTGGTGACAGTGGCATTAGTGTACTGAGAGGCAAGGCAGTGGTCATGTGAACTCTGTATGTGGACTAGATTCCAAAAGCTAGAGCTTTATTGCCGTCTATTAAATCAAACACACCATGTTTCACGGAAAAGGAAAGATCGGTGAAATAAAATGATTAGACCTTTAAACTTACCTTGCCAGGCCATTTGGAGGCTCTTTCCCAGTCTGTCCTGCAGGTTGGTGAGAGAAGGCCAGGGTTGGGGTGCTGCCTGTTGCTGGGGCGGTTTTCTGATTTCCAGCCACAGTTCACAGAGGAGCTGAAAGTGAAAGCTCTACTCTGTGAACACGGCAAAAATGCTATAAACAAATACACTGAGCACAAGCAGTCTCAGTGTACCTGTTTACAGTATTCAGCACGTGACTGACGTCACAGGATCATGAGTTGAGTCTCCTGACTGTGTGAGGTAACGTCATACTAGCTTAAATGCATTTTGTTTAGTGTGCAAAATGCAGCGTTAAAACAATCACAGCACAATACAATGTGCTGTGAATAACGTAAGTTGTCTATACCGAGAGAAAAAAAGAAGAAGAGATGACACCCTCCCTTTCCCCTCTCGTCACAGAAATGACTTGGGAAAGGGTGGGTCATCAATGTTGCTCAAGCAATAAGCAGCCTCGGGAAGTACAGGGCTTAAACTGTACTCGGCCACGTCTACTTTAAAACATGACGCTGCCTCTCGTCATTTGTGGGAAGTCTCAAGGACCTCGATATATTGAATTGCAGGGCTGACACCATGTCAGTCCATATTTCCTGGGAAGAAATAGAGCAATTTTGTGACACGTGCACTGGTGCATGTGTCACAAGAAGCCTGCCTGACTGCCTGCCTGCCTGCCATCTCTGATGCCCGTCTCTGAGCGTCATCCACAAGGCAGGCAGCAGCGCAGGAGGGGTCTGATTCCAGCACTGGAACAAAGGCTTCCACATCTCTTTTAGAATGCTAAGGAACATCGTTGCTGGTGTTATTTAACATTTTAAAGGAAATATGGATGCAGGTAATTGCTATTTGCAATTACCATCATGGTAATTGCAAATACCAATTACCTGCATGATCCACGGTCATACAAATAGGGTGGAGGGAGCCCTAGCGCCCTAACAAAGAAACTGCAGCTGAGCCAAGCGGTCTGGAGACGATATCTCACTTACAGTGCGAGGGCTCCAGCCTAGGTGGAGTGCCCTTGTACCTGTGGGACAGGAGGAGAGAGGAAGGCCGACAGACAAGTATCTCACCGGAGGCCCACAGACAGTCAAAGCTTCTCCGGCCGGGAGTCCGTGAGGATATCTGTCATACGCTCCATGGTGAGCCCCGCCAGAGGCGAGCATTCCACTGTGACAAGGATGGGGCGCAGGTTTCTTCCAGGCTGCTGCCAGTGCCATCTTGGCTGCACCCAGTCCCAGCCCCAGGATGGAGGGATCTCCCCCCGTCTGATGCTTAAGGGAGACATCGGGTATTCCCAGAAGTACACACTCCGGTGTATGAGGCAAGGGATAGCCGAAGATTTCTCTCATTTGTATAAAATATATATTAACTGAAAAGTGAACAAAAGAAATATTGCACTTGGTTAAATAAAGAGCATTGTGTGGAGCATTCTACTTAATTCAGGTAATCTTCATTGTGTATGAAGAAGAGTGTGTATGCCAGCACCGTGGCGTCTGCAGGATCACCGGGTAACATACAGGGCATGTTTGATTCCCTCCTGGGAAATCTCAGGGCTTCATTCTTCCGAGATCGATGCAATTGCTATCACTGAGTTAACTAATTGGAACAATTGTTATTTAGCAACTAAAAAAAACAAGCATTTGCAATGCAATAGGTCTCGCACTATTAAAGTCTGAGCTATTGGCATTGCTAATAATAATGCAACACCAATAGCTCAAACATTCAGTAATGCGAGACCTATTGCATTGCAAATGCTTGTTTTCTTAAGACATGGTACGGGGCAGAATCAGAAAGGGGGTAACAAAAACGAGCAACAACATCATTCCAAACACCGCAGTTTGTTATTACAGTCTGGCTCCAAGGAAACATCTGAGACGTACCAAGGAAAAAGCCCTCAGCTGAGGAAAAATATTAACACCTAGACGAGGTTTGTCCACTTATTGTCCGGGTGGAGGGCTCCGATCACCGCCCAAACCTGCCGCGAAGGCGACTTCTACGAGCCGCAGCCTCTCCGAGGGGCTCCACGCGGCGAGTTTATGGTCTTTAAAACCCAGGGTGTGTTTTATACGCATCAGATGCTGACATAAGTGAGTGCATTAACGAGCTCCTTGACGGCATTGTCCGCATATTAACGACATAATCTGTTTTTACTTTCAGGAAACTTTGATTTTTAATCTACCGCATGTTACTGTTCACAGCGATGCAACAATTTTTGTGACGCACTTTGTGAGGCCAGTACTGGAAGAAATATGTAGCCAAGAAACTTTTACTGTTTTTAATTAGATTTTAATAAGGGACAACAGATAGCGGACAGGCTTCATCACTACGTAGTAATTTATACGTAGTGGATAAAATAAATTGTATTTAAGTCAGTCGTCATTTTAAGAACATAATACAAATACTAGCTTAATTAAAACTACAATACAAATAAAACATAAGTTGAATGAGGGCAACAACGAAAAGAAAACTAGAACTTTAGAGCGGACCAGATGTTCATACGCAATAATTTAAAAGACGTTGATACACGCCCGTGACATCATAGTACAAAAGGGGTACAAATGCTAGAAGTTGAAATTGCACTATGTTGTCATATGCAATAATGTAAAACAGAAGCTGACTGAGGACTATGACGTCATTGACAAAGCTACAAATATATCAGAAGCAGAAAGAGGACCAGGCCAGCACATATGATAGAAAAATAACAGAAAGGGAAAATGGACTATGTTTTAATAAGCATCACAGCTGGAAACAATGTAAGTTGAAGTAGGCTAGGTCGTCATACAAAATTATATAAAATAAGACTAATAGTTAATGACGACATAGACAATACAGCTAAGCATACTTGAGACTGAAGGAGGACTTTATAAATGCTGTATGTCTTTACATACGAAAGATAAAAGGATTTGAAATGCTCCCCGCGCACCCTCTGCCCCTTCTCACCTCTCATACTCTCTCACGTTGCCTCCTAATTCATCCTCTGGAGCTCATCTTGGCTCAGCCGCTTCAGCGGGAAGGACCCGAGGCTCCCTCCTGTTCCGGAATGCCGTTGCGCACACTTCCGGGGCACGCACAGGGAGATCTACCAGAAACGTTTCTCGCAGCTAGCGAAGTGTACTAAATGCGAGCATGCGGTGAGAGAACTGATGCAGTAGCAACAGCGCCAGCTTCCTTGTGGTTTCTGGAAAGAAAGAGCTTCCTGAAGCGAAGGTGGCGTAATGGAGAAGAGAGAAAGAAATAAAAGAGGTAAAGCAGCTTTATGTAGTCGACTTTGAGATAGGAAATGGGTAGGGCCTGGGCCTAAGGTGTCGAAAAAAATTATGTGTTTTGGGTTTCGGAGTGTATCAGTGCATCAATGGTTGCAACAATGTGGTACATGAGGTTTGCCCCCACAGTCGCCCCGGACATGGATGGGAGCGGTGGTGGGGGAAGCGGAGGGCACAGGGGTGTGGGGGTTTGGAGCAGGAGCACATGGTGGTTGCGCGGTGTATGGAGGGGGGAGGGGAGGCGGAGGACTGCGAGGTGAGGTATGGAGGGGGGGGAATCACGTTGGGGAAGGGGCGCATCTCTACTTTTGGCTGCAAGACTGGGCGGCGCGGTGGCCGGGCAGCGCTTCAACAGGGGTTATGGCAGACAATCGGCGGACTCGAGCACGGTGGGGTAGATTGGCGAGGCTGCCACATGCGGTGATCCTGGACAGATGAGGGGTTTGGGCTGGATAAATTACAGCCATCACACCGATGTGTGTCGGAGAGCGCGGCCGCCAGCGCATCACTGATACTAAGAGGGAGAGAAAGTTAAAGTGCGCCATGTGCGCGCTGCGTTCACGCGGGGACAGAGCAGCAGAAACTCGCTTGCGAAAGTGAAAGGGGGAGCGCAAGAAGAGACGCTGCGGGTGCACATGGAATGTCCGGGGGACAGGAGATGTGCACACCGCGTGGCTGCACATGCGCGTACACCAACTCAAATCCGCCAAAGCCTGCGCTTGCCCATCTCCTGTCCCACTTCCAAGGGAAGTCAGCAACAATAGATCTCTCTGGCGACATCAGCGCTTCGCTCTGCGTTCGCCAGGCGAGACCTAAAAAGTTTTGCTACTGGTAAAGCATAGGTTTTAATTCAAGTAAAGTTACAATGGATGTATAGTACAATTAAAAAGAGTCTCAAATGTACAGAAACAGTTGAGGTACTTGAAAAACGTCATATTGCTGTGCACGCACCTTAATTATTCTTGCATAACACGGGGGGGTTCACTGCAGAATGATTGGTGACCAGTCGGAATACGTTTTTAGCTTCAGCGGATAGGAGGTAATCCGTAAATATGCATGCTTAATTAAGTTTCAATCACTCCTAGTTCTGTGATGCTATTATGGTGTTTTCGTTCCAAGCGGCAGAGTGGTTTGCAAATGTCACCTTAATTCCTTTGTTATCTCTCGTATTTCTTTTGGGAAACAACCTTTGCCACGACTCTAGAACAACAAGTTCTGGAGTCATGCAAGCCGAACAACGATTTGCCAGAACGACGAATCCGCCTTAACCACGCATGTTGCTGATTCGGTCAAGTGTTCGGGCTGGGCAGAGTTCGGAGGAGCGTCGCACAGGAACAGCTAAGAGGGGTTCGTGATTAGTATTCAGGGGGTTTGGGGTTGGTTTTCATGGGGGGTCAATTTTAGGGGGTATGTGGTGTTTGGGATTGGTTTTCAGGGGTGGAAGGGGTTTGGGTAAGTTTACAGGGAGTGCGAGGGGTTGAGGTTAGTATTTAGGGGTGCGAGGTTAGTTTTTAGGGGTTTGGGGTTAGTTTTCAGGGGTGGGAGGGGTTGGGATTAATTAACAGGGGGTTGTGTTCGTTTTTAGGGGAATTGTGTTTGTTTTTAGGGGGTGGGGGGTTTGGGGTTAGTTTTTAGAGGGTGGTGGAGGCTGCAGGGGATCGGGGTAGTAGTTGGAATGCATTTTCTATAACGAAAAATCGTGGTAAAGGAATGCGTGGTAAAAACAATTGTGGTTTAGACGAGGTCGTGGTAGTGACTTTGTTGTTAGGGTACTCGTTGTGGAACTTGTTGATCCAATATACAACAATTTCTTTTATACTTTACGTTTTTATTTTTGAGTGACAAAAATATGCATAGAAAACAATACAACATAATTCTGAAGTATTTTGTAGTACGCTAAGTTACTTTCTAGACTTTTCAATGGTTAAAATTTGTCTTGCAAAAAAGACAGAGAAAGTAATGAAACCACAGCTTAAAGTACTTTATAATTATGATCCGAAAACTAATAAACATTGATCATCACAATTTTAGGTTAGCAATAGCGTTAGTGTAATTTAATTCACAGCCCATGCACTACAGACACTGCCTGTAGCCAAAATATCACTGCCTGCAATCAATGGCCATGGATTTGCCTAGCATGCACTCTGCAAAGGGCATGGCCTACGCTACTGCACTTTAACCAGTCTCTGCTAGGCATGAAGTGCAGCTATATCCAGTGGGCACTAGGCACTGGCATGTTCTGCACCCATAGCCTTTACCTAGCACCCCTTATTGTGGTACAAACGGGTCAGAAGATGGACATTTGACCTAACCTTTAGTACCAACATTATTAAAGATGTGTAGTTTTTGCTTTTTAGTCTTATTTACATTGATTTTTGCAAGCTCCGCTATGCATCTTCTTGCCGCCCCATGTTTCATCAGGCCGGGTCATATCACAAGCCCCTCTATTAGTCTCACACACCATGGGCTCTCCTTACAGTGCCATTAAATTACCCCATTCTATAGATATATGCTGTGGCGATTACCCTCAGATAGAGCACGCTCAAAATGTTATTGGGACAACTATGTGTGTCTAGACAGGGAAACCTGAGAGATGAACCTGGCCCCAAGATAACCACACAGTTCAATATAATTTTATACTGAATTCCAAACTTTGTATTATTTATACTTTCATACCAGCACCTGCAAAAACAGTAAGCCATCGAAGTATTCGCGTGGTGAATACCTATGGTTGGTAAATATATTGATTTGTTATGCACATTGAGACCAGCGTTGGCTAGGTATAGTAGGCACAGCGAGAAGCATAGTACATGAGTAGGAATGTGTGCAGAAAGCATCGCGAGGAGGAAGCACAGACTGTCCACACTTGGAACCCTGCCAGAAAAATGACCACCAGAAATACCCAATATAAAGAATACAGTCGATAAACGCACCTATTTCATCTGTGACTCTTTCAGTCAGTCTTGGCCAGTTTTTTAGCCAACACCGCTTTCCCCAAAAGGACTTCAGTGTAGTGTTCTGGCTATTATTTCGATTAGCAGTTAAAGGCTTTTCCCCACTTTTTGTGTAGTAAGTACAGAGCATTATCTGTCACCATTGTAGGCGAAATTGCTATGATGCAAAACAGCCCCACAAATGTGGTTTGCAACTGTAAAAACTGTTTTCGCTGTTTCTTAAATTAATGCTATGCATTTGCCTAGATTCTTTTTTTTATTCTAATCAAACGTTTTTTTTCTTCCACATTTTAAAAGTGTTATATCAAAATAACTTTCACAAACAAGCCCATCCACTTTTTCGCCCTGCACTATTCCCTCTGCTCTTGATGATACTAGCAGGTATAACAACGTGCCTCAGTAATAGGCCTGTTGGTGTTATTTTAAGTTTAACTCATACTTGTTTAGTGATGTGGACATTTTGCAATTGAAACGACAATGTTTTCTTGGCATAGGCTGAACTAAGCTTAATTTAGGTCTCAACTCCATCTTGGATTCAGAAATAGCCATGTTTTTACATCTCATCCATGCGATGAAATGTGCACTGATGCTTGGGGTTAGCACGCTGTTCCTTGGAAAAAGCCTTTTAGTTTAGCTGTTACTGTCCAAAGGCCCTTCCTGCTCTATTCACCATAGGCCCATTTGTTCACATGGCTATTATTGTTTATGTAACAAGATTTGTGCGAACACGTTTTATGTCGTAAGGTCAGAAGAGGGTTATTATTATTCATTTAGGTGAATAGTGCTAAGATGGTGGTATTCTATGACGTCTTAATGATGATGTGTTCTGATTTGGTAATATGCTGATACGTTTGCCCACCTGATGCTGATGTTGCAGTTTCCATAACTTTCTGTGATGAATTTGTCTATAAAAGAACGTTTTAGAGAGTGAGCCAGATCTTCTTGTCTCTTCCCCGAGTCCTCGGGATGCTGCCCACTTATTTATTGATTTGCTGCATATTCTGGATTTTAAATGGATTTTCGGATTCTTATACTTATGGCGAAGATATGCATTTCTATTGATTTTGATATATTTTTTACTTTTGTATTGCACTTTATAATTTTAATAAACCTTCCTGATTTCTAAGTTACTGATCTTGTATCTTGTAAGACAAAGCTACTTATTAAAGATTACTTTTTGAGATACTGGCTGTGTTGAATCTCATCTTTAGGGATACTTTCTTGCATTTATTCTGGAGGACAACACCATCCATGACCGTGCATTAGTCACTTTATTTCTAGCATGCCAGACTAACAGAAATATCACCAAAAGATGCCCAAGGGCTTTCACCAAAAGAAGATGTCAATTTTTTTTGCTGTTCAGTCTGCACACAGAATTTGTTTTTAATTTTTAACCTGTGAGGATTCTTTGCTCTTATCTTCGAGTTCCGGTAAAGAGCTAAACGGACCAAAAGGTACCATATGTGATTGACAAGGTGTCTTTACTCCTAGCACACCTCTCCATAGCACTTATCGAAGGACAGATTATATGAGGCCATTTCTGTTCTGTCGCAACCTGTGATCCTCCAGTCTCTCACCGGATACAGCTTCTAAAGGGGGAGTGGGATCCGACCGGAGGAGGTAAAAGACAACCCTTCTACTATAGCAAAGGCTAGCAGAGAAACTATCATTGGAAATGGGCAAATGCCACCAGAAGGTCTACCATTAGGATTTCCCTGATTGACTGACTTTAATTAATAATCTTAGAAGGCACGATTCTCAAACTCTATTCCATTAGTAGCTGTAACTTACTTCTACAAAATCAGGAGTAAATAACTCCTACTCAAAGCTAGCAGGACCCTCCACCCCACCTAAACTCAAGTCAAACAGTACCCCTAAAATGGACAGGAGGCTTGTATCATCAGCCAAGGCATCTTCACAGGAGCTGCAGTGTGTGGCACACCCACATGGGAGCGTTGCCTCCTCCAGCAGCCACACGCTGCAGGCACAGCAACATCACCAAGCAGGCGCTGCTGCTCAGAGCAGCATCAGCAGAAAAATGAGGTTGACATTGTCAGCAAATATTCGGTAGCTAGACAGGTCCTATGTGCCAGAGGTGAGTGCCGTGCTCCTGCACTCCATATGCCAAACGTATTGCCATTGCAAAGCTTTTTATAGATGCTCTTGCTGTGGATTCTACTTCAGCAACAAAGGTTAGAGAGCACTAGTTTGTCACATATTAGGCCTTTTGTCAGTTGTCTCACAAATAAGGTCGTTGTTTTAGGATCCATGGTACTTCCGTCTTAAATAACTTTTAGATCCTCTTGTAAACCCAATAAATTCCTGCTTGGTTTCCTAGAGATTCCTTTGGCTCTTGTGGGAAGATCTCTCCACACTCCTGGTATTTAGTGTTGCTGTATGAATGGTAAGAGAGGCAAGCAGCTCTGTAAAATGTTTTGTGACAGGAGCCTTTAACAGTCCTGGTCTTTGCATCCACAAATCTCTGCTGTTATGGTGCACCGAGGGGAATACACTGCACTTGAGTGCATACACCTTGGTGTCCTTACATAAATATTTAAGGCCACTGAGTGGTATGGACTGGAGTGGCTACACCTCAGTGCCCTTACATACTTATGTAATGGCACCGAAGGGTATGCACTGCATTACCTTGGGGCCCCTACATACTTATGTAAGGGCCCCAAGGGGTATGCACTTACATAAGTATGTTAAGGCACTGAGTGGTATGTACTGGAGTTGATACCCCTCAGAGTCCTTGCATAGTTATGCAAGGGGACCAAAGGTTATGCACTGCACATTGCGGTGCCCACTCTGGTCCTTTGTGGAATTCAATGGAATGCAACTCTGCCAATTCGGCCCACCCCTAGTGGAGACCAGAGTCCCCATATGGTAAAATACAGGGGACATTTAAAAATGTATTCACCTTGAAAATAAATACTAGAAATATTTTTATGTTAAATGTTTATGTAAATTCATTTTATGCATTTACTTTAAATGCCGAACAAAATAAAAACAAAAGCTACAGTACTATTAACTTAATGTTGAATGATCTTTAATTAATGGAAATATATGACATGAAAAATATTTTTCAAAGGATAAATTAAACATTGAATTCCCACTTGGAGAAAAAAATATTAATGTGTATTAATTATGATTAGACGTGGTGTATATAATTAATGCTAAATTATCTTTTTAATTCAAAATAGGTCTTTTAATATTTTAGCTAAATAATAAATATGTACTAATTTTATATTTTTAACATTAATTTATCTATATTTATTTTTGAACTAATGTAATCTAATATAAAAGTATCCCTACCTCCATTTTTTTTTTTTTAGGGTGTTGCAGTACCAGAGGTTGGCCATGTGCAGTACTGGACTTGATACAAAAGTGTAAGTTACTACAATGCCAAAAAACATGTAAAATAGGCCTCTAAAATGACTTGTTCAACCACATTAATCACAGTCTTTTTTTATTGAGATCTTTTTGCAAATATTGTAAACAGCCACAATTATTCAGAAAAGTGTAGACTAAAACATAAGGAAAAACATTTTTCATTACATCAATACACAAAAGCATCAGTCAAGTTTAAATAATCGACTCCATGTTGTGACAAGTCTTATATAACCCTATTCTCCTTGTTTCTTAAGGCTGCAGGCCCCAATTCGAAGAAGTGCCACATAGATGAAAGCCATAGGTTCAAGGATGAAATGTTACTCTTCCAATTGTGTGCAATGCCTAGTCTGACAATAATATTGGGAATAAGTACAGTGTTTGCATATAGCACTTTTTAAATGTAATACTCAACATGATATTGTATTACATACATTAAATTCCACTTCCACTCGCAAGTTTTGCAAAAGCCTGCGGGCAATTTCACACCAATAGATATGTAGCAGGTCAGTGTCTACTGCCCCACAGTGTAGAGAAAGTAATGCACCACTGTTCCCATTCACCCATTTAGAGAGAACCTGAGGAGTATAGTACAGCATACAAGTTGTTCTAAAGCTGTAACTTTAGCATAGCAAAATAGATACATACATGAAGATGCTAAAACTTCTTAAATTGTGTGTACATCAATCGCCCTTCTACATCTTGTGAGCCATTTAGTTTAAATCACTATTCCACATAAGGAGGAAACAAGTATAAAATTCCCGTACTAAAATTATATTACAGTATATTAGAACATTTGGAATGTTGAGATCTCCATTGAAGAGAATAGAGCAATAGCGGCCTATAAAACCCGATATAGATCCTCTGCTCTCAACATTAAAATGTCCTAATGCACAGCCCCTGCCTCTCCAAAAAACATGGATTGGGAAGAGAAAAGCGAAAGGCAGAGACTGTCAGCAGGGCACACAGGTCCCTTCGCCCCTCCCTCCTGTAGCTCACAGTGTCACTGGAGCCTCAAAAGGAGGGAGGGGGAAATTCTGCTCAGTTCCAGGGTCTCCCTGGCTGGGCTGAAAGAGGAAAAATAGTTTAGCCGAGCCCAGGGAGAACCAGGGTCTGGCAACAAAGTTGTTCCACAGTTACTGCTGTGAATGTTCAACTATTGACAGATGTGGCTCAGCGTGCAGCTGTAAACTGTTGATCATTCACAGCAATAACTGTGAAACAAAGGCTTCAGTGCCATGATGGGGGAGAGGGGTGTCAACCCCCTTGGTCTCCAAGAGGCCTTTGTATTTGTAATTGGGATATTCTGCCCTCATAGGGGGGAATGTTATGGTAGCCTCATAGCCCACCATACCGGGCTATATCCGCCATTAAAAGCCAACTACCTGATTAAAGGCCCTCGTCGAATGTTGGAGCGGGCCTTTAATGGCTGGTAGAACCTGCTACAGCAGGATCTATTAAGTCAAGTAAATCATTGTTATGACAAATGGAGAGCTGATTCTTCATTAGATAATCCTGTATCTACTAGTATT
This sequence comes from Triturus cristatus, assembly GCF_964204655.1. Taxonomy (NCBI): domain Eukaryota; kingdom Metazoa; phylum Chordata; class Amphibia; order Caudata; family Salamandridae; genus Triturus; species Triturus cristatus. The sequence goes on along the minus strand of NC_140585.1, from coordinate 805,270,469 downwards.
TAAAAACTCGTTGAAAAAGTTATAATCAAACCATGCGCAAAGTAATTGACCAACCAGTTTCAGACCACATTTATGCCATTTGTAGTGTATGGAATTGTGAAACATGGACAGGAAACAAGTATTATTCCTGCATTGTGAATATGGGTGAATATTAGTCACATACCCCACATACACCATAAAAACCAAGCATCCAGCACCACGTTAAATTGTACACGCCTGAAGTAGTTAGGATCGTGGTTGGCGAAATGCTCATGGGCCCAGAGCTATTACATAGATATATTGTACATTTCTATTCCCATTTTCTGTTCAGAGACAACAAAAATGTTGACCAAATGCTGAACAAAAATACTGTTGAAAATAGGGTAGATGACCCGGCCCACCCACTCTAATGTGGTGGTAATATCATGTATTCCTTTGCTCATATTGCTCGTTGGTAACTCCAAATGAAACTACCAATAGGAGGATCAAGATGCTTAAAATAAGAGTTACTAACATGCACTGGAATGGTAAAATAGTTTGGAATCAAATTCATTTCGGTGATATTGCATCGAACAATTATAGAAATTGGTAAGAGTTGTCAATCTCATATTAGAGATGCTTTTGGTACTTAGAGTCTCATAGGTGAGTTTAATAATTTCCTTCATACTGCTGGAGACTTCAAATACCAAATAGGAAGCAGCAGCTGGGACTCATTTGGCTTGTTCAGAAGTTATATAGATCAGAATAATTTGGTTTTCGTTTATTTTTAGTTTACGACCAGTGGTTCTTCCAAACTCTCGAGCACCCTGGTCGGTGTATGAAATATCCGATATTGCAACTCTAGAATAAACTGCCACATAATCTGCATATGGAAAACACCAGTTGATGGACAGAATGCAGAACAATGTCATACATTCACCCCAGTACAGAGATCTGGGCCTAAATCCATCGTTTTTTGCTCACTTTGGGCCTCATGTAGGAAGCCAAATACCGGTCGGTAACGGCCGATTTTCGGTAATAATACCGTTACCGACCGGTATTTTGGCCATTGGTATGTAGGGGGACATATTTTGCTTTCGGAATTTACCGAATCGGTAAAATTACCGATTCGGTAATAATACCGAATCGGTAATGTTACCAAATCGGTAACTTTTCCGAATCGGTAATATTACCGATTCGGTAAATTCCGAAAGCAAAATCGAGATGTAGGGGGAGTGTGTGTGTGTGTTTATGAGTCGGTATTTACCACCAACTTATAGTTGGTGGTAAATAATGAATGTATGTGTAAATGCATTTTTACGCGTGTAGCTGTGTGCAATGTGGCATACATACATGCCCTTAGGGCATGTATGTGTGCCACATGTGCACACATGGCCGAAACAGGGGTGCAACAGGGTGTCAATGTGACACCCTGCCACCCTTGTATGTGTTCCCCCCATTACCGAATCGGTATTTACCGATTCGGTAATGAGGCATACCTTCCCATCAATGGGAAGGTATGCCTCATTACCGAATCGGTAAATACCGATTCGGTAATCACCGACTAGTAACGAATCGGTAAAAATTACCGACTCATTACCTACATACGAGTTACCACTTCTTAAATACCGAGTCGGTACGGCTCGGTATTTAAGAAGTGGTAACTGGTACGCTACCTACATGAGGCCCTTTGCCATTCCAGTTTGAACCCAGGCATATTCAAATCAGTATTGACCCTGTGCCTCATGGGAACAGTCCAGCCCGAACTGCCAAGCCAGGTCCAGCCTGGACTGGAAACAAGCATCCTAGGACCGGTTTCGGGGTTTCACCCCTCTTTAGCCATGATAGCTTGATTCCAGTAGCATGGAGAGCACGGGACCCACGTCTGGGCATACCCGTTCCACTCGGGGTGGCAAATTCAAAAACAACAGTTGATGGACAGAATGCAGAACAATGTCATACATTCACCCCGGTACAGAGATCTGGGCCTAAATCCATCGTTTTTTTGGTCCCATGAGGCACAGGGTCAAGACTGATTTGCATATGGCTGGGTCCAAACAGGGGTGGCGTAGTGGGCAAAAGAACGAGGATTAACCCAGATCTTTTGACTGGGGGAGAATGTTTGCATTGTCAGAATTCCATCCATCATTTGTTTGCTGCAACACATAATCTGCATAAGCAGTGATATGAACCTTGGTCCTCAATAATTTCAACAGTTTAGAAAGATAAGGATCGATGTAGATTATGAACAATATTGGGAACATTGGGCATCCTTGATGCGTGTCCCAGCTGATATTAAAAGGTTCCGATGCATTGAACCAATTACCACTCTGGCCCTGGGGTTTTGTAAAGGCTCAAAATGTGGTTCACAAATTTTGTGCCAAATCCCATTTTCCCATAGGTGAACATAAAATGGGACAGGAGCCCCTACCAAGAGCCTTCTCTGCATCCAAGAGGATCATATGACAAACTTGAATAGTGTATTTGCAGCATTCAAAAATGATATGGCAGTATTCAAACATATGGTAGTGTTTCGCCAAGGAATAAAGCAAGTGTCTTGATAACCTCTACCAATCTTGTAGTTGAAATCTTGGAACACATTTTGGTGCCGACATTAATAAGAGAGATAGGTCAGTATGATCTTCTCTCTGTTGAGGACTTTCCCCTTTTAAAATGAGATTGCAATGTTAATAAAGTTGCATGATGTCAGGATGGGAAACAACCTTTACAAAGCATTCATTGCATCGCACCACATTTACAACGCCGTCATTACATCGCAACATCCTTTACAATGCATGTCACTACAACGCAGAAGCCATTACATTGCATGTCACTAAAACACATGTTATTATAATGCATGTCACTACAACGCAGGCATTACATCGCATGTCATTACAACGCATACCATTACAACACATAGTACCCCTACACTATCCAAAGCTTACCTTACTGTTGCACCCACTGGAGTTAGAATACTAATTTTTACCTCGACACTATCCAACACTTACCATACTGTTGCACCCACTGGAGTTAGAATAGTAATTTTTACCCCTACACTATCCAACACTTACCTTAAATGCAATGTAATGGTATGTGTTGTAATGGTATGCATTGTAATAGTATAATGCGATGTAATGGAATGCGTTGTAAAGGTCGTTTTCTAAAAATGGAGTTGCGATGTAAAAACTGCATCGTAAAGGCATGCGTTGTAAATGTATGCGTTGTCACATCATACATTCTGTCAGGATACCTTGTCCGAGTTCTTTGTTTCTTATTATTTGGATAGACAAGGGTGCTAGTATATCTATAAACAATTTTCAAAAGTCAGCTGGAACAACATCTTTCCCGGTGGCTTTACCTGGAAGTAATGATAATGTTTCTAGCCTTCCAAGCATCTATGGAAATATCGAGCTCTAGCATATAGACTTGGGAATCAGCCAGCCTTAATATTGTGGCTGATTTTGTATAATCAGCAATTTTAACTTCAGATAGATTGCTGTCTGCACTATACAATATCCTATCAAATTCCCAAAATTGGTATAAAATTTATTAGAGTTGTGAGATTTTCCCTTCTTCGTGCATTATACAGATATTATGTCTATTCTGTTTTCCAAGATTTTATAGGCCAGGATTTCACAGATGGAATCTGCATATTCATAATTGAACCCATTCTTTGTCAAATAAGCTACTGCGCTTTTTCCATCAGTGTTCACCCAATTCTAATCCAACATTCAAGCATACAGAAGAAGCACTCCCTCTCCTGTGGGTCTTGGGCACAAATTGTTTGTAGATGTTGAATCTCGATCTGCATTACATCACTTTGAGTCCTAGCCTTCATATTATGCTGCTTTATATTTTAATCCGAAACATACTTTGTGACATCTATATTATATGGCTTAATGGTTTCTGATATGACTAAAGCAATGGGAAGTCCTATATTAGTTCCAAGGAACTCATGTGGGCCTATAGGCATTATATTTATATATTCTACATCCTAGAGAAGGGACCTTTCTACAGTCCATTGGTACATTGTGACACTGCATTTAGAGTGTTTTAAAGCAAGGACCAGAGGATTGTGATCAGATCTCACTTTAGAGCATTTCTCAAAACTCAGCGTTGCATGAAGTTTTTTGAGATGTTAAAACAAAGTCTATGCTGGAATAATGATTGTGAACATGGGAATAGTAAGGAAAGGCAGGTTCTTCTTTTTTGAGAAAAAGCCAAGTAGCTGCTACTGTTAACCCTTATCAGTGCTTGTACTGCATATCATACTGTGGACATACAGGGTGCAGCCCTATGATTGGTGGCATCAGTCTTGTATTGAGGACACAGTTAATGCCACTGATCATCAATAATTCCCCAGGCCATGAAAGAAACTCTTAAGACATTTTGTCAAATACCTGCAGGTAACTCTGATGAGGGTCATATATCGTGCATACTTCATTTTGTCTATTGCCACTTAAATTATTTCCCATCATCTATTTGTAATCAGTGAGCACCCTTCCAACTTTTAGTCATTTTGATTTAGCCATGAAGATGCTCCCCTCCCCCCGAATAGATAATTTGTTGTGAAATTGCTGTAATAACATTGTGGTCAAGCTGTCCGAGTAAAGACTGATCTTTAAATGCAACATGCATCTCCTTAAGCCATAAGATCTGGGTTAATGATCCCACACCAGTTTTTTTACCAGCCACCTTTTAGTAGGGCTACTTAATCCTCCCAAGTTCCAACACATTATTTTTGTTGCCATTGGGGTATAATTTCCCATTATGGGTTATCCATCGCTCTTTAATTTGAAGGTAGCTGTCCTCTACATTAATCGCAATAAGCAATCTAGCACCACCTAAAACAGCTGATAAAAATCTTCTCCTTTTATTCCCTTTGTATGGTACCCCAACCATCCCCAACACCATTCCTGCCTCCCAAACCTCACCACACCAACATTGGCACTGACTCTCTAGAGTGAGCTCCCATCCCTCTCTTGGGAAAATCACCCCCGCATCGATGGAAGACAACAGTTAGCTGCTCCTTGCTCAGTCCTCCTGATAAAATTAACCCTCCAAGTAAAGTAGTGCTAAAGTGAACCAGCACCCATGAACTGCCTGCAAAAATATTCAGTTCCTTAGCAATCCTCCAAATCTTTGAAGTAAAAAGAAAAAATAAAGAAAGTGTTTTCCTGCATTCCTTATTTCAATGTAGGAATATCTCCCTTTCTACTTTTTTTGGTTACTTTCTTCTACCATCAGCATGCTTCAACTACAGTCATCTCTCTTCCTCAAAGCAGAGGTATATAATCAGTTCCTCTTGTAGACCCACTGGATTTGAGAATCCCAGTCTCAATCAGTGAGTTCTGGGAAAGCTTTCCGAAACATTGACAGCGAATTGCCTGACATCTCTCCCTTCAGAATCTTCTGGAAACCCAAGATTTTGCAGGTGATTCCACTGTTGCCTATTTTCTAGGTCTTCTACCTTGGCACGTAGTTCACTCAGTTGAACCTTGCCCCTCGACAGCCACTTGTATGGGGATAACTGCCTCCTTATTATCGGCAGTTCTTTTAAGTTTATAGAAATAAACCAAAGGTTCTTGTGCTATTAAGCTCTCAGCTTTCTGCATTTTCGCATTATTGTGTCTGGTCTCAGTATAATGAGCTTGGGTCTCATCTCTATGTTGCTTGATAAGCTGGAATATATCCATAAATGAAAGCTCAGCAGCGGAGCAGATACCATCATTACTCCTTTTAGGCCCTGCTCCAGCAGTCGTTTTTGACTGACCCATTAGGAGTTCTTTTGCATCCCCTGTGATCAATTCCTTTTCACCAGGAAGGATGGTCCTTTGAGTGGATTCAGCTTGTGGGGGTACTGTAGATTCAGTCAGCTGATGGTATGTGAGGGCTGCGCAACAGATTCCTCGAGCCCCTCTGAGCTGCACCCCTGATCATGGCCCTGGGGAGTAGTGTTATTCTTTTTAGAATTAGACATGCAGGTCAGATCTTGGCGTTGGTCTTAGTGATCATATTTTAGCTCTGTCGATTTGCAGTTCTTTAGATACCATGTATTCAGCCATTCTGCCCTTTTGTTAGGAGTTTTCTCCATCGTCCTGATCTTATGACACACCACCTGCACAGCTGAAATAATCACACTCATAGTCAGGGCAGGGTCACAGGCAGCATAAGCCGACAATGTTCTTGAGGGCACTAGATACATTGCTGGTGCTAGTATTAGTATTGCAAGTGTCAGCCATTTTTTGTTCGGGCCACTGCATCTGCTTCCCCATCCGGTGGAAATTCTGGAACAGTAAGTAGGCAGAGGCAGGCCATTCACGCAATCACGGCCGGCCTCCCCTGCAATCTATAGATCAATCTTACCGTCATGCCCCCAGGTGTTCGAGCCTTGAAGGTTGGGAAAGTAGCACATAGTCGTGATCGGATACCTAGTAATGCACCTGTCTGATGTGATTTCGACCCCTCGTATGTCTTATTTGGTGTGCATCGACAACTAAGTGATACCATCTGTAAGAACGTTCAAGATACAGGGAGGGGTCATGGGTATGCTGTGTGAGGACCTATGGATAAGATCGTTCACTCTCCTGTATAAAGTGGTTAAGCCGGCTTGGCTGAGGCGGAATCACTTGTTTACTGTTCATCGAGCCTATCTATCCCCTCAAAGGCTATCTAAATTTCAGATTGGAAAATGCTGTAATAAGTGCAATCTGCCTGCAGCCTCCGATGTCCACATGTTTATGGATTGTCCACTTATTAACACCTTTTGGCAGGAAGTAAAGAATACTTTGGACTCTATTCTTAAGATATCCATATCTGTTACATTGCCTTTAATAATATTTGGGGTGGACGATAATATCACGGGGCAGGCAAAGTGTTTCTTGTTTTATGCAATTCTGCTGGCCAGACGGCAGATTTGCAAATTTTGGGTTGACCAGAAGGCACCATCACACGCAGGGTGGCTAATGTCCCTATATGACACATCTAAGGTGGACTTGGCCAGATCATGTGGCCAACGTAACCTCACCTTTTGGAACTTGCTGGTTGAGTGGAGGTAGATGGGTTCGGCAGACCTTCCGGGTTTTTTTTTTTTTTTTTCCCCGGGTCCGGTGATTATGCCATCATACTCCAAGGTTCCTTGGTGGTTCCTACTGAAAGGCTTTTTAAGTCTAAATGGAGTAGTGAGGGGATTGGTGTGCCCCCTTATTTTTTCTCCTCCCCCCATAATATCCCGCAGAACGTCTTTCGCCGGTCTGTTTTTTATTGGTGTTCGGGTCTGGGAGATAACTATATCAAGTTCCAGACGACATCCAAGGTGATCGGCGTCTCTTTTTGGTATTGTGGGGCAGGCAAATGAGGACAAAAAAAAACAAAACGTTGAAGATACTTGTGTAATATCCTTGGACCTATGTATAATAAGTACTGTGTTTACTACGGATTGTACCTCATTGCTCGTTCCTATGCAAAAATTTGAATAAAAATGAGTTAAAATAAAAAAAATGCCCCCAGGTGTTGTTAGGTTGTGGGCTGACCCTGCCTGCAACCCCCTCTGTGCAGCCTTATAAACAGCCATTCAAAATTCCATGGTTTCCAAAGGTGTAGATCTGAAAATGCCAGAGCAGTTCTAGTGGCTCTTGTAACATTGGAAGAGTTGCATCCAGTAACAACGTGCACAGTGGAGGTTTCTCTATAGCACTACTCTCAAACACAGTCTCAACCCCTTTTCATGCCGTTTCCTTGCGAAAAAGCATCAGTATCAACATCTGTATGATCTATTCTTTGTACTGGGTTTATACGCAGGACCTCACACACATCTGGACTGTTGCAAATATTAGTCACAGCGCTTCTACTTGCCTACACATCTTGTTCCTGTTCTTGAATAGGTGAGGAGGCCTGCAATTCTGGCTGCTCAGCTGGCCCCCAGTTAAAAAGGCACCAGTGCACTAATCTTTGGTTGTTGACTGGTGTAGGTGGCTGGCTTGGTATATGGTGCTCACTTATGCAAGTGTAGCACTCTGCACCAATCCAGACAACCCTTATGGTGATTTTAGTGGTCTTAGACAACCTTAGAAAGCCCTCTGAATAGTAGCTGTGGGGAGCAGCCTTCAAGCTTAGTCTAGAAGAAGTGCAAAGCAGCTTTTTGTACCAGTACTTAATCTTATAGTGTAGGTTACGTTAAAAAGAACCACACAGTGTAGTTATAAAAATCGGTATTATAAATACTCACTAACACATTGCAATATCTCCTACCCGAAGATAGAACCACAATACACACAATAGATTGATAACAGAACACGTAAGCAGCACAAATACACAGTGGTCACCAGGGGGAGACCAAACCGTATACTAAAATAGTGGAATGCGAACCACCACCTAAGTCGAGACTGGACCAAGAAAACGTAGAAGAGTCGGGTACCCATGGAACCACCCAAGGTAAGTACCCATGAACCCCATGGAGGCCGTGTGCATAGTGGGAACACAACCGCGGACTCAATACAAGTCAGTGGGTAAGTCGCAGTTGCAGTTTTTATGAAGAAGGACCCTTTCCAGGGGTCCCTGAAGAAACCCTGGGGGAGATGGAAGGTTGGAGAGTCAACCCACCCGTAGATACCCCGGGAACCAGGATACCTACATCAGGGAAGCCGGGTGCATAGGTGCGAATTGGTGTCGGAAACCACCGTAGACCACAGTGGAGGAAATCAAAAAAGATGCCGCTGGCAAAGAAGATGAAAAGTCAAGTGGAACTCAATGGTGTATTCAAGATGAGAGGTACCTGCAAGCAGAAGGGACAGAGTCTATGCCACTCAGGAGTGACCAGGAAGATGCCCACTGCCAGTGCTGCAGGTGAGTTGATGGTGCCCTTGAAGTTGCAGCTGTGTCAACCAAGCGATGCTGAGGAAGACCAGGAGCATCCATGAGCTGTCCCACATCCGATGTCAAGAGCCAGGGGTTCAGTGTCCGGCAGGGGCACCAACAAGCCTTGGCAACGGCAACCACATAGTTGTCGACAAAGGTGCAGTGTCGGAACCAGCAAGGGCCAAGTGACTCACCACCAGCAGGTTAGTCAGAGCAGGCCCCGAGCAAGCAGGGGAGCCCACTGGAGCCAAAGAAGACCCTCAAAAGGACCCAGGGGGTGAAGGCACAGGGGTCGCAAGAGGACCTAGAGTAGCTCACCAAAGGTTGTAGTGCCACATTGCAGAGAATGCAGTGCAGGTGAAGATGTTGTTTGCAGGGCATGCTTGAGGCTGGAGCTTTTGGAGCCTGAAGATCTCTGGTGAGGAGAGTCAACAAGCCTTGGCAATGGCAAGTCGACGCGGTGGACAGGGGTACTGCTCTAGCTGTTCCGATGAGGGATACTGGCTTCAAACGTGCTGTGAAGACAGTGCAGGCCTCGAAGGAGTTGCAGAACTACCACTTGTGTTGCTGAACCTTTCGGAGTCCCTAGGAGGTCAGGAACAGCAGACCGGTCAGCTTCGTTGTGGTACCTGCAGATAAAGGGGAGTGACTCCTTCACTTCACTGTAGATTCCTTTGGGTGTCTTGGATGTCCACTGGCCTGTAAAAGAACCTGTTTGGAGCACAGACAAGGCAGAAGACTGGCAGGACGACAAGACCAGGAGCAGCAGTTGTCTTCCCAGTTGCAGTCTCAGTTCGGATGTGAATCTTGTCCCACGGCGAATCTAAGGATCCACCCACAGGTAAGCTCTTAAGTACCCTAAGGAAAGGGTTGGGATGATTCAGGGGACTCTCCACAGTCGGGACGATACTCCCGTGTCCTTTGTCCAGTTTCGCACCAGAGTGGGAGCTAACGGCTCTCTGAACTGGTTCCAACTGGAGTATGCAAGGAGGGCACCAAAATGTGCTTTCAAAGCAGTCTAGTGGCACTGTCAAGCGCCCCCACCCTGTCCCAATACACCAACTCCTGTCTGGGAGGTGGTCACACCTCCCTTTGACAGGAAACCTAATGGCCTGCCTTCCCCTGCTGGAGCTTGACTCAGCAGCAGGTGGGCAAAATCTTGTTTCGGGTTCGCAGCAGCCATAGTTTGCTGTCCGGGTCTAGAAGGCTGGTGCCATGAGCAATGAGGGCCTCCTGGAAGAGTTTTACAGTGCATGGAATCAACATGTTTGATACCAAACACTACAGGGTTCGTTGCAGCCAGTTTAGAGTTAGCCATGCAGCATGGCCACTCTATGTATCGTAATGGCTGATACACTTGCAATGCGGGAGAATGGACTTTGTGGAATGTAGGGGTGTCCTGCTCATGCAGGGGCACCCTCACACTTATAACTGAGCACCCTGCCTTCATGATTGAAAGACCTGCCTTGGGGTGACATAGGTTTTAAGTGCAGTGACCTCAGATATAAGGAAACTTATATCTGTTGTACGTGGTGCTAGCACCAGCTTACACAGGCTGCGATAGCAGGCCTGTAGTCACAATTTGAGTGGTCTCCCATTGGTGGCATAATACATGCTTCAGCCCATGGAGGACCCCTGGTGTACCTATGCCCTGGGTACCTAAGTACCATGTACTAGGGACTTACAGGGTACATCAGTAGCCGATCTGGGGTGTACCTATGTACTCACCATGTCCAATTTAGGGAAGAAGCACAGAGACTGGGGTCCTGATTAGCAGGATCCCAGTGAGACTAGTTAGTAAAACATAAAGGGACCAACAAAAAGAGAGGGGGGGCATAAAAGCAGATCCTACTCTCCTACAATCGGGAAGCAGAGATTCGGCCTGGGAGCTTTGGGTTATTATTACTGTCAGTCTCAGGCTGACACACTCCCACACCCTGCTGCCTTCATCCTCATGGTGGAGCCACTGCGATGTGACGGACCCTTCAGCTGTACAGCACGCTGTTTGAGAAGCCAGAATATTGCGTGGCTCAATCTCCACAGAGGTGCTCCTCCGTGCTCTATTGCCGGCCGTCGCAGTGCTGCTGTGCTGGGACTAGTCCGAAACAGGACCATTATAGGGGCGTGCTAGAAGTATGTGCTTTAAGAAACCGCATAGCCACCACAGCACCAGATGGTAAGTTACCGCCTCGCTTTCCTTGAGTCCCTATGCTTATCCAAATAATAAAGCTATATATGACCTACTCCGTATACCCAAGGCGCGACCAGAGAAGAGAGCTGTGTGAAGGTGCGGTAACTAGTGCCAATAACCAAGAGTCCGGCCGCCATCTTTTCCCCCTCATTTATCACAATGTCGGAAACGGGCAAATTCCCAATTATGAAAAACAGGGCGAGATGGGAAGGATGGAAACAGCATTAAAATGAGAAACAAAATGCATGTTCCAAAAGTCTGAACGAAGCATACCTTACTTCACGAAATACTTTGGTTTTTAAACTTCCATAAGGGAAAGGCAACGTCAACATTCTCTTTTATTTTACCAGCTTGACTGAAACATTTTTTGATGATTTAAGCACGATTCACAAAAAACATGCAAAACAACTCAATATGCACATATAATTACTTGTATCTAATTCATGTGGTGAAAGGCAATTCGAAGTCACTTAAAGCATGCATTAGCCCACGATGTTTATCAATTTTGGGCAAAGTGGTGTTAATGTTATGATAAGACAGCCAAGTGATGTAGACATCAAAAGTGGGATCATGTAATGGTCATGCTTTAACTGTATTTGTTTACTGTACCTGAACATTAAGCACTGCCACGCTGCATGTTAATAAAACAAAGACATGTTATTGTTAGCGTCAACCGGACATGCCCCATTAGCCTAGGTGGCTCGTGCCACACTGAATGCTTTATTACATTTTACAGTGGCAATACGTTCATGCGTTTCCAAAACAACAATTCAAAAACGATTAATTAGTGCAACAATTTTGACAAAAAAGTGTTAACTGGTCAAGTAGCTTACATCTGTTTCGCTGAAATAAGTTGCCTCCTCTGCTTAATAATGGCACTGTATTATGCGGGGATTTAGAATACATATGTTAAATATCTATCTATCTATCTATCTGTCTATCTGTCTATCTGTCTATCTGTCTATCTGTCTATCTATCTATCTGTCTATCTATCTATCTGTCTATCTGTCTATCTATCTATCTGTCTATCTATCTGTCTATCTATCTGTCTATCTACATATATAGAGATAGATAGATAGATAGATAGATTTGTAACATATGTTTGATAGCCTAAAGACATTGTTTGATCCACTCTCCATTTGCAAAGAGCATTGTCTGAATACATTATTTCACCTTGTTTTTCCTTCTTTTAAACACAGATGCGCACTTCCAATCAGATTCCCACATTACCAGTCCCGATCGAAGATGGCTTGCTAGCCCTCAATTTGATACATCCAAGTTCCTGGAATTCCAAATCACATTTAAAGCGGCTCTAACTAGAGAGAATTTCTCAAATCATTGCTATTGTGAGGGGCGATTTTGTTTCTACGTCTAAAATGTTTGAGATCAGAGTGTGGCAGTGTCATGCACTGTGTTTACGAGAACTCAATAAAAACCTGTAACTGCCACTACCTGGCAAAGACGAGAGACGTTTTTCGAGGTTTTAAAAACAAGGAGTCATGGAATAACACGTGGGCATCCTTCCAACGCATCGATAAAATCCTCATTGTATATTGGTAACAAACAGTGTAAATCTTGACTTGATCATCTGCTGCATACTTTGCAGATTTTAATTAGTAAAATTGATTCTGGATCAAAAGTTACTAAAAAGACAGCAACATGGGTTGCTGCACCATGGAGTGCCCTTTCCAAAGGTTGACTCGTCACCTTTCAGTAGTTTATTTCTGAATTTGGATGTAAAAGTGGTACTAATGAAGTGAAACCTTTGTTACAACAGTGTTAAAATGGGTAACAAAAACAATATATTAATATTATTTAAAAATATGGTGGATTACACCACATAATTTGCCACCTGTTGCTGCATAATTTAGTTAACCCGGATGCATAATTTGGCCTTTTCCTACCACATAATTCCAATAGCCATGCTTTTAATCTGATTCCGAGGATGAATTATAGGCGGTGCTGCTGAATACGTCCACACAGTGAAATGGAGGTTTCCACAGCATTGTGGGTCAGCGAGCACTGCTGTAGGCACATTGGCCATCATCGTGGTTTCAAAAGCACATGCCTGCAGCATGAACAAAAATGTCCCAGAGCCACCCTGTTCAGTAGCGGCTGCTACTGGTCCTGTGTGGTGGGCGAGGGGGGGGAGGGGAGGGGAGGCGAAGGAAGAAACTTTTTTTTTTTTTTTTTAAATACCCCTTACCTGGAACGGCCGGCCCTCCAGCCATCCGGCTGCCGCCTCTTCTGCGTGCTCCATGTCAACTTCCTGCAGACTCCCAGCAACAGGAAGCCCCCAGCAGACAGGCTCCCCTGAGCCAATCAATACGCTGCAATGCAGCGTTGTGATTGGTTTGAGCGGCGTGGATCGGCGCTCAGACTGCAACAGGGAGCCTGTGCATGTTCCTGACAAGGCTGTGTAATGCAGCCTGGTAGGAACATGCAAAGTGAGCATGGACTGATGGCCGGCCCAAGAGGGCCAGCCAAAATGTTCATGCGCACTTTGGGAGTGCACAGCTCTACCCCCCTGCTCTGGCCAGCCCCGCCCTCCCAAGAGCCACTGACAGCTATAGGAAAAATAACATGATAATAACTATAGTTATTATCATGTTATTTTTCCTTTTGTTCAGTGGGGCGACGCTCCTCCGCCTTAGCAGAGGGGCCGCCACTGCCCCTTTGTTCTGTCAAAATGGAGGCAAATAGTCTGTTGTTTTATTTCTCAGGAATGAGCACTACAAAACCTCTTGTAATATTGCAATATAAACGAGACATAACTCGGGAGAAAAAAAAAAACATTATCTGCTTCATGGTGCACCTCATCACCGGCCCAAAATTTGCCTTTTCCTTCCCACAATGGTAACCGATATAAAGAGCGACTGAATGTGAGGACTTAACATTACTCACCAGACCCCAGGAGCCAGTTTTACTATTGTGAACTCCTTTCCAATAGTAATAAAAGCTAAAGGCGTACTGGGCGCTATGAGATGACATGCTGGTTTTAAGGTTTGGTTCCTTGATGCCAAAGGACTCTTTGATTTACCATTAACAGAATAGAAGGGTTTACTGTGATGGATGTCAGCTTACTCTTTCCATTGACACAAGTTATTATGATTCTCCACCAGTGGCCACTTCTGAGCTAAAGGAACAAATAAGTGAGGACTGGTGTCTCTCAGAGCTGATGGAACAGAAGCAGAAGAGTGTACAATGACGTGGACAGCCGGTGGGAGAGCTGGGACTGACTCATGTGACTAATGAGACCCATCTCTCTCTGTCGAAAACGGGTCCTATTTTGACTGATGACACAATACGGGCAGTACCTAACAAAATCTATGGATCGAGCATGAAGGTGAGAAGAAAGGCAATAGTCCAATGGTAGAAATTAGGGAATCCCTTCAGGCCCCTGAGAGGTCCTTGTGAACAAATCGTGTTCACTTCTGGAATCGGTAGTCAAAGAGAAGTTGGCACTTGTGATTACAAAACATGTAGACCCTCATGGGGCTTTGTGCAAACGGTCAAATTAAAAAAAAAACATGTGGATGCTTGTGGAACTGGCTCCCATTTAGGAGAATATAGGGAAGCCAAGATTATTTTGTCTTGGTTGAGACAAGGAGAACCTGTGGGATGAAGCAGACACAAGCCTAAAATCCAAAGTAAGAGAGGAGAGATTGCCATAGTACACCTGTTCTCCTCTCTGAAGTCTAGTGCAACCAATATACAAGGACTTCTGCAGAATGTGTTATAGAGGTAGCAGTGCTGCTTGGAAACTGTGCATGGAATGCTAGTGTTATCTCAATGTTGGTAAAAGGGAACCAAAAAAATTAAACATCACATGGAGTCTCCAGCCTTCAGTGACCTCGGTCCAGTTCTTCTAGCTACGCTTCTTATGACTTTTTCAAGTAAGATCACTCGTCTTTTTAAAGGCTTTCACTACGTTTAACAGGACCGTGCCTAGGGCTGGAGATTTAATCCAAATGTTTGTTCACACTGAGGATACTCGAGGGGTTTTCTCACTGCAGGTACCAGCTTAAAATCTTCCTGTATTGGAATGCACGAAGAGGATAATACTAGGAATTGGCAGTTACAGCTCTGGAGCTCCACCACTGACCTGCTGTTTCAGAGGTCTGGTTTATTCTAAAATAAACTAGATATCTACCATCATATTTGTCGACGAATTGAAGCTATCTCGACGAATTGAAGCTATCCATAGAGTATAAGGAAACAGCAGCTATGCGGAACACATGGGTGAATGCGTTTGACCACTCAGCTATCATCATGTTTGTATTGTACTGTACGTTCCTCCCTTTCAATTTCTCTCTGTGCAACTATGGGGATCAAGATCAGACTCATTTTCTTTTTTTAAATTGCTGTTGCTTGTTGTGTCAGTGTTGTGCCTGCACCAAGAAGTATTAAGGGTTTGATGGAATTCTACCACCACACACTGGCGCCATTACATATCTTGAGCCCCAAGTCCACCACTACGCACAGACGACTAAAGCATCAAAGAAGAAGAGCTATGTCCATAGCGGTGACCTGCATCTTGAAATATCATTCACCAGACTCTGAACACTGGGAGCATGCCCCAGAGGATGGATGGTGTTGGGGTTGGCATACTCGGTGAATATGATTAATTTCGGGCGCTACAGGGCAACCACGTGAGGCATGGTTCTGGAGGCCTCACAGGGGCTGATGGTGAGCCTGGAACAGGCACACACTCGCGGCGCTTAGTCACCCATGCTGCCGAGGGTGATTCTGCTACTTGCTATGCCCTGAAGTTCTGATATGGTGGTCTAGAAGTGACTATTGAGAGATGAAGCCTAAATATCAACGCATGCTGGATTTGGAGGCAGACGGCAGTAAGTGTGCTCATGTGCCAGGGGATGGGGTGTATGAGGGAGACAGGAGAGGGGTAGACTGAAGCAAATATTAAAACAATGGGGCTTCCATGGGATGGGCCAATCAAAAAGATCCCCCTCCGGCTGGTACCCATCTCCTCCACCTGTATCTGCGCCACATGCTGCATAAATGAGATACCATCTGAGAGGAGCAACTACGTTCCTGGCCCTCGTGGCCCCAGCAAATGAGACTGATGCAAAACTAGCAGTAAACTGGAGTGCATGGCTGTGCATAATGTGGCATTGATTAACTGACACAAACAGGTGAAGAAGCTCTGTGACTGGAAGACACACATTGGGAGAGATTGACAGACACAACCAACATGGGGAAAGTGAAACCCGACAGGGTGAAGTGCCATTTGAGGCTAAACAGCCTCTGCAGCACAAACTACCCGAGTTGCATATTCAGGAGAGACCCCACCCACTGCGGAGTAATGGGCGAGGGAAAGGAATGGGATGGAAGACTAATGGGGCAAATTTGAAGACCCTATTGATTGAGATGAAGAGCAGCCTGAGGGCCATAGATGGTACATTGAACAGCCTCACCCCCAGTCTACATCAAATGCAAAGTACAATGGAAAGACAGGACTCTCTTGTGGAGGGGACATAACAACCAATGAAAGATGTCGAGATGGGCTGTGCATCCATAGAAGAAAAAAGTAAAAGCACTGAAAAAAATACTAATACTGGTCCAAAATAAAAATGAAGATTTGGAAGCCAGATCCTGATGATGCAACATTAGGGTGGCTGGCCTGGCGGAAACTACAGCCATCAATAATATGGAAACTTACAAGGAGAAACTAATCCTCAAACTATTTAGGCACACCAATTTTCCACCCAGGTTTATGACTGAAAGGGAGCACAGGTCTCTTGGTCTCAGAACCCTACAGGGGCGAAACCCGCCCAATCATCATGAAACCTCTACATGACAGGGATCATGATACCATATTGCACCTAGCTAGAAACAAAGGTGAGATACAATATCAAGGGGCTACCCTTTCCTTTCATTCAAACTGTATGCATGCTGTCTAAATGGTCAGGAGGTCCTATGTGAGTATTAAGAGGAACGCACTGCATGGAGAAAAGAGGCATCTAAGACTGGAGCGACAGCAGAGGTCTCCAAGGAACACAATGATTGAATGTTTTACTAGCTTCTAGGCTGCAGCTGAGAAGGCTACCTGGTTAGGCTGACAGGTGGCAGACAGTGGTGTGGAGGACTGTCTAGAGAGGTTCCCTGCTACAATTCATGCGCTGTGGGGGCTGTAAGTAGCAAATGAAAGGAAAGTAGATACTCCATGGTATGAAAATGTATACATGAAAGCCAGGTACACACTGGCAGAAACAAATGATGAGGTGTTGGCCGCTCCGGGGTGGATGGCTACTTACTACTGCCCTAAGGCATATACCGCCATTATACATTCAGGGACTTTATTTATGGAGTTTTGTATAGCGCAAACTTGACCCGAAGGCATCAGAGCACTTTACATAGTTGGCAGAGAGACAGTTACTCTTGTTACATACGGGTAGATACACTTACATGAAGTAAAAGCAAATACAGGGTAACAAATACAGAAGTGTACTATAAGCAATCTTAGTTGAGTGAGTTACACATGGAGTAGACACAGTTACATGATATCTTCACAGATATATGACAACAGTGTCTGCGATGTGTATATATTCAGTATATATATTATGTTCAGCGGTAGTTAATACCTCTGGAGTGTCAATTTTGGTACCAGTATGTGCCTAGAGTACCGTATTGCTATAAGATGAGCAAGGGAAGATATAAGCAGAAAAATCATATAGGCATGTAAGATTGATGTAGACCAGTGCATGAGCAAAAGTACATATAGGCCTAAAATAACCCAATAGCCTATCAGTGAAGATAGAACAGCATAAGCTACAAGCAGGGTGGAAGCATGGTCGTAGAGTGGGGAGTTCTGTATCAGGAGCTCCGGAGGTGGTGAGGAGCGGGGACTGTTATGGAGGTTAACTTGTTATACGCAGGTGCTGGCTATGCACTGGCTTTGTTTGGATCCGATGCAGTGGGCGACAGGGGTAGCTATGAAGCCCTTGATTGTTATGACCTATGCACTCACACTTACTGTGACATTGATGGTGTATACACACATTTACCAGGATGGCAGACCGCACCATATTAACTGTAACATTATTACAAGGAAGGTAATGGCCTTTTTGCATAGACATCATGTTGCTCTCGTTATGCTCCAAGAGATGCACCTCTCACCCTATAGACCACCTACATTTACCTCTAGATGGGATACCAATGTTTTTTTTGCATCCTATAGTACTTACTCCCATGAATTGGCCATCCTTGTGCGATGCACTATTTTAGAATGAGTCAACTGTCTCAGACCTCAGTGGACGATATAATATAGTACATAGTCACTAGAATATCCAGTCGTGCTGATAAATGTACACCACCAGAATACAGACACGCCCATCACTCTAGATGAAATATACAACACATGCTTGCGCCTATATGCATGGAATATTATATGAGGGGCAATTTTAATTTAGCATTGGATCCTGTAAAAGATAGATGCCACTCAACTGCTGATCACACCCACATGTCGTTGCAGGCACTGAAATGTTCTATAACTGAACTGAGCCTAGTGGATGTGGGGATGGTTCTGCACAAACAATCAAATGCCTATGCACACTACTCAGCAGTTCATCACTCTCTCTCACACATTGATTTTTGCCTATGCTCAATATATTTGTCAAACTGATTTCAGGTAATGGAATCTCCCATGTACATTATCTGATCAGTCCCCTGTGCTGCTGTTAGCGGGTGGTGCATCCCAGCTAGATCAATCATGCAGGGACAGTGGAGGTTTCCATTCCATCTGCTGCACTAAGAGAGGCGGTATTCAGGCATGAGATAGCCGCTGCCATAGCTTAATATTTAAAAAACAACACAGGTAGTGTCGCTAGTTGGGCTACCCTATGGGAGGCCTTCAAAGTCACAATTAGGGGAGATAATATGTCCATATAGGCTGGGGCACTCAAATCCATTCCGGACCGTGTGATCTTGAATTTAGAGAACACTACAAGATGCATCATGGGAGGGACAGACTTGAAACTATCCATTGATTAAATAAAAAATCTAGCAGATAGTGAAATTGCTTTTTAGGGGTTCAGAAGCAAGCTAGAAAATATGGTGAAGATGAATGCCCAGGACACACCCTAGCTTGGTTGCTTAGGGGACCTGTACAACATAACATGATTGCAGCAATACAGAATGACCAGAGGCAACTGATCACAGATCATTAGCTATCCAAGAGGTCTTTACTAAATATTGTGAACAATTTTATGCAGCATGAGGACCTCCTGCTTAAGAACACAACAATATATGAAGAAGATAACCTTAGCATGGTTGGAGGGAGAGGATAGAGACATCCAGGGAGCCCCACTGAATTTAGATGAGGTGAAAGCTGCCACAGGTGGGCTTGCGACAGTTAATGCCCCAGCTTTGGATGCGTTAACCATAGAGTTTTATAAAGCATACAAGAATTACTTGCACCCTACCTACTGTCAATGTACAACAAGGCACTGGAGATGGTTGTCTTACCTGGGTCGTGTGGAAGCAATTATAATGACATTAGCTAACTCCAGGAAGGACCCTCTTAGGGCGTAGCCATATGGAACACTGTTATGCCTAATATTCGCCTCAAAATAGTGGTGCAAATAGAATAACACAGCACACACGAAGAGATGATGGACAGAGTGCTGAAACTTTTCAAGCCCACACCCCCAGTCACAGATCTGGGTTGAATCCATCATCATTCTTTAGCTCACTTTGCCACCCCAGTTCAGATACAGCTATATGCAAATCAGTCTTGACCCTGTGCCTCATGGGAACAGTCTAGCCCGACCTGCCAAGCCAGGTCTTCCCTGGACCGGAAACAAGCATCCTGGGACCGGTTTCGGGCTAACAGCCCTCATCAACCAAGCTAGCTTTAATCCAGTGGCAAAGTGAGCTAGGGACCCACGTCTGGGCATACCCTGCCAACTTAGGGCGAACAAAGCAAACACAAAGAGATGATGGACGGAGTGCTGAAACCTTTCAAACACTCAGCCCTAGTCACAGATCTGGGTTGAATCCATCATCATTCTTTAGCTCACTTTGCCACCCCAGTTCAGACACAACTATATTCAAATCAGTGTTGACCCTGTGCCTCATGGAAACAGTCCAGCCCGAACTGCCAAGCCATGTCTTCCCTGGACCAGAAAAAAGCATCCTGGGACCGGTTTTGGGCTAACAGGCCTTATCAGCCAGGCTAGCTTGAATCCAGTGGCAAAGTGAGCAATAACACCTCTGATGCGTGGATTAGTCCTTACAGACAACCAGGATTTATTCCTTGCAGCAAGACCTCTTACAATATACCCACACTGTTTGCCATCATGGTTCAAGTGGACCAATACTTGCCTACTGTGCCAATATTCTTAGAGGCTGGAAAAGCGTTTGATTCTTTGGGGTGGGAGTACATGTATTGTGTGCTTGGTATAATGGGTCTGTGATACCCCTTCCTGAAGTTACCAAGACTGTTATACACAGACCAAGTTGTGAGGGTTAGGGTTGATGGATATGTTTCAAGCCTCTTTGTTATTCAGCTAGTCACTCAACAGGGACGTTCACTGTCAACTTTAGTATTTGAGCTCACTATGGAACATATAGCATCCATGATTATGGAAGACCATTGTTTTTGTTTTTACAAAATGGCTCCGACTTTATCGCTATATACAGATGAATTGCTTCTGTTTATTAAGTGCAGTGAGTGCCTCCCGGTTATTCGACAAATCGTGCTCTTTGGTGCTATAACAGGGATAAACATAACAGAAGGGGGGGAAATCTAAAATAATCCCTATAACATCTAATACCAGACTGTGTACCGTGCACCCTTTGTACTGATGCACAGACCGAGTTCAACATTTAGGAGTTAATTTACACAGATCCAAAGAAATCACAATTCGTGACAATTATGGGCCGACAATCAGTGAGCTAATCACCCACGTTGAGAAGTGGGTTATGTGGTCTCTGTAGGCTGGCTGAATGTCAGTTATAAACTTGATTGAACCACAACACTTTAAATACCTTTTTCCCCCAATATTCCTGCACTATTACTAAAATCCTTTTTTGTGACATTGATGCACCACCTGACATGCTTGGTATGGGCAGGGAAAATCTACTATAAAGTGGACCATGCTTAGCCTTCTGTGTAACAAAGGGTATTTTTCCGTGCGGGATTTTGATCTTTATTATTTGGATGCATGGGCTCATTATGCCCTATATTGGCACTTACGTCCCCCTCGTTTACCACACTTTGTTGTTGAGCCTGAGGAGATCAGACATGGAACACTAGCCAAGTTCCTGTATCGACAAGTCATGAGCCCCAGGCAGGGAATTTCAATTGTAGCGTGCACCGCTGGGGTTGAGTCTCTCTCCGAAGGAAGGCTGGTTTCCCAATTTTAAACTCCCCAGAAAACCCGCTGAAGAACAACCCTGCTTTCCCACCAACTCTGGTACAGAAGGTATTGCATACCCTAAGAAAACAACCTAACATGATGGGCAGCTCTTTCCGGCTCCAGTGTTTATACCCTTAGAGCAGTACCAGGGTCTTACCAATAAATAACAGGTTCCGGGATTTATTCATATATTTCAGGCTGAAAAATTCAGTGAACACCTATCATCCCTCCTTCCCTGAGTGACTCAAAGATCTGGATCGATCTGCTTACCAGCACAATCATGCTGGAAGTCACAAGAAGACAGGTTACCAAACTATACAAGTGGTTTTCTCAGAAAATATGTGGTGCCACAGGTGGTGGAGAAATGGGCCATATATATTGGAGAGTAGTGGTCAGAGTATAAATGTTTATATTGCTGTGTATAAACTGCACTTGTATCGACTAATTGTAGACAGATGCATTTAAAATTCCTTCATAGGATACACATGACTCCAGAGAGATTGCATAGGATAGGTCCAGAAAATAGTCATACATGTCTGAGGTGTGGGACGCCACACCCTGGGTTTATGCCTTTGGCATGGTTATGCACAGGACGTTTTGATTTCTTGCAAACTATAAGGTGGGAGCTCAGTAAGATGCTCCCTTGCTTATGCCGCTTGGATACGTGGCTGATATCCGTAAATTGGTCAGACAGCTTTCTGCCTTGTTACTGCTGCTGGCAATAAGGCAGGTGGCATTTGGGTGAAGGAGGGGTCCCCTGGTGGCGAAAGTATTGGACTGGGTACGAGATGTCCTATGGTGCAAGTCCAACGCTGAAGCCTACAACACATTACTAACAGACAAAAGTAGACTAAAGACATTTTGAAGCCGTTCCGAGAATACTGCAGAATGCACTGTGTGAACTTGGATTCTGAGGTAAGATTATGGTGGCTGTTAGTGCAGATACTGTTTATAATTGATCCGACCATGGGTGGGGTCGGCGCGAGCTGGACTGTGCATATGTGTCTTGGATTGTCAATGGAGGTGTGGCCCTTCATGGGCATAAACAGTCGATTTAGCAGGAGTCTCGCAGGCCCTCAGATATGTGACCGTCTAACCTTGAAATACTGTGTCTGGAAATTGTATGATAATCATGGTCTTTTTATTGCTAGTTGTTTTTGTTATAAAAAAATTGATTAATAAAGTGACCATTAGCTAGTTGTGTTTGTCTACTAATTTATTGCTATTTGTGGTTTGTTCTGTTTGTTGATTCAACAGGTGTCCTCATAATTCTTTCTCATATTTAGATATGCACACCTGCACCATACTTACACAAACCTGATGGGACTCCAATGAAATGGAGATTTTAGACGAAATCATTCAATTACAATACTTACCTGGCGGTTAGTGATGGGCAAAGATTCAGAGCAGATAGAAAAAAATAATTATTGTTTTACCAGTTTGAAGTTGAAGGACAAAATATGTTTGAACATTTACCTATGTTCCAGAATATGAGAAAGATCTTGACAAGTATCAAACAGCAGTCAAAGAACCAGTTCAGAAAGCAGAACACAGTTGTATAGACTCACAATGTGCAGTTGAACTAGTTGATTCAAGTGCAACTGCACTGAACTTTCTTGCAATTCATCGTGAACTTTAAAGCTACTCCTCAATTGATTAAAGATAATTGTTTGTGAGATGCACTTCTAAGAAGGAACAAGAACGATTATTAACTTGCAAGAATTAGTCTCTTGATAAAGATGTGGACACAGCTAGGAGCATCAGGTTGTTGCATGAAGTTGATAAGCATAAATGACCACATTTACACTTGCATCTACAAGTAGTTGGAGTGTGAGATGTAAAGAGTAGCGTTTAATTGTCGTGGATGTATGACACAAGACAATTCACATATGGTCAGAGTTAAATGTTTTAGTAGACAGAGTGGTGGGGAGGTTTGTTGTAAGTGTTTTTTCCCACCACATATGTCATATACTAAAGGTTGACCTGCATTGGGACAGGTCTATAAAAAAAAGAGGGGCTGCAGGATATTTCAGCAGAGTGTGTAAGTTTGGGGTCAAATTTTAAGTGAATAGCAAGAAAGAATACAATGCTGTCACAGTAAAAAATATTAGGACATGGTGTTGGCTGTAAACCTTGATGACGAGAGGAAAGGGGGGATGTTACGCAGTGACTAGCCTCATCTGAAATCTGAATTAGGCTTCCAACTGACTCAGGAGCTAGAATTGCTAGAATTTCAATGGGTAAACATAAAAATTGGAGGGTGACAAAAATTTACTACCTAAACACATTTCACCTGAACATTTGCAGGTAGAATCACAGATTTAGGCCTATATTTCTGGCTGAGCTGACTCTCAAGGATCATAAAATTTAAGGCAAAGTGTATGCTGCAATGCACATTTTCTATGTTCCTGGATGATGGAATCAGGCGTAAGTCAGAATTATTCTCAGCCTGGATAAAAAGTACAGGTTTCAACTGTGAAATACTGTATTGAAAACAAGTGGGTGAATGAACATGAAGCTGTTTTTTGAAGACAAGTCGGGCAAGACCAAAGGTTATATTCAGATCATGAAAGTGAGTTGAATAACAGTTGTTGCGAGTGCATATGGGCTAGGGATAGTTCCAAGTCAATTAGATGGGGAAGAGGAGGAGACATCTGATTTTGCTTCAGGAACAATAAGATTTGTTCAAAGACCTTATTAAGTCATTGAGACAGAAATATTAACTTGCATATGGAATGTAGGAAGCGTAAAGTATTTGTGTGGTGTAGACCATTCATCTTGAAAACGGATTATTGACCCTTGAATGATAATCTTGCTGGGATAAAGATCAAAATAGTTACAGCTCATTTGGTATGTTTGGTAAACAAATTGTTGGAACTTAATTTTAAGGTTGAATATGTACTAGGAGAAATAGAATTTGAGGGTTGATTGCCTAGCTAGGTTGCCTCTAGGAGAGAGAGAGAGGATCTTGAGTCATGTATTTTTTGCAAGAACTGGTCTAAGAGCCGTGGTTCGGCATAACAAGGAGGAATGGTGTGACAAGTTAAAGAAGGAAACGGCAAGGCTGGAAGTTCAAGTAAGGTCAATAGAGGTTGGCCCATGGAAACATTGTTGGAACAAAGGGTTCAACAATGTATAAGAAGGGCATGGATTAATTGTCAGGAGCATGGTTTACTTGTCAGATGTAATAAGGTGGTTCCTTCTGAAGGGTTGTGATGCAGAATCATTGAGAGTGCCCGTGAGGGTCATATGGTTATCAATTTCATTGAAAAGACGGAGTTATGGTTTTCGGTGGCCATGTCTCAATCGCAATATAGAGCACAGGATAAGGATTTGTGTACAATGCAATTTAAATGATAAACATTTAGTCACTGTGATGCCACTCACTAAAAGTTGCTTATAATCACTGATGAGCACTGTAAGAGGAGTTACTGGTCCCATTGGGATTACAACTAAAATGGCACACCCACTGTTCCAGACATTTCCTCTATCCCCTCAGGACTCCGGATGCTTAACGCAACGAAATGGCCCGGAAAAAAATTTGGAGTAACTAGGGGAATAGTATCCAATTCCCCAGTTATTGTCCATTTCATATGAAACCAACCCAACACCCAAATAAGAAACCTAGTAGATAAGGACAGTTTTTCAACCCACTGTTTTTTTACTTTGATGGCCTATCCAAACAGAAATAGCCCAAGGGAAGGGATAAAGCATAGCACCCAACTCAAATGGCACCTATTTTAACTAGTACTGGTATTCATCGCTGCTCTCTATCATACATATTCCTACCTAGTGAGAGTCTCTTATGCAGGACTCTTCAGCAAGATCCCATGTTGCATATGCTGCAAGCAGTCTCTCAATAAAATCTGCTCACCCCAAGCAACTAGTCAAGAGATAACCCGGTTCATGTTTAGCAAGCAGAAAAACCCGGATTTGCAAACAGGTAGGATCACAAAATAACAGGAAATAAAGCACCTGCCATGGGGACAACAAAGACATCCCTGCGTGTTGTAAAGGATAGAAGATAATTAGATTTCAGATGCTGACTAACTTCAACATTAGAAAAGGATTATCAATTGCTAGTTTGCAAAAATGAAATAGAGGGACAAGGCACACAGAGGACGTAAAGGGAGTGACACGAGTCACATGCAAGACTGCAAAGTTAAACATAATAGCTCTTCAACTTAGTCGGTCTATAGAGGTGAAATGTGGTTGATGATCTTTGATGGAAAAAAGGCCATGCTACAGGTTTCATTCTGTGCTTGCAAGAAGCAACTCAATGTTCCTGCAGCATTAGTGCCCCTTTAAAGCAGATACGTGTAATTCTAAATCTTACCAAACACCTTTTGTAAGAAACATTTTCCTTCTTTAGGTATTCATTCAGAGCTAGGACAATACCATCAGTTTAGTGTAATACATACCTACTAGTTGAAGGAAGAATCCGGTATCCTGACAGCTGGTAGTGAGACTGAACACGCTTCTCAAAGAAGTAGCATAAGATGTACAGAGCCCTGTAACAGACATTCTTGAAAGACACTGGCTTAATCTTCTACCCTTTCCTTGACTGTGAAGCCTCATTTGTGCCTCCTAATAAGTGGCCATTTGTTGAGCTGTTCTGATCGGACGCACAAGAGTTGTTGGGCGGTAACTGGGAAACAGAGAAAGTCTAGGACGAGGTGGAACCAAGTCACCGTAATAGGTTTACTTAGCACCAAAATCCTAGCCACTTCTTGGGTTCTTGCAACTCTGAGGATTTGCTTATAGCTACCAGAATAGCAAAATCCTCTGATTGGAGATTCAGATTTGTAAAGACTACTTCGGAAGCAATATCTAAAATGGCAAACAGAGGGCACTCGTAGGACTCATGAAAACAAATTAAAGAATGACTGTGTCCTGAAGGAGATGGAAAAGTTCAAAGTATCAGCACTGACACGGCCAGGTTAGTGTGAAGAGGCAGGAGAGGTTGATGCTCTCTTTGAATTTTTATACAAATCTTCAGGATGAACATGTAAGAACTTTCCTGCTCAGCTGATTTTCAGACCATTACCACAAAGACCACAGTGCTTGCCCATCAATTAAGCAAATGACTTGCAATGTTTGTAGTTCTGGGAGGTTGCAAATACATTTTGTGGTTACACCAAGATAGAAAATTGATGAGGAACATATGGTACAGCAACCACTACCAGGAGCACTGAAGGCCTCCTCTGAGACTATCCCTTAATTTACTAAGCATCCATACAATGTGAATAACTGAAGAAAGATGACTTAAGAAATGTCTCATTCCCAAATCTCATTTGACATCCTGCATCCGACGTGCCTTCTGAAGTAACACAACAGATACATGGTCTGTGTGTGTTTGTTAACCACCTTTAACTCCATTACTGGCAGAAAGGTCCTCAGGATAAGTAAGGTGCTCTTCACTTGTAACACGTTTATGCTGATCGTGAGGGCTAACTTGCCAAGGGGACCACAGGAAAAGGAGGCATTGCGTCAGAAGAGGTTAGATTCTTCTTTGATGAAGTATTTGAGGTCTTTGTATCCATATAAAGTATTCAATCCTCAACCCAGGGGAAGGTTGTATTTATGATGAATTCTTCCCAGCACAAGGCAGAGGAGCCTGCGGTGCTGATTCCACTCAGTACAGGGCTGAAATGCGTGTATGGCCGCTTTCCTCATTTAGCTTGTGTGCTTTTCCCCTTTCTTGTTTTCCTGCAAGCACAGCGATTACAATTCCACAATTCGCATCTTCGTAGACCAGACAGCTCAAGTGGATTTTCCCACTTAGCAGTCGATAACACTGTATAAAGGGGGGTGGGGAAAACATAAATATACTAGATTTCTCCTCTTATATTTTTTTTAATGCACTGCTAGTCCATCCCATGTTTAGGCCAATCCTCCCTTCTTCTACCTACAAGTGGGCACTGTGTTCCCTGTCATTGTCATTATTTTGCCTGTCACACCATTATATCAGCAACAAACCAAAAACATGGTGCTTCATCACTTTTACCAGATGAAGTCTGCAAAGGCATGGAGGAAGATAGTTATGGTGCATGCTGATTCACCGGAGTGTCCTCTAGGATGAGGCCAACCGAACCAAGTGAGGCCAGCGGTAACAGGCTTGTAAGTAATGCACCTCTATAGAACTATCCCTAGTGGGCTATGGGCACAAACCATATTGCAGTCCCAAAGGACTTCGGATCCAAGCACCACAAAACATCTATGTATTTTTTCCATTTACAAATTCCTCACTAATTCACTCAACTAGGAGGGTCACCCGAGGAGTTCATATATGGGTGATATTGACTCCACGGAGAACCTTTGTTTTGGTCTCTGAATTTGATTCTGCCACTCCAAAAAAAAGTGTACAACCTGTTCTGGTGAAGATTTGAGACTGAGGGTGGCAGACGTTTCTATAAACAGGTTGTGACAGGTTGGTGTCATGTGTCCACCACTGTAGAGGTAAAATGACAGTGATTGAGCTAGTCTAATTTAGCATCAATCCACTCATCAAAGGCTTTTGGCTCCACAAACTAATACATTTCACTGAGTGAGTCACCCAAGGAATATCCATCTGAATGAGTTAAAATATCTAGAGTCATTGGGAAAGATTCTTTATGGAAATGTTGCCTGAACTGAGGAAACAGCAAAGGAAGCAGGATGAAAAAGTACGGCACAATAGATAGAAAGTGAGGTCAGGAATGCCCCAATGTACAAAAAGTAGATTTGTGCAATATAAGCCACCTCTAATCTACAGTGAGTAGCAAAATAAACTGCGCTCATTTGAAGGTTTGTCCACATTTGAACTATATATGTACATTAGTATTCGCTGTGCTGCATTATAATCACAAGTGGGGCAGAGGAGTTGGCCTAACGGCTAGGGCGCTCGACCTCGGACCTGGGGAACTGGGTTTGAGTCTCGGTAATGACGCTGAACTTCCAGTGATTCTGGGCAAATCACTTAATCTCCCCGTGCCTAACAAAAAATGAATGTGTGTCCTCATGTAACGTAACTGGTGCTATGTAAAGCGCTCTGATACCAGATTAGATTTGGATCAAGTTCGGGCTATATAAAACTCTGCAAAAAAAAAAAAAGTGTAATGGCATAGAGCTATTGCAATTGAATCAAAATCATTATTTTGCATTTTAAAATGTTTTCTCGTTTAGTCAAAAACTAGGTCGCAGTTAGGCTTCAACGCCATCTTTGTAAAAATGGCTGCAATATCATTTTGTTTATTCTGTGTTTATATGTCTTGTTTTACATTACATGCAACAAGATGTGCATGGTTTATCTCGCTGGAGGAAGCATTTTACTACTTCCTAAGCCCCTTCCTCTTACCACACTCTATTGCATTAATTCACAATTGTTTTCTGGTATTTATAGTTTGTTCCGACACCTCCGGGTGGCATTAAGTCAGAAGGGGTGAATTAATATTCATGTAGTGGGTTAGTCCTAAAATGGCTGGGTTATGTGATGTTTTCGAAATATGATACGCGATTGTTAAAATAATGCTCATACAATGATCATTTTGCAGTTTTCCTATGCTGAAAATGGCTATATATACCACTGAATTTGGGGGTGAGCCAGACCTTTTTGGTCTCCACTAGGGGTGTGTCTCTTTTTCTACTGATTTGCTGCACATTTGAGACTTGATCTATGTTACTTGAATGTGCTTTTTGTATGGTTCCTATAGCTGCCAGCCTTTATGGCAAATCTCTCTGATGTATTTGAATTGATTTTGAGAGATTTGCTGCCACATTTACATTTTCTAATTTTGTACCATAGTTTTGAAATTTTAATAAACCTTCATGGTTTACCCTAAAATTCTGAACTTGAACTTCCTTTCTGAGACAGTCCTTTCTTGTTAGTTGTATTTGGAAATAATATTCTGAATCTCGTCTCTAAAGACACATTGCCTCATAAATTTTAAGGTTAATACCATCCCTGTCCCCCACAACCCAGGTGCGCCACTGACATGCAGATTTTTTAGGTGATAGTGCACCCACACACACACAAATGGGTACCTCACGACTCGCACATTCCCACTGATAGGCAGTGCACAGCTGTGGTAGCAGCAGATTCATGGTGTTGCCTTGAGGTGGCAGGACCATTGGTGATACCCAAGAAAGATCCAGGCCAAAGGATTGGAACTTCATTAAAAGATGAATTGCTGTATTGTTGGGAATCAAAATGAATCCATGAACATTGCCAAGTTATGGAGCATTGAGGCACATTTTATGAAAAACGCATCCATATGACTATGCGCCTAAATCAAAGTGCCGGAATTAGCTCAGTAATCGAATTTATACCTGTAACAAAATGCACTGCTGATCAAGGATTTGATGTCAGCCGCAATAGGGTTGTTGGCATACCATAAACATTTCATTAAAAAATGAAAAATATCCCGAGTTTAAAATCTAAGTTTCTGAAATAACAAACTGTTACCAAAATAATGCACAGCGTGCATACACTGTTATTATAATCAAATCAATGTTCCTGGAAATTGAGTAAACGACGTATACATTCTGCAAATGACTTACGGCGTTTCTGTGAAACAGCTTGCAAGCACGCTGTGACAATATCACAGTTCTTTTGCTGTTTGTGTAGAAGTCTGTCCTTTTGCCGCAGCTGACGTAAAAGCTTTGCCGACTGAACACCGATTCTGTAATTCAGTTCTTGTGTTATTGCTTTCAAATCATTGATGTCTGTAAATTAGAAACAAACAAAAGAATAACATTTGTCAAAAACACTAAACAATAGTGGAAAATCTTGCGGCAAGGGAGATCAGTCAGTACCCTTCAATATAATCTATATGCTTGCTTTACAAAAAAAGAATGGTTTTGAATTAATTACTGATTTTATGTACCATCAACATCAAACTAATGGTCCCAGCTAGAGTCAACACTTTCAACCACTGGAAATTCAAGTCAAGGCTTACTAGAATTGAGTTCTCCCTATAAAGGCACATACGAGCTAAAATATAATGGAATAAAATGATAACCAGTGTCTATGAAGAGGTGTTTCAAGCATACCAATGGTCTCTCACAGAGAATCGCCCCAAGTGGGAAAGATGTCCCAGGGGTGAATCTCGAGCATGCCGATCTAAGGACTCATCCTGCACCTCACTCTCCATGCATTGCCTGGGGGTGGACTCTTTCTCGGTAAGGTCGGGATTGATTTTTATGCAGTTGGTTTGACTCTGTAATGGCAGTGACAAACTGAAAACAATGGAATGGAATGCTAACCCCGAGAAATTCACATCGTGAAAATATTAACAAGGAAAGGAAGACCATGAAACAAAAGGCTCACTGAGAGGGAATGTAACATTAATACCCAAACAAAAATATCTACCAGCAAAAGTATCAACATTCACCTAATTCCACCAACAAGCGCTTGCCCAGAAATATATTGGGAATGGAGTTAAATGGTAATTTGTCATACCCGTACAACAGGTGTGATGGGGGTAGGTAGGTATGTTTTCCACTGTCTTTATTTTTGGATTCTACATTGTTGATCCTTTCGTTTTATTGACTCCTTTTTAGGTCTCGCACAGCGAGAGACCTCTTGTAGGGGGTTTAGGAATCGCACACGCATGTGCTTTTCCTTTTGGGCCACGCTATTGGCCTTTGCGTGCGTCTTTTTTACAAAGAAAGCACGCAATTGGCCAAAGGCGGGCGCATTGCTCCACCCATGGCCTATTGGTGTCTGTTACGCACATCAGCAGCATATGTTTCCAATTATCGTGCCCAGACACGGGCACGATAATTGGAAACATATGCTGCTGCTCGCAACCGCGCGCGCACACCAGCAGCTCCCGCATCTCGCGCGCACCATTCGCGGGCTTGTTTTCCCTGGTTACATCTTCTGTTGCTTTACACTCGGACGAGGAAACCCAAAAGCCCATGTTCGCTATTACATGTTGTTCTTCCTATCATCTGCTCCAGTTTGCTTGTTTTGCAGTACTCTTCTTAACGTAACTAGGCCTAAAGTCTGTTACTTTTTCTGTAGTTTCTGTTCTCGCATCTCCGAATCGCTCTGCATTTCTATATTGAAAGACCAAGTCTAACCATAGAAGAGGGTTGTACACTGTATTTTACAATTAACTGTCTATATGAAGTCTGTCCCACAAGAAATAATAAAATGTTGTTAAGAGATTCTAAATGCTCTCCCCAGCCTGACCCTATATTGTGGTTTGGTCAGGCGCGTCCATTTTGGTCACTCGTTTACATTTTTTTTGGTCAAACGTATACTTCATGGGGAAATGGTGAGACAGACTCCTCCGTAGCACACACTCCTGCCTCCCCGCACTTTCATATATCTCACTCCATCGCTTCTCCTTATCATGGTATCATAATAAACACTTCCAAACACCGCAGGTAACATCACATCAAAAACGGAGTTTGCAAATGTGATTGTCGCAGACGAACACATTTCAAGTGACAACCTCTTGAAAAGGGAAAAAGTATTGAAAAACACAAATGGGCGATAAAAGATACTTTAAAAAGTAACGGCTTGTTATATAGAAGATGGGGCCATTGCAGAGTGGCGACACACACTCCGGCTTCCCGCCATGTGAGAGGGCGCTTGACCGTATGCACCGGTGATGCACCATCACTCCTGTTGTGACGGGGGGGGGGGGTTGGATCCGCTTCCTGCCCTCCTTCACGTTCACGGCGGGTATCGATTCCCAGTCAGATGAAGGATGCGCCTATGTGAGCTGAAAGAAGATGCCTCTTTGTATCCCTTACGCCGCGCGCCATCGTTGCTATGCGACCACCGAGCACGAAGAGGGTTCCCTTAACTTGGTGGTTTCGCTTCTTTCCGGGTTGTAGCCCACTAGGTAAAATTTGCGTCGTTTTTTGTTTTTTTTTGTGTGCATATTTATATAGCGCGAACTCGACCTGAAGGTATTGGAGCGCTTATCATAGCACCGTATTTACATTACACATTCAGGCACGGGGAGATTAAGTGATTTGGCCAGAATCACAGGATGTGGACGCGACCTCGAGGCTCGAACCCTGGTTTCCTGCACTAGAGGCGGCAGTGCAGACCACATCCTCTCCCCTCGGTTTACCGTGGCAGTGTTGGACGGTGCCTGTTTTCCATTTCTTGACTCCTGAATGCATCGTTAATGTCAAAGATGTGGGAGTCGCGAGACGGCGTAGCCAGAGCCGCTCCATCTTGCTGCGGCGGTGTCGCGCAGGGCGCAGAGGCACATTTACAGAAAGCGTGCGCGGACCAGGCCCTGTGAGTGTCGAGCTGCAGGTTCCGTCCTGCCCTGTCTGCCGTATCCTGCCTGGATCCTGTGCACCATTGATTTTGCGAGCATAAAGGCTCTAAAAATTCCCCGTTCCAAATAACTGAGGCCCCTCGGTGCAGCCTCTGCATACATGCCAACATTTCAGAAGAGCAAAGTGGGAGATTCTTTATAAAAAATCGGGAGAATGGGGCCTTGAATCGGGTTACTGTCATGTATGGGCCTTGAAGTGTGCTGCTGCAGGATCGGACATTTGAAACGCAAATGCACGTTTTTTTTTTTACCTTTCAGAAGCATGGAGCGCAATGACAGGCAGAGAGAGGGTTATGCAAGTGTTCTGCACTCACTGGCCTGGCAGGTTGCTGGCAGTGCATATACCAACGGCCCCCTCTCCCCCCCCACCCCGTGTGGCAGCCCAGGCACACACACAGCTGCCCCGAGTACTTCACAGGTCTTTAAAAGACCATTCGCTTGTTAATGGGGCTTTGTTGGTTTTTCACCCCTTCTAGAGCCTATGCATCGCCACTCTGACTATTGCTGGAAGAATTAGCACGTTACACAATACCAAGCCCTGTCTGCTGAAACACCGAGGAATCGGGTTTTTGCTTGCAGGAATCGGGAGGCGGGAGACTAGCCTTGAAATCGGTAGTCTCCCGCCTGAATCGGGAGGGTTGGCATGTATGCCTCTGTCTGAGGTTACTGGAGTCTGCTAATCGAACAGGAAATATGCTGGAAATGTGGCTTAATTGCGCCTTAATTGTACTCTCTGGTTCCAGTTGAAAATAAGTCGGAGGGGGAGAATGTTTGGACTTCCTTGACTGTCGTGTTTGAAAATGCAGCCTCTTGGTGCAATGTTAGCAAGTCCCTGTGGGGCTGCCGCAAACTATCCCCGTTCTATTACCTGGCGCCAGGGCTTTAAGTGGGCTGGGTCCTGCCAGTACTCCGCACATGCAGTTCTAACAAGCATTAAAAATGCAATAGCTCTCGCCTTTTATTAAGTTAAAGCAATTTGCTTTGCTATACAATACCATTAGCAAAGCACATGGCTTTAACTTAATCAAAGGCGGGACCTATTGCATTTTCAATGCTTGTTTAAACCTATGTTTCCCCATTCATCGAGCCTGGTTCACTTTTGAGTAAGTTTACTACATTTCTGTATTGACAAACTGCACGTTTGTAGTAACGTACACTTTTATAGTATCTTACATTTTTGTAGTTTGTCCAGCACTACACATAGCCATCCACCTGCAGTGCAAGACCCTCCCATAGAAAATAATGGAGGTAGGGACGTACTACAAAAGTGAATGTTACTACGTAAGTGCAGTTTGTGAATAGCACTTTAAAGTAAGTTTTATAGTACTCATGTAGTACTATTAAATTTACTACAGAGTGCAGTTTGTGAATTAGGCCCATCGTACGTTTTCATTGTTTCAACAACAGGCAGCTTACCAATGTGAGGTACAATGGAAGCACGAAAACAAAAACAAAAATAACAGTTTACGATATTTAACTTTTTACAGTAGTTTAAAACCAATGTGGGAACAAAGATAAATGGGAACAAGGAATAGAGTACACAATGGAGAAAAAGGAAATACGAAATCGAGTTTGAACAGCACTGGTCTACAAATTAATAGGGAGAAAGTAATTAAATGACGAAGAACAAAAAAAGAGGTGAAAGTAAGAAAAAATCAAAAGAATAATCATTTCGACGACCTAAACTTGAGCAAAAATTGCTTAATAAAATAGAACTGAGTAATATAAAACATTTTATAAAGGTGCAAAACAGACAACATTTTAATTAAGGAAGGGGTTGTCACCTGACAGCAAAGAAATGCACGGTTTGGCTGGATTGAAAACACAATTTTAAGCAATGTGCCTTCGGTAAAACCTACAGACAGCTGGTATGATCATATGCTTGTTTTAAGTGGAGGCAGGGTCTATACCCCCTGGGCAAAGGATTCCTCAGACATGGGATGAAGTTTGGAGCTCTAGCTGCAGGGGCTCAGTGATCTAAGACAAGCATGTCAAGTAAATTGATTTGTATCAAAGGAATATCTATGGCATGTGTTCAACAACGTGAGCCTGTGAGGCATGCAATGCAAAGGTAACTGTTCTTGAGTTGGCACAGGCGGAAAGTACCTATGCAAGCCTGCCTTCACTTGTACTGTACCCTTCAACATTTATTTTGAAAGTTTTTTTATTTTTTTATTTGAGTGTTTTTAAAAGCGTGAACATGACCCAACGGTATCAGGGTGCCGTACAGCGAAAAAAGTTTCATAAACATACCATACATGATAACAAAATGTCTACCAAAGTTCACCTCTTAGTCTCTGATCATACATTTGGTGATGTGCCAGCAAACTACTTCAAGATGTTGCTGGCTGTGAGAGGGTACCCAGTGCATCTACCAGGTGAGGACCCTGGTGGGCACAATGATTCAGAGTTATTCATCCAATTGGAGTGAAAACTTGTCAGAATCATCCTAGGAGGAAATCTTTTGGACCTCTTTCTTGAAGGCAGTGGTCAATAGGTGCATACGATCTCTGGTGGGAGAGAGTTCTAGATTCTAGATGCAGATCTGGAGAAGGAGGGAGCAGGTCTACTTTTTCATGAATCTCAGCAGATGAAGGGAACTTGCACTCTGTAGGGAGCAGCTGCCTCCCGAGATAGTAAGTTTCGGGGCTAGGTAGCTTCGGGCTGTTAGAGTGCATTACTTTGGTTGTCAGGCATGCTATCTTAAATAGGCTCTGGTCTTTCATTGGGAGCCATTGGAGAGACATGAGAAAGGGTGTGATGTGGTCAAAGTGTCTTGTTCTCGTTATCAGTCCAGTTGCAGCATTGGGGGTTGCCTTGAGTGCTCGGAGTTGTGTTTTTGGTATTCCTGTTAAAGTAGCAATGGATACTGTAGTGTCGTGTGAGTTCGCAATTATGAAACACTTGTGGTTCTTGATGGACTTCGTAGAACTGTGACGTAAGCACTGGAGCGGAGTGAGGTGAAGGCAGGTTTAAGAATGTTGAGTTTGCGATTACACGCAAAAGAATAAAGTCATGTTATTCTAAGCTCCATGTGTTGCATAATCATTGGCAAGTAGCCGGGTGGGGAAGAACGCTACTACTGGAAACGAGACAGGGGATAAGTAACCTAAAGATAGACCGTGCTCTCCCAGAGAGTTTGCCGTGATCCAGCAAACTGCTTGTGCGTGCCACGTGTGCCCCCGTCAAAGTGCGGAATCAACATTTGATATATGTGGGGGGTCAAAGCATAGCCCTAGTCCATGTAAAGAATTTGACGATAACAAAAGCTTTGCTGAGAAGTCTACGTATCGTTGGCAGAAAACCATCTGGGAAGGACACAAAGAGAGGCACCACGCTACTATACAACGTACAACTCTACATCATATGGAGTGAGAACACTGTGAGCAGAAGCAATGCGTGGCAGAGATCAACCAGGTGTCAGGCAGTACAAAGAGCTGCTTACAAGCAATGCAATTCAAATACAAGAAACGATCATCTGCTTACTAGAACTAAGTAAAGAGAGTCGTCATACCACAGAGCTGGGTGGAGTGGCCCCAAAGGATGCACCCCAAGGTTGTGCTTACAGAGCTGTCCCTACCAAATGAAACACCAAAGATGCTGGGTGGCAGCTCAGAACAACTCCAAAATTCTCCTGAAAGCAAAGGGCTTCCATAGAGACCAAGAGGGAGGTAACGGTTCCACAGACTGTCCAAGATGACCGAGAGGCCAGCACGGTACAGTACAGGGCCTTAGAGATTGTATGGATGAAGCATGTCCTAGTGGGCAGCAGACAGTGTCAGAGAGAACTCCACCTTCAGTGCAAGCCAACCTAGTAAATGATTACAATGCCGCCATCTTCTTGAAATCCCCACCACCATTCGATACAGCCAAAGAGCTGAATATTGGTGACAGATGGACCGCCAGAATAGAGACATTTGATGATTTCATTGATGCGGTAGATGAAGCAGATAACAAAAAAATGATCAAGTACCTTGCTGGTGAAGGTGTAAAAGAAGTCATAATGAAAATACTGCAAACTGACGAAATTGCATACAGTCAAATCAAAGCTGCCTTGAATCCGAAGTTCAATCCTATGCCGAATGTAGATTTAAGAAGGGTACATCTTCATTCAAGAAAGACAGGAAGCTGATGAGACCATCGAAGAATTTGATGAGAGACTGAATACGCTTAAAACACTGCAAGGTCAATTAATTTAATGATCAGAACAGTATATGCCTCAGAGTGATTGACAGATACTTGTCACATGCCTTCAGACAACGAATGCTGAGAGAAACTCTTAGTCTGGAGCAACTTTTCATGGCTGCCAGAGCTGAAGAACGTGCTGATCGACAAGCTCATGACATGGAGGCAAAGGTGCCCAAAGCGAGCATGAATGTGAAAAGTAAGCAAAGGCACAAGGCAGAGGAAACACAAAGTGAATTCTCTTCAGAAAAAGATGTTGTGCCTCTGTTAGAACTGGGGGTCTCTAGTCCGCAGAGATAGGTACCTTTGACCAAATAGGGACCCTTACTTCTAAGTCAGGGAAAGGGGATTACACTACTGGATAACCCCTGCTCACCCCCTTGTTAGCTTGGCACGAGCAGATAGGCTTCTCTCAGAGGCAGTGTGTTAAGCATTTGTGAACACATACATTAATACAGTGAAAACACTACAGATGGACACCACACATGTTTTATAAAAATAAGTATTCTTTATATAGACTTAACACAAGACCACAAATGACAAAAATCCACAATACTGTACTCAAAATAGACTTAACAATGGTAGAAATCACTTATTTCAAGTTGATGATAAATTTGACAAAGTTCTCACAAAAGTACTTGGATGCGTAACACAAAACAAATAAAAGGTTTGCAGGGATGGAGATGCGTCAGTTCCTTACTTGGGGGAGATGATGCCTCGCGCCTCAATGCTTGCGCAGAGTAGAGGATGCGTCTTGGTCCTTACCGGAGGGGAGGTGATGCGTTGATTCTCGTACTGCGTTCCGGTTACGATACAACAAGATGGCGCCTCGATGCGACAATCCGGTGCGATGCGATAAGATGCCGCCCTTGATGCGATGACGTGAAGACAATGCGTGCACACCCGGCGGCCGTGCTTCGACTCTGTAACTTTGGAGCCGTAACAGGCCCTGCAACGCGCTTCTCCGGTGATGCAACGTGACCTCAGCGGCGGCGACACGCATCTACGGTGATGCGTCGGGTAACAGCTTTGGCGAAGGCACGCTTCTCTGGTGATGCGGCGGCGATCTCTGGGGCGGTGACACGCTTCTAAGGCGATGCGACGGCAACAGCTGCAACATGCTTCTTCTTGTTGAGTCGCGCTTCCAGCTCCCAGCAACAGGCAGGCTTCTGCATACAGAATTCCCAGCAAGGAAATTCAGAGAGTAGCTGGTGGTGAAGTCTTTTCTCCCTGAGACTTCAGCAGGAGGCAAGCACAAGTTCATGCCCTTGGAGTAATATTCTGCAAGATGATGAAAGTTCTTTGAAAGTTCATTCTCCTCTCAAGACACCACTGTAGGCCAACACAGCACACTGGCAGGGGGGCAGTCCAACTCCTACAGCTTCCTTGGTTCTTCTCCTTGGCAGAGGGTCATCTTGTTGTTCCAGAAGTGATATACAGTCTTGGGGTCTGGGTCCCCATATTTATACTACTAAATCCTTTATCCTCTTTTAGACAGCGGGGCCTGTACCTAGTCCAAACCAGTTCTGTGAAGTCCTGGAGCACTTTGTTTACAGGACTCCTTCTTTCCTTTGGCAGGTTGGTGCCGGGACATCAGACCTAGCACAGGAGGTGGCCCCAGCATTGTGGAAGGCAGGCACAGCCCTATTCAGACACAGGTGATACTCCTCCCTCCACTCTACATGCAGATAGGTCTATTCAGACCTGTGCTGACTCACCCTGTCTCCTGGAATCCACCAGCCGCTGTCACTCACAAAACCAGACACACAAGACACAAGCTAGCAGAGGCAGGCTGGATGGTTAGGTAAGAAAATACCTAATTTCTAAAAGTGGTATTTTCAAACACAGAATGTTAAAACCAACTTTACTAAAAGAGGTATTTTATCATTCTGAGTTCAGGCATACTAAACTCGAATTTCTATCATGTTCCCTGGGTCAGTAAGGATTATAAGATGTTATAATCAAACTGCCCATTCTGGCCTATGGGGACTGGTAGCCTTGCAATAGTGAAAAACGAAAATGGCTGTCATTCACTATTAGGACATCCCACACACACCAGGGCATGTCCTACCTTATACTTACAATGCACCCTGCCCTTGGACCTACCTTAGGGGTGTCTGATATGAAGAAAAGGGAAGTTTTAGGGACTGGCAAGTGGGTGCACTTACCATGTCGACATGGCAGTACTAGACTGCACACAGGCTCTGCAATGGCAGGCCTGAGACACACTTTACAGGCTGCTTCTGTGGGTGGCACAACCAGTGCTGCAAGCCCACCAGCAGCATTTGATTTACAGGCCCGGGCACACATGGTGCACTGTAATAGGGTCTGACAAGTAAATCAAATAACCCAATCACGGAGTCACTAATCAATACATGAATTTACAATAGAGCGCATATGCACTTTAGCACTGATATGCAGTGGTAAAGTGCCCAGAGTCATAAAACAGCCAACAACAGGTCAGAAAAAATACAGGAGCCAGGCAAAAAGTTCAGGGATGACCCTGAAAAAAGGGCCAAGTCCAACAGCCTCAGATGTGGATATTTGTTTCCACGCGAAGGAAAATGTCCCGCCATGGGGCACATCTGCAAAGGCTGTGGAAAGGAGAACCGTTTTGTAACTGTCTGCAAGGTGAAGGAAAAAGTAAGTGCGTCACAACATGATGAAAAAAAGGCTGTCTGAATGTTCCAGAAGCGACGTTCGACGCACACCCACATGGCCAAGCGACTACATCAGCTGAGGCAAATCAACACCAAACGAAATCAATCTGCATCTAAATCTTCATCCAACCGATATTCAGTATAAATGTCAATTCAAAGTGAAGAAGATGGTTGGGCCATGTTGAGGTTTAACTCAGTGAAACGTGTGCATGTTGAACTGGCTGCATTTGGGGAAAAACACAGGTCTAAGAGTCAACATGACAAAGCACCAAAGTCATTCCACATTGTCAGAAAATCACAGTAAAAGTCAACGGCTGTTCAAAACCTTTTATTATAAACAGTGGTGCATCAATAAACATTATGCTTGAGGAGAAATCTACTAAACTGTCTCCAATGCCCTGACTTATGCCACTAAAAACTAAAGTGTACACAGGGGATGCATCGACGTCACTGAAAAGTCAAGGTGCATTTGTAGCAACGATGAAACGCAAGAAAACAAAAGTACAAGTACCCACTCATGTACTTCAAGGTACGGTGTCAAGCACCTGGTTACCCAGCTTCAGCACAGATGCCGATTTGGGACTGATATTTGTGAACTAGAACATGAATGCTCATCATGAAATAGTAAGTCAATTCCCTTTGTTGTTTCATGGGTTGGGACAACCCAAGGCTATGAAAGTCCAATTACACATTAATGAGGACGTCCCTACTATTGCTCAAAGACACAGATGAATGGCCTTTCACTTACAGGAAGCTGTTGAAAAAGAACTTGAATCCATACTGAAACATGATGTCATTGAGTGTCGCACTGGTCCAACTTCATGGGGTTCTCCCATAGTGGTAGTACCCAAAAAGGACAGTAAAGGAGCTTTACGCATTAACGTGGGTATGCACCAAGCAAACAAGGCAATCGAAAGAGAACGACATCCAGGTCCGCACATTACCAACATGAAAACACAATTAAATGGTGCAAAGGTATTCTCTCGCCTTGATCCGAATGAAGAATACCAACAGTTGAAATTCGAGGAGAATTTGCAGATACATTACAGCCTTTTTCACACATATTGGCCTTTTCCGTTACAAAAGACTAAGGTTCGGTGTGTCATCAGCTGCTAAGCTGTTTCAAGATGTCATTCAACGTATCGTACAGCCTGTCATGAATGCTTTCAATTGAAGCGATGACATGTTGGTTTTCAGAGCTACACAGCAGGAGCACGATAAAGCTCTCATGCAAGTGTGTCATTTGCTCGCTGATGCAGGTTTAAGTTTGTCTTATGGAACTCATATTTCTCAGCATTCAAAGTTAAAATTCTTTGGCCATATCTTTTCTGATGGGGGCATGACACCCGATGTAACTAAAGTGCAAGTGCTGTGAACTGCCAGTCTCCCACAAGATGTTTCTATCTTATGTTCATTCCTTGGCATGACTAGCTATTGTCCTAGATCCATACAAGACTTTGCCACTGTCAGTGTGCCATTGAGAGATTTGATGAAAAAGAAGGTTTCTTTTCATTGGTCACCTGAATGTGAGAAACGTTTTCAGAAAATCAAACAAGCTATTGATAATGCTACTGAACTGACATACTTTGACCCAAAGCTTCATAGTGAGGTTGTGGTTGATGCTAGCCATGTCGGGTTAGATGCTATCCTTGCACAGCACAGGGGAAACCCAAATGATCAAAGACATATTGTGGCATATGCAAGCAGAAGATTTCCCAAACGGAACATGCTTATTGACAAACCGAGAAAGAAAGCTTAGCAGTAGTGTGGCTTGTGAACATTTCCACACATTCTTGTATGGGAAGCCCTTCACGCTTGTGACAGATCCTCAAACATTGTTGATAATCTTTGGCAATCCAAAGGCAACAATGCCTCCTCGCATTGAACATTGTAGTCTGCGATTGCAAGAATACAACTACACCATTGTGCGTTGTCCAGGGAAAGATCAAACCCTGCTGACTACTTCTCACGAGTGCCTCTACAGTGCCCTGGCAGTCCTATCAAGACGGCTGAAACATACATACATACATTTATTGTGAAATCAAGCACCTCAGCGGCCATTTTCTTTGAACAAATTGTCACTGCCACGAGTCAAGATAGTGACATGTTAAACCTGAAAGACATTATTACAAATCAGTCTTGGTGCCAGCCCACTCGACCTCTTACCAGTGACCGTGAATACCAGAAGTTTGAAAAAATGTCAAAGGTAAACTGTCCATTACTCAGGAAGGCATTATTCTAAGAGGTTTGAGAATTGGCATTCCGTAGAGTGTGCGACAACAGATAATGGAAGGGCCCATGCAGGACAACCTAGAATTGTTGTCACCAAACTAGCACTCTGAGACAGAGTCTAGTTTCCACATCTCGACGAGAGAGTTGAAAGAGAATTGAAGACCTGTCTTCTATGCAACTGCCTGTCATCAACACACCTTATACATGTGAGAGTTGGCAACACATTCATGGGAAAGAATTGCTGTTGACTTCTTCGGTCCTCGTGACGATGGACATCCCCTGATGGTGATTGTTGATGAATACTCCAGTTTTCCATTGATAGATCTCTCACCTTTCACTCAAGAAAGAGTCATTGAGAGATTAGACGGCATCTTCATGATATGGGGTGTGCCTGCAATATTAAAATCTGACATGACCCACCTTTGAACAGTCTAGAATTCAGAGACTTTCTCAGTCATCTTAATGTGAAGCATCAGAATAGAACACCTCTTTGGCCGATAGCCTTGTTGAACATTTCATGAGTACTCTTAAGAAAGCGGTTTAGCACGCAGTACTAGAAAAGCTCAATCGTAAAGCTATTTATTTACGAGTTTTATATAGCGCTGGCCAGACCCGGAGGTATCTGAGCGCTTTACAACATTTATGGTGAAGAAATCAAACACATAGTATGGCAGTCATACACACAGTAAAACATTAGTAAACAATGTGTCGCAACGAGTCCAGTTCAAGGAGGGGCGGGGGGGACAGAGGAGCAAGCCGAGAGGTAGGTGGTATGGAAGCCTTCATTATCCACGTTGCTAAATGCTGCGGTGTGCGTGATTCTCCGTTAGGGGGCAGTTAACCATTCGGAAGAGCACAGTTGAGGAAGAGGTCTTTGAGCTGACTTTTGAATTTTAAGAAGGAGGGGATGGTCCTGATATGGACTGGAATAGAGTTCCAGATTTTGGGAGCTTTTCCAGAGAAGGAGCGTGATTGGATTTTTTGCTTACGAGTTTTCTGGGGAATGAGAAGTAGAGTGTTAGTACTCCTGAGGGTTCTTGTCTGTCGGGGTCTTATTGAGTTTGGCGGCCAGGTAGGCAGGTTTCCCAGTGTGCAGAGCTTTGTGTGTGAGGCAGTTCTGAAGTTGGCACGCATTTCGGTTGGAAGCCATTTTAGCTCTCTGAGAGCAGGGGAGATGTGTTCATATTTCTTTACTCCGGTGACCATCCTGGCTGCTGCATTAAGAGTTGATCGGAGGGGAGCAAGGTGGGCGTTTGCTGTGCCTGTGAGGGTTGCGTTCCCGTAGTGCAACCTAGACAACACCAGGGATTGAGTTGCCTGTTTGAGGTCGTTGGGAGGGAAGAAGGGTTTTATTTGGTAGAGAAGTTTTAGGTTGAGGAAGGCGCTCTTTGCAGTGTTCTTGATATGTTTGTCATGTCTAAGTTTGGCTCAAGAGTGAGTCCCAGTGATTTAACTGAGTCGGCTGGGGTGAGCTGGCAGTTGAGAGCATCGATAGATTTAAGCCATTCTGTGATTTGGGGAGTCTGTTCTTTATTTGATATGAGAAGGATTTCCGTCTTATCTTGGTTGAGTTTCAGGTGGTGGAGGGATAGCCAGTGTTGAACTTCTTTTAGAGTGTCGTTTAGTCTCTGAATGTCACTGATGGAGGAAGTTTCTAGATAGATCTGGGTATCATCAGCTTAGAGGTGGAAGGGAATATTGGCTTTTTTGAGTATGTTGGTGAGAGGCTCCATGTAGATGTTGAATAGTTGTGGGGAGAGGACTGATCCTTGAGGGGCGCCCCTGTTAATGGGAAGTAGGCCAGACATGGAGTTTTTGATTTTTAATAGTTGGGTGCGGTTTTGCAGGAAGGAGGTAAACCATTGCAAGACCACCTCTTCAGCTACAACTCTTTCTTGAAGTACCTTGATGAGTAGTTTGTGATCACCGTGTCGAAGGCTGCCGATAGATCTAGGAGTATGAGTAGACTGCATCGGTTTGTATCTAGAGATTTGTAGATATCAGGATTGCTGTCTCTGTTCTGCAACCTTTTCTGAAGCCCGATTGATGGGGGTCTAGCAGGTTGTTGCTGTCTATGTGTCGGGTGAGTTAAAGGAGAACACATGTTTCCAGTATTTTCGCTTTCTCATTGAAGAAGTTGGCAAAGTTATCACATAACTCTTTGGACGCCTGCATTGTGGAGGAAGGAAGCTTGGATGTTTGTTGTCTAATGATATTGAAGAGTTCTTTGGGCCGGTTTTTGGCATTGTCTAGTGCATAACAGAAGAAGGACGTTTTTTCGTTCTTGGTGTATTTCTTGTACTTCCTGCGTTCAGACTTGAGTTGATCGAGGTGGATTGTGCGGGTTGTTCCGCCAGAGTCTTTCAGCAGCTCTTAGTTGTCTTCCGTCGGAGTTTAGGTCTGTGTTGAACCAAGATCTAGATGAAAGGTTTCTGACTATTTTTTGTTTCAAGGGAGCTATTTGGTCTAGTATGGAAGTCACTGCTATGTTGTAATGCGCAGTGAGCTCAGTTGCAGAAAAGTCATATGGGATGGTGGGAAGGAGTGAGCTTACCCTTTCTTCCAGGTTGGCCAGAGGAATCTGTCTGAGATTTCTCATCCAATGGGTGGAAACCTGTGTACGAAGAAGACATTGGATTGTTTGGTTGATATGGAATAGAATGATGTGGTGGACTGACCAGTCAACAGGAAGGATGTGGTCGATAGTGACTGAGTCTTCATGAGCTATGATAGCATCCAGGATAGAGCCTCTGTTGTGGGTATGTTCTGTGCAGTGTTGGGTAAGGTTGTTGTTGCATAGATGTTTGTTCAGAGATTGGATCAGAGAGTGGTTTTCCTCATTCCAATGCAGGTTGATGTCACCTAGAATCATATTGTTGGAGTCCGAGAGTGAGCAGTGGCTTATCAGGTCAGAAAGGTGTTCCCCGAATGAGGAGGTATTGCCTGGCGGGTGGTAGAGGAGGTGGCAGTATATCGTTTTGTTGTCGATCATTTTAATGGTGGAGGTTAAATATTCGAAAGTTGTATTTAAAGGAGTCAGTTTCCGTTACGGAGATGTTGCTCTTGTGGATATTGCAATACCCCCGCCGCGCTGGTTTTTCCTGTCTTTATTGATTATAGAGAAACCCGGGGGCACAAGCATGTCAATTATTGGGAAAGAGGATT
This sequence comes from Triturus cristatus, assembly GCF_964204655.1. NCBI lineage: Eukaryota > Metazoa > Chordata > Amphibia > Caudata > Salamandridae > Triturus > Triturus cristatus. The sequence continues at coordinate 805,225,552 of NC_140585.1, read as the reverse complement.
CATTCAACCAAGTTTCCGTGATGAATGTGAGCTCAATGTCATGAGTGGGAATGGTGTCTGCCAGTTCTGTTGTGTGTTTGGTAACTGATCTGCAGTTTATGAGCATGCAGTTGGTCGTCCCGTTGTTGCTGAGTTTCTTCATTAGGAGGGGCATGGGGATATTAGTAAGTAAGGCTGGAGACCTCTGCGTTCTAGGTGGGGCGCTGTCTCTTCCAAATCCAGTGATAACCTGGATCTGGGAATGGCAATAGAGGATGTGCCGTAAGAGTTGGCAAGATCGTTCGCCTCTCTCATGGACATTTCGGCACTCACTCTTTTGGGTCTCTGAGGTTGGTTCAAGAGAGGGGTTGTGTTCCAGCTGTGCCTTTGAGCGTTGGGGATCTTGTGTGTTTAGTGTTGGTAACTGTGGGTGTAGGGTGTGTGCCTTGGGTGAGCTCCGGAGGTGTGGTGAGGTTCGATAGGATTTTGTTGATACCCTGTATAACGATCTCTAGTTGGCTTTCCAGCAGAGCAAGTCTCTGAGTGGTATTCATGGAGGTGGGGGTAGGGGAGTCTAGGATCCGGGTGTCCTTAGCTGGCCAGCCCCGGGAGGGAGAGAGTTTGTCTTTGGGGTGTGTCTTACAGTGTTATTGTTGTCCCTGAGGATAGCCGTGGGTATGTGGTGTGGAAAGTCACGTCGTGATGAAGAAATAAGAACCTTCTAAGGGGTTCACTGATACACCTGGTCCTTTAAACCAACAAAGAAGAGATTGGCACGGAAGCTGTAATATCAAGAAAACATATTTATTGTATTGTATTGTATTGTATAAACTCTTCTATAGCGCTATCTGCCACCCTACAGGTATCCTGGCGCTGAGAGACTGTAAAAACCTGGGACAGTAAGAACGAAAGCCGACGGAACAGGATTGTTCCACTCTATTCTCTGCCGAAAATCCACGTTTTAAGATTTTTCCTAAAATTCAGCAATGTTTTGGCTTGGCGTAGTTCTTGAGGGGATCTGATTCCAGAGGCGGGCTGCCGCCGTACTGAAGGCCCTGCCTCCCGTCTTGGTGTGTTTTACTCTGGTGACCACTGCCAGACTTTGGCTGGTTGATCGAAGAAGTCTCTTTGGTTCGTACCATGAGAATCTGTCACACAGAGGTAGCGGACCAATATTGTGAAGGGCTCTATACACCATGACCAATGATTTAAACTCGATCCTTTTATTGACCGGGAGCCAGTGAAGGTCCCTCAGTGCCAAAGTTGCTGAGGAGTCACGTTGTCTCCCCAGGGCCAGTTTGGCTTCAGCAGACTGTATTCTTTGCAATCCCTGTACCGTATACAGGGGGGCACCCAGGTACAGTGAATTACAATAGTCCAGCCTGCTTAGGATCACGCTCTGGACCACCAGAGATCTGGACTCATTAGGGAGAAGCGGGAGAATTTGACGCAGAGCTCTTAATGAAGCAATACAGGATCCTATGGTCTTATTCGCCTGGGATTGCAGCTGGAGGTCTTCGTCCATCATAACCCCCAGATTACGGACTGTTTTTACTGCCGATATCGGGGCGTCTTCCGGTAGTAGCCGGAACTCACCCAGGAGATGTTTAGGCAGTCTAGCTGCACAGCAATGCAGTAACTCCGTTTTCCCGGCATTCAGCTGCAGTGAGTTGGCTCTCAGCCAGTCTGAGACTTTCCTCATGCATGCCTGGAAAGAATTCATGGGCACTGCGTGCTCTCCTTCCATGGAGAACATTAGCTGAATGTCGTCTGCATAATTAACCACCTCAATCCCGTAAGATTTTATTAGAGGGATCAGGGGTCTCAGGTAGGCATTAAAGAGTATAGGGCTGATAGCTGAGCCCTGAGGTACTCCATGGCGAACCGGGTTCAGGGGGATACAAAAGGCGTCAGGGTCACTGCCTGTTGACGATCCGTCAAATATGACCGTAGCCATTCCAAGGCGCGACCGGTCACCCCCATATCTTCTAACATTGCCAGCAGCACTGAGTGATTAACCGTGTCGAATGCTGCCGACATGTCCAGCAGCACCAGCATAGAGGAACAGCCACTGTCGGCACGCATTCGAAGTTTGTCCAAAACGGTAATCAATGCAGTTTCCGTCCCGTGCCCAGGCCGAAAGCCAAACTGGTCCCTGTCTAAAATCAAATGTTCTTCCAAAAAATTAGACAAGGATGTGCTGACTAATTTTTCCAAGATTTTAATTGGAAATGGCAAAAGGGAGATTGGGCGGAAGTTAGCTGGCAAAGATGGATCAAGAGAGGGTTTTTTCAATAGTGGGGTGACCATTGCCTGCTTCCGTCTGCTTGGTACAGTACCTTCACTCAGGGATTGACAACAGATCTGCCACAAATCTAAGAATAGATCGGGTCCAAGCTCCTTCCAGATCTTATGAGGAAGGGGGTCAAGGGGTGATCCTGATGATATCTCCCGCGCTATCTCATTAAAAGAATCCTCCGTAGGGGGGTTAAAATGGCTCAGAGCAGAGTCTCTCCTGATATCTACACTAATCGGGGAGGGCTCTATAGCATTCTGATCGAACCCACCCACGATATTGTTGACCTTCTCAACAAAAAATGTAGCAATTTCGTTGCACAAGTTTTGTGATGGCTGAACAGTGCTGGCCAGGCAACCCGGGTTACTGAGGTCTCTAACGATGTTAAAGAGTGCCCTGGTTCCGTTGGGTGCCTGCAGAATGGAGTTAGCATAAAAATTCGCCTTGGCTTCCCTAATAGCTGCCTTATATTGGAGTTGTATAGTTTTTAAGGCTTTTCTATCTGCTTCCAAGTACTGTCTACGCCAGCTTCTTTCGGTCTGTCTGCGTACTAAGCGTAGCGCTTTTAGCTCCTCACTGAACCAGGGGGCTGATGGAGTACTACGCACTCTCATTTTTTTTTTAGGTATGTATCCTTCCAATACTAAATTGATGGATTTACTATATCTAGTATAGTTTTCTTCCGGTGCGGCTTTTGGGTCAAACAGATTAGATCTTGAGAAGAGGGAGGATGCTCCTCTCTTGGAAAGTTTAGCCCAATCTCTTCCCCACCTAAAGTGGGCTTGTTTGTTCCCAGCCAATTTATCCTCTTGTGTGCTTATCCTGAACTGTATTAGATAGTGGTCAGTCCAATTTAGTGGGGCAATACTGATTACTTCAGTTTCAGAGGGTTTGGCGAATACTAGATCGAGTGTGTGGCCTCCTACATGTGTAGGTTGTTGGATAAGCTGGTGGAGGCCACAGTTCTCACAGGTGTAGTTCAAGGCTTGTAAGTGATTTCCAGAGCTCCCCGTTTCCCAAAGATTAAAATCTCCCAAGAGCAGCATTCTGGAATGTGTGGAAGCCAAAGCAACAATAGTGTCCAATAGCGCCTGATGGTTAGCGTCCGTACCCGGGGGCCTATAGCAAACCATACCCGACAACACTCTCCCCTTAGCCTCCTGTAGAGAGAAGCCCATAATTTCGTAGCCTGCTATGACTTTGATCGGTAGTATGGCACAATCCCGCTGTTCCTTAAAGATTAGCCCTACTCCTCCCCCTCTCCCCGTTGCACGAGGTTTCTGGAGGATCTTATATCCAGCGGGGCATGCTAGTCCGAGTTCTACTGAGGAGTTCACATGAATCCAAGTCTCAGTTAAGAACAGCAGGTCGAGGTCTAAATCGTCCAGCAGGTTATAGAGATCTTGATGGTGTTTGATAAGTGACCTGCTGTTGATTAAGCCACAAGTCAATACCTGTCGCTGTTCCTCCTATGGCCTGTTACCTAGTTTGAGAAGAATATCTTTGGAGTAGCAGAGTCTGTCAGCGCAATTTTGATCAGCGTTCCTGGCGCAAGGCGCGACCGAGGCGCGGACGGGCGCAGACGGGCTTGCCTCTGGCGCATTTAAATAGTGCAGGCTGCTAGTATGCTAACAACAATGGCGTCCGGAGAATGTCACTGAGGTGAGGAATCTTGCAAATGGCGAGTGATTGAAACTTCTTTTTATGGTGCGGGTAAGTGAACACAGAAATAACACAATTTCCTGTCAGGTTGCCCCCAAATTAATCGCTCACAGCAAAGAGTAACCCAACACAAACACCCTCAGATTAAAACAGTACAACGTACTTGAGCCTCTTCAGCAGAAGCGTTCTACAATCACGGTTAGTTTTAAAAATCGTCTCTATGGTGCTGCGCGCTTGCGTCTCCTGCATTTAAATAGTGCAGGCTGCTAGTATGCTAACAATGGCGTCCGGAGAATTTCCCTGAGGTGAGGAATCTCGCAAATGGCGAGTGATTGAAACTTCTTTTTATGGTGCGGGTAAGTGGACACAGAAATAACACAATTTCCTGTCAGGTTGCCCCCAAATTAATCGCTCACAGCAAAGAATAACCCAACACAAACACCCTCAGATTAAAACAGTATTAACCTCACATGAGGGAGATTGCATCACAGAGTACCCTCAGGCCACTGTAGGAGGCATTCTAAGGAGTACAGAGAACAGGGCCCTTGTATATACATAGGTTACATAGTCAGCATAAAACCAAGGGGAGGTCCTGGCACATACAAGCATGCGTATTGACTAATATAGGTATACAAAATTTGCTTGCTCAACAAAGTGGAAGGGGAGACATTTCTACTTACATCAGTAAGAATAGCCTGACAGTTACATACTAGGAGCAGGTGCATTCTACCAGCTAGGCCATTCTGAGCATGTGCAAGGCTCTGGAAGGGGGAGAAAGCACATGGCGAGCACATGGCTAACTAAAATGGCTGCCAAGAACAAAATGGCTATCAGCTCATGCTAACAGCGATTCCTGCAATCTTTAACAGTGATTGCGCTGGGGCTTTTTGAAACTTTAACATATAAATCGTTTTTGTCTTCATATGGTCTTCAATGAGCCAAAAAGGATAATAAAATCAAACCTGTCCCAAACAGGAGATCCCAAAAAATATGTCCCCTGGGGTCCCACAAACATTTAAGATCCCACTGCCTGAGAGTATTCTTGAAAAACATTTTCCAGATCAAATTTTTCAGCACGTTGGGCAAGTAACTTTCGTTAAACGTAGACATGATAAAAATAATTTTTTTACAAGGGCTGCGATGAGGGTGTGTTGCATTTCAATTGATGGGCTGGAATGCCGTAACGCTAATATAGCTTTATTAAGAGGCCCATTACAGAAGAACAGCACACGACGCGCCTTCAGAGGCCCGACCCGTTCGAATCCGGAACGCACGTCCATAGATGCAACAAGAAAGTTAAAGCATTCTAAAGAAGTGCTTCCCAAACTTTTTAGGACCAAAGCTCACTTTTTAGCATGATAAACTCTTGTGACCCACCTAGCTTTAATCAGCATGAGGCGGGCGTTTTTTTAAAGTATCTAAAACATTGAAGGATAGCGCACTGTCATTTACCGAAAGCTCTTTTTCCATTGAAACGGCCCCCAAATTTGCACAGACATACCGTTTTCTAATAAGACTATGTTGCACACAAATGAGTTTGAAAATCGTGTTTCAGTGAATATTTATTATTTGCGCATCACCAAGAAAAAGTATCTTGATTTGTTTGATCAGAGGTCAAAGTGGGCGGGATCTGAAGCACAAGACATGCCCATACTTTTTTAATTTGACAAAAACAGTTCCGCTAATTTAAAGTCTTCCAGTGTTGTGTAGTCGAGGGAGGAGCCATACAGCTAAACAAAAACAAGCATTGGCAAAGCCAACAGGTCTCGGCAATGCCCACGCTATTGGCCTCGATGTGAATGTCGTTTAGCCATGTTGTCTAGCGGCACATCTGCTGTTCAGCATAACTGAATGTTACTGAAAGCTCAAAATCACAGGATGTTGGGCAAACTCAGAGTCTCTTTGCCCCCATGTTGAGTTTATTGTCCTACCCCTCCAAACACAAAAAAAGCGCTATAAATGGCCTCTACTGGCAAAGTGCTTTTTTCAGTGACTTTCAGCCATACTTAATAGCAGGTGTGCTGCTAGAAAACATGGCTAAAAGACATTCACACTGACAAGGCCAATAATTTGGGCATTGTCGAGCTCTATTGGCTTTGTCAAAGCTTCTACGGTCTTGACGAGGTCTTGATGATCAAATGTGGTAGTGAGAGGGAGAAACAGTTGAGGAGCTCTGAAGTGAACAGGGGATGTGGCATAACAGCCAGAGCTGCCAACAGGGGAACCAGGTTCAAATCTCAGGGTTGACTGAACAATTTGTGATTCTGGGCAAATCACTTGCGCTTCTCCCTGCCTACGACAATGAATATGTTGTTTTGTAATGTAGCTGGTGTGCACTTAAAGTGCTACATTATCATCTGCTGTTGTTAGCACTATGGCAAGCTGAAGTATGGAACAAGCATTCCAATTCCATCAGATCGTGCAAAAAAAAACTAAAGCAGCAGCAACGAGGGACATAGTGGGGGGAAGAGTCACACAGGCAAGCAGGTGGGGATTGGGAGATGGGCAAACAAAGAAGGGGAAAAAACCTTAATTGAAGCAGTATCAGCGACAAAAATGATTGTGTCCTTTGTTATGTAACTGGTGAGCACTTAAAGAGCTCCAATACCATTGGCCTGTGTTTGCGCTATGGCAAGACGGACGGTAAAGCAAGTTTTTCAATTTCATCGGATTGTGCAAAAAAAATAATAATAATAAATTAATAGACAATAGCTATTAGTGTTTTAACAACTTTTTAAGAAATGCATTTGTTTATGTACATGTGCATGCATTTTAGTGGTATGTGTGTATGTGTATAAGGGAGATGGCCTGAAAACACAAGTACTCCTATGAAGTGCTTGAAACCAAAATACAAAACAGCTTCACAAACCAGGAACAGTGTAAGGAGACATGTACCTGGTCCATGCTCTACGGGAGGGCCAAACACAAGAAGAGAGCATTGTGCTCGCATGCCATGACTTAATGGCATCAACGAAAATGAAGGAGACCCTGAAGTTTACCAATGGTAGGAGACGGGTGGCCTGTAAGCCCACATATAGAACACAACCTATCTCTTCAAGACAGTGCATGCGCGGTATAGCCAAGACCTAATAAGTCTTCTTGCCAGGGTGTCAGCTGCCAGAAAAAAACTTAAATGGGTGCAATTGGGCAATCTGTAAATATATAAGCTGCTTGAAAGTGGTCACTGGCATCATGGGGTTGACTTGAAGCTTTGTGAGGACAAGATGTATTCTTTTTTAGCAGTATTGCAAAGGTGTTACCAAATAACCTGTGGATTGTGTGCTTTTATTGAGCAGTTATAAAAAAATGTTTGCACTGGGTACTGTCTGAGAATTAATTGAGCAATCCAGTAGAATTTAATTGATCTTTATCCATTGATGGGTGTTTACCACATGACAAAAGTTGTGTTGCATTGTGCAGGAAGTTATTTCAGTGGATGTGGCATAGACGATGCACTTATTGAAGCTGAAACTCTCCAGTCAGTCCTGACTGGAAATCATTATGTTTATTAGTTACAATGTATGTTCATCATATCTAAAGCTATGGAAACATTGCATTGTAATGCTTTCATGAGCAAGAATAAAAAAATAGGTTTTGGATAACTTATCTCAGAAGTGATCAAGGCACAGGGTGCACTTCATTCCAAAAACATAATGCAAAGCCAGGCAATGTTGAATACACTCAGTTCAAAATCAGAAAACCTGTAAACAAGGTCAAATAATGCGAAGAACAATCAGAACTTTGCAAGTACTGGGGAAATGTTTTACACATGATAGCTCTAGTGGAAAATTTGGTACATGCTGATAAGGAAGGTGATTGGGAGCTGCAAGTGAAGACTGTGGAGTCACCGATTACTGTGTTTCCCGAATTTGATTGCATAAACTACCTGGGTCCTAGTCAATATTCCCTTTAATGTTTTTGCTCTGTGTACCGCAGTGTTCGGTCTCTGTGCGCTGAAACTAAGGCAATGTGCGCCAAGAAACCGCCCATGCATACAACACGTACCTGGATTTCCAGATTAAGCCAATCAGGCATAAGTTCATGTTACCTTTTTAGCATTTGTTACACTAAACATGTTTATAAACCTGCATTGCGTGTTACGCCTTCTGTGATGAAGCTTTTCCCTGGCATTCATACTGCCCAAGTGGTGGAGCTGGGTGAGCTAGGAAATTCACAGGGACAAATAAGCTAGATCCGATCCTTCAGAAGATTCCTTATGAAATGATACAGCAAATGGCAAAAGATATGACAAATACTCTTTCTAATTAAAATATTTCTCTAACACTTGCATTTCAATTGATTTGTTGTACAATGGATGATAGCACTGCAAAATGAGGGTGGCCAACTTTGACACTATGAGAAATGACACCTAACTGTGACAATGCAGCGTTGGATTGTAAACCCAAGGGACATTCTTCAGACTGAAACATCACTTTAGGAACTTCAGAGAATGAAATCACACAAAGTTCCTGAGACCATACCATAATAATAGTGTAGGTGATGTACCACAAATGTACTTACCCACCATCAAAATGTAGAAAGAGTGTTTGAACCGGCCTTCTTGATCATGCATGCATGCGTGGAAGAGTTGAGAAGATGTGCACATACTTTAATGGTGGCCCTTTGGCGAGGCTACCGACAAAATGTGGGTATTTTTCCCTACAGTGCCAGTTCATAAAAAGTTTAAACAGTATTGAACATATGCAGCAGTGCTTTAAATGGATTGAAATTGGTGAGGGATTTCTAAAAGGGGCAAGGCTGAAGAAATGTAACTAAGCGGCAAACCCAACAAGTATTTGCATGCCTTAGGGAGTTTTCCTTTACTACATCAGGCATAAAACGCCAATAGATCCCCACCTAACTCAGCCAGACCTATTGGCTCGGCGAATGCTTATAAGCTGTATGAAATAAAGGAGTACAAATTATGTCATTTTGATCATGTGAACTGAAAATGTCTGCCTTTCACACCAGTTTTCTCTGCAGTCATTCACTCTGTAAGACACATCTTTCTGAAATCCTTTATATTCCTATCTCACACATCTCTTTCCTCTTCAGCACCACTTTTCACACTCTCCTGCACATACTTCCTTTCCTCTCCTCTACTTCAATATCCCCCCAACCCACTCACCTGTTGCAAGCACTGCATTTTGTTTCCCTTCGGCTATGTCTTATTTTGAAAGTTGTGTATCTCCTCCACACATTTGGCCATAGTTACAATTTGTGATTATCACTCTCGGAGGTCTGTAAAGAGGCCACAAATTGGAGGTGCATGTAATCTGAATACCTTTAGGACCCACTGACAGGCACTGTGATACATAAGCACTGCATGCTGCCTTTACAGCAGGGCTCTCGATCATAACCTATCACAATCACACACCCACAGTTTCTACTTAATAAGACACCTGGATGGGTTCAGTTCACAACATGCACAGTACGAGTCATATTGCATAACAACTAATCCTCCTCCGGTAATGCACAATGTAATAATATATGAAAGCAGGGCAAATGGCCCATTTGACTGCTGTTCTGATAGTAAAATACATAAATTTACATTGTTCAATGGGCTCGGTGCCACTGCACCTACTGCATCAATGGTAACTATACCCCTGGTAATGGCATCAGCTCATGCACAGTGCAATAAAACAGCAGCTGGTGCCTCTAAAAGGTAATGCTACAATTAGTGCTGTGCTGATTCATATCACCCATTGGTGCAGCAACATCATGGCCAAGAGGGTCCCACTGATCGCCGATTATTGCTATATTTCACAGTTAAGCGGCCCATTTTCATGCTTGCACTAGTGACCATGACAAACTGGCTACACCACTGGTGCTGTGTTTCAAAGTCAGCGGGTGTCCTCCGTTATGGGGGAGCAGCGTCACCCCCCTTGCTGTCAGCACAGCAGGCACACACATTCATAAAACGGTAATAAATACCATAGTGTGGCAGGCTCGTGCTGCTTCAGGGCATGGGTGATTAGTGCAATTGCACTTACATCAGCCCCCTGCCAGAGTGCATGACAGATTGGCCAGCTGTCTACAACCGACCAATCTGTCATGCGCACTTCAAAGCCTGCAATGCCAGGGCTGAAAAAGCAGCCGAGGGATTGCAGCTGCAGGCCCAGAGCCTCAAAATGAGCGCTGGGTTTGCCTGCTCCAGCTAATCCTGGAGCAGCAACGTGGATTCGCGTGGCACAAGGGAGGAAGTCCCTCCATTTCTGCCAGAGTCTGAGGAGAGCGCTGGAACGAGAGACAGCGACCAGAGCCTGTTGCCAGCAACATATATATGGTGACTTTTTGGGCATTGCGCCTCACCATATGTTTAATCTTGCTGGCCGCTACTGATCAAAGTAAATTCCCCGAGCATTCTAAGATAACGGAGAGAGACAAATAGATACCCATTTCGTGGCGGATTTATTAAAAGTGAGGCAAAAAAAACTTGAGATTAATCCCAGCCACCCCTCTTAACCAAATAGTGTGACCTTAGGCAATATTATTTTTCAGTAATCCTCCATTCTCTTAATTATTCCATATGAAACTTCCTTCAAATAGGTGTGTTCACAATACCAGGCGTCTGGGCCTCATACACAGTGCACATGACAACTGACTTGTCTCTTAGCTCACAAACATGTTGCCAGGGCAGGAATAGTTCTAAGTTCAGGTTTAAAAACTCTGCCTTTTAATAAGTGCCTCTCAGTGCAGGCGATATAAAGTGACCTGTTAATGTCAAAGCCTCTGCATGTTAAAGTAAGCTGCTTTTAAAATTTTGAAGAGACTTCATCATACTTTACGTGTTCAGGGCTCAGCTTGCACAAAGGCTAAAATTGTTGACCCTGCCGGGCCTGTGCACCGACACCGGAGAAGTCAGCTAGCTGGCGGATTTTTATCTTTTTAATAATCACCCCCAACAGCGGAATAGGTGGGCCAAGAACAGAAGAACCCTTCCTTGCAGCATCAACTGTCCGCTCGCTAGAAAACGTGAAAAATATCCAGAACACAGAACAAAACTGCTGCCTCCTCTATCTACAAAACGAATGCAGCAACTTGTGGCCATGGAAAAGGATCGCTAAAATGCAGATCTCTTCTTCCTCGGTTATCGGCTCCTTCACATGAGTTCACCGTTGCTGTTCCCTAGACTTTTGTAACACGCAAGTGACTGTTTTTTGAGCTGCTCATGTTTCAGAAGCAGCAGCTATAAACAGTCTCTTGTGTGATGAGTGAAGTGTGCGTGCTTCACAATCAAGGTTGCGCGGTCTGCAAAGTCATGGTGAAAAACGCACCTCACAGGAACCCTGGTCCTGGTATTTGGAAAGACTGAAGAAGCTAGAGGTGGAAAAACCATACCGCTACAGAAAAGTCATCCAAAGACATTTTGTGGTGAAAGACAGAGGGAAGGTTCAATACTGTGGCTTCAGATATGAAACTGGAACAGACGATCCGGAGATTACAGAAAAGCTCAAAGGGAATTGTTAGTCAGACACGTAAAAGTGAATATGCTGCTCAATAGCAGCTAGTTTACCATGCAGTCCTTTCTATTTCAAATCTTTTCAGAGAGATGACAAATTCAAAATGAATGGACCATTGTGAAACTTTTCCTCACCATGAACTTGTGGGAAAGAGAGAGGAATGGTTTAATAAAAATAATGAAAGCCTTCTTCATTTCATGCAGGAGCAGGGAAACCCCATTGAAATGGCTGAGCCTGTGAGACTACTCTACTTCAGGACTAAACAATATGTGGTTAAGGATATAAAGATACGTCTACGAGATGTCCTAATTATGGATCGAAACTATACCAAGAACTGAAGCAGGAGAGATTTATATTGAAAGAGAAAAAGTTGTGTGACAATCACTAAAGCTAAACTTCCACACTTTAATTGCCATAGTAAGAATTTCGACCTACTAGCCACTACAAAACAGGTTACAAAAAAAACAACTTTCTCAAGGACAAAGAAAGATGGATGTAGCAAAAGAAAGGGGTGAATTTATCGAGGACATTCTGTCATATGATCTTCTTCCAACAAACACATTATTTGATGGCGATGCTGCAACCAAACCACTGAAGCACAAACTTACAAAAGCTCCCCAAAAAACTTTCACCTGAAGAATTTCAATTCGAAAATGTGTCCTAATTGAAAACTGCTCTTGTTGTGGACAATAGGTCACAATTGTGAATGGTCACAATTTCCTCCATGCAAAACTTCGGAGAGGTCATTCAGACTGTTCTACAGATATCAAAGTAAGTGTGCAACTTGCAAGAACTGCACATTGTCCTTGACAGTTATCTTGAACTATCTGTCAAAGAATGTGAGAGAATCAGACAAATGTCTACAAGTGGAACAATTGAGTTTGTCTGCATCAAGAATTCGACACCTATACCTGTGCAACTTGATAAATTCTGGTCATCAACATCGAACAAAATGAACTTGGAGATGTTTACTCACCAAAACATTGTTAATGCTTCAGTTAACAATGAATTTCCAATTATTGCAAGTGGAATGATTGTCAATGAGAATTTGGTGCCTGCAAAGGAATATTCATAAGGTACAGGTCATATTGTTCAAGAACTTAACAGCAAATTGTAGGAGGCTGACCTTCGAGTTGTGCCACGTGTTGAGTGGGCTGTTCAAAATGGTTCCAATCGAGTCATTGTACTGTCAAATTACACAGATTTAAGTATTGGGATACCTAGATTTATTGCAATGTTCTCAAGTCAAGGATTGTCAGAGTTATGGAACAGGTGAGAGAAGACACTTAATCCGGTTTCATATTCTGTACAAGAAACTTGAACCAGAGATGCCCAGTGTTCTTGTCAAGGCACATATTCTTACGGCTGATGACACTATGAGCAAAATTGGAGCAAAGCTTGGAACTTTAAGTGCTGAACCTGTGAAGTTTCTAAAAGGCTCTGATGAGGCAGAAGAAGTACATGTACTTGTAAAACCTGTGCTACAAAAGATGTCCCTGTCAATATACTCTTCTCTTATGTTCCACATTCTGCAAATGTACCACAAGCCACTGCTGAAACAAATAAATCAAGAGAACTATGAAACTGTGTCTAAAACAGGATTGATAAACATTACTTTTTTTTCCATATTCAGATCATAGACATCGTTTTGTGTATACATAAAAGTATTAAAACACATAATTAGTTTCATTTCAAGATAGGTCTCTTCTTCCTCTATTATAGTCGCCATTTTGAAAAATGGCAGAAGGGTTGCTCTGAGGAGTTATGTTCTGTCTCTATAAGACTACTTTTTCCCCAAAACCAATGTTTTGACACCAAAATGAAGTATATAGGTCTAATGGTTTCTTAAATAATACATCATCACAGCAACACATCTGCCATTTACGGCGGTATGTCAGTGGGCCTTAATTAATAGAAACACCGTACTTAAAATACCTTAAAGAGGCAGTTTCCATATAAAAGCTTATGTTTGGGCTCCTTTTTAACTGATTTTTATAGATAAATACAGACAGAAAACATAGCGTTTCCAGTCAGTATGTATTTTTAAAAGAAGAAAAATACAGATAATCTGGCATCTTTTGAGTGAGTCTCCATGCTGAGATTAAGGACTTTCAGTCCAATAGCTGTACATATTGGCATTTGGATCTACAAAACCCAATGAGATTGGCCTAAATTACTGCACATCTCAACATGTATTTGTGCTATTTTGCTATTTTTGTATGTAGGTTTCTTATTCTATTATTTTTGGCTGTGCAATGTGCTAAAGCCTGGCAGGCATAAAAGTATGAGTGCACGTTTATCAGTTAAATAAATGTGGAAATATACCAGTTATCTCCCCATCTTTTCACAAAACAAATATGGCTATAGACCAATAATATGGCCCAAAAAATAAATATGGATAAAATCAGACGGAAATGTTTAAAAAATAAATACCATAAAACCGGGGGCCCTACTTATGATGCCTCCAAGAAATATGGGATGAAATTCACACACATCCTCAGGTAAAATCTAGTGCATGTAATGAGATTTGGAAAGCATCGCTACCTTGTCCACCATAATTTCAGAATTATAACTATGTCAATTACAAGCAGGTACGCAACTGACAATTTGAAATATGTTAACAGGATATTAATCAGAGATACAAGATATCATGTTCAAACATTTGAAACTATTGTGGAATAGATTTAACTTGGGGTATAAAATAATATCACGTACTAAGTGATGTAAAATTTGTAATTTTCATTTAAAAGACCAGCTCAATTTTACATGCAGAAGTACAGTTGCTAAAGACTGCAACCACATGCAGTTTAAAAATTGCATTATAGAAACGTGCTCATGGACAATCAATAAATGGCACAGATCATTAATGATTGATACAATCTATCAAGAATATGCACAAAATATGTAAAGTGCACACACCCAGTACCAAAATATAAGGAATAGAGTGGCAAAGTCCCATGGAACTCATGAAACTAAGTAATAAAGGATAAATTTGGTAGCCCGTAGTTCTAGCAATAATCACACCAGCAAACACGCCCTAAGAAAAAAGGGCAATCTAAAGCCACCTATTAAGCAGAATTGTCGGCAATAGCCAGGAACATTGAACAAGAGAGCAGGAGTATTGCACCGTAAAGACCTGTGAGTAGTTTAAAAGTACCAGGCAGAGCCAATACAACCAAGTTTAAGCGAGTTTTCTGAAGTCAGTATTTGTCCATGTGAACAGTGCACATACTTTACCTCACTAAATAATGGCTGTCGGTCTTCTGATCATCATTCCTGAGCCATATATAATAACACTTTTGCTCCAATTCACGACATGTGAAGTCCATCTGATCACACAGCATGAATTTATAAGCTACATTGTATAATTGTCGACAATGAAGGTCACTTACGTATCACAGTTTCATAAAGCTACTTGTATTTGTTTTAACAGTAATTGCATTCTTTCAGAAAAGTCATGCTTTAACTTCCAATATGTAAAAAGCATTTACAAATGCAATAGGTTTGGCCATACCCAAGCCTCTATAAAACCTAAGGATGAGCAGTGCTTAATTTGAGCCAATGGTTGCAGGTTAGGCCCCCTGGCCTTCATTTTTGGACACTGATACTTACTTTGACCCATTAGACATTTACTGAGAGCAAGAGAGGGGAAAACAAAAAAAGAGGAAAGAAGGAGGAAGAGAAGACGGAAAACCAACCTAGAAGGAGAAAGCAGGAACCTGCATGAGTGAAACAAATGGGCAAGGATTAAAGAAGCATGAGGTGGTTTCAACACAACATGGCCTTGGTATTTGGCACGCCGACATTTAATAGCATCGGACATGGGCTTCTGATGAGAGCTTTTAGCACCGGCACTCACTCTTTTTACAAATAACCACTGGTAATGGTCAGTCTTATCCATCTGGAGTGAGTTTGGTAAGCATGCACGCGTGCCTGTCATGCTAAGTGCTAATTAACAAAAATCATAACATAAACAACCAAGGTTATAGGCAGCTTCTGGATGCAGAATCTGGCCGTGACCCCCATGAGCAAATTATCTGTGGTGCCTAAACACTCAACTGCAGTTCCTTCCCTAGCTAGAGCAAAGATGGGCCTTTCCATTCAGTGCACATATCTTCCAGATCCCCTCCTAGACTAGGAGAAAACTCTGTTTAATCAGAAGAACACCTAATCGGGCCGAAAGCGAATGGGAAGCACTTTCTGGGAAGATGTTAGGGGTAGTAAGAGGAGACCCACTGGCTTGAACAACCCATTTGAATAAGGCCCAATCCAGCTGGGTTTCAATGAATCTTTCAACCCCCATTTTTATGCATAATTTCCAGTCTTGTAAACAGCAAATACATATTCATATTAATATTAGTTCATTTAATAATAACAGTATACAGTCAGTAAGAGAAAATGAACCATATCTTGGCCTATTTTCAACAATTAACAAACTCCACGATACTCATTGACACCATCTCAGAGAGCTGAATGGCTGCATGCATCACCAGTAGAGGAGCCTGACACTTCCAGGGTAAATGCAGATCGATCCCTGCAGTGGATGTATTTGCACATTCAGTAGAACTTAGTACATCATTTATAAAGTGACCTCTTACACTTACATAGACAACTGCTCCAACAGCATTAAGGAGTTCACTTCACCAGCAGCCACCACCAAATGCATTAACCAATCACAGGGACGATGGGACAGACTCTCAGAATTCTTCAGCGACAAAATTAAAACCTTGTCTCCAGCCTACCCACAAACACCCTAAGAACTACTCTGATGGCCTGGGAAACTCTCACTACAGGGGATACAGCATTATGAGACCCACCCACTTCAAGGTACCTACAGACCTCTGCCCCCACCACATATACAACCTGGGAAAGGCCGCCATCAGCAACGGCCCTTATACGACTCGACCTCTCCACGGCTATTTACATAGTCTCCCACGCCACCTTGATTAGATGACTGCACAGAACAGGTATACAAGGTCCATCCCTCAACTGGATTATCCCCTTCCTCACAGGGAGAACACAAAGATCAACCTTTCACTCTACACATCAAAAACAAAGAACCTCTTATGTGGAGTCCCCCAAAGATCTCCCCTTAGCCCTACGCTAGTCAACATCTACATGACCCCACTAGCAGATCACATCAGATCCTACAACATCAACATATTCTCCTTCGCAGATAACACCCAACTGAAATTGTCCCGGTCATACAAGACACCCACTAATAAAAACACCTTCTCAACCTGCATGACCGCAGTATCCACATGGATAAAAAACAACCGCCTCAAACTGAACATGGACAAAACTGAAGCAGTAACCTTTGGGGGCAAAACCTCTGCCTTGGATTCTATGTGGTGGCCTACGAACCTCAGACTGGCCCCATCCCCCACCACCCATGCAAGCAATCTCCCTATCAAGCTGTAAGACAAGCTCGACATGACTGCCCAAGTAAACACAGTGACCTCCACCTGTATCCACATCCTTAGGATGCTACGTAAAGTCTTCAATTGGCTTCCTGAGAACACCAGAAAAAAAACACACAATTCTTGATCACAAGCAGACTCGATTATGGCACCCACTCTACACTGGAATGATCAAGAAACTCCTGAACCGGCTCCAGACCATCCAAATGTCACAGCAAAACATATGCTCAACCTACCTCATCACAACCACATCACCCTATACATCAGAGATATGCACTAGCTCCCAATTCACAAACGCTCACACACATTTAAAACACTACTCAACACCAGCTCATATGCCTCATCAGCCGCATACACTTCTACCCCCCTCCCCCGCAACTCAGCTCAGTCTGACTCTCACTGGCACGTATACCCTGCATATACGTCCAGAGGCCTTGCCGTCTCATACCTCTCCTCAAAGCTTGGAAAGACCTCCCCCACCAGGATCTACAAAGAAACTTGTCATATGGTGCTCAAAAATTGAACTAAAGAAGCCTTTTTAAACGTGATCAATCTTCACTAAACTTTACATGTGTAATTATGTGCATGCCAGTAGACTATATAAAATATTGGCGGTCTCATCAAATATTTCAAAGGTTATAATGTATATGCGTTTCTAATATTTTTGTGCTTGTGTTTTAGGGTCCTGTAATTAATGTCAGTAACTTGTTAATTGGTTTTCATATTGCATTTCAATTTATTTTTCTTATTGTGCACACCATGCAACCAAATCCTGTGCAATCATCCTAGAACAAGATCCCAACAAACCAATGGGTAAAAAAGCTGCTTTGCTGCATTTACCATTCTTGTCTGATTGAAATGAATATGAAATTCCTGAATTTAAGGCCAAGCACTGAAAAAATGTCCCCATTTCACCCCTGGATTTCCCTTCATATGTAGAATAGCTAAATGCAGCAGACTGGAAGACTGTAATGAGTTACAGAGGTAGTACCAACTAAGCTCGTCGGCAAGGTAGGCACATCTTAGCTCTTGCAAACATTTGAAACCAGCGTCAGAAATGTAAAACTTACATTGACATTAATAGGACACCAGTGCAGGGATTTCCTGAAAACTGAAATGCGATCCAAAATGTTCAGCCCAAATATTAGCCAAACTTTACATTGTAGCTTTTGTTTTCGAGGCTTACTAAATTGTGGCATAGATTTCCATAATCCATGCCAAAACATATCATATATCTCAGGTATAACTGAAGTGATCTATTCAGCCAAAATCACTAATCTAACTGTAAGATTGGACTCAAGTCTGAGTTTTAAAAAAGCAACCTTTTAACATTTTCGTTAAGTTTAACGTTAAGTCCCAGAATAGTTGTTGGTTGTGGACAGAGGCTTGAGGTGATATGGATATATTTAGGATCCAAATGATGTGGCACCATTAAATTTGTGTTTTGGCCATTGACTGCAATGTGAATATGCATGTCATCTGTGTAGGAATTTAAAATGACTCAATGTCCGATAAGTTCTAGCAACGGTCTGACACAGATGTTGAAGAAAGGAAACAAAATCATCTTTGCAGAACCATGCATGTGATGGTAAAAGATGTTGACAAAAAGCAAACATTTTTAACTCACTGTGTTATCCCCATGCTTTTTGCAATAGGAAAGTCTGTACTGCAAGCAGTAACACATACACCTGATTGTAGCGAACAACTCAGCATTGAGCTCAGCCAGGGGCCAGGACCGTGTGCACTTGCACGATGTCTCTGGACCTTGTGGTTCATTGAGGGTCCAGCGACATCGCGCAAGTGCACACGGTCCTGGCCCCCGGCTGAGCTCCATGCTGAGTTATTCACTACAATCAGGTGTACAACCTGAGAGGAAACACCTCTTGCACATATAAGCACCGTAGCGTGTGCTTTACACACAGGGCACTGACAAACTCATAACTACCCCTGTAACACCCGACACATATAAGGTCCTGACGAAAGCCAGTAGAAGAAATGGCCTGGCTGAAACTAGTTGACCGCACAGGACGTCGGAGGCCATAAGCCTACCGTGCACGTCCCACAGCCCCTGTTTTTATCGACTGCCTGGAGCCCACCATTAAAACAGTCTTTGGGACACCCAGGACAGTATTTTAAACCTCACTCAGAGCACACTCACAGCACCCTCACGAACCAAAAAACCCAGCTCCGCAGTAATCTGGTGTCGAAGCACACCTGAGGTACACTCGGTACCTCGGGTGGGGCCCAATGATGAAGCATGCCACCAACTAGGTTGGTGGGTGAGGGCCTTCATAAAAAACCTAATATTTTGTTTTTTCCACCCGCAGACATACAAACAATTTAAACCAGAGCTAGTTCTCATTGATTACTAAGCTATGATCACTTTCCTGAATGGCTGAGTGTCACCAGTGGATTTGGACTGGATTAAAATTAATCGAACTACCTGGGAGCCAAAAGAATTGGTTCATGAGTTCTATGAAAGATTGTTACAGGTGTTTCAACAGCATAGAGGAAGAGAATATCCTGAAGAAAAGGATAGGGGGATTTCTGTGCCTCAGTTCGTTTTAGGGCTGAAACCAGAGATCAGTTCTCACATAACTCAAAGCATGATCTGACGGCAGAACAAATCACTTGACGAGGTTTTGAGATATGCGAAGTACTACAGCGATTAAGTAGAAAAAGATAAGAGAAATTTATGTTGGCGCCAACGAGATTGGCTCAGAAAGGTTTTCAGAATCCGTCTTTTACAGGGAATATAGGAAATATGCAGGGTGTTGTTGTTCCACAGGTTGGTTTCCAGGGTAACTAAGGAGGATTTAATGTGCCTCAGGGCAGAGGTAGAGGTTTTCCAGTGAATACGAGTTCAGGAAGAGATGCTGCTGCTATGAAGAAGATTACTCCATGGCACATCTATCACAAGGCCGGTCATTGGAAGAGGGAGTGTAGATATAATCATGATAATGCAAATGGAAATGTACAAATGCAAAAAGGAGTTGCATGCACAATATGCTTGCACAGCAAATGCAAGTACTAATGAAGGGACAAGCTCCAATGATGCTGGTCCTGCCAGCTCAAATGATCCCACAAAATATGGGGAATCCCAGATTTAATTTAAATCAAAGGCCAAAAATGAATACTAATTTATTGCAGAATTCGATGCAACCATTTCATAATCAGAACCGGAGTACTTTGCAGCAGTATCCCATATTGAAAATTATGGTTTGGTGTCTGATGTTTCCCATTGAAGGTGCCTGAGAGGGGAGGAAGATTGCATGCTTGATGCAGTCTTAGAGTGAGACAAGAGTCTATGTAGATGCTGAAGTGTATGGCCATCCCGTATCGTTTTTTACTCGATACTGGGGCTACCAGATCTACTGTTAAAACAGTGGAAGTCCCAGACCTACACCGCTCTTGGAAAAATATCCAAGTTGTGGGAGTAACAAATAAAGAATGTACCAATTTAATTTCAGAGAAGGTCCCGGTAAAATTAGGTAAATTTGAAGAAAAACATCAGTTTGTAGTTTGTGAGTCACATCCTGTAAATTTGCTAGGTAGAGATTTATTGTGTTAAATTGCAAAAATATATTGCACACCAAATGGTGTAGCTTTCCAAACAGAATGCCACTTTGCCACTGGATTCAAGCAAGCCTGGCTGAAGACGGCTGAAATGCCAGAAACCGGTCCTAGGAAGCTTGTTTCCGGTCCAGGGAAGACATGGCTTGGCAGTTCGGGCTGGACTGTTCCCATGAGGCACAGGGTCAGACTGATTTGCATATGGCCATGTCTGAACTGGGGTGGCAGAGTGGGCTAAAGAACGGTGGTGGATTAAACCCAGATCAGTTGACTGGGGGTGAGTGCTTGCAATGTTCAACACTCCGTCCATCATTTCCTTTGGTTTTGCTATATTCACAGATAGTCAGTATGGTTTTGGTCAGAGAGCGGATTCCTTACTTCATCAGGTACACTAATGGGAAGCGGAATGCATATTAAAAATGTGTTGAATGCCTTACAATTTCCAGAAGAAATTGTAGTGGTTAAATGTGCAGCTCATCAAAGTGGCCATGGGTATATCACCAGGGGAAATTGGTACAGTGATTCAGTAGAACAGTACTGTGCTTTGTTGCCCTGCATATTTACTGGAAATGTCACATATGCATTGGAAGAGGAAACCTCTGTCACCTTGATGATGAAAGTGACTAATACTTGGGACAAAGGTAAAGGAATACAGGAAAATGTTTCAGAAAAAGAACAAAATGGTTGGATTAAAGCAGATTGTGGTAAAAATTCTAATGACATTTGGATGTCAGCTGATGGGAAAACCGTGTTGCCAGTTTGTTGTTTCCAATGACACAATACTATCACGGATACACACATTTAGGAAGGGATGCCATAGTTAGGCTTTTTCAACAAAGTTGTTACAATTCTAGATTTAGAATTCTGGCAGAAGAAATTTGTTAAAGATTTAATTTGTCAACAAATGAATGCAGGAAAGAAAACACGTGTTACACAGAGTCATATAGACAGAGCAGGTTGTCCTTTCAATAGAATGCAGATGGATTTAATGTAGATACTGGTTTACAATGGGCTGAGATACATCATAGTAATAGTGCGCATCTTCTCGAGACGGGTGGAAGCCTAACCTACCAGAAGAAATGACAGTCTCACCGTAGCAAAACTGTAATTGCGAGAATTGATTCTGTGATACGGAATGCCAGTTTCGCTTTAATCAGTTAGGGGGGACTCAGTTCAATTATGAGGACTTGAAGATAATTTGTGCAGCATTACAGATTGAGAAAAGATTACATTGAAGTTACAGGCCTGAAGCTTCTGGAATTGTTGAGTATGTCAATGGGGCTCTTATATCAAAACTAGCAAAAGTTTGCACTTCAACATCACTGAAATGGCCAGATGCATTGCCTTTGGTATTGAGGAGTATCGGACATATCCCAGATAAAAAAGACTGGCTTGTCGCCTCATGAGATTTTGATGGGCAGGGCAATGAGATTGCCTGCTGTATCTGCAAATGCCCTTTTGAACATCATAGATGATATTTTACTAGATTACTGCAAAGAGTAGGCTGATGTGGTCTGTTCCTTTTCTTATCAGGTTACAGCTGCAACAAGAGACCCACATCAATAACAGCACTACGGCCTCAATCCAGGTGACTGGGTTGTGATCAAGAAGCATGTTCAAAAGACTTGCTTGGAACCGAGATTGAAAGGCTGCTTCCAAATAATCCTTGAAACCAATACTGCTGTTAAGTGTGCTGGAGTTCCAAATTGGATACATGCTTCTTTCACCAAGAAGGTGAGAAATGCCAAAGAGGCAATTGCTGTCTTTGATCCTGAGCGAAGAGCACTGGTGGCGGCACCACCACCACTTGAAAACCCACCTAGACCAGTGGCACTGCAAGAACAACAAGAGGGAGAGAGAGTTGAAGTTTTGCAAGTCGAAAGACATATCAAGTGCATGAAGTTACATTAAGTGGCATCAAAGTCTGTAACAATGTAGAAGCAAAGACTGTTCATCAGAATGGAGACATTACTGAAAATCCATCAGTACTACTGGAAGATCTGGGTGAGGACACTGAAATAAGGAGTCTCACCCACAGAGCTGTATGGCCACAATCCCATGAACAAGAAAGACTGAAAAAAGAACATCAGTTGATCAAATACTAGCAACTATACCTGACAAAACTGAGTCAATTGACGAAAGTGGTAGAGAGCAAAACAAACAATCACTCAGAAGATCAAGGAGAGCAAGATTGCCTTTTAGTAGGTATTCAGCACATGAATGGATGTACTATGTTGATCAAGTATTAAATGTCACACTAGATGATCTGTGTGATGTGAGATCTGAACTCTATGAGCCACCCTGATTTTGAGCTTAAATAGAATTGGCAAAACCTGAAACGAATAACTGAGAACTACAAAAACGCTGAAAAGAAAACAATATCTGATCTATGGAAAAGAACTGTCCAGTTAGTCTTTTATTACTTTTTTTTTTATTTATTTAACAGGAGATCAACCTAGGTCAAAGTCAGCAGTAGAAGAGTAGGTATAATATTATAGAAGAACACAGAGTAAGGGTAACAATGGTCTAATTAGAAATCTGAACCGCTAAACCATCTTCAAAGACTGCTATCGAAAGTTTGGTGAACTACTGAACTGCTGAGCAGTCAAGTTGCTGAGCTGTTGAACTTTAAATATACCTAGTTTGATTTAAGATAAATGTGTTGCATTAGAAACGAGTGTAAATATATTATGCGCTCAATTTATGGAATAACTGTAATAATGAAAACTATAGTATTAGTAGGTTTTTATTTCACCCCAGAGGTAGATCATAGAAACAGTAGTATAACTAAACCACGTGCATATGTTGGTGAGGAAGATCAACTGAAAGCTTCCTTTGTTAGTTATAAGAAAGATGAGTTTTTCACAAATGTCTACTCTAGATTAGTATAAGAATACACACAAACAATAGACGCAAAGGACTGCTATGTCTGCGTTCCTTTACCTACACATGCATCAGAAGAAGTTACTTACTATCACATGCCGTTGTCATATGCTATTTCCTGTTGTGTTTTGCTTTCACTTGTAGATAGCCGAGGACACTTAGAAAATGTTTATTGTAACTATGATACAATCCTTTCAAGAGCACCCCTCATAGAAAACATGAATTTACACTCACAAGCAAAAGAAATTGACATTGTTGGTATTATTACTTTCGTCTTAGACCTATAGATGGTGTTAAAGCTTACAAAATAATTTAACCGGCTTGATGAAACATTTAGAGAAACTTATATAATGGCTTTAGAAGAAAGATACATAAACATAACATGTACTAAAGATAAGCATAGTGATGTTTTGAGAAAAGTTTTCAAGAAAGAGGATTTTAGAAAGAAAATGATTTACCCAAATTTAATATTAGACAGTCAACACAAAGGAAACATGTCCATTTAGAGAAGAACACCCAAACAAACCAGACATGTAAGGATTAGTAGTTGTAAACACACTTTTGAATTAACAGGGAGAACATCGCAACGTTGCCAAGGAGAAGAAGCTGTGATTCCTGGTGTTTATTTTATTTGTGGACAGAATGATTATTTCTTGCTACCTCCCTACTGGGAAGGTATTTGCTATTTAGGTGTTTGAATTCCTAAGATGTACCATGTGCAGAGCTTAGATGCATTAACAATGCCACCTGCACACAGATACAAGCGTAGTTCTGAAATAGGAGCTGAATTAGTAGGAGATATATTTGGTGCAATCATTCCACCTGTAGGCATCATACTAAATGGCGGAATTTGCAAAATGCCTAAATTAACCCTTGCTTTTCATACATTCATGATGAGAATAAAGAGATTGAAGTCTTTGCAAAGAACATTTCAGGCTTGAAACCTGAATTAGAAGAATTGGAAATACCTGGTGTTTTTGAAAATTTTGGAAAAGGAATTCGAACTATTGGAAATTGGTTTACAACGGCAGGAAGAGACATTTTAAAGGCTGTTTTCATGCCAATAATAATAACAGGGCTTTATTTTCTGTTTCTGTATACATTATTTTTGAGATGTAGGTAAATCTTCTGCAAAAGAAATAAACAAAAAACATTAATTTGTAATAGTCTTCCCTGGGAACAAAGGACAGGCATTCCCAGTTATACAAATGTTTAGTAATGTCTGATGAGTAAAGAATGAACTTCATGTGTCTTGCAGAGGGAAAGGAAGAAGAAACAGCTCAGCATCGAAAGATGTCTTTTCATTCAACTAGAGTGACCGGATCTGCAATAATGAATAGAACATGCTTTTTCACCTTTTATATTAGTGTGTGTTCTTAATTAGGGAGAACAGCAGATACAACTGATGCATCTCACTTTCTTTAGTGTCCAGAGCTTTGTGATTTCTGTGAGCTACTGCGGATGGTGATTACTGTTGCCTCCCTTTCTGGAGGTGATTTTTCTAATTTCCCTTGTCTGACCTTCTGGAGGTAGCTAATACAGCATCTGTTTGCCTATTTTCCTAATCAAGATTTATTACTGTACACTAATGCCTTTGGAGAGAGGAGACTCGGCTGAGTTTCAGGAACTACTCCTTAGAGGGAGTGAACTACTGACAACTTTATTCTGGATTCAATATTGAAGCTTCTTTGATCGTGCTCTTTTCCAGGAACTCTTTATGTGTTTTATTAACTTATCTTTCTGTTAGATAGAATAGGGATTTATTCCTTTATGGAACACACTTGAGGTTTTGCATTATTGATGACTGTAACCATATTTTTACTTGATAAGTTCTGTAAAATGGATTATCCAATTTACTAAATAATAATCCATGTTTGTAAAGCTTGACCATATCATCCTTTAAGGTTTCATGGCTCTGGGGGGAGATTAAGCGAGCTATTGCCCAGAGTCACATGGTGCTGAGCTAAGCTGCCGCCGGGGATCGAACCGTGAGCCCCGCGCTCCGGAGTCATCCACTTTGGCCGCTGCGCCACACCTCTTCCTAATTGAATAAAAATAATTTACTAATCTCTTTAAGAGAATAAACGTTTTTAAACTTACTTAAAACTCTCATCATTGACTGAACCTAACAGTAAATTATGTTGATGATTGATTTGATTTAGTTTTCATTTATATATGGTTTTAAAGATCTGTCGCCTTGCTGAAGAAGATATAGTGTGGAGTTTGAGTCTTTCTTGTAATTTAAAGGTTGAACCAGTACTGGAGAGTAAAATTCTTGACTTGTTCCACGCTATCCATACCTTTGCTGCTTAGAAAATGCTTTCTAATATCTAGTGACGTCCTCGTTTAGAGTGCAAGGCATAATCTAAAAGGAAAGAGTGGAAACTATAAACATGTCTAGGAGTACTATGAATTAACCAGCAACACAAGCTGTAGAATACTCCAAACTCCTTTCTGTACCAGACACTCACAGTTTAAATCCGAATTGAAGAACTGGTTTTTCAAGACATAGTGACCCAAACACTTTTAGCAGTTCTCAGTCTTAATTCTGTCGCGCCTGTATGTCAACCTCAAATCCTCAGGTGATTGTTTTCTAAGCAATAGCTTGCCCCACCTTAATGCCCATACTAACATCTAACTTAAACAACAACAAAAAAGAATATTTGTCAAGCGACCTACTAGTTTTAACATACATGGTCTCCAACTGACATAATTATGAATATTCATCTGGTGCGTATTTTTAGAACAGAACTAAAATGGTGGCGATACCTGAAAATTAGGCAATTAATGGCTTGTTTTGCAATTTATAGTGACGTTCTAAGGGAATGATATGGTTTCTTTCACGTTTTCTTGAGAAAAACAATAACAAGTTGTTGATCTTGTAATCATTTCTGTTTCACGTAAGAGGACAGCTATCCACAGAGGTCAGTAGGCTACTTAAATCAGTTCTATAACTGCAGCACTTGCAGACAACAAAACTTACATACAGCCAGCCAGGCATGGTTTTGCTAGCTTGTGCTTATTGAATGTTGTGCTGCTTTGTATTGTTCCATTACTATAGCACTCTCCTATCCCTAAAGAGACCTCAAAGCATTTCCTGAGTGGTCGAGTAAGCAACCACCAGTTTATGAAGCATGGTTATAGTGTTTCATAACGTATCTATGTGTGGAAAATGTTGGGGTCGTGTAAGACTTGGAGGTACGCTCAAAGCATGTTGCTGTTAACTTGGACTGTACTTAAGCATGGTGCAAGTTGGTGATATGGGAGGAATAGTTGCATTAACAGATACATATATAGATATATATATACACGTTGAAATTCCTGAAGGATTCCAGTTCTTACATTCTTATTCCATGTTTGAAAGCTATCGCAATGTACTTTGAGATTATAATGGAAGTAGTAAAAGGTAAAACTCAGTCAAAGAACGCAAGGAAGTGGAAAACTGTGTGAGGGATTCAGGTCCGCCCTGGTAACAGTATTGATTTACATTAAGTAATCTTGTAGAAGTCAATTACATTGATCTAATTTCAGAGACCCTTTTAAAAACAAAAGCTTGGAGGGCGTGGCCTGACTGGCCAAGCTGGCGGACATCCCTACGTGAGCTCTTGCTTCCCAGAGGTGAATGTAGACCGATCCAGCTGCTTGTATAGATATTCCTAGCCTCCAAAGGGCCACTCACCTTACCACTGACTCTGGGATTCTTGTTTGTTTGCCTGGGGATTGCCATAGATGCTGGAGTGGACCCACTGGGCCACACTGCATTGAGGGCCTGTGTGGCGGCTGCCACGTGCTGTGAGAGGAACCGGCTTGGGCACTCCCCCGGACCACGGAGATGCAGAGAATGCCAGGCGGTCACCTGCCTGTGGGGTTCCCCGTGCTGGGGTCTTCTATAGCAGTGGAGCCACGATGAATGGTGTCCCCAGCCTGCGGTGGCACTGTTGACAGGGCATGGCCTGCTGGGGATTGCTGTGCAGCCTGCCTGAAACATTGTGCGGTGGGCAGGCCTTGCATCGCTGGGAGCCCTGCAGTAGTATGTGGCAGCTCCTGCCATGGCCGGCAGGGCAGCACTGCTCGACGGGGCAGGCAGGCTGGGGGGGGAGGGTGGGGGGAAATCCCTTGTCTCCTCCACTCCGAGAACTCCTTGTCTCTCTGGTGACAGCCAAGGAACCCACACTTTATTCCCAGAATGCATGAGGTGTTGTGAAACTGGCCCTCATGACTCCTTTAATGTCCATTAGGCTTTACGCATCTCCTGATCTAGCAGCAATGCATTCTTCTTCATCTGGACTCCTACAGAGGAGGGGTGTTGTGTGTGCCCCTTGAGGGGGTCTTATGTGGTTTGTAGTCATGTTTGGGGGGGCAATAGATGCTTCTGGGGGTGGATGGGTTGCAGAGGGTGGTGGGGGGATTGTTTGGGGCAGTCGGGCCTGTTTGGCTCTGTATGTTTGTTTTTAGTTTATGCGGGTTGTGGCCCAAGGTCCTTTCATTCCCACTGGATGCCTACTTGGCCCACACTGGGGCATCTATCAAAGAACGTTCTTATACTGGTTCTTAAGATAATGACATGGAATGTAAACGGACTAAAAAAAAAAAAAATTTGAAACAAATTTTTATTGATTTTCCATACATCCAAAAAGGAAGAAAAGAAAATGGAAAAAGGAAAAGGGGTTTTGGTTACATACCCCAGATATTTAGCAAAGTCACACTTTAAATCAGGTTAGTTAAGGTACAGTTATAGCCCCCTAAGATGTCCATGCCAACTGTTCGGGCAAAGCTTATGATCATTGAGATAAGTATTTTCAACCATTGGAAATTCCCATCCCCAACTAACCCCCCCGCCCGCCCTTCCTCGCTCCCCACCCCCCAGGCATGTCACTTAAGTGCTGGCTGCAAGAGGCCAGTAGAACTGGTATCTCAGTGTGGCGACTTATTTGAATGGGAGGTAGCTATCGGCTTGTGCGTCTAGCGCCACTGCTAACCATGAGGCTACAGAGCGAGGTGAGCGCAAAGCTATCTATATGTTAGACCATGGCTGCCACAGGGTCGCCTACGGATGCGTCCTCCACATCTTCTTCGGGAGATTTGAGTGCTACAACAAGTGCTTCCCAAGCTCTCGCCCTTTCCAGTGCCTTTTCACTCCCCATGCAATTCGCTATTTGTAACCTAATCACTCCTTCACACTCGGCCCATTTTAGGAATTCTGCTTTCCAGTTTGCAATGCTAGGGCCCCGTTTCACCTTCCAATGTGTGGTGATGTTTCCCTTGGCCAGGAGCAGACCCAGATCTAAAAATGTACTAGTAATTTTGTTCTTGGACGTATGGGAAAAGCGGTGTAAGATACAGTGGGCCACAGTTGGTTCTAGCTCCCTATCAGTAAGGTCTGTCAGTAATTTTGATATATCTTCCCAATAACTGTCAAGGAATGAGCAGTCCCATAACATGTGTTTAAAAACTGCGCTTTCTGCATTACATCTCGAGAAGGAAGCTGGCTGGGCCGGGAAATATGTGTGTAGTTTTGCTGGGGTAAGATATGCTCTGTGTAAAATATGGAAGTGCACCAATTGAAACCTCGCATTCCTCATGCTCTTCCAGGCTCTCTCCACCAGTTCTCCCCATGCTTTATCTGGGATGACCTCCCCTACATCAGTTTCCCATTTGAGCTTCAGGGCAGACAGGGGAAGTAAGGATTCAAGTGTCATACGTCTATAGAGAATACAAAAAAGACATAGTTCATTCTTTTGTATTGTTTTTTTATCTGAAATTAATCTTTTCTAGAACATTTCATTGATTTCATGCACAAACGTGCGTAATCTACAAAACAAATTTGAACATTGGCAACACAGACTACTGTCTAAATGAGAAACCTCAGCAGTAGTTATTGACACTTTTCATCTAAGATATGTACCATCCACAGTTGGTCATATAACACAAACCATTGGTTGCAATAATAATGTGTATAAACATTCAATGGCTTTTCCTTGTATCAAAACAGTGTCAGAGCAGCCGCTTACATCTGTGTTTCTATACTTTCGTTACACACCAGGTCAACTTCTACAGTTCAACTCGCCAACACAAGTTGCTCGGACTTGTGTTGGCGAGTTGAACTGTAGAAGTTGACCTGGTGTGTAACGAAAGTATAGAAACACAGATGTAAGCGGCTGCTTCTTAATACATGGTGCAACTTTTGTCCTGATGATGGTCTTGAGGAATAATCTTGCTGATAAGGAGACCGAAACGTCGACGCTCTGACACTGTTTTGATACAAGGAAAAGCCATTGAATGTTTATACACATTATTATTGCAACCAATGGTTTGTGTTATATGACCAACTGTGGATGGTACATATCTTAGATGAAAAGTGTCAATAACTACTGCTGAGGTTTCTCATTTAGACAGTAGTCTGTGTTGCCAATGTTCAAATTTGGTTTTGTAGATTACGCACGTTTGTGCATGAAATCAATGAAATGTTCTAGAAAAGATTAATTTCAGATAAAAAAACAATACAAAAGAATGAACTATGTCTTTTTTGTATTTTGTTGTTCATATCTGAGTTTTCTGATAAATCAAGTTCACCACGGTGACTGTTCAAGTAATTAATAGTAGTGAAAAAATCCTCAAGGATTATTATTGTGTTCATATACTATACCCAATTCCTTGGGGTTGAATGGGTTGCCCTATTGTTTAGTATTATACGTCTATAGAGACACGTCACTGCTTTAAAAGTGCCTGCTGCCCACACCACGTATTGGCATCCCATGGAAGTCGGTGGTTCGGTAAGTCCCCACCCCAGTGTTTCCCCGATGGCCACAGCGAGGGCCGTGTACTGTAGGAAATCAATCCCGGGTAAGTCATAGCAGGTTTGCAGATCATTAAACGGGATCATGGCTCCCTCCTCATAGAGGTTCCCCATGGTAGTCAGCCACCGCTGCGCCCAAGTCTCCCATCTCTGTCAGTTGCCACCGTGGGCCAGGGCCCTGCACATTATCAATGGAATTAACGGCTGGAATGTAAACTGCCTTAATGACCGTGATAAATGTAGCAAAGTCCTGGGGTTGTGAAGCACCATACACCCGCTATTCTCCTCCTACAGGAAACCCATCTCCTCTTTTCCCGCTGCTCCTTTTTGGCTTGCTATGGCCACGACAGAGTGCACCACGCTGGCCACACAAAGGATCCCGGGGGGAGCTATCCTAATCCATAGGAGCCTGCCTTTAGTTGTCACTCCTAGCACCTCAGACCCTCAGGGTAGGTTAGTTATGGTCGAATGTACCTTCCTAACTTCCTGGCCCCGTGCTTGATGCATTACGGAAGGTGTTGGCGAGCAGCTCCTAAGGGGTCACTATTGTTGGTGGTGATTTTAATATGCTGAGGTCTCTTGTTTTGGGATAGTTCAAAGGCTCTGACTGGCCCTGCACCCCGACTACCCAGCTCATGGATTGGGAATCTGGCCTTGGCCTCTGATGTCTGGCTCACCTGGCACCCCCCCAAGCATACACACAAACACACACACTCCTCGGCTGTACACAATCCTAACTCATGCATGGACTATGTCTTTATGCCGCTACAGATGTGCTCCTCACTGCTGGTGCAAGGATCATACCGCAAGACATTTCTGATCATGCTCCCATCACTATCCAGCTGGGTTGTGAGGCACAGGGTGATCGTCCGGTATGGAGTCTTAATGCCTGGTGCCTTATGCACAAGACTGCGGTCAACTGTCTGCTACAGGAGCTGTTTATTTTCCTGCGACTCAAAGTTGGGTCCATGGGGTCTCCTGGGACTCTCTAGGTTTCCAGTAAGGTGTATATGAGGGGTATAGCTCGTACACATTTTCGTATTCAAGACCGACATCAGTTGCTGCAGGCTGTAGGGCTTGAACTCCGTATCACACAAGCATTGGCGTTGGAACCTGTTGAGCCTTACCAACTTGCCCTGGGTCGGCCCAGGCTGTGACAACTGAGGCTCGGCGATGCTGGTTCACTTCCCAGAGCCGGGTGTATGGCTAGGGCGACAAATCCAACAGACTTTCATATTGGTTAACTCCCGTGGTCTCACCGACAGGGTTGTCCCCAGCATTACTGGAGGAGACTAGTGCTATCGTAGCTGCCTTCACGGAATATTACAGTGCACTGAATGTATGACGCCCTCAGCGTGAGATTTCCCTCCGCCTTGATCACAGACCTACTCTCTGCTCGTTTGCAGCCGACGATGCAGCTGCTTTAGATGAACCCTTTACTCTTGCAGAGGTGTTATCTCCCCTATCTGACTTGAATTTGGGCGAAACGCTGGATCTTGATGGTTTCCACGTAGAATATTAAATGAGGCTTCATACCCCACTGCTGCCGTATTTACAGGCACTGTACAATGAAGCCATTTCTAATGGCCGGTTTCCAGCAGAAGCCATTATTGTGGTCGTTCACAATTCGGGACGCCCTCCTGAGTCCATAGTGGTGGTCTTATAAGAATGTTACTGGCATATTGTGGGTATACATTTCACAATGGTGCCCAGTCTTGACCCTATGCCTCATGGGAGCAGTCCAACCCCTGAACTGCCAAGCCAGGTCTTCCCTGAACCGGAAACGAGCATCTTGTGACCGGTGTCTGAGTAACACCCTTCATCAGCGAGGCTAGCTTGAATCCAGTGGCAAAGTGAGCAAGGGACCCACGTCTGGGCATACAATGCCAACTTAGGGTGAACAAAGCAAACACAAGGAGATGATGGACTGAGCGCTGAAACTTTTCTACCATGTTAGTGTCTACATCTGCATTTTTCGGCACAAATATGTTTGTTTGTGATATATATATATATATATATATATATATATATCCACAACTCACAGTTTCCCATTAAGGATAGCCGCATTCAGGTAGGTAAATCTTTCGTTTTTATTCCACAGGAGCATTGTTGAGAGAATGCTCACCCAAAAAAATCGACCGCCTGACGTGTTTCATGCCGCAAGGCATTTCATCAGAGGCAAAGTCTTCCATCAGCGTGTGAGCAATGGCAGTCCAATTGTCTTTTTAACCACCCGCCCTAGTGGGCGTCGGCTCTCGCTGAGCCTTGTGGAACTTGTAGTGCCTTGTGTTTGCTGCAGTGAGCTGCTCCACGCTGACAAACATTAAAACACATAAAACCCCAGTGGGTCAGGAAAGCGTCCTCTTTTGACAGTGCTGCACTGTAGGATGCCTGTGGTCAGGAGGTCGTTTTTCATGCACTTGAACCTGGGCTCATAGGTCACAACACAAGGCGTAAACAAAAGCTAAGAAATTAGGGCTAAAATATATCCTCTGCAAGACCTGCGATAGGAAATCCCATCTCAGGGAAACAAAGGCTTTTACCAGATCTATGAACATCAGCGCACCAGGACATCTACATTTGTGGGCATGGGACAAGGCAATTTGAATGAGTCGCAGGCAGTGATGGATTCTCCAGCCCAGCATAGACCCATTCTTGCCCGGATAAACCAGGGAAGCAACCCCCTTCACCAATCTATAAGATAGTACCTTCACTAGGAATTTTTGTGTCAGTATTTATCAGCAAAATTAGTTGATAAAGAACACACAAATAACTCAGGGTCACCCTAGTTTTAGTTTGAATGAGACTGTACGTTCCAAGGAGGTCCAGTAGAAGACAGCCTGTTTGTGCAGCTTCATTGAACATTGTCAGGAGATGCGGGACCAAGACAGAAGTTTGGCTTATAAAGAATTCTATGGGGAAAGTTTTGGGGCTGTATTCTTTTCCTGCCTGCGTAGCCCTCAGAGCTCAGACTTAATCTGCTCCTCCATCAGTGGAACATCTAGTAGTTCCTGCTCCACGTCAGTGAACACCGACCAGCAAATCCTGAGACAAAGGACCATCTAATTTGCAGTTGTATGGAGGCTGCACCCCGTAAAGACGTTTATAGAAGTCAGCGAAGGTAGATGATATATTGGGAGCATCGAAAACAATGAGGGAAGATGACTGTTGATTGCTGTGTATGTAACTTCCTGTTTGGAAAAGCAGTAAGGAAAAATGCCCAATTTGTTGCCTAATTTTTACATGTCCTTCTAAGACGTCTGCTAAGAGGCAGGTGCCACTTCCAATTCTTGGTTCCTTAGCTCCAACGTCACTGCCTCAAGGTGCAGGAGCAAGGACATTTCTTTGGTCAAGATGCATGCACATTCCAGATCTAATGCTTTTTCTCAAACTCCACCCTTGTGAATTCTGTATGTCATTCCCTACCTTTAAGCTATGCATTTTCCTTCCTGTACAACACCGTTTTATACATCTCCAAAAGTGAGCAGCTTGTCCAGATATGGGTCCCTTGCTCACTTTGCCACTAGATTCAAGCTAGCCTGGCTGATGAGGGTTGTTACCCCGAAACTGATCCCAGGATGCTTGTTTCCGGTGCAGGGAGGACCTGGCCTGGCAGTTCGGGCTGGACTGTTCCCAAGAACAACAGGTTCAAGACTGATTTGCATGTGGCTGGGACCAAACTAAGGTGGTGAAGTGAGCTAAAGAACGATGATGCATTCAACCTAGATCTGTGACTGGGGGTGAGTGTCTGAACAGTTACAGCACTCCGTCCATTATCTCCTTGTGTTTGCTTGGTTATTTTAGAAACCCAATGCCATATTTTGCATGCAGTCCCATCATTTTGCCTTCTACCACAGTGTCTGAAACCTTCAGGGTTTATGTGGCTTAACTGATTGATGTAATCTCCAGAGCATAGCCCGTTTGAACAGCTGAGCTTGAATTGTTGGGTATCTTGACATTTTCCATAAATCTGCATCGCTTCTGGAAGATTGATCCAAGCAGCATGCTTCTACAGACTGGAATGTGTAAACATTAGCACAGGGTTGAAACTACGCATTAGCAAAATTAAGTTACCAGCTAATGAGTTCTCAATGTACGGTAGATGTGTGTATTGGGAACCCACTTGCCAAACTACACACACAAAAAAACTCCGTGTAGCATATTGCTTATTTGCAAAGCTCCCAACCTGTCCCACGGCAAGTCAGGATAGGTTGCCAGTACTGTTTTGAAGTCTCACTTACCAGATTGCCCAAGCTGTGTGGTTGCAAAAGACATGCTGAACTTACAGTGCTTGCAACTCGCACAATAGTTACCATTTGTTGGCTTTATTATCACTTGTGTGCTTGATTCTTATTAGAAAGCTTGCTATCCTCTTCTTGTGTTTGTTCCTCCCCTAGAATATAGTCTTGTTACGATCCTTTTGAATGGCAGTCTTGTAATTTTTCACTGCTCACATTTATGGAACTTCTTTTTTCCTTTTTCACTCAGCACTTCATGAGAGCGAGTAAGATTGCTAGCTCTCTACCTCCCTTGTTGTGTGCTTCTTCACCCTTCAAATATCGCCCCCCCCCGTCACTGTGATGCTCCCTAACCTTCCCAGCTCACTTGTAAAATTCAACACCAGGACGTTTTTTGCTGATGTATGGCTGAGGAGCAGACTTTAAGTGTTGTTAGGTCTCGCCTGACCCACCGCATGCGCTGGTCTGGCGAGACATTTTGTGAGGGCTCCAAAAAGTGTTACCATGGCCAGCCTAGAGCTACAGTGCATGTGCACGGGCGCGCGCGCCGCGCTTGATCGCGATTACTTTCACTTTCACAGCCGCACGGCCGCTTTGATGTTATTATATTCCACCGGTGGGGGAGCAGGAGTCAGAGATGACGACCCAAGCAGCGGCCCCTGCACATGACGGCAGTTAACAGACTCCCCAGATGCCTCCGTCCTCGCTTTCCTTTCAGACTCTCGTGGTCAAATGTACCCACTAGCCACCTTCATTTGCCTTTGGTTTTTGTAATGTCTCTCTCTCGCGATAGAGACAAATAAGTGCAAGCGCCCAAAGTTTTCCATAGGAGCACACTGCTGCCAACTAGAGACCACGTCACGCCTTTTTCTCCTGCCACCCTACACTTCCTGTTTCCCTCCCACACTCTTGTAGGTTTTGTTTTGGCCCAGATTCCTTTTTTTGTCAATGTTTTCCTGTCTTCCGTTTTTCCCTTCATGCTCCCTAATCTGCCCTTTTCTCTTTTGCTGGGTCGAAGACTGGGGATGGAAAAGAAGTCCGAGTCCCCATAGAGGGCGTAAGTCTGGTGCCTCAGCACGAGCACACGTTAGATACTGGTCCATGTGTTAGTACCAGCGCTTGGAAAGAGTACAGTCACAATTGCAGAATCCCTGGGGGTGGGACGTTCAGAAACGTTGCTGATAAACAGTCTTTCACAAGTTACGTTCTCAGTTAGCATGTCTTTTTACTCCGGTAGCAGCCTGAAGCTGGGATGAGAGCCCAACATCAAACCTATAAATTCTGGGAATACAGGCAGACAGTTTGTGTTATAGTTTTAAATCTCTGGCCCCGTGATTCCCGGGATCTAGTCCACAATACAGCACAATAATGATGTGACTCCGGTCAACTACATGCCTCTCAAACGCTTCTGCTGTGAGGCGAGTTTGTACTGTTGTTGCGTGTGCTCTATATATTATGTCTGTCCAAGTGAACCTTGGGCTAATGCTGACTGAAATGACGTACACCTGTAATGCAAGTGAAGCTTACACTACTGCTGCACATGCTCTGCCTCTTCTGTGTGTGAGAGGAAGCCAGCACTGCTGCGGCTTAGTCACGGTTATTTGCATTTGTTTGAGGGCAGATTGCATTTCTCTTGCCCTTGCTGTACCCGTTTTGTGGTGCAAGCTTGCTCTGGAGCTCTGTAGGTTGCACTTGTGTCTGTGTGTAAGTGAAGCTTATATTTCCGGTGCCTGTGTTGTGTTTGCCAGGAAAACGGATGCAGCTGCTTCCCAGGCTATGTCTGTTTTGTATAAGTGTGACTATTGCTGTACCTGATTTGTATGTATGAAGAAAGATTATACTGTTATATCCCCTCTTTGTGTGTGAGGGGGAAGCTTTCACTACTGTGCTTGTGATGTAAGTGTATATGTGTGTGTATGATGGAAGCATGTTCTTCTGATGTCCGTGTTGTTTCTCTTCTTCGCACAAAGGAACTTGCACTGCTTCTTGCCTGTTTTTTTTGTCTTTTGTTTGAGAACACCTTACTCTTTTGGTTTATATGCAGCTGACATCCTCTGTGACTGTAGTGCTTCGATTTCTGCCTTTATTCTGTTTGTGAGAGACTCTAATGCTGATGTTGCTAATTCTACATCTGTTAAGTGTGTGCAAGGAAAGTCTGCATTGTTGCTTCATGTGTTTGTGTGTAAGAGAAGCTTTCACTTCTAATCCCCATGCCGTACGCATTCTACTTGTCAGATACTACACCGCTGTTGCCTATGCTGTATCATTTCTGTGGGCAAAGGATCATTTCTGTTTTTCTGTGTTTGTGTTGGTCTGCTTCTCTCTATGCTGTACATGTTCTTTGTATACGAGGGGAGTTAGCACAAGATGGATGAAAGTGCTACGTGCTTTCCATAAAATTCTCTCTTGCCACCTTTAATGAGTAGTAATGTCGCACCTAAAGTGTTTCTTTCTTAAATGTAAATATTTGTGCAGTGCATAAATTCCACTGTCCCAGGTAGTTGACCTTTCACCCATAAGAACAGCTGAGAATCCTGTGTGACGGCAGGGTGAGGTATGTCACACTGCCACGGAGAACTTTGACTTCCAGCACTCTCGTGTGAACATCTCTCATGCGTGGGATCCACAGTGTATAGACACAACAGCCAGACAGACAGTTTGTGCAGTATAACTACTGTGTGTACAGTAACGCAATTGTCAAAGGTAAACAAAATTGTGTATTAGAGCAGACAGTAGAAAAGAGCACAGGTTTCGTACAGTAACAGCTCTGTTCCCAGTAGCAATTCTCTGTACAGTAACGAGGGCTTATAGAGTGTAAAGCATGCACAATAAAAATTGTTTTTAAAAAAACAACACAAGCATGAATGCATAAATATGGACTGTGGAACAAGAGAGTAAACTGCATTGATGGTAAAGTAAAACGTATATATAAGTGTAGAGTAAAAATTAAATTTATTTATAAACTTTCAAATCAGCTAGGAAGAAGTGCAGGTTTGAAGTGATTTCTGTGAAAGCCCAATGCATGGAGTATTTCAATAACAAGATTACTTTAATCAGGAAATCCATCTTCACAACAGACCTATTACAACAGGAAACTCATCTGATCCCACTGTATTCCAAAGTGCTTGTCAGTTCATGCCCCTCTCTTTGAGGAAAATTTGTCAAAACAATGAAAAAACTAAATGCAGCTTTCTATCACTAAAATATTATACCAGTCTCCATGGTTAAACATTATTTAAACTATTGTGTTGTTTGTGATGCCAACTAATAAATTACTCTCTAACAGAAGGTATATTTCTGGATTCCCTAAAAACAGGTCAAATGAGCCCATGATAAAGTATTTGTCAGCAACTAACCATCGGCTGCTGTCAAATGTACCATAGCTGGCCAAAGTATTTGGAATGTGCGGCTAATATACTTGCTACTCTCACGAAATATAACTTGTTATTAGCACCATTTAATCAGCATCTACATACGCTGCAACACGGAAACTGCATCCTAAAAATTCTCTATGACCCCCGTATGGATCTTTGATTGAAATAATTGATTTTAAAATATAGTTGGATTTTTTTTAACATAAATTTGCTAATGTATTAATAATGTATATTGAAATATTTTTATTGCTGAGATTTATCATGATGTGCAATTTTTGTGATGATTTTAAGTAATCGTGCAATAAATTAATTAATCTAAAAATAAAATGTATATGACATGCACTAGCATTTTAGACAATGGTGATGCCGGTCTTTTGATTCTCCTTGATTTGTCGATAACGTTGATCACCATAGACTCTTCCAGTCCTTCAGATCCTCATATACATTATGAGCAAAGTTCTGAGCTAGTTCTCCTTCCTGGCAAACCAAATGCATCTGGTCAGTTTTGGTAGCGTCACCCTCGAGCCTAGCCCAGTCATGAGTGTTGTTCCTAAGGAGTCTGTTCTAGTGCCTGTGCTGTTCAATTACTGTATTGAAGCACCCAGAATGTTGATAGCGGAGTCAGGTGTTGCAATACACTGATATGTATGATGCACAGATCTATTTTAAGATCTATTCAATTTGTGTTATCAATGCTCCAAAACAATGCCGCTTGACCCACCATAAATCCATGTCCTCGCATTTTTTCAAGCTTTTAAGTTTTATCTCAAGAGTTTAATCTTATCTGCAGACCACAGGAATGCTTAACAAGCATTGGCATAGCCAATAGGTCTCGCCTTTGGGACCTTATAAGTGTTTAGCCATGCAACGGTTGGTGTTGTTGCACCAAGGATATTGTGCTGCATAACTAAATACTTATAAGGTCCCAAAAGCGAGACCTATTGGCTATGCCAATGCTTGTTTTTGTTTTATCAGCTGCATTCCATATAGTCAATGAAATCGCAAGTTTTGGCACACAACGGCTTTTATAGCACTGGGGTGGGCCAACTACCACACTCACTCCACAGGCATCTGAGGCAGAAGGGTACTTAGCATGACTCTTATCCTAAAGGTCCATAAATCTGCTTTCTGAGCTACAACAGAGGACCAAAGGACTAAATCCGGTGGAAATTGGTTCAAAATGTATTGTTTGAAAAAATCCAAATAAGGAAATACAAACATTCCAAAAATCCAAATAAGACACCTATCTTTGAAAAACGGTCCTAACATAATAGTAAAATTACTTTTGTTCAAAGCAGCATGGAGCACTTTTGTACTATACTAAAATAATTGGTTGCCGTTAGTTACATAACCATATTTTCACAATTCAATATAATCATAGTCAATTCATAACTAAACTGCAAGACTCTCAATAAAAATAGAAGTAACTCTTTATGAGAAACTCAAAATTGGGGACAGAATAAAATCAAATGTGATTGTGACAGCAAACAGACTACAAAATAGGCATTGGCTTCAAATCAGGGCTGATCTTACTATTGCACATCAATTTATTCCTAACCAGCCATTAAGGGAATTGCATTTTTAACATCCATCTACGGAACTCCTGATTGAAACTTCTACAAGTAAAGTTGTAAATGTCCTATGCGTTTCGAATTAACAGGGGGGTGGTATCTTTCGGATTTTAGACATGCATCAAGATCTTGACAAATTTGAATATTTTCTAACAATCTCTATTATTTTTTTTACAACTTGCTATTGGTACTTAACTGAGGTTGGACCTCCACTCGGAATTATCCGTCCTAATATTTCTTTCAAATGTTAATGCCATTCGCAGTCCATATTATTTTCCAAAAAATCTTTCATCGAATTGCAGATTGTAAACTCTTTAGCCTGTAAAGTTGGTTGCCACTAGATTAATATTCTTTGATTATATTGAAAGGTTATACTTGTGAAGCACATTTTAAGTCTCAGAGCATGGCTTGCAGATCCAGGTGCTAACCCAGTCTAATATTTCCAAATTCTCATTTCCGTGACTGTGTTTACCCTAGAACTTGAAAAGGTAAAATCTCACTTCCAAAAAGAGGCAAACTTGACATTTTAAGGTTATGTGTTTCCTTTATGGTGCTGGTGAAGACCCTTTCGTAAGGAGCAGAATTCCCTACACCAACATGGGATCGAAACGTTGACAGCTCTATTTTCTTTATTGAATGTGGACAACAGTGAGAGATTCACCGTGTCCTTTTTGACCTTCTGTTTCTGTAAATAATTTAGCCTTAGTTAAGGCTGGACAGGCCTTTTATGTATTTGATGTATGCACTGTTCACTGCCCTCCCTCCATCACTCACCCTCACGTCTGCACCTTGATGCACTTTTCCTCCCCTCTCCTGTCTGGGACACCTATGCATAAATTTGTTTGATGAATAGGATGTGTTTTGAACATGATGATATATATATGTTGAACTTCAATTAAACATGTTTCAAAATGCATAAATATTATTTGTAATTTGGTTGATCAGGTGATGTATCTCTGTACAGGCACCTTTATATAAATTGACAGAAATTAGGCCTGAAAAGTAAATTAGGCCTTGGCAAGCATTTCCTTTTACATTCAAACATTTCCTTTTTCTTTTTTTATATTCTGGTTTGAGCTTCTGACTGAAAGGTATTTGAAAAATGAGTGTGTCCTTTATAAAGAGTGAAAATATTGAAATCAATGTAGTTTTGAGATACTATACAAAAGTGTTTGCTTTTCCTCCAGTATTTGAAAATGTGCTTTTCTTTTACCTTTTTTTTTAACAAAAAAATAAATATATATATAGTCGCTTCTTGGTTGCCCTGCATTAGGAAGCACTCTGAGCCTGTTCGTAGGTCAAAAACCATATATTGGTACAGGGGTGGCAAAGACATCGAACGCTTGAACAGTTCAGCCCAGTCCAAAAGCCTGACGCGTTTCGAAGTATAAAGAAACTTCTTCCTCAGAGGCGAGGACCTGCTGAAAGTATGCGCCCCGTGAACCAGCTCGTTATATTGCTGAAAGGTCCGCCCTGGATGGGCCACTCCCCTCGATCCAAGCAGGGATGCTGGGTCATGAATATATCCAGACACCCGGCCCTGATTGGCCGCTTGTCACACTGGGAGTGAGGAATGCTGGGCCTTGTGGTCCGCGGATCCCCGCATGATGAGCTGCCGCAATTTTCAGCCCGTTGATGGGCCTCGATGTCTGTATCACTCACTCCTTAAAT
Organism: Triturus cristatus; assembly: GCF_964204655.1. Taxonomy (NCBI): domain Eukaryota; kingdom Metazoa; phylum Chordata; class Amphibia; order Caudata; family Salamandridae; genus Triturus; species Triturus cristatus. The sequence goes on along the minus strand of NC_140585.1, from coordinate 805,184,626 downwards.
CCAGCACAGTCTCCCCAAAAGAGGTCAGATAAATATCCATCCTCCTGGCCCCCGATAATGGGGTGGTGCATTCCCGACGGCTGGACCCGCCGTCTCTAAATTGTCGCTTCTTGGTTGCCCTGCATTAGGAAGCACTCGGAGCCTGTTCGTAGGTCAAAAACCATATATTGGTACAGGGGTGGCAAAGACATCGAACGCTTGAACAGTTCAGCCCAGTCCAAAAGCCTGACGCGTTTCGAAGTATAAAGAAACTTCTTCCTCAGAGGCGAGGACCTGCTGAAAGTATGCGCCCCGTGAACCAGCTCGTTATATTGCTGAAAGGTCCGCCCTGGGTGGGCCACTCCCCTCGATCCAAGCAGGGATGCTGGGTCATGAATATATCCAGACACCCGGCCCTGACAGAAATTAGGCCTGAAAAGTAAATTATACCTTGGCAAGCATTTCCTTTTACATTCAAACATTTCCTTTTTCTTTTTTTATATTCTGGTTTGAGCTTCTGAATGAAAGGTATTTGAAAAATGAGTGTGTCCTTTATAAAGAGTGAAAATATTGAAATCAATGTAGTTTTGAGATACTATACAAAAGTGTTTGCTTTTCCTCCAGTATTTGAAAATGTGCTTTTCTTTTACAAAAAAAAAAAAATATATATATATATATATACATATATATACATACATACATACACACACATATATATACACACACACACACTTTACTATATATTGACAAAGCCAACAGCTCGGCAATCGCATTGTAAAAGTGAGACCTATTGGCTTCCCCAATGCTTGTTCTTTTTTAGGAGGCTTCACTTTCCATGCAACTTTCGGAGCCGTAAAAGTACTTTTGTAAATCAGGAAGACGCTCGAATACAAAAAAAAGAAATGCACGCATCTTAGTTATGTGGAGTGGCAAATGGTGTACCGCGGAAAGTCATCCATCTGGAAACCAAAGATAAAGTTGAACAATTTCCCTTATCGGAGTGTCTGAAAGAAACAAGCTTTCTGTAATTGAACTGGAGGCGTGAACGCGCAGGAGGAAACGCGCTTCCCTCCGTGTATGTGCAATTAAAGGGTTGGCTTCCTGTCCACAGACAAGTCGAATAAAGGACGAGTTCCAGATTCAGCGTCAGGCACACTGAACTGCTGGCCTGCACTGCCCGACCCCCGACCTTGGAAATATGTGCATTCATGGGCGTGAGAGGGGCCGGCCACTGCACACTGGTGTGAAGCAATCCCCATGAACCCCAGAAACAAGCCGGCGTGTTCAGGAAAGGTCTTAAAATCATTCAAACTCCTTCAGAGAACTTCTTCCACCTCAGTCGGGACTTATAAACACCTGTTGCTCTGTCACGTTTTGATTTTGAACGCCCAATCAAACCCTTGCCCCTCCCCTCTGGTGTATGTTACCCTCGTTCCCAAGGTAACTGCTCCCGACCCGCTGTCTGCAGATTGAGTGGCAGTGTGAGTACAACTCCATCCAGCCCAGCCCCACGCCGCCAGTAAGAGCACATTTTTGCTGCACCCCTGTGTAGGTAGAGAACAGAAAAACTTTCGGAGTAAACATAACCATGCCACATTTTCGGGGGGAAACGAAAACAGTAGAAAGCGCAGTGAAATGGTTCTCTAAAGGTCCCCAGCGAAGAGAAAACACGAAGGTCACATTTGTGCGGGATACCGCCTGCAAAAACGAGGAGTAAAACTGCCACACATGTATGGTTACTTGTGTCCCATGTGCTTACTTATGCAACACTTGCCTTGCCAATAACGTTTTTTCGTGTTTCAGCCCCACTCTACCTCCTTCCCGCCCATCACTGGTATCCATCCCTTCATGTGGCTATGGCAGCAAAGTGATTAAAGAATTCGTTATGCATTGTTCACAGGGCGGTGCTAAACATGGGTCCCAGAGGGCGGACTAAGATCTTCCAAAGAAAGATACCCTCCTACCATACATCTTCGCCCTTCTAGCTACAATCTTGCAGTTCTGCCTAAATGTAGGAAGACCAGGTGGGGTGATAGGATTTTTTCAATGGCCGCAGCAAAACTCTGCTATTCGCTGCCACGCCACCTCAGTGACCTGCAGGAACAGAACAGTGTTGGGAATGCATTGACGGCTCGGCTCTACACTCTTTAATTCCTGGGCAGTACTCTTCATAGGATCTGTCCCTTCTGCTCTTTCTTTCGCTCTAGAGCTCGTCCTGCTTTAGCGCATTGACGCTTCTTTTGGTATTTGTGCGTTTTAGAAATTTCCGTCATTTCATTTCATTAGTATCTTAAACACTTTTTTGATTCTTGTTGGTTTTCGACAGTAAACGAAAGAGAGTGGCACTTGATGGTGGTTTTGTTGCATTGCCAGCGGCAAAGGCTGGGACAGCGCGCGTGTACCTCAATTATTCAAGCCCATAGTCCTGGCGGCGGCAGGGTGTTACCCATCTACGTTGCGCCCACTTTTAAATTATGGTATTGGTTTGGTAGGGGGTAGCCTCCCTCTCGCTCCTGTCATTATCTTCGGGGCATCTCTTTGCCTCTCGCGGGTACACCCTGTCTTTGTCCTCCAGTATAATCCGCACTCCCTTCTCAGTTAACACCTCACCACCCGCTTGAGAGGCGCAGCCTCACCTGGGGCTCAAGTCAGCATTCCGAAGCAACCGGAAGACAACACACAGTGACATTTAAAACACCCAGCTATACACATTTCCTTCTTTACTAAGACAGGTGTGTATACAACTACCGAAATGAAATAGAAACTTTGAACTGTTACCTCTTTAAACACCGAGACGAGTTTGGAAAACGCAACAATCACATGATACTTTGAAAGTAATGTCGTACTGTACGTGGACACCGCTCTCTCCAAATACAGAGCGAGCCTCTTTCCTGAGGAATACCCCAACTTCTCTCCCCAGGTGTAACAGTAGCTCGCGCCCAGGTATACCTCTACCTTCTTATCTACCTACAGAAATATAATCTTACCTTAGTTCTCAGATTTACTGTCAAGTTGGACCTTTCTCTACGGGTATACTACACCCCCCCCCCCCCCACACACACACACAAAGACTCGCCACTGTCCCAAAGACTCAGCAGTGCACACACAACAGCGGCAAGCTCAGTTTAGGTACGGCCAATACCAGCACTTCGCCCGAATATACACACCTGTCACCTCCAAGTATATCCCTGCGGCCCGGCCTCTAAGAACACCCCACCGCCCCGATACAGGCTCACACCTGCCGCTCATGTAAAGGACCCAATGTACATCCCCCCCCCCCCCCCCCCCCCTATGCTTGTCCCGGCGATTGCTCCCACATGTCCACTGTGTGTATTATCCTACTGCGCCCTCGCTGCCTCCTCAGAAAATGACACCGCGTCCCTCCACTTTTTGATTTTACATTTCTTCAGGTGTGCTCTCAACTGTCCTCTGAAGGTGTGCCCATCCCCGTGACTACTTTGAACCCTTGTTGCAGGTATGCCTCTCCTTGGGTGAACGCTCATCTGTAGCCCCTCAGAGGGTTACCCCTCCCCTACTGTAATCAAAGCTGCACCCACAGGTGCACCCACCGTCCTGAGGCCTGTCACACGAATCCCAGCAAATATACCCCTCACAGGGTGTACCATCACCTGTCCCTTGATGCCTACCCCAGCCAGGGTGCACTCTGGCCAACCCCCCGCAGATGAGCATCTCCCAGCGTGTACCCTCAGGCGTTCTCTACAGATACGCGTAAATCTGAGAGTACACTCATCTGTTCCTTTAGGGAGGGGGGCTAGCCAAAAGTCCGTTGGGGGACTAGCCGAAAGTCCATTCGGCCAGTATCCCAGGAGGACTTGCCCAAAACTGAGCCATGATAAGCACCACAGGCCTGCCCCATTCTCTCCCCGCTACAGGCACAATTGTTAAACGCAGGACGGCTGAGAAGTTGAACTGTGGTTATCTGCGTGAACTTATTCCAGAACACTGACATGAGCGCACCTTCGTATCAAGCTGCGCATCACATGCCTCTCGCGAATCCAGAGCACACCTGGTGGGTCCCCAGGGGTCACTTTGTTTCGCTGACGTACTTAATTGCGTCATGTATGGCATACTGCTAAATTACTCAGCTGCCGCACGTTAGTATGGTTAGGGCACAAATGCATTCGTGAATTTCTCCTGATATTGTATGTTTATTTTTAATAAATATCACAGAAAGAACCTGAATTTCTATGGAATACTTTTTGGGACTCATCTACTACATATTGAAGCCTTGAAAAAGTTATTTATAACGAAACACGTGTCGGCTGCTGGTTTGACGTCCGATTGGAGGATCATTGTATCAAGTCTTACAATTTTGGAATACAATGCGATTACTTCCAAATATATGGTCAAAGTTGTATGTTTCATATGTGTATTAAACTGTACAGCAAGTAAAAACCTCTTTTTCTTTGCTGCTATGTTCAAAGTTACATGCATAGAAAAAGATTTATCAAATAATATTGAATTGATTTGAGTGCCGAGGTTCATCCATTTGTTTTGATATGTTTAAGTAAGTGCTCTCACAAACCGCCGAGGGTATAACCTTACTTTTCATTGGTGCATTCTCACGTGTCTCCTCAGCCAGGTGGATTCTCACCTGGCACTGCAGGTGTGTCCATTCCCGCGAGTATACATACCCTTCCCCTAGAGAACTCCCATCTGTCTCCATCGTACACAAAAACTATAAAGTTAGTACACTTGAATGCCCCCCGCAAGCATAACCCTAAACTTCTCTGTTGTTCCCTAGCGTTCCCCCTCTAATGTACCTCTTTCGCAGGTGTACTTGCACCTGTTTCCTGCAGGTGCACCCATTCTAATGAATACTCCGTCTTGCAAGTATATCCCCCCGGAATAACAACAAACCATCTCCCACGACCACTCTCACTTTTCCTCGCGAGTATACACTCCAAGGTGCACACTCCGAGGATTAGCCTCACCTGTTGCCCGGAGGTAGGCCTCCCGGTGACGGCGGCTTCTTCTCTCCTGTAGCTCTTGCAAGCAGCGGCACTCGGGGCCCCCTCGCGCCTGGAAGAAGTCGGAGCCCGAGGTCTCGGCGGAGCTGTCCACGCTGTCCTGCTGCTGGAGCCCACGCTGCCCGGGCCACCCCCCGCTCTGGCCGCCATTGAAGCTGTCATAGAGCTCCCCGAGGAGGCCGCTCACCAGCGAGGAGGCGCGGTTCCAGGGGCCCTCAAGGGGCTCCTCCACGGGGCTCTGGGGGCCAGCGACGTCATACTCCTCTGACCCCCTTGGCACCCCTTGATACAGGCGTCCCTCCCCAGGCCCCCCATAGCAATCCCCCTGGTGTCGCTGGACCCCATCCGCAGGGGACCCGCATTGGTTTACGAACACGTCGCTCTCCTCCTCGGGGACGTCCAAGTCTATCTCGCATAGCCCGCCGGGTCTCATGGCTCCGGGGCCGAGCGCCGCGCCCTGAACCAACAGCCCATCCCGCAGCCCAGTTCTTCTGCACAGAGCTCGCAGACCTGCACCCTTCGGCCGCCCGACGCAGACTGCAGCCGCTGCCGGGCCCGAGTTCCGGGTCCGTACCACTCCCTGTCCGGGAGGGGGAATAAGTCCGTCGGCGTCCTGGCTCCTGTCTGCGCTGGCTGAGGCTCTTCCCTGCACACCCTGTGGTTCTGATGTGGTACAACCCAGTCTGGCAACTTTCTCAGCTACCTGTGACAGGTGAGCACGTGTCCCTCCCTTCCCGACAGCAAGCACAGCTTTAAACAGAGGCGCCTGTGGCAGCGCACCTTCTGCGGAGTGCAGGAACCTGCTTCATTGCAGCTCGTGTATTAACAGCAACCGCCGCTTGAAGTAGCACAGGCACACCACGTGTAACAAAACCGACTGTGGCTTAACGTACAATCATGGGGCCCTCCAAAGAATTTGACGACCGCCCACCGTTTCTCACATATGTTAATTGGCCTGGCGTTAAATGAGTGGTCCTTATCTGAGTGGCTTGCCGCGGCCCAAGGGGTTGCGGTCGGGTCGCTGTCATCTTTTTCATTCTTTTAAATTAATGTTACTGCGGTGGAAGCAGCGCCGGCATTGTCACTGCTGCAGCGTACCCCAATTTCATTTCATGAACTATAGCCATCCGCTTGAGCCACCGTTCTCTCTCCTGACGCTGTTTTCTCTCCAGAGTCCTGACGTCAGTCATCATGATGTAAACACTCATTAATGCCCGAGAATCCTACTGTTACATTGTAGCAGTTAGACATGCGGAGCAGCTCAGCCAGTCCTCAAGCCTGCCGGGAGCAGAGCACCGAATCAAGTGTTTTTTTTTCAAACAGCATTAATGGTGCATAATTAGCAGCGCTAGGACTTAATAACCTAGGAGGCGCTATACTTATTTATTATGCTTGACATTGCATTTCAGTGCAGTGATGCGGATCACCACACTGAGAATGCGGTTTGTCTAACGCCTGATGTGTGGTACCTGGCAGGGCTGTTTATGGATTGCAGGCAGGACCGGCTTTAGCGCTGGTGGCGTCCACGCAACACATTTCTTTACCCCTGCCCCATGACCTCCGCTTTGGATTCCCTCACCACCACCACCGTCAAAAGTGCCTCTTATCTCTCCATAGCCCTTCTCAAATACATTTAATTTGTTTTAAAGCGCTGGTAAAGGCTGGCTTTACTAATCCACTCAGCTATCCACTTTAAACACAGATCTGTTCTTTGCAGCAGGCATATTAACCAGTGGTGTAGCTAGGGAGGGGAGGGGTAGTGTCCACCCCAGGCGGCACTGTTTCTGGGGGCAGCTGAGGTGAGCAAGTCATGTGTCTGTGAACTACCACCATCCTCTCGCCCCGAGAACAAGTCTGTCGTCCGCCACCCACCGCTCCTTACCTGCACCGGGCAGCAAAGTTAGGGACCCCCCCTGGGTGGCAGTAGGTCTAGCTCCGCTACTGATATTAACCCTTTGCGCTACTTTATGGCGCATCAAAACTGACACTAGACAAAACTCCAATCTCTCTCTCTAACAGGAACATTATGCACTAGTTATCTTGAAATTTTTATTGCTGCCTGAAATCTGGACGCACAAGGAACTCTGCTTCAGCTGCTTTTATATCGTAAGTTATTGCTAAACACAGCACCCCGCCCCCGAGGTCCGTGCCCCCTCTCCAGGTCAGCGCCCAGTTCGGCCACACGAGTCGCACTGTCCTAAAGCTGGCCCCGGCTGCAGGCACTTGCATTTCAGCTAAGCTTGCAGAACGACTGTACCCCTAGCAGAGGCACTTGTAACTAATCACATAACCTGCAACACCGCCAAACGAAGAACAGATACCTATAGTTCCACATGTCAGACATATCCAATTGCATCGCCAGCAAAGGCACCACTGACTAGGGGCATAGCTTCAGAGGAGTGTTTGTGGTGTGACACCCCCCTCCCAAAAATAAATGCATTCTTGGCTTCGTAGCTGGGCGTTGCAACCCTGAGTAGGGCCTGCAATTTCCATACCGGTTTTTCTCATCCTGAGGACAAGGATGGGAGACAAAACAGTAACATTTGATGAAAACGGGGGAGAGCGACCAATACACAGAGATATTCATCTAATTGCTGAAAATCAAAATGTGAAACCACATAACCTAAAATCAATACCAGTTTCCCTACTTGTCCAATTGTGGGATCCTAGGCAAATATTTATTTGAGCCACCTTTTTCTTTATCACATATGCGTGCACTTTTAAACACTTGAGTTCAGGATGCGTGCAGTACAAGCACCTCTTACATTTGATTTAACAGACTGAAATGTTGTTTCATAATCATATACATTAAGAATCTAGGCCATGTTTGGGGTTGACATGTCTACTGGCTAAGCCTTTTAGATTACTACAGGCATTGTCATTGAGTGGCAAGCTGTGAATGTTTCTACAAACAATCACTTTTAATAAATGACTGTTTAAGCAGTGATATAATCTGATATACAAAGGTGAAACACAGCTGCATATTAAAGAAATGCACTTTTTAAATTTTGAAGCAATTGTATAATATTTCAATAATATTTTTGCTGCACGATATACATGGCAAATGTTTTTATGGCTCGGCTTGTGCACAGACTCTTGGAGCCAAGCCTGACCCGTGGCTCGCTTCCGGCTTGGCCTGCTCTATTTACTTGCTTGCACGACCTCCTATATTACAGACATGGGCTAAGTACATAGGGTCGTGAGTCCCTTGATAACATGATTTGTTAAAGGAGAAGACAAGAAAAATAGAGCTCTGCCCACGTGCACCAATTTGAAAACTCTACCACAAAGGCTTCTTGTAGCAGAGATAAAGAAGAGTGTGTGCAGTGAAAATAGATTTAAAATAAGTGATCCTGGGGGAGCGCACGTGGCGCCAACCAAGATGGCCGCCTAGATCGGAGCTCCGTCCCACGATGGATAATGCTGCGGTAAATATTGAGCCTCTATCTGCCTGAAACAGATCTCTTTACACGTCGGAAGTCCCACAGTATGGGTCTGGCTGCCGGAATGGTTCTCCTCTCATTCTGTTGAAGGAAAACATTTGAAATCTATAACTCCTCATAAACGGCCGCCATTTTTTATTTTTTTTGCGATGGCGTTCTTCTTCACAAATACATCATACCTGAAGAGACTCTCAGCATAGTATGTAATACCTGTTTTTTATGCATAATTAGGTATCTACTTACCTTCTCCTTTCATTTTGGATTAGTGAAGGGTAGAGGTTGTAGAATTGTGTTATTTTTTTTTTTTTTGCACAAGTACAACTATGGAGTGCTCCTTTTTTCTATTCATCTTCCTCAAGTCTGTTTGGTTGCATTCCAGTGTACCACTGATTTCTTGAAAATACTTTTGAATAACTTTGTCCAGTTCTGCAGCTTTTATCTCGCGCAGTATTATTTTTGGAGTGAATCTAAAGAATTGCTATACAAGCTGGATACTCCACTCATTCTAACAGATTTGCCTCTGCTTCAACTTATGGGTAGGAGTAAAAAACTGCTTCTTATCGACAAGAAGTCTACAATTCATGTTCCAGCATCTGATTCCTTCCATACCAGTTCCTCTCCACATCGTGTTGGCAGAATGGTACAATCTAGTTAGTCACGACCGGTGGTTTAACCAACTTCTTCAATCAAACTGCCAACTCCATCTTCTACCAATAAGCGTCTCAAACAGGATTCTCCTTCTCTGCCGAAATCTGTTTTTCCAGTATCTTTGGACACTGTTCTGGAGAAAATACTCGCTCTACGTCCATTTATTGAGGAAACAAATTCCCGTCTGCAAGTCCTAGATACTAAATGGTCGTCTATGGAAACTCATCTATCTGTGTTGGAACAGCATGTTGACGAGTTACAGGATGTATCCGTCAAGGTTACCACCTTAGAGAAGGTGGCCCTCCTGTTAAAGATATCTACTGAAGATCTTAAGAATAGAAATGGATGCAATAACCTTTGCTTATATGGTTTTCCAGAGGGCTTGGAGGGTGATGATCCCGTCCATTTCTTTACCACCTTTCTTCTAAAGCTTCTTGATCTTCCTGCAGCTACAAACCTCAATATTCAATGTGCTCATAGACTGGGCCCTTGCTTGTCCTCTTCATCTGCTCCCTCGAAGCCACGGGCTTGATTCTTCTATTTCTGAAATTCACTGACCTTCTACAAGTCGCAAACACAGCTAAATTAAAAAAGCTACTTGTGTGGTCTGGCTCCAGGTTATTTATCTCATAAGACGTTTCTTCAGCAACGGCCAAACGCCAGAAGGAATTTCTTGATCTTCGTACTGCTTTACGCTCACTGGGTGAAAGATGTGGGCTTTTTCACCCATGCTCAGTTAAGGTTACTTTTCTAAACAGAACCTCTACTTTAAAAAAAAAAAAAATGTTTTTATTGAATACAAACTTCCAATCATCACATGTAATATTCCACAGACATTTTACCCTTATAACATCAGGTGCAGATTATTCAAATCAGACATATATTCATGCAAGTATATCAGGTACATAATGATTATTTCTAGACATTTCCATTTCTATAGTCGGGGACAGACATAGGTCTCCTCTACGGACATTCCACCCACTCCACTTTTTGTCCCAATTCTTGGGACATCCTCTAGATTTAAACACTTCTTTTTCTGCAATCATGCATTTATCCAGTTCAGCCTCCCAGGCAGTTGTCAATGGTCGCCCCAGCACCCCACACTTCATAGCTAGTGCCCTTTTGACCAATGTGTAACCCAAAGTGACTAGCTGTTGTTCCACTTCTGTGAGGTCAGTCGCATCCCAGATATTAAGAAGCCCTAGTGGTGGAGTGAGGCTAATCTGTTTACCAAGAGCATCTTGCATGTGTGTAGTTGCCCCCTCCCATATGGATCCCAGGAATGGACAGTCCCATATAGTGTGATAGAAAGTTGCTTCTTGGTGGCACCCCCTCAGGCAAAGTGCATCCTGCCTAGTTCCAGTCTTGCTAGTGTGACCCCAGTGAGGTACGTTCTATGTAAGATTTTTAATTGGATCAAACAGAAGCGAAGCGAAATAGCTACCACTCTCAGCGACATCAGCGCTGTTTGCCAATCCTCATCTTCGATGTCAGCTTGCCATCGGCTACGAAGAGTTTGAAACGGGTCAGGTAAATTATTACATAGCTTGCGGTATGTTAAAGAAATAGCTTTGTCTGGGAGTGATTCAGAGAGCAGCCGGTCTTCTAGTGGGGACGATTCCGGGAGGTTATTCATATCTGGGAAAGCGGCTGTTGGGGCGTGCCGAATCTGCAGATATCAAAACGTCTCCCCCCGAGTCAATTCATATTTCTCCTGCAGGTCTTGGAACGTTAGGATTTTACCCTTTTGAACCAGATGGCCAATGTTAGAGAGTCCGATTGCATCCCACTTGTCAAACCCAGGTTGATAGCATAAAATTCCTAATATTTGGGTGTACCACAATGGAGTGGATTGAGTCAGAAAGTCAGTCCAGCCTAAGCGTTTGGTAGCCTGGTGCCAAAGCTCTACCGTGGAGGCCGTGGGACCCAGATATCTGCCCTTCCGGACCTTTGTATATACAGCGCCAAGGTATCCCTCCCTTCCCATCTGGTATCTATCAAACATGTAGGCATGGTCTAACGGAGAGCGATACAACCAGTGGTTGATCACCACAAGCTGCTCTGCCCAGTAATAAAGTCGCATATCTGGAAGGGCATTTCTAGAACCTCTACTTTTGAGAACCCGATAGACTTGAAGAAATGTACCCACTCACATTCCACATCGTTGATGGAAACTGCTGGTCTTTCTTCTGAGACTTCTTCTGTACCCTAATTTATCTCTTTCCTATTATAACTATGCTTGATCTTTGAAAAAACATTTGTGATTTTCTCTTGCAGGTTCTTCTTAATTTTTGCTTCATAACAAGTACATTTTTTCTTTTTGCAGGTTGTCTTTAACATTTGTCTCATAATATGTTAACTTTACCTCTTTATTTTTCTCTTCTTCATATTTATACAGACTCTCTCTTTGGGATTTCTTGTTTATACATTTCCCGCTCATTTTATATTGTTCCCCATTGTGGTACGTTCTCCCTGATTAGATGTCGTCTTCAGCTGTCTGTCTCACTCCTTGTATTTTCTTCCTGTTCTCCCCTGAAGGTACGTATTACAGTCATCAGTCCTCTTTTTGCCCTTATTTGCAGTTATATATCCTTTCCATGGTTGACATGTACTGTCTTCTCTTAATGCTCTACCTATCACCCTTTCCTTTTCTCTCTTTAACTCCTATACTTCCCTTCTTTTTTCTGTTCTCCTTCCCTTTCTCAGTATTCCATTTCTTTTAGTTTATTACTGTTGATCGTGTTGCTTTATACATTGTTCAGTCTATCCACATTCAGAGTTGTATCCTGGAATGTGAAAGTTTTTATTAATCCCATAAAAAGGCAGAGAATACTTTCTCATTTAGCTTCCTAAAATCCAGATTTCGTTTTACTACAGGAGACTCATTTGACTGAGTTGGAGGCTTTAAAGCTTAAGTGGAGTTGGGTTGGCTTAGCCCTTGTTTCTCCTACCTCCAATAAAAAAATGGTGTTATTATTCTATGTCATAAAAGGTTAAATTGTTCTTTTGTTTCTCAAGACATAGACTCGGAGGGTAGATGGTTATTAGCTAAGTAACTTAATAACAATATTTCTTTGACTGTACTTAATGTTTATTGTCCGTCTCAACCAGACTATTCCTTTTGACCTAATATTAAAATATAAAGAAAGAAGGACGGTGCACCAGGAGGAAGTCAAATAATTCTGTGTATATTCCAAAATAGTCACTTTATTGCTTTTCCAATTAAAAACTTGGACATCAGCCAACGCGTTTCGTTCCAAATGGAACTTCGTCAGGGCTGAAAGAATACATAAATAAAAACAGACTAAGTACAACTGCCACATAAGACAACACAACAAAAAGAAACCTGCACAACAAATATAAACATATCAAATACATACATTCATTACATGGAAAGAACGGCAGAACAAACCAACATTGATTAAACATAGTATGAAATACTGGATGTATAGACATACAGTAAATTAGATACATAAACGTAGGTGAAGAGATGTTTTTCTCCTCAAGTTAACACTCTTATTTTCAATAAGATAAAAAAAGGGAGAATCCCTCATCACAGGCTATAATTTTATGTGAAAAAACACAACTAAAGAAGTCCCACATTAGGAAAGAAAGGGAAAAGATGTGAAGGAACAGAAGGGGGCGACAGAGGAACGAAGAAATGTAAGACAATACCAATGCAGAGAAAAATTCAATACTCTTCTATTGCTCAAACTCATTGTACGACAAGCAATGCTCACAAAGGCCACCGAGTAATCTCACCAGATATGTATTAATCTTGGTCCGACAATCGAGTGGTTTCAATAATAGAACAAATTCTGTAAGGGCCTGGGTTCTAAACTGGGGAGAATACCAAAGCTCTTATTGGAGAGCAAAACACCAAAGTACCACCAGAACCATAAATCAAATTTAGTATAGTTAAGCCACCCCCAAGTCGTAGTCCCAAACGATGTTCAAGTTCCCTGCCTGGGTCTATTGTAGTATACAAGCTTACGCACAACTTACCAAAAATTGTAAGTACGTTGAGTGTTCCACAATTTTCAAAGTAGATCAGTTCGTCTGGACTGTAGAACCCAGGTCCTAACCATAATAGGAAAACGAATATCAGGCGGTGCCTCTAATACCTAGCATTTACAAATTGTAAATGTTACTACAAATACAAAGCATCCAGGGTGGCCTCTACCATCAATAGCCCAAATCATAGTCAGGACAAAAAATAAATTTCCAGACATACAAAGGCAACAGGTGGTAGCAAAAATGGGTATCACCTTACCTTCGTAATAACTTTAACTTGTTACTTCAAAAAATAAATGAATCCAAAGGCCTAGGTAACAGCCAATATTCCTGATGGAAAGAGAAAAGGTATTTACATTCATATTGTCTCCCATAGTAAAAAAAGAGAATAATCAATATATAAAACTAACCCCATGTTGCAAAATCCTCGATAATGGGAGCAGTTTCTTAGATCACATGTATTTACTCGCAACAACGGGTGCCATGTTTTACTAACACTACAAAGGGAGCCAAGTATATAAAAGCCCCGTAACACATGACCATTCCCTTCACAGGCCAAAGATTCAGATCATATATATATCAAATAAAATTAAATTAAAAAACCGGCCACTGGTAGTTAATATGTTCCAAAAGAATTGAGTATGATTTATATAAGGGAGTATAAACAAAAAGGAGCGACTAATCCAAACGCTCATATATAAAAAAAATAATCCACTAAGTAGATAAATTACCAATTATTCCAAAAAACAGTGAAAGGCATCGAATACTACAAATCCTATGAGTCACATGATTTACTCAAAACAGCAGACGCCATATTTAATTAATACTAAAATGCAAGACGAGTGTACAGGTGGCCCGTAAGCTGTGGCGATTTTCTTCCTATTCACTCATATGTCAAATTGATAATCCACTAGAAAAATCAATGTATTAACAATTAAACCGAAAAAAAGTAAAGGGCATATTGAGCTACATATCAATTGGATCACATGATATTGCTCAGAACCATGGACGCCATATTTGATTGGTACTACACTGCAAGCCGAATGCACCGGTGGCCCATAGAGCATGACAATTTCTTTCACAAGCCAAAAAAATAAATAAAGCTATACGTATTACAATAAGACAGGCAGATCACTTCCAATTAATGCGCTCCAAAACGCAATTCGAAATATATAAATGTCATCAGAAACGAGCGACCGGTATTGACACTCAAATATCAAGTTAGAAATTAATATATTACCAATAACTCCAATGTAAAACGAAAAGAACAATGTGCTACAGATCACGTATATTGTCACTATATTATCTACAAACGAAAAATTACAAAGGGCCATCCAGGAAGTATATTTACCACGTGGTGCGGATGTATTGTGCCTGCTGTTTAAAGTACCAATTGTATCACCCCTTCAAGCACATCAAAGACTACAAAGTAACCTATCCCATATTCTATAAATTCCCTAAATAAGGAATGACATGCTAAAAAAAGGAGGGGGGGGGGGGCTAATAGTGAAAAACAACTACTGCAGTAAAAACGAAGATACCAAAGGGACAAGAACCATACAGTATGGTCATATCAAAAAGATATACAATTTGTCATATATCTATAGATGTATCTTGTATGTGCCACTCTGAGACTACTTGTATTATATAACCATCAAGAAAATGAAATGTATAAAGTATAATTAAACTTCCTATAGTTGTTTCCAAAGTATGCAATAGACAGAGGAAAAAGGTATAGACATAGCCTATAGGAAAGAAAAGAGAATCAATAACAACATTAATATATGACCGACAAGATGGTAACATATACGTCTGGTAAAACTAATAATGCTATATGTATTAAAATTATTATATTAATATTAAAATGTATCCAATATAAAGAGGAATTTTTTGTTTTAGGAAGTGATTGCAACCAAATTATGGATCCATTTATAGACTGCAAATCCCACACTAGTTTTATCCCCCATAATGCTCGTAAGCAATTTCACAACAATCTCTCAGACACACCTTATAGATGCCTGGCGTTTATAACAGAACATTCTTTTTTCTCCCCTCCTCATGGCTCTCTTACACGATTAGATTACATTTTCCTCGCCAAACATTTATCTCAAAATCTCATTTCCTCTTCAATTGAACCTATTGTAATTTCTGATCATGCCCCAGTGATTACAGATTTTGATTTGCTTTGGTCACAACCCAGTTCTTCTAGATGAAGGTTTAATAATTGTCTTTTGCGGGATCCACATTTTTTTCTTCCTTTCTCTTTTGCTGAATAATTTTTTCTCTTAAATGGTGATCCAAATTCTTCCCCTTCATTGATATGGGACACATTTAAAGCTGCTGCTCGCGGTTTCATTATAGATTTTGTCTCCAAGAAAAAGAAGAAATCTGCTCAACATAATTGCTTATTAGCTAACATTAAATGGCTAAAGCATCAATTCTATTCTTCCTCCTCTGGCTCTAATTTACAAGAGCTAGTTTGTGCAAAATTAGACTTTAACAAATTAACCACTGATAGATTGAATTGAGTAAGGGGCATTGTTTTGAATCAGCTGCTGATTTTAATACTTGATTTGCACTAAAGCTTACTTTGCACTGTAAAACGCTGTTTCTACGTGCTGCTACTCAGCATTTGCTTAGTTTTAATGCTCGGCGGTGCTTCACTCTGATTGGCCAGTGACCAGCCTGGGAGCAAGTTGTACTCCCCGGGCATTTAACGTTCGCCGCAGCGTGGACGCGCTGTTGAATTGAGTAAGGGGCATTGTTTTGAATCTGCCAGTTCCCAGCCAATCAGAGACCAGCCCGGGAGGAGCCAGTTGTGCCCCCCAGACATTTAATTCATGCCAGTGCTTTTAAACAGGAACAGGGGTGGGAGCACGCCACATTGCAGACACGCGCAGTGGGCGTGCCGCTGGTGCACTGAAGGCACCCCAAAGGCAAGTCCGTCTGCGCCCTTCCGCGCTGGGACGTCGCCAGGAGCCATGCACTCTGCTCCGCTCTTGTCTCAAAGACGAGTTTATTCCCGTGAAGCTTTAGTCGCTCTGCAAGGTGAGGCAGCATGCGGGGAACACAAGTGGGCCCCGGAGGTTTGCCCCACTCATTGCAGTCAGTGCACCTTTGGGGCTAGCCCTCGCTTGCGCTCCACAGACTCTGGCTCCAAAGCCACGCCCTATACTATTCTCAGCTTAAATTGCCGCTCCCTGACTAAACATCACGCTGAGGTGTTTGATCTCCTTCAGGAACGGTCCCCTGAAGTCTTATTCTTAACAGAGACCTAGCTCTCCGAGGATTCTGTGACCATACCAGCCCTGGCCCTCCCCGCTGGTTATGTAATGAGTAGCCTGAATAGAGTGATGGGGAGAGGGGGAGGTATCGCAATTATACACAAAGCAGTCTATACCTGTAGCCTCGTCCCCAAAGACATTCCAGACTGTGAAAGCGCACTCTTTAAAATCGCGCTAACAGCTAACTTCACGCTTTCCGGGCTACTTATCTACTGCCCACCAGGCCCATCAAAAACCTTTAGAGAAGCCCTGGCTAATGCTATCACCACATTAGCTATTCAGACAGCCAACGTCAATGTTATAGGTGACCTGAATATCCATCTAGAGCTGCAGGAGGCCCCTGACATTTTCAGCTTTCTTGGGGACATGGCAGCATGCCAATTGGTCCAGGGATCAACACACATTGCAGGTCATCTTCTTGACCCTATTTTCTCAAATCTCCAGTCCCTGGAGGTGCAGGCACCCCTCCCTATGCCCTGGACAGATCACTCTCACACTCGCTAGCCGGCCCCAAACTACAGCTACACCGCAACCCTTAACCAAAAGGCCCCAGGCACAAACTGGATCATGCCGCCTTCCTGGCGGCCTTAGGCACTCAGCTCCCAGAAAGGTCCGCTAATATTGAGGAGGCCCATGTGCTCTTTCGGGGGTGGGTTACTCAAGCCTTGGACACATGTATCCCGTTTAAACTCGCTCATTCTAAAAGCGCACAGTCTTTTAATGAGTCTTTGACTCTAGTCAGGATGAACTGCAAGGTCTTAGAGGGAGCCTGGAGGCGATGCTATGACCCTCTGGCTAAAGTGCGATTAAGGGTAACCACAAATTGGTCTGCAAGTTTAGGGCGGCACACTACACCAACCTGATCACCATAAGTAATAACCCTACTAAAACCATATTGTCTCTTTTGAAGGACCTGGTGAAGCCCCCCTCTGCTTCGGACCATCTCATATCCTCTAGTCTGCAATGTGAAGTACTGGCCAAATTCTTTCTGGAGAAGGTGGAACGCATCTATAGTAGCTTCCACCCAGGTGATACCTCCCGTGGCATGGGGAGGAACATTCCTGCAGGCTCTGAGACCTACTCGCTCGCTCCCCCTATCTCCATTAAAGATATGGAAACACTCTTTGTCAAAGTAAAATCAGGGTCCCCAGATGACCCCATGAAACCCGACGCTTTTAGAAAATTCCAACCGTGTCTCCTGCCTGAATGCTTGGAGGTAATTAATCTATCCCTATCCTCGGTGGTGGTCCCTAAGCCCTGGAAGCACACCAAGGTAGTTCCCCTACTGAAAAAACCAACAATAGACGTGTCCAAGCCAGAAAACTTCAGACCAATCTCGCTGCTCCCGTTCCTATTCAAAATCACGTAATCACATGTTAATTCGATCCTAACTCATTACCTGGAAGCAAACTCAATACTCGATACATCTCAAAACAGGTTCCGGCCTCGGCATAGTGTTGAGTACACTTTGCTGGCAATCATAGAACAGCTACGGACCTCCTTGGATGCAGGCAGAACTACAGCATTAATTCTGCTGGATCTGAGCGCGGCCATTGACACGGTCTCCCATGAGATCCTGCTCCAACATCTGGGGGAGATCGGTGTCAATGACCAAGCCCTCTCCTGGTTTTCGTCCTTTCTAGACAGTTGGACCTTTCAAGTTACTGCCCCTCCTTCTCCCACACTCACCCATTATGCTGTGGGTTGCCCCAGGGGTCAGCATTGAGTCCTAACTTATTCAATGTTTATGTGAGACTGTTGGCTCTGCTAGCCAAAGCTCGGGGCATCTCCCTGGTGTCATACACAGATGACATCCAGCTGGTGATCGCCTTCTCCAACAATCTTGGCCAGGACTCAGCAAAATTTAAAGAGGATCTAACAGCCATCTCGGAGTGTCAGCCAAATCTGAGATCCTTCTGGTAGGCAGGGATTTCCATCTCTGGGGCAATAAGTGGTGGCCTCCTGCTCTTGGAATGCCCCCCATACCCAAACATGTGGTGAAGAATGTAGGAATAATGATGGATAAAGATCTCACTTTTGAGGCGCACGCCAAATCAGTGGCACGGAAATGTTTCGGACTGTTGCGTAACCTAAAGCCAATACTAGGTCTCTATTTGATTCTCAAACTCGGCAGCTAATCATCCAATCCTCCATCCTGGCCAGATTGGACTATTGCAACGTGCTATTTCTGGGTGCCAACAAATCCGTGATCAACAGTTTGCAGTGCGTTCAGAACGCTGCTGCCCGCACTATCTTCGCTCTT
The DNA here is from genome assembly GCF_964204655.1 of Triturus cristatus. NCBI lineage: Eukaryota > Metazoa > Chordata > Amphibia > Caudata > Salamandridae > Triturus > Triturus cristatus. The sequence goes on along the minus strand of NC_140585.1, from coordinate 805,166,004 downwards.
CCTAAACATTGTCATTTCTCCAAACTCCTCTGCCGCCTACATTGGCTACCTCTAGAACAGAGAGTGTGCACTTCAAAACACTGTGTATCACTCATAGGATTCTCTTGGGCATCGGCCTATTTGGCCAGAGTCCCTCGTATACGGAGGGCCAGAGCGGGTGTTCGATCCTTTAAGCTGTTGGCTCCCACCCTTTGGAACTCCCTCCCTCTCCACATCCATAGCAACCCTGATCACCTGACCTTCAGAAAGCTGGTGAAGACCTGGCTTTTCTCCCACTGTTAATTTTTTTCTCTTTGTCTCCTCACTCTGTGTTCAACTTTAACGCTGGGGCGCCCCGATGCTAGGGCAGCTATGTGCTATACAAATACATTAACATAACATAAAGCTTCATCTATTCTTTTATGTAGCAGTGCCCGTTATTATGGCGGACGAAATAAAGCTGTCAAGCTTTTGGCCAATTGCCTCAAAGCTCGTAAAGCATGTGTGTCAAAAGATTCCATTCATACTCCAGTGGAGAAACATCTTTTTAAAGAACAGGATATCTTACATGAATTTGTGACTTTTTATAAGTCCTTGTATACACCGGAATCCCCTGCATCTGCTTCTTTTAATTGGCACTTACCTTGCCCAAGTTCCTACTTGTGGAAATCTTGATTTTAACGCTCTTGAGTCAGATATTTCAAGTATAGAAATCTCTAAATCTCTAAATCCACTTAAAAAAGAGAAAACTCTAGGTCCAGATGGATTTACGGTAGAATTCTATTTACACTTCTCAAGCTTATTACTCCCTAAACTTCTACATATTTTCTAATATTTTTGTAACCCTGGTAAGGCAGAAGGTACTTTTTTAGAAGCTACAATTTGCTTGATTCATAAGTAATATCGTGATCCAAACTTTTGCAAGAATTATAATCCTATTTCCCCCGTAAACGTTGATTATAAAATGTTTGCTAAATCACTTGCTCTACGTCTTGAACCCCTTTAGCCTATCCTAATTGGTCCAGAACAATGCAGCTTAGTTAAAGGCAGATTAACTTCTTATAATTCCTGAATTTCTTTCAATGTCCTGAATAAAGCTTCCACTCTTTCTTATTCCCTTCTGCAGTATCTATTGATGCGGAGAAGGCTTTTGATAGTCGATTGGTCATTTCTATTTAAAACCCTAAATTGGCATAGTTTTGGCCCCACATTTATTTTTCTTATTTCTCTACTTTATTCGCTCCATACTGCCTCTGTTTTAATTAATGGTCTTATCTCTCAATTTTTTCCATTGCAACGGGGAGTTCGTCAAGGTTGTCCCCTATCTCCTCTCTTGTTCATTTTATCTATTGAACCTTTTTTATCTCGTATTCGTCAAAATTCTTCTATCTCTGGATTTATTTACAGAGTCTGCTTATGAAGATGATATTTTGCTTTTTATTTCCAATCCCGAGACCTCTATTCCTTCTCTACTACAAGAATTTTCAGATTTCTCTTTGATTTCTGGATATAAAATGAATCCAGATAAGACAGAAATTTTGCCCATCACTAAATTCTGTCTTAAGCACCATTTTGATTTGACTGGTTTTCAATGGAATAACTCTAAAATTAAATACTTAAGCATCTGGTTTAATAATTCCATTTTAAACTCGGTTAAACTCAACATGAAGGAGGCCCTTGACCATATTTCTAAACTTCTCTCCTCCTGGAATCCCCTTTTCCTTTCATGTTGGGGACGTCTTGATTCCATTAGGATGATGATCACCCATATTTTTACTATACATTCTTTCTATGATATCTATCCGTATTCCTTCTATATATTTCAAAAGATTTGACTCCCTTCTCTCTAAGTTCTTATGGCACGATAAGAAACCTATGATTTACTTGAAGATTCTCAAAAAACCAAAAGCTAATGGAGGAGTCAAATTTCCTGACTTTCGACTCTACCATGTGGCTTTCTCCCTCAAACAAGCATCCAAATGGCTTCTTACAGACATTACACCTTACACACCTTTATGGGTTATATTAGAAAGATCTGTTGTTGCTCCTTTTTCTATTAAGGAAATTCTCTCCTTTACTGCTAAGGCAAACATTATGTCTACTCCACTATTTTGTCACACATGTTCTTTATTAAGAACTCTTTGTCATCCAAAGATTTCAACTAGAGAATCCTTCCTCCAATCTCCTCTTTGGTATAATTGTCTTATTACTGTTAAAAATAGAACTTTATATTGGAATTCTTGGAGACTTCGAGGTGTTGCTTGGGTCCGTGATATGTTTGATGGCGTGATCCCTTGTTCTTTTCCTCATTTTCAATTGTCCACGTTCTTTTTGGCAGAAGTTCTCAACTCTTATGGAGAGAATTCTAGATGTCTTTTACTCTTTCCCCTCTGATGCTCCTCCACCTACAACTGATGCTTTAAAAAAAGTTTTGCAGTTCTTTCCAAAGGCTTCCTTGGTATATAAATACCTTTCCACTCCAGGTCCTGTTTGCTCTAAAACAAAATTGGAGTTCGCTTGGGAAGGGTATTTGGGTTGTGTATGGAGAATTGAATTCTGGAATAAAATCTGGGCAAGATCATTAAAAATTTCTAGAGATGCTTCTACTACTCAATCTAAGTTCTTTCTATATCATAGATTGTATTTCACTCCCCTATCAATAGCCACATTCACACACTAATGAGGATTCTTGCTGGTCCTGTAAATCCCCTTCAGATGATTTGTTACATCTTTTATCTTCCTGTCCCAATGTAGCCTCCTTTTGGATAGATATATGGTCTCTCATATCCAAAATCTTTAATATACACAGATCCCTGGCTAATAATATACTTTTTGCAGGTAGTTTATCAGAATATTTACACTTATCCTCACATGTAAAGGCCTATTTGATCTTATGTTAGCTTTAGCCTTTCAACAAAGTACATCTACTGGAAATGTTCAACTAAACTCTCAGTGAAGTCATGGTGGAATACTGTCTGTCACTACAATCGACTACACATTGCTTTTGCCTCCTCCTACAATCCACTTGTTAATAGAGACTTATATTGGTTGCCATTAACTAATTATCTGAACAAAGTTGCAAAAAAAAGTTGTTTCTTCTGAAAATTTTAAACCTCAGTAAGTTGTTGTTTCTCCCCATTTTTTATTCCAGATTATGTTCTTTAATTATTATACTGCTCTTTGATTTGTTAATCTCTTCTTCATTTATTATTAATGTGCAATATTACTCGATCTTCAGTTCTTAAATTATACTATACTCTTTATCTCATCCCTCCCTTTTATAATGTAAAACTGTAAACAGCTTTCTACTCTGTTTAGATTTGCCTTTCATATCTATTGTTATTTATTTCAAGATATTCTATATGACTTTTTGTAATTGACTTTTGTTTCAATAAAGCGTTTTGAAAGTTAAAAATAAGTGATCCCAGGGCAGGGACTCCAGAACTTTATGTCGTACATAACCGTAGTCAAGAATTCCCAAGAAGAATTACCAGGCCCTGCTGGTACATGCAGGGACGTAGCTTCAGCAGGGGTGTTTAGAGTGTGACACCCCTAAAATGCATTTTTGGTTTGAATGTTGGGTCTGGGGCCCTTGAGTCAGGTCTGCTGTGTCTGTGTCAGTTTTCCTTGTCATTTTCATATCCCTAAATTGTTTTAATTTGTTCATTTTTTAGATTGGGATCTTAAATACATATAGTAGCACTTTTACCAAACAAGTAGTTACTCTGGACCTATAGAAGTACTCCTTGAATGGGTTAAAATGTACTACTTTTTAGAATTTAAAAACATTGGTGGTTATCGGCGCACATCCTGATGTGAAAAGATCATGTATATTGGTGTGCCAATGGCTGGGAGCGGTGTAGTCCCAATATGGACAATGGTGCTCCTCGATTGGATCCACCCCTAATAAATTTAAAGTCAATTCAATATTCAAGACTGAAACATTTTCAATAAGAATGACAGACACAAGTTAAAGTTCAGTAAGTTTATATAAGAAATGAATTGGCAACATACAGGAAATATGCCATCAAAAGATTTAGTAACAAGGCTTACAGATCATCAATACAAAAGATATAATAAAGATGGATGTGGACTCTGGCATAGATTTGCCTTTTAAAGGTGGGAAATACGTTGTTTCGGGGTACTTGAGATGTACATCCTTTTATAGGACCTTAGACAACGGCTTTCATACAATTCGGCTCAACTGCAGGGTTCTCAGTATTTGCACAAACGAGAAACAAGCAAGAAGAAACATTTTATACATTCATGGATTCTCTCACAGTAGTAGTACGTCGAGTGTAGTCGTTCTCACAGTTTATTCTAGCATGCATTAGATACATAGATACATTGTACATCATTAGAGTGGGACAGTTGTGATGTCCTTGATTAGGCTCAGTGTGAGGGAAGTCTCTGGGAACACTCTCAGTTTATTAGTTTGAAGCATGAAATTATTTAGAATGAGGAAACAACACTAGCCGCCATTACAGGGTGTATTACGACAGTGGTTCATAATAGAAGGCAATTTAAACACAATTTTAAGTTAGCGTGAGCTAGGTTTCTTATGAAATTAAGGAAAAACTACTCTCACATAGTAGTATGCTTGAAAGCTGTGCCATTCTCATCTTTACAGTTATACCACTGGCAATCAAACACCCAAAAGGTGATAGGATGAATGCCTCCTAATAGTCTAAGCAGTGGCAATCGGTCATAGTAGTATTCCAACCCATCGTTTTTCACCCACGGTGCCAACTTAGGCAGAGGCCCACCTCATGCATATCAGTACTGATCTCAATAAACAATGACAAAAGCAGTTGTGGTTCAAAGTCACTTCACTGGCACAAATCATCAATTTTAAAAAATGAAGACGCTCCCCCCCCCCCCTAAGATTCAACACCATAGAATCTCCTACTTAGCATAAACCTTTGAACTCCAGTAGGGGAAGCACTCAAATAAGTATGGTGTAAAAATTCTTCTCATGCAAAATCCAGCACTTCAATTTCTTTTATTCTTCTGGTGATGGTACCAAAATGATCCATGTTCACTCCATCAAAGAATTCAAATAGACCATTGTATGTAGAAAAATTAAATAACCCATTCATTCTTGATTCTTCATTATAACAATATTACAGAAGTCTCAGCCCAGCCAATGCATTTAATCTCCTCTCCGGACTTCATCAGGGCTGCAACAACATATACACACAAATATGAAAAACCTAAAAGACATTTAAAACTTTAAGTTCAAGAAATGCAATTACATCAGAATCACAATAGCGAGTGCAATTGTCCTCGAAAGGGTTATATGTGACGCATATTCACAAATGCCATCACCTTTCCTTACAAAAATAATTTGTCAATCGTCATTCTTAACTTCCAATCACAAAGAGAAATGTATTTAAATAACTCAATCAATCAACTTAATGGAGGACCCATACATTCATTACCTATAGCAGCAGCAATTATTTCATTATTGTGTAGTTGACTATTTACATCAACTCACAATACATGCATTAATAAACGAATAGAATACAACTAGAAGTTGCATCTCACTTAGATTAATAGTATAGTTAGTTACAAAAAAGGTAAGTTCATGATTTATCTTCCATTACAGTCACAACACGTGAGTGGCAACTTTTACTTGTTTTCTATTTGTTTAATAATGTATGTCTTGTGAGTTGATTTAAATAGACAACTATTGGAGTTCAAATTATTGCTGACCCTGTTCTTCATGGAAACAGTCCATCCCGAACCTTGGTCATCCCCCCCCCACCACCACTCACCCCCACCATGCAGCCCACAGCTTTTTTAGTTGGGAAATTTGAGTCACATCCCAGAATGTCACTGACTAAGCTCCACCCCTGCCACTGATACATACAGAACTTGAACTAAAGTACAGTGCAGCCACTGCTGCATGGCACTTGTAGATGCCACACATGTAGCTGCCCCTCTAAATGCGCTCTAACATCTGTAGCAATATCAACCGCAACCAATGGAGCACGAGCCTGGACCTGTGGTACTCCAAATTGCAGCATCAGCACATGAAATTATACTGATTCCCCATCACATACAGTAGCCACATCATATAGGTATAACATCCAGCAGCCTCTACAACAGCACCAACTGATACAGCACCACCATGCGTGACATCGTCTGCACTCAGCTAAATTGCTTGTAAGCCTGCCTTAAATAACATCAACACCCGTCACAGCAGCACCACAAAGAACACACGTAGGGCCAACACTGAAAGCATGCACAATGATGGAAAGTCATGCCACGGAAAACCCTATCAGATTCTTCTTTTTAAAGGGAAGAGGCTATTTTACCCTTCCTTCCTTGCTTGCTTGCTATGACTACCCCCTGCATGTGCAAACTAAAGTAGCCACACAAGTCTAGCGGTTTCAAAATGGACACAAATCATTATCATTATTTTGCTTCTGCTGACCACTAAATAGCAACGTTTCATGTTGAAATCATCACTGCATTTATTGAAGTCTACAGCCATGTTGTAGATTTGCTCTAGGTTAGCATTTCCAAACTGGGGTTTGGGACCCACTTGTGGTTATGAGCTGATTTTTTTGGTGAGTCGCAAATGTCCTGGTCTATAAGGTAAGTAATATTTAAAATGATTATCCCTGTTTGTGCACTGGTACAACGGTGCTGAAAAATGGCACTAAGTCAAATTTTAAAACAAACCCTTGCAACTATTCCCACCAAGACTCCGGGTAAACTTTCCAGTATTTGTTGTAGCTGTCTTTTTTTAACTTGACAAAGCCATTCCAACAGAGAATGTGCTCACTCAAAATGATCATACATGACCATGCTGCTTCTGTAAGTCTTTCACATATAAAATGAAAAATATAGATGTGGCCCTACAGTCAAAACAGCTATCTTTGGATTTGGGGAACCAGGATTGAGTCCTGGCGCTGGCTCAACATCCTTTGACTCTGGGAAAAATCACTTGGGGCCTCATTACCATGTCGGTCGGAAACGCCTAGAACGGCATTCGGATTTTCCTAACCCGAGTCGTAAACCATGTTTCCGATTGACTCGGAAACCTTTCCGACAGACCAAGTACGATTGAAGGTAACCGTTCGATCTTTCTGACTGGGTTCCAACCGGCATTCGGAGACTCCGAATCGTACAGCCCTATGGACCGCATTTCTGATCGATTTGTCTGACACGAAAAGACTGTCGGAAACTGACTTTGGAGGCCCGTAGCAGGCCCACTCTTCACCCACTGGCCTCCAGTTGAGGCTCGTGGGGGTATCCATGGGACCCCTCTTTGCAACCAAGGGCTGCCCGCCACAGGGTGCAAGGTTTACCACAACCACCCTATTTTTCAATAGATGCCTGTGCTGTTGGTCGGAACACAGGCTCCCATTGAAGTCAATGGGAGTCTGACCGAGCGGTGTTTGGAACCATCTTAATCGGTCAGTCGGACTCCCCAAACCCGATTCGGTCAGAAAGTATTCCAACAAGGAGTTGGTCGGAAGGCTTTCCGACCGACATCGTAATGAAGTCCTTAATTTCCTGTGCATAAAATAAAATTAATCTGACCTCGTATAATATAATCTGATGCTCATGTAGAGCATTCGAATGCCCATTGAGCCGTGTTCTCAATATATACAACTGCAATTTATATCTATCTATAGATAAAATGCGTTTCCCTTTGTCCGACAATTTGTGCATCTTCGTTTGAAGTAAAAACAGGGACGCACATTCGGTCAAAGTCAGGGTATGCTTCAAGTGATTACTGCGAGGAGGCGCAAGTAGAGGACTGTGCTCGATCATTCTGATCGTTCACTTTCTTGGTTAAAGGGTTTTCGGAGGCATCTGAGTTTTTAAAGGGCCGGGAAGCCTCGGCGAATTTCATTTTCAAAAAAAGCTCAGAAGGATCGGAAGACACTGCATAACAACCAGGCGAGCAGCGCACGTCATCGTGCATTAGACAAAGGAAACGTGCTTGAAAGACTGTGATGCAAGGAGGTTAGCAGATGGTGGGAAGCTACCTCCTTAAAGAATTACCAAGAAGTAAACAGGATCCCAAGAGGATTAAAGATCCCAATTATTCCAACCCTCAATAGTCCCAAATCTCAATCGCTGAAAGAATGGACTGATACCATGAATGAGTGCTCCAGGACTATTCTACAAATCCTAATAAGAAATGCTTGAGAAGAACATGGCAATTTGATGTTACAAATCCAAGCATTAATAGATGACTTAAACAAAGAGTCCGACCAGAATGAAGTTAAGAAATCCCTTGAAGCCATTGAAGAACGTATGAAAAGATTTGAGAAAGGAGTAGGGGAGAGGAAACAAAGTAAATTTCAAAGGGATGAGAGAGACTACAACATGGGGCGAATAATTACATTTGCCAGGAAATTCGACAAGACAAGAGCTGAACTCGCGGGGGACAGGGCACTGGGTTTAGACAACAAAACAACATGTGACAACAATTCCTCTAACCCAAAGGAAATAGTGTCTTTTTCTAAGGAACTGCGTCTCACACAGAGGAACCTGGAACACTCGCACAGAGGCAAACCAAGGGGAAGAGGCAGAGGAGGCAAAATAAAAGCCAAAGGAGACGACAACGCCGAAGAAAAGAGCAGCAATACTGTTGTGGGAACACAAGGCCAGACATCGAAGAGACAATGATGGAAACCAACGAACAAGAACTTACGGTAATTAACCTATTAGATAGGTTTATTACAGAAACAGAGGAACATGTTCTGAGATTGGATTTATCCTTTTGTCCAGACACACATTTAGACTACGCACAGACTTGAATAGGTTTATACAAATTTGTGCGCAAGCTCAAATTGTTCAAAATCCAAGCTGTACGCAAAAAAGAGAGTACGCACACCAAAAGTAAGGCAGATGTCAGACAAACATCTTTACTGAGTATCGGGGATATAGAGACACTGAAAGTATTACACGATCTTACTGAACAGTTACAACCCCAAACGAGTACTGGCCCTACAAATCCCTTTGACTATGCAGTAGGTGAGACTATATTACATGACCTAGGAATTGACACCATCCTAGCAAGTGAGACCAGCTTCAGGGCTACATCTAGATACATTCCACAGACCCCCAAGGATAATATCGATATCTTTCATGAAGCAGTTATCCAGGATATTGCGAAACTCACACAAGATACACCACTGAGGAAGAATATATCATCAGCACAATGGGAAGCCATTATGACTTTGCAGAAAGATGAAGACATTGTTATCAAACCCTCTGACCAGGGTGGTAACATTGTGATACTTAGCAGGGATAAATACATTCAGGAAGCAAAGAGACAGCTTAACGACAACACCTGCTACAAGAGGGTTGACAGATCCTACTTGGAGGGCCTACAAAACAGATAATCAGCCCTATTGAAAAGCTGGTTTGATAGCCAACTGATCAGTCGGAATGAACAACAGTTTCTACAAAACGAAACACCAACACTTTATCTCTTACCTAAAGTCAATAAAAACAGCATTGATCCCCCAGGTCGTCCTATTGGGTCCTCAAAGAACAGTTTACTGGAGAACAACTCCATTTACGTGGATCACTTCCTCTTCCCATATGGTAAAGATCTCAATTCATATGTAAGAGACACAAAGGATTTTTTTTACAAAAAATCCAAAACCTACATTGGGGTAATGAACATTGGATGGTGTGTCTTGATGTTGAATGTTTATATACAAGCATCAGACACTCAGACGGCCTGAGGGCTTGTTACCATTTTCTGAAGACTCGTAACATACATCTACTAGAACATACTCAGATGTTTACTCTAAATGATTGAATTCTGTCTCACTGAGAATGTGTTTATGTTTAATGGCATGTGGTATAAGCAAATACAGGGCACTTCCATGGGCACCTGCTTTGCCCCCAGCTATTCCAATCTCATGGTAGGCTGGTGGGAGAAGCAGGTGCTATGGAGTGAAGACCTTGAACCATGAACAAAACAAGTAAATATGTGGAAACGTTATATAGATGATATTTTCCTTGTGTGGGAGGGAATGAAATACGACCTTCTAACATTTGTCACCAAGCTGAATGACAATAACATGAACTTAAAATTCACTGTACAACTTAGCCAAGACACCATACACTACCTTGACATCAGGCTCACTGTGAAAGGAGGGAACTTATCAACAGACTTACATCGGAAATCAGCCACTGGAAATTCCATATTCCATGCGGCCAGTTGCCAACACCCAAATTTCAGATGAGGTATCCCCTATGGGGAACTCCTTAGAGCTAGGCAAAATTGTAGCTCTGAAATTGCGTATGAGAGAAACAAGCAATATATGATAAAAAGATTCAAAGAGAGAGGTTACTCCTTCAAGATGTTATGCAAAGGCATGGAAAAAGCTAATGGGGTTAAAAGAAACGAGGCCCTTTTCCAACCGCCTAAACGTGAGAAAGGAGTAGACAGTGATACGACCCCCATTAGATTTATTGCCACATTCAACACACAGGCAGTGGCTCTAAAATAGACCTTGCGTAAAAGATGGGATATCCTTACCCAAGATTCACTCTTAAAAAACAAATTAGGACAAACCCCATCTATTACATACATAAAGAGCTTTTCTCTTAAAGACATCCTATGCAACAGCCATCTTAGAACATATAAGACAAACTGGCTTGAGCAGGGAGGAGGTTTCCAAAGGTGTAGAAAATGCAAGGCATGTAGTCATAGAGAGGATGTAAAAGAAATCAGACTAGAGAGAACTGGAAGAATGCGGAGAGTCCCAAAACCCATCAATTGTGGCACAGATTTCGTGGTATATGTAATCACTTGTCCCTGTAACAAATGGTATATCGGATCCACGACCTTTCCAGTTAAAAAGCCTGTCCTTGAGCAGTGGAGAGCTATAACATTTGAGATTTCAGTTATAGCACTGCAAAACATTTTCATGATGTCCATAACAGTGATTGGACGGTGGGGAAATATTTTGGGTTGGATACTGTTTTGAAGCACCCTAGAGGTGGTAAAAGAGTGTAAGCACTTTGCAGACTGGAGTCACGTTTTATTTTGCAAGCAAACAGCATGTACCCGAGAGGGTTAAATAACGATGAAGAACTTAATTCGCATCTTTAATCTCTAATCAATATGTGAGACTACCTTGCCCGATTCTGAATAGTTCAGGATTTGTTTTCAAATCTCTGGCTTTTTATCAGCATATTTACGTTTGTCTTATTTTTCTGTATGGAAAGTTTATGATTTGTTTTCTTTTTATTGTGTTTCCAGGTTATAAGCATGTGCTCACCCGAGTATTATTGAATTTAATGTTTTAGGAGCTGATGACACCAATTGCTAGATCTGGGGAATTACGGTCGTAAGAGGAGGATGGATGAGAAATTATGCCCAAAGTATATACCAGCTATTATAGATGTCTGCATTTAGTATTGATACTAATATTGTGTTTATCTGTTTTGACAGAAACTCAGGGAACAAGAATCCGGATTGGAGGATAGCCACTACTTACTATAAGAGCACGAGTGGCAATGGAATGTTTTCCTTATGATGCACCGCCTTTCCCCTCTTTTCTGCAATAGTCTTTATACAATAGGCCTTATTGATCTTTTCCATGTAAATGGTAAACCCAGGTTATTTGAGTCTTCAACATTGGTGTAACTGATTTTTGGTACTATACCTTGATGTTTCATCATGTTTTGTTGTTTTGGGTCTACACCTTTTTCAGCTGATTACCAATCACTAATTATGACTTATCTCTGGACCTGGGCACATTTAATCATGAATACTTGACCAGATATCACTGCAAATATATTGTGATAAGATAACTGTGGGCACTAGACCCGATGATACGTTTCGGTTCCAGAACGTATGCCATCCAGACAAATAACTCAATGGATATTGTATCCTATGAATACAATTGATAATATTAAGGTGTCATCTAAAGTTATGCGAAATCGTGTCGTATTAGTATCCCAAACATTTAATGTCATAGTACCATACTCGAACCAATAGCACATGCCGGACCTCCGTTTATACATCACCATTATAATTATGATAATCTAGTGTCGTTCACATCATGTTGTTGCAATCATCCATGTTATTTAACAATGACTAATTAATTGTTATAAATTTTCGTTTAACGTTACCTCTTCTGTTTTCTAAATGAGAGGTTTGAGGAATTTGACCCCATAACCCATACAGTCATTTTACCATTTTTATGATTTAGTACGCTGCGTCATGCCTGACGTTTTTGCTATTTGTATCACTGAACTATAAACCTGGTCATGTGAACAAGACTACGTGAGAGGTCGAAACGCGTCTTTGTTTTTTGTGCCATTAAACCACGAACTTTGTGAAACCCCACCTTGGAGTGGCTCGCTTTTCTCACCAGCAATCCGTGTGAGGGAATACTTGTGATCTATATATAAATATATATATATATCACCCTGTGACAGTCACTGTTGGGTAGTTTTAGTAAGGACCACTTTTCCATAGGAAATAGATTTTTTGCGTTGCTTATAACTTTGGTGCAGTTTGACAAATCTTCCCGAAAAAATTATCTTTCACCTCAGCTCTTTCTTGAAAAATGTTGCTGTGATCCATCAAGCGGGGGCAGAGAAAAAGAGAGGTTCCCATAATGCATTTTCCCCATGCAATTTTCCATAGGCAAATTAGACACAGTTACAGCCAAAAAGGCTGAACGAATATACAGCAAATTTAGCAGAAAGGTAGATCTTTACCCAGAAACGGTGCTTTTTTTGTGATATGGTGTAAGTCCGTTCAGTAGCTTTGGAGAAATTAAGATTTAAAATGTATATATATTTCACGCTTCTGAGGTCTGCCCACCTGACAGATAAAAGATAATCTCATTGGCTGCCACAACATGTACAACGATGCTTCAGCAGCCATTTAAAGACTCAGGGACTCGGTCTTTGTGTCATGAAAAAATTATAAAGAAACATATGGGGCAAAGTAGGGATACCTTGACCCCCTAGGCCTGGTGGGGGCCACAAACGTGTTTTTGTTTTGTTTTATTAAACAGTGAGGAGGATTTGCAGTAAATTATAAATTTTAAAAAAGGACAGGGTCCTGTCCTTTTTAAATATAAGCCTACCCCTAGGTGGGCTAGAGACTATGGGGGCACCGCAAAATAATTTTTTTTTGGGGGGTGCACCCCCCCATCCCCGATCTACAGGCACTTCATCCTCAGGGCGATTTATTTTTTAAGGGTACAGAGGTGTACCACCCCCCCCAGAGCCATAGAAAGGCCCAAGGGACCCAATCTCTCAGATGTGAATGTATTTAAAGGGGGCATGCAGTCCCCCTCCCCGAGCCCCTGGAAAGCCACAGGGATACCATACTCTGGGGCCAAAGTTATGTCTATGGTAGAGTGTGGTGAGCATCTCTCAACCCAAGCTTTCAAACGGCCCTGGGATCAAATACCCCGGGCCTGAAGAGAGACAGTGTCTCGGGTACCCCATGCCCTGTGCACTGTCTTGTTTCCTGCCCAGGTGAGTGTGGGCAGGGAATTTTGATCTAATTTCCTGCCCACACTCTTATAGGCAGCAAACATAACTGTTCTCTCGCCCTGCAGGAGCAGAATTAAAAGCTATTCCCACCCGGGCGGAGGGAAAGCAACAGAGCCAGCTAGTGGGAGCCAGAAGGGAACATGGGAGCTGTGGGTCTCCACCAGCAAACCCCAATATTTAAAAAAAATTGTGGGTGCTCCGGGGTACCACCAGTAAAAAATAACAGCCTGCTCCCGTCGGTACCAGGGATTGGTACAGGCTGAAGAGCTGTCAGGGGCTGCAGGGGCCTTGAGGTTTCCCCTGTGGCCCCAAAGTATACCTAAAGTTTAGGTGACTTCCCCCAAAAAATTAAAGAAACCAAAAAATGAATAATATATGAGTGGCAGGTGCCGCTCATTTATTATTCACTACTTCTATGGCGCGCCCCATTATGCCCTGCGAGAACTTTTAAATTACATTTATTGATCCTTGTGGTGCACCTAGAAGAGGCAGGGGCACCACCAAGCACTTCCTTTTACTGTTGGGTACCTGCCAGAGGTTGGGTACCTACGGTGGACTGTAATGGACATCTTACTTTATGTTAAAAAAAAAAGTACGGTTCACTGATAAAAAACAGGAATCAAAATAATAACTTACAATAACTAAAAAAAAAATCAAAGAAGTTCCCCGGGGGGTGGGGTCATTAGTTAAACAACACCAAAGTTATTAGGAAAATAAATGCTTTTCCTATGGAAACACAATCCTAACTATAACTACCCAGTGGTGACTGCCACTGGGATACATATATATATATTTATATAAAATAGGGGAGAGGATGTAACCTAACGGCTAGGGTGGTCGATCTCTAATCTGGGGAGCCAGGTTTGAATCTCAGCAATGACGCTCAACATCCTGTGATTCTGGGCACATCACTTAATTTCCCTGTGCCTACAAAAAAATGAATGTGTCCTAGTGTAAGCAACTGGTTCTCATGTGAAGTGCTCTAATACCTGATACCTTGGGTCAAGTTCATGCTATTTAAAACTACGGGGGAAAAAAACATATATCTATATATATCCACACACTATCTTTCTCCTCCAAAAGATTGAAGCATACACCCCCTACAGTTAAAAAAATGTTTTATTGTTCTTCCGCCATTACGCGTTTCGGCCAACCACTTCAGCCTTGGTCATACGACATGCACACATACTGACACTACTTTTCCTCAATCATAGAAGAGAAGACCAGACTTGCGTCCCAAGTCATTCTGAAAGCCCATGCTTCCTAGTTTTCTGCACACAACATGATTTGCCCAAAATCACCTTTTAGATACGGTAATGATCACAATCACCTGAACTTTGGTCACACTTCATTATCTAATTTTAGTCATTTATTGCCATAATTTTATGGAAACATGTTGAACCCACATTAACCGCTTCGGTGCTCATGACGAGCTGGACTCGTCATGGCACACAGTGGGCGTGTGCTCATGACGAGTCCAGCTCGTCATGAAACCCACCCACGGGGGAAGCGCTGGCGCTCCCCCGTTGGCGGCCGCCGATCCAGGTATTTTTACCGTGAGAAGGCAGGGGAAGCCCTTCTCCTGCATCCCCCCACCCCACTGTACACGTCATTGGAGGTTTCCCTTTGTTCCCCGACGCGCAGGAAGCCATTTGCTTCCAGCGCGTCGGGGAACAAACAGGTAAGTTTTGGGGCTGCGGAGGGGGGGATTTAACCAAAAGAGGCATCGGGGGAAAGGAAAGGGTTTTCCTTTCCCCCGATGCCTCATTTGTGCATTTTTCAATTGCTGCGTGATTTTTGTTATTTGGGGGAGCGGCACCTTAGGCAAGGGTCGCTCCCCTTATGGGGATATTAATTTTGGATTTCTCTTCCCCCCCTGGGGGGGCAGATTTTAATTATTTATAAATAAAAACGGCCCACTGGACCACCAGGGTGTAGTTACTCCCCTTTGGGGGCCATGTTTTGTCTGTATATGCATGTCAGTTTTGTTTGGGGGAGCGGCCCCTTAGGCAAGGGTCGCTCCCCTTATGGGGGTAATAATTTTGGCTTTGTCTGCCCCCCTGGACAAGGGTCACTCTCCTTTGGAGGCCATGTGTTTGGCTGTCTGCCCCCATGAGGGGGCAGATTTTGCCATTTTTTAATCTAGGGCCCACTAGGCCACCAGGGAGTTATTTGTGGAGAGTGACCACTTGGGCAATGGTCGCTCTCCTTTGGGGTCAATATTTGTGGCTGTGTCTGGCCCCCAGGGGACCAGATCACCATTGGTTTTTAAAAATTAGGCCCACTAGACCACCAGGGATTTGTTTGTGGGGATTGGCCCCTTGGGCAAGGGTCGCTCCCCTTTGGGGAGCATTAATTTGGCCGTTTCTGTCCCCCTGGGTGGGCAGATCGGCTGATTTTTTTTTTTTGTATGGCCACTAGGCCACCAGGGATTTATTTGTGGGGAGTGGCCCCTTGGGCAAGGGTCGCTCCCCCTTGGGGGCATTGTTTGTGGCTGTGTGCCCCCATGGGGGGGCAGATTTCGCAATTTTTGTATATTGGGCCCACTAGACCACCAGGGATTTATTTGTGGAGAGTGACCCCTTGGTCAAGGGTTGCTCTCCTTTGGGAGCAATGTTTGTGGCTGTGTCTGATGGGCAGATCTCGCATATTTTTAAACAATTGGGCCCACTAGACCACCAGGGATTTGTTTGTGGGGAGTGGCCCCTTGGGCAAGGGTTGCTCCCCTTTGGGGAGCATTAATTTGCCCGTTTCTGCCACCCTGAGGGGCAGATCGGCTGATTTGTTTTTTTTTTAGGGCCACTAGGCCACCAGGATTTTTTTTTTATGTTGGGGAGCGGCCCCTTAGACATGGGTCGCTCCCCTTTATAGGAGGATGATTGTGGCCATTTCTGCTCTCTTTAGGTGGCAGAATAGCAGTATGTTTTTAGGCCAAGCCACTAGATACCAGGGTTTTTTAAATTTTTGTGTTGGGGAGTGGTCTCAAGGGCAAGGTTTGCTCCCCTTTTATGGGCTTAATATTTAATTTATACTCTTAGGCCCACCTACCCCTTAGCTTGGCTGGTGGATTGTGTGTGGACTGGTGCATTATTTGCATATGTGATTGTAATGTTTTTTTCTCCTTTTTATTCTAGTGTAAAGCTTCTGATTCCTGTTTGCGGTTTCGACAATGGTTGTTCTGCAGTTTTGCACAGTTGCATTTTTTTGGTAAGAAAATTTTTTTTGTTGTATTTACTCCAAATGAGTTATATTGTAATGTATGAATGGATTTTTGTGTAAGTGGTGTCATAATGGCAGCATATTTAGTTAGATGTTTGAGCATGAAATTCTTTGCGATGTGTTTTGCATGGTCTTATGTGTAATTTTCTTTTCTCTTTCTTTTATAGTGGGATATTGTTGATCCATACTGTGTCTGTGCAGAGTAGGTGGTGGAGAGTTTAGCTGCTTCTGGCAAGTGAGTGGTATCGTTTTGGAGTATATAGGTATTTCTGATAAAGGTGCATTTTGTTTATTTTGTTTGTTGTTGTTGACTTGTTTGACAAGTTACCTTTATTAGTACGCATTATGGCTAGCCGTAGAATGACTGCTCAGCAGGTGGTTGGTATGCTTCTTGAATCTTCCTCTGAGCAGGATTATGAGACTGACAGTGCGTCTGAAGGAGAGGAGGGAGGGGAAGATTCAGGCAGTGAGTTTTTTCTCCACATGGAATAATCGGATGATGAAGGTTCTCTCAGTGCAGATGAAGCCACTCTTGGTGTGGATGAAGCTACTCTCAGTGCGGATGAAGTGCCTGTTTTAGAGGAGGATACTGCTGTTGCGATGGTGCAAGAGGTATCTGGATTGCAGCATGAGACTGCTAGGCTTCCTACTTGAAGTGCTGGACTCTGGGTTGATCCAAACATGGTGCAGCCGGTGTTGCCTGCCTTTAGCGGTGATGCAGGGTGTAGAGTGGATTGTGAAATTGTTTTGCCTATACAGTTTTTTCAGTTGTTTGTGGATGATGTATTTTTGGGTGAGATTGTTGAGCAGACTAATTTGTATGCTGAACAGTTTTTGAGGGACAACAGTGACAAACTTAGGCCCCACTCTAGAGCTTCCCGGTGGACTCCCACAAATCTGGAAGAGATGAAGAAGTTTTTGGGTTTGACTTTATTGATGGGTTTGATAAGGAAGCCGTCCCTGGCTTCATATTGGTCTTCCAGCCCCTTGATGGCAACAGCCATATTTCCTGCAGTTATGACTCGTGATCGGTATTTACTTTTGCTACATATGCGGCATTTTGTTGATAATTCTTTGGCGTTGCCACGTATTCACCCTGACTGTGATCGTCTTTTTAAGATTCGGCCTGTTCTTGATCACTTTGTAGATCGATTTTCAGAGATCTATACTCCAGGGAAAGAAATATCTATTGATGAGTCTTTGGTCTTGTTCAAGAGCTGTTTGTTTTTTAGGCAGTACATCCCTAGCAAGAGGGCACGCTATGGAATTAAGCTGTATATGTTGTCTGAGAGTAGGACAGGATATGTTTTTAATTTCCGTGTGTACACTGGTAGGGATTCCACTATTGACCCCCCTGGTTGTTCATCCACTTTTGGAGTTTCAGAGAAAATTGTGTGGGATCTTGCTAGAAGACTGTTTAACAGAGGTCACCATTTGTACCTTGATAACTTCTACACTGCTGTGCAATTGTTTAAGGAATTGTATAAAGTGGACACTTTTGCATGTGGCACAATCCGCTCTAACCGTAAAGGTTATCCAAAAGAGCTTGTTTGCAAAAAACTTCAGAGGGGACAGTGCAGTTCCTTGCGTAGTGATGCACTACTAGCTGTGAAATTTGTAGACTTGAGGGATGTGTACATGCTGACTACCATCCATGATGAGAGTACTTCACCTGTGCCTCTTTGGGGACCGATTGCTGAAGTGCGCAAACCTGTGTGCATTTTAGACTACAATAAGCACATGGGTGGTGTTGACAGAGTAAATCAGAGGTTGGAACCTTACACTGCTTTTCGTAAGGCTTACGTTTGGTATAAAAAATTGGCCATCCATCTCTTCAACTTAGCAACTTTCAATGCTTTTGTTGTGTTCAAGGAGTGTTCTCCTGCGTCAAAGTTGACATTTGTTCAGTTTCAGCACTCTGTGATAGGCAGCCTTATTGTTGTGGAACAGGCAAGTGTTCCTAGAGTTGGAGTGGTGGAGGATGCGGCTCGAATGAAAGATCGCCACTTTCCTGATTACATTCCTCCCACATCTTCAAAAGACTTTCCCACTAGGAGATGTAGAGTTTGTTGGCGAAGAGGTTTATGGAAGGAGACTCGTCTTTTCTGCCCCTAGTGTCGTTCTAACCCTGGGCTGTGTGTGCCTGCTTGTTTTAGAGCATACCACACGCAAAATAATTTTTGGGAGCATCCGTGATTGGTAAAGGGAACTGCCTGGTCTGTATTGTTTACATTTTTTTATTCTGTTTCAAGGTTGGCATTAGTGCAATCTATTTAGTTTCAGATTTTGTGTTAGTAGATTTGTATCTATTTGCAATTTGTTTGTGTTTTTTTTTTGTATAAAAAAATCCTAAATGTGATGGCGGTGTGTGTAGGCTGGCGCTTGGCTGGCGGTGTGCGTGGACTGGCGCTTGGCTGGCAGTGTGCGTGGACTGGCACTTGGCTGGCGGTGTGCGTTGACTGGTGCTTGGCTGGCAGTGTGCGTGGATTGGCGCTTGGTTGGCGTTGTGCGTGGACTGGTGCTTGGCTGGCGGTGTGCGTGGACTGACGCTTGGCTGGCGGTGTGCGTGGATTGGCGCTTGGCTGGCGTTGTGCATGGACTGGCGCTTGGCTGGCGTTGTGCGTGGACTGGCGCTTCGGCTGGCAGTGTGCGTGGACTGGTGCTTGGCTGGCGGTGTGCGTGGATTGGCACTTGGCTGGCGTTGTACGTGGACTGGCGCTTGGCTGGCGGTGTGCGTGGACTGGCACTTGGCTGGCGGTGTGCGTGGACTGGCACTTGGCTGGCGGTGTGCGTGGACTGGCGCTTGGCTGGCGGTGTGCGTGGACTGGTGCTTGGCTGGCGGTGTGTGAGTAGTGACTTGCTGCTGGTCACTACACACACTGCTAGCTGAGCGCCACTCCACGCAATCCATCAGCTTGTGTGGTTGCTGTGTCAGGAATGTGGGCGTGTGAAAGTGATGGGCCCTTGAATAGCGCTGTCTGCTGGTGTGAGTGTTGTAATGTGATGGGCCCGCGGCTGGCGGTGTGAATGGTTTTGTATGTGTCACACGTATGAAAGGTGTATGAATGGCCTGTAAAGAGGTTGGTGCCTTGTCGTGGCTTTACAGCTCACGAGCTGTGAGTCAATGGTTCAGTTTCTAGTCCTTTCAATTATTAACAGTGCGTTTCAATTTTTTTAAAATCTCTTGCTAATACAATTGTATATACTGAACCATCATTCACCCTTGTGCCTAATCCAACCAGTATGTGTGTGTGCTTGAGGATTAGATGGCTGTGCAGTAATATTTGCCTTTTTTGTCTTTCTGAAGCAGTGTGTACCTTGTCCCTTTTTGTGAATGTTGTAATGTGTTGGTTTCGTGCCTGGTGGTGTGAATGGTCTTGTGTGTATCACGTATGAAAGGTGTGTGAATGGCCTGCACGGGGCCAAAAACCCAGGTGACCCCCCTTGCAAAACCAGGTGGTTTTGAGATAGGCAATTTTGATGTCGCCTCACTACGTTTTGGGCCCTTGCCTGTCGCGGGTACTTGGGCCTCCCACACAAGTGAGGCACCATTTTTACCCGGAGACCTGGGGTAACGCTGGATGGTATGAAATTCGTGTGAGCCCGGTGATGCCACACTTTCCCACACAAAATTGTGTGAAAAAAGTGATTTTTTTTCAGCTAAAATTGAGGTTTGCAGGGGATTCTGGGTAAGGAAACGTTGGGAGATCCACGCAAGCCATACCTCCCTGGAAGCCCCCAGGTGTCTAGTATTAAAAAATGTTTGGGTTTGGTAGGTTTCCCAAGATGGCTGGCGAGCACGGGGCCAAAACCCAGGTGAACCCCCTTGCAAAACCAGGTGGTTTTGAGATAGGCAATTTTGATGTCGCCTCACTATGTTTTGGGCCTTTGCCTGTCGTGGGTACTTGGGCCTCCCACACAAGTGAGGCACCATTTTTATCGGGAGACCTGGGGGAACGCTGGGTGATAGGAAATTTGTGTGAGCCCGGTGATGCCACACTTTCCCACACAAAAATGTGTGAAAAAAGTGATTTTTTCAGCTAAAATTGAGGTTTGCAGGAAATTCTGGGTAAGGAAACGTTGGGGGATCCACGCAAGCCATACCTCCCTGGAAGCCCCCGGATGTCTAGTATTCAGAAATGTTTGTGTTTGGTAGGTTTCCCTAGATGGCCGCCGAGCAGGGGGCCAAAAACCTAGGTGACCCCCCTTGCAAAACCAGGTGGTTTTGAGATAGGCAATTTTGATGTCGCCTCACTATGTTTTGGGCCTTTGCCTGTCGCGGGTACTTGGGCCTCCCACACAAGTGAGGCACCATTTTTAACGGGAGACCTGGGGGAACGCTAGGTGGTGGGAAATTTGTGTGAGCCCGGTGATGCCACAACTTTCCCACACAAAAATGTGTAAAAAAGTGATTTTTTCAGGTAAAATTGAGGTTTGCAGCGGATTATGGGTAAGGAAACATGGGGGATCCACGCAAGCCATACCTCCCTGGAATCCCCTGGGTGTCTACTTTTCAGAAATGTGTGGGTTTGGTAGGTTTTCCTAGGTGCCAGTAGAGCTAGGGTTCACAAACTACAGCTAGGCACTTTACCAAAAAAGGGCAATTTTTCACTGCGAAATTGAGGTGTGTCCACGTTGCGTTTTGGGCCATTTCCTGTCGCGGTCACTAGGCCGACCCCCACAAGTGAGATACAATTTTTCTCTGAAGACTTTGGGGAATGCGGGGTGCATGGGAATTTGTGTATCCACGCAGATTCCAGAACTTTCCACCACAGAAATATGGGGAAAATCTGTTTTTTTTGCCAATTTTTTAGGTTTGCAAGGAATTCTAGGTAACAGAACCAGGTGGGAGGCAGTCAAGTCACCCCATCCAGGATTCCCCTGGGTGTCTAGTTTTAAAAAATGTATAGGTTTCCCTAGGTGCCAGTAGAGCTAGGGTTCACAAACTACAGCTAGGCACTTTGCCAAAAAAGGGTCATTTTTCACTGTGAAATTGAGGTGTGTCCACGTTGCTTTTTGGGCCGTTTCCTGTCGCAGGCACTAGGCCTATCCACACAAGTGAGGTACCATTTTTCTCGGAAGACTTTGGGGAACGCGAGGTGGGTGTAAATTTGTGGATCCACACAGATTCCAGAACTTTCCACCACAGAAATGTGGGGAGAATGTGTTTTTTTTGCCAATTTTTTAGGTTTGCAAGGGATTCTGGGTAACAGAACCCTTTTGTGAGCTAGTCAAGTCACCCCATCCTGGATTCCCCTGGGTGTCTAGTTTTCAAAAATGTATAGGTTTGCTAGGTTTCCCTAGGTGCCGGCAGAGGTATGGTTCAAAAAGTACAGCTAGGCACTTTGCTAAAAAAGGGTCATTTTTTACTACGAAATTGAGGTGTGCCCATGTTGCGTTTTGCGCCGTTTCCTGTCGCGGGCACTAGGCTGACCCCCACAAGTGAGGTATCACTTTTCACGGAAGACTTTGTGGAACGCGGGGTGGGTGGAAATTTATAGATCCACGCAGATTCCAGAACTTTCCACCACAGAAATGTGGGAAAAATGTGGGGTATTTTTACACTTTTTTAGGTTTGCACGGGATTCTGGGTAACAGAACCTGGTGGGAGGCAGTCAAGTCACCCCATCCTGGATTCCCCTGGGTGTCTAGTTTTCAAAAATGTATAGGCTTGCTAGGTTTCCCTAGGTGCCGGCAGAGCTATGGTTCAAAAAGTTCAGCTAGGCACTTTGCCAAAAAAGGGTCATTTTTCACTGTGAAATTGAGGTGTGTCCACGTTGTGTTTTGGGCCGTTTCCTGTCGCAGGCACTAGGCCTACCCACACAAGTGAGGTACCATTATTCTCTGAAGACTTTGGGAACGCAAGGTGGGTGGAAACTTGTGGATCCACGCAAATTCCAGAACTTTAAATCACAGAATTTTTTTAGGTTTGCAAGGGATTCTGGGTAACAGAACCTGGTGGGAGGCAGTCAAGTCACCCCATCCTAGATTCCCCTGGGTGTCTAGTTTTCAAAAATGTATAGGCTTGCTAGGTTTCCCTAGGTGCCGGCAGAGCTATGGTTAAAAAACTACAGCTAGGCACTTTGCAAAAAAAGGGTAATTTTTCATTGTGAAAATGTGGTGTGTTCACGTTGGGTTTTGAGCCATTTCCTGTCGTGGACAATATGCCTACCCACACAAGTGAGGTACCATTTTTTTAGGGAGACTTAGGGTAATTCAGATATGTAAAGCAACTGTTATTACCTATTGACTTTTGATGCATTTCTGCCTTCCAAATGAAAGACATTGTGTAAAAAAGAAGTCATTTTAAAAAATGACAAATAATTCTCATGCTAGTATGAGTATTCCCAATTTCGGAAATGTGCAAATATCTACTGTTTCTAAACTCTATATTTTGTTCCCATTTCAGAAATACATAGGTGTCTTTCATACCGATTTTTCCATGTATACATTTTCCCACAATAATTTCTATATACCCGGTACATAATAAAAAGCCATTCCAAATTGCTGCTCAGTTTTTGACTCTGGGTTCGTCGGGTTCTTGGTGAACCTACAAGTCCTATATATCCCCACAACCAGTAAGGTCCAGTGGATGTAACGGTATATTTCTTTCAAAGAGCTGTCATAATTAGAAGAAGTTACAGGTAAACACGTTGACACAAAAGGCTGTTTTTTTCAACTAATTTTCAATTTTTCTATATTTAACTGTTAGTTTCTATAAAGAAACCTTGATGGATCTACACAAATGACCCCTTGCTGAATTTAGAATTTTGTCTACTTTTCTAAAATGTATAGCTTTCCAGGATCTATTATTGCTTTCATACCCATTTCTACCATTAACTGGAAGGAGGTTGAAAGCACAAAAAATAGCAAAAATAGGCTATGTCCCAGAAAAATGCCAAAACTGTGTAAAAAATGTTGGTTTTCTGACAAAAGTCTGTCATTCCCTAAAAGCTGGGAAAATGGTGATTTCAGTGCCAAAAACCCTTTTTTGATACCATTTGCAGGGAAAAACCTAGACGCTTTCATTTGCAGCCCTTTTTTCCCATTTTTCCCAAAAAAACCAAAATGTAGCTGTATTTTGGCTAATTTCTGGGACCCCTCCAAGGGAATCCACAAACCCTGGGTACCTTTAGAATCCCTATGATGTTGGAAGAAAAGGACGCAAATTTGGTGTGGATACCTTATGTGCTAAAAAAGTTACAGGGGCCTAAGCGCGCACTACCCCAAATAGCCAAAAAAAGGCTTAGCACGGGGGGGGGGGGGGAAGGCCTAGCAGCGATGGGGTTAATCAATGGTGCCAGCACCAAAACAACAATATTGTGAAAACTAAACCATACTTTATGCATTATGTTGCACAATTTGCCAACAACATTATGGCTGTCCAATTACAATCATATGGCGCAGCCACCTAGCACCGAAAAAGTTCCACAGTGCTGCTTGTGATTTTCACTGATGCTCGCATCAGTGTCATAAAGAGGACCGGATAGATTTAAAGTGCATACTATGTTCGGATAGAGCCTAGCCATTCTGTGAAATGCATACATATATACATATAGATATATATGCACACATAAGTAAACATATAAATGCATGTATAATACACTTACCTGTGATGACCAAAAACCCACAAAGTAAAATATACTTGCAAGTCTCTCCCAGGGCGGACTGGCTGTAGTGTGCATCGGGCGTTTCCCCGGGAGGCTGGAAGGGTGGTGGCTGGTTTTGCAGTGGTGCTGCAGTCCTGTCCCCACTATCAAAAGTAGCAGCGCACCCTCCTCCATCCCATAGGGATGGGTCGGGAAAAATGCTGGTCGGACAAGAGGGCCAGGGCTCCTTTGGGTTCCCAGTCCGGCCCTGGTCTCTCCTGATTGTTCCCAAAGATGTGGAAAAGAAAGTTTTATTAAGGAATGAGGAGAGTGAGGAAGAGAGTGAGCTATGCGTATTGAATGAGCTAGGGGAAATTGTGATGAAGAAAGTTAGATCAGGGTGTCAGAAGATGGAGAAAGATGGGTATGATGAAAAAAGCATTAAATAGGAGAGTGAGCAGAGGAGAAGCGAGAAAGAGAAAGGAATTAAAGAAAGCAGGTGAGAAAGTTAAGTGTGTGGCCTAAGTGTAATATGAAGAAGGGTGTGTAAGGGTTAGTTCAAGAAAGGAGATTGTGGGAAACAAAGGAGAGAGGAGGGTCAATTTTTGGGAAAAGTAATGATGGGTGGATGCCCAAGGGGCAAGGGGCTGCCTTGATGGGATGTCTTATTAGCAATGCAAGGCGCAAGTGTGGCACTGTTCCCAGAAGATGTGGTACCTTGGAGAAGGGTGGCAAACATCCTTGCACTCACCCTAGCGGATGAAAAAGATGGAAAAACTGGTTTTGATTCTGCAATGCTGTCCCTGTTGTGTGAGGAGGGGAAGTGTGTATTCCTGCTGCCCAATTTGTCGCGGATCGGTGAGGGAAGGAAACTCGTATAGCTGCTCCTAAGCTACATATATGTGTTAGAAGTCAGAATGCCTTCCCCACTACTGGCTCGGTCTGCCAAGAGAAAGGGAATCTTGAACTGCTGCTTTGCGTGTTCCACAGAGGAAGGAATCCTACAGCTTTGCTGCTCAATGAGTACCTGTTTTGTGAGGGAGAGAAACTTGCATCAATGGTGTTTGAGTTGTACTTATCTTGTCACTCTTGCCGACACCTGTTGTGGCTCGATCCATTGTTTAGGGAAGCTTGCATTGCTGCCTGTCATGCCGTTCCTATTTTGTGTGAATGAAGCTTGATATAAATATTTCCAATCCACTAGGGCCAAGTGACGGGCATTTTGAATGCTTGTTTTATTGCACAATGCAGAGTGAATTCTCACAATATATCAACAAGGTTTGCTCTTGCTTTGCGTATCATACAAGCAGGAGCAGCTTTCAAAATGAAATAGACCATTTTGTAAAAAGTTTTTCGATTTGTCCACTTGCCACTTGTCATTTGTTACTCTTTCAGCCAACATTGGCTCTTTAGCCAACATCAGTTTGTATGTCAAAGCTTTTGAGATTACCAAGGCCAAACTACAACCCCATAGTGCAATAGAGTGGTGCGAAAGTAGAATTGATTGATGGATTACATATGACCTGTAGCCACTTAGAGCAGTACAAAAAGCAACATAAAATGAAATGTGTAATTATTTGCCTTTTTTCTCCCCCTCCGATCCATTCAAAGTCATGCGTTTTAATCGGGAAATACAAATGTTTTTTGTGCATTTTAGTGTGGAGCATAATAAAAGTGTACATTAAAACAACACCAAATGAGCATCCCTCAACTGGTCTTGCTCTTCACCTGAACTTGGTACCCTAAGACTGCAACCTAACCTGAAAGGGCTTACATGGTTTTGTATCGCTGAACAAACAAATGTTTATTAGGTAAAAGGGGAGAGGGTGCAGAAGGCATTTCAAGCGCAGGCGCTCTCATATCACTGATAATGAGCGCACATTAGCACTTTCCAAAATAAAGAGAGATGTCTTAGAAACCCTATTCCCGGACAATGAGAGTCTGTCGGTCTTCTGGCCCTGGATATTACACCACCTGCAAACCAATCCTCTCCTGTGCTAAGCCTCTGTAGCACTGTGCTGTTAATGCATGCGAAATGAAAACAATGTATTAGGAGCCGCCAGGTTGCAGTTTCCCAATAAAAGGGCTGAGCTTTCCTCGGGCAAAGAGAGACAGCTTTCTTTATCTAAAATTGGCGGGGAGGCTCCGCCCACCCTCGACTTCGGTCTGAATGACTTCCTGTAGTGCCACCACTCAACAAAGTCATTTGTAGCACCTCCACCTTCATCATCACAACAACATGCGGCACTGCCCGCAGTGCTTTGACCGGTGGTGGGGCCTGTAGCACCATCACCTCCAGCGCCCCCTGCAGCACCACCTACAGCAGCACACAGCACCAGCTGTGACTCCACGACCTGCAGCACCCCCATCTTTACCATATCGACACACAGCAGCAACACCAGCTGCAGCATGTATAACCGCAGCAATTTCAGACATGCACCCATGACAGACCATGGAAAGGCATTGAAGTCTCTATCTGCCAAATCCCCTCTGACCTCAAAGTTCAGGCCATCTTTATCTGGGTATATAGGAACTATTGAGAGTCAATAACGTTATTCGCTGTATTAGAGTGGTACCAGGTATTTCAGTAGAGTTAAAAGTAATGTATGTAAAGCAGGGGTCTCCAACATAGGTTGAGAAGGGCCAGATCCAAGACAAGTTTTCATTATACCTTCAAAGTATCATTTATCACGTGTTTACTTTACTCAGTTTTTCATATGAGCAATATAGCACGTGTTGTGACATTAAGGGTTAATGTTCCTAAATAAGGCATAAGTGTGGAGCAAAGACTAATGAGGAGAATGTCACTCTTTCCTTGTCGTTTGTTTGAGTCTTCCTTTTAGGTTTCTAGATGTGGACTCCTACAAGAGTATAGGACTACACGGCAATCCCGAATAGCGTGTTTTAATATAAAAATGTTTCTGTGAGTGGCGTAACCCTATAGTATAGGGCCCTCGCCTTGGGTGGTCCTTAAGAAATCAGAGCACTGATGTTTTTCGGATGAACTATGTCAACCATGCAATACACCGGCCCTCATTATAGCCAATTAAGTAGCAATTACAGGGTCAGTGGATGGACAGTCCCAGACACTAGTTAGTGTTTGTGCCCTTCCAGCTCTACTAGATTCAACCTTTCCGCTCAGACCCAAATACTAGCAGATTTGCTTCCAGGCACAACGATCATGTGATGGGACTTAATTGATGTACTAGATCCACAGTGCGAGTGCACGACGACTATGTCTTCCACTCGGAATTCATGGTTCTCCCAGTGGGCGAATAATCCCAGTATGTTTGACCCATGGCGAAGACAACACCCATTCAACATGCAATATACTTGCTACTCTTCTCACCAGGGCTGATCTCTTAGACTAGACTATCCTCTTGTCTCAATGGACATGCTGAGGATGGTGTAGATTCCCACATTCTCTCATGCGGAGTGTCTGACCACTACCCTATTGAGTTGAGCTTGCAAGCTGCCCAGGCAAGGTCCTGTGTGGTGTGGCGATTGAACACCTGGTGGTTGCAAAACTGTTCCCTAGTGGATCTCCTCCATAATAAGATTGCTAAATATTTTGCCTTCCATGCTAACTTAGTGTACCTCACCCCTGTAATGCTCTGGAAAGCATTCTAAATGGTCATGAGGGGAGATGCAATGCCCTACACCAAGGGCACGTCATAGGACTGGCTTCGGGAGAAACTGGGCCTGGAGGACCACATTGTGGCTCTTGAAAAACTGTCAGCTGTCTCCCCTGGCACATCTAATGTCTAAGCACTGTCCTTGCTAGGGCTAAGATGAAACAAAGAATGCTTGACTCCGCCCACATGGGACAGATACGGCCCTGTGGTAGAGTCTATGAGATAGGCGAGAAGGTGGGTAAGCTTTTGTACTGGCTTGTCAATAAGGACCAAATAAATAGGATGATCTCCTGTGTCGATGCTGATGACGGTAGCCTGATTACCACCTCTGTAGGTATTATGGAAGCATTTGTGTCTTACTACAAGTCGCTATACTCCTGTACTACAAGTCACTATTCTCCTGTACTAAAAGTCACTATTCTCCTGTAGACACCTCTTGGTCACAAAGCATGCCCTTCCAACTGTCTGTGACTTAACTCTTCCCAAGTTCTCGCCTGCCGATAGATGCATGCTTGATGCTCCTATCACAGTAGAGGAATTAACAGCAATTACGGCAATACCCTCTGGGAAGACTCCACGCTCCAAAGGCATAGCCTTGGAGTTTTCCAAGAAGTTCTACTCCTTTCTGGTCCCTCACTTTCATAATTTGTTCAAGGACATCCTTACAACTGTTTTTCTAATATATGATTTATGAGGAACCACTATTATGGTTATCCTTAAACATTGTAAGCCTGCACATGATTGTTCATCCTACCATCCCCTATCACTCACTAATATTGAATCAAAAATACTAGTTAAAATACTCGTGATTCACCTTGCTGGGGTGGTGCGCTCTTTGGTTCACCATGACCAGAATGGTTCATACTTGGTCGCAGCACCAGACACTGCTTCAGACATCTCCATTTTGTCCTCCTGAGGGCGCATGAGATCCAGGAGACAGTGCACTATTGATGCTGGATATGGAAAAGGTATTTGACTCAGTTCACTGGCCCTTCTTACATCAGGTTCTGGAGAAGATTAATTTTGGGAAGTGCTTCTGCAGGTTTGGTGATGTCCTTTATACAGGAGCAGCTGGCAGGGGTGTCCTCTCTCCCCTCTGTTGTTCGTGCTTGTGTTTTAGCCCTTAGCAGAATGGATACGTATAAATGCCCAGATAGATGGGGTCAAGTGGGGAAACACGGGTGAGAATGGAATCTCTCAATAAACTAATGACATACTGTTAAATGTTCAAAGACCCGATCTCTCTATTCCTGATCTCATAGATACCCTCCAAATATATGGCGAGGCCACTGGACTTCAAGTAAATTGGGGAAAATCTATCTACGTGCCTATTAGTCAAACCAGCATTTTACTTGGGGACTGAACATTGTTCCTCTTCTAGACAAACTGAAGAAGGAGCTGTCCTCCTGGTCCTCTCGGCCCCTTACAATCATGGGTCGGAGTGCGCTCTTGGATGGTTTCATTGCCGCGCTTTCTTTATACTTCCAAAACTACCCGTTTCAACTCCCACCAACCTTTTTTACGAATCTACACTTTCAGATGGGAGCACATCACTCCACTAGTATGATAATTACAATGGCAGCCTGCTGCTTCCCCATCACCCACAAAACTAACAATACCCCACTGCCGTAAGGACCAGAGCTACCATCTGTTTTTGCCAATGCAGGTAAGAATCTGCACATGGCTGTGCTAATCTGACAATAACATACATTTCTTTAGCTGCTCAAATGTTTGCAGGGGGCAATGTTGTCCACCACCAAGAAAGACACCTTCAGTGACATGAAGCCATAAAAACCCTCAGCTGCAAGGCATTTTCTATGTAGACTGGGTCTGATACTGAATGAGGGCATCTACTAATGTTATATATTGGAGGCGTGTGGATCCTTCATACAAAAACATTCCCTTAAAGTTAAATGTACTCACATCCTTAGTGCCCTCCAGATAGAAATATGTGCTGTGTTCGCTTGATAAGGGAGTAAACATTGGGCAAAAAAAATTGTTGTCAGGTTGCCAAACAGCAATACGCCTTGGCGGGTAATGCATAAGGCTTGTATAGTCGCTTTTTATTGTTAGACCTAAGCCAGACATGTTTGCAAGAATGATAAATACAAGGGTACCATGTCATGATCTACCAAATTCAGTTTGTCAGCATCTCTACACTTCAAAACCATACCCTTGTTTTCCTAATGTCCCAAGTTTCATCTTGTATAGATCTCTAAAGTTATTCCATCTATTGTTTGGAGTTTAGTTACTGCATCTGGACATATTCTATCAGTTGTTAGTGAATATTCAGGTGACAATGGGAAGGAAACATCCAAGAGAGAATTTGCAACACCTCCTCGTTTTTCACCTGTTGTTTTGAAGTTCAGAAAGGTATTCTCGCTGCAAAGGTTTTGAAAACCACTCTCTGCCTTTTCAAATCATGTAGCTTTTGCGCAGTCATGAGAATTTGTCCTATTATGGTGCTGAGTGTGACCATGAAATGTCGTTCACCAAATTGCTCAGGCTGAACAGAGGATAACATTTCTCGGACAGGGAGATGTTGTGAGCAAGACCCTTCAGATGCTTCTATATTTCCCCAGATGTCCCAACAATAAGGACCCAATGAGTCTGAATCCGCCCCTCCCCCTTGCCTTAGTAAATGTTGTTAATAAACAGCCAAACACTGTTGAGAGTTGGGAGGAGAATAGGAGGAGAAAAAGAGAGAAACACAGCTGCAGGGATGTCTCTTCTGAGGGTGATATGGGGAGACCTCTCTTGAGACAGTTTGTTAATCCGGCAAGTATTCTTCGAAGTACTCAGCGAACCCTCTTAGGAAGGATGGTATTGAAATTATCAGTGAATACTGGTCCCACCACTGCTTCAATTCAGAGGAACGTCTCATCAATATGGTCCCCGTGCAGAAGCAACATTTACAGCAATTCCCAGTTAGAGCCCCTCTTAGCTCACCTTCCATCCTGGCGTTGTGGTGAATATTTCAGAAGACAAGCAGACATTCCCAACAACCAGGAAATAGCAAAAGATGCAGAAGCCAGCAGCTGCACAGGGAGGAAGCAAAGGGCGACCAACAGCCTGCCTAAATAAACAGGTATAACCAGAACTAAAGGGAAAGGAACGGAAGAACAAAACAAACATGAAGGAGGGGAAGGCTGTCCAGCGAGCTAAAGCAATAGCAAATACACCTTAGCAAAACACACAATTGCCAGGAGAGGTCTTACTGCTCGACATGCCTCCTTCTACAGGAATGCCCACGATAAGCTGAAAGTAAAGGTCACACTTCCAGAATCACCTGCCAAGAAACGCTACACTGCTAACCTACACCTAAGGTGCCATCTTCCCGTTTCCACAATTTTCAACTGTTCCTGCCTCATGCTAGAGTTTGACCCTTGACACCAACTTGGTAGAGGCAAGTGGATTCTGAGAACAAACACATCAGGAGGACTGAGCAGGCGGAGATACATTCTCAGCCTACAATTCTCGAGCGTAGAAACTTTTGAAATCAATTCAACTTATAGCCCTAGAGTGCTTTGGTGATTTTTCCAAAAAGTACATCTTGAATTGTGAATTGACTAAGTAGTGCAGTACATCTTATGGGTATCAATTCACCCCAATGTCAGGGTCAGTAGAAGTGACAGGTAGAGGTGTGTAGAGGCATGCGTAGGTTTAGAATAGATGTAGTTTGGGGTATGCAGGTAAAGGTAGGTATCAAAGTAAGTGTACATGTAGTGTTAGAGATGCAGAGCTAGCTGTAGGTGTGGGGTGGTGGTGGAGGTTGAGGTTGGAGTAGAAGGAGGCAGAAAGTCAGGGTAGGTGTGGAGGCGTGGATAGCTAGGCATAGACGTCGTCGTGGCTTTAGGGGTAGACACTGGTGCAGAGATCACGGTAGGTGTAGATGGAAAGGTCGGTGCATATGTAGACTTATAGAGGTACTCAAGGGAAAGGGAGGAATAGGGCTAAGATTGAAATCGTATTTTCATCATTATAATACACTTTTTTTTAAAATAGGTTCTACATTATTGTTTACCCCTATTAAATTGAATAAATATATCCTGAATGGTTCATTTTGTATTCCTCGATGCAATAGTTCTCATTATAGCAGTTTTCATTTCCAGACACACCCTTGTGCAAACGTTTGTCAAAATCTCCCTGTTTTTTCAAACCTTATGATAACTCCAGCTGGAGTGGTTAGAGGTGGTTGACTAATCTCTCTGTGCTTTTTCCATACAATCATTTTCTGGGTGCTGCAGGCTGCAAACTTTAATTGAGGCGCTGTTACTGACATCCAAGAGCCACACTAGGCATAGAGTGTGTGCGCGGCCCCGATCTATGCTGCAGTGCACCTTTATCTAGGTGTGCTGGGTATAGACTGGGACAGCGTTTCCTATTACAGTAATGTGCTGTTCCCATTGCAGGGGTAAACCTGTACACTGGCTGCCAACAGCACATTAGTGAAAGGCAGACTGACTGCTTGAAGCCAGTCTTTCACTGCAAGCGGCAGACTCGGCCTTCCTTGCAAGGGGAGAGCAGGGATCCACTTGCAGGCTGGCGCAGTATATGATTGCACGCACCTGTGGGGAATCCCACGGGGTCTCTGGGACACCCCTAAGTCCCAGCCATGGGGCACCCTCGGGCAGGCACCAGTCTATTTAGTGTGCGCCACCTCATAAGTGGTGCACAGTCAGTGCCCCTTCCAACTAGTTTCTTGCCTCTGCCCCCACTTCCCTAATATGGTGTGGGTGCAATTGCATAGGTGCACATTTTGTACAGTGCAATCTGTATTCAAGTAGGGGTGGCACAAGCATCTGCGGACTCTTCAGTAATACCAAAGGGCACCAGGGTTGCAAAAAGCAGGTCCTCGTGTAACTAGGTATATTACGACCTCAAGTCTGTATTCACCTTCATTCAAGCTTTACTTTATGCCTGGCAAAACTGTGATTAGGTCAGCAATGGTGAACATACCAATATGGCTACTACAAGTGAGCTCAACCATTGAGTCCCACAAACAATAACCAGAAGTTGGAACCGTCTGTATTGGAGTTAATTTATCAAAATCACACAAAGGAAGGGAGTAAAAGACTACATTTGGACTAAATTACACGGAAGAAAAGATTTTTATTGAAGTGCATTTAGCCTTACAATAAATATAAAATACATAAAATAATTAAACAGCAGATAAAATACCTCTTTGGTAACAAATCATCCATTAGCTTTAATGCGTCATGATGTCCTTGTGTGCAGTTATGAAGTCAGAGCTGTTACCCCTCCCAATTTACTATTAATGCTCTTTTTCGTAGGACCTGGTGAATCACAATTATGACAAAATCCATGTCCTGGCAAAAGCAACATTCCTGGACTTAAAAACACCCTAACGTTGAGCAGTAATGAAACCTGTAATGAAAATACTCCCATTGTTGGTGGTGGCAGGGCGGTGTCCCTACCATGCATTATAAATGCCCTACCTAGCATGGATGGTGCATCTACTTGTAGTCGAGCCCAAGTAACATCGATGAATGCCATGCTCTCCAAATTGTACTTCTAGGAAATGGTCTCTTCACATAGAGTAAACAGAAGTTTTTAGAAGTGACCAGCTGAGACAAGGTATTTTCCATTGAACAGTGCTATATATGAAGGCCCTGTTTATCAAAACACTGCTCAACCTGCCGGGCCTTCGTGGCATTGTCGGTGCACCATTCGGAGCGATTCAAGGTGCGACAGAACTTTTTTTCTTGCACTGATGCCCAACGCAGTTGCACAGTTGTGTGAGACATAGGCCAGAACATGTTTTGAGGGGGCCCCAAGCTCATGGATGGCATTGGTTCCTATTTGAATTCTTCTTGCTCCTGGTACACTTTGCTGCTTCCCTACCACTGCCACGGTGCCCGGTCTCTTTAACTGTTTGTATTCTGCCATCTCCCTCCCACCTCCTCCCTTCATGGCGCTTGGTCCTCCGCCAGCAACCATCTGCCATGCAGACTTGTTTGTTACCCTGACGCCTCTTTACCACACCAGCTACCTGACACTTCCCACACCACAGAGTCACCAGTACTTGTTGTTTTTAGCAATTTGAGCGCCCACTCCCAATTCAGGGCAGCACCCTTCATTTATTTTATGTACATTTGAAGGATGAAAGTCTGAATCACCCATCCTTAAAGGTTGCCTAGGGTCATAACTGAAAAAAGAAAGACAACGATTTTCTATTTCATGAAATCCTCCATTGCTTGGAGGAAGTTTAGAATTTCTGCCGGATAAAAAAGCAGAGCTCTAAGAGGGACACAGCACTGGCCGTGGACGCAGAGTGTTGACCTGGTCTGTAAATGGGAGACAACAACTTAGAAATGTGTTTTTATCAAGAAAGCATCGCTAACCGTTCTGTTAAATCAACATGAATGAGGAATGAATACTTTACAGTGAAAACCAATACACCATGGAATATGATCCCTGCGAATGTATCCCTTGCCGCGTCCTTTGGGTAATTTAGAAAGGTGCAGAGTGGGCAGCCCCTGCGGAGGGGGCAGCCCCTGCGGAGCTGGCAGCCCCTGCGGAGTGGGCAGCCCCTGCGGAGCGGGCAGCCCCTGCGGAGGGGGCAGCCCCTGCGGAGTGGGCAGCCCCTGCGGAGCGGGCAGCCCCTGCGGAGTGGGCAGCCCCTGCGGAGCGGGCAGCCCCTGCGGAGTGGGCAGCCCCTGCGGAGCGGGCAGCCCCTGCGGAGCGGGCAGCCCCTGCGGAGTGGGCAGCCCCTGCGGAGCGGGCAGCCCCTGCGGAGTGGGCAGCCCCTGCGGAGCGGGCAGCCCCTGCGGAGTGGGCAGCCCCTGCGGAGCGGGCAGTGCTCTGGTCATTATATTTGAGGGAAGGAATGGTTTCCACTTTCTTCTCTGGAACAAGAAAGTTTCCTTTATGCCTTCCTCCGAGGCACTTCTCCAGCACTTCCTAGGTTCTTGCAAGTGGATGGACCAAGTTGTACCTGGTGTTATGTCATGTTATGGTATTTTAATTTATAGTGTGCGGAAAGCACCCCGGGAGTGGTATCTCAGCGCAGCAACAGCTCAGTGGCAAGTGAGAGCAGGAGAGTTAAAACAGTGTAGCCTTAAACAACTGAAGGTGATCCGAGCTTGTACGGATGTGGAAAGGGAAGGAATTCCAGTAGAGAGGGGCTAGGCACGAGAACGACCTGCCCCGTCTGGACATTAAGAGAGCCTTATCTCTAGATCTAAGGAGTCTGGGATGAAGATAGTAAGTTAGCTTCGAGGATAAGTAGCTAGGACTTTTTCCTTTGTGGGTGAGACAACTCATTTTAAAAACAGTTCTCTTCCGGAGTGGTAACCAGTGTGAACATAAGAGGGGACAGAGGCAGCCCTGGGTGGAAGATTAGAGACGAGAAGGGCTGCGGTATTCTGCACACCTTGTAATTTTGAAAGCAGCGTTTCATTAGCCAAGGCCAATAGGGCATTGCCATAGTCCAGTCGGCTAACAACAAGGGCCTGATCCACCATTTTCCTCACTGTAAGTGTAAGAAGTGTGAAGCCTCTTCTCAACAAGTGCAAGGTATGGAAATTGAAAGAACCTGATCTTTCATAGAAAGGGGTAGGTCAAGCCGGACTCCCAGATTTTTAACCATAAGTTTGGGCTTAGGCACTCTGCCGAGTTCAGAAGGCCACCAATCAGAGGTTCGTAACTGTTGAGCTTTGCCGAACAGCATAACCTCGGTTTTGCCAGTGTTCATCTGGAGACAATTCTCCGTCATCCAGGGAGCAACGGCTGTTATTCCAGCAGAGAAGTTACCTTTTGCTTTGATGAGATCTTTATCAAAAGAGATTAAGAGCTGTGTATCGTCGCCGTACGTTATTATTTCAAAACCTAATGCATTTGCTGTCTTGGCGAAAGGTGCAACATATATGTTAAATAGAGAGGCGCTGAGGCAGGAGCCCTGAGACACCCCCTTGTCCAACATGAAAGTGCGAGATTTGAATGAAGCCAAAGTTATTGTTTGGGTTCTTTTGTACAGAAAGTCTCCAAGCTGGTGTAGAGCTGTCCCATATATACCACTCTCTCTTGTTTTTCAATCATTAGACTTTGACCCAGAACAAGAGAGAAGGACAAAAAAGAGGAAAGGAAGAGAAGGACGTAAAAACAGTGGCAAAGGGAGAAAGCTAGGATGAAAAAGAACCTGCAAGAGGTAAATGAAGGGCAGGGGCTGCAGGGTATGGATGAAAGAGGCATGAGGAGGTGTCAAGACTAGACAGCCTTGGTATTTTTGCAACTCAAATAATCAGCAGGCCAGCCACTGGTATCTCAGAAATATTTTGTGCTTTGAGCCTCTGGCACTTATTATTTTACAAATTAAGCACTGGTTATTTCATCCAACTTAAAAGGATGAAGAACAAAGAGAATATGCCGACTCTCAAACAATTTGTAAGCTCAAACAGAGTAGTTGGAAAATAAGCCAGAAGCAAGACATCATAACTGCTGCCACCTTGAAGCTATCTTAACAGCAGCTGGTGTATTATAAATAAACAATGTGTGCTGTAGTGAAGCCATCCATCTATCCTCCAACCTCATCTCCAGCCTTTCTTCCCGCATGGTTCTCCAAACGGTCCCCCCTCTATGTGTGTCTGAACAGTGAAATGTGTCTACTCTGCAAAAGCCAAACCTATTGGCTTTGTCAACATTTGCTCACTTTGAGAAGAAAATTGAACCCTGCAGTGTAATATGCAGGGCAGTTTGTAAATCCTACAGAAATTAATTCAGCCAGGGGCATAATGCAGGCCCCTGCAGCCCCAGGGGTGGCCAGGCGGCAGGGCTGCGGGGCAGTGGGGGGGGGGGGGCGTTCAAGGGGAGCCCTACCATTCAGTTAAAAAAGACCTATGAATATCGTTGAGAAAGGGAGACTCGGGCGGCTCTCATCACATTCTGCAGGAGTGATACAGAGGAAGCGGTTTTGTAAAACTTACTTACTCATTGTCCCTTTCTGGTATAACTTAAACTCAATTTATCAGGCCCATTTTCTCTATCATTTAACTCTTGACACTTAGAACCTACTATCAACTTCTACCATCATTACATAGGTCCTCCGATGGATTTTGCATTGAGCTATAAGGGACTAGAATATTCAGGGAATGAACAATTATCCTATGAGGACCCAGAGAAGATCATTGTTGTCTCAAACTAATCTTTCAACATAAATTAGCACCTTTATCAGCTTTGAATATAGATTCCTAGGGAGAAAGAATATCACCAAAAGAATGAGACAGAATCGATAGAGGTAATGTAGTAAAAACATTTATCTAATGCGTCAAGAATGCGGTAAAAACAGAAATACATTGAAAGGTCAGATTTCATAACAAGTTGTAATTGCAAAGAAAACCGCACAGTACATGATATTACAGGTTCAGTGATGCTCTTACAAACCAATCAATGTCGTTTCAGGTTCTGTCCTCAAGAAATCAGTTTGTGTCCGTCATGTGGCTCCGATTGCTACATCAGGAGTCAGAATAGCCCCTCAGCCGAGAAAGGCTTTTCGGTGGGATGGAATATTGTTGTTACAAATTCAATAGAGTGTGCTACAAGTGAAAAGTGAGTCCATTGTAAACGAGAATACAAATGGAAACCTTACAGAAAATTCTCATAGGGCTTGGGTGACAGTTTCACATGACTTAACATTGGCTAAGGAATTAAATCCTTTGAGGGCTAAGTAGAAACCAGCACAATCACAAAATATTAATATTATTAAAGAGCACACACTTCTAAATGCATTTAGCTTTTTCTTATTAAATCAAATACGTTTCTCTCATGAAACACGTCAGTATTAAGCACCACTAAAAAAAAAATTCATTCAAATCATTATGTGTGCGTTACCATGCATGTTTAAATTACAACATTTCACTTTTCGGTGTGTGGAAATATATATATGTTGCGTTAAAGAAGCCCTCTAACATTCTATGTCAGTTTTCTCTGGTAAATGCATTCTTTACATTCAATTAGTGTAAATACACAAGTGTCTAGAGCTGTTAAAAGGTAATGCATTATCCAATGCACATTATTATTCGTCAATGCAAGTTCCTAAAAGGTTACAGTTTGGTTTTCATTTTTCTTCTAAAACATGGAAATGCTTTAGCATAACTTTACAGTTTCTTAGCATAGTTTCTCATTACTACATATATCATATATTCTAACATTCTGCATGCTTTTATGATGCAGTATCTAAACATGAGTATGCAGATGAAATTTCTCTCAATAAGCAAACATATCTTTGTTTTGTCTCATCCATTTAAAAGAGAGTCGTAAGTCGATCTCACAGGTAGGAATTGGTGAAGATGGATGCATGATAACATCTACGCGCCATCAGTAGGGCCCCCATCATTTTGCATTATGCCACTGGGTTCAGCAGTGAGCGCCATCAACTTACCCAAAAAACTGAAAAACCCATTTGACTCAAGTCCCCATGCTCCTGAGTCTCACATCAGAGAATCGTGGCTAAACAGTAGTATCTTCATTTTGTTGTGAGTCATTAATCCATTTTGTAAAGGGGTAGCTGTTTGTGACTGTATGTGTGTCTGGCCCTCATTACGAGTTGACCTAAACTAAAGAGGGCCCCTGGGAGCAAATTGTAAGGGGGAGAAGGGCAGGGAAAACAATCAATATA
The DNA here is from genome assembly GCF_964204655.1 of Triturus cristatus. Classification (NCBI taxonomy): domain Eukaryota; kingdom Metazoa; phylum Chordata; class Amphibia; order Caudata; family Salamandridae; genus Triturus; species Triturus cristatus. The sequence goes on along the minus strand of NC_140585.1, from coordinate 805,127,440 downwards.
GAACAACAAAAACTCCCCCTATTGATTTATCATAGGTGATACATCCAAAAAATGTGAGTGAACCTCATTAAGCCACAGAAAATATTTTCATTTAAATTTATTCAATGACATAGATATAGAAAGATAAAAATATACAAAAATATATTCAATTCAGACAATCGCCTAAGATGCTAAGGAAAGCAAACGAGCCAGTGGTTTAAGAAGCCCTAATAGGCAGTATACAAAATGATACCTCACAGAACATATCTGTGGTACTTTAAATTCTGGACCCGTGTTATAAACATCGTCGTATCATGACGATTTTGGTATCAGCAGACCGCAAATGATTAGGATACTATGCACAAGCATTTTCGCCATATTCGGGTGAAGAAATCACCCTGAAATCATAGTTTCCGTTCTGATCCCTCGGTTTCCATTGAACGGCAGCCATTTTGTGATTGCCCTCACATAGGCCAATGACTAGGCCAAAAATCGAGTCTGAAGGACACATACACCTTTGCTGACTCCTCTGTGACCTGGGCAAGCTGACTCCACTGCCTGAAGCCAAACCTGTTCGGCCAGTTCCTTTCCCAGTGGCCGAATGAGATTAGTATCAAGGCACAACATATCATAAAACCTTTTCATCACACACAAACCATGCCTAATCTTACACACACCTGTCCCTGTTTCTTACTTTATGACTTGCTTTACGAGGAGGAGGTGCCCGATTTTATTGGGGGTCCGTCGATATCTGATGAAAGTACTGAGCCTTGCCGGGTAATTGATTGAGGGCTGGACAAACTGAAATATGGGCTTGTCATCATGACTCTGCTTTTTCTTTGTAGTGAAAATATGTGAACGGTCAACTGTAAAATAAGGAATGTTTGCCTAAAGCACAATATTTTGTATAAAAGGAGAAGGCTGGCTTTGTAAGTTTGAGCAGTCTCCTGAGAATATACACCGTGTTGTACTTCTAGGATAGCTGTTACTGGTTGCAGCCAATAAATACGATCTTTGACTTCACCAAGAAGACTCTGTGTTTCTGTAGTCTGAAACAGGAAGAACTAGAAGTCTTAGGGTGTGTTCCCTGGCACCGCTGGGTTCTGAAAAACCCAGTACTTCAGTTGGCGCCCAACGTAGGGCGATTTCAGCGGTACCGGTCCAAGCCAGAGGTTCGTGAGGAGCTTTGTGTGAAAATTCTGGAGGAAGGCCGCCACTTCATCGACCCCTGCATGTCGACGTGGTCCGAAAGTCTTTGCTGCGAGGTTCCCCGCTTCCCGACGGCTACGAAGGACTGCTGCCCTGACTATCGCCCTGTTTTGGACCCTTGATGATTGGTAGAGCGAAACGATAGACGAGTCTTCTGGTGACGTCATCGATATCTCAGTTAAGTATAAGTGGAGCGTCTCCCAATCCTTAGTTTGGTTCTTAGTTTGGTATCCCCTTGGGATCTTTGATTTGGAACTTGCAAGTACCAAAGCCGAGGGACTCGTGTATTCACGAGACTATCGTATTCGATAATCCTTTGAAGTTTGAAGCTAGACTAGAGAGCGAAGATGCCTGGTCTTAGCAGACTTGGAAATTTGTTTTGTCTTGGTTGTAATTGGGATTCCCGATTGGAGGACTCGTGTCCGGTTCCTCCGATTGGAACTCCAACCTATGAACTATATGTGAAACATGGCGTAGGCCCCATCACATATAATGAAGTATGGATCCGATACACAAGGAAAGATGGTGTTTTAAAATTGCCCCAATATGGCAGTGTTGACACAGAGATTCTGGATAATCTGGAGGTTAAACTTTTTAAGAAGAAAGCCCGGCCGGCGATGTTTGACTCTTTCCGCCTATGGCGCAAGGAAGCCAAACAGAAGGAAATTAAATTAGCAAAGAGAAATAAGAGAGAAAAGGGTATCTCGATAATGCAAGCTGCTATGCAGTTTAAAGATAATGAAGAAGAACAGATGAGTGAGCAGTTGCACAGGCAACGTAAAATGGTGATCGATAAATGTTATCCAGTTTTGCCGCTTCTTCAGCAAGATGCAGCAAAAGAAATTGAGAAAGATCCTTTAATGTCACGCTTGTTGAGTTCGCCACCCCCTTATGCGCAGAGTGCTACAGCACCTCCGCAACCTTTAGTTGTGCAACCCCCAGTTATTGTGCCTCAGGTTCTTTCACAGCCGCCAGCTCCTCTTCAGTTGGCTCCTACTCCTATGGCGCAGCCCCCTCAAGGGCCGCCGACTTTGCTACCTGCCTCATCTGTACTTCCTACGACTTTGTCTACTACATCGACCGCCTCTTCTGGTGTTCTTCCTGATACTGCCTCTGCGTCTGCATCTGCGTCTGCCTTGCCTCCCTCTGTTTTTCCTCCTGTTCTCTTGTCAACTTCTCCTTCTATCCAACAGAGAATGACTGATACTGTTGCTAGCATTATATTTCCTCTTTTCGGGTCAGCTGGTGTGACCCCTGATTCGGAACGTAAGCAGTCGCGTAGTCAACTGCCTGATTCTCGAGAGAGAGAGAGAGAGAAGTGTTTGACCATATGGCGCGTAAATGGGTTACTTTCCCTTTTAAATATGATGTAGAGTCTGTTATGGATGTCTTCCGTCAATGGGAAGCACCAAAACAAAGATACGTTTTTGAGAAAATGTGTGCTTTCCTTTGTGAGGAATTGGAGGATAATGAGTTAGAAACAAATCCGCCTGAGTTGTGCCGTGTACGGTTTGAGTTTTCAAAGGGCACGATTGTGGGTTCCGATGTTGAGAAAGCAGTTGCGACGTTGTTGTCCTTTAGGAATAAGGATCCTTCCCAATCACTGTTTGAGCCTGACTCCTCAGTTAAGAAAAAAGTGCGACAGTACCCAATGAGGGAAGTCCCTCCGGTATGGAAGGACGCCGTTGCGGCTGATGCCGTTAATAACATTGATGCTGCTCCAGCTCATTTTCAGCGTGTTTGGGTACATGTCCCTTGGAAGCGAGCTGAAGTTTTAGCCCTTAAGCAGACTTTGCCTGATCCTCGTAAAAACCCTGCAGGGTATTATAAGGAATTATCACAGACTGCAGACTCATGCATTATGAATTTAGCCGACATAGACATGCTATTTGGGAATGTTGTTCCACAGCCTTTGTGGGGATTGATTCGCCATACAGATCATGCGCAAGAGTTAGGTGACACATGGGCTAATATTAGTACTACGAATGATAGACAAGTTGGTGGTGCCAAGCCTGAGCCTTTGGTAGCAGAACTTCCTGCTAGGATCATTACTTACATGAAGACTTTAATGCCTGCGATGCGTGTGAATTGGGATAAATTGTCTGCGTGTAAGCAGAAGAAAGATGAAACAGTGTCTGATTTCTTCACTAGGTTTGAGGAAACGTTTATCGACCACAGTGGTCAAGATATGAGTACAGAAGGTGGTCAACGGTTGTTCATTGACAAATTTGTGCACAATTTGCTTCCCGAGCTGTGTAAGAAATTGAAAGATTCAGAGAGTTCTTGGGCCGTTTCCTCTTCAGCACAAATATTGGCTACTGCACAGTACTACGAAAATAGGGATAAAGATGAGAAGGATAGAGCAGAAAAGAAAACTAAAGAATTAAAGACGAAGGTTCTTTTACAACAGGCGTATTCGCCACGTGGTGGTCAGAGTAACTATCAGCAACCTCAACAGTTTCAGAGAAACTCGCAAAGGTTCGAGTATTCTCAACCACGTGTTCCTGTAGGTCACAATCAGTGTTCTTATTGTAAAGAAGAGGGTCATTTCAAGTATAGTTATCCTATTTTGTTACAGCTTGCGAATGGTGCTTCTGGCGCAAGAGGTTGAGGTGTTCAACAAGCTCCTAGAGGTAGAGGACGTGGAAGTGTGCCCCAGAACGCGCGTTCCCTTCCGCCTCAGAATTCAATGAATAGTTTTGACTAGCAAAATAACGCGTCTGGTAGGACGGCTCAGTACTATGCTGACGATTACTATGCAGAAGATGAGAATATCGAAGGTAACGATTGCTAGGACAGCCATAGACAAAGAGAGGGAGTGGTTTCAGTTCCAGTAGATCAGAGTGGATCTTATGTTAAGGTGATTACATCAGGTGTGTCAGAGCCTTTTCTGTTGGATACTGGTGCTACAAAGAGTTCTATTATGCACTCAAAACTCCCTGGCGCACCTTTGTCTGGCAAGATGAATGTTTCAGTAGGTTTTTCTGGCGCCCCGGTTAGGAATACGATTTCTAATCCTATGTCCCTTTCTGTTGGACATTGTGAATTGGAAGCACCCCTTATTCTGACGACAGGTTGTGGTGAAAACTTGTTAGGATTGGATTTGTTGAAAAGGTTGAATGCGACATTATATTGTTCTCCTTCTGGAGTACAACTTACACTGGGTAGGAAAGTGATATCTCCAATGTATTTGTCGAAGGATAAACTTCCGACAGAATTGTCGTTTCTTCCTGATATTCTTTGGGCTACTGGTCCTAATGATGTGGGTCTTTTGGAAATACCGCCATATGTTGTGACATTGAAAGCCAATGTTAAATTGCCACGCATTCCCCAATACAAGATCTCTAGTGAAGGTGAAAAGGCATTGCTAGCGATCATTTATGATTTGATTGAAAAAGATGTAATTGAAGAGACAAGAGGCAACGTTTGTAATAGTCCTGTTCTGCCTGTTTTGAAACGTACTGACACTTCTCAGCCACCTGTTTACAGGTTCGTGATTGATCTTAGAGCGGTCAATAAAATAGTTGTGCCACAGTTTCCAGTTGTTCCTGATATCACTGCCCTATTGACTATGATTCCAGCTTCCGCTACCTGGTTCTCGGTGATTGACTTAAAGAATGCTTTCTTCAGCATCCCGATTGCCGAGGAGAGCAGAGATATTTTTGGCTTCAGTTTGGGAGGCCGAAGCTTCCGCTTCAAACGCGCTCCTCAAGGCTACTGTGAAAGTCCATCAATATATAGTCAGGCTTTAAAAACACAACTTGATGCAATTGTTTTACCTGATGGCGCTACCCTTATTCAATACGTCGATGACTTGCTAATCGCTGCAGATACTGAGAAGATTTGTAAAGAAGCTACCTTGTCGTTGTTGCGTCATTTGTCTGATTTACATCACAAAGTGTCTCTTTCAAAACTGCAATATTGTCGACAAGAAGTGACCTACTTAGGTCATCTCTTATCGAAGGAGGGAAGAAACTGACCCCAGAAAGAATTCAGGCAATTGCAAAATTGAGTGTGCCAAGGACACAGAGAGAAGTACGTGCTTTCTTGGGTATTACATCATACTGCAGACAGTGGATACCGAATTTCTCTTTGCTGGCCAAACCTTTGGTAGCTTTGACCTGTAAAGATACACCGAATCCCGTTCCATGGTCTGAAGATTGTCAGAAAAGTTTTTCCGAATTGCGTGATGCATTGTGTTCGGCTCCTGTGTTGGGTACCCCCGACTACAGTAAGCCCTTTACACTGTATGTCCATGAGAAAGAGAGTTGTGCATTGTCAGTGCTGACACAGTCTTTTGGAGACAAGCAGCGTCCATGCGCGTATTTTTCGTCGACTTTGGATCCGGTAGCTAAAGCATTGCCAAGTTGTTTGAGGGCCACAGCGGCAGCAGCTGTTTCTATTCGACAGTCTGCTGGGTTAGAGATGAATAATATGTTGATTTTGATGGTTCCACATGCAGTGGACACTTTGTTAAACAAGACCAAGACACAGCACTTAACTAGTGCTCGATTGTCAGGTTACGAGTTGACACTGTTAGTGAGTCATGTGCACATAAAGAGGTGCAATACGTTGAATCCAGCCTCGTTATTGCCAATTTCAGTAGAGACAGATGATGTTGAACAGCATGATTGTTTTCTCAGGACAGAAGAAGAAACGAAAGGGAGAGTAGATCTTAAGGATACTCCTCTTGTAAAGTGTGATGGTACCTTATGGGTGGATGGTTCATGCTTCAAGCTTCCGAATGGGGATACGACTGCAGCATATGCTGTCACGACTTTGCATACGGTTGTTGAAGCTGCACGTATACCACATAATTCAGCTCAAGCAGCAGTGTTGATTGCACTTACGAGAGCGTGTGTGTTATCGAAAGGAATGAAGGTGACCATATATACTGACAGCCAGTATGCGTTTGGTGTAGCTCATAGTTTTGGACGATTGTGGAAAGAGCGTGGGTTCCTGACTTCGCATGGAGCTAAGATTCAGCATGGTCAGTTGGTGAATGAGCTTCTTGAGTCACTGACCTTGCCATTATAAGTTGCGATTGTGAAATGCAGTGCACACAAGAAGGTTACTGATGATGTTGGTCATGGTAATACATTTGCTGACGAAATCGCAAAAGAAACAGCAAAAGATGTGATGAATCGAATGTATGTTGCAGGCCCTGCAAGATGGGTTGGTGATGTTGGAATGTGTGAAGATACGATAGAGAGTGTGAAGTCTCTTCAAGCTGAAGCTTCAGAGAAAGAGTTGAATGTGTGGAGAGAAAGTACGGGTAAATTGGATGAAAATGGTTGTTGGGTTGACTTGTCAGAACATCAGCGATGGTTGTTACCCGATGCGTATGTGCTTGCAGTGGTGACAATGGCTCATGGAATGGCCCATATCAGTGTGAAAGGGATTTGTAAGTTGTTGGCTCCAGTATGGCAAAACGCTGGAATTCCTAAATGTGCAGAGAATGTGGTCAAGAATTGCATGGTGTGTCTGAAATACAATCCTGGTAGGGGAACCCCAACTCCAGCTGGTCATTTTGCGCCTCCAACGTATCCATTTGAGGTTTTGCAGCTAGATTTCATCCACATGGAAAGGTGCAACAATTTGAAATGCGTACTCGTTGTTTGTGCCTTTTAAAGATGGGTAGAAGCATATCCCTTAAAAGACAACACTGCCTTATCCACAGCTAAAGACCTTGCCAAAGAATTCTTCCCTAGGTTTGGAATGCCGAGAATGGTCTGGAGTGATAATGGGAGTGAATTTGTGGGTCGTGTGATGAAGAAAGTATGTGAAGGGCTAGGTATCCAGCAAAATTTTCACGCTGCAAATCACCCCCAATCAGCTGGACTAGTAGAGTGCTATAATGGCACGCTCAAATTGAAGTTGGCAAAGATACAAGCGAGCTCTGGTCTTAAGTGGCCTGACGTTCTGCCTTTAGCACTCCTATCAACAAGAATGACTGTTCATTCGCGAGTGGGACTTAGTCCCTATGAAATTGTGTTCGGCCGCCCGGCTAACATATGGGGAGTGCCAAGGCCGACAAAATTCAGTGAGATCGAACACCCTGTACTGCTTGATTATCTGTATGAATTGACGGCTAAATTGCGTGTTTTACACCAACAGGTTCACGATACTCTGCCTCAGTTCTCTGAAGCTCCAGGACATCTTATCGATCCTGGAACATGGGTGCTGGTCAAAAATTTCCAGCGGACAAGCAATGACCAGCCCCGTTGGACCGGTCCCCACCTCGTCCTTCTCTCAACATGATCAGCTGTTCGAGTGGAGGGGAAAAAGAACTGGATCCACGGCGTACACTGCAAGAGGGTCCCTTTGCCTCTACCGTATGACCGGTGAGTCCAGGAGGGGATCGCTGACTCTGAGACTGAGACCGTGCCTCGTTTTCTGCCTTTTAGCGATGCACGTGTAAAAGGAACACTTTCTGAACAGGAAAGTGACAATATTTTGCAAGAAGCTGTGCCACCGTCAATTCGATTGAACACTACAGAGCCTGAACTCTTGTTCCAGAACCAGACAGTACCTGGAAAAACCCAATACAATTTGAGGCCGAGAACTATGGACAAATAAAAAATTCCTTTTCTTTGCTATTTTTGAAAGTGCAGCTCTCTCATCTGAGAAACTTTCTTATTTTTGTTTTTCGAACCGCCATCCGGGTTCAGCTGTAGGGTCGTGGTTGCCCAAGTCTTTGGAGTGCAGCTGAAGACGTTAGGTCGACAGTTCTGGTCGGTCTAAGGGAGTTGCCCTGGACTGACAGAAGCATTCCTTAGCATAGAACACCCTACCACCACGAGCAGCAATTAGAGAGGATGGAGTTTTTCGAGAATGAGAGACCTGCCAAACAGATGAACTTTAAAGCCAGAATGTGTATAATGATGACAAAGAAACGATTTTTGATATTATGTATTTTCATGTTGCTTAGTGTAATGACGTTTTTAATAGGATATGTTTTATTCTCTTTTCAAGTGACATTTGCACCCACTACACAGCCCATACCTCCTTCTTCTGTTCCCTCGCATTCTTTTCACCCCCTGCCTGAACACGAGTCCGCTAGAAGATTAGAATTTGTCAATAATTCATTCATTCAGCTTCTACACCAACACCAATTAGTAGTGAACACAACTAACTGTTGGGTGTGTGGTCTTATGCCTCATACTACTGATAAAGGTATCCCTTATCTGGTCCTGCCTTTCAGCCATAATGGTTCTGTGTGGGCATATAGAACGATATTCATATACGCTCATGAAGCCAACCCCCTACGTTCGGTGAAAGATAATCCTAAGAATAGTGCTCTAGTTAAGGGTATAGTAGATATGATTAGGGAAGATATTTCCTATGATACTATCCCGAGAGATGAGACACTAGCATATATTGGATGGAACATAACAGGATATGGAGTTACTCTGAGTGAGAACCAGCGAGCAAAGAGATCCTCCCCGATCTGGATTGTACCCCATCAGGGTCACCTATGTCTGCAAGGTAATGGCAAGAATCCCAGAGCTCAGTTAGGGAAAAGTATCTGCACTGAAACATATGTTTTTGCGTCTCAGACTTCCCCTTCGTTCTTAACAGCTAAGGGTACCTATTTCATCTGCCATAATAGAGCCTATACATGGTTGCCCCCTGACTTCTCAGGCACATGTTTTGTTTTGTTCCTGTGGCCTCCCACCTACACGGCCGCGGCAGATTACCATAAGACAAGGACAGTTAGAGGTGTCATCAGTAAAGAAGACACTACAGGACAAGAACTTGGAGATTTCGTAAAGGGTTTTCTGCCGTTTTGGGGGCCTATGGTTAACAGCAGGAACATAAGGCAATTGACAAGGGTGGTTGAATCCACGGTAGATGAAACCGCCGGTGCCCTTAGTAATTTGACAGCTGAGCTCCAGTCGGATCGCCTTATGACTCTTCAGAACAGGATCGCATTAGACGTCATACTTGCAGACCGAGGTGGAGTATGTACAGTGATCCAATCAAGTTGCTGTGTTTTCATTCCAGATAACGCTCCAACAGTTTACCAGGCCATTTCCAAACTGCATAAGATCTCCGAATCTATTCACGTGGATAAAGGAGATTGGTCATTGATGGGGTGGTTCTGGGAGCTGATATCCGCCTGGGGATGGAAGATTCTGATAGTCATTGGGATGATCTTAGCCATTCTTTTCCTGTTCTGTCTGTGTGTACAGTGTGCTCCTGCAATATGTGGCCTCTGTGCTACATCGTGTGTAAGGAAACCTGTATCAAGAGACGAGCTAAGTAATAGGATGATGCTACAGCAACATCTCAACGACTTTATGAATATAGACCTGGACTCAGACCTAGACTCAGACTAACGTGAGTATAGGTTAATTGCCTATGTAAGGGCAAAAGGAGGGTCTGTGGTATTTTAAATTCTGGACCCGTGTTATAAACATCGTCGTATCATGACGATTTTGGTATCAGCAGACCGCAAATGATTAGGATACTATGCACAAGCATTTTCGCCATATTCGGGTGAAGAAATCACCCTGAAATCATAGTTTCCGTTCTGATCCCTCGGTTTCCATTGAACGGCAGCCATTTTGTGATTGCCCTCACATAGGCCAATGACTAGGCCAAAAATCGAGTCTGAAGGACACATACACCTTTGCTGACTCCTCTGTGACCTGGGCAAGCTGACTCCACTGCCTGAAGCCACACCTGTTCGGCCAGTTCCTTTCCCAGTGGCCGAATGAGATTAGTATCAAGGCACAACATATCATAAAACCTTTTCATCACACACAAACCATGCCTAATCTTACACACACCTGTCCCTGTTTCTTACTTTATGACTTGCTTTACGAGGAGGAGGTGCCCGTTTTTATTGGGGGTCCGTCGATATCTGATGAAAGTACTGAGCCTCTCTGAAAACTTCCCTATAGAACGAGGGACAAGACAAGGATGCCCATCTTCGCCTCTGTTATATGCACTATATATGGACCCATTTCTTAGGCTCTTGGAGGCTTCAGAGAATATTTCCCCCTTTAGACTAAATTATATGGATATTAAAATTTTGGCATATGCCGACGATGTCTCTGTTGTCACGTCGGAATTATCCACTGCATTGCCCGAAGTCGAAATGCTGGCCGAGAAGTTTGGCCGAATCTCTGGCTACAGGCTTAATAGGGACAAAACCCAGATCGTAGTCAATAAATTTATGATTTCTACAGACGATAGAATAGTGGAGGAGGCGGTGTACCTTGGTATCCGAGTTAGGGCTAAAACTGAGGCGGTAGTAGAGGCAAACTTAACTCCTATAATACATAAAATTAAGAAAGACACGGGTCGATGGGATAATTTGAAGCTATCTATTATTGGGAGATGTAATCTGATTAAAATGGTAGTCCTACCGAAATTACTATATATTTTCCGTACAATACCTCTGGAAATACATAATATGTGGTTTCAACAGATTGAGCGAGAGATAGCGAGATTCACCTGGTCTTATAAAAAAACGCGCCGCGCAAACTGTTTTTTAGCATTACCAACCGAAAGAGGTGGACTTGGACTACCAAAGATCAGATTATACTATCTGGCGGCGTCACTCAAATACTATTGGCCCTTGTTTCGACCCGCCGATAATAGGACTATGATACCAAATGCTCTGCCCACTATATACGAGATGCTAATGGGCCCGGGAGTACGAGGCTGTTTCTTAAAAATGTATGAGCCCAGTTACTACAAAAGAACCCGATTTAAGACTCTGATTACTGCATACCAAATCTGGACTAAAAAATTAGGTATGGGCAGGTTTAGTAGATATACCCCTTTTTTCGACAATAGCCAGGTCTCTGAAACATTGTTGGACGGTTACTTTGACCGGTGGATAAGGGCCAGTGTCCGTAATATAGCAGACCTGCTTGATGGAGATCAGCTAGCCACATTTGAAACAATTAAAAATAGGTTTAATCTTACTAATAGTGATTTTTTTAAGTTCTTACAAATAAGGGATTTCATTACTAAGAAAACCGGGGGCATAATCAGGTTTACTGTGATCCCGCTGCTAGAGGCTATTATGGGCAGGGATCCCCCCACAATCTCGAAGTTTTATGGGATACTCCTGGCAGGGGTACCTGATGATATTGAAAAGCATTCTAATAAATGGCAGGAAAGGCTCGCGGTTACTGATTCATGCCTGGAAAGCGCTATTGTATTAGCCAATACTGTATTGTCTACAGCTAATCTTCGTGCACAATGTTTTAAAACATTTTTTGATCTCTATATCACTCCTGCCAAAATCATTAAATGGGGTGGGTCGGATGGTATCCATTGTTTTAGATGTAAATTTTTGGGTGCAGACTTGGTACATATTTTTTCTACTTGTCCGGAGCTTGAGAAACTTAGGCTGGAGGTCACCACGTTTTTGCAACATGTTCTGAATAGAAGGGTATTGTTATCTCCCCAACTTATGTTACTCGGAATTTCAATACCAGAGGACAAGTGTAAGGAGTTTCTTTTTATTGGGATGTCTATACTTAGATTATGTATTGCCTCCTCGTGGCTTGATCCACAACCTCCTACATTCGGGCAATGGAAAATGCGTCTGCTACATGTATTTCACCTGGAGAATGCCCTCTATGCTCAAAAGGGGAAGAGAGGGAAACTTAAGGGACTAAATATTTGGAGACCACTTAGCGATTGGGTGAATGATCTAAACAACAAAAGTTAAATTCCCGATTGGCTTCTAGCCTGGTTTTCTATCTCCTTTTTCTTCTCATTTTTTTCCCCTTATTTCTGGCCTGTCTTTCTCTCTTTTTCTTAAATTTTTTCGATAAATCTGCTTTATAATTATCCTGAATTGTTCAGACTGTATACCACCATTCTGTACGTGCTTGCATTTCAAGTAAGGTTGTAATTCAGTTTCTTTTTCAATAAAGGTTTTGAAAAATGAAAAAGAAAAAAAAAGAAAGTACTGAGCCTTGCCGGGTAATTGATTGAGGGCTGGACAAACTGAAATATGGGCTTGTCATCATGACTCTGCTTTTTCTTTGTAGTGAAAATATGTGAACGGTCAACTGTAAAATAAGGAATGTTTGCCTAAAGCACAATATTTTGTATAAAAGGAAAAGGCTGGCTTTGTAAGTTTGAGCAGTCTCCTGAGAATATACACCGTGTTGTACTTCTAGGATAGCTGTTACTGGTTGCAGCCAATAAATACGATCTTTGACTTCACCAAGAAGACTCTGTGTTTCTGTAGTCTGAAACAGGAAGAACTCGAAGTCTTAGGGTGTGTTCCCTGGCACCGCTGGGTTCTGAAAAACCCAGTACTTCATATCTAAACAACAAAAACATTCAACAATACAAAATAGCAGAAAAGATGAAAAGACAAGAAAGAAAAATACAGAATACATCACACAGATCCAAAGAAATGTGCATTATCATTTACATATATACAACTGTACATAACAAAGAGAGTCATTTGTTTCCTTATGTACACAAACTAGGCGCCGGCGCGCGTTTCGGAAAGGACCGAAGTCCAAACAAGTCCTTCGTCAGGGCGCAGGAGGTCCCAATCATTAAATGGTCATGAATTAAATCCAAACTTTCTTTAAATGCAGTATGAATGCCAGCTGCGAGGTTGGAGGGCTCCTTAATAACACAGTATGACAACTGGCTATGATTATTAGTAAGCCAGAGCGCTGCTAATCAACCACATGGAAATTTTGTCCAAAATGAGGGCGCGTGACCTCAACAAATGGGTCCAGAGTAGAATAGCATTAAATGTCTGGCAATGGCAGGCATATGGGAATAATAATGAGCATCATGATGTGCACATCGTCTTCAACTTAGGGTCTGGGCATGCCTTGCTCGATATTTGCTGTATTGGAAAAGACTGCGCTATGTCTACCGCAAAGTCACAGGTTAGGTGAGCCAAACGAAATGGACTGGTCAACATTTCGCATCTCGCGTGGAGGTACCAATAGTGCGTGGAAGGTCAAATACGAGTTGACCATCACATTTTGATTTGTGCGGTAACACCATGAGCAAGAACAACACGAAGATAAAGACTCTAAAACAGATTAAGAACTGTTTGCACTGCCAATGCTTCTTTTTTACTTGTGAGTTTCCTCATGCTTTGCTAATGTCCGTCTCTTATTTCCCACTCACCTGCGAGCCCATCCCAAGTATCTGCACACCAGCGCAACTATAAAGGGCTCATTCTGGGCGCGAGGGTAAATGTAAAATCTGGCAGAAACGCGGTTTGCACCTAGTTTTTCAATCTTTGGTTTTTGTGCAAATTTAGCTTAATCGCTGTGTTTTTGCATCTGCAATTGCCTCCAAGTAATATCTGGCGAAAACTGCTTGGGAAAAAAACAGTACCGTAATGAGGATGGAGTAAGGTCAAAGTTAAAACCAGTTTCAAAGACCATTTCCTTGCTCTGTTTCCCACGGCATATGGCAACATTTGATATTTCGAGAAGATATTTTTGCGCCCATTGTCACCGCACTCGAATGAGGCTGCAAGTTGTTTGCAAAATGTCTTTCCTTATGTCTTGTTTTGAATAGTACAACTATTATTTTCAGTACCTCGTGCGTCTGCTTTGTGTATGTAAAGTCTTACTTTATGACTTGTTGTATGTGCTACAAAAAATATTTAAAATACAGAAAAAACAGGTCATTCACTTTCAGGAAATAACATGTCTTCTTTGTTATTTGGAACGGAGACTCTTAGGTCAGACAGCCTCCACCGCACTCACAAGAACTCCCAGGCACATAGAGGCTTTGCACGGTGATGCAAGGGTCAAGGAAGCCAGCACATCCCTGACGTCATAATCATTCGATGAGGCGACGGGTCAGAGTGCACGGAAGAGAACGCATTGTCCTTGTGTCTAAAATTAAAGGCACAACCATTCTAAAATCCGCCTGGTCCTACAGCCAAGCTGACCTGTCAGTGCTGACCGGTTGAACGTTTAATTCTGGGTGCTTTTTGGCGTCGTCGGTGATCTTTGGCAGTTGCCATCCCACAAATACAAGCCCCCTGCATATGGGCCAAACGTACTTTAAAAATGTTTTTCTGTCAGTTGTTTTTGTAAAATGAGAAACAACAGTACAGCCCGGCAACTTCAGAGGACAATTAAATTATGCTCCATTTCTGATGTTTATTCACATCTTTGCCCGGAGCACCATGTGGCAAGAAGGAATAGCTATTTACAGTCATTAAACCACCGCATCAAAGCAAACAAAGCTAGGGGACATTTCAATGTGGCAGCTAGAAAGTGAAAAAGCAACACCATCAGCATGGCAGCACTTTCTCCTTTTTACGCTCCTGCCCAAAAAGAAGATACATTATCCACCCACCAACAGATATATATATTCATAAAAAACGAATGTACAGTAACTACATCCATCCTAACAGCCCTAATATGCAAATGCAAACAAAGTGTTGCAGCTTTTTGGTCACCCACCCAAAAAAGCAAAACCGTGGTGTCAAAGGGAATTCAGCTTATTTACAGAAACGTGAAAAACCATGCCTTGGGAATGGTGGGTGATACCAGTGGGGTTTAGGGGGGAGCGGGTTGTTGCTGATTCCTGCTGGTTCAAGCCCGTCTGATCAGAGCAGTGTTCAGGTGTTTACTAGGGAGCAGGCAGGTGATGCTCTTTAGAGAGGGGTGGATTATGCTTTAGGGTTACATTTATACACACACATATATGCTTGTGTTACGATTAAAGGTTTCATTGTGGGGAAGAGTTTTCTTTCCACTCAGGCCATGGCTCAATTAAATATCATTCCCACGTCAACATTTGTCAGGATGATGTGTTGTATTTTTACAAATGAATTAAAATAGTCATTTGCTGAACCTGCATTGAGTCAGAGATAGATTCATTACAGTGTTCATCGGCCTTTAGGTACCATGTCTCGTTAAGCCTCAGAACGTGTCTTCATTTCGAATACCTGTGGTCAGGTATCGCCACAGACCAACAGGACACAACATTCATGGGCCAGTCTCAGTCCACCGATGCCCTGTACGGATTGTTCAGTGCCAAGGCACAGCTGAGAGCAGTAATGCACACACTACTCACTGGCATTCTTCATTACACCGAGACCCACTCCTGCTCGTCACAGTCCTTCCAATAGGAGGATGAATTATTGTGACCAGAAGATAGGAAACTACATGATCACTTTCATTTTATTTTTTAAGTTAGACTATCCTCCTTGCCATGAGGAGATAAATTAAACTCAGTCCTTCACCTGGCAGCATTCTTTGTGATATTGAATTAATGTATGTATTTATGTATGTGGTATTTCTATAGCACAAATCTACCCAGAAGGAAGTGCAGCACTGTACAGGGTCAAAGACAAGCATACAGCCAACAAGTGAGAGGAGAGGTATCTGGTTTGTGGATGATTAATGCATTGTGATGTGGTGTTGTTTACAGAGGTGAGCCTTCAACTCTTTCCTGAATTGCAGCAGCACTGGTGTGGTCCTGATGGATGTAGGGATGTTGCTTCAGATCCACAACCACAACATAACACAACAGTAACAGGATGACTGCACAAGAGAGACGAAGGGGTGGCCCTTAGGACTGGATTGAAGATTACCAGTAAATATGATGATTATTATCACTTTATCACGCTTCCTTGACAACGTTCTTGTTTCATGAAGGAATGCCATATTACACCCCTTGCTGTCTTCTGTAAGTCATGAAAAATTCATGACCCCTTGTCGCGTACTGGTTCCGAAACATCACTTCAGAAAGAAAATAACTGTTCTGTGACCTATCAATTACTGTCTAAAGAAGTTTGTCTCTGTGAGCTCATATTCTGAGATCATGAAACCATCCACTCAAAGGAAAGCATCAATCCACTGATGGACAAGAAGGCTCAACCCATAACTGCTGTGTAAGAGATACACATTAGTGGCTTCTAAAAGCAGCAGAGCCCGAACTATGTCCATGGAAAGAGGGAGTGACTCTCAACAAAGGGAAATTCACCTTGAGTTGTTAATGTGGAAATGGAGGCATTTATTGATGAAAATGATATCTCATCCTTATTAATAGAATCAACCGTTGTGAACTCTACATCAACCCCAACTCACAACTATGTAGTCAAGCAGCCCCTGAGACACAGGCCCCGGATTGCTGATTGGTAGGTCACAGGTGTGAGGGTGCATAGCTGGCAGGCTAACGCTCAGGCAGAAAACTCTTGATCAATCCCACAGAGAGTCACAGCAAACATTTCAAATGGTTCTGGGAGATTGCCCCAGTAAAGCACACATGGCTGGAGGGGGTACGAGCATTCCTACAAAACACCATAAATGTCAGATGCCAAATGAGTTAGGAACACATAGCCAATCAGGACCTAGCAAGCGTAGTGATTATGCGCTCTCATGCCAGACATCTAGACACGTATCCACAGGCCACATTGTGTCCAAAGGAGGTAGAGACCCACCTGTGGTAACATTAGACTATTCATTTATGCCTCCAAAGGCAGCAACCAGCATTCCTTACCATATTTTGTACACCTGAAACTTTTACAACCTAACATGTTTTGTATATAAGAAGGATATCTACCGATTGTAAATTGAGACAGCCCTCAGACTCTGTGCCTGTAATTCTCCTTCCGGCCATAATGTTTAATTAATCAAACTGTTCCTGTTTTGTCAACTGCCTCTTTTTTCTGCTTTTTATGGGAATTCAAACTCAAGCAACATTTTGGCGAGCCACAATTGGAGCTGATTGGGACCTCGAACCCGACTGCAGCTGAAGGAAGGAGACCCCACCCGGACAGATTGACACTTGCGCAACAAGAATAGGTGGGCAGATATCGCAATTGATTGGAAGTTCTGCTGAATCCTCGGGGCGGAGGTTCGTCCTGAAGTAGCCATCACAGAGGGTAAGAGACTACATCAGAACCTAAAACATAGTCTAAGGCATTTGGCGTTAGGTAAACTAGGGAGGAGCATAAAAAGATAACCTTAGCACCATGGCACTGATAGGATCTGGTATATCACCTATTTTATATAACCTAACTGTATTAGTTGTAAGGCAGCCTTGGAGGCATTGCCGCAGAAGTCACCTTTTTTCAATAGTTGCGTACTCTAGGAAAGGCAAAGATAGCCCTTGATAACACCCAGGATGCTAATTTTTGTGATACAGCTATCCTGATTGGGTGGAGTTGTCTCCTCAGTCTCATAGTTTTTTGGTAAAACGATTTCTGCTAAAAGGTTTTTTTAACACCCTTAGTCTCTAGAATGAGTATGGGAGGTGCATCTAGCTTAGATCCTGGATGTTTACCAGGGTGGAATTCAGACATAGGGAAAAACGTGAACCCAGAAAACTGGGCCTAACGTGTGTGGCGAAGACTGGCCGGTGATTCCCAAGTTATTACGATATGGTTTCTATGATTACCACCTTTGTCTAGGAGCGGATTTTGGAAGACTATTTAGCTCACTTTGTAACGTGTTCCATGCAAATCTTCCTTGATTATAGGATAACATGTGCTAAAAGCATGCACATTTTTTGGGATAAAGTAATTTTTTCTGTCAACCATTATTGAACTGTATTACGTATGTATTAATGTATTGTTTGTTGATTGTAATTGCAAACTGTATTATGTGCAAAAACTGAGATTGTGCAGATTGCATTTTTGCCATATGTTGCAATACCACATATGCTTTTTCATCTAGTTTTATTGAAATGTTCAGTCGGACTGTTTGATGCATTATTGAAAAAGCGCTGAGCTTCTAGTACATAATTTTGAAGAGTGCACCACGTACGATTGCCCCTACGATTAGACAAACAAAACTATAAAACTTCATTTAACCCCTTCCCCATATGCAGGGGTACGAGGCAAGGATGCCCCCTGTCCCCACTATTATTTGCCTTGGCTGTGGAGCCCCTGGCCGCGTGGGTACGGAGTGACCCGGTATTCCGTGGATTTGAGTGGTCTCTGACGAGATCAGATCGCATCGCGCTTTATGCGGATGATGTCCTCTTCTTTTTAACGGACCCGTGGTTCTCAGGCCCACATCTTCAGAGTGTTCAGGGAAACTACAGGCCTTCACACCAACCTTGCCAAATCCTTGCTTTTCCCAGTATGTGGTAACCAGGGACGGGGCACATGGGCGATGCAGTATTCACACGTGACTGAGGGTTTTAAATATTTAGACATCTTCATGTCGCCCTGTCCTAAGATTTCCTGGGCACATAATATTAACCCGCTCCTTACTAGTCTAAACAATGAAATGGAAATTTGGTCCTCCCTTCTGTTGTCGCTATACGGGCGATCCGCCATTTTTAAGATGGTGTCCCTGCCAAGAATTCTCTACAGGCTGCAAAACTTCCCGTACCACATACTAAGGTCCTGGTTTGCGCAAGTCAATGCCATACACAATAAATTCCTATGGAACGGGGAGGGGGGCTGTCTGGGTGGCACCTCATACATGTGTACAATCCACATACTGTGGGGGATCTCAGCAGCGGACGTATACGCATACTACGTTGCATCTCACCTACTAATTATAAATGAATGGTGGTACAACTCCCCAGCTGACCATCCTTTTGCGCTAGCGCATGCGCCAATAGCGGGGGTTTCCCTTCTGCAGTTCTTATATAGCTCTAGGAATCTCAAGGTATTACCCCGCGAGTAGAACTGTGATCCAGCTCTGGCGGTATAAGGTGAGGCAGATGGGGTGGAGTGGGACTTTGACCCAGACAACCCCTCTGTGGCAGGGCACATACTTGCGCCCCGTAGCGGCCTTGCAAGGATTTCGTCAATGGGACTAGTGGGAATATCTACGCTGGGAGATGTGATGCAAGGCACTACATTGAAATCCTTGCAACAGTTGCAAGAGGAATTTCACTTACACAAGTCACAATGTTGTAAATATCTTCAACTACACCATGCACTTTGTCCCCAGATTCGTGCGCTAGAAACCCTACCGGAATTCTATCCAGTTGAGGGCCGCCTATTGATAGGGGACCTGGGGCTCCATAAAATCAGGCAAATATTTCAAACAGTGATGACACACACACGAACAACACTTGACAAAACTAGGAGAGCATCGCAAGACGATATTCCTGAATTGACAGATGATGACTGGGCCGAAGCCTTAGCTAGTCCTTGGGGTGCCGCGGTGTCTACACGCTACCGTCTTATTCAATTCAAGTATATTCATCGAGCTTATTACACCCGATCCAGACTTTGGAAAATGGGGGTAATTCAGTCTCCCACCTGTTTAAGATGTGAGAGGGAGGAGGGCACATTTTTACATACTGTCTGGAGCTGGTCTGTGTTGCAGCCGTTCTGAAGGTAGGTGGCCTCTTGCCTTAGTGACATACTTTCATGGAAGCTCCCGCTGGATCTGAGACTTTTCCTCCTACACAGCACTGACGAGATAGGGGGTAACAAGTATAAGCAAAATGTACTATTTTTGGCTCTTAGCATCGCCAAACGTGACTTAGCCGAGTTGTGGAAGGATGTCTCTCCTGCGACTATGGGTAAATGGAAGGCCGAACTAGACCGGTGTATGGGTGCAGAAATCGCAGTGCTTCTGGCCCGTGGATGCCCCCAGAAGCATCGGAAAATATGGACCCGTTGGGCGACATACCGAGGGATAGACCTTCCCCCTCCCATCTCTAGATCCCTGATAGAACTTACCACTCATACCAATGTTAATTAAATGGTTCGCTTCGCATCATGCCTTTGCACAGATGTAACTTTCACGCAATCACTGGGATTGTCTGCACTGTGTTTATATTGTTTGACCTGCGGTTCCTGCAGAAGTTACGATTGTCTGCATAGTATGGTTCTCCTGATTCCTTTTGTTTCTTGCAGATACCTGTAGGGCCACGGCCCATATTGTACCAAGAAAACCAAATAAAATTTGTTATTAAAAAAAATAAATATCATTTAAGTTGTAATTATCCAACATTACTAAAACTGCCATGGATTCTCCATTGAAGCATATGGAAACTAGGTTCCCCAAACAGCTAAAGAAAAATAATACGTTTTGCCAAGAATGGCACTTACACACAAAGGCACACACATTTCCCTGGCCTAAGGAGAAAACATTTGACACAAACATAATTGAACATACTAAGACACAAAGAAAGACTAAATATGCACGTTGAAAGAGAGTAAATATAAGACTTATGGGCCATCTTTGAAGAAGCTAAAACCAATAGCCCCACAATGCCGATAGCGAGCAAGGCATCGGCACCTCCCTCACCATATGCAGGGGTGGATGTACTCACACCAGCTCCCCCTGCATTAGGGTATTCAAATCCAGCAATAGTAGAAGCCGATCAGCCCCCTCTGAAAAAAGACAGTTAGGGATAAGCTCGAGAAAATCAAAAGCATGGAAGCCCAGTCACCTCCACCACAGTCCAAATCCCTAGTGAAGGTCCCTAAAAAGCTTGACTCCTCATCCACAATGCTCAACATGTGACACCCCAACGGCAAGTAAGGCACACACTCCCACTGGTTTAGATGAGTGTAAATGAGTGTCAGGAAAGTTTGTGGTGATTCTCTATAGTGACTCAGCAAGCTCGGGAGATGAAGGGAACACCAGCGCCCCAGAATTCGATGGTGAGGGTGTGGCTACAAAGATTGCCTTTGGGAGCCAAGGAGGAAACGGAGAGTGGATCTGGAGGAGAAGCCAGGTCAGTCCTAGCTCAGAGCAAAGTAGACAGACCAGATGGCATGAGAAAGAAAGGCGGGAGCAGATGCTTGAGAGAGAAAGGGCACGCAAGCAGGAGTTAGAGCAAGAATAAAGGACAATGTGCTCTTTTCCATGAGGGAAGAAGGGCCAGGCACGGGGCCAGGCACAGGGCGCAGTGTTGGGAAGAAGCAGAGGTAGATGAACGGATACTAGCAGAACTCAGAGTTACACCGTCTGGCCGACAAAAGAGAGGGGCTGACCAAGAAATAAGAGAACAATGCAGCCTGGTACTTACCCACCCGCGACGCAGGAAAAACAAAATGGCACCTGCATGTGCACACTAGGGAACCAGCGGTGTGGATACTTGCTGCTCTGCCCGTGTGCTCGACAAAGATAAACTAACCCCAATAGAGATAATAATGAAAAAATGAGGTAAGACTTTTGCGTACCCATTTTGTGACCTGTTAGCAGATTGGACTGAGGAGAGGGACCAATATGACAGAGGGAAGGATCGTTGAAGCCAGAGGACATGGCAGCAGCAGAACATTGCATCAGACATGAATAGATAACCACAGCTGGGACTTCCTCTACATGCATCAATGCCTCGCAAGATGGGAACGCTATGTTGAGGAGAAACACCATAGGTATCAGCCTAGCGATAGGTGACATTAAGAGCCTGCTAAGCAGCCTAATTGGGGAGTAGATGAACACAGTGTTCACCCAAGCTCGCATTCTAGCAATCACACAAACAGATACCCAGTGTGACCGAGCAGCGTTTAAGAAGTACAGGCACCGGATAGGGACCATCCTGAGAGAGATATTCCCTGACCTCCCAGATGTAGGAGGGCTGATGGCAGAGTTCATGAAGCCAGAGGAAAGCATGAACGATTTTCTAAATAGAATGAGAGAAAGATGGGGATAGGAAACCGCACAGCTGTGGGCCAACACAGGCTCACAAGACACTTTTTTCTATAATATTTTGAAGAAAGGGTTTCCCACAGAAATACAGAGCTGGCTGGACAGCGTAGTTGGTTTGGATACTGAACCCTGGCAGGAAATATAAACTCATATACTCCACTACCATAATAAAAAGCAAGATAAGTCTAGAGAGAGAGAGAGAGAGAGAGAGAGCGAGAGAGAAAAAGGGCAGAAAGAATCTGAGGCAGAACCAGGATACCACTGCTGAATCAGTGCAAGGCAACTGAGAACGGATGACCCTGGGAACAGCAGCTGTCGTCACAGTAGCACAGAAGGCAGCAGTAATGAGGGGGGTATCACCGCAAAGTTTTAGAAAGGACAAAGCAAGTAGTTAAGGGACCACAGGAAGTATTGCACAGTGGACCGAGAGAAATGGGCAGACATCACAGAATTCCCAGTGGCAAAACATTGTTGCAGCTCCTAGGGGAAAATAGGACACGGAGACAACAATGGTCGATCCAGTGTCTGGTGCATGAGAAACACAACCACACATGCCTCATACTATCAATCACGCGCCAATATGAAGAAGAACCTGTAGTAACAGTACTCATAGACAACACACTTTATAGCTTTCTGATGGACATGGGGGCAACAAAGTCATGTGTAAGGGAGGGAATAGTCCCTTTATCTAGAGACACCATGGATGCTCAGGAGTTTTCAGGTGATGAGGCCCATTCACAAAAACCCTAGAATTGGACATAGGAGGTAGTTGCGTGAAGGGGAAGCAGCTATATCATTCCTTGTCCCCAACTAATCTATTGGAACAAGATTTAATGGCCATGTAAAACATGATCATTCACTTCTCTAATGACGGGTCAGTAACCTGCACCACTCCTGGAGTTTCATCCCTAGGACACATGTCATTAAAATGTCCCCACAGCACAGGGGAACAAATGAGAGCATCACCAACCGATCAGACTGCCTTCACTAAGGCAGTCTTAATGATAGTAGCAAACACACCATAATTGTTGAGACAAAAATAGCAACTGGCCAACAAATTTGTATTCCACCCGGAGGGACACCACGACTGGAAACCCCAAGAAGAAGTGTTGCTTTGCTTAGAATCAGTGGGAATACGACCTGCTTATGGGGTCTTGCTGGCAATCGACCAAGAAAACATGATGTGGGCATGTATCATCTTTGTAACACTTGGCCTCAGTGTACAAGAGGTAACAGATGACCAGCTGTTTGGCGAATACCCATGAACTTCAGAAGTTATTTTTGAAGACCTGATAGAGGTTAGAGTAGAGCTACGAAATAAGGCCCTGGAACCAATGATGGTACTGACAACCTTCCTGTAGCAGGATTTGTCAAAAGTACCACCTCAATTGTGGGCAAAAGGGCCGTATGATGTGGGTCTCATCAATACCACCTAACCCGTGAAAATACCATTGAGGGAAGGGGCCACCCCACCGAAAGTGCAACAATGCACACTCTCTAGGGAAGCTGACAAGGGCATTATGCCCACAATCCAGGCTCTAATTGATCAATGGGTCCTTTACATGGGAGCATCCCCCTGTAATACTCCAATTTTCCCATTAGAAAATAGTAAAGGGGAATGTAGTGCTTAGTACAAGACCTACATCCTCTCAATGATATTGTGGTCCCAGACTTACCCATTGTACCAGACCCCTCCATCAACTTAACCATTATACCAGCAGATGCAAATTACTTTTCAGTAGTTGATATAAAAAAACACAATCTTTAGCATCCTGCTACACCCCGACATTCAGTACCTGACCGCATTTACGTTCCGAGAGGTTCAGCTGCTAGTCCAGAGATTGCCACCAGCGTATTGTGAGTCCCCAAGTATCTTTAATCAATCACTAAGAAGGGAACTCACTAACTTCCATTCGAATAGCACCCTGATCCAATATGAGGATAACGTACTGACATGTTGGTTCTCTGAAGCAATGTGTCATCAGAACATGATAGCTCTCATCATTGCACTAGCCGAGAAAGAATACAAGGCAGAGAAAAGCAAGGTGCAATATGAACAGGAGGTTAGATATCTAGGTCAACTGATTTCAGGGGCCGGTGGATGGATCAGCCTAGAGAGTGCAAACTCCATTAGGGCTATGCCACCACCACAAACTAAAAAAAGCATACAAAAAGTCTTGAGCCTTTGCAATTACGAATTACGTCGGCAGTGGGTCTTTGATTACAGCACGCTCATCGCCCCCTTACTCAAGACTATGGGAAAGGCAAAAACTGGCAATGAGAAGCTAACTTGGACGCCCGAAATGCACTATACTTTCTGTAAACTCAAAACTGAGATAACACACTCACCTGTGCTAGGGACACCCAACTATCATAAGGAATTCTTCTCTTTTAGCCACAGTGATGGGGGAGTCATGTCAGCAGCCTTAACGTAGAAATATCCACTGGGGCACAAACCCCTTGCATACTACAGCGGGCACCTAGACTCAATCAATCAGAGTTTTTGTAGAGCACACTACTCACCCGTTAGGGTCTAAAGGCACATAGGGGTGGGTGTGATCAGCTCAGTTGGGGTCATTCGAAGAGCCAGGTCTTGAGATCTTTCCTGAATTGGTTCAGTGTCGGGCTTCGCCGGAGGAGAAGGGGGAGGTCGTTCCAGGTCTTGGCTGTGAGGTAGAAGGACCTTCCACTTGCTCTGGTCCTTTATAAGTGTGGGACGGTGACTAGGAAGAGGTCAGCTGAGCAGAGGTTTCTCTTGGGGACAGTCATTAAGGTATTGATGTCCGATGTTGTGGAGGGCCTGGTAGGCAAGTGTGAGCAGCTTTAAAGTTATTCTCCTTTCGACGGGGAGCCAGTGGAGGTCGCTAAGTTGTTGGGTGATGTGGTTGTGCCATGGAATATCGAGGATTAGTCTGGCTGCTGCGTTCTGGACGTTCTGGAGTTTGCGGAGGGGCTTTTTGTTGATTCCGGTGTAGAGGGCGTTGCCGTAGTTCAGTCTGCTGTTGATGAGGTCGCGAGTGACAATTTTCCAGGAGTCAGAGGGGATCCACTTGAATGTTTTCCGTAGTATGCAGAGGGTGTTGAAGCATGTGGAGGAGACGGCGTTGATCTGGTGATTCATAGTGAGCAATGAGTCAAGTATGATGCCGAGGTTACGTGCATGGTCTGTTGGGATAGGTGGTTTTCCAAGGGCGGGGGCCACCAGGTGTCGTCCCATGCGGAGGGGTGGAGACGAGGATGAGTTGAATTAGTTTTCTCTGAGTTGAATTTCAGGCAGCTTTTCTTCATCCAGGTTGCGACGGCTTTCATCCCTTCTTGGAAGCTGTGCCTGGTGATGTCAGATTCCTTGGTGAGGGAGACATAAGCAGTGTTTGCGGTCATACAAAAGGGTAAGCTCACCCTGACTATGCAACAGGTTTTGAGTTATGAACTGATGCTCTCTAGACCATCACTAAAAATAGGTCAATGTCTCCTTGGAAATCCAGCCACCTTCATAGCCCATGAAGTACAGGATGGAAAGGAGATTCATGACTGTACAACATACACACCGATGGGATCAGCCAGGCAGAGAAGGATCCTATCCCAGACAGAGAGGTACTGTTTACTGACGGGTCCTCAGTGATAGATCAGGAAATAGGGGTAAGACACAGGTGTGCAGCGGTAGTGACAGCTCGTAGCCACACACCTTCACAAACGCTAGAGGTCATGGCGCAGCTAACTCTCTGACCACACCTCCCAGTACAGGCAGCAGAGTTCATAGCATTAATTAAAGCTCTCACCCAAAGCATGGAGAAGACAGTAACAATTTACTCGGACTCAGCCTATGTCACCACCACAGTGCATTTGAGCATAGGGAGGTTGAAAAGGCGAGGCTTCCTGAAGTCGGATGGTAAACCTAACATGAACAAGCACCTTCTCGAACCACTAATTAATGCATTGGCCCTACTTAAACGTGTAAATGTAGTAAAGTGCATACTGGGGGTAAGGTATTTATATCACGGGGAAATGCACTAGCTGACTGTATGGTGAAGAAGGCAGCTTACAGAGCGGTTGGGGTGACACACATACTCACCTTGCACCATGCAGCAGAGACGAAACCCACTCAGGACAGACGATACACAGAGACAACAAAATTATATGTGATGGAGTTGCAAGAAACAGCATTACCACACAAGAAAGAGTTATGGGAATCCAGGGGCTACACACAGCACACACATTCATATATCAACACATACCCACAGGAAAACCAGTCATGCCCCAGAGCTTGGTAAACATAGCTCTGCCCCATTTGCATCTGCCAGCACACACTGTAAAGGAAAATATGTTGGCAGAACTTCAGAGCGATTGGTTTATCCCCAACATGGCTGAAGCAGTAGCGATGTACTTAAATGAGTGTACCGTTTGTCAATTGTACTCACCTAAACCCATACTCAGGGTCGTAGCTTCATCCATCCTTAGACCAATAGGACTCTTTAAGGCACTGCACATCGACTTCATTGGCATGATTGATTGATGTGCCAAATACAGGTATTTGATTGTAGTTGTTTGTGCGTACTCTAGCATGATTGAAGCTGGCCCTTGCATGCATTATAATGCCAAAGAAGTGGTAAACTTTTCTGGTGAGGGAGGTACTAACCAGGGGGAGGTGCCAGAAGTTATCAGATCAGATTATGGGAAACACTTTGTCAACACCATGTCCAACAACATCTGTACCGTGCTAGGAATCACGCATAAATTAGCATCAGTTTACCACCCCCAAAGTAACAGCATTGTAAAACAGCTCAATGGTTTATTAAAAAATAAAATAAGTCAAATTTGTGGCACCTTCAAGAAGAAGTGGCTACACTGTCTACCTCTAGCCTTATTTGCACTGAGAAACACATCTAGCAGCGATCACCATCTCACATCACACCAGATCGCGACTGGTAGACTGATGGGGACGCCCATCCCAACAACGAGGACCAGGTTAAATACTGAGGCTATCTCCAAAGCATTGGGAGACAAACGGCATGTATATCTTTCAGAATTTACAAAAATGGCTAAGTTTATGTCTAAACAGGTCAGCCACAGAACATATAAGTGTACCGACCCCAGCTGCCATATCCAACACCTCAGCCTGGACAAGATGTGTATGTTCTGAACTTTGTGAGAAAATGGAAAGAGGCTAAGTTCAAGGGGCCCTACCAGGTGGTCTTTTCAACAACCATGGCCCTCAAAGTGGAGGGAAAAAGCATGTGGATCCACCTATCCGATATATGGTTGAACCCTGCCACGACGTAGCCTCCATGGACCAAAAACTGTGAACTTTTACGAACTGGTCAGAAGAAACACTGCCAGCGGAGGAGTACAGACAACTCCCAGGGGACCCATATCTAGACCTGCTATGGCCCTACAAAAGTTATGTATATTTGTGTGGTTATGTAGAATCTGCCTGCTATGGTCAGTCCCACATTTGATTGCTGCTGAGGAACTGCTGAGTAAAAAGGAGTTCACTAAAAGGTTACCACAGCGCCTGCTTAGGGGTCTCTCATATGTTAAGTCCCTGAGAAGGGGCAGTAGGGTATAGACTGCGCAAGGTTATGTTGCTTTGTGATCTAAACAATATATTCTTTGTTCTCTATGAGAGTGCTCTAAAGATATTGAACAAAGGCCACCCCGCGTTGTTAACAATGTGTACAGAAAGTCCACACATATAGAGCAAAAACAAAATCAATTTCCTGAGCCACAGTCATATAGTTTCAGTAACAATTAATTTAAGCAGTAGTCTTCTCAGGTATTCTTCTCTGTGCTTTATTCTGAGTCTGGTATAGATCAGCTCGCGCTTCAATTCTTCATAAAAATAAAAGATAGCCACAGATTGAGCCAACACGTGTTTCATCTTTTGGAATTAACCAAAGACTTCATCAGGGCTAAGACAAACAGATACATAACTTTATTATACTCCATAAAGTCAAAATCCAACTGTATCAAAAAAGGACCTCCACCAGAGTAAGGGTTAAGATGCAGTACACCTAGTGAGCACCCTCTGGCCCAAATTAGGGAGGTGTATTGACTTAAAGGAAGTTAAAGAAGTTCCTGAAGGGATGGGGTAAATAAAGTTAAAAGAAAGAGAATCCCAAACTAGGGTAAAAAAACTTTAACCGACGCTGAGTGCAACACCATCAATATTTCAATTATAGGGGAAAACAAAAGAGTAAAACCTAAACACCACGTGCACATATCTAATGTGCCAAAATAACACACACTCACGGCCAACAATGATATATATGAGAGTAATGGAAATGATGGCCTCTCATATGTTACCTACAATTACGCTAAACAGAACTCCAGCATTTCACACGCATTGCACAGTGCCCTTTTGCATAACACATGGTATCAGCAAATGACCACAGTCAGTTCCCAAGCATCAGCCAGGTCATGTTACGTCAGTTTGTTGATCTCACACACGGTAAGAGCAGACAAGCTATACTTGTCCCAGGAAGTCACCCCCGAGAAAGCAAAATGCCTTATACAACTCTTCCTATGTTGAATGAGGGCAAAATAGAGGAAGATATTACATGGCCCGTGATTTCCTTGAGAAAAGATTGTTGGAGGTGGCAAAACCCCCCACCCAGTGTACAAATACATTTGCTCCAGCATCCATCTGTGGACCAAAAGCGTCTCTTAGTGTAACCGGGGAGGTTTCCTTAAACAACAAGTGGTCTCCTTACATAGAATTCATGTGTAGGGTCGTCCAGCTTGGGGATAAAAAGGGGAATGGGTTGCATGGTGGAGGACTGAATAAAAGTATGACCACGATTTGGGAAAAAGGGGGTGGTGATGGACAGAGTTTCTGAATGATGCAGAATAATCTTACCAAGTCAAGAGATCATGGTTTTAATCCATCACCGTTTTTTAGCTCACTGCACCATCCCAGCTCAGAACCTGGCTACATGCAAATTAGTCTGTACCTGTCCCAGTGCATGATGGGAACAGGGCAAACCAAACTACCAAGCCAATTCTTATACTGGGAAGGAAACAAGCTTCCGGGGACCGGTTTCTGGCATCACAGCCTTCGTCGGCCCGGCTTGCCTGAATCCTGATGGTGCAATGAGCAAGGGACTCACGTCTGAGCATACCCTCCCACACTGAGTGTGGTTAAAAACGATTTGGGAAAAAGGGGGTGGTGATGGACAGAGTTTCTGAATGATGCAGAATACTCTTATCAAGTCAAGAGATCATGGTTTTAATCCATCACCGTTTTTTAGCTCACTGCACCATCCCAGCTCAGAACCTGGCTACATGCAAATTAGTCTGTACCTGTCCCAGTGCATGATGGGAACAGGGCAAACCAAACTACCAAGCCAATTCTTATACTGGGAAGGAAACAAGCTTCCGGGGACCGGTTTCTGGCATCACAGCCTTCGTCGGCTCGGCTTGCCTGAATCCTGATGGTATTCCCAGACGTGGGACCCGTGCTCACTACGCCACTGGAGTCAAGCTATCCTGGCTGATGACGGCTGATAGCCAGAAACCGGTCCTAGGATGCTTGATTCCGGTCCAGGGAAGACATGGCTTGGCAGTTCGGGCTGGACTGTTCCCATGAGGCACAGGGTCAAGACTGATTTGCATATGGCCATGTCCGAACTGGGGTGGCGTAGTGGGCAAAAGAACGATGGATTTAACCCAGATCTCTTGACTGGGGGAGAATGTCTGCATTGTCAGCATTCCGTCCATCATTCATTTGTTGTAACGCTTTTCGCCCTAATTGGGATGGGTATTCCCAGACGTGGGACCCGTGCTCACTATGCCACTGGAGTCAAGCTATCCTGGCTGATGACGGCTGATAGCCAGAAACCGGTCCTAGGATGCTTGATTCCGGTCCAGGGAAGACATGGCTTGGCAGTTCGGGCTGGACTGTTCCCATGAGGCACAGGGTCAAGACTGATTTGCATATGGCCATGTCCGAACTGGGGTGGCGTAGTGGGCAAAAGAACGATGGATTTAACCCAGATCTCTTGACTGGGGGAGAATGTCTGCATTGTCAGCATTCCGTCCATCATTTGTTTGTTGTAACGCTTTTCGCCCTAAGTGGGATGGGTATTCCCAGACGTGGGACCCGTGCTCACTACGCCACTGGAGTCAAGCTATCCTGGCTGATGACGGCTGATAGCCAGAAACCGGTCCTAGGATGCTTGATTCCGGTCCAGGGAAGACATGGCTTGGCAGTTCGGGCTGGACTGTTCCCATGAGGCACAGGGTCAAGACTGATTTGCATATGGCCATGTCCGAACTGGGGTGGCGTAGTGGGCAAAAGAACGATGGATTTAACCCAGATCTCTTGACTGGGGGAGAATGTCTGCATTGTCAGCATTCCGTCCATCATTTGTTTGTTGTAAAAGTATGACCACCCCATGTCAGGAAATTTGAGACACCAAGGAGGGCGGATACACTTGGTTAGAAGGGAAAGGAAAACTTCCTTGATTGTACAGAAACTAACAATGTACTCCTTATGTTTTAGAGGAAAAGGAAAGCTTCTGATGGGCACAAATGCTAATTGAAGAGTGAATTTATATAGTCCAGATATGCAATGGGACACCTCCATTCTCATGGATTTCTATTGGCAACACGGCGAGTACGCCTATCAGCAGAAAAACAAGCAATATGACGAGGCCAGTGGTCAAGGCATAGCACTTTTATTCTAACTTTTAGATATGTTGCACTGCACAATATGGCTAAAAGGCATTGACAAAGCCAATAGCTCTCTCTAGGCGAGACCTATTACCTTTGCTAATGCTTGTTGATTTTCAAAATATGGTCAACCTAAATTATGATGACCCTGCTTTTGACCTTCTGACTTTTGACCAATCTGAATCTCACAAAATGAGGCACCCATCATGAAGGTCACCCACACCGTAAACCCACTGCCCATTTATGTAAACTCCAGTGCTTTACCCATTCTTTGTGTGTTACCCCATCTGCTAGCCCATAGTTTCAAACTGTCCTGTGCTGCTGAGGAAAAAAGAAGTGGTGGAAGCTGTTTGCTGCCTGCTGATTACTGCCTGCAGTCTGCCCCAGGATGAGAATCAGGACCTCCACAAGCTTGCTGCTCATTAGAGGGCAGGCCCAGGTTCCAGGTCGTCTAGTGCCCCAGGCCCTCCTCAGCAACAGCCCTACCAAGGTTCCCAGGTCTAGACATTATGAGCTATTTCAGTCCAGGTTTTTCTTCTTTGAATTCTGGGACATGTTGTCTTCTTTATTCCATTATGAAACCAGACCTACGCTCTGCAGTCTCAGAATGCAAAGAAAAAAACTTGACTGGAGCATGATTGGACTTGGGAAACTTGGCATCTATGTCCCCCCACCATACTTACCACTTCAAAGCTGAGCTTCATGCTGAAAAAGAGGACTATCAATGTGCCGCCCAGCCCAATGCCTGCAGGCTGCTACTGCCAGGTAAGAGATTATTGTTAGAGTGAAACCATGTATTCTACAACAATGTGTGAAATGTAAATAGGGACAGTAATGGAGTCCCTGTTTAAACTTCACTCATTTATCAGTACATAAAAAGCAAGGGAACTGTGATCCTGACTACAATGGAGGTGGGGTAGAGCTGTGGCAAAAAAAAAATGATATAATTATTTTGCTGACATTTGACTTGCAGATAACTCATGAATACAGTTTTATTTATAGACCCAACTGACTTTTTACCCTAATGTCATGGCTCTGTCTTTTTTATGTTTTATGGAAGTATTTCATAAATATTTTGGAGGCCAAGTAAAAAACAAATCCTTGAACTAATCATGTTTATCCCTGATTTAAATGCAGCATCGCTTTTTTCAAGATGCAGCTGTGAGAGCCTCCTAAGCATGATGGGTCACCTGATGGTGACTGCTTTGCACATCCGACTGAGTATAACCAGTCTTGGCAAGTAATAGCATCCTGTGTTGTGCTAATATTATGCACACCATATGCGTGGGCCGGCTTGTGGTTTTTACTAATATCATGTTGAGCAGTTTACTATAATAGCAAAAGAGCAAATGATGGACAGGATGCTGAACTAATCAAATATTCACCCCCCAGTCACAAATCTGGGTTTAATCCATTGTTTGTTTGCTCACCACGTCACCCCAGTTTGGAGCCAACCATATGCAAATCAGTCTTCACCCTGTTCCTCATGGGAACAGTCCAGGCGAACTGCCAGGCCAGGTACTCCCTAGACCGGAAACAAACATCCTGGGACCAGTTTTGGAGTATCACCCATCATCAGCCAGGCTAGCTTGAATCCAGTGGCACACTGAGCACAG
The DNA here is from genome assembly GCF_964204655.1 of Triturus cristatus. NCBI lineage: Eukaryota > Metazoa > Chordata > Amphibia > Caudata > Salamandridae > Triturus > Triturus cristatus. The sequence continues at coordinate 805,095,417 of NC_140585.1, read as the reverse complement.
GACCCACGTCTGGGCATACCCATCCCACTTAGGGGGAACAAAGCAAAAAAAAACAAATGATGGACAGAATGCTGAACAAATCAAACATTCACCCCCAGTCACAGATCTGGGTTTAATCCACCGTTCTCATACCATGTCGAGCAGTTGCCCAAAAGCAGGGCCACTTGAATAATGAAATTCTGCAGTGGCTGGATTTGTCGCATTAGTTACATAATCTATCATCTGCTGCATAATCTTCAGAGTTTATAAAAAATTGATTCTAGGTCAAATGGCCGAAAAGTTACTAAAACTGTAGCAACGTGAATTGCAGCAACGTGGAAAGCTATTCACAAGCTGACTTGTCAACCTTTCAGTTGCTTATTCCTGTATTTAGCTGTTAAACTGGTACTATTGATGTGAAACTTTTCCCAGTGCTAATATTTAAAAAAATGTCAAAGTAAGTAATATCCTCAAAAAATGTACCTATTATGCTGCATAATTTGCCTTATATTGCTGCATAATTTTGTAAACCCTGCCACATAATTTGGTCCTCCTTGCCACATGCTACCAGTGGACCTGAACTTTGACAATAACTGCGTGTGAAATATAATGCAGACACCTTAAGTGAAAAATAAATGAAAGATTAAATAAACTGTAAAGTTTTGTGAAAGTGTTGAGGGGTACTCTTCCAAACCAAAACCTATGCATGACATCACACTGCACCCTAGCATTATTGCAGAATGCAAATACCAAAGCATACTTGCAAACTGTAACTACATGCCTGCCTTTCTTTTTCACTTCAGAACTATGCAATTGTATTAGTTTACGTATAGAGGAGCCTGCCGTGGACAACAGGCACTTTGTATAGGGTCAGTGGGAAGTCCCCAAGTCTGTCTCTGCCCCCGCTTCCCCCAGAAATGAGCCCTGTTTGCAGCGACAACCTTTTGGCATGTGCAATGCATGCTCATATTTTAAATGACTATCAGAGTCTTTTGAATGCAAATAAATAAGGAGCTAGCACTAATGTACTTTTTGAGACTGTTCTGCTCTCAGCCCATCACCGTTCACGAGATTCAAAACCACACCCTACATTATCCACAGCCAGGGCCGGACTGGGAACCACAACCGGCCCTGGCAAAGTGCTCGGCCGCCTGCCGCCCCCCCCCCAGGTGGGGGGGGCAGATGGAGGGTGCCACCAAGCTCCTTGCCGGTTTTCGGACGATTTTGTTACAGGGCCGATTTTGCAGCTGTGCTGCAAAGACGGCCCTGTAACAAAAGCGGCCCCACCCGTGTGGCGCACCGGGGGATTGCCTGGTGCCGGCTACGGCCAGTCTGGCCCTGTCCACAGCTCCTCGGTGCAGTTTCGTCCAAAGACAAGCGCTAAGCAGGGCCCAAGTCAGGGGTACATGCAAGTACACGGTGTCCACCCACTATTTTCACAGGGTGGACGCCGTCCCCCCTGCCAAGAACTTGGACATCACAGAAATATGCTGAACTTGTCCCGGTGTAATTTTCAGACACCGGGACACGTTCAGCAGGGCCTGCACGTTGTCTGCTTTTGATTTCCAGCAGGAACCTGCAGGCAGTGTGGGCAGGGCCAGACTGGCCGTAGCAGGCGTTTCCCCAGTGGGCCACCAGGGTGGAGGCCGGATTTAGACCCCCGGGGGATGTTTTTGTTACCGGGGGCCGATACCCCAGCAACAAAAGCGGCACAAAACTAGCTTTCCGCTAGCACCCCCTTGACACCCCCACCCACCCTGGGGTTGGCCGAACTCTTTGCCAGGGCCTGTTTCAGTTCCCGGTCCAACCCTGAGCAAGGGGCCTTTTTTTGAGCTCCAGCTGGGCCAAAGTTAAGGGATAATCAGGCCTCCTTTTGTTTGAATATCCTGACTGGAGGCTGCCTGGAACCTCACACTTAAATGTTAATGCCACGGAGGGGAAACAAAGGCACACAGCTTGTTATCTCTTCACAGGTACTTAAGAAAGGCACGCTTTGCCTTTGTTTAGTCCTTGTATATAGGAGATGAATGCACCGTAAGAATGTCAGGTGTGTTGGTCTGTCCCAGTATTTGCCCAAATAACAATTTCAATAGCACTATTTTATATCTTTTAAAGCGCCACGCAACCCAATGCAGGGTGTCAGAGCTCTTCACGTAACATACACATTATACATTGACAATAAATCATGTACATGTGTAAATCAATATACAAGATGAGTTACATGAGACAGGGTTACAAGGCATAGGAGTCACATGTCCTTCAGCTCTCACTGTGCTATATTACAAGGATTACAATTTATGACCTGCAAGTAACAAAAGGATATCCGGGTTCACAGCAGTAACCCACTTTATAATCTACATAAAAGAAATATCTGTCATCTAGATGTTACATGATGTGCTTTGCAGGAGACGCATTAACCGGCTGTGCTACTTTAATTCAAATCTGGGACTTCACAAAACACAGATCTCTCCAGCAAACGCGTTCACCTCCAGAGTTATCTCACCATTCATGCTGTTCCCTGAGATATGCTGGGAACCTTTACAGCGGATACCTTAAACCATAAAATATTTTAAAATGCAGACTTTGCAACCAATGAAGCAGAACAGATTTACTGTCATGCTTCTCCTTGTTGCCAATTTCTTTGTGACAGGGTTTAAAAAAAGAAATATATTAGTTGAGGCCCAGATTGCACCACTTTTTTTGGCACAATCCCGACGCCAAATCTCATTTGTTAAATCTCATAATGTGCTTAAATGTACTCATGATATACCTGATAAACATATACGAGGTCTTAATATATGATGTCACTTCTTGTGGTGTGACATCCAGTGAGGTCACTTCCTGTTATGTCACGTGCAATGTCACGCATTTTGACATCATGCGCTGTGATGGCACACGTCATGATTTCACTCGCCTGGTTAGTTCCCCCTGTTCTTTTTTTAGGACTTGTGCCCTGGCGCTAAGCGATCCAGGTACCCACTCTGGGCAGTCAAACGCGCAGCAGCACTGGTGCCGATTGGGAATATTGAATACTGTAAAGAGTGTGAATGGTAGAATGAGATGGAGTGCGTTTCCTGCATTCTTGTATAGTTCCATCTTCCTGTTTGGCACTGACCCTTTTTTGGCACGTGTGTGGTGCCAATAGGAGCCTTGGCTGGTGGATTTACTTATTCTATGAAGAGCTCTCTTGCATAACCACTGCAGATGACTAGAGCTGCTAGAAATGGGCACGACTAACTTCCGAGAAGTAAAAATCAGCTTAAATTCAGTTGGCCAATGCAAATAATTCCCAAGATTCATGCAGTGCGAAAGTGCCACGTATGAGCCTTTTCCAACAACTTCTTATTTCCCAAAGTCATTTTCTGAACTAACATTCTAGCTCCGTTTCGTTATAAGGCAGTAGGTCATTTCTTTTCTCCTCATGTGCACCTGCAATAGCTATCAGGGATACAAACACACTCCGTCCCCTTTGACAGCATTTCCGGTTGATCACCTTGCCCACTCTGCACTTTTAATCGTTCGTTCGTTAAACAGCGCAGTGATTAGTGCGGAGCGCCGCATTCAAAAGAAATCTTTGACAGGGAGGAGTTTTTTAGCAACTTGAACTCCGAATGTCTTCCTCATGCTCGCGTGACAGGTTACTGACTCCGTCACAACGCTACTGACATTTGGTGCTAGGGTACCGCTTTTGGGGTAATCGTTGTGCTCTTCAAATTCCACATTCATTCATTCATTCATTCATTCATTCATTCATTCAATCATTCATTCATTCATTCATTCCACAGCTGCAAGACTGCTGTGCATGTGATCTGTAGGTCTCCCTGTAGCTCCTTGAGCTCTGGCGCCACACTCCAGACACCTCCCTGGCTTCAGGATCTATTAGGAAAGGAGGCAAATGTAAATGGCCTTTCCACAGTCCACTGAGAAGGGCCACAGAAACCAGTGGGCCAATCGTCTGGAATATGACGGCAATTCAACCAACATGTCCAGCACAGGGTTGGGTTGGAAATAAGTATTTCGCATAGGAATTTGTTTGGATGCTGGAGAGCCAGGCCTAGATGAATGAGAGGGCCTTTCGAGCATTGCACCTGACCCCGCAGTCACCCATCCACGGTGGGACCTCCACTCGACAGGAGACAAGAATGCGGTGAACTACATTAAGTGTTTGATTGTACGGTATGCTCTAATAAAATTAAATGGCAAAATCTATGGTTGTGTTGCTGTGTGCGGCAACCCGTGAACCACCAAAGTCTCCACATTTAGATCTAGCAAATCTGAGACTAAAGAACATTCAATCAATTATGTTGAGAACATTCAACTGATCTTCAGATTCAACTCCACAAAGTCACCTCGTGGTCCGCATCCTCTCCGCAGACTACTTTAGCGACGATTGGTAACGGTATGGCTGTGGATCTCATCCCACTTCTTGACATTAAACCAGTTAAGGTCAAGCTCCTTATCCCCAGAGGTCACCTGGACCAATGGTTCCTGTCTGTGTGACCCGCTGCCATGGCTGCTTCTCCCGAGCCATCAAATATCCTATGCAGTCTGCATGGCCACCTTGATGCCAACCTCTCCCTTGAGACCCAGCCATCGATGTTGAAACCCTCTGCGGTCAGCACGTGCTTGCAGGAACTGTGACTTGCTATCGATTGCATCCTGAAGGCTAAAACCCGTACAGTTTCACTCAGGCCCCACAGACATTGAGATTACAATGTTCTGATGCTTAGGTACTTTGAGTCCCCAAACTCAGTTCAGAAAAAACGCTAAAACCAGCTGCAGGGCAGACATGTCTCATTGTTTCAGTTTTATTTCAAATTTGCTGTCGTGTTTTGTAGGTGTAAAAGTAGGTAAGTAGTCCTAATTTGTTTCACACCGTATAATGTATACACATTTACGCACTTATACTAAGCATACACACATTGCATGTTTGCTATCGAGAATAATGTTCACATTTCTATGCATCCACCTGATTTGCACACTCTTCCGTGTTTTCAGAAGGACCAATAAGGCTTCATAAAAGTGGAAATCCAGATTCGAGTAATCTTAAAGTTCTTTGCAACTTTTTATCACTTTTATGAGTCTGTCAGAAAGTTTTGTTGAGTTTGTAAGGTCTGGCAGGCTTGTTATTGTCACAGCATTAGGGACTGTCTGTCAACACAGGCTCATTGTTCTGGGACTTCCTGCCAAGCTTTACAGCAGTTTCACTCCAGGAAATCTTTAAAAAACACATAGCGTTGGCCAAAATAGGGTGGGAGGAGGGACTGGATATTGAGTTACTGCTCTTACTGTTATTTTCCTCAATATTAGAAAAGGATACATGTCCATATTTTTTTCATTGATTGGTGTCACAAGCTCAACACACACTAAATAACACAATAACAAATCGATGTTTCTTTGTTCATGGTACTCTTTTGCTTCTCCGCTCGGCACGATGCTCGCTTTGATCGTGTCCTTCCTTACTGTGCACACATTGGAACCTTATGCGATATGAGGTGGGAATATTTTTATTTGAGTTTGCTTCCTCTGTATGTAAACACCTGCAGCATGTGAGTGCAGTGCTCGGGATATGGCGCCATGTTTGTACTGCCCTCTGTACACATCTGGTTGGCGGGAGCCGAGTCAGCCTTCTGATAAGACGCCGCACAGTCACCCTTTATTTTCCACCGAAAAGTAAATGTACGGCTGACTCATCAAAGAGAAATGGAAAGTGTAACTTGGCTGTAATTGACCTGAAGTGCATTGGAAATCTGATGGGGCAGGGAGGGGGTTCCATAAGATATTACTGTCGGACAAGATCCTTTTTGCAGGGGTGTTCCCAAACTTTTTAACTTCCTCCTGTATTTTTTCAGATCTATTTTTATTGGTTTTAGGACTCTGGGCACTTTACCACTGCTGATCAGTGCTAAAGTGCATGTGCTCTCCTGTAAACTTGGTATGATTAGTCTACACCTGTTTGGCATATTTTATCTACCTGTAAGTCCCTTGTACAGTGATATCCTATATACCCAGGGCCTATAAATTAAATGCTGCTAGTGGACCTGCAGCGCTGTTTGCGCCACCCACAGAAGTAGCCTTTCGAACCTGTCCCAGGCCTCTGCCACTGCAGGGCCTACGTGCACAGTTTACTGCCACAGTGACTTGGCATTTAAAGTTACTTGGCAAGTCTGGAACTCTGCTTTTACTATATATAGGTCACCCTAAGGTAGGCCCTAGGTAGCTCTATGGGCAGGGTGCTGTGTATGTAAAAGGTAGGACATGCGCTTTTGTTGTGTGGCTTGTCCTGGTACTGACAGACAGCCTATTTGGTTTCTCACTGCTTTGAGGCTCGGCTCCTCTCATAGGTGTGCATTGGGAATTTCCTGATAGGTGTTCAGTGCTAATTTCTGTTCTGTAAGGAGTAGCTTTGCCATGTTTGGTATGTTTGGAATAGTGGTAGTAAATCTGTCTTATTAGTGAAGGTGGATTTTTCATCCCTGTTTTAGAAATGCCACTTTTAGAAAGTGGGCCTTTCTGCATGCTTATGACTCTTTGTGCAGCCTGACTCCAATTAACACCTGGTTTAGACTGACAGGGGCCTGTTTGTGGATTCACTCTAGACAGTCACAATGGGACCTGAGGTGTGCCCGGCATATCCTGTTGGGTATTCCTGAGACAGAGAGGGGGGAGGAGCTGTCACCTGCACCTGAAAAGGGTTGTGCCTGGCCTCTCGCAATGCTGTCTCCGCCCAACTGTAGTGTGTCTAGAGCCAGGGTTGGTAATTAAACGGGGGTGCTGTGCACTTATAAAGTTTGTTTGAGGTTACCTTCAGATCAAAGACATTTTGAGTAGAAGTACAGGGGCTCTGACCCCATGATGTTAGACACTGCGTGGGACATGTAACCAGACGCTGCTAGCTCTACATGCTGCACCTTGTCAGGGGGCTATTGTACTTCCAGGGGGAACTGCCACTGGGACTGCCTGCTCTGTTGTGTGGCCTGCTGTCTGATGGGCTGCAGGATAGGATACTACTTTGCACTGCATTATGTATTGGCCTGCTGCCTGTTTCCCTGCTTGAGTGCCCCCAAGTGACTCCAAGGAGCCCAGCGCATGGTGAGCGCTGTTTCTGCTCTTTGCCTCTGTGAAAACAGCCAGTGGCGTGATTTGTGACTCGGCTTGCTAAGAGCCTTAACTCTCGCTCAGCGCATGAGGAGCGATTTGTGTTTCTTCTTCATGGCCCACGGAAGTGTAAACACCCAAGCACAGCATGACTGTAGCGCTCTGTGTTGGTGAAATTGCCAGTTGGGCTGAGCGCTCCATTTCCATTTTCCCCAACAGGATCCTTGCTTAGGGATCGAATGCCCGAGTTTAGATGCTGACTGCCCGGTGGGAGCTTTACTGAGCAACCAGGTACAACACCACTGGCCCTGTAGAGATCCCCTGCCATGTCTCACTGTCCGAGGTCAGGATCCGACCTTGCGAGACCTGCACGAGTTGGCGCATCACCCCCATGTCTTCCCCAGTCGCAGTTCGGCAGGCATGACTGTAAATCACTTAAGAGGATCTGCGCATCTTTTCTTTGTGCAGCTACAGTTGGGTGGTGAGCGGGGAGACCGAGCGAGGTCTACCGCGTGATCTCAAAGTGTTAATACTAATTTATATGCTAACTCTTAAAACACTTTCCACGGGTCTGTGTTTCTCTGCTTCCGTCTCCATGAGGTTGGGCCACCAAAGCATGGTGATAGTGTGGGATCCAGGTGATGTTCTGGCACACAGCAGAGGCAGGTTTGCTTTCAATGAAGCAAACATTCAAAGGTTGGTGTGTCATTGATGAGGGGGCTTTTTCTGCTCAAAGGAAAATGGCAGACCGAGCATGCCTGATCATTGTTTCCCAATACAAGATGGCTTTTGACATCTCCCGGTTCAAAAGCAGAAGAACCTGTAAAGCAACACTACAGGTATGGCTTCCATACCTTGTGTTCCAGTGATTCAGGATGCTCGTTCTTTATTGTTATATACATCCACCTGCAACTACAGTCCTTTGTCTCTTTTATATGACACTTGTCTCTTGTAATTCTGGTTTGTTTTTTATTTGTTTCAGCTTGACTCTTTGAGCGTGTTTCTATTTTTGTTTCTTGAGTGCATTTTTATCTTGCTCCCTCCTTCTTAGGGTCTCTGTTTTTGGCCACTAGTCCTATAGCGGCCTTTTCACAGTCCTCGCAGCCTTTGTTAAATTGAGAAGTGGCATCAGAGGATAGTCTCTTTATCACCATTACTTCATTAGAACAAGTAAGGTACATGATCATGAAGATCAAGGATTTTAATGTTTACTATAGAATAATGTAAACAGAATGTATAAATAGTTGTGAAATATTGTTGAGGTCTATAAATAAGGGTGTTAGTAATTGAATTCAGTGGTACTTTTATAATCAGCCTACCACAGATTGCACTTGAATCTTGGCAAGAGAATATACTTGCTGAGCTATTTTAACTTATAGAATGATGATGAGATCTGACAAGGGTTTTTGTGCATTTCCCTAAACTCTTTTTCACAACTGTAGGTTGTAAGCCTCAGCAGAGACAGCACTGATTGCATGGGATGGCCTTTCAGCCACTGGATTCTTGAGGATGATTGGCAGGCACTGTGGAGGAGCATAGAGGGGCAATGCTAACGCTCTTCCTGATCAGTAGATGAAAGACAGAGTTCACATTTATTAGGTTAGCTGCTTTCAAAGATACTAGTAATTGGGGGGCTTTAACCCTGGGCTCAGTAGCCCCAGATAATGATCCTGCGACATCCTCCCTATAGGAGTAAATGAACACCTGTACAATGAGTCATACGAACTTCTGAGGCAAAGCTCTACTTTTGATGCCTTTTGTCAAGGGTTTTGCTGCCTCCGGGTGTCCTACATTCTCTCAACGACTGAGCCCGCAGCCTTGTTGAAATTGCCATGTGTTAAGACTGCCTGCCTGGGGAACCTCACCGGAGCAGGCAAGCACAGCTGAGGTGCTGAAGGGCTTGTGGCGACACCCCAGGCTGATTGGGGTCTGCACTGGTGTCCAGGCATGGTGGAGGAGCAACGGTAGACTGAGGCTGCGACCGCAACCGAGAGTTGAGCCAGAAGCATGCAGCTGAGATTGCCCACATGAGAGGACCGGGGCAGCCTGGGCCCCGAGCAAAGTTGCGGCGGCTGTGATCTTTGGAACACCTTGGTGGGGAGCAGAGTGGCATCCAACTACTGGACGGCATACCTGGCGGCCGGCGTCATAATCAAAGTGGAAGCAGAGGCACTGAGAAGGGGTCCAAGTAGTAATCGAGTCACCAGATGGGGAAGACGAGCATAATCCAAGCTGTGAGCGCGGCTGGCGGATGTAGAGGGTCTGGCTCCTGGCTCCTCCTGAGGAGAGGAAAGCAACAGGGTCAGAGGGCTTGCTTAGGGGCCCAAGGGAAAATGAACTTCTCAGACAGATGCAGTCAATGAGGGAGACACGTGCCAGATGGTGGCCCCAGTGCCAGGACCAGAGGAGGAACCGCCAAAAGCAGCACTGCTGGAAGTAATTCAGGGGTCCAGCACCACCTTGGAGGGCAAGATAGACATGTGACAATTGAGGTTGGCCTCCAATTAATGGACCTACGCAATGTCTCGGAGAGGGTGGCAGTTGCAGAGCAAACATTTGGCAGCTTAGGCCAGGATGTTGCCACTCTCAAGGAACAAATTGTGAGACTTACAGCTACTGCAAGGATGCTAGAAGACAGGATAGAGGATGCAGAGGGCCGGTCCCGCCGTAGCAATCTGCACCTGGTGGGGTTCCCAGAATGGGCGGAGGGAGGATCGAATGAGAGCTTCTTAGACAACTGGATCCTTAACACTCTCAAGCCAGAGGGCCTATCTCACATGTTCACAGTGGAGACGCTTACCGCCCGGATATTCAACTACTGAGACAGAGATTGTATCCTCAGAGTTGCCCAGGAGGCGAGTACTTTGAAATACGAATATCACTGTATTGCCATCTTCCCAGATTATGCTCGAAAGGAACAATCCAGAAAAAGTCGTTAGTGGAGGTCAAGCAGAAACTCCGGAATATGGGGTTGTCCTACATGCTGCTATTTCAGTCGCAGCTGTGATTGATTGCACAGGGCACAACTAATTTTTTTGAACGACCCGAGGATGTTTGGGCCTAGCTTGAACAGTGGGATAAAGTACCACACAAAATACAAGGCTCATTGAGGACTGATCGAGGTCGATGTGTGGGGACAAAGAGGGTTTCACGATGGAGTATCTCCCAGGAACAGCCATCAGCAGGAAGCAACACTGAGTCATGTACTGTCATACAGGATATTGGCGCACTCACAGATGTGCAGATGGGTGGTGCTGGCTTGCCCTGTCCTCTGAGTAGTGGGGCGCATATCTGACCCCACAGGGGACTGCCAAAACCCAATCTAAATGAGATGACCGGTTGACTCTTGGAAAGATTGCTTGGCCATGGTACTGGTGTGTAGGTATGCTATGGGGAAGGGCAGGACACAGGGCTTAGATGACGCACAAGGCTCAGAGACATTTGGTAATGGGGTGTTAAACCTGGACCACTCATTATATGAGACTCAGAATTGTGTTATTTATTTAGACTCCTGTTGGGGAAAACCTTCAGGGCTCTTTTAGGGCAGCCGAAGTGAGATCTGGTATGGAGCTCTGCCCTGAGTTGGGTGGGGAAAGCACCGGCTTGACTCGGTCCTGCACATCGGGGGCGAATAAATTAGTTTGCTGTGTAAGGGTTGGGCACTAGTCTTACAGGCAGAATGCCAGCCTGCTTGATCACAGTGGGGTGTGGATAGAGACTCTACAGGTCTGGCAAAGAATGGTGGGCGATCACAAATTGAATGTTTCTTGTTGTCAAGTGATTGTCCAGGGAGGGGGGAAGAGGGGGGATTTGTCAATGTTATGGTACATGGTATGCTGTGGGACACCCAGATGGTACACACAAGGACACAATGTGGAAAACTAAAGGTATCAAACCTGGGGGAGGCTCAGCCTCGAGAGGTTAATTGCTTGTGTGATGCGGAACTATAAGGTAGTCACATGGAACGTCAAGGGCTTGGGTAGCTATGTGAACAAGCATAGGATGCTCTCCTATTTAAGACGCACTGGAGTGAGTATAGCCTGTTTTCAGGAAACGCACCTCACAGAGTAGGACAAATTAAAGAGAAAATTAAGGCGTCAACTGATATCGTCCACCTTTACTTCCTATGCTCATGTGGTGGTGTTCTGGATGGCACCCTGGGTCCTTTTTAGATTCATTTATTTTGGTGCAGGGGGCACTTGATGGTGTGTGGACATGACTGTTTTGAATGTCTATGCCCCCGACATGGATAATAAAGACTTCTTCCCAAGAATGCAGTCCCTGGTGTCAGATAATATGGCCAAGAGACTGCTGCGGGTTGATTCAATTGTGTCCTGGATGCGAATATGACAGGCAACCCCCCCATCTGAGCCCTAACTAAACCTGGTATGACTTATACACTGGCTGATACTATACATAACCTGGAATATGAGGATATTTGGAGAGAAATGCACCTGACAAGGAGGGAGTATTCCGATTATTTTGCTACTCATGGTACATATAGCTGTTTGGAATGGGTTCTGGGAACAGCGAATGTCCAGGCTGACATACAAATGGCCACTTATTTGGGCAGGTTCTTATCCGATCGTTCCTCTCCACTACTAGAGTGGGGTGGCATAAGTGCCCAGGGTGGGCGGAGATATTGGCGAATGCATACAGACGCCTTTCTGGATGCACCATTCAGGCAGATGTTAGGCTAAAAGATCACAGAGTACTTAGCATGTAACTGGGGAATGACAAGTAGCAGGGGCACTGAATGGGAGGCACTAAAAGCAGTCATTATGAGGGAATGTCTAGGTATAATGTGGGGCCTATGGTGAAATTGCAGTGTGAACTTGTAGATCTAGAGTACAAACTTACGAAGACCCAGAAAGGGGAAGTGGAGGTGCCAGTTGCAGAGGAGAATATTGTGACTGTTAGGAGATGCCTGAGAGAAACGTGGGGCAGACTTGATACGTTCATGCATCAGGAGTATAGACAGAGGCTGCACTGAGAGGGCAACAAGCCTAGTAGGTTGTTGGCCTGGCTGCTTAAACAGGAGATGGATAGAACCCCCATAGTTGCACTTTGGTGACGGGATGGGTCACTGGCCACATCCAATGGGTCATCAATGACATTCTGGGGGTGCATTTATATGAACTCTATGGGGTCACACTGCACTGGTGGACAGATATTTGTGGAGCTGCCTGTGTCTCCCCCACTGCTGAAGGACGAATTGAAAGCAGACATGAACCTGGAAGAGATGAGGGAAGGGGTAGGTAAATTGAGAAAAACACATGGAGGAGATGGCTTCCCGGTGGAGTTTTATCAGTGGTACGCAGCGCAGCTGGCGGAGCCATTTCTTGAGGGATTTCGGGAGGTGAGAGATGGGAGAATGTTGCCCCCCTCCCTTGGGGGGTGGGGTGGTATGTATGGTACCAAAAGTGGATGTAATGTGATGAATCCGTCCTCCTATAGGCCCCTCACTTCAGCTCAATGTGAACACAAAAGTGCTATGTAAGGTCCTAGTGGAAAGACTGAGTGGTTGTAGGAAGCTGGCTCTCTATATATTATACCAAAGTGAGGTATAGTGTGCACAGAGTCCAGTTGAACCCAAAAGGTAGGCAGAGGTAAAGTAGATAGCTCCTCACTCTCTATTTGTGGTAGTGTGGTCGAGCAGTAAGGCGTTATCAGAGGACAGTTTTAAGCATTTGTTGCACACACTCAGTCAGCAAATGAATTCACACGCTTAAAGACTGAACTTCAGACCAATTGTTTTTGTATAAAAATTTTCTTTTAGTTATTTTATTTCCTAGAACCAAGCAAGCCTGGCACAGGTAAGCGATAAATACTTTGCAATAAATATACAGTTGTAATACAGTTTGGATAGTAATTGTATATGCACTTTGTTTTGACTTACAGTATTGTAACTGAGAAATGCAATGCTTTGTAAATACAGTACGTATACTTTGAATGGGCTTTTTAGTAAAATGACCAGTACATTACTTTCCGATTACTTTTCGTACACAGTGTAGTATACCTGGATACTACACTGGGACATTTCCTGTAAACAGGTAAGTAAAATTATTTTTGTTAGTTAGTACAATTTAAAAGAATTTCTTTAGGTTTTCCAACTCCACACTTAGAAACATTTAGTAGAAAAACAGTCAATGTTATCCAATGGAGGAAAATAGTGTTATCGGTTTAAAGGTAAGTACTTTGTTGTGGGAGTTGGTGTTCTGGGGTTAGACTCAGGGATCCCCCAGGGTCAAGGATGCACTCTTATTACACCCTCAGCGGCACTAGGGTGGCCGAGTGCATCCTTGTCCCTGGGGGTCCTCTGAGTCTAACTCCAGAACACCAACTCCCACAACAAAGTACTTACCTTTAAACCGATAACACTATTTTCCTCCATAGAGTGTTATCCAATGGGGGATATGGGTCTCCGGTTGGTGGCTGCTGACAAGCAGGCCACTGGGTTGTGGGAGCAAAGCTCCTGGACTTAAGCTCAGGGCAAATGGGGGTTTAGGCCAGCACAAAAGATGCACCCTCAGCGGCACTGGGGAGTCCGGGTGCAGAGTGCTGTTTTGGCGTCCGAAGCCCTGTAGCTTTCAATTGGGAGTCTCCGGTTTGCAAAAGCACTGCAGGCTCAGTGACGAAGGTCTTCTGGGTGTGATCACCACTTGGAGAGGTAAATTGGGATTTTGGGGTTTGGTTAGGCACTGTCGGTTAAGCCACCCAAGGCCATGGGGCGTCGGTGCAGGGGTGCCTTTTAGGGTCGGATCTTCTTAGCAGCTCCTGGTCGTGGTTGGGGGGACCTTCCAGTTTGAGGCTGCAGGCGTCAGCTGGAGGCTTGAGGCAGGTCAGGGGTCACCAGATCTCGAGACAGGATCACCTCTTCTTGGTGTAGGGCCACTCGAACTCAGGCCGTGAGCATCGGGTGCAGAGTGGTGCAGACCCGCGGATCTTTGCGGAGCTGGAGTCTGTTGTTTGAACAAATCCGGTGTTCATAGGAGACAGAGTCTTTGGGATTGAAGGCAAGCAGGTCCTCCGGGTTTCTTGAGGTTGCTCGCAGCAGCACACACTGGGATTTTGCTGGAGGAGGTTCGAGATGGGGATAGGCCGGCAGGGCTGGGGCCAAGTCAGTGGGCGTCGTCCTCTTGTTAGCTTCGGCACGGCTGTCGGTCCTTCTTCTTCTTGTCTTCTTGTGGGTTGTTGTCTCAGGAAGCAAGGTTCAGGGGTGCCCCTAAATACTAGATTTAGGGGCATTGCAGGTAGGTAAAAAGGTTGGGGCCAACGGGTCCCTCCAGTGGGAGAGGGGCATAAGCCTTTCCCTGGTTGGCTGGGTCCCCCCATCTGCAAGATGGCGGGTACTGAGAGTTGTGCTTCACCTCGCCTCCCCCACCTGAGGGGTGGAGTTGGCAGAAGTAGGCAAGCCTCTCTTCCTCACTTGTTTCTCCCGCCAGTTCTCCCGCCCCAAGTGGGGGTCAGAACAAGTGGGGACCATTTGCTGAAAGCAGCAAGTGGCCTGTGGAAGCTCACAAAGGTGGCAAGCCTTTGAAGCTTCCCCTTCATGAACCCTGCCCCTCCTGGGGAAGGAGGCTTGGCACCTCTTCCCAGGATGCGCATTGTTTCAGGCCCCCAAGAGCAGCAGGCTCTCGACCCAGGGGTCCAGAAACATGTCTGGTGATAGCAGCTGAAAGCAGCCACTCAGCCTGGACACTAGTGGTAGGTTGTTTTTCAGGGGGCATCTCTAAGATGCCCTCTGTGTGCATTTTTCATTATTTCCCACACTGGCATCAGTGTGGGTTTAATGTGCTGAGAAGTTTGTTACCAAACTTCTTAGTATTCTGTGTAGCCATTATGGTGCTGTGGAGTTCGTAATGACAAACTCCCAGCACCATATACTCTTAATGGCAGCACTGCACTTACAATGTGAGAATGGACTTAGACATTGTAGGGGTAGAGGGCTCTTGCACCTGTACCCTCACCACTGGTACAGTGCACCCAGCTAGAGGGGTGCCTGATCGATGGCAGGGCAGTGGGTTATAGGCATGGCACACAGAGATGTGTGCCATGTCGACTTTTCACTTTGTTCTGCACCAAAACACGCAGCCTGTAAAGGCAGTGTGTGAGTGTAACGGTACAGGGCCTCTAAGGGTGGCTCAATAAGTGCTGCAGCCCTTAGAGCTCTTCCCTGGTCACAGTGCCCTGGGTATCTGTGGTACCATTTACCAGGGGCTGGCCTGTGGCCAGAGATGCCAATTGTGTTTTGTTTTTAATGCAGGTTTTAGGGAAAGAACATAGGCCCTGGGCACCTGATTGGTAGGAGCCCAGGGCACACTCAGTCAAAGCACATCAGCAATTCAGCAAAAAGTGGGGGTAACCATGCAGAAAGAGGCCACTTTCTCACAGTGGTGTAGTTATAACACTGGGCAACGAGGATCAGTGTGGTTTTATGCCTGGGTGCACCGCCGCTCTCAACTTGTGCATGTGATGCACTCAGTTCAACTGAGTGAAAGGGAACTAGCATTGAAATTGGTAGATATTAACAAAGCATTTGATACAGTGGAGTGGGACTATTTGTTGCCAGTGATTCAGAAGATGGGTTTTGGTCCCCACCTTTGTAAATGGGTAGGGTAATTATACATGGCACCTCGTGGCAGAGGGGTTATTGAGGGAATGGTATCTGATGAGTGGAATGTGCAGAGGGGCACGCAGCAGGGTTGCCCACTTTCACCACTCTTCACTTTGGCAGTGGAGCCACTGATGGCATAGCTTAGAAACAAAATGTGGGACTTCAGTATAGTAGTAGGGGACTCCACACATCCTATATCTCTTTATGCCAATGACATTTTGTTTTACTTCCAGCATCCAGCAGAGAAGGTACAGTTGCTTTTGGCGCAGTTGGAAGACTTCGTGGTGGAAGCAGGTCTGCTCATTTATAGGCATAAATCATTGCTCTTTCTGCTGGGGGCCCAGTGAGAGATCCCAGAGAGGGACCTGGCCCGGGGCTGCAATTGGTGACCATTTCCTTTAGCTATCTTGGCATCATGGTGGGACATAAATATGGATAGTCAGCGACAAAACAGCATTGAGCCACTAGTGAGAGGGTTGATGAAAACTGATCCCTTCTGGAACGCATTGCCACATTCTATGGCGGGGAGAGTTGTGGTGGCGAAAATTTTATTCCTCCTCAGATATCTATATATAGTTCAAAATGCCCTTTCTACGCTGCTGCGTGGTTAGTTTAAGACCCTTGACAGCCTAATGATCTCCTTACTGTGGGCTGGGAAGAGGAGCTGAGGACAGTGGCCATAGGAGTGTTGAGCACAAGGGCGCCTTCCCTTACTCAATGGTGCAAGGACGTAGATGAGTGGGCAATAGCCGAGGAGGTACACATGAAGCTCAACGAACGAGATTATAAGTTACAGGATGAATTAGTGATTTGGGTCACACTATTGGAAAACATGCACATGGGAATGGATGGAGGCAGCGAGCAGGGCACGCAAACCCAATGTACAGAAGAACCCCCTGACACACAGGGGCGCTGCTTAAAGACTACTTGGGAAGAGGCAGCAGCTTCTGGATTGGAGCAGACGGTAGGAGGTTCAAGGAACTAATAGTGGTACTTATTTTACGTGCACTGTGGGGCCTGACTGTATCCATGATTAGAGATAATTGCCGGCAAATTTCTGGCACTAGCTGTGGGGGAGACCTGGGGTGGAGACAGAGGCATAGGAGGTAGAGACTGAAATCTTTGATGTGTTAAACTTGATGATGGTGGGTCTGTACAGCAACTGTACCATTGATTGTTAATGTTACTATTACACTTTTGACTGGTTGTGATGCAATTGTATGATCCTGATTTGATATTCCATTTGGCCTTAGTATCAGGATAAATATCAACCAATATCCAATAAAAAGATTTTTTTTAAAGATACTAATAATTCACAAAGTTCAAGAATGAAACAGAAAGGAAGTTTTTATGATGACTACTCAATGTTTTAGGTTTAAATCTTTTTATTAAAGTTTTCAACAGAGGGAAAAATGGCGGCAAACAATTACACTTTCCCCCGCCCCAGTAGGAGCGGGATAAACTGGGCCCGCCTTCGTCACTACTAAACGCTCGGAGTGGCGAGAGTGTGCCCGCAAGGCCCATCACCCGCCGCTCTAGTAACCCTCCGCCCCCAACCTGAACCCCCAAATAACCCCCCTCCCCTCGACCATCCCACCCCCCCCTCCCCCGTGGAAAATGAAACAGAAGAAAGAAGAAGGAAGAAAAAAGAAGGAAATGGAGAACCGAGCCCGGGGTCAAAGGGACCTGGGGGCCGAGCGCAAAAGGCCGCCCCTGGGCAATAGTCCAATCATGGTTTCTGAGCAGTGTCCTCCTCCTCTGGGTCCGTGCTAAGCCGTAGAAGGTGTAGGTACCGGGGACACGTCAGCTCCCTAAAGTCCTGGGTCAGGAGGGCCCGGAACGGCTGCCACAAGTCCGGAAAGGAGTCACCCTTACCAGCCAGCGTTAAGGAGATACGCTCCATCCCCAGGATGTGCCAGAGGCAGTGCAGCCACTCCAAGTGTGTAGGAATGCGGGACGTATTCCAGCAAGCTAGTAGACATTGCGTGGACGCCCCCAGTGCTAAGGCTATCTGTTTCCCCCTATGGGACTTCAGGGGGTAGGTAATGGCATTGGGGACCCCAGAATGATGTATGTAGGTAGTCTGGGCAGCTCCGTGTCGAAGTATCTATCCACCTCATCCAGAATTTGTCGCCAATACAGGGATATCAGGGGCAGTCCCAAAGAATATGCGTCAAGGTGCCAGATTGACCGCACCCCCTCCAGCACCCCGCGGTGCGTGAGCTGTCCATTCGGTGCAAGCGTTCCGGTGTATAATACCAATAATTCACCAGTTTAGTGAACGTTTCCGTAAGCCCTGTATGTGTAGCCGTGTGCCGGGCCCTGTAGCAGCAACCCTCCCATTCCTTTGCGAGCAGATCCCTCCCTAGGTCCCTCTCCCAGCGCGCCCTACCCGCGTGGTACGAGTGAATATGCGAGGAAAGGAGCATCTTGTAGAGGTCCGAGGTCAACTTTTTGTCCGAGGACCGTGTGATGAGCCAGCGTTCAAATGCCGTGAGCCGACGTTGCGCCGCGCTTTTCTCCCGCGGCTGCGTGGCCCAGTGTTTAATCTGAAGGTAACCAATCTGGTCCCTGGCCGGAATACCATAATCGGTGGCCAGCTGGGCCAGGGTGACCAGCCCGCCCGCCCCGTACAAAACCCCCAACGCCCTGCAGCCAGTGTAACGCCAACCCGGGAAAGAGGACTCCGGCTGCCCCGGCGGGAAGTCGGAGTTTCCGAACAGGGGGGTCAGCGGCGAGGGAAAGGTCGTCAGTTCCTGCCTCTCCCCGGTCTGGTCCCAGATCCGCACCACCGCCTGGGTCACCCACGAGGCGTAAAGATTGGGGGGGCGCTGTTCCCGGCGTAGAAACGGGATTGCGGCCAGGGATGTCCCCGCCACCGCCCGATCCTGGAACAACCAGTGCTTTGCGGATTCGGGCCTCACCCATTCCACCAGATAGCGGAGTTGGGCGGCTTGGAAGTATAGCGCGAGATCGGGAACGCCGACACCACCATGTTCCGGCGGGAGAGAGCTAATCTGGCGCTTGAGGCGAGGTTTCCTGCCCTGCCATATGAACTGAGCTAAATCGGATTGGACCTTCTTGATCCAGCCCTTCGGTGGGTATATGGGGAGCGTGTGGAACACATACAGTATCTTGGGCAGTATCGTCATTTTGATGGCCACCACCCGCCCAAGCCATGAGAGCGGCAAACGTCGCCAGCGAAGGAGATCTGTTTTGACGGTGGCGCGGAGACGATCGTAATTCAGGGTCCGGATGCCCGGAATCGTAGGGGTCAGCTGCACCCCGAGATAGGGGACTGGTCCCGATGACCAGGGGACCGGATACTTCACACGTAGGTCTGCGATCGCTCCCGGCGTTAGAGAGAGGGAGAGCGGCATTGATTTGGCAACGTTGACCTTGAAGCCGGATACCTCCCCGAACGCAGTAAGTTCCTCCAGGATCGCTCCCAGGGACGTCATTGGCTCTCGGAAGGTCAAGAGGACATCGTCAGCATAAAGGCAGATCGTATGGACATCCCCTCCAAACCGGATCCCAGAGATCCGGCCGTTGTATCGTATGTGCTGAGCAAGGGGCTCCATGTACATTGCGAAGAGCAACGGGGAGAGGGGACAACCCTGCCTGGTGCCCCGGGAGATCCGAAACGGCTCCGAGGTATGACCATTAACTCGGACCGTGGCGTGAGGGTCCCGGTAGCAATTGAGTATGCGCGCTCTCATCTTGTCCCGGAGCCCGAACCGCTGCAGAACTGCTTCCAGATAGGGCCAATACACCCGGTCAAACGCCTTCTCGGCGTCGACCGCCAGAAGGGCATAGTCGGCCGGGAAGCGTGAGGCCTTTTCAATAAGATGCAGTACCCGTTTCGTGTGGTCGCTCGTTTGGCGGCCCGGAATAAAGCCCGCCTGGTCCGGGTCTATAAGGTCCGGTAGGTGCGGCGCGAGACGGGCCGCCAAGATCCCCGTGTACAACTTAAGGTCCACGTTGAGAAGGGAGATCGGCCGGTAGGAACCGCACTTTGTGCCCTCCTTCCCGGGTTTAGGGATCACCACTATCGCAGCTTCCAGCAGTGGGAAGGGCAAGGCTTCGAACGCGTCGAACGAATTGAAGAGTCGTGTAAGAATGGGGGTGACCAAAGGGCAGAATTGCCGATAGAACGTAGCTGTAAAGCCGTCCGGGCCCGGGGACTTGCCTACCTTGATTCGCGAGATGGCCGAGATCACCTCCTCCGGGCGGATTGGCGATTCAAGCAGCTCCGCCTGGGGCGCCGAGAGGCCCACTATTCGCGCGTGGTCCAGGTACGCATCAAGCCCGCTGTCGTCGAGTGTCTGCGCGTCGTAAAGCCGAGCGTAGAAGTCTCGAAACGTCGCGGCAATCTCGCCATCGTCCGTGTGCAGGACCCCGCTCGAGTCCTCTATCGCCTTGACCCCCTCCCTCAATCGGCGCTCCCGCAGGCACCGGGCCAGAAGACCACCACATTTATCCCCACCCACGTAGTAGCTATGCCGGAGGCGCAATGCCGCATATTCCGCCCTGTCGCGATCCAGCGCCTCCAACTGTGCCCTCTGTGCCTTCAACAGCCGCCAGACCCTCGGGGCCCCCATGCAGCTATGCATACGCTCTAGATCCCTGACCTTCTGCGCTAGCTCCGCGCGCTTCGCTTGGCGTTCTCTATTCTCGGCCGCGGAGAGGGCAATGATAGCCCCACGGACCACCGCCCTCAGAGCAAGCCAGCACGTGGTCACGGCCGTATCACCATTATCGTTGAAGCGAAGATACTCCTCGATGACTCCTCGTAGCTTTTGTCCACCACGGGGCGAAGCAGGAGTGTGTCCCGCAGGCGCCACTGGCGGCGTCTCCCACCCACAGGCGGAAGCCGCAGCGTCATGACCACCGCCGCATGATCCGACAGAGACGCCGCCAGTATCTCCACCCCGGAGGTCTCTTGACAGATTGCTCGGGTGGCCAGGAAGTAGTCCAGCCGCGCGTAAGTGCCGTGCGCGCATGAAGTATGCGTGTATTCCCGGGCTGAGGGATTGTACACCCGCCAGAGATCCACCATATCTAACTCTTGAAGCGCCGCGTGACCCTTCTGCGATAGAGCACCCACCTGCCCCGTGCGCTGTGCCGACCGGTCCATCACGTTATCGAAGACCAAATTCAGGTCTCCCCCGAGCAGCAATCTCCGGTCCGGGGAGGCCGACAGCTCCGTCAGCGCCGCCTGGAGGAAATGTTCCAGTCTGTCATTAGGTGCATAAATTGAGCCTACCGTGAATGTGTAGTCCCCCATCTGGACTTGGTATACAAGCAACCTGCCTCTGATCTCCGCCACCCTGTGCATCGAAAGCCCCCTGAACCTCGGCGCGAGAAGGATCGCCACCCCCGCCCGTTTAGAGGTGTCACAGGAAAAGAACTGTATGGGGAATGATCGGGACTGCAGCCGGTGCGTGTCTTTCAGAAGGAGGTGCGTTTCCTGAAGCAGGCATAGCTCAGCCCCTGACTGCGCAAGAAGGGAGAGGATAGATCTACGTTTGATAGGATTGTTCAAGCCCCGGACGTTAAGCGTAAGGACCTTAAGCGTTGTGGAAGGCATACCCACCCCTCAAGGAACACCCGCTATAAACGCTCAACCCTGTAATGACCAAAATGCACCCTAAGCCACCCAACCACCACCCCTCAAGCCCGGTACAGAAAAGAGAAGAAAAAGGAAGAAAAGAAAGAAAAGGAAGTGAAAGCCCAGCTAACCCCGCGAACCCTCCCTCCCCCACCCCAACCATATCAAACAAACCAATGGTCCATCTTCCAAGGAAGATCAGAAAGTCAAAAGTCAGTGGGGGCAACGTGGCTCACCAAGGCATCCCCTCCCCCCCACCCACCCGGCTGTGTACCCGCCAACGCCGCCCCAACGGGCCCAGCGGCATTGTGATTAGCAGAGATAGAAAGCAATAGAGGCGCCTTCCGCAGGGAACCCCCCTCAAGGGGTCGCGTCCTTCGGGGCCAGCGCCCCCGCCACCGAGGATATGGCGTCTTGACGACCCTGAGCGATCTCCTCGGGGGGCGGCCCCCGCCGCCTGGCACCTCTGCGCCTTTGCTTCAACTGGGTCCATCCTGGACGCGGACCGCCGACTCTCTGGGAGCTCGGCGCAGGACCCTCCTCATCATCCTTCGGGCAGTCAATGTCCAACAGCTTGCATGCCTCCGTCAAGGAGCGCAACTGGTACAACCGGTCGTTATGCCGGAAGATCAGACGGAACGGATGTCCCCAGGAATATTTAATGTCCCGTTTACGGAGGGCCTCCGTGACAGGGCGGAAGGTCCTGCGTTTCTGGAGAGTCAGGGCTGCAAGGTCCTGATAGAGCACCGGGAGGGTACCCTGAAAGGAGATGGGGTGTTGCGATCTCGCCCTCCTGAGGATCTCCTCCTTAGTGCCATAGTCCTGAAGACAGACCAGGATGTCGGCCGGCAGGGCATTGTCCGGGCGCGGGGGGCCCACCCGGTGGGCGCGATCCAGAGTGAGCTCCGTCCCAGCCGGCCGCCCCAGGATCTGATTGAAGAGCTCTCGCGTGAAGGCAAAGATGTCCCCCGCTTCTGCGTTGTGTTTCACCCCTCGAATGCGGATATTGTGCCGCCGCGACCTGTTCTCCAAGTCTTCCAGGTGGGATTGAATGTCCACTTGCTGGTCGTGGAGCCTTATTAGATCCTGATGCACCAGGGAGAGCTCCGTGTCTTGAGCGTCCACCCTGTCCTCTACTGCTTGAACTCTCTCTCCCACACCATCCAGGTCCCTCCGCACCTCCCTAAGCTCCGCCGAGAGTTCCTGCTTCATGCTCTTAAGTTCCTCCCGCTGTTCCGCGAACAGCGACAGCAGGAAGGCCCTGGTGACGGGTTCCGATCCGTCGTCCCCGGCCCGCGTCGACCGCATCTCTTCCGTCGCAGTTGCCTGGACCGCGGGCCCCGCCGCCGCCGCCCCTCCCTGGGTCTTGGCAAACAGCTCCTGCAGCGACTTGCTCTGTGTCTTGTCCTTGCCCTTACCCCGCTGGGTCGCCATGGTACAATGGGGCGCACCCCCGAGCCGACTCTCCCCGCCAGGCACCGGGGACGGGGTCACTGATCGGCCGGTCAATCCCCCGGGGTCCAGTCACCGCAGCGGCATTCACGCCAAAGGCCCAGGCCGTCTCCGACGGGGTGCAACCGGCCGCCGCCCGCTCCGGGGAGGCCCAGTGGTCACGGATCACCTCCTTGCGCCCAGCGGCACTCCGGCGCCACGCCTCCACTCCTCCGGGCGCCCGCTGCTCGCCCCGCGTCCTACGCTCCCCCAAGGGGTCTCCCCACCGCCAATCCTCTCACCGTCGGGCCACGATGCTCCAGCTCTCACGGGTGGCGGCCAACCAGGGAGACCCCCGACTCCGGGCGGCAATTACCTGCGGCCAATGCTGCGCGGCTCGTCACCAGGCCGCGGCCTATCGTCCGCCGCCCCCGCCGCCAAGGGGACCCCACTGCTCGGCGGGGCTCACGCGGGGCCCGACAGACCCGCTCCCGTCTCTGGCGTCCTCGGCGGCGCTTCCGCGCAGGCCCCCTCTTCTGTCCCCGGCCTCGGTGTGGGCCCTAGGTCTCCTTCCGCTCTCATGGGCACTCCGCGCCCTCTCGCGCCTGTCCGGGCCTGCGCCTCACCTCGTCTCTGTAGGCCGCTGGCTTCCCCGCGTAGGCGCCGCACCCGGCTCCTCCGACTCTGCGCTGCAATCGTCAGCCCCCTGCCGCAGCTTCCGCAGGGGCACAGCTCCGCCGTCTCCCCTCTCTATCCGGCCAGCAGTACGCCCACACACCTCCTGGGCCGCCGCCGGGGCTGCTCCGCCTCTCCGGGCCTCAGTCACGCGAGGCCGGGGCTGTGCTTCGCGGCTGCAGGCCGCGGCCGTCCGATCGCTTCCCCCGCCGTTGTGGAGGCCCCACAGCTCACCGGGGCTCCCTCGGGGTCTCTACTTGCTCGCCTCCGTCACTGGCGTCGCCGGCGGTGCTGTGTGCCGAAAGCGGGGGGAGGTAACGGTCCCGCTTCGGCGCTGATCCCAGGCGGGCGAGGGAGAGACAGAAAGGCACGTCTCACCTCGCCGCCATCTTGGCCACGCCCCCTACTCAATGTTTTAGTAACAAAATCCAAATCTTACAATTATCACTTTAACTTCAGATTCGACCTTCTTCTGGATTATGATTTTTGGTCTTCATCAAGTTCTAGCTCAGAAAATGAATAATTTACTGCAAACCACATTTCGAACACCTCTCACGTGCCCATTGGACTAAAAATGTTAGCCCATGCAGATCCAATTTTATCTGGAAAACCTTGACATAGCGGCTGATCTCCCATCTGGCTACAGTCCAGGAGGTGACACTAAATCAGATATGGCTCTTTTCCATAGGGTTCATCTCAATGTCAAGGTAGAATGGGTTTAGCAGTTGTTATTCTGATGTCTCGTTCAACTTCGTGGGGAACCCAAAGATAATGCTCAGCTGGAAACTATGTGATTCATTAAGTACATTTAATTGTGTGGTGTTTTGGTAGCGTCAATATATTCCACTACAAAAGCATCTACAATGCTAGAAAGCCAAATTCAAATAGTTACATTTTTATTTTTATTAATTTGGTATATTTAAATATCACAGAGGAGTGGAGCATTTTACACAAAAACTGATAGGTCTGTATCAGACATGGCATGTCACATAGTTTGTCTGAGGACCTACACATACTTAAATTTGAGGATTTTCAAATTAATGTTGTACAACATTTTAGGGGATTAGGTTAGGATGGGATGTCAGAGGCTGGAGCAATCCAGAATTGAATGGAAGGCCCAGGAGAAGTAAGGGTAGATTAGTGGGTGGCATGAAGACAGTAACATTCCGGGGTTTAAGTTCCTTACAGAATTGATCCAAGGATGGGGAGTGCTAAGTTTAAGGGGGGGGGTTCATTCCAAAGTCATGGGCATAGATATAGAAAGCTTGTGTTCTTGACTGTACACTTTGGGCTTAATGTATCTAGAGCTTTGCCAGGATTGTACAGTCTTCCATGGGAGAACACCTGAGGAGTGGAATTTGCCTGAAAGGGAAAGGGAGTCAGTCAGAAAAAAAGATTGCTTTATTTAAAAGCAATCACAGGCATGGTGGTCTGCTGACCCCAGCAAGCCACCATCCCTGTGATTTTTGCAATTCCCAATGTGTCGCAAACTGAGACCAACCTCATGATTATTAATGAGATAGGTCTATTTGCGACCAACTGGCAATCACAGAAAGTGTATAGCACACTTTCGTACATTGGTGTTTGCGAGTACTATATAGCGAATCACAAAAATTGCTATTTGGCAATCGAAAACCTTTCCCTATGTAAATCTGGCCTCTAGTTTCCATAGGAAAAGCATTTTTTGCTTTGCTAAGAACTTTGGCGCCATTTGATGAATCTTCATCAAAGTTTCAAAACTAGTGTGCCAGTCACCTCATCTGCTATCTGGAAAGTTTAGGTGTGATTCGTCAAGTGGGAGTTGAGAAAAAGGGGGCTTCCCAAAATGCATTTTCCACATTCAATTTCCCACATTCAATTTCCCATAGGGATTTCAGACATGACTACAGCCTGAACCGCTGAGCCGAATTAGACAAAGTTGGTAGAAAGCTAAATCTTGGTCCAAAAAGAGTGTTTTTGTAGTATGGTGTAAATATGTTCAGTAGGTTTGGAGTTATTAAAGAAAAAAAGATGTATGTTTATATAGAGAGGCGGAGCTGGATCCACGGATCCATGCGTCTACAGCAATGCCGTGATTGGCTGTCGGCAACCTTAGAGAATAGTTGGGGCTGCCATTTTTTCAATCGGGACACAGTTTCAGTGGAGTGGGAGTTAAAGTATAAATAGAATATAATGGGTCAGGAAGGAGGTATCCTGATCCCCTGGGACTGATGGAAGGGACTGCGAGGTACGCCTCATGGGCAAGAAATTGTAAAAAAATGTTTATTTGGGTGTGCAAGTCTAAGCGGATTCACGATGGTGCTCAGCATGGCCCAACCATGTAAATCTGTGATGGATGCGTGGATCCATAGCCCAATTAAAAAAAATACACCCATTCACAGATCCACTCACTCACTCACACACTCACTCACACATCCACTTACACATCCACACAGCCACTCACACATCCATATAGCCACTCATGCACCCATCCAGAGACCCAGAACACCATTCACACTCCCACTCACGCTCCCATACAGCCACTCACATACCCACTCAGAGAACCAGAGATTCACTCACACACCCACTCAAACAACTACGTATACAGTGGCGCAACCACTCACAACCCAATCACACACCTATGCAGCTACTCACACACACACTCTGAGACCCACAAAACTACTCACACAGTCACACAGCCAGTCATACATGCAGTCACATATCCACTCACACACTCACACATCTACGTACACACAAACACTTACACACCCATATAGTCCCTCACACACCCACTTAGAGACCTAGAAAACCACTCACACACCCACTTACACACTCATACAGTCACACACACCCACTCAAAGACCCAGAGAACCACTCACATACCCACAGAGGCACTCACACACCCATGTACACACCCATACAGTCCCTCACAGACCCACACACACTCACAAACCTACACAGTCACCACACATGCACTGACCCATCCACCACATATTCACACACACACACACTTACACACCCACACAACCTCTCACACACTTCTCACACACCCAATCACATTATAGCTGAGAAATGGCACTAAAAAAACATAGAAATTCACTGAAAAAATCAAAGGTTACAGGGACGTTATAGTTGGGTTCAGATTTTACACACACAAAACCATAGAAATTCAGCAGTTATAGTTATCTCAAGTAACTATAACTTGTGCCCTAAGGTAACTATAACTTGTGTCCTCGCCACTCACTGCTACTTACTCCACATATTACACGAGTAATTACATCTTCTACAACATCATTCATAATATAACTGCAACATTTGCAATAACATTATTGAAGAGAAAACTGCGCACAGCAGGGGCGCACGTTATAGTTACCGTAGGGGCACAAGTTATAGTTTCTTGAGATAAGTGTACCTTTAGCTTGAATTTCTATGGTTTTGTGTGTGTAAAATCTGAATCTACCTATAATGTTTCTAACCTTTGTATTTAGTGAATTTCTAAGGTCATTTTAATTTTACTTCCTAACTATAACGTGCCTGTAACCTTTGTTTATTTTTAGTGAATACATTACCTACTGGCAGTTGCCAGTAGGTAGTTATAGGTTGGACCATGTTTCCATAGGAAAAGCATTTTTTGACTTGATTATATCTTTGGTGCAGTTTGGTGAACCGTCACGAAATTTGCCCCAAAAAAATGTTCCAGTGATTCTAGTTGTGATTGAAAAGCTTGACGTAATCCGTGATGCGAGGGCTAGGAAAAAGGGGGTGGCCATGTTAAATCCCATAGTGATTTTGAACACAACTACAGCCCAAACTGCTGGATGAAATTGAACCATATTTGAAATAATGGTAGCTTTTGGTCCAGAAAGCACACTTTTTGTTATTTGATGTAAATCCATTTAGTAGTTTTGCAGATATTAAAAGAAATCCAAATTTGGATATCTAGAGGCGTGAATTCTTCACAAATCGTTCATGGAGCTTCACAAATTCACACGTCAGCAGCATTGCTGTGATTGGCTAGCCACAACCTGAGTAGAAAGTTGCGGCTGCCATTTTACACATCGAGGAACAGTCCTCAGCAGCAAAACAAAATATGAAATGTAGTGGAATGTGTTGTAACTTGCCCTTTAATGAGAGATTCTTTCTGGGAACGTTCAGTACATCAGCAGCAGAATGTGGGGACCTCAGATGGAGAGTGTCAGTTGCGGGGTCTGCTGCTGGTGCAGTCTGATCTGGTGGGTATAAATAAACCTTATCTTGGAGATGAACAGATGAGAGCCTCGTTTTATTATTGGCAACCACTGGCTGGCTACACCCAATAACTCAGCGTGCTTGGACTGTCAAGATTTGCGAAGACATGGATAACGGAGGTTGGTTTTCAGTTTTTTTTTTTGCATAACAAGTTGTGAATTGTATTGGCTGTGGATCGCAGAACATTATATCTATCGAGTGCTGTAGGATTTGAGCAAAGTTGAGCAAAAATTGTACTTTGATTCACTGTTGGACCGTGATGCTGCCGTTGAGAGCACGAGTTATGTAAATTGAAAATAAACTTACCGCGAGGCAGATTCCACTGTGAGCAGGCATTGTCTGACGTGTGGGCTGAGGCAGAGCAGAGCTTGCAAGTGTTATCAAAGCTCGTGACGCACTGTGGAAGTGTGCGCGTTTCGTGAAGGAAAGGTGGTGACGCATGTACGCTTTACGTACCGACGCAAGTGAAAGACTGGACCGTGTATTCCTACACAGCGCTAACGCACAGAGCTGTCATTTGACTCCAGTGAATGTGTGACTCAGCTCTATCATGCAGTGCTGTCATCGGTTTGTTGCATATGCGTGTTAGTAATAAATTTAAAAAAAAGGGAAAGAGAAGAATCCTGAATCCTGGAAACGAAAAGAGTAAAAAAGAAAGCTCCCCCAACAAATAAGTTACATTTTTGAATTTATTTTGTTAGTTTAATATTAGTTTCTCACTTTCTAGCAACACCAGCAGCAATATAGAGTTGTCTATTTTTTTGATGAGTACCTAAAGGTATTGGAGCAGACAAGGAATTTATTGACAAACTACTACTACTAAAAACTAGCATTTCAGTTAGCTTATTGTTTTATCTTATTATATTAGATTATTGTTTTAGATTATTATATTAGCTTGTTTTGTTAGTTTGTTTAGTAACCTTACCTTACAGCATGTCAACGTCCAGTGGCATGAGCCAACCACCTCAGTTTTTATGTGAGCGTGGTGAACCTATTCTTCCATGGAAGAATTGGAAACCACTTTTTGATTCGTATCTCATAGCCATTGGTGGCGAAAAGGTCTCTGCTGCAAGGAAACAGGCAGTTTTGCTTTACAATCTTGGCATTGATGGCAGAAATATCTACGATAGTTTGCATCCCATACAAAATGGCAGAGAGGCGAATCTAACTCATTTTGGACCACGTTGCACAAATGACTCAAAGATTCAGGAAAAGTTGTAATCAAAAAATCCGAATCTTAAAGAAGCTGTCACTATTGTGGAGAGCATCGAGCACACTTCTCATTGGGTAAAAGAAATGCGTAACAGCACTGTTCCAGCTGATGCCATTGACAACATAAGTAAAGGGGATCTTGATAGTGCATCACATGACGCCTCAGTTGCCACTGTGTGTAAATCAAATACTAAACAGGAGAAAGGGGCTGTAAGGTTTGATAAACAAAGGTTTAATTATAACTCGAATAAGGAAGCCAAATTAAGGTGCCCCAGGTGTGGCAGTCAAAACCATGGACCAAATATTCCCAATTGTTTTGCCAGGAGTATGAATTGGAGGAATTGTGGGGAAAATGGGCATTATGCACACATGTGTAGAAACACCAAAGTAAACATGGTTGATGATGATGAAATGTTTTCTCAGCAAGCCATTAACTGTATTACAGAAAATAACAGTAAGCCTGTACATGATGTAAAAGATGTTGATACAGGTAATGTGATTATGCCAAAGTGTGAAGTATACATAAGTGACAAATTAGTTCCAGTACTGACTGATTCAGGCTCACCATACACCTTGTTTAGCGACAAACTGTGGAATTCCACTTTTGAGTTCAGCAATGTAAAACGTTTGTCACCTGACATCAATTCTGTAGGATATGGGGGGGCAAAGCATTGATTTAATAGGATATTCCATTCAATCCGTTGTGTTTAAAGGAAGAGAAACTGGTGGTAAAGTTTATGTTGCCAAGCATGGTGATAATCTTTTAGGGTGGTGACACCAAAAAGACCTTGGAATCATCTTGAATCCAAATGCGCCTGATCAAGTAATGTTAGTCACACGTCAGAGTGACGATCAAGATATTGTAGGAAATTATCCGGGAATTTTCAGTGTTAAACTTGGGCTTCTTAGTGGTTACAAACACAAAATTGTTTTAAAGGACATGGCGAAAAACCAGTAGTACACAAGGTAAGGAAAATGCCCAATCTCATGATGAAACCACTTCAAGAAGAAATCAACAGATTACTTGAGTTGGGAGTCATAGAAGTAATAGAGTCATCAGAATGGTTGGCTCCAATTGTTTTAGCCCCCACGGACAAAGGTAGCAAAATTCGGATGTGTGTGGACTTAAGAAGCTTAAATAAATTAATCTGGGCCGACAGGCAGCCATTGTCAAACATTAATGAGGCTCTGGCAAAACTGGGTGGTGCATGCATTTTCAGCGTGATGGCTTTATCGTCAACTTATCATCAGATCATGCTACATGAAGACTCAAGGGCATTAACTTATTTTGTAACACCCTTAGGTGCTTATAGATTCATCAGAATGCCATTTGGGTTGGCGAGTGCTGCTGCATACTTTCAAAGGTTGATGAAAAATGTATTTAACAGGAACTGATTCTGTCTTGTTTTTTCAGGATGATATACTTGTTTATGGGCAGAATAGAGTCAACCATGACGAGGTATTGTTCAAAGTATTGTCTAGACTACAAGAACATAGTCTCACTTTAAAAAGTGAAAATGTAAATGCAGAGTTGGGTCTGTATCCTACCTAGGACACTCTATTTCCAGCAAAGGCATTAGTCCAATAATTGATGTTCCAGAGGCAATATTACAGGCACCAGCTCCACTGAACAAAGACCAAGGGAAATCATTCCTTTGTTTATCTGAATATTATTCAAAGTTTGTGTACAACTTTGCTAGTGTTGTTCAACCTTTAAGATTACTGTTAAAAAAGGGTGTGGATTTCAAATGGACAGAAGATTGTGTCAATGCTTTTAACAAAGTTAAAAATTAGATTGCATGCATGCCAACTTTGGTCCATTTTGATGTACTTAAAAAGACTATCTTGACTACTGATGCCAGTGTACCGGGTTTGGGCGCTGTTCTATCACAAATAGTTGATGGCAATGAAAAGGTAATTGGTTTTGCCGCACGCTCTTTGAAAGAAGCAGAAGAGCGTTACTCAGTAATTGAGCGTGAGGCGTTAGCCTGTTCTTGAGCTATCAACCATTTAAGATTTTATTGATGTGGTTTACCATTTTTGGTTAGGACTGACCACAAGCCCCTTGTCCACATGTTTGCTTGCAGGAATGTTGAGAGTACTACTCCTAGAATTAAATATGGGTTGAAGGACTCTGGACTTAAAAATATTCCAGCTGATTTCCTATCGAGGATGCCTTTAGACAAAATCATTTTGGACATCAGGGCTGTTCTGTATCTTGCATGAAGGAATCAGCACTTAATAAAGAGGAATGGAAAGTCAGCTCTGAGTGTCTAGGGAACCTGTTATGGAGTTTGTGGCCAAGGGGTGGCCTGCAATTAATGATGTTCCCAGTTGTGCTAAAGGTTTCTGGAATGTGCCTGATAAATTGAACATTATGCAGGGGGAACTTTTTTGGGGTGAGAGATTAGTTCCTCCTTGCTTGATGAGAGAAAAAATAATCAATTTAGCGCATGAAGGTCATCTCGGACGTAGCTTCACCAAAGCGACTTTTAGGGACTCCTAATGGTGGCCGTAGGTTGACCGACAGCTAAAAGAAGCTGTTAGGGATTGTACTATATGTGCTGGAAATGACAAATCGAGAAAAGTGAGTGCTGCACCTCTTTCACCTGTGCCAATAGCTGAACGTCCCTGGTCCAAACTTGCTATAGACGTTGTTGGACCTTCTGATATCTTGTCTCCCACTGAAAGGTTTGTGGTTATCCTTGTTGAGTACACATTTAAATGGGTCTCTGCTTGCTGCATGAGTTCTGTTGTTACAAAGAATATCATTGAATTTCCTAAGGAATGTTTCACGTGTGAGGGCATATCTGATATTTTAGTCTCTGATAACGGGGTGCAGTTCACTTCTCAGGAGACGATGTATTTCTTAAAGGATCTCTCCATCACTCATCACCGGACTGCTCTTTGTACACCACAAGCTATTGGCTTAGTGGAGAGCAGGAGTAGGCTTGTAAGAGCTTCTGTCCAAACTGCTGTGGAGACAAGATCCCCCTAAAGTGCATTCTTAGAGAAAAATTATGGGTGCAGGGAAATACTCCAGTGTGCCTGGTTGCTCGCCGTTTAAAAAACTCAAGGGTAGAGCAGCTGGTTCAAAACTCAATCCAGTGTGGTTGAGTGTAAAAGACAGGAGCAGTGTAGTGAATAATTGGAGAGTGAAAAGTTATCAAGAGAATTATATATGAAGATTTGATGCCAAGATGGGTGTACGCAAGTGTGTTTGGAAGGTGGGTGATCTAGTTTTTGTTTAAAAAGCTGTGTGGTCTCCCAAAGGTGAAAGTAAATTTATTGGTCCCAAACACATCATCAAGGTTATGAGAAATGTTGTCATGCTCAGTGGTGGTGATGTTTGGAGCATGTCCCGTTTGTCAAAATGTGGAAGAGAGGATGGTAATGTGGGGCTTCAGCCCCAGGCTAATCATTTCCAGTGTAGTAATGGAAAGATTCAAGCTGATTCATTTGGTTGCAATAATAAAGCAAGGAGGTCACCATTATATCTCCAGGATTACATTCTTAAGTAATGGTGTCATTTTTTGCTTGGGCTCTTCTATGTTTGCTTTTCATTGTTACTGACAGCCGCGGTCGGTAGTAGGAGTAGCTGCAGGGCGGTGACGTGGGGAGGGGGAGAAGCAGGGTGGGGGGTAGTAAACTATGGATTACGGAGGTTTACAGGTAAATTAACATATAAATTAATAAAACGAATTTCGTTACGTGCACTGCATCCGCAAATGCGATGCAGTGCATGCAATAAAATTCGTTTTATTAATTTATATGTTAACTTACCTGTAAACCTTCGTAATCCATAGTTTACTACCCCTCACCCTGCCCCTCCACCTCCCCACGTCACCGCCCTGCAGCTACTCCTACTACCGACCGCGGCTGGTTACTGATGATATTTTTTCAGCACACAGTTTGTGTTCTGCCGTTTATTTATTCCTTTTCTTGTCCCTTCTCTCTTTTTCCTTTTTTATTTCTCATTAATATTGTAAAGGGAAGATGTGTTGTAACTTGCCCTTTAATGAGAGATTCTTTCTGGGAATGTTAAGTACATCAGTAGCAGAATGTGGAGACCTCAGATGGGGAGTGTCAGTTGCGGGGTCTGCTGCTGGTGCGGTCTGATCTGGTGGGTATAAATAAACCTTATCTTGGAGATGAACAGATGAGGGCCTCCTTTTATTAGAATGAGGCAGGGTAGAGATACCCGGACCCCCGGGAGATATATAGGGGGTCTGTGAAGGACCTATGGTGGAAAGAACATGGACAGAAATTTTTGTTTTATCCCACATGCGAATATTTGCAAATCTGTTGTAGCACTCAGCGCAGCCCCCTGTGTAAATTTATGACGGAGTTGCAAATTCTTTCGATAAATACTATTAATAAAAAGACTCAGACACTCACTCAGATACTTACCCATCCACTCACCGACCAACTCTGACACTCTTGTACATACTCACACACCCACTCAGAGACTTATGCACCCACTCCCTGACCCACTCATTCACCCACTCGCACACCCAGTCAAACCCTCCCGTGCCCACTCGCAGACCCACTGAGACACTCACAGAGCCTCTCAGATATTCACGTACCTACTCACAGACCCACTGAGATACTCATGCACCCACTCACAGACCCACTCAGAGACTTATGCAACCATTCACACACCCACTCAGCTGCTCACACACATACTCACAGACATACCCAGACACTTATGCCTCCACTCACTGTTCTCTCTACACAGTCTTTCAATTTCTGTTATTTATGACTATCTGTTAGCAGTGTAATGGCTGTGTGTAGTCAGCATAAATGATTAATTCTTCCACCATTATTGTGATGCTTGGAGGACCTCATGCAGAAATTCCAGTTGACCAGTTATAAATGGTTCCAACTGGAACCACATGTGGCGTATGGGCTTTGGACATTGAAATATGCCTGCCCTGCAGCAAAATGAAGGGAAATTGCACTGGTTAAAAATAATATGTGAAATCAAAAGGCACTTGAAATGATCAGTAAATCTTTCTTTAGCACTCCATCACAAGCCTAAAAATCCACTAAACGTGACTCAGATCCAGTGGAAGTTATGCATACTAGTCAACTAGAATTTGCACCAATTAAATGTGTATTGATTTAAATCTTAGAAGAAAATCATTATAAATTCTGCAAGACCATGTTAAAACTGTTATGCAGAGAACAAGATTGATATTGTTCCCAAGCAGAAAAGTGTTCATGTTCACAGTGCATAGCTTGGCCTACCCTATCAGGAGGTAACGAACCACAACTAATTGTGAGTCATTAACCTTGGGATCATGAACGGGTTATTCTTTACACTTCTTTGTGGGTATGGAAAGGAATTGACAAATGTGAATGGTTGGCACTAGCTAAAAGAGTTTTCCATTTCTCCGGTGAGCGTTAATAATCCTGGCCTTGGCAAAGAAAGGATATTTGAGGGTTGACTGTAAGCCAGGTAGGTTAGGGCATGCAGATAATTGTAGGAATTTGCCTTGTAAGGGCATTAAAATTTAATGTCAATGGTATACCATAGCATGTGTGGCACCTTCAGTCGTCCTCACGTGTTAAATGAAGTCACTTTGCATTCTGGGACTAGCAGTGTGAGCAAAGTGCTGGTGTTGGCTGAAAGCTTCATACATGGCACTGGGTCATGTGGCAGCTGGAGGATATTCCCCACTATAAGCAAAACATCAATTCATTTTATCTTCCCATGTCTTGGGATCGGTTTCCAGTCTTAGCAACTTTGAACTTGTTTCTGCTGGCTTTTGTCATGTGTTATCTTAGAGTGCACGGTCCACAGCTACACAGAGGACAGAACCTGTATGCTTCTGGTTCCCTGATTTTGTTGAATTAATATCACAGGTGCATTTTTTTTTAACTGTGTTCGCCCAAACAGTCTCTTGACACTAGAGAAAGACATCACAGGTTTATTGATCCCCTACTCAATGGTACTTATTTTACAGACCGCGGAAGTATTAAAGCATGAGTGGCCCGCTAGGACTCAAACCTGTGATCATGGGTCAAGCAGTGATACCTGCACTGCCTACATTACACCACTGTGCTACCAGACCCTTCCCCTTCAGCCCTATTACCTGCCCCTTACTCTTTGCAGGTATGATGCTCTGGCTAGTTGCCCATTGCTGTTAACCTCTCAGACCATTTCTGCCTTAACACCCCAACTCCTCAATTCCCCCCTAGCACCAAGAACCCAGCCATGCTGCATCTCTGTTTCATAGCCACGCAATCCACCTTAGAGCTGTTCTACTTCTAGGCGGAACTGCAGCTGCATCTTACCAATGTACACTGTGGAGCCATGTTAAGGGAGGCCTTCTCTACTTCTCTGCCATGGTGGTCTCCAGACTTCGCATTCTACAATGTTGGAATGCCCATAATTACTGAGGCATACTTGTTTACACACCAACAACCCCGCCACAAGGTATCTCTGATATGGTTAACAAATATAGCAAGTGTGTCTAGGTTTTTGTGGGCCACAAGGCGACTACCATCTGCGTTACATACTCACACTACAGTGTTGCCAAAGGAGATACCAGCTTCCAACAGCAGAGAACTGTACTGAGCATGTCTTGCAGCCAGATTTGTACTATTTCTTGCATTTTGTCTTGGCAAATAACAGGAATTCTGTCTTGGTGGTTTTGAACGTCTGGTGGCCACTAGACATCCAGGTCTGGATGAGGCGCAGGCAGTGTATGAGGCGCTGGGTGTCTGGCGAGGAGGATGCTTTCAAAGAGAGTTCTATATTATTGGGATATTGGTGAGTACTGATGCTGGTATTTGTAAGCAGAGTTAAAAGGGACACGATGTAAAGGATGACTGTGGAAAGTATAGAACCCTGGGGGACCTGGAGGGGCCTATGTGAATGAACAGGGGCTGGCTGGAAAAGGTAAGTGGAGAACCAAAGGACACTGCCAATGAATCCCATTTGAGCTTGAAAGTTGTGAAGATGTGCATGAGGATGGTATGGTCCGTGGGACTTCAACACTCATCATTGGTTAGTTACAATGCTAGAAAGATGCACCAATCACATACAAAATATTCACTATTTAATAAATGACTGTGTGAACTTGGCACTTAAACAATTACACTTCTAAAATCTTGTCACATCTTAGAGATCTTGTCACCCTACCAAAAACAATGCTGTCCTGCTTTCCTTGCCCTGGATGGGCTGGAGACTATTGCCAGGTTTTAGAGAACCATTCTCCCGGCAATGTCTTATCGCTAAGCTGAATTCTCTCTGTTTTACTGTTGATCCTGACCTAGCTTGAGATTATAAACCCAAGTACCTGGTAGTGTTGTGAAGCATCGGCTGATAGACACAGTGCACCGTCCTTCAAGGAGAAAGGGTGCAAAAGGATTTATCAAGCAGTCTTGGCTGATCCACACTTGTCTCAAAATGTCGTCGGAAAAGATAGTGATGGCTTAAAAATGGCACTACACTCATTAGACTGAGGGCCTGGCCGCAGCCTTACGGACACCCGAGAAAGGTGCGGTCCTGATTTGGCCATTTTGGGTCAGCGAGTCAACTGTGGCTGCATTTTTTTAATTTTCGTGGGCTATCACGCGAAAGGCAACCATCAGTTGCCGGGGAGGCAAATGCGGTCAACTGGGCGGCAGGCAGGGACAGCCAGGCGGGTGAATTAAGGGGCTTTCTTACTGATTTGGCAGCTTCCTTCTGACTGCCCTGGCAACCGACAAT
This sequence comes from Triturus cristatus, assembly GCF_964204655.1. Taxonomy (NCBI): domain Eukaryota; kingdom Metazoa; phylum Chordata; class Amphibia; order Caudata; family Salamandridae; genus Triturus; species Triturus cristatus. The sequence continues at coordinate 805,058,847 of NC_140585.1, read as the reverse complement.
GCACTTGATTTCTCTTAATCCTGCCTAGGAGTTCTTTTTACCTACCCTCCCACTCCCTGTACCTTGCATGATTTTGAGAGTGATTTTTCCTCTAGTCTGTGGAGGCCAGAGGAAGGGTTGTGATTGGCCACCAAACAGGTGGACAGACTTGGCATCTGAATATAAGAGTATACAAACTCAAGATAGAATTGGTTTTAAGCTGTTGGCTCAACCCGTGGCAGGAGTATAAAGGTATCTAGTGAAGGGCTGTTGACGTGCGGTACAGCGATCGTCCATAGCCTGACAGGGTACTCCATTACATGCCCCTGGGAATGCTGGGGGGGATGGTGACTGCTCCAGGGTACCAAGGTATGGCCAGGTTGCCCAGGCCCATCTCCAGATTTGGGTGCCAGGGGATTCCCTATTGGGTGGCTGTGACATGCATGGTTGTTTTTGGGGGACCAGCTTTCCTGCTGGCCCATGCTTCCTCTATCTTAAGAGCGTAGGTGGGTTTGCCTTGTAAAGGACTACCAATAATGGGATCTGGTAGGGGGCTTTCTCCCCTGGCCAAAGTCAATTGAATTTGGTGATGCCACACGGGACTTGAGGGGTGGTCAACCATGACTCTGACAGGTTACAAAAATATACAATGTTAGTAGGACATTTTCATGTATTAGGTGTAGCAACTTATCAACATTGCTGCTGTACACATTGTAAATTAATTTGGAAATGGTTTTACTTAAAAAATTATTTTACTTGATATGTTCTATTGATGATGTCTAATAACTACAGCCTGAGAAAGGAATATATTCTCTAAAGCAGTGGTTCTTAACCTTTTGACTTCTGTGGAACCCAACATAATCAGTACTGTAACCCAGGGGGCGCTCTCTGAATCACTATTTGAATCGGGGGACCCCCACAGAGTCATTACTGGCAGCCGGGAACCTGCCCTAAATATTTTTTAAGATTTGAAGTCTAATATAATACACAAAAAATACATAAACAATTATTCATCAAACAAATGGAGAAATTATTAAATATGTTAATTAATCTACAAACAAATATAAACAAAATCAATCGAAGGTTGGAGCTTTTCAATTCCACTGAGACCACTCATTGTCCATACTACATTCTGTTTGATGCTCTTGCACTGTTCTTATAAATCAATCTAAGATACTAATTTAATTTTTAGCCTTCAATTACAACTGCTTTGCAATTCCAGAAAATTGTAAAATCATCACTTTTACATTTTGTTTTTTTAATTTATATACACTTTTTTAATATGTTAATATTATTTGATTTTCTAAGCAGTTGTGGACCTCCTGACTATGCTTTGCGGACCCGCCAGAGGTCCCTGGACCACACTTTAGGAACCACTGCTCGAAAGCAAGAATGGCAGTGAGACTTTGGTAATTTCTGAAGGACTTGCATTGTGGTTAACAATTGTAGAAGATGTTTGATGTCTTGGAGGAACTGGGGGTTGACTGGTCTCAAAGCGGTCCCCCATTTGTGGGTCAATTCATTTGTTCTGCTGTGTGGAAGCTGTCCCAATTTCTAATAGAAATTGCATATTTCAAAACTTACATGTGCTTTGAGTGCAGCAAGATTACTTTGTAAAGGTACTAGTTCACAATTTCTCCAACAGCCAAGCAGAACAAATTACTACAGCAATCAGGGGATGTCATACAATTCTAATCCACAAACAGCACTTGTTCCCATTCTGAGTTAAAGCAGTTAGGCTATATTATTACAAGCTACTGCCACAAATACAGAGATCGTAAACCTAACTTTGGACCAGCTGCAGTGGTCTGTGCTCCAAGGAATATATACATTGAGAACAGGCTGGTAAAACCCACAGTGTGGATAAAATAACATGTAGAGCAGGTTTGGCATCGAGAGGCACCTTTTATTACTCAAACGTAATGTATCCTTTTGGGCCCCACTCCTCACGGTCATCTTTAATATTCTTGCTCATATTACCCTACCTGCCTCATGGAGCTCCTTTATCATAGTTCCCATATTCAACAAGCATTTGCAATGCAATAGGTCTCGCATTATAAAAGTGTGAGCAGCTGGCATTGCTAATAATAATGCAACACTAGCTATTGGCTTTGTAAATGATAAATAAATGCCATTATGTGTTTGTTTTATAAAATAGATTAAAAAAGGCATTGTCATGAACAATGCCAATAGCTTAAACTTTTGCAAATGCGAGACCTATTGCATTGCAAATGCTTGTTCTGTGTGCAGCCCTAATTTCCTTTCCTCTGCTTGGGTAAAGACAAGCCAGCCATCTGTTCTGGGAACGTGGTCCTACGTAAACATGTCACCTTGCAGTCAACGTGGCTCTGGCTGGTTCCTGAAGAGCTCTTCTTAGGAAAGCACTCGCTGCTTCTTTAAATGACCAACTTCTTTTCTGCTAATTTTTATAGGTTTAGGGACGTTTCGTAAGAAATACTGTTCTTGTATATTTTTCTCTTTCGAGTTATTGAACCTATTATTATTCAGAGATCTAGGCAAACGTGTACAGACTAATGGAGAATTATGTACTTGGAAGCATCAGTGCTTTAAATGGAAAAAAAAATAAATGCAGGCACTAACTAAATGTAACAGAAGGGGCGAAGCTAAGGGCGTGGCTTGGAGACAAGCAGTTAATTTGATATGTTCTTGGTGTGAAACGGTGCACAATTACGCAGCAACAGTTCTGCTATTTGTAGAGCATTCTTTTTGTCTATGTATTTGTTGTTAAATGCATATAATTGCACAAACATTGCAATGCACACACATTTTTATATTCACTGAATACCAGCGTATGCCCAGGACATTTGACAAACCATGGAAATATTTCTTGATTAAAATATTTTCCCTGATCTTTAAGGTGGAAATCTCCCTGGTTAGCTCAAAAAGGCACACAAACCCACACTCTCAGATATTCACCAAGTGGTATGCAAGCAAAATAAGCATACACAGATAAAAGCACAGATACTCACCCAATTATATGCGTTTCCACACAAGCCGGTACAGAAAAACGAAAGGAACAGAGGGCAGAAAGGCACGAAAAACGAGTGGCACAGAGGGCAGAAGGGCACAAAAAAACGAGTGGAACAGAGGGCAGAAAGGCACAAAAAAAAAGAGGGAAACGAGTGGAACAGAGGACAGAAAGGCACAAAAAAAGAGTGGAAAACGAGTGGCACAGAGGGCAGAAAGGCACAATAAAGAGTGGCGCAGAAGGGCACAAAAGACGAGAGGAGCAGAGGGCAGAAAGGCACACAAAAAACGAGTGGAACAGAGGGCAGAAGGGCACAAAAACGAGTGGAACAGAGGGCAGAAGGGCACAAAAACGAGTGGAACAGAGGGCAGAAGGGCACAAAAACGAGAGGAGCAGAGGGCAGAAAGGAACAAAAAAAGAGGGAAAACGAGTGTAACAGAGGACAGAAAGGCACAAAAAGAGGGAAAACGAGTGGAACAGAGGGCAGAAAGGCACAAAAAACGAGGAAAAACGAGTGGCACAGAACAGAAAGGCACAATAAAGAGTGGCGCAGAAGGGCACAAAAGACGAGAGGAGCAGAGGGCAGAAAGGCACACAAAAAACGAGTGGAACAGAGGGCAGAAGGGCACAAAAACGAGTGGAACAGAGGGCAGAAGGGCACAAAAACGAGTGGAACAGAGGGCAGAAGGGCACAAAAACGAGAGGAGCAGAGGGCAGAAAGGAACAAAAAAAGAGGGAAAACGAGTGTAACAGAGGACAGAAAGGCATAAAAAGAGGGAAAACGAGTGGAACAGAGGGCAGAAAGGCACAAAAACGAGGAAAAACGAGTGGCACAGAACAAGAGCGCACTGAAACTGACGAGGAGGGAGTGGGAGGGGGGAGTGGGGGCGGGCGCAGTGGTGCGGGCCGCAGTTGTAAAAGGCAGGGAGAGGGTGAGATTGAGGAAGGGAAAGATAGGGATCAAAGGAAAAAACAAGGGGGTGGCAAATGGTGTGCACTTTGATGTCCTCAGTGGCCCCGCGGCTCACTGAGGACATCAAAGCAAGTGATCAGGCAGTGCTTTTCAGGCTGCCAAATGGTGCGCGCGCCCAGGGCACATGCACTGTGTTTGGAGGCCTGAAAAGCACTGTTTGCACTTCCAAAACTCGCTTACTATAAGTCTCGCCAGAGCAGCGCTAAAGCGCTGTCTCAGACGAGACCTAAAAAGGGGGACTGCTCACCTCCTGCATGCTACAGGCCTATTTCCCTCCTGGACAGTACAGCTAAAATACTGGGCCGGATCATATATAACAAAATCACTGAGTGGATGGACACCAAATCTATTCTTTATAGCTGTTAGTACGGTTTCAGATGCAAACAAGTGACCATCGAGCAATGCTTTAATCTTGACTTGGTGCTGGGTAAATATACAGTGGCTAAAAAATCTCCGCTTTACCTAGCATTCATTGACCTGACTTCGGCATTCGACTGCATAAACAGGGGGAAATGATGGCACATTCTTATTTCCTATGGGCTTGACACCGTTTTGGTCCACTGACTGTCCCATTTACATGAGGGAACGAAGGCTAAAGTCCATATTAGTCAACAGGGAGAAGTCACTGGAGAAATCAAATTTCAGCATGGCGTCAGGCAGGGATGTGTGTTGGCCCGCATTTATTTATTTTATATGTGAACAACCTCCATCCCGCACTCTTACATGCAACTCAGGTTGTCCCAGTAATCAGCGGCAACCCACTCCCAGCCCTCTTGTACGCGGATGATGCAGTGCTCATAGCACGAACACCTAGGGCACTGAGTCTGCTGGTACACGCCTTTACCAACTTCATGTACTCTTTCGACCTATGAAATAATTTTGCCAAGTACCACTTCATGTCTTGCGGCCCTAAGTGCAGGCCCATATCAACCATGTCAGTTGGTCCCAACGCTCTGACTAGTACAAGCACATTTGCATATCTCTTTCTTCTCCCAAGGATCATGATCTTTTAACATCTCTCATCATACAACAACATTTTCTTCGGTCAACAGGTCTCTATGTTCTCTCTCCGAACCCCTGGGTGGTGGATTTCTAGACATATTATTAAAAATGTATAAATCCCAGTGCCATCCAATTTCTATGTACGGCGCAGAGTTATGGGGTATTTCCAACTGTAAGGTAATCCAGCATGAAGAAAACTGATTTCTAAAGAGACTGCTGGCACTTCCCATCTCTGCTGCTAATTACAATCACAAAGAACTGGGACTGCAATGCCTGGAAGACTTGATCCATGTCCAGCCGGCACTGCTCTAGTTTTCAATATGGAAAAACCCAGAATCTGCCCTAACTAGAGGCATAATACTGGACTGCCTCTCCCTAGATAAAGGTTTGCAAATCCCCTGGATTAGTTACGTTAGGAGTGTTTATAATTGCATAGGGATGGGATCTTTTTTCCAGGCTCCCTCGGCCATTGTTTCACTAAGCAAAAGGAGTGTGACAGGGGCTTAGTTCCTGCATGAAGAGTCCCAGCGGCTCAGGAGTCTCCAGACATGTCTTACTTTCATAAGATATTTGGGCTTATATGACACGCAGCAGATGCAAACGCTCACTTTTACTTCTCTTTAGATCAGGCACTGTTAAATACCTGTTATGCTTTCCCCATGTGCTACACATAGCATCTCGATTTTATATCTTGCTCGTGTGATGAAGTTTCCAAAAAGACTATTCCAGGTTGTTTTTAATTTCCATTTTAAAGAATTACTGTTACGGCCTAAGTAAATCCAGACCAGCTCTCAGATTCTTAGTACTTTTACTAAATGATGAAGTGTCTTTTAATGTGGGTACATTTTTAAAGGCTGCCACGTGGTCACAAACTTTGATGCAGTGATGAGATATGTTGTTGCAGTTTGGTACGAATGTATGATGTTTCTACGCATACATACATCACGCATGGCTTTACAACGCGGTTGTTACAACGACCGCGTTGTTACCATGCATGCCATTACATCGCTAGTCGTATGAATGACTTGCTGTAGGGGGCGCGCTGTACTTAGGAATAGTATTAATTACTGTTCCTATTCCAGTTTGTGCAAAAGTAGGGAAGGTGTTTGTGAGGAAGACGACGGGCCGGCGGACCGGAAGTGGAGCAGAACGGGTTAGGACATCCTACATGGTCCGGAAGAACCCAGCGGTCTAGCGGCAGTGGGAAGGATCCGAGGAACACACCTGACAACACGAGCGAAAGGCGAAGAAGAAGGCGTGGACCCAGACGGCGTAGTAGGTGGCAGCGAGAGGTGTAGAGAGACGGAGCGGAAGACGGAGACGGCGGAGAAGAATGGAGACGGAGGAAGGACGTGGAGGAGAGCGTAACGGAGGCTTCAAGACATCGGGAGGATCGTACCCTGTGGAAAAGCCCGGCAGCCCAGAGAAGGGAAAGGACGCCCCGGGTCCCGATGCCGCAGCCCAGATCCTGGGTCGTGGCATAAGGAGAGTACCACTAACGGGTTCATTCTGGTGGGGGTGGTGGGGTGGCACGGGGAAACAGGGCACGGGTGACGTGTGAAGAGCCTGCACGGAGACCTCCTTTTTTTTTGTTCACCCTTTAGCAACCTCTTTTGTTTTCCTGCACAAACGCCCGGTGGTGGTGGCACTACAGTAAGCTCATAGGGACCCCAAGACTAATCCCGACCTATTGTTTTTTTCCTTTTCCTGAGCGCTTGGGTGACAAGAAGACGTGACGCCGCTGACTGTGCTGGACCAGGAGTCTGAGAAGCCAAAAGAGGGCAGTGGGAAGGAGAAACAAAAGACCCAGCCGTGCTCTCCTTTGTTTTGTGTTCTGACTTTTTTGTTGTTGTCCGCCTTGGAACTCTCTGTTACTTTGGCCTGAGAATCAGTGTCTCATGGGACTATCCCCTGGAAAACTCAAAAGCGGTCATCCCACAGAAATATAAAGACCCTTAAAAATCTCTACTGCGTGTGTCCACTGTTCCCTTCTGCCCACTCACAGTGTTGTATTTAAAATCCAACACATTCCCTGGTGTTGCACACCCCCTAAAGCAAGTCGTTGATACGGCTTGCGATGTAATGGCACACGTGGTAACAACACGGTCGTTGTAACGACCGCATTGTAAAGCCATGCGTTGTGGAAACAGCGTTGTAAACTGTGTTTCCCATTTGGTACTGTATGAGATATTCTATCCTTCTAGCTGAGGCACTTTACATATTGGTCAAATTTAAATTTAAAACGCTATGATGTATAATGTGTTTATCTTCTTATCACTTTCTGTTTGTGAATAACTTTTATGGCTGCCACAATGCTGCAGAATAAAGTTTTGAATTAAATTGAATATTACTTGGAGATTTTTTTTTCACCCACACTTTTTTCATCAAACCTTCCCACAGAGCTTATCCAATGTTCTGGATATGTGTTTGGTGTTGCTTGAAGTCAAACCTTTTTGGGTAATTTTTGCATCAGTCGTAATTGTAATCCTAAAGTAGCTTTTGTCACCAGGCACAATCCCCAATTTGAGGTCAGTGTAGTCCAATTGCAATCCCGACCTTTGTGAATGAATATCCGATCTGCTGATCTAAAAAGTCTGATACAAGATTTATTGACTTGGTCTACACCGCCGTAAATTTAAATGGGCTTCCACTGTAATCCAAGTAATAAACATCCATGTGCGATTTGATTGAGACAATTTCGTTTTTTTTAATACTTTTTCTCCTACACTTACCTGAACGTTTTGGTGTTTTTTAGTTGATAAATACTTACCACTTTTAAAAACACTCTTGAGTTTGACCCTCAAATATCTTATCTGTTAATTGTATTGAAATTGTGTACTGCATCTTGCATTCCCAAACACAGGCCTGAGTTTAGCATGTACTGCCCTAAAGGTGTTGCAAGGATACTTCAGGTTGGGCTTTCACCAGCAGCTTTGCAAACTGCTACACATGGGCATTGGTGGAGCTCAGATAATGCATAATAAGCCCCTTTGAGCACTCTCTCAGCCAGATGGTTTCTCACTGAGAAGGAAGTGTATGCAACCATCTACACAGTTGGTATGGTCTACAAGCAAAGTAATCAAAGTCTGTGACAATATAGCTTACACAGGAAGGACTTACAATGTAACTAGAAGGTAATTACAGCATCAAAGAAGAAGGTTCGTAGTGAGAGATAAATGTCCTTATAGTCATAGAAGAAATGTGTGGGAAAAATGCTTACACTATGAAAGAAAGTCTGTATTATATGAGAGGAAAGTCTTTAGAGTCTTAGAACAAAGTTCTCTACAGTCTAGATGGAGAGTCCGCAGAGTATGAAGCATACCCCTTCATTTGAAGAGGAAATTTGTAACACACAGGGCCAAACGCATAAAAAAAGAGTAACATAATCCACTAGATTACCTCCTACATTTAGAGTAAATTTCAATTTTTTTTTATTAACAAAGGTTTTTAACAGTACACCCATGGAAGTGCAACAATCGCATCATCTTGGGAGTGCTCAAGAGAACGTAGTAAATTCCTAGTTCCTGACTAGTTACTGGCATGCAAAGGCATATTCGCATGTGTAAAATGTACATAGTTTACATTTACACATGAGGAAATGTCTTGCATGATTGCAGTTTAACTAGCTATCCCTGTTGTCTGTCCACAGGGAAACAATTTTTCACTGTGGGAAAACCCTTAGCTTAGATACACAACAATGTTTGCAGTGTTCCCTTCCCATTCTCTCCCTGGGAAAGGATTTACTCTAATCTCACCCTTGACAGACATTGCCAACAAAATGTTTGTGAACACCTACGATCATGTACATTTTTTAATGCTTGATTTTTTTATGTTTGGACAAATTATGGCCTTTGCGTGCATGAATGATAATTACATGCAAGAAAATAACATTGGAAAAAAGGAAGGGAAAATCAATCGTAAGATGATAAAAGATTGTCAGGGTGCAATAAGCAACTTAGTTTCGTACATTGAATATGGTCCCTGCTCTGTCTTATGGCAGAATTTTTTAAGCTATCTCTGTTGTTTGTCCACAGGGAAACAATTTTACATAATTATCTGGATTTATTTGGTTACACATTTCTTGGATAGTAAATATTGATTTATAATTTTATGTTTAACAGCCCTGAAGAAGCACAATTGTGCACGAAACATATGTTGGCTGTATTGCTGTATTAAATGAAACATCAAAAGAAGGAATAAAAGAAAAATACAAAGAAACAAAGCGAGAAAAAATTATTATTTTGTGTTGGTTTCTCAGCACAATGATGTTTATATGTCAAAATATTATACTGGTGTGGACCAGTAACTGAGACTTGTAGCACATTGCCCAAAAAAAACAGTTATATATATATTCACTTAAAAAACCATAGGTTTCACACATGTTATAGTTAGGTGGATATTTCACTCGTAAAAAAACAATGAAATTCCCCCGTTATAGTTAGTTCAGATAACTATAACTCGCGCGCCCGCAATCCACTGCTCATGACGTCACATATTACATTACTCATGACATGGTCAGTGGCATCACTCATGACATCACTGATGACATCATCCTTGTGATAGAGTGGCGGTCGCGCGAGTTATAGTTATCTGAACTAACTATAACGGGGGAATTTCATTGTTTTTTTACGAGTGAAATATCCACCTAACTATAACATGTGTGAAACCTATGAGAAACCTATGGTTTTTTCAGTGAATTTTCAAGGTTTTTTAAATGCTAATTCCTAACTATAACGTGTGTGAAACCTATGGTTTTTTCAGTGAATTTGTACGTTTTTTTAAATGCTAATTTATTTATGTATTATTTTTTTTTATATATATTTATTTTACAATAAACTACGTATCAAAACATTTTTTTTATTATTTTTGGGGTTTTTCACCGTGCGCGCACCGTGCGCGCACCCCCGCAATTTAAAAGAAAAAAAATTCTGCCTTCGGGGTCCTTCAGGGACCCCCTGACAAAGGCTAGGGGGTCAGGAGCTCTCTACTCTGCCCCCTTTTCACGTTCGCCACCTTCCTTTTTCACTCTCGCACTGAAAACAAACAAAATGGCGGCCGACACTTCCTGATTTTGACCGATTCGAACGTTGACTAACATGTAACCACCAATCAGAATTACGCTCGCGCACGTTAGGGTGCTCGCACGGTGCGCGCACGGTTAGCGCACGGTGCACGCTTATAGATATTTATATGTTTTTAAATGCTATTTTCTCAGGAACTACTGAACAGATTGACACCAGACCTGCAAAAGGCACTTCCCTGACCTGAGGACTACCTCTCTGCCAAATTTCAAGTAATTCTGTTCAGCCGTTCGGTCTGTACCTTCGACTAAAGGTCCTATGGAAAAATGCATGGGGAAAACGCGTTTTGGGACCCCCCTTTTTTCTCGGCCCCCGCTTGACGAATTTCAGGGTAGGAGCTGAACGGAGCGCCCCATTAGTTTTGAAAATTTTGCGAGGATTCGTCAACCGGCGCCAAAGTTATTCAAAATAGAATTTTCAAATTTCCTATGGAAACTCGGTCCTAACTATAACTATCTACTGGCGACCGCCAGTAGATAATATATATATATATATATACACACACACACATACATAGGAAGAGGAGAGGGGAGAGGAAGAGCTGTCAAAGATTTGTTGTGGTTTCCAAAGATTACCTGCCTACCTGATGTTTCTGACTAGTTGTGAGACTAGTCTTGGTAGCAGATATTAATGAGAGGCTTGTGTCACAGGCCGTCTCGTCCTTCTTGGTTTCACCCACTCTCCCAATCAGCATCACCAGCTCTAGTATGCCCCTGCCCCTTCAACTTCTGTCCATTATGGCTAGAATATTGTCAGATTGTTGGACAATTATTTGTTCCAAATTAGTGCCTTCCACATCATCTTGTAAGTTGCCTGCTGCCCTTAAATCTAACAGGGAGCATGATGTTGAAGAAAATATAGATTGACTGTTGCTGTAGGGTAGTCATCTACATGACGTTTCCTAGAGGCCAAGCAAGATACGGTATGGCTCACAGACTCGTCACTCATAGATTTAGAAAACCTTTTTAGAAAGGTTCTTTGCCTTGTGTGACTTGTCCTTTATTTAACAAATGCTGTAGCTTGAAGGCAAGGGATGTGGTGTGTTTAACACAAGCCAATTTAGACTTCTGGGGCTGCGTAATCATCTTTGCGCCCCATTTCAACTCATTACCACCTGTGTTTTGATTATTAAATGTGGCCTTGCACAAAGCCAAGTATACAACCAGACAACAGGAAGGATTAGGGCATTGGGGTAAGCAAAAGTTACAAAGTTGAGAAAGAGCTGGAGCACATGCAAGGCTCACACACATTCCCATTTTATCTCCCTTTAACTTCCACTGCTTGTCTTTGCACCACTTGCCCTGCTTCTCAAAGATTAAGATAGGGCACACCAACACGCTGCACTGTGTTCCCTTGAAGGAGAAGCCCTAGACATGAGCATGTTCATCTGGCCACCTCCATCAGCTGGTCTATCAGCCCAAATTGTGTACTGTTTTTTGAGGTGTCAAGAACACCTCACATCAGTTCTGATCCAGTAAAGTGATGTAAGTGGTGTTCCAATATCCTGAAACAATTTCTCTAGGCAGATCTAAAAGGTATCAAAAGTACAAAAATGCATCAGATAATATATTTTTTGAATCCTATGTTTTTACCCGCATCTTAACTCATTACGAATTTGTATATACTGATGTAGTTTGTGGAGTAATGGTGATCTTTCAGAGTTAGTTAAGGGTTCTGTGTGATCTGTTGCTTTTTCTTCAAAAGCATCTTAGCTGAAGATTTACAAATTATTTAAAATATATATTCCAAGTACAGCAGTCTACATTATTATACCCTTAACCCTTGCTTAAAACTTTGTATTAAGTAAATTTCACTAATTACGGGTATGTATTAAACACTGCAACAGTTGTCTAGTGCGAGCATGTATTCTTTTCCATGTTTATTTAGTGGAGCTTATGTGCTTTTAAGAGGGAGAGAATATTGATACCAGTCATGGGGAACAGTGATATGCTCTGTAGTGATGCGGAATATATCTATTTTCCCCTAATTGTGGGGTGGAGCGAAGATCAGTGAGAGAAATATGTGTACACCCCGAATATAAACACCACAATATCGATGACACACAATATCAAGAGAAATATACTGAAAATAAAATATTAGCAGCTGAGAAAGTCTAGCTTTTCCATAACTAACTCCACATATATTTGTCCTTGGTGATTAATATATATACCCTCTGCTTTTTTGGTTTTGGATTCGTAGCGGCTTCCCCCAGCCGCAAGGGTGGCCCGCCGCAAGACAGGGGATCTCTGGCGTGCAGAGGATTTTGACGCCAGTGCAAAGGGAGCGGAGTGCTCCATCACGAGGAGTGTCAATAATGCATCAGATGCTGTGTTTTAATTCTTCTACCCACTGTGGCATAATATTTATGAATGTTGACAAGAGAGCGCCACCCACTGAGGTTTGAACTTATCTTGAACTGCTAAGACCACAATGCACTGGAGGTATATCTTAAAAGAACTAAAAAGACACGCTCATTGTGGGCGGGACTTTAAGGTTAAAAGCAGGTGTTTTCAAGATACGGTTGCTGTGTGTCTATTTGTTTATGGCTCGTGAACAAGAGCGAAAGCTGGAAACGCGTGGGGCCAAGGATTTCTGATTGACTTTGGGCACTGACACTGCTGCAACTCTCCCGTGTAGGAATACAGCACTCCGGGAGGCCATCCTCACAGGGGCAACTCTTGGTTTTGGGGATATATATATATACTTCACGGAGGAAGCAGGGTCACTGCATCCATGTTTCCAGGTCTGGCTGAATTGGGATTCTTATGGTTGAGGCGTCCTGAGGGCCCAGGAGATGAGCTTTTTCCAGCAACAGGGTGTACCAGTTGACCTGAACCACATTCGCAATACTCCTCCAGGACCCAAAAAGGGATATATGGAGCCGTGAAGGAGACATTCACCCAACATGCCGTGAGAGGAGCATGTTGGGATTTGCAGTTTGCCGATGCAGCTGCAAAACTGTTAATGACTCTGATCCGGCCCACCTGGCTGGCCACCAATGGCAGAACGATTGGAAGCATTTATCCAGGTTAACGGGTGGAAAACGCTGTGGCAGCAGGCATTTGAAAAAGACATTACGTCGAAACGTGTCGTGCCAGTGCTTTTATGGAATAAACGACTCACCTGGAATCCCCGCTGTGTCCCTCCAGTTCTTCCTATTGTGAGAATCTGTTTTTGGCATATTATGTGCACATTGCCCCGGGTGCGCTGGAGGTGACCCACCTCGCAAAGTGGACAGTCATAAGGGCAGCCTTTGGCAACTTTTCTTCAACCCAAGGTATTGGGAGTGCTCTGACCCACCGCAACCTCATCCAGAATCAGAGCCGCTGCAGAGTGCAGTCCGTGACTTCACGGAGGAAGCAGAGTCACTGCATCCATGTTTCCAGGTCTGGCTGAATTGGGATTCTTGTGGTTGAAGTGTTTTGGGGGCCCAGGAGATGAGCTTGTTCCAGCAACAGGGTGTACCAGTTGACATGAACCACGTTCGCAATACTCATACAGGACCCAGGAAGGGATATATGGAGCCGTGAAGGAGACATTCACCCAACATGCCGTGAGAGGTGCATGTTGGGATTTGCAGTTTGCCGTTAATGACTCTGATCCGGCCCACCTGGCTGGCCACCAATGGCAGAACGATTGGAAGCATTTATCCAGGTTAACGGGTGGAAAACGCTGTGGCAGCAGGCATTTGAAAATGACATCACGTCGAAACGCATCATGCCAGTGCTTTTACGGAATAAATAACTCACCTGGAATCCCTGCTGTGTCCCTCTGGTTCTTCCTATTGTGAGAATCTTTTTTGGTATATATATATATATATATATATATATATATATATATATATATATATATATATATATATATATATATATATGCGATTCTGCTGCTTACTCTCCTCCCAAGTCCTCGGGATACCAAAGCAGGCACGGACCACGATTTAGTGCAAATTAGTTTATTGCTCAGTCGGCCATGACGCGTTTCGGTCCCTCCTGGACCTTGATCACATGACAACGCTACTAGGCTTCAACCGCCATTTTGTAGTTACAAAGAGTGCAAAGTGCAAAGTGCAAAGTACAGCATGGAAAGCGACAAAATACTTCCGATTCATTCACATTTGGAATACGGGATACGTGGGAATATAGCTATTATGTAATGTTGTACACTGGACATAGACAAAAATCAAATCAATCTGGTACCAGTTTAGAAATTGCTATTAGATGCTTAAATGCTCGTAATTCTAGCATTTAAGAAGGACTGTGAAACCCATATTGATGACTAATCGCATCGTAATGTAAACAGAGTTAATTCCTAAAATTCTCAATATAGCTCTAAAATTTCCTAAAAACAAACATATAACCATATTCATCTACGAATTTCCATAAGATGTTAAGACTTGTCATTTTTTAAAAACGTAACAGCATAAATGCACCGTAACTTCCTAATAGGTAAAAATGACACATAAAATCGAAAAGTTGCTAAACTGTCGCTTAATCCTCCGTTGCTGTTAATAAAACCTGAAGTGACTTTTCGTGCATATTAAACGTGTAAAGATAGTAAAAAATATTCAATAAATTAAAAATTGATCAGAACATAGGCAGGCCATCAAGAGACAGCAAATGGCAGTAATTTTCTGGGTTATATTACAGACACAATTCAATTAGAATTCAATTGGAAACTAGAAACTAGATAAATATGTATAAAAATATATGCCAAATATAAAACTATATAAATATATAAATATGCATAAATATATAAATAATTAAATAATTAAAAATATTCATATACATATTATATGTTTCTTTGACCCAACTAAATACAGGTGTAAAGGTCCTCAGTGGCATTGAGCCCTCCCGGTATCTTGCTATCGAGATTTAGAATGTACCGGGTCTCTAGTTTCCGCAATGTATTCTCCCTGTCTCCTCCTCTTCTATTCTTAGGTACTGCGTCAATCAGATAATATGACAGGTATTTGGGGTCACTATTATGTTTGTCTTGAAAATGTCTAGCGACAGGGTAAGAGGGGTCTTTATTGTTAATCGCTCTTATATGCTGTAGTATTCTTTTGTTAGCCGGAAGCTTTGTGCTGCCTACATATTTCAAATTGCAGGTGCACTCTAAAACATAAACGGCGTAGTCCGATTTACAATGCAGGGGTTGTTTTATTTCTATTTCTCTGTCACTGAAGGGAGTTTTAAAAGTTTTTCTGCTGGTGCCATAAGTACAAGCTTTGCAATTTTTGCATGGCATAAAACCCTTTCTCTGAGCGAGCCAATTAGTAGGTTCTGTTACCTCAGGGCAGTTTGTAACTAAGCTATTACTCACCGAAGGTGCTTTTCTGAATGTTAAACCTAAACTTTTTGGTACCAGTGATCCTATTATTGGATCATCTAGCACTATTGGCCAGTTACGCTGCATAATGTTTCTGATGGTTTTATGTTGTAAGTTGTAAGTAGTGATCAGTCGTAATTCATTATTGGAATCCTTTTTAGGTTTGGGGACCAACAGTTCCTCCCTTTCTAATTTTCTCGTTTTAGCAATGGCCAGATTTAAGGTTTTTATGTTATAACCTCGGTCTAAAAATCTTTTTTTGCATTCATCTTGTGCTTTTTGTAGATCGGACATACAACTACAGATGCGTTTTATTCTTAACATTTCCCCATAGGGGATACTATTAATCAGGTGTCGTGGATGGAAACTAGACGAATGTAATAATGAATTTCCTGCCGTTAGTTTTCTGAAGAGCTTAGTTTCCAGTTTGCCATTGTTCACATAAACCTCCACATCTAGAAAATTAATGTTGTGATTGTCAATTGTAGCCGTAAAACTTAGATTAATTTCATTCATGTTTAGGCTATTAACAAAATTGTGAGCCTCTTGTATCGGTCCATCCCAAACCAGAAAAATATCATCTATATATCTGTATAATAGTTTAACATGGTTTTCTACTACAGTACGGTGCTCAGTGCCAAGGACCAGCTCCTCCCACCAGCCCATGTGGAGACATGCATAGCTGGGGGAGAAGCTGGCCCCCATCGCCACGCCGCGCGTCTGCTGGTAAACAGTTTTATCAAATAAAAAGATATTATTGTGCAGACAGAATTGGGTCAGATCACTTATCATCATATTGTGTGCAGAAAGTCTCGGTTTCCCTTTCCCAAGAAAATGTTCCAAAGCTCTTATGCCGTCTCTGTGTCTTATACTTGTGTATAGGGACACTATGTCCAAAGTCATTAGTAGATAGCTGTTCTGCCATTCAAAGTTGTTAATTTTCTGCAGGAAATCACTGGTATCCCTTATGTACGTAGGTAATGCTTGTACTAGTTCCTGTAGAAAAAAGTCAATATATTGGCTGGCATTTTCTAATAAGCTATTTTGGGCCGAGATGATAGGTCGACCCGGGGGATTCTTGACATCTTTGTGTACTTTAGGGATAAAGTAGATATTGGGCAGCATAGGATTATCTTTGTGGATGAATTTGTATTCATCCATAGTTAAAGTTCCTGCACACTTCCAAGCCAATAGTTTGCCATAAAAATCATTTTGGATTGCCTTGACTGTGACCCAATTGCTGATTTTGTAGCAGGTTCTGTCATTTAAATGGGATGATGCCTCTTTCATATATTGTGTTCTGTCCCATAAAACAATGTTGCCTCCTTTGTCTGCACTTCTGACGATCACATTTTTGTTACTTTGTATTTTTGACAATAATGTTTTGAGCTGTCTGTCTTTAGGGTGCCATTTGGATTTTCTTTGCATCACCTTGTAATTAAGTTTTTTAATTTCATTAACAACTTGGTCATTAAAAATGTCAATGCTGTCTCTTGGCATTATGGGATTAAACGTAGATTTTCGTTTGAAAGTTGTTTCTTTTCTGTCCCCTGATAATACCACAATTTCCGGGGAACCCATAATTTCATTTGATTCATCCGAATTTGAAACTTGGCTAGTATTTGTTGCTGTCCTCATCGCTTGATTGTCATTCTGTAAATCTAATAAAGTTTCAAGAAGAAGATCCTCAGATGTTTGAGAAATTTCTGCTATGGATGCTTCTGCCGCTTTCGTTTTCTTTTGTGTATTTTCTTTGTTTGTTTGATTTTTTTGTTTGTTTTGACGTTCTTCGTCTTCGTTTGATGCTTTAGCTTTTAATTCATGGTATTTTTTTAATTTTAATTTTCTTATAAATTTGTATACATCCATTCTGGTATTGGCATAATTAAAATTAGATTCAGGACAGAAGGAGAGACCCAATGATAGGATTTGTTCTTCTGCTCTGGAAAGGGAGATATCTGTGAGGTTTATGATGGTTTTGACTGAGTTATCATCTAGTTGCGTTTCCACCAGCCTCTCCCTCTCCCTCTCCCTCTCATTTGCTTGCTGTTTGTTGGTCGCTCTGTTGGCCTTTCTCCTCTGTCTGCGTTTGTGGTTCCGCCTCTTCCTCTGGCATTCTCTTGAGTCCTGGGGCGCAAGGTGGCTCTCCGTTCTTCCACTAAAAAATTCATTTCCTCCCCTGGTGATAAGTTGGGTGCCACTATTTTTGGGACTGGGGGTTGACCATCTAATTCAGCCTCACTCTCCAGATTGGAACTTAGATCCGAAGTGGATACGGATATATGGGTAGCTCTATGCATAGACATTTCATTTCCTATACCATTTTGTTGGGTCATTTTCTTTGTTTTCATTATATCGTATTTTTTTGAAAAAGTAAAAATGCGGCCTGATTCATAGTCGACTCTGTCACGATGAAATTTGAAAGCTTTTCGTTCCTTTATTATATCTTCTTCTCGTTTTAAACGTGCTTTCATTTCCTCTCTTAATTTTTTCTCCTCATCACCTTTGTTCATTTGTTTAATTTCATCGTTCAGAGTCTCTATCTTTTCTTGTAGCGCGATTCGGTCAATTTCTGCGTACTTGACCAAAATTTCAACAAGCTTTCTTGATGAGTCCAAGTTGCTTTGAGCCCAGTCCCTCATCATGTTTGGATTGGGTTGATCGTAACTGGGAGCTATTAGAATTCTCAGACCTCTCGGAATTCTATTGACATCCAAATAGCGTTGTAGTGATTTATTTTCCCACCATTTTCCTTGCTCCGATTTCGACAGTTTTTCTAACAGCCTGAACTTATCTTTGATGTGGACGTTAGGTGAAATTTCCGTCCCTTGATGACTGCCCATGTTACTTGGTGGTACGTTGCGACCGTAATCCTCTACTGATGACATATGTGTCTTTATGAAATAAAAATATTTGTAATATATGTATAGCTAAAATTTAATGGAAGAAGACATGGGCAAATAAGTGTCTAAATACAGTATTAGCATCAGCAGAGGATTACGGTCGCGTGAGTTATAGTTGCCTACAGTAACTATAACGGGGGAATTTCATTGGTTTTTTATCAGTAAAATGTCCAGCTAACTATAACATGTGTGAAACCTATGGTTTTTTCAGTGAATATATATATATATATATATATATATATATATATATATATATATATATATATATATATATATATATATATATATATATATATATATATATATATATATATATATATTACCTACTGGCGGTCGCCAGTAGGTAGTTATAGTTAGGACCACGTTTCCATAGGAAATCCGCAACATTCTATTTTGAATAACTTTTGCGCCGGTCGACGAATCCTTGCGAATTTTTCAAAATAGGTGGGGCGCTCCGCTCCGCTCCTACCCTGAAAGTCTCGGGGGGATTTGTCAAGCGGAGGCTGAGATAAAAGGGGGGTCCCAAAACGCGTTTTTCCCATGCATTTTTCCATAGGACCTTTAGACACAGCTACAGCCCGAACGGCTGAACAGAATTACTTGAAATTTGGCAGAGAGGTAGTCCTCAGGTCAAGGAAGTGCCTTTTGTAGGTTTGGTGTAAATCTGTTCAGTAGATTCTGAGAAAATAGCCTTTAAACCAATATATATATCTGAGCCAGCTTACGGTGCGCTTACGGTGCGCTTACCGTACGCGTACGGTGACGTGCGCGAGCGCGATTCTGATTGGCTGTTAGATCTTAGTAAACATTCGAATCGGTCGAAACCAGGAAGCGGCGGCCGCCATTTTCTCTCCCGCACTCAGAGTGTGGATTAAAAAACAAAGGACAAAAACATGTAAAGGAGCTGTTTAGCCAGCTCCAAAGCACCTAGCCATGTTGAGGGAGTCCCCAAAGATCCCCCAAGGCCAAAAATGGAATTTTAATTTTTTTAGCTAATTTCGCCGATTACGCTTACCGTACGCGTACGGTAAAAAATTATTGAAACAAAAAAATTATCCACACCCTCCCCACCCCGTGTGCAAATGGTGCCCGAACCATTTATACATGGCTTATGAACTATTTAAAAAAAATATATATATAACCTTTCACAACGAAGCGCATCATATGTCCTCCATGTGCGCACGGTGCGCGAAGCGCATCGTGCGTACATGGCCCATCTAGCGTAACGTGGGCACGCGGTGCGCGTAGCGCACCACGTGCCCGCCATGCGTGCACGGCACTAACTGCGTAAAGTGGGCACGCGGTGCGCGAAGCGCACCGCGTGCTCACTGTGCGCGCACGGAATGAACTGCGTTAAGTGGGCGCGCACGCCACAAATGGCGTAAAGTAACTTAGCATTTAAAAAACCGTACAAATTCACTGAAAAAACCATAGGTTTCACACACGTTATAGTTAGGAATTAGCATTTAAAAAACCTTGCAAATTCACTGAAAAAACCATAGGTTTCACACATGTTATAGTTAGCGGAAATTTTACTGATAAAAAACCAATGAAATTCCCCCGTTATAGTTAGTGCAGGAAACTATAACTCACGCGACCGCAATCTTCTGCTGATGACATATGTGTCTTTATGAAAAAAAAATATTTGTAATATATGTATAGCTAAAAATTTATGGAAGAAGACATGGGCAAATAAGTGTCTAAATACAGTATTAGCATCAACAGAGGCTTGCGGTCGCGTGAGTTATAGTTTCCTGCACTAACTATAACGGGGGAATTTCATTGGTTTTTTATCAGTAAAATTTCCGCTAACTATAACATGTGTGAAACCTATGGTTTTTTCAGTGAATTTGCAAGGTTTTTTAAATGCTAATTCCTAACTATAACGTGTGTGAAACCTATGATTTTTTCAGTGAATATATATATACATATCTTCAAGGTATGTATATTTGGATTTAGGAATAGTAAATATATGCTTCCCTATATACACTCCCCTTTTGATATTTTGTTCCTTGATATTCTGTCCTCGATATTCTTGTTCCATGATATTCTGAGGGTCGATATTCAGTAGTGCAATTGGAGATATAGTCACTTTCACATTTACATACCTTCCTTAGTTGATACTGTGTTGGTTTATACTGTGGCCTATGTGGAAGGTGTTTTGGTATGGGGCATGATGAGGGGTTCTCTTATGGTAATGCCGAAATATTCAATCAATCAATCAATCAAAGTATGCTTTATTCGAATTTCATCATAAAAGCAGATACATACAACAAAGAAGTAAAATTCATACAATGGTTTAAAATAGAATTAAATTTTACCATTAAATGGTGTCAGAATACAAAACATACTTTTTTGAATTACTGCCTAGCTTAACAGTACTATTTTAAAACTAACATACTGAGTCAGTTGAATAAATAAGAATAATAAAAAGTTTAAAAACGATTTATGTGTAAATATTTATAAAAATGGAAAATGCAGATTAGAGGTTAAAGGCAAAATATCATAACAGAGAATAGTCAAGAGACTAGCAGCCTCTGTCTGATCGACCATGCCCATCCAAGATATTTTGCAGTAGCTATAGAAATCCATGTCAGAGAACTAGTGCGTATAATACGCAGGGCGACAATGCTACTGGTAGTCCCCAGATTTTTGCACATCGGAGATAACCAAATGCGTCTCGGGACCGAATAAGCTTTACAGGCAAATAGAAAGTGGCCAATTGTTTCGTTAGTAATGCCACATACAGGGCAGCTATCACAAGATTCACCTTCCCATTTAGCTACCAAATATCTGAGGGGAAGTGCCCCTGCTCTAAGCTGGAAAAGGAGCTTTCTGTCACCTGGTCTAGTAATGATATCCCAATAGGGTTCCAGGCAAGGGAACAGTTTAGCTTCTAAAAATCCTCCGGCCATGGATCCAGCACTAAAATTACTCCAATACCGAGAGGCAACACTCTCCCAGTAAATTTCTTTCAAAGTGCTTTTGGATGGAAAAGTAGCTCTCTCAGGATCTTCCCAGAGCTGGGTCATACCAAGCTCGGTCAAAATTGCCTTAAGTGATTTAAGCCACCCAATTTTATGGAACACATCTGTTTTAATAATGTCTAGGAACCCCTCAGCATAATGAAAGAGCGCTGGTGTCGTCCAAATCCTTCGCCAGAACAAAATCGGACGGAGCCTGACCAAATCTGTGACTGCTCTTCAACCCAAATCATATTTAAGGGGTAACAACGGGGTGCCTCGAGGGACACCAGTTATTGCCCGGAAAAATTTGTTTTCCGAGGATTGAAGTGCTGCCACCTTCTCAAAGCCCCACAGCTCGGCTCCATACAGTGCTGATCCTAGGGCCTTAGCTTCATAGACCTGAAGTACAGGTTTTATTGGTTTCGTCTAAGATTTTCTGTGCTCTGAGCTGATGGCACCAGACAATTGCCGGTGTCTAAGTGTAGCAATGTCTATATGCTGACGCCATCTGTTATCACTAGATATGTGTAGTCCTAGATAAGTAAAAGTATTCACTACCTCTAACGGACGGCCATTCATGGGAATTTTTGATTTGAAGCTACGATGGGGTTTAAAAGTCATAAGTTTGGTTTTAGCCGTATTAACCTCTAAGCCATACTCCCCACAAAATTGGTCAAAAATAAACAAAGCACGCTGCAGGCCGCTTGGGGTCTTAGACAAAATAAGCGTGTCATCTGCAAACATTAAAATAGGCATTTTGGTGCCGGCTAAAGAGGGAGCATCCACCTTTGCAGAAAGCATGCGGGCAACAACATCATTAACATACAATGTAAAAAGGACGGGAGCCATTGAGCATCCTTGACGGACACCCCGTTCAACCGGAAAGTCTGCGGTCACCACACCCTGCCCCCCCCCACTAAATCTTGGCGAAATTAGTTTTGTGAAGTCTCATTATCAATGATAATAACTCTATTGGTACACCCTGGTTCTTGAGAACCAGCCACAGTTTGGTCCGGGGAACCAGGTCGAAGGCTGCCCGCAAATCGACAAAAGCCGCGTACAATCTGCCCTCGCCCAGCACCACGGTCCTCCATTGCAAGAGGGTGAAACGAAAAACCTGGTCCACCGTGCTTGTGGACCGACGAAATCCTGCCTGAAAGGGTGATAGGGCATTGGACTCCTCGGCCCAATCAAGGAGCCTGTTGACAATCACACACCCCACAACCTTTTGTATAGTGTCGATAAGACTTATCGGTCTATAGTTACCCGGCTGCGACCGATCGCCTTTCTTGAACACGGGTATTATTACTGCGCCCTGCCAAGAAGTCGGTACTACTGCACCCTGGGCAATGGCATTAATAAGAAGATGTATATACTTGCACCAACGATCTTTATCATTAATGAATACGTCAGCTGGGACACCATCCAGGCCTGGGGCACGTCCACCAGACACTGAGCTAAGGGCCATCATAATTTCTTTAGGACCAAAGAAAATATCTTTAGATTGAGTTAAACTTATTTCTGTCCCAATAAAAACTTTATTTGACTCAGCGTACTGATTTTTAAAATTTTTTACCCATTCGTCTTCCGGAACATTGTTGTTTGGGGGCTCGGGAAAACCAGAACTACCCCACTTGACAATGCTCCAGAATAACCGGGAATCTTTCCTGTCACTAGCTGACTTTAGCTCAGACCAATGGTGCTCGTCCCAAGCTTTCTTGGCCTTTGATATGCTAGTTTTATATTCCTTTCTAGCAGATCGAATAGCATTGGGCTGTCTTCCCTTAATAGCTGTGCCTAAGGATAGTCGTGCATTTCTACATTGGTCGTTGTACCATTTTGCGGACTTTGGGGCTCTATTTCCTTTGTTTTTCACAGGTTTAAGGAAATGATTTTTAATTGCACAGAAAAGGGAGTCGTGAATGTCGACTACTCTGCCCAACCCGGAGTTGGATAAGTTAATGTGCTCAATGGCCAATATTGCTTTATCTACTTCATCGCTAATATTGGCAATGGCCAGTTGGTTGGTCGCTATGTTCTCCCATCTTAGTCTGCGCATTTCGTTGGTGGGGACAACCAAAGGAGGGACGAGCTCATTAGGGCCATTGGTCCAGTTGGAAGAAGCCCACCATTTATGGACTGCACACAGGGGGTTGTGGTCACTCTCACTCCTCCAGACAACCTCCATGTCACAGATCCACCGCCATAGTTTGAGACTACATATAATGTAGTCAATTCTACTTTTATGTCGCCCGTTGTCAAAAGTGCTTGTCCCATTTTTATCACTTCGTGTCCTCCCGTTTAGAGCTCTTAGGCCCTTTTCATAACAGAGGGCATTCAAGCTAATCACGTTGTCGGTCCAGCGCACAACTGTTTTAAGCTCCACCTTCGGAACTCCCCATTGCCGATCTTGCGCATCCCCAAAAAGGTCGTCTTCATTAACTAGGGGTTCAAATGTTCGATTTAAATCACCCGCAATGACAATGTTATTGTTTAGAGAGTGGATATCAAGGAGACAACCCAAGGCCACTAAAACCTCGGATCTCCCGCCCCTACTACTCCTGATGTAAACATTATAAATATCAAGCGAACCCAATTTATCTAGGTTCAGTCTAATTAGTTGGATATCACTGTGGCTGGTATCAATGACTTTAACAACTAATTTTAAACTCTGCCGGACCCAGATGGTTAATCCGCCCATTGGTCTCCCCTTTTGGCCTTTTGTAGCAGGCACAGAATAGTTCAGGTATCCCTGGGCAAAAGATGGTTCACATAGCCAGGTCTCTTGGAATAAACATAAATCAAAATCATTGATAAAACAAAGCCAGTCCTCAGAGTCCAATTTGGAGAGCAACCCAGCAATGTTCCATGAAAGTATCTTCCCTGAGTTACCCCCGGTGTCGTCTAAAAGATTATTTATTTGCGGGCAATCAGGGGAGGTAGAAGGAATAATACATATGCCGAGACTTAAATCAGATGGTGTATTTCTTGTCTCATTGGGAGGGGGAGGCAAATCAAAAATAGGCTCTTGGATATCTAATATTAGGCCCTTGGATTGATTATGTCAATCCACATCATCAAGATTTGCTAGGGCCTCATAACGGTTTTCAAGGGAAATACTAAGATTGGGCTGATTACAAAATGAAACCCCTCGATTAGCAGTGGGAACTGGTTGTGGTCTTGGATAAAAATAAGTCAGTTCCCAGGTGGAAATGGAAGACCTTGCGTTGTACGTCGACCAGTTAAGAATGTAACTAACGGCTCTGGGATCTCTGAAGTTAATAATTACAATGTCCCCGCTTATATTTTTGGGTGTATTTCCCAACCATAAAAGACGCCGTACATGTAGAATTTCACCGTTTATGTACAGAGGGAGAGGACGATTCTGACCAAGCCAATGTATGACTTTATTTTTTAACTGTAAGTAGCCTTCAATTGTCCCCTCCTTCAAAGTTGGGACTCCCGCTAAGACGACTACAAGAGGGACTGCTTCTGGTGGCAATTCTATTTGAGGGCCCTTACGTTTCTTTGTAATGGGAGATGGAATTTTGCCTATTGTGTCACGTGTTGGACCTATTTGAACTAAATCACCGTCCCTCAAGGCCTCTCTGGCTTTAGTTAAAGTACAGTGTTGCGGTGAATTAGAAGAAGCAATACTTCCTGGGCATTTGTTGTTTAAATCATTGACATTTGTTTGGTTTTTAGGGATAGGCTCTGTAAATGATGCAATAGAGGATGGTGCAACAGGCGCTATAGTAGTAGAGGAAGCCAACACTGGCTTTACCTGGTTCTTGATTAGTTCCCTGTTATTACCTATTAGGAGTTCAACATTTTCAAGTCTTTTATCTGTTGATTTCAGTCTCTCGACAATAGGTAAGATAAGAGACTTGAATAGCTGTTCTGCATTCCCCAAAACTTCCGCAATAGATGTAGTGTTTGCAAAGCAAGAAACGGAAGTAGCTGGAGGAGATGAGTTGTCAGAACAAGTTTCACGACCCTTGGCGGTTGGGGCTGAATCAGAGTGGTGGCTTATGTTTTTGTTACTCCTTGGCGGCAGACTACCTCTCTTCCTCCTTTTCTTAGGTAGAGGGCCTGTCAATTTAGATTGCTTAGATGAATTGTCCCTTTGATGTGAGAGCCCAACAGCCTGGGGTGACAACTCAGTTAGAGACACTGGCTCGGGAACTGAGCCAGTAGGCGTAGGTAAAGCAATAATGGTCTGGACATCGGTTGACTTGGGTAGGGAAGTTGAGTTTCGTGATGGAATAGGAAAATCATCGTTATTACTAAAGATATCTAGATCATCGTTGTGAGAAAAGCCACTCTCAGAAGGGGAAATGACTGGATGCGAAGAAGCCGCACAGAATGGCGACTTTTTGATGCGCTCAATAGAGTTCCGACGCTTTGCCCTTAGTTCAGCAAGGATACCATCGTTGTCAGATCCTGGATTGACTTTAAATAGATAACTATCTAGGGTCCCCTTTTTTGCGGCTCCAGCCATAAGTGGATTGGGACCACAGTGATTTAACTTGGTTCAAGCTAAACAAAGATTATTAACTTCGCTCACTGTGGGTAATGTGTGCAAATGATAAACACAAAGGGGACTGGCAACACGAATAAATAACTGCCAGCTCACACAATAGTATAACCAGACAAACCATATAGCAAAGTTCAAGGGGGTGAGCCCGGCCCGGTCTCCCTTGGCTCCTGAGGGCTACAGAGGGCCCGCCCTTTGCCCGGGCTTAGCCCGGCACGTCCCGCGCGTGTCCCGCGCAGTGGATGCAGGTTATGTTTTAAAGGGGCGTCAGCCAATAGGCAAGTGGGCGGGGAGGAGCACAGCTGCTGCAAAGCACGGACTCCTGGTAACTGGAGTCCCGTGCGGTGCCCTCTCTCCCCGTAGCAACGGCTCCGAGATGAACAGAAGTCAAAGCCCCTCCTGGGACGACACTAAAGCGGCAACCAACGGCAAGCAGGTACGATGCGGGACCCGCGCCAGCGGGTACCGCAAGGTTTTTTGAAGTGTTTGAGTCAGGTGGGCGGGGGAGGAGCACAGCTGCTGCAAAGCACAGACTCCTGGTAACTGGAGTCCCGTGCGGTGCCCTCTCTCCCCGTAGCAACGGCTCCGAGATGAACAGAAGTCAAAGCCCCTTCTGGGACGACAGTAAAGCGGCAACCAACGGCAAGCAGGTACGATGCGGGACCCGCGCATGCGGGACCCGCGCCAGCGGGTACCGCGAGGTTTTTTGAAGTGTTTGAGTCAGGTGGGCGGGGAGAAGCACAGCTGCTGCAAAGCACGGACTCCTGGTAACTGGAGTCCCGTGCGGTGCCCTCTCTCCCCGTAGCAACGGCTCCGAGATGCACAGAAGTCAAAGCCCCTCCTGGGACGACAGTAAAGCGGCAACCAACGGCAAGCAGGTACGATGCGGGTCCCGCGCCAGTGGGTACCGCAAGGTTTTTTGAAGTGTTTGAGTCAGGTGGGCGGGGAGGAGCACAGCTGCTGCAAAGCACGGACTCCTGGTAACTGGAGTCCCGTGCGGTGCCCTCTCTCCCCGTAGCAACGGCTCCGAGATGAACAGAAGTCAAAGCCCCTCCTGGGACGACAGTAAAGCGGCAACCAACGGCAAGCAGGTACGATGCGGGATGCCGAAATATTGCAGGTAATACGTTGGTTACATTTAAAAATTCATTACAATAAAAACTGAAACCATATAGTCAAATATTCTGCACAGTGAAATTTGAATATCCTAACAATAAATAGACATATAAAAAGGATCTTAGGTAAAATATACTTCTAAAATGAATATCTGAGTATCTGATTAGACACTGGTATAACTTTCCAGTTAGGACCATATACAATGTAAATCTGTTGTAAGCTATATACAAAAAAGAATGGCCCTAATTTGATCTTGGCGTACGGGTTACTCTGCCACAATAGTGATGGATATCCCGTCCGCTAAAATATAAAACCCATAGGATGTAATTGCTCAAGCCAGGACAGAGACATAGAATATGCTCTGGGACAAAAATCTTCAATCTGTGGCACGCGACCCTCAGGGGGGGCATGGAGTCATGGGAAGGGAGGCACACATTCCTCAGTCTCACTTCTGCCTGGAATCCAAAACGTTTGCTCTTCATTTTGAAAAAAGGCAATCATTCCCGGACGGTTAATTCCGATAGCTAAAATGCTTCAGCTGGAGTGTCATTCATTGAGTCTCTTGTGCTGTGAAACCGAAGCCGGGCAGACAGCTAAACATGCATTTCTGCCAGTGTGCTGCTTGCCTGAAAGAAATGCAAATGTGCATGCAAATGTGCAAATGTGCATGCAAATGTGCAAATGTGCATGCGTTAATCTGCAAATGTAAAGGGTAATCTGCAAATGTAAAGGATACTTGTGAGCGGCACTGGCTTTAATTGATCGAATCACCTGAAATTTTGTGATGACAAAAATGTATTCTTTTTTGTGTAGTAGTGCAAAGAGTTAAAAACTGAGCTGTGAAGTGTGTGCATAATTAATTGTCATTATATTGACATAGCGCTTACTACCCCTGAGGAGGTGTTGAAGAGACAGTTATATAAATAAATTGCAGTACGTACTAAATCTATATTTTGGAAGCACCATTTTATCATAAAACCTACTGTCATTTTGTAGCATTCTATCTTATACTGTGTGTAATGCAAGTATAAAATGATGACTTACCTTTTCACAGTGATTTCTGTCACAGGCTGTGACCACATATCACTAAAAATACACAAGTTACTATTCTCCACTGCAACAACCAAGATTTAATTTTGTGGCTCTCTGGTTACATACAGACCTTTGCAGTGCATTAACTAATAAAGGTTTCATCATTTACAATAGTGCATTTCTCACTAAGTAACAACTTTTTTTTATTTCTTTGTTTTTCATTTAAGCTGGCAATTATTTTATATATAGCTACCTGCCGGTGAAAGACCTAACAAACACAGAGAATATTTAGTTTTTAGCCGCAGCTTTGATCCCGCCGTCAGATTCAGACTATTAAGGCCCTCCAGCCCCCTTAACAAGACTGAAGTCAACAACAACAGCAAACTAATATGACCAGGAGTCAGTTTTAGCTAAAAAGAGAAGCTTCTGTTTTCATAATGTTAAAAATAAAAACCTTTTTAGAAAAACAGTATGAAAGAAGATTAAGAGATCACGTCCTCCCCTGGAATTAAATAAATCATCCTACTTGGACCGTACAGTTCATTATTAATGATTGTAAATGGCATGTTTAAATATGATGAATGATGTTCATCACCCTCCAGTTCCATGCAGTTGTAAAAGCCAAGCCGTCAGCATCCCATGAACAATAGTATCGTTCTCCTCGGATGCAGTGCACTAAAGTTGCAGCCCATGCATTACAGCCATTATAACCAAGGCCACTGGAATTATGCAAGTGTGTGACCATGGCGATTTTAGAATAAATATAAACTTACCGCATTCACCACATAATCCATCATCTGCCATATAAACTGCTGATTTTGACAAAAAAAATCTTATTACTCAAACGGTTCAAAAGTTACTAAATAGTAGCAACACGTGTTGCCGCTCAGCGGAAGGCCCTATAAAAATCTGGACTGGTCACCTTTTTGTTGCTTATTACTATATTTGGATGTTAAACTAATACTAATGAGGTGCAACAACAGACTGACTGTTTCTTGGGAGGAAAACATCCACACCCATCACATTAGATCAGAAAGGTGTTATCATCTAGTTAAGTTTTGTCAAATTATGTTTTGTTTGTAAAAAATAAAGTACCATTGTGCATTTTTGGGTAATTGTTTTTGGAGACTTTTTGTAGAACTTTGTGGTAAGCCTCTGACAACGAACCACAGTCACCCACAAATCTTTGGTTTGCTAAACACTGTTTAATATTATTTCCCCACCATAAAAATGATTTGCCGTAGGAATTGGGGGCGTTTATAGTTGTCAATGATGAGGAGTACCAGGTTCTGGTAATTTTTGTCAGGAGGTGGTCCTTACGGATAAATAAACATTTTTGATGGGGGGGGGGGCTCGGCATAAAAAAGTTTGAAGACCTCTGCTTTGGGGTTTTGTTAAATTTATTACTACAAGAAGGACCTGGGTGGGCAATATCCCAAGACACCTCAAACAGCTTCAGGGGAATATAAAAAAGGCAAATCCTTAGAAAGTATAAAAAAAAAGGGGAAACCTTAGATATGTTTGTTTGGTTGCAGCTTCCAGATTTGAAGCAATATAGTGCTGCCCGAGCGAAAAAAAAGATTCTAGAAGGTAATCTACCTGTTTATATCTTTATATGATAATCATGTCACCTATTTGAAGTGACTACACAGAAACCTATTTCTGATGGCATGTTGACAATTTTGTTTCAATGTTTTCAATAAATCTTCAATAGATGGTAGGTTATGTTCATTTTGTAAAATAGCAATACTGCTCGACAAGAAAACAGAAAGGGTCGAAGGATTCTGCACCAACTTTTTATAAATCATGCCCCTCATTGAATCTTCAGATGAAGAAGCGCAGATACAAAAGTAATTGATTTTTTGAGAAAGATTAACATGTTTAATTGAAGGAAGTTTTAACTCGAGGCGAATCATAGCATGGGGAGTTGAAACAAGGAGATTAAATAGTGACCGTACATTTTGTATGAAAATAGTTTCCAATTTGTCTACAGTCTTTGCATTGAGCACGAATGGGCATAAAACAGAACAGGACCAAGTCTGGCATTTAGAGCATCGATTGTTGGGCTAAGTGCTCTGCCGCCGTATAGTTGTGCAGGGCTTTACTTACCATAAATTATTTGAAGTTTAGTTTTTTAAGGTCTTGCAATGCAGACAACATTGTATCCAATATGAAGCTCAAAAAATTGTAAGTACTTGCATTTTCAACAGATTGTTGGCCAAGTTTCCAGTTTAATTTCCTCATACATTTTCCAAAGGAAATGATTTTTGTATTTGTGATATTGACGGACAAACTATTTAGGGGGTTAAATTCACCAATGCTTCAAGCTACCTCTAAAATATTGTAGATTCATTTATGCTTGGAGTGGAATCAATTAATTTGCATATGCTGATACCAACCATCTATATG
Source organism: Triturus cristatus (assembly GCF_964204655.1). NCBI lineage: Eukaryota > Metazoa > Chordata > Amphibia > Caudata > Salamandridae > Triturus > Triturus cristatus. The sequence continues at coordinate 805,028,532 of NC_140585.1, read as the reverse complement.
TAGGTGGCTGGCTCTGCTTTGTCACCTTGGTAAGGCCTGGCACTGCGCTGTTGTAAGGGTCTCCTATGTTAGAGAACAGCCAGGTGTTCACTAACTTTGTGAATTCCACGTGATCCAGATGTTTCTTTTCTTTGCAGCAGTGAATTCTAAAATTTTGAATCCCGAACAGAAAAGTGTGCACCTTCTTGAAGGCAGGACAGTCAGTGGGTGGTGGGGTAGTCTTCAGGGCAAAGTTTAGTCTGCATGTATAACACAAAGCTTCACTTGGATTCCCCTGTGGACATATGGTCTTGGGTAGATAGTGAAGTGTTTGGAGAACTGTAGTAACGTGATCACCTACGCATACATGCAGTAATTGTCTTGATTTTACATATTTGGTAGTTCTCAGAATAGATATTTTTCACATGTGAGAGCTTGGTTTTGGATGAGTTGAATTTCAGGTGGTGGATTAGCATCCATTGACCCATGGCTTAGAGGCAATGCTCTAAACCGGAGCAGCCTAGGTCAAGATGGCGTTCTAACTCGAGAATGAAATAGGTGTAGCCTGTGTCCTTGTAACATATACAACCACCACAACAACACCACATTAACTGTTCAACCCAGAAAAGAGGAATCTTAAGGGTATTGTGGGTTTTTTGTAGACTTTGGTTGTTGTGTGCTGTGGGATCTTCCCTTCCTGGATGAACTACAGAATGGGTGTTAAGAAAACACAAAGATTGAGGAAAGGTTCCTTTAAAAGGAAAATAAATTGTACAGCAACAGATACAAGAAGACCAAAGATTTTTATTGTATTTTATTTATTTTAGATACTTGGGTTTACTTCCACTTACCTGATGTTGTGTCTGATCTTCCCGAGGGACACCACCTGGAGGGAGATACCTTTTGATCGTTCACTGAAAAAAAACCAAGAATTAAAGTCGGCAAAAAGGACACAGATTTAGTGACTATCAAACTACTGCCTTATTATTTAAAAACACACCCATACAATGACATATGAAAAGAGATACATGGAGAGAGAAGGGGTGGGCACAAGAATGAGGGAATGAGGAAGGAGTATTGTGAATAAGAGTTGCTCTTTCACAACATATTGGCATCTGACTGGGCAGTACTTTACATGTAGCCAGCCAATACGTGAGGGGCAGGATGGTTTAGGAGAGGCAAGGGGGATAGATTTCAGCATGAAGGGTGACAGTGAGAGGAATGAGATGATGAATACTTAGCAATAAGGATGAAGTGTTCAACAGATATTAGACCAGGCCAAAGAGAGCACCTGGGAAGCAGGAGACTACCCGTTCACTCCAGTGTCTGAAGGTAGACTTGACAGCCTTCCAATAATAGTTACATGTTGCTGAGTATGGATGTTGGGAAGAGATGGACGTCTAGGAGCAAAGACAGCATCAGCGTTAGAGATGGTCAGTCTTTAATATTTGTAATGTGCGGCTCTCACAGAGAGCCTCTATCGTTTATTTCAGTCTCTGAAAGTCATAACTCCTTGCCACGACATCACAACAGTTGAGAACAAAGTTATCAATGGTTGTGATGTCATAAAGGTCTTTCGGGCCAGGCTGACATGCGTCCCTGGCAGCCTGCCAGCGCAGCGCTGTTTGTATTCTTTGACTGAAAGCAGAAAGCACAGCTGCAGGAGGCCGAAGGAAGACAGGGAAGGTTGTGGGTTTTGGTTAAGGAGTTAAGGATGGGGGGTAGATATTTATGTATCTCTACCCCTGCGCAGTAGTTGAAGGCAGGGGTGATAGAGATCTGGGTGCATAAAATATCCCTACTTCCACGGATAGAGTAATTTCACAGTTACACGCACATACACTCATCATACACTAGGGCCCATTTCACTAACATACGCTCAAATACTCTGCCAACACTGAACCTGTGGAAAGAAAACTCCTAAACACCCTGCATCTATATCGAGGTCGATAAGATCTGGTTATTGTAACTGTCCTGAAACATGATCTAAACAATCTATACAACAATAATCAAAATAGAGTACTCAATAATTGACAAGAAATAATAACCAACACCATATTCAAAATTATAATGCTTTATCTAAAATTAGTCAAAGAAAATCAATCAGAATAAATCATTTTTCTCATAATTACCTATTCTAGCTAAATGTCAGAATGGGTCAGGACAGGTCTCTCAGTAAAAGTCTCTCGAGTCGCCGTCCTCACAGCGTAGATCCTCACCAACGCAGGTTTGGGAAGAAAATGGCAAAGTGGCAAAGACCCTCTCTAGGCTAACAATTTTTATAGTATTTTGAACAAAGGAAAGAAACAAAAAGTATTCATCGCGTCCGCTGAACCTCTGAGCAAAGCGAGAAGGAAAGGATGTAGCATCGCTACATTTGGAAAATCCCCGCTCAGGAAAATCACAAAAATAAAAAGACAGGACAGGAACCAAAAATAAAAAGTATCCTTTAGCATCCACATTTCCTCGGCGATGACACAATGAGCTTAGAGTTCATTTCGTTATGGCTCCTTTGTCTTCCAAGGCTGTTCAGATACATCTGGAAACTCGCCCAGAACTGCTGCTGTCCTCACGGAAAGTTTTAACCAGGCAAGGACTGTGGTCAGATGACTCGACCATATTCAGCAAGGCCCTCTCATCACAAATCACTCACTCGAGGCCAGGCTGCAAACGGCAGCCATTTTCTGCTAGGCCACAATAGACCATCTTAATTAAAAGAGACAAAAACAACGTTACCACAGCATAGTGATTAAACAGTGTTAACCCCACTAATACCCTTATGTGTATGTAATTATCTAGCCTTTGCAACACAGAAAAGCATTAATTTGAAAGCGTTTTGTGCTTTAAAATAAACAGCACTCAGCAACATTTAAATGTGCACATTATTATTAATAGGCATCACATACGCGTCCCCACGTGTAGTTCTCTCTTGTTAATACGTACATGTTGATAAGTAAAAACACTTACACAAAACCAATAATTAATAATTAATGATTAGTTAATTTAATTATGACAAATAGACAAACCAGAGCTTAAAAAGCCAATAGATTTTCAACAGAAAATCCTGCTCTAGCAATCCCCCCTTTGGTGATTTTATCACCAAATAACCCAAAAAAAAAATGTTGTGAAAATTTAGTCCCATTTTAGGAGAAATTGGAAATGTCTTTTTCTCCTTACACAACACTACACACCAGACACTCTTTCATCATCCCTCTTTGTTTCTAAGTAGACACTCTCCCTCAATTCTTCTAATTCAATTTCTTGTGGTTCTCTTTTCAACCTTTTATTTCTCTTCTCATTATTTCTTTTAATTAATTTCTTTTTCCCTCCCCTGTTTTTACAACACAAACACACCAATCTAAGTATCAATAAAGCAACAATTATACAAGTTAAAGGAAACAATATCTTACCTATAATAGTACTACCTATTTTTGCAATAAAACTCTTAACAGCTATCACCTTATTAGCTAATTTAGTCCAGATACTTTCAGCTTCAAGTGGTACTAATTCTTCATGCAAATCAGTAATATTTTTGATATAGACCTTCAGGTCTTTGCTTTCGTCAGGAATGTAAGTGCAACAATGTTGAACTTTCAGCATTCCACAGACTCCACCCTCCTTAGCCAATAGAATATCAAGGGCAAGTCGATTTTGCATAGACATGGCACGTACGGCAATCAATTCCGTATTCACCAAAAGAAACCCTCCAGCGGTATTTGTCGATAAGCGATCCACCACTGTTGACAGTTTCCGAATTCCATAAGCATTCAAAGAAATTCCCACTGCTGGAATTAAAGCTCCAAAAATGTCACCTACTATTTCAGACCAAGTTTCTCTCTTGAAACGCATTAGTAAATTAATATGTTCTACATCTTCTATTCTATCTATATGAAAGATCTTTGGAAAGACCAGGCCCACATAACACGTGCCATACCAATGGTCAGGCAACTTGTAATAAGCCTTGTTCCCACAAACATAGTACACTCCTGGAAAAATTGTATCTTCTCCTTCTCTGAAACCCCATCCTGTTGCAATGAAGTATGTATCATGACATTCACTAGTCCCAACAAAATATGTATCATAATGGGATTTCCTTCTTGTAATGCACAGCTTACCCTTCTGTGGTACATCTAGAGCTAAAGTTGGACTAGCCCCATTTCTCAATTCTTTTCCCATCTCAATGTCCCAAATTGTCTCACTCACTTTATATTTCCCTGCTTTCTCATGCATGCTCAATCTCCTTTCCTCCACCATATTTAGGAAAGCTTTCTCCTCTTCTTTCAGACTGCAAGTTAAATTATTCTTAAAAATGTAATCTAATGTTAATTCTTCTTTCTCAATAAAAATCTCACCAAAAATGTTAGCTTTTTTAGCTGGATTCAGCTCTTTGTTCATTGGCAAGTGCCCAAAAATACTATCTTTGTTAGACATCTTATAATCTATTTTCTCTAACAAATAAAAAACACTACTTAATACACTACAAGAAATTCCATACGTAGCTGGTAAATGATGATAAGTAACACCCTCTGAAACGGATGCAGGTAATTGCATACAAACGTAGCAATCCCTAACTTCCATTGTTTTCACATATTCGTACAACAACTTTGAAAAAACATTACTAGAAAAATCATTAATTGACCTATCTCTATGTATGTAAGTATTACTAATTCTAGTTGGAACTACTTTTTGTGAACTCTTCTCTGCATTTGTCACATTCTCTGTATGCATCTCAAATGTACCTATTGTAACTCTAAAAGTAACTAATAAAGCTAAAACACCCCATAGTAGCATTAATAATCCAGTACAGCAGCAGCACATTTTACACCATCTTCTTAAGAAGACACATCTAGTTTGGTTATTCTCTATGTTAGCCATTTTACTACTTTGACCGTGTCTTTTGACTTAGCCTCTACTACTCCACTACTTGAGACTTTAAAATTCTGGATTACTTCAAACAATTAATTTCAGTTTCTTCTTCTTTTCACTTTTTCCAAGTGATTTCTTCTGTTCACTCAATTTGGATATTCTTCACTCTTTACTTCATTTTCTTCAACATCAAATTGTATTAGATCTCCAACGATATCCTCAGTATCCGACTTTTCATCAATGTCAGTCAAGATTACTTTCAGGATTTCACCAGTATCTTCCTCAACCACTTCTCGTACAGTCTCCTCTGGATTTCCTTGACTTTCTGCCTCTTCACCTTCAGACAGTGCCACATACGTCCATTCCGGCGACCTATACTTCTGGTTAGGTTTTCTTATCCTTTTGATCTCTTCTGGTTCTTTTGACACTTTTCTCTTTTCACCTCTTGCTGGATTTTGACTCGACACCTCATTCACTTGTTCAGCTTTCGAGTTACTTGCTCTTATTAGTCTGTATCTCAGCCTCTTTATTCTGTTGTTAGGCCAAAGATCTCCTCTTACAACCTTTTTCGGTCTTGTTTCTGTATTATTTCTCTCTCCAATCCAAGTTCTCTTTCTCAGAACTCGACCCTCTGATTTCTCATTTTCACTTTCATCCGATTCTGTTTCAAATGCCTCTGGTTCTTCAGCAGTTTCCTTTTGCTCCACAGTCTTTTTCACCACTGTTTGAGACTTCCCTATTTCTGTCCCTCCTCGGGTCTCCGACACGCAATCTTCTTGCTGTCTACTTGTCCCTTCACCTAGCTTGTCAAGAATGTTCCCTACACCTCCTCGGGGGTCTTCCGCAATCTGTCCCTCTCTATCTTCTTCTGACCCTGCTTCTTCAGGTATAATCTCAAGTGGTTCTTCAATCTCCTCCTCTTCTGATTCAGGAGTAGTCTCTGTGGAATTGCTCTTTTCTCTCCTCTTTCCTTCACTGCTTTTTGGAACTTCAGGCTCTCTTACAGAATCTGATCTCCTTTCTGAGACTCTCAATGGTTCTCTTGAAGCCTTTTCTGCTTCTTTTCTCACTGGTTCTGTATCTTCATCATCACTGGAATCTGACTCTTCAAAATACTCCTTACCAGTCCCATCCTTTGGGTTTGGAACTCTCAGAGTATGACTCGCATGTACCCAGTTTTTCACACCAGCACACTTTACTGCAGTTGTCGTAGTTAGAATGACTTGTCTCGGCCTTCCCCACCTTGGAACCAAGCAATTTCTTCTTCTGTGCACCTTAATCCTCACCCAGTCCCCTGGACTCAGATCATGAGCTTGCTTCTTCTCAAGTGTGGTAGCTTCTTCTCCAACCTGGTGAAACACAGAATGAACTGCGTCAGCCAGGCCTTTACAGTAATCCAAAATCATGTCATCAGTTATTGTCATCAACTTATTGACAGGTACATATGCATGTCGCATTGCACGTCCCATTATTATTTCGTGCGGACTTAAACCAGTTGTTCTATCTGGAGTAGATCTAATAGTCATTAGCACTAGAGGCAAGACATCTGGCCATTTCATGCCAGTGGCTAAACACATCTTACCAATCCTGTTCTTTATTGTGCCGTTTATCTGCTCAACCACACCAGAAGCCTCTGGTCTGTATGCACAATGTAGCTTCTGCTGTATGCTTAATGCTTCACAAATCAAACTCATGAGTTCATTATAGAAGTGTCCACCTCTATCAGACTCAATCGTTACTGGAAACCCGTACCTAGGAATCAACTCTCTTAACAGTAACTTTTCCACTGTTATTCCATCATTTCTCCTAGTCGGATAGGCCTCCACCCATCTTGAAAATAAACAGACTACCACTAGAACATACCTCAGTCTGTTCACTTGGGGCATTTCAATGAAATCAATCTGCATTCTTGTAAAAGGACCTCCTTCTCTGCCTATTGTTCCCAGACTCACCACTGTCTTTTTCCCAGCGTTAAATTGCTGACAAATCAAACATCTTTGACAGATGCTTTCTGCAATTGTCCTGAACTTTGCATTGTACCAGGTCTGCTTAAACGACCTGATCATCGCATCCCTTCCCAAATGTCCCTGGCCATGATACATTCTTGCCATTGTCGACAGCATGGAGTTCGGCATTACTGGTCTGCCATCTCTATAGACCCAAACATGGTCTGTTTCTCTTGGGGCACAACCTGCCTTAATCCAATCTTTCTTCTCTTCCTTTCCTGCCTCATCCTGCAACTGTTTCACTTCATCCCATGTCTCTAAGACATTAGTAAACATCACAGAACAAAAAGACATTTCACCTTCTCGTTCCCGATTAATAGATTGATTGTTTTTGGCGCAATATATGGGCAATGTCATTGGCATATCGATTTCCAACTGTCACAAAATCATCTCCTTGTCCATGAGCAGCACACTTCACAACTGCTAATTCTTTAGGCAATTGTATCGCCTCAAGTAATTTCCCAATCACTTCAGCATTCTTTATTTGAGTCCCACTCGACGTCAAGAAACCTCTTTGTAGCCAAAGTTGGCCAAAATCATGCACAACTCCAAATCCATACTGACTATCAGACATCACAGTCGTTCTCAAATCTTTCCCAATTTCACAAGCTTTCGTTAATGCCACTAATTCAGCAACTTGCGCAGATTTCACTCCTTTCAATGGTGATGCTTCCATAACCTCTGAAACTTTGCACACTGCATATGCTGCACATAGCACACCCTCATCATTCCTCAGGCATGATCCATCCACAAACAACACATGATCACTCTCATGCAAGGGAAGATCCCTTATGTCCGGTCTCGGTTTTGTACAGTAATCAAGCACATCCAAACAATTGTGATCATCTTCTGTTTTCACACCCACTTTTTCAATATCCGGCAACAATGTCGCTGGATTCACATTCACACATCTTTCAAGAGTCACATTTGATGCTCCCAGAATCACTTTCTCAAATTTAGTCAGCCGACTATGTGACATATACTGGGTTCTGCTTCTTGTCAAAAGAATTGCCACATTATGAGGTACGAATACCCTTACAGGATATCCCATTATAATTCCCTCACTCTGTTCCAGGCTTCTGCATGTTGCAGCCACAGATTTCAAACAACCTGGTAAACCTACAGCTACAGGGTCAAGTGTCGATGAGAAGTACGCAATAGGCCTCCTCAGCTGTCCGTGTTTCTGAATTAACACTGAAAGTGCACATCCATTTCTCTCACTGCAGTACAACTCAAACTCCTTTTCATAGTCAGGCATACCCAAAGCTGGGGCCTCACACATTCTGCTTTTCAGCTCTTCAAATGCTGCCATTTGTTCTCCATCTAGTTCCAATGGGTCTGTCATCTCACTTTTTGTCAGTTTAATCAGTGGCTTTGCTATCAGAGAAAAATTAATTATCCACTGACGACAATAACCCACCATACCCAGGAACATTCTCACTTCTCTCTGGGTCTTTGGGGCCTTCATTCCCCTGATGATTCTGATCCTGTCATCAGTCACCTTTCTCAGACCTTTTTCAATATTGTGTCCAAGATAATGCACCTCTTTCTTGCAGAATTGCAATTTGGCTGGAGATACTTTTAACCCTCCATCGGCCAGATGATTCAGTAAAGCTATAGTATCTACTTCACAAGCTTCACGTGTCTTTGATGCCACAAGTAGGTCATCAATATATTGCACTAGTACTGAGTTTTCAGGCATGATCAAGCTCTCCAATGTTTTTTTCAATAACTGATTGAATATCGAAGGACTCTCTGTATACCCCTGTGGGATACGACACCATGCTAAAATACGCTGGCCAAACCTAAATGCAAAAATCGGCTGGCTGTCATGATGCAATGGAATTGAAAAGAACGCATGACACAAATCAATCACTGTATACCACTCAGCATCATGTGGAATCTGATACAAAATCACTGACGGATTTGGCACAATAGGACAACATGCCACCACAATTTGGTTAACCTTTCTCAAATCTTGTACAATCCTAAATTTCCCATTTGGCTTCTTTAGCCCCATTATCGGTGAATTACACGGGCTACTCAGTAGTTCTCTCAGAACTCCCTGCTGAATCATTTTCTCAATTATAGGAGTTATTCCTTCAATTATTTCTGGTGTCATTTTGTACTGAGGAATGTTAGGATACGTAATTCCTTCTTTCACTGAAATTTTCACAGGATCTACATTATTCATCAATCCCACATCCTCTCCAGTAAAATCCCAAACTGTCCTCTTCACTGTGTCTCTCAGCTCTCGAGGCAAATCCTCCGGATCAAACACAGCAAATGCATCAACCATTTCACTCTCTCTATTTCCTAGAGTAATTCGGTACAAAACATCCTCATCTGGTGTCTCAAAAGCTATTCCATACGGGGTACAAAAAATTGTGCAGTTCATTTTGCACAACAGGTCCCTACCTAACAGGTTCACTGGACTAGTGTCACAGACAATAAATCTGTGCATGTCTGAAAATTTCCCTATTTGTACTCTTACTGGTTCAGTAAGACGTGTCCTGATTTGTGTATTGGCTACACCAACTACTTGGATTGCTTCAACCGAGAGAGGAAGATTTCTGATATCTGTTGACCCGACAGTTGATCTTGTTGCACCTGTGTCTACCAAAAAAGTAACACTTTCTTCATTTATTTTCCCATCTACAAATGGTCCTGCCTGGTCTATTTCTAGAGTTGCACCAAGTATGCACTCTTCCTCCTCTCTTCGGCACCGTCAATAATCACCCTCAGACTCACTCCCTTCATTCTTTAACAAGTACTGTTGTACCTGGTTAGAACGCCTTGGTTTGTTTACCTGTTCATCATTGTAGAATCCTGAATCCTGATTATACTTTTGTGACCCTCTATTCTGCGGCAAGGGCGGTTTTGGCTCTTGACTCTGCTGTCTCACAACTTTCTGTTGTTGCTGCTGTTGATTATTTCCTTCGTTCTGCACCTGTTGATTTAAGGATTTTCCCTCATTATTCACTAATGGTGGATTGGTACACTCAGATCTCCAATGTCCCAGTTGGCCACAGTTGTGACATGGGAACTTTTTTTAGCTTCCTCAAGATTTCCCTTTCCTTTTCCTGCATATCTAGGTCTATTCCCTGCATTATTTCCTGCATTATTCGCCTGCTCCACTAACTGTGCTTCCTGTCTTTCCGCAACCTTCACTTGTGCCCACATTGCTTTCTCTTTCAGCTTTCTCTGTTTTGCTTCAATTTCATCACTGAAGTATTTTGCATGTCTCAGAATCTCATCTATTTTCTTACTCTGCCAATCCACTGTGTGCTCACGAATTCTCTCACTAATCTCAGGTCTCAGGCCATATACAAACCTGTATACAAAATGACTCAAATCTTTGTCACCCAGGTGTTCATCTCCACTGAATTGTTTAAATGCCAGTATCAGCCTCTTGTAAAAAGCATGAACTGATTCTTTTGCTTCCTGTTGTGTTCGATCTATTTTAACCCAGTCTGTCTCTTTTGCAGGTACTTTACTCTTCAGGTATACCATCACCTGATCATACTTTCTCATTACCTCTGGATCTGGTGCTCCTGTTCTCTGATCTCTTGGATATTCCTCAGTAGGCCAACTCACAACTATTTTACACTCAGTCCACAAGTCTGCTGGAACAATTATATCAAACAGACTATTCAGGTCAATCCACAGCACTTTTGACAATTTCACAAACCTATCTACCTGCCTATACCACTCGACGGGCTTTTCTCTCAATCGAGGGAAATCATTCGTAAATGATAAAATATCCTGTCTGGTCCATGGAACATGTACATATCCTCCTCCAGGTATTTCTCTCATAGGATAATTATCCACTGGTTTCTCCTTTTCTCTCACAGGAAATGCTGAATAAGTTCTATCTCCGGATTCTTCTCTTTTCTTGTACCACCTATCCTTCCACTTTTCTACATCTCCCCATCTTCGCAATAATGCAACCATTTCTTTAATCTGTCCTGTTCTACCAGTACCATTCAGCTTTTCAATATCCTTGTCTGTAAAATCCATCCTGTAAGTTTTTTGCAAAGCTTTCACCTTATCAATGTCAACTCCCTGTTCATTCGCTATTGCTCTTAACCTGTCATGTGTATTTCTCGCTCTCCAGGTAATATTTTTACACATAAACAACAGCTCACCATCATGATGGTTTTTAAGAATTTCTGTTGGAACTGTCCCTGCAACAAGCTCTTCTAGTTCTACACGTAACCTAGCCACATCAATTGCTTGTGAATCTTTATCCCTCTTTTGAAGAACTTTCATCCAATCATTCAAATCTTCAGCTGTTATTTCAGTAGTTTTTCTCACTGGAACTACTTTCTTCTGCAGCTCTAAAATCGGCATCCCTGAACAACTAGCTTCACTAGCATCCAGTCCTTCACTACATGTGTCATGTCTGGATTGTCTCAGATCACTACTTTCTGTCCTTCTTCCTGAATCTCCTGAGGGACCAGCTAAACTTGTTAACTTATTCCCAACATATGGAATCACCAAACCGTTTTCACCTGTCCTCTGCTTGTCAAACACAGGCATAACCGGACCTATGGTTACAGGCACCGTAACAGCTTCCAGATTCTTTGTTAACTCCCTAATCTTTTCAGTCAACTCTGTTGTAGTTCTGGCTAGTTCTCTTGTATTTTCGTCACCACCTCGATTCTCTCTCTCCCTGAAAGGATTACCACTTCTTAACTCAGGTGTCACATTTTCTGTCTCAATGATACGCACTGTATCTCTTATCGGAGAAACAACTGGTGTACTCTCGTCTGGTTCTGGTCTATATGGAGGTGGTCTCTTGTAAATCATGTCATTCAAGACCTCATCCTCATATTCATTAACTCCATATCTTCTCACTTCTGCCTCAGGAACCCTCTCTGCTCCCTCTTCAACTGTTCTCATAGGATATAATCCCTCTGACATGCTAGCATCTCGCCATCTTTTCATTCGATCATGATGAGTTTCACGATCATGTCTCCTCCCGAACATGTACCTGTAATGTCCTCCAGACCTCTGCTTTTCTCGCTCATGTACTTCCTCTTCCCATTCCACTAAAGCCTCAAACTGTGTCGGCCTTGGTTTTGGGTCAAGACATAACATCTTTTCCCGTAAATTTCTCAACACGGCCAGATTAAATGAACCATGTTCTGGAAATGCTAGAACACCATCCTCTTTGGTATACCTAACCCAATTCTCCAACCATATACAGGTATGATACCCATATCTCGCAGCCATGAAGGATGCAGCTGTTTTCGCTGGAGGTAACAATTCACCCTCTCTCGTCTTAACATCTTTATCCTTGTCGAACCACCTTTTGATTTTTCCAAAGAATGTTTTTTTCTTTTTCTCTTCTTGGTAATACATTTTAGCGTTTACCAAAACTTTCTAATCCCTTCCGTATTATAAATATACAATACGATTTTTCAACCAATAACAGCGCGACTCACACTAACGCACCAATCCTGGAGTGTCTACGTCACTAGAATAGCTCTTCCAATCCTTGCGTGGCTCACACCAACGCACCAATCCCAGCGCGAACACTATTCTGATCTAATATCCAATCAGAGCGCGGTCTGTTTGACGTCAGCAGTCGCTGCAGTCGCCTGTCTCCTGTCTCCTGTCACTCGTCTACCCCTCCTTTACAAAATTCTTCAGTAGACTTCGTGTCAAATTTCTACAAAATCTATTAGTTACAACATATAAACATCTCCATTGTCTGCTTCGCTAACCACAGAATAGAAATGAAAATCTATTTCACAAGAATCAACGGGATTCTTTCATACATTCCTTAACTGTTTCCTCTAGGACTTGTCCAAAGAGTCTTACAATCAACTAAATGTATAAGCATTCACGCACATTCATACAAGAAAAATATAGTACATACACACAGAATCCTGCTTCCCGAGAACAGCGAACAATCTGTCCCACTACAGAATTATAACACACGTCAACCAAGCAGCTTACCTCTGCCCAGTTCCTCAAACAAGCTCAGAGAATACCTATTACTTCTCCCGCGATAAGCTTTAACGGTGAACCTTACGGATCCCTGGGACTTAAGACCAGAGTTTCACAGATAACCTTCGCTACCATACACACTCCTTATTTACCAGAAATATATCTAATAGTAACATACAACAATGTCACTGATTCCGAACCCAGACAATGTGACGCGCAACTTCAATTGTCACACGTTTTTTTTCCTACAATCCCTTCTTTCCCGAGAGCAGCATATACTTCCCTCTGCCCTACTACGGAACTGCTACTAGCTCCCAAGTTCTAGAAGCACTACATATAACTCAACATGACGACTCCAACATATAGTATTAGTACATATACCAACATCAATCAATAATCAATAATCAATAAGCTAATGTACAAGCAATCTAATCAGATCAAGACAATCATCAATAACCATCCTATCTCTGCTACCAGGAAATTGATAGAGATCTGGGTGCATAAAATATCCCTACTTCCACGGATAGAGTAATTTCACAGTTACACGCACATACACTCATCATACACTAGGGCCCATTTCACTAACATACGCTCAAATACTCTACCAACACTGAACCTGTGGAAAGAAAACTCCTAAACACCCTGCATCTATATCGAGGTCGATAAGATCTGGTTATTGTAACTGTCCTGAAACATGATCTAAACAATCTATACAACAATAATCAAAATAGAGTACTCAATAATTGACAAGAAATAATAACCAACACCATATTCAAAATTATAATGCTTTATCTAAAATTAGTCAAAGAAAATCAATCAGAATAAATCATTTTTCTCATAATTACCTATTCTAGCTAAATGTCAGAATGGGTCAGGACAGGTCTCTCAGTAAAAGTCTCTCGAGTTGCCGTCCTCACAGCGTAGATCCTCACCAACGCAGGTTTGGGAAGAAAATGGCAAAGTGGCAAAGACCCTCTCTAGGCTAACAATTTTTATAGTATTTTGAACAAAGGAAAGAAACAAAAAGTATTCATCGCGTCCGCTGAACCTCTGAGCAAAGCGAGAAGGAAAGGATGTAGCATCGCTACATTTGGAAAATCCCCGCTCAGGAAAATCACAAAAATAAAAAGACAGGACAGGAACCAAAAATAAAAAGTATCCTTTAGCATCCACATTTCCTCGGCGATGACACAATGAGCTTAGAGTTCATTTCGTTATGGCTCCTTTGTCTTCCAAGGCTGTTCAGATACATCTGGAAACTCGCCCAGAACTGCTGCTGTCCTCACGGAAAGTTTTAACCAGGCAAGGACTGTGGTCAGATGACTCGACCATATTCAGCAAGGCCCTCTCATCACAAATCACTCACTCGAGGCCAGGCTGCAAACGGCAGCCATTTTCTGCTAGGCCACAATAGACCATCTTCATTAAAAGAGACAAAAACAACGTTACCACAGCATAGTGATTAAACAGTGTTAACCCCACTAATACCCTTATGTGTATGTAATTATCTAGCCTTTGCAACACAGAAAAGCATTAATTTGAAAGCGTTTTGTGCTTTAAAATAAACAGCACTCAGCAACATTTAAATGTGCACATTATTATTAATAGGCATCACATACGCGTCCCCACGTGTAGTTCTCTCTTGTTAATACGTACATGTTGATAAGTAAAAACACTTACACAAAACCAATAATTAATAATTAATGATTAGTTAATTTAATTATGACAAATAGACAAACCAGAGCTTAAAAAGCCAATAGATTTTCAACAGAAAATCCTGCTCTAGCAATCCCCCCTTTGGTGATTTTATCACCAAATAACCCAAAAAAAAAAAATATTGTGAAAATTTAGTCCCATTTTAGGAGAAATTGGAAATGTCTTTTTCTCCTTACACAACACTACACACCAGACACTCTTTCATCATCCCTCTTTGTTTCTAAGTAGACACTCTCCCTCAATTCTTCTAATTCAATTTCTTGTGGTTCTCTTTTCAACCTTTTATTTCTCTTCTCATTATTTCTTTTAATTAATTTCTTTTTCCCTCCCCTGTTTTTACAACACAAACACACCAATCTAAGTATCAATAAAGCAACAATTATACAAGTTAAAGGAAACAATATCTTACCTATAATAGTACTACCTATTTTTGCAATAAAACTCTTAACAGCTATCACCTTATTAGCTAATTTAGTCCAGATACTTTCAGCTTCAAGTGGTACTAATTCTTCATGCAAATCAGTAATATTTTTGATATAGACCTTCAGGTCTTTGCTTTCGTCAGGAATGTAAGTGCAACAATGTTGAACTTTCAGCATTCCACAGACTCCACCCTCCTTAGCCAATAGAATATCAAGGGCAAGTCGATTTTGCATAGACATGGCACGTACGGCAATCAATTCCGTATTCACCAAAAGAAACCCTCCAGCGGTATTTGTCGATAAGCGATCCACCACTGTTGACAGTTTCCGAATTCCATAAGCATTCAAAGAAATTCCCACTGCTGGAATTAAAGCTCCAAAAATGTCACCTACTATTTCAGACCAAGTTTCTCTCTTGAAACGCATTAGTAAATTAATATGTTCTACATCTTCTATTCTATCTATATGAAAGATCTTTGGAAAGACCAGGTCCACATAACACGTGCCATACCAATGGTCAGGCAACTTATAATAAGCCTTGTTCCCACAAACATAGTACACTCCTGGAAAAATTGTATCTTCTCCTCCTCTGAAACCCCATCCT
Source organism: Triturus cristatus (assembly GCF_964204655.1). Lineage (NCBI taxonomy): Eukaryota > Metazoa > Chordata > Amphibia > Caudata > Salamandridae > Triturus > Triturus cristatus. The sequence goes on along the minus strand of NC_140585.1, from coordinate 805,012,981 downwards.
GTTGCAATGAAGTATGTATCATGACATTCACTAGTCCCAACAAAATATGTATCATATTGGGATTTCCTTCTTGTAATGCACAGCTTACCCTTCTGTGGTACATCTAGAGCTAAAGTTGGACTAGCCCCATTTCTCAATTCTTTTCCCATCTCAATGTCCCAAATTGTCTCACTCACTTTATATTTCCCTGCTTTCTCATGCATGCTCAATCTCCTTTCCTCCACCATATTTAGGAAAGCTTTCTCCTCTTCTTTCAGACTGCAAGTTAAATTATTCTTAAAAATGTAATCTAATGTTAATTCTTCTTTCTCAATAAAAATCTCACCAAAAATGTTAGCTTCTTTAGCTGGATTCAGCTCTTTGTTCATTGGCAAGTGCCCAAAAATACTATCTTTGTTAGACATCTTATAATCTATTTTCCCTAACAAATAAAAAACACTACTTAATACACTACAAGAAATTCCATACGTAGCTGGTAAATGATGATAAGTAAAACCCTCTGAAACGGATGCAGGTAATTGCATACAAACGTAGCAATCCCTAACTTCCATTGTTTTCACATATTCGTACAACAACTTTGAAAAAACATTACTAGAAAAATCATTAATTGACCTATCTCTATGTATGTAAGTATTACTAATTCTAGTTGGAACTACTTTTTGTGAACTCTTCTCTGCATTTGTCACATTCTCTGTATGCATCTCAAATGTACCTATTGTAACTCTAAAAGTAACTAATAAAGCTAAAACACCCCATAGTAGCATTAATAATCCAGTACAGCAGCAGCACATTTTACACCATCTTCTTAAGAAGACACATCTAGTTTGGTTATTCTCTATGTTAGCCATTTTACTACTTTGACCGTGTCTTTTGACTTAGCCTTTACTACTCCACTACTTGAGACTATAAAATTCTGGATTACTTCAAACAATTAATTTCAGTTTCTTCTTCTTTTCACTTTTTCCAAGTGATTTCTTCTGTTCACTCAATTTGGATATTCATCACTCTTTACTTCATTTTCTTCAACATCAAATTGTATTAGATCTCCAACGATATCCTCAGTATCCGACTTTTCATCAATGTCAGTCAAGATTACTTTCAGGATTTCACCAGTATCTTCCTCAACCACTTCTCGTACGGTCTCCTCTGGATTTCCTTGACTTTCTGCCTCTTCACCTTCAGACAGTGCCACATACGTCCATTCCGGCGACCTATACTTCTGGTTAGGTTTTCTTATCCTTTTGATCTCTTCTGGTTCTTTTGACACTTTTCTCTTTTCACCTCTTGCTGGATTTTGACTCGACACCTCATTCACTTGTTCAGCTTTCGAGTTACTTGCTCTTATTAGTCTGTATCTCAGCCTCTTTATTCTGTTGTGAGGCCAAAGATCTCCTCTTACAACCTTTTTCGGTCTTGTTTCTGTATTATTTCTCTCTCCAATCCAAGTTCTCTTTCTCAGAACTCGACCCTCTGATTTCTCATTTTCACTTTCATCCGATTCTGTTTCAAATGCCTCTGGTTCTTCAGCAGTTTCCTTTTGCTCCACAGTCTTTTTCACCACTGTTTGAGACTTCCCTATTTCTGTCCCTCCTCGGGTCTCCGACACGCAATCTTCTTGCTGTCTACTTGTCCCTTCACCTAGCTTGTCAAGAATGTTCCCTACACCTCCTCGGGGGTCTTCCGCAATCTGTCCCTCTCTATCTTCTTCTGACCCTGCTTCTTCAGGTATAATCTCAAGTGGTTCTTCAATCTCCTCCTCTTCTGATTCAGGAGTAGTCTCTGTGGAATTGCTCTTTTCTCTCCTCTTTCCTTCACTGCTTTTTGGAACTTCAGGCTCTCTTACAGAATCTGATCTCCTTTCTGAGACTCTCAATGGTTCTCTTGAAGCCTTTTCTGCTTCTTTTCTCACTGGTTCTGTATCTTCATCATCACTGGAATCTGACTCTTCAAAATACTCCTTACCAGTCCCATCCTTTGGGTTTGGAACTCTCAGAGTATGACTCGCATGTACCCAGTTTTTCACACCAGCACACTTTACTGCAGTTGTCGTAGTTAGAATGACTTGTCTCGGCCTTCCCCACCTTGGAACCAAGCAATTTCTTCTTCTGTGCACCTTAATCCTCACCCAGTCCCCTGGACTCAGATCATGAGCTTGCTTCTTCTCAAGTGTGGTAGCTTCTTCTCCAACCTGGTGAAACACAGAATGAACTGCGTCAGCCAGGCCTTTACAGTAATCCAAAATCATGTCATCAGTTATTGTCATCAACTTATTGACAGGTACATATGCATGTCGCATTGCACGTCCCATTATTATTTCGTGCGGACTTAAACCAGTTGTTCTATCTGGAGTAGATCTAATAGTCATTAGCACTAGAGGCAAGACATCTGGCCATTTCATGCCAGTGGCTAAACACATCTTACCAATCCTGTTCTTTATTGTGCCGTTTATCTGCTCAACCACACCAGAAGCCTCTGGTCTGTATGCACAATGTAGCTTCTGCTGTATGCTTAATGCTTCACAAATCAAACTCATGAGTTCATTATAGAAGTGTCCACCTCTATCAGACTCAATCGTTACGGGAAACCCGTACCTAGGAATCAACTCTCTTAACAGTAACTTTGCCACTGTTATTCCATCATTTCTCCTAGTCGGATAGGCCTCCACCCATCTTGAAAATAAACAGACTACCACTAGAACATACCTCAGTCTGTTCACTTGGGGCATTTCAATGAAATCAATCTGCATTCTTGTAAAAGGACCTCCTTCTCTGCCTATTGTTCCCAGACTCACCACTGTCTTTTTCCCAGCGTTAAATTGCTGACAAATCAAACATCTTTGACAGATGCTTTCTGCAATTGTCCTGAACTTTGCATTGTACCAGGTCTGCTTAAACGACCTGATCATCGCATCCCTTCCCAAATGTCCCTGGCCATGATACATTCTTGCCATTGTCGACAGCATGGAGTTCGGCATTACTGGTCTGCCATCTCTATAGACCCAAACATGGTCTGTTTCTCTTGGGGCACAACCTGCCTTAATCCAATCTTTCTTCTCTTCCTTTCCTGCCTCATCCTGCAACTGTTTCACTTCATCCCATGTCTCTAAGACATTAGTAAACATCACAGAACAAAAAGACATTTCACCTTCTCGTTCCCGATTAATAGATTGATTGTTTTTGGCGCAATATATGGGCAATGTCATTGGCATATCGATTTCCAACTGTCACAAAATCATCTCCTTGTCCATGAGCAGCACACTTCACAACTGCTAATTCTTTAGGCAATTGTATCGCCTCAAGTAATTTCCCAATCACTTCAGCATTCTTTATTTGAGTCCCACTCGACGTCAAGAAACCTCTTTGTAGCCAAAGTTGGCCAAAATCATGCACAACTCCAAATCCATACTGACTATCAGACATCACAGTCGTTCTCAAATCTTTCCCAATTTCACAAGCTTTCGTTAATGCCACTAATTCAGCAACTTGCGCAGATTTCACTCCTTTCAATGGTGATGCTTCCATAACCTCTGAAACTTTGCACACTGCATATGCTGCACATAGCACACCCTCATCATTCCTCAGGCATGATCCATCCACAAACAACACATGATCACTCTCATGCAAGGGAAGATCCCTTATGTCCGGTCTCGGTTTTGTACAGTAATCAAGCACATCCAAACAATTGTGATCATCTTCTGTTTTCACACCCACTTTTTCAATATCCGGCAACAATGTCGCTGGATTCACATTCACACATCTTTCAAGAGTCACATTTGATGCTCCCAGAATCACTTTCTCATATTTAGTCAGCCGACTATGTGACATATACTGGGTTCTGCTTCTTGTCAAAAGAATTGCCACATTATGAGGTACGAATACCCTTACAGGATATCCCATTATAATTCCCTCACTCTGTTCCAGGCTTCTGCATGTTGCAGCCACAGATTTCAAACAACCTGGTAAACCTACAGCTACAGGGTCAAGTGTCGATGAGAAGTACGCAATAGGCCTCCTCAGCTGTCCGTGTTTCTGAATTAACACTGAAAGTGCACATCCATTTCTCTCACTGCAGTACAACTCAAACTCCTTTTCATAGTCAGGCATACCCAAAGCTGGGGCCTCACACATTCTGCTTTTCAGCTCTTCAAATGCTGCCATTTGTTCTCCATCTAGTTCCAATGGGTCTGTCATCTCACTTTTTGTCAGTTTAATCAGTGGCTTTGCTATCAGAGAAAAATTAATTATCCACTGACGACAATAACCCACCATACCCAGGAACATTCTCACTTCTCTCTGGGTCTTTGGGGCCTTCATTCCCCTGATGATTCTGATCCTGTCATCAGTCACCTTTCTCAGACCTTTTTCAATATTGTGTCCAAGATAATGCACCTCTTTCTTGCAGAATTGCAATTTGGCTGGAGATACTTTTAACCCTCCATCGGCCAGATGATTCAGTAAAGCTATAGTATCTACTTCACAAGCTTCACGTGTCTTTGATGCCACAAGTAGGTCATCAATATATTGCACTAGTACTGAGTTTTCAGGCATGATCAAGCTCTCCAATGTTTTTTTCAATAACTGATTGAATATCGAAGGACTCTCTGTATACCCCTGTGGGATACGACACCATGCTAAAATACGCTGGCCAAACCTAAATGCAAAAATCGGCTGGCTGTCATGATGCAATGGAATTGAAAAGAACGCATGACACAAATCAATCACTGTATACCACTCAGCATCATGTGGAATCTGATACAAAATCACTGACGGATTTGGCACAATAGGACAACATGCCACCACAATTTGGTTAACCTTTCTCAAATCTTGTACAATCCTAAATTTCCCATTTGGCTTCTTTAGCCCCATTATCGGTGAATTACACGGGCTACTCAGTAGTTCTCTCAGAACTCCCTGCTGAATCATTTTCTCAATTATAGGAGTTATTCCTTCAATTATTTCTGGTGTCATTTTGTACTGAGGAATGTTAGGATACGTAATTCCTTCTTTCACTGAAATTTTCACAGGATCTACATTATTCATCAATCCCACATCCTCTCCAGTAAAATCCCAAACTGTCCTCTTCACTGTGTCTCTCAGCTCTCGAGGCAAATCCTCCGGATCAAACACAGCAAATGCACCAACCATTTCACTCTCTCTATTTCCTAGAGTAATTCGGTACAAAACATCCTCATCTGGTGTCTCAAAAGCTATTCCATACGGGGTACAAAAAATTGTGCAGTTCATTTTGCACAACAGGTCCCTACCTAACAGGTTCACTGGACTAGTGTCACAGACAATAAATCTGTGCATGTCTGAAAATTTCCCTATTTGTACTCTTACTGGTTCAGTAAGACGTGTCCTGATTTGTGTATTGGCTACACCAACTACTTGGATTGCTTCATCCGAGAGAGGAAGATTTCTGATATCTGTTGACCCGACAGTTGATCTTGTTGCACCTGTGTCTACCAAAAAAGTAACACTTTCTTCATTTATTTTCCCATCTACAAATGGTCCTGCCTGGTCTATTTCTAGAGTTGCACCAAGTATGCACTCTTCCTCCTCTCTTCGGCACCGTCAATAATCACCCTCAGACTCACTCCCTTCATTCTTTAACAAGTACTGTTGTACCTGGTTAGAACGCCTTGGTTTGTTTACCTGTTCATCATTGTAGAATCCTGAATCCTGATTATACTTTTGTGACCCTCTATTCTGCGGCAAGGGCGGTTTTGGCTCTTGACTCTGCTGTCTCACAACTTTCTGTTGTTGCTGCTGTTGATTATTTCCTTCGTTCTGCACCTGTTGATTTAAGGATTTTCCCTCATTATTCACTAATGGTGGATTGGTACACTCAGATCTCCAATGTCCCAGTTGGCCACAGTTGTGACATGGGAACTTTTTTTTAGCTTCCTCAAGATTTCCCTTTCCTTTTCCTGCATATCTAGGTCTATTCCCTGCATTATTTCCTGCATTATTCGCCTGCTCCACTAACTGTGCTTCCTGTCTTTCCGCAACCTTCACTTGTGCCCACATTGCTTTCTCTTTCAGCTTTCTCTGTTTTGCTTCAATTTCATCACTGAAGTATTTTGCATGTCTCAGAATCTCATCTATTTTCTTACTCTGCCAATCCACTGTGTGCTCACGAATTCTCTCACTAATCTCAGGTCTCAGGCCATATACAAACCTGTATACAAAATGACTCAAATCTTTGTCACCCAGGTGTTCATCTCCACTGAATTGTTTAAATGCCAGTATCAGCCTCTTGTAAAAAACATGAACTGATTCTTTTGCTTCCTGTTGTGTTCGATCTATTTTAACCCAGTCTGTCTCTTTTGCAGGTACTTTACTCTTCAGGTATACCATCACCTGATCATACTTTCTCATTACCTCTGGATCTGGTGCTCCTGTTCTCTGATCTCTTGGATATTCCTCAGTAGGCCAACTCACAACTATTTTACACTCAGTCCACAAGTCTGCTGGAACAATTATATCAAACAGACTATTCAGGTCAATCCACAGCACTTTTGACAATTTCACAAACCTATCTACCTGCCTATACCACTCGACGGGCTTTTCTCTCAATCGAGGGAAATCATTCGTAAATGATAAAATATCCTGTCTGGTCCATGGAACATGTACATATCCTCCTCTAGGTATTTCTCTCATAGGATAATTATCCACTGGTTTCTCCTTTTCTCTCACAGGAAATGCTGAATAAGTTCTATCTCCGGATTCTTCTCTTTTCTTGTACCACCTATCCTTCCACTTTTCTACATCTCCCCATCTTCGCAATAATGCAACCATTTCTTTAATCTGTCCTGTTCTACCAGTACCATTCAGATTTTCAATATCCTTGTCTGTAAAATCCATCCTGTAAGTTTTTTGCAAAGCTTTCACCTTATCAATGTCAACTCCCTGTTCATTCGCTATTGCTCTTAACCTGTCATGTGTATTTCTCGCTCTCCAGGTAATATTTTTACACATAAACAACAGCTCACCATCATGATGGTTTTTAAGAATTTCTGTTGGAACTGTCCCTGCAACAAGCTCTTCTAGTTCTACACGTAACCTAGCCACATCAATTGCTTGTGAATCTTTATCCCTCTTTTGAAGAACTTTCATCCAATCATTCAAATCTTCAGCTGTTATTTCAGTAGTTTTTCTCACTGGAACTACTTTCTTCTGCGGCTCTAAAATCGGCATCCCTGAACAACTAGCTTCACTAGCATCCAGTCCTTCACTACATGTGTCATGTCTGGATTGTCTCAGATCACTACTTTCTGTCCTTCTTCCTGAATCTCCTGAGGGACCAGCTAAACTTGTTAACTTATTCCCAACATATGGAATCACCAAACCGTTTTCACCTGTCCTCTGCTTGTCAAACACAGGCATAACCGGACCTATGGTTACAGGCACCGTAACAGCTTCCAGATTCTTTGTTAACTCCCTAATCTTTTCAGTCAACTCTGTTGTAGTTCTGGCTAGTTCTCTTGTATTTTCGTCACCACCTCGATTCTCTCTCTCCCTGAAAGGATTACCACTTCTTAACTCAGGTGTCACATTTTCTGTCTCAATGATACGCATTGTATCTCTTATCGGAGAAACAACTGGTGTACTCTCGTCTGGTTCTGGTCTATATGGAGGTGGTCTCTTGTAAATCATGTCATTCAAGACCTCATCCTCATATTCATTAACTCCATATCTTCTCACTTCTGCCTCAGGAACCCTCTCTGCTCCCTCTTCAACTGTTCTCATAGGATATAATCCCTCTGACATGCTAGCATCTCGCCATCTTTTCATTCGATCATGATGAGTTTCACGATCATGTCTCCTCCCGAACATGTACCTGTAATGTCCTCCAGACCTCTGCTTTTCTCGCTCATGTACTTCCTCTTCCCATTCCACTAAAGCCTCAAACTGTGTCGGCCTTGGTTTTGGGTCAAGACATAACATCTTTTCCCGTAAATTTCTCAACACGGCCAGATTAAATGAACCATGTTCTGGAAATGCTAGAACACCATCCTCTTTGGTATACCTAACCCAATTCTCCAACCATATACAGGTATGATACCCATATCTCGCAGCCATGAAGGATGCAGCTGTTTTCGCTGGAGGTAACAATTCACCCTCTCTCGTCTTAACATCTTTATCCTTGTCAAACCACCTTTTGATTTTTCCAAAGAATGTTTTTTTCTTTTTCTCTTCTTGGTAATACATTTTAGCGTTTACCAAAACTTTCTAATCCCTTCCGTATTATAAATATACAATACGATTTTTCAACCAATAACAGCGCGACTCACACTAACGCACCAATCCTGGAGCGTCTACGTCACTAGAATAGCTCTTCCAATCCTTGCGTGGCTCACACCAACGCACCAATCCCAGCGCGAACACTATTCTGATCTAATATCCAATCAGAGCGCGGTCTGTTTGACGTCAGCAGTCGCTGCAGTCGCCTGTCTCCTGTCTCCTGTCACTCGTCTACCCCTCCTTTACAAAATTCTTCAGTAGACTTCGTGTCAAATTTCTACAAAATCTATTAGTTACAACATATAAACATCTCCATTGTCTGCTTCGCTAACCACAGAATAGAAATGAAAATCTATTTCACAAGAATCAACGGGATTCTTTCATACATTCCTTAACTGTTTCCTCTAGGACTTGTCCAAAGAGTCTTACAATCAACTAAATGTATAAGCATTCACGCACATTCATACAAGAAAAATATAGTACATACACACAGAATCCTGCTTCCCGAGAACAGCGAACAATCTGTCCCACTACAGAATTATAACACACGTCAACCAAGCAGCTTACCTCTGCCCAGTTCCTCAAACAAGCTCAGAGAATACCTATTACTTCTCCCGCGATAAGCTTTAACGGTGAACCTTACGGATCCCTGGGACTTAAGACCAGAGTTTCACAGATAACCTTCGCTACCATACACACTCCTTATTTACCAGAAATATATCTAATAGTAACATACAACAATGTCACTGATTCCGAACCCAGACAATGTGACGCGCAACTTCAATTGTCACACGTTTTTTTTCCTACAATCCCTTCTTTCCCGAGAGCAGCATATACTTCCCTCTGCCCTACTACGGAACTGCTACTAGCTCCCAAGTTCTAGAAGCACTACATATAACTCAACATGACGACTCCAACATATAGTATTAGTACATATACCAACATCAATCAATAATCAATAATCAATAAGCTAATGTACAAGCAATCTAATCAGATCAAGACAATCATCAATAACCATCCTATCTCTGCTACCAGGAAATTGATAGAGATCTGGGTGCATAAAATATCCCTACTTCCACGGATAGAGTAATTTCACAGTTACACGCACATACACTCATCATACACTAGGGCCCATTTCACTAACATACGCTCAAATACTCTACCAACACTGAACCTGTGGAAAGAAAACTCCTAAACACCCTGCATCTATATCGAGGTCGATAAGATCTGGTTATTGTAACTGTCCTGAAACATGATCTAAACAATCTATACAACAATAATCAAAATAGAGTACTCAATAATTGACAAGAAATAATAACCAACACCATATTCAAAATTATAATGCTTTATCTAAAATTAGTCAAAGAAAATCAATCAGAATAAATCATTTTTCTCATAATTACCTATTCTAGCTAAATGTCAGAATGGGTCAGGACAGGTCTCTCAGTAAAAGTCTCTCGAGTTGCCGTCCTCACAGCGTAGATCCTCACCAACGCAGGTTTGGGAAGAAAATGGCAAAGTGGCAAAGACCCTCTCTAGGCTAACAATTTTTATAGTATTTTGAACAAAGGAAAGAAACAAAAAGTATTCATCGCGTCCGCTGAACCTCTGAGCAAAGCGAGAAGGAAAGGATGTAGCATCGCTACATTTGGAAAATCCCCGCTCAGGAAAATCACAAAAATAAAAAGACAGGACAGGAACCAAAAATAAAAAGTATCCTTTAGCATCCACATTTCCTCGGCGATGACACAATGAGCTTAGAGTTCATTTCGTTATGGCTCCTTTGTCTTCCAAGGCTGTTCAGATACATCTGGAAACTCGCCCAGAACTGCTGCTGTCCTCACGGAAAGTTTTAACCAGGCAAGGACTGTGGTCAGATGACTCGACCATATTCAGCAAGGCCCTCTCATCACAAATCACTCACTCGAGGCCAGGCTGCAAACGGCAGCCATTTTCTGCTAGGCCACAATAGACCATCTTCATTAAAAGAGACAAAAACAACGTTACCACAGCATAGTGATTAAACAGTGTTAACCCCACTAATACCCTTATGTGTATGTAATTATCTAGCCTTTGCAACACAGAAAAGCATTAATTTGAAAGCGTTTTGTGCTTTAAAATAAACAGCACTCAGCAACATTTAAATGTGCACATTATTATTAATAGGCATCACATACGCGTCCCCACGTGTAGTTCTCTCTTGTTAATACGTACATGTTGATAAGTAAAAACACTTACACAAAACCAATAATTAATAGTTAATGATTAGTTAATTTAATTATGACAAATAGACAAACCAGAGCTTAAAAAGCCAATAGATTTTCAACAGAAAATCCTGCTCTAGCAATCCCCCCTTTGGTGATTTTATCACCAAATAACCCAAAAAAAAAAAATATTGTGAAAATTTAGTCCCATTTTAGGAGAAATTGGAAATGTCTTTTTCTCCTTACACAACACTACACACCAGACACTCTTTCATCATCCCTCTTTGTTTCTAAGTAGACACTCTCCCTCAATTCTTCTAATTCAATTTCTTGTGGTTCTCTTTTCAACCTTTTATTTCTCTTCTCATTATTTCTTTTAATTAATTTCTTTTTCCCTCCCCTGTTTTTACAACACAAACACACCAATCTAAGTATCAATAAAGCAACAATTATACAAGTTAAAGGAAACAATATCTTACCTATAATAGTACTACCTATTTTTGCAATAAAACTCTTAACAGCTATCACCTTATTAGCTAATTTAGTCCAGATACTTTCAGCTTCAAGTGGTACTAATTCTTCATGCAAATCAGTAATATTTTTGATATAGACCTTCAGGTCTTTGCTTTCGTCAGGAATGTAAGTGCAACAATGTTGAACTTTCAGCATTCCACAGACTCCACCCTCCTTAGCCAATAGAATATCAAGGGCAAGTCGATTTTGCATAGACATGGCACGTACGGCAATCAATTCCGTATTCACCAAAAGAAACCCTCCAGCGGTATTTGTCGATAAGCGATCCACCACTGTTGACAGTTTCCGAATTCCATAAGCATTCAAAGAAATTCCCACTGCTGGAATTAAAGCTCCAAAAATGTCACCTACTATTTCAGACCAAGTTTCTCTCTTGAAACGCATTAGTAAATTAATATGTTCTACATCTTCTATTCTATCTATATGAAAGATCTTTGGAAAGACCAGGTCCACATAACACGTGCCATACCAATGGTCAGGCAACTTATAATAAGCCTTGTTCCCACAAACATAGTACACTCCTGGAAAAATTGTATCTTCTCCTCCTCTGAAACCCCATCCTGTTGCAATGAAGTATGTATCATGACATTCACTAGTCCCAACAAAATATGTATCATATTGGGATTTCCTTCTTGTAATGCACAGCTTACCCTTCTGTGGTACATCTAGAGCTAAAGTTGGACTAGCCCCATTTCTCAATTCTTTTCCCATCTCAATGTCCCAAATTGTCTCACTCACTTTATATTTCCCTGCTTTCTCATGCATGCTCAATCTCCTTTCCTCCACCATATTTAGGAAAGCTTTCTCCTCTTCTTTCAGACTGCAAGTTAAATTATTCTTAAAAATGTAATCTAATGTTAATTCTTCTTTCTCAATAAAAATCTCACCAAAAATGTTAGCTTCTTTAGCTGGATTCAGCTCTTTGTTCATTGGCAAGTGCCCAAAAATACTATCTTTGTTAGACATCTTATAATCTATTTTCCCTAACAAATAAAAAACACTACTTAATACACTACAAGAAATTCCATACGTAGCTGGTAAATGATGATAAGTAAAACCCTCTGAAACGGATGCAGGTAATTGCATACAAACGTAGCAATCCCTAACTTCCATTGTTTTCACATATTCGTACAACAACTTTGAAAAAACATTACTAGAAAAATCATTAATTGACCTATCTCTATGTATGTAAGTATTACTAATTCTAGTTGGAACTACTTTTTGTGAACTCTTCTCTGCATTTGTCACATTCTCTGTATGCATCTCAAATGTACCTATTGTAACTCTAAAAGTAACTAATAAAGCTAAAACACCCCATAGTAGCATTAATAATCCAGTACAGCAGCAGCACATTTTACACCATCTTCTTAAGAAGACACATCTAGTTTGGTTATTCTCTATGTTAGCCATTTTACTACTTTGACCGTGTCTTTTGACTTAGCCTTTACTACTCCACTACTTGAGACTATAAAATTCTGGATTACTTCAAACAATTAATTTCAGTTTCTTCTTCTTTTCACTTTTTCCAAGTGATTTCTTCTGTTCACTCAATTTGGATATTCATCACTCTTTACTTCATTTTCTTCAACATCAAATTGTATTAGATCTCCAACGATATCCTCAGTATCCGACTTTTCATCAATGTCAGTCAAGATTACTTTCAGGATTTCACCAGTATCTTCCTCAACCACTTCTCGTACGGTCTCCTCTGGATTTCCTTGACTTTCTGCCTCTTCACCTTCAGACAGTGCCACATACGTCCATTCCGGCGACCTATACTTCTGGTTAGGTTTTCTTATCCTTTTGATCTCTTCTGGTTCTTTTGACACTTTTCTCTTTTCACCTCTTGCTGGATTTTGACTCGACACCTCATTCACTTGTTCAGCTTTCGAGTTACTTGCTCTTATTAGTCTGTATCTCAGCCTCTTTATTCTGTTGTGAGGCCAAAGATCTCCTCTTACAACCTTTTTCGGTCTTGTTTCTGTATTATTTCTCTCTCCAATCCAAGTTCTCTTTCTCAGAACTCGACCCTCTGATTTCTCATTTTCACTTTCATCCTATTCTGTTTCAAATGCCTCTGGTTCTTCAGCAGTTTCCTTTTGCTCCACAGTCTTTTTCACCACTGTTTGAGACTTCCCTATTTCTGTCCCTCCTCGGGTCTCCGACACGCAATCTTCTTGCTGTCTACTTGTCCCTTCACCTAGCTTGTCAAGAATGTTCCCTACACCTCCTCGGGGGTCTTCCGCAATCTGTCCCTCTCTATCTTCTTCTGACCCTGCTTCTTCAGGTATAATCTCAAGTGGTTCTTCAATCTCCTCCTCTTCTGATTCAGGAGTAGTCTCTGTGGAATTGCTCTTTTCTCTCCTCTTTCCTTCACTGCTTTTTGGAACTTCAGGCTCTCTTACAGAATCTGATCTCCTTTCTGAGACTCTCAATGGTTCTCTTGAAGCCTTTTCTGCTTCTTTTCTCACTGGTTCTGTATCTTCATCATCACTGGAATCTGACTCTTCAAAATACTCCTTACCAGTCCCATCCTTTGGGTTTGGAACTCTCAGAGTATGACTCGCATGTACCCAGTTTTTCACACCAGCACACTTTACTGCAGTTGTCGTAGTTAGAATGACTTGTCTCGGCCTTCCCCACCTTGGAACCAAGCAATTTCTTCTTCTGTGCACCTTAATCCTCACCCAGTCCCCTGGACTCAGATCATGAGCTTGCTTCTTCTCAAGTGTGGTAGCTTCTTCTCCAACCTGGTGAAACACAGAATGAACTGCGTCAGCCAGGCCTTTACAGTAATCCAAAATCATGTCATCAGTTATTGTCATCAACTTATTGACAGGTACATATGCATGTCGCATTGCACGTCCCATTATTATTTCGTGCGGACTTAAACCAGTTGTTCTATCTGGAGTAGATCTAATAGTCATTAGCACTAGAGGCAAGACATCTGGCCATTTCATGCCAGTGGCTAAACACATCTTACCAATCCTGTTCTTTATTGTGCCGTTTATCTGCTCAACCACACCAGAAGCCTCTGGTCTGTATGCACAATGTAGCTTCTGCTGTATGCTTAATGCTTCACAAATCAAACTCATGAGTTCATTATAGAAGTGTCCACCTCTATCAGACTCAATCGTTACGGGAAACCCGTACCTAGGAATCAACTCTCTTAACAGTAACTTTGCCACTGTTATTCCATCATTTCTCCTAGTCGGATAGGCCTCCACCCATCTTGAAAATAAACAGACTACCACTAGAACATACCTCAGTCTGTTCACTTGGGGCATTTCAATGAAATCAATCTGCATTCTTGTAAAAGGACCTCCTTCTCTGCCTATTGTTCCCAGACTCACCACTGTCTTTTTCCCAGCGTTAAATTGCTGACAAATCAAACATCTTTGACAGATGCTTTCTGCAATTGTACTGAACTTTGCATTGTACCAGGTCTGCTTAAACGACCTGATCATCGCATCCCTTCCCAAATGTCCCTGGCCATGATACATTCTTGCCATTGTCGACAGCATGGAGTTCGGCATTACTGGTCTGCCATCTCTATAGACCCAAACATGGTCTGTTTCTCTTGGGGCACAACCTGCCTTAATCCAATCTTTCTTCTCTTCCTTTCCTGCCTCATCCTGCAACTGTTTCACTTCATCCCATGTCTCTAAGACATTAGTAAACATCACAGAACAAAAAGACATTTCACCTTCTCGTTCCCGATTAATAGATTGATTGTTTTTGGCGCAATATATGGGCAATGTCATTGGCATATCGATTTCCAACTGTCACAAAATCATCTCCTTGTCCATGAGCAGCACACTTCACAACTGCTAATTCTTTAGGCAATTGTATCGCCTCAAGTAATTTCCCAATCACTTCAGCATTCTTTATTTGAGTCCCACTCGACGTCAAGAAACCTCTTTGTAGCCAAAGTTGGCCAAAATCATGCACAACTCCAAATCCATACTGACTATCAGACATCACAGTCGTTCTCAAATCTTTCCCAATTTCACAAGCTTTCGTTAATGCCACTAATTCAGCAACTTGCGCAGATTTCACTCCTTTCAATGGTGATGCTTCCATAACCTCTGAAACTTTGCACACTGCATATGCTGCACATAGCACACCCTCATCATTCCTCAGGCATGATCCATCCACAAACAACACATGATCACTCTCATGCAAGGGAAGATCCCTTATGTCCGGTCTCGGTTTTGTACAGTAATCAAGCACATCCAAACAATTGTGATCATCTTCTGTTTTCACACCCACTTTTTCAATATCCGGCAACAATGTCGCTGGATTCACATTCACACATCTTTCAAGAGTCACATTTGATGCTCCCAGAATCACTTTCTCATATTTAGTCAGCCGACTATGTGACATATACTGGGTTCTGCTTCTTGTCAAAAGAATTGCCACATTATGAGGTACGAATACCCTTACAGGATATCCCATTATAATTCCCTCACTCTGTTCCAGGCTTCTGCATGTTGCAGCCACAGATTTCAAACAACCTGGTAAACCTACAGCTACAGGGTCAAGTGTCGATGAGAAGTACGCAATAGGCCTCCTCAGCTGTCCGTGTTTCTGAATTAACACTGAAAGTGCACATCCATTTCTCTCACTGCAGTACAACTCAAACTCCTTTTCATAGTCAGGCATACCCAAAGCTGGGGCCTCACACATTCTGCTTTTCAGCTCTTCAAATGCTGCCATTTGTTCTCCATCTAGTTCCAATGGGTCTGTCATCTCACTTTTTGTCAGTTTAATCAGTGGCTTTGCTATCAGAGAAAAATTAATTATCCACTGACGACAATAACCCACCATACCCAGGAACATTCTCACTTCTCTCTGGGTCTTTGGGGCCTTCATTCCCCTGATGATTCTGATCCTGTCATCAGTCACCTTTCTCAGACCTTTTTCAATATTGTGTCCAAGATAATGCACCTCTTTCTTGCAGAATTGCAATTTGGCTGGAGATACTTTTAACCCTCCATCGGCCAGATGATTCAGTAAAGCTATAGTATCTACTTCACAAGCTTCACGTGTCTTTGATGCCACAAGTAGGTCATCAATATATTGCACTAGTACTGAGTTTTCAGGCATGATCAAGCTCTCCAATGTTTTTTTCAATAACTGATTGAATATCGAAGGACTCTCTGTATACCCCTGTGGGATACGACACCATGCTAAAATACGCTGGCCAAACCTAAATGCAAAAATCGGCTGGCTGTCATGATGCAATGGAATTGAAAAGAACGCATGACACAAATCAATCACTGTATACCACTCAGCATCATGTGGAATCTGATACAAAATCACTGACGGATTTGGCACAATAGGACAACATGCCACCACAATTTGGTTAACCTTTCTCAAATCTTGTACAATCCTAAATTTCCCATTTGGCTTCTTTAGCCCCATTATCGGTGAATTACACGGGCTACTCAGTAGTTCTCTCAGAACTCCCTGCTGAATCATTTTCTCAATTATAGGAGTTATTCCTTCAATTATTTCTGGTGTCATTTTGTACTGAGGAATGTTAGGATACGTAATTCCTTCTTTCACTGAAATTTTCACAGGATCTACATTATTCATCAATCCCACATCCTCTCCAGTAAAATCCCAAACTGTCCTCTTCACTGTGTCTCTCAGCTCTCGAGGCAAATCCTCCGGATCAAACACAGCAAATGCACCAACCATTTCACTCTCTCTATTTCCTAGAGTAATTCGGTACAAAACATCCTCATCTGGTGTCTCAAAAGCTATTCCATACGGGGTACAAAAAATTGTGCAGTTCATTTTGCACAACAGGTCCCTACCTAACAGGTTCACTGGACTAGTGTCACAGACAATAAATCTGTGCATGTCTGAAAATTTCCCTATTTGTACTCTTACTGGTTCAGTAAGACGTGTCCTGATTTGTGTATTGGCTACACCAACTACTTGGATTGCTTCATCCGAGAGAGGAAGATTTCTGATATCTGTTGACCCGACAGTTGATCTTGTTGCACCTGTGTCTACCAAAAAAGTAACACTTTCTTCATTTATTTTCCCATCTACAAATGGTCCTGCCTGGTCTATTTCTAGAGTTGCACCAAGTATGCACTCTTCCTCCTCTCTTCGGCACCGTCAATAATCACCCTCAGACTCACTCCCTTCATTCTTTAACAAGTACTGTTGTACCTGGTTAGAACGCCTTGGTTTGTTTACCTGTTCATCATTGTAGAATCCTGAATCCTGATTATACTTTTGTGACCCTCTATTCTGCGGCAAGGGCGGTTTTGGCTCTTGACTCTGCTGTCTCACAACTTTCTGTTGTTGCTGCTGTTGATTATTTCCTTCGTTCTGCACCTGTTGATTTAAGGATTTTCCCTCATTATTCACTAATGGTGGATTGGTACACTCAGATCTCCAATGTCCCAGTTGGCCACAGTTGTGACATGGGAACTTTTTTTTAGCTTCCTCAAGATTTCCCTTTCCTTTTCCTGCATATCTAGGTCTATTCCCTGCATTATTTCCTGCATTATTCGCCTGCTCCACTAACTGTGCTTCCTGTCTTTCCGCAACCTTCACTTGTGCCCACATTGCTTTCTCTTTCAGCTTTCTCTGTTTTGCTTCAATTTCATCACTGAAGTATTTTGCATGTCTCAGAATCTCATCTATTTTCTTACTCTGCCAATCCACTGTGTGCTCACGAATTCTCTCACTAATCTCAGGTCTCAGGCCATATACAAACCTGTATACAAAATGACTCAAATCTTTGTCACCCAGGTGTTCATCTCCACTGAATTGTTTAAATGCCAGTATCAGCCTCTTGTAAAAAGCATGAACTGATTCTTTTGCTTCCTGTTGTGTTCGATCTATTTTAACCCAGTCTGTCTCTTTTGCAGGTACTTTACTCTTCAGGTATACCATCACCTGATCATACTTTCTCATTACCTCTGGATCTGGTGCTCCTGTTCTCTGATCTCTTGGATATTCCTCAGTAGGCCAACTCACAACTATTTTACACTCAGTCCACAAGTCTGCTGGAACAATTATATCAAACAGACTATTCAGGTCAATCCACAGCACTTTTGACAATTTCACAAACCTATCTACCTGCCTATACCACTCGACGGGCTTTTCTCTCAATCGAGGGAAATCATTCGTAAATGATAAAATATCCTGTCTGGTCCATGGAACATGTACATATCCTCCTCCAGGTATTTCTCTCATAGGATAATTATCCACTGGTTTCTCCTTTTCTCTCACAGGAAATGCTGAATAAGTTCTATCTCCGGATTCTTCTCTTTTCTTGTACCACCTATCCTTCCACTTTTCTACATCTCCTCATCTTCGCAATAATGCAACCATTTCTTTAATCTGTCCTGTTCTACCAGTACCATTCAGATTTTCAATATCCTTGTCTGTAAAATCCATCCTGTAAGTTTTTTGCAAAGCTTTCACCTTATCAATGTCAACTCCCTGTTCATTCGCTATTGCTCTTAACCTGTCATGTGTATTTCTCGCTCTCCAGGTAATATTTTTACACATAAACAACAGCTCACCATCATGATGGTTTTTAAGAATTTCTGTTGGAACTGTCCCTGCAACAAGCTCTTCTAGTTCTACACGTAACCTAGCCACATCAATTGCTTGTGAATCTTTATCCCTCTTTTGAAGAACTTTCATCCAATCATTCAAATCTTCAGCTGTTATTTCAGTAGTTTTTCTCACTGGAACTACTTTCTTCTGCGGCTCTAAAATCGGCATCCCTGAACAACTAGCTTCACTAGCATCCAGTCCTTCACTACATGTGTCATGTCTGGATTGTCTCAGATCACTACTTTCTGTCCTTCTTCCTGAATCTCCTGAGGGACCAGCTAAACTTGTTAACTTATTCCCAACATATGGAATCACCAAACCGTTTTCACCTGTCCTCTGCTTGTCAAACACAGGCATAACCGGACCTATGGTTACAGGCACCGTAACAGCTTCCAGATTCTTTGTTAACTCCCTAATCTTTTCAGTCAACTCTGTTGTAGTTCTGGCTAGTTCTCTTGTATTTTCGTCACCACCTCGATTCTCTCTCTCCCTGAAAGGATTACCACTTCTTAACTCAGGTGTCACATTTTCTGTCTCAATGATACGCATTGTATCTCTTATCGGAGAAACAACTGGTGTACTCTCGTCTGGTTCTGGTCTATATGGAGGTGGTCTCTTGTAAATCATGTCATTCAAGACCTCATCCTCATATTCATTAACTCCATATCTTCTCACTTCTGCCTCAGGAACCCTCTCTGCTCCCTCTTCAACTGTTCTCATAGGATATAATCCCTCTGACATGCTAGCATCTCGCCATCTTTTCATTCGATCATGATGAGTTTCACGATCATGTCTCCTCCCGAACATGTACCTGT
The DNA here is from genome assembly GCF_964204655.1 of Triturus cristatus. Classification (NCBI taxonomy): domain Eukaryota; kingdom Metazoa; phylum Chordata; class Amphibia; order Caudata; family Salamandridae; genus Triturus; species Triturus cristatus. The sequence continues at coordinate 804,993,589 of NC_140585.1, read as the reverse complement.
AATGTCCTCCAGACCTCTGCTTTTCTCGCTCATGTACTTCCTCTTCCCATTCCACTAAAGCCTCAAACTGTGTCGGCCTTGGTTTTGGGTCAAGACATAACATCTTTTCCCGTAAATTTCTCAACACGGCCAGATTAAATGAACCATGTTCTGGAAATGCTAGAACACCATCCTCTTTGGTATACCTAACCCAATTCTCCAACCATATACAGGTATGATACCCATATCTCGCAGCCATGAAGGATGCAGCTGTTTTCGCTGGAGGTAACAATTCACCCTCTCTCGTCTTAACATCTTTATCCTTGTCGAACCACCTTTTGATTTTTCCAAAGAATGTTTTTTTCTTTTTCTCTTCTTGGTAATACATTTTAGCGTTTACCAAAACTTTCTAATCCCTTCCGTATTATAAATATACAATACGATTTTTCAACCAATAACAGCGCGACTCACACTAACGCACCAATCCTGGAGCGTCTACGTCACTAGAATAGCTCTTCCAATCCTTGCGTGGCTCACACCAACGCACCAATCCCAGCGCGAACACTATTCTGATCTAATATCCAATCAGAGCGCGGTCTGTTTGACGTCAGCAGTCGCTGCAGTCGCCTGTCTCCTGTCTCCTGTCACTCGTCTACCCCTCCTTTACAAAATTCTTCAGTAGACTTCGTGTCAAATTTCTACAAAATCTATTAGTTACAACATATAAACATCTCCATTGTCTGCTTCGCTAACCACAGAATAGAAAAAGAAAATCTATTTCACAAGAATCAACGGGATTCTTTCATACATTCCTTAACTGTTTCCTCTAGGACTTGTCCAAAGAGTCTTACAATCAACTAAATGTATAAGCATTCACGCACATTCATACAAGAAAAATATAGTACATACACACAGAATCCTGCTTCCCGAGAACAGCGAACAATCTGTCCCACTACAGAATTATAACACACGTCAACCAAGCAGCTTACCTCTGCCCAGTTCCTCAAACAAGCTCAGAGAATACCTATTACTTCTCCCGCGATAAGCTTTAACGGTGAACCTTACGGATCCCTGGGACTTAAGACCAGAGTTTCACAGATAACCTTCGCTACCATACACACTCCTTATTTACCAGAAATATATCTAATAGTAACATACAACAATGTCACTGATTCCGAACCCAGACAATGTGACGCGCAACTTCAATTGTCACACGTTTTTTTTCCTACAATCCCTTCTTTCCCGAGAGCAGCATATACTTCCCTCTGCCCTACTACGGAACTGCTACTAGCTCCCAAGTTCTAGAAGCACTACATATAACTCAACATGACGACTCCAACATATAGTATTAGTACATATACCAACATCAATCAATAATCAATAATCAATAAGCTAATGTACAAGCAATCTAATCAGATCAAGACAATCATCAATAACCATCCTATCTCTGCTACCAGGAAATTGATAGAGATCTGGGTGCATAAAATATCCCTACTTCCACGGATAGAGTAATTTCACAGTTACACGCACATACACTCATCATACACTAGGGCCCATTTCACTAACATACGCTCAAATACTCTACCAACACTGAACCTGTGGAAAGAAAACTCCTAAACACCCTGCATCTATATCGAGGTCGATAAGATCTGGTTATTGTAACTGTCCTGAAACATGATCTAAACAATCTATACAACAATAATCAAAATAGAGTACTCAATAATTGACAAGAAATAATAACCAACACCATATTCAAAATGATAATGCTTTATCTAAAATTAGTCAAAGAAAATCAATCAGAATAAATCATTTTTCTCATAATTACCTATTCTAGCTAAATGTCAGAATGGGTCAGGACAGGTCTCTCAGTAAAAGTCTCTCGAGTTGCCGTCCTCACAGCGTAGATCCTCACCAACGCAGGTTTGGGAAGAAAATGGCAAAGTGGCAAAGACCCTCTCTAGGCTAACAATTTTTATAGTATTTTGAACAAAGGAAAGAAACAAAAAGTATTCATCGCGTCCGCTGAACCTCTGAGCAAAGCGAGAAGGAAAGGATGTAGCATCGCTACATTTGGAAAATCCCCGCTCAGGAAAATCACAAAAATAAAAAGACAGGACAGGAACCAAAAATAAAAAGTATCCTTTAGCATCCACATTTCCTCGGCGATGACACAATGAGCTTAGAGTTCATTTCGTTATGGCTCCTTTGTCTTCCAAGGCTGTTCAGATACATCTGGAAACTCGCCCAGAACTGCTGCTGTCCTCACGGAAAGTTTTAACCAGGCAAGGACTGTGGTCAGATGACTCGACCATATTCAGCAAGGCCCTCTCATCACAAATCACTCACTCGAGGCCAGGCTGCAAACGGCAGCCATTTTCTGCTAGGCCACAATAGACCATCTTAATTAAAAGAGACAAAAACAACGTTACCACAGCATAGTGATTAAACAGTGTTAACCCCACTAATACCCTTATGTGTATGTAATTATCTAGCCTTTGCAACACAGAAAAGCATTAATTTGAAAGCGTTTTGTGCTTTAAAATAAACAGCACTCAGCAACATTTAAATGTGCACATTATTATTAATAGGCATCACATACGCGTCCCCACGTGTAGTTCTCTCTTGTTAATACGTACATGTTGATAAGTAAAAACACTTACACAAAACCAATAATTAATAATTAATGATTAGTTAATTTAATTATGACAAATAGACAAACCAGAGCTTAAAAAGCCAATAGATTTTCAACAGAAAATCCTGCTCTAGCAATCCCCCCGTTGGTGATTTTATCACCAAATAACCCAAAAAAAAAAAAATGTTGTGAAAATTTAGTCCCATTTTAGGAGAAATTGGAAATGTCTTTTTCTCCTTACACAACACTACACACCAGACACTCTTTCATCATCCCTCTTTGTTTCTAAGTAGACACTCTCCCTCAATTCTTCTAATTCAATTTCTTGTGGTTCTCTTTTCAACCTTTTATTTCTCTTCTCATTATTTCTTTTAATTAATTTCTTTTTCCCTCCCCTGTTTTTACAACACAAACACACCAATCTAAGTATCAATAAAGCAACAATTATACAAGTTAAAGGAAACAATGTCTTACCTATAATAGTACTACCTATTTTTGCAATAAAACTCTTAACAGCTATCACCTTATTAGCTAATTTAGTCCAGATACTTTCAGCTTCAAGTGGTACTAATTCTTCATGCAAATCAGTAATATTTTTTATATAGACCTTCAGGTCTTTGCTTTCGTCAGGAATGTAAGTGCAACAATGTTGAACTTTCAGCATTCCACAGACTCCACCCTCCTTAGCCAATAGAATATCAAGGGCAAGTCGATTTTGCATAGACATGGCACGTACGGCAATCAATTCCGTATTCACCAAAAGAAACCCTCCAGCGGTATTTGTCGATAAGCGATCCACCACTGTTGACAGTTTCCGAATTCCATAAGCATTCAAAGAAATTCCCACTGCTGGAATTAAAGCTCCAAAAATGTCACCTACTATTTCAGACCAAGTTTCTCTCTTGAAACGCATTAGTAAATTAATATGTTCTACATCTTCTATTCTATCTATATGAAAGATCTTTGGAAAGACCAGGCCCACATAACACGTGCCATACCAATGGTCAGGCAACTTGTAATAAGCCTTGTTCCCACAAACATAGTACACTCCTGGAAAAATTGTATCTTCTCCTCCTCTGAAACCCCATCCTGTTGCAATGAAGTATGTATCATGACATTCACTAGTCCCAACAAAATATGTATCATATTGGGATTTCCTTCTTGTAATGCACAGCTTACCCTTCTGTGGTACATCTAGAGCTAAAGTTGGACTAGCCCCATTTCTCAATTCTTTTCCCATCTCAATGTCCCAAATTGTCTCACTCACTTTATATTTCCCTGCTTTCTCATGCATGCTCAATCTCCTTTCCTCCACCATATTTAGGAAAGCTTTCTCCTCTTCTTTCAGACTGCAAGTTAAATTATTCTTAAAAATGTAATCTAATGTTAATTCTTCTTTCTCAATAAAAATCTCACCAAAAATGTTAGCTTCTTTAGCTGGATTCAGCTCTTTGTTCATTGGCAAGTGCCCAAAAATACTATCTTTGTTAGACATCTTATAATCTATTTTCCCTAACAAATAAAAAACACTACTTAATACACTACAAGAAATTCCATACGTAGCTGGTAAATGATGATAAGTAACACCCTCTGAAACGGATGCAGGTAATTGCATACAAACGTAGCAATCCCTAACTTCCATTGTTTTCACATATTCGTACAACAACTTTGAAAAAACATTACTAGAAAAATCATTAATTGACCTATCTCTATGTATGTAAGTATTACTAATTCTAGTTGGAACTACTTTTTGTGAACTCTTCTCTGCATTTGTCACATTCTCTGTATGCATCTCAAATGTACCTATTGTAACTCTAAAAGTAACTAATAAAGCTAAAACACCCCATAGTAGCATTAATAATCCAGTACAGCAGCAGCACATTTTACACCATCTTCTTAAGAAGACACATCTAGTTTGGTTATTCTCTATGTTAGCCATTTTACTACTTTGACCGTGTCTTTTGACTTAGCCTTTACTACTCCACTACTTGAGACTATAAAATTCAGGATTACTTCAAACAATTAATTTCAGTTTCTTCTTCTTTTCACTTTTTCCAAGTGATTTCTTCTGTTCACTCAATTTGGATATTCATCACTCTTTACTTCATTTTCTTCAACATCAAATTGTATTAGATCTCCAACGATATCCTCAGTATCCGACTTTTCATCAATGTCAGTCAAGATTACTTTCAGGATTTCACCAGTATCTTCCTCAACCACTTCTCGTACGGTCTCCTCTGGATTTCCTTGACTTTCTGCCTCTTCACCTTCAGACAGTGCCACATACGTCCATTCCGGCGACCTATACTTCTGGTTAGGTTTTCTTATCCTTTTGATCTCTTCTGGTTCTTTTGACACTTTTCTCTTTTCACCTCTTGCTGGATTTTGACTCGACACCTCATTCACTTGTTCAGCTTTCGAGTTACTTGCTCTTATTAGTGTGTATCTCAGCCTCTTTATTCTGTTGTTAGGCCAAAGATCTCCTCTTACAACCTTTTTCGGTCTTGTTTCTGTATTATTTCTCTCTCCAATCCAAGTTCTCTTTCTCAGAACTCGACCCTCTGATTTCTCATTTTCACTTTCATCCGATTCTGTTTCAAATGCCTCTGGTTCTTCAGCAGTTTCCTTTTGCTCCACAGTCTTTTTCACCACTGTTTGAGACTTCCCTATTTCTGTCCCTCCTCGGGTCTCCGACACGCAATCTTCTTGCTGTCTACTTGTCCCTTCACCTAGCTTGTCAAGAATGTTCCCTACACCTCCTCGGGGGTCTTCCGCAATCTGTCCCTCTCTATCTTCTTCTGACCCTGCTTCTTCAGGTATAATCTCAAATGGTTCTTCAATCTCCTCCTCTTCTGATTCAGGAGTAGTCTCTGTGGAATTGCTCTTTTCTCTCCTCTTTCCTTCACTGCTTTTTGGAACTTCAGGCTCTCTTACAGAATCTGATCTCCTTTCTGAGACTCTCAATGGTTCTCTTGAAGCCTTTTCTGCTTCTTTTCTCACTGGTTCTGTATCTTCATCATCACTGGAATCTGACTCTTCAAAATACTCCTTACCAGTCCCATCCTTTGGGTTTGGAACTCTCAGAGTATGACTCGCATGTACCCAGTTTTTCACACCAGCACACTTTACTGCAGTTGTCGTAGTTAGAATGACTTGTCTCGGCCTTCCCCACCTTGGAACCAAGCAATTTCTTCTTCTGTGCACCTTAATCCTCACCCAGTCCCCTGGACTCAGATCATGAGCTTGCTTCTTCTCAAGTGTGGTAGCTTCTTCTCCAACCTGGTGAAACACAGAATGAACTGCGTCAGCCAGGCCTTTACAGTAATCCAAAATCATGTCATCAGTTATTGTCATCAACTTATTGACAGGTACATATGCATGTCGCATTGCACGTCCCATTATTATTTCGTGCGGACTTAAACCAGTTGTTCTATCTGGAGTAGATCTAATAGTCATTAGCACTAGAGGCAAGACATCTGGCCATTTCATGCCAGTGGCTAAACACATCTTACCAATCCTGTTCTTTATTGTGCCGTTTATCTGCTCAACCACACCAGAAGCCTCTGGTCTGTATGCACAATGTAGCTTCTGCTGTATGCTTAATGCTTCACAAATCAAACTCATGAGTTCATTATAGAAGTGTCCACCTCTATCAGACTCAATCGTTACTGGAAACCCGTACCTAGGAATCAACTCTCTTAACAGTAACTTTGCCACTGTTATTCCATCATTTCTCCTAGTCGGATAGGCCTCCACCCATCTTGAAAATAAACAGACTACCACTAGAACATACCTCAGTCTGTTCACTTGGGGCATTTCAATGAAATCAATCTGCATTCTTGTAAAAGGACCTCCTTCTCTGCCTATTGTTCCCAGACTCACCACTGTCTTTTTCCCAGCGTTAAATTGCTGACAAATCAAACATCTTTGACAGATGCTTTCTGCAATTGTCCTGAACTTTGCATTGTACCAGGTCTGCTTAAACGACCTGATCATCGCATCCCTTCCCAAATGTCCCTGGCCATGATACATTCTTGCCATTGTCGACAGCATGGAGTTCGGCATTACTGGTCTGCCATCTCTATAGACCCAAACATGGTCTGTTTCTCTTGGGGCACAACCTGCCTTAATCCAATCTTTCTTCTCTACCTTTCCTGCCTCATCCTGCAACTGTTTCACTTCATCCTATGTCTCTAAGACATTAGTAAACATCACAGAACAAAAAGACATTTCACCTTCTCGTTCCCGATTAATAGATTGATTGTTTTTGGCGCAATATTGGGCAATGTCATTGGCATATCGATTTCCAACTGTCACAAAATCATCTCCTTGTCCATGAGCAGCACACTTCACAACTGCTAATTCTTTAGGCAATTGTATCGCCTCAAGTAATTTCCCAATCACTTCAGCATTCTTTATTTGAGTCCCACTCGACGTCAAGAAACCTCTTTGTAGCCAAAGTTGGCCAAAATCATGCACAACTCCAAATCCATACTGACTATCAGTCATCACAGTCGTTCTCAAATCTTTCCCAATTTCACAAGCTTTCGTTAATGCCACTAATTCAGCAACTTGCGCAGATTTCACTCCTTTCAATGGTGATGCTTCCATAACCTCTGAAACTTTGCACACTGCATATGCTGCACATAGCACACCCTCATCATTCCTCAGGCATGATCCATCCACAAACAACACATGATCACTCTCATGCAAGGGAAGATCCCTTATGTCCGGTCTCGGTTTTGTACAGTAATCAAGCACATCCAAACAATTGTGATCATCTTCTGTTTTCACACCCACTTTTTCAATATCCGGCAACAATGTCGCTGGATTCACATTCACACATCTTTCAAGAGTCACATTTGATGCTCCCAGAATCACTTTCTCATATTTAGTCAGCCGACTATGTGACATATACTGGGTTCTGCTTCTTGTCAAAAGAATTGCCACATTATGAGGTACGAATACCCTTACAGGATATCCCATTATAATTCCCTCACTCTGTTCCAGGCTTCTGCATGTTGCAGCCACAGATTTCAAACAACCTGGTAAACCTACAGCTACAGGGTCAAGTGTCGATGAGAAGTACGCAATAGGCCTCCTCAGCTGTCCGTGTTTCTGAATTAACACTGAAAGTGCACATCCATTTCTCTCACTGCAGTACAACTCAAACTCCTTTTCATAGTCAGGCATACCCAAAGCTGGGGCCTCACACATTCTGCTTTTCAGCTCTTCAAATGCTGCCATTTGTTCTCCATCTAGTTCCAATGGGTCTGTCATCTCACTTTTTGTCAGTTTTATCAGTGGCTTTGCTATCAGAGAAAAATTAATTATCCACTGACGACAATAACCCACCATACCCAGGAACATTCTCACTTCTCTCTGGGTCTTTGGGGCCTTCATTCCCCTGATGATTCTGATCCTGTCATCAGTCACCTTTCTCAGACCTTTTTCAATATTGTGTCCAAGATAATGCACCTCTTTCTTGTAGAATTGCAATTTGGCTGGAGATACTTTTAACCCTCCATCGGCCAGATGATTCAGTAAAGCTATAGTATCTACTTCACAAGCTTCACGTGTCTTTGATGCCACAAGTAGGTCATCAATATATTGCACTAGTACTGAGTTTTCAGGCATGATCAAGCTCTCCAATGTTTTTTTCAATAACTGATTGAATATCGAAGGACTCTCTGTATACCCCTGTGGGATACGACACCATGCTAAAATACGCTGGCCAAACCTAAATGCAAAAATCGGCTGGCTGTCATGATGCAATGGAATTGAAAAGAACGCATGACACAAATCAATCACTGTATACCACTCAGCATCATGTGGAATCTGATACAAAATCACTGACGGATTTGGCACAATAGGACAACATGCCACCACAATTTGATTAACCTTTCTCAAATCTTGTACAATCCTAAATTTCCCATTTGGCTTCTTTAGCCCCATTATCGGTGAATTACACGGGCTACTCAGTAGTTCTCTCAGAACTCCCTGCTGAATCATTTTCTCAATTATAGGAGTTATTCCTTCAATTATTTCTGGTGTCATGTTAGGATACGTAATTCCTTCTTTCACTGAAATTTTCACAGGATCTACATTATTCATCAATCCCACATCCTCTCCAGTAAAATCCCAAACTGTCCTCTTCACTGTGTCTCTCAGCTCTCGAGGCAAATCCTCCGGATCAAACACAGCAAATGCACCAACCATTTCACTCTCTCTATTTCCTAGAGTAATTCGGTACAAAACATCCTCATCTGGTGTCTCAAAAGCTATTCCATACGGTGTACAAAAAATTGTGCAGTTCATTTTGCACAACAGGTCCCTACCTAACAGGTTCACTGGACTAGTGTCACAGACAATAAATCTGTGCATGTCTGAAAATTTCCCTATTTGTACTCTTACTGGTTCAGTAAGACGTGTCCTGATTTGTGTATTGGCTACACCAACTACTTGGATTGCTTCATCCGAGAGAGGAAGATTTCTGATATCTGTTGACCTGACAGTTGATCTTGTTGCACCTGTGTCTACCAAAAAAGTAACACTTTCTTCATTTATTTTCCCATCTACAAATGGTCCTGCCTGGTCTATTTCTAGAGTTGCACCAAGTATGCACTCTTCCTCCTCTCTTCGGCACCGTCAATAATCACCCTCAGACTCACTCCCTTCATTCTTTAACAAGTACTGTTGTACCTGGTTAGAACGCCTTGGTTTGTTTACCTGTTCATCATTGTAGAATCCTGAATCCTGATTATACTTTTGTGACCCTCTATTCTGCGGCAAGGGCGGTTTTGGCTCTTGACTCTGCTGTCACACAACTTTCTGTTGTTGCTGCTGTTGATTATTTCCTTCGTTCTGCACCTGTTGATTTAAGGATTTTCCCTCATTATTCACTAATGGTGGATTGGTACACTCAGATCTCCAATGTCCCAGTTGGCCACAGTTGTGACATGGGAACTTTTTTTTAGCTTCCTCAAGATTTCCCTTTCCTTTTCCTGCATATCTAGGTCTATTCCCTGCATTATTTCCTGCATTATTCGCCTGCTCCACTAACTGTGCTTCCTGTCTTTCCGCAACCTTCACTTGTGCCCACATTGCTTTCTCTTTCAGCTTTCTCTGTTTTGCTTCAATTTCATCACTGAAGTATTTTGCATGTCTCATAATCTCATCTATTTTCTTACTCTGGCAATCCACTGTGTGCTCACGAATTCTCTCACTAATCTCAGGTCTCAGGCCATATACAAACCTGTATACAAAATGACTCAAATCTTTGTCACCCAGGTGTTCATCTCCACTGAATTGTTTAAATGCCAGTATCAGCCTCTCGTAAAAAGCATGAACTGATTCTTTTGCTTCCTGTTGTGTTCGATCTATTTTAACCCAGTCTGTCTCTTTTGCAGGTACTTTACTCTTCAGGTATACCATCACCTGATCATACTTTCTCATTACCTCTGGATCTGGTGCTCCTGTTCTCTGATCTCTTGGATATTCCTCAGTAGGCCAACTCACAACTATTTTACACTCAGTCCACAAGTCTGCTGGAACAATTATATCAAACAGACTATTCAGGTCAATCCACAGCACTTTTGACAATTTCACAAACCTATCTACCTACCTATACCACTCGACGGGCTTTTCTCTCAATCGAGGGAAATCATTCGTAAATGATAAAATATCCTGTCTGGTCCATGGAATATGTACATATCCTCCTCCAGGTATTTCTCTCATAGGATAATTATCCACTGGTTTCTCCTTTTCTCTCACAGGAAATGCTGAATAAGTTCTATCTCCGGATTCTTCTCTTTTCTTGTACCACCTATCCTTCCACTTTTCTACATCTCCCCATCTTCGCAATAATGCAACCATTTCTTTAATCTGTCCTGTTCTACCAGTACCATTCAGATTTTCAATATCCTTGTCTGTAAAATCCATCCTGTAAGTTTTTTGCAAAGCTTTCACCTTATCAATGTCAACTCCCTGTTCATTCGCTATTGCTCTTAACCTGTCATGTGTATTTCTCGCTCTCCAGGTAATATTTTTACACATAAACAACAGCTCACCATCATGATGGTTTTTAAGAATTTCTGTTGGAACTGTCCCTGCAACAAGCTCTTCTAGTTCTACACGTAACCTAGCCACATCAATTGCTTGTGAATCTTTATCCCTCTTTTGAAGAACTTTCATCCAATCATTCAAATCTTCAGCTGTTATTTCAGTAGTTTTTCTCACTGGAACCACTTTCTTCTGCGGCTCTAAAATCGGCATCCCTGAACAACTAGCTTCACTAGCATCCAGTCCTTCACTACATGTGTCATGTCTGGATTGTCTCAGATCACTACTTTCTGTCCTTCTTCCTGAATCTCCTGAGGGACCAGCTAAACTTGTTAACTTATTCCCAACATATGGAATCACCAAACCGTTTTCACCTGTCCTCTGCTTGTCAAACACAGGCATAACCGGACCTATGGTTACAGGCACCGTAACAGCTTCCAGATTCTTTGTTAACTCCCTAATCTTTTCAGTCAACTCTGTTGTAGTTCTGGCTAGTTCTCTTGTATTTTCGTCACCACCTCGATTCTCTCTCTCCCTGAAAGGATTACCACTTCTTAACTCAGGTGTTACATTTTCTGTCTCAATGATACGCACTTTATCTCTTATCGGAGAAACAACTGGTGTACTCTCGTCTGGTTCTGGTCTATATGGAGGTGGTCTCTTGTAAATCATGTCATTCAAGACCTCATCCTCATATTCATTAACTCCATATCTTCTCACTTCTGCCTCAGGAACCCTCTCTGCTCCCTCTTCAACTGTTCTCATAGGATATAATCCCTCTGACATGCTAGCATCTCGCCATCTTTTCATTCGATCATGATGAGTTTCACGATCATGTCTCCTCCCGAACATGTACCTGTAATGTCCTCCAGACCTCTGCTTTTCTCGCTCATGTACTTCCTCTTCCCATTCCACTAAAGCCTCAAACTGTGTCGCCCTTGGTTTTGGGTCAAGACATAACATCTTTTCCCATAAATTTCTCAACACGGCCAGATTAAATGAACCATGTTCTGGAAATGCTAGAACACCATCCTCTTTGGTATACCTAACCCAATTCTCCAACCATATACAGGTATGATACCCATATCTCGCAGCCATGAAGGATGCAGCTGTTTTCGCTGGAGGTAACAATTCACCCTCTCTCGTCTTAACATCTTTATCCTTGTCGAACCACCTTTTGATTTTTCCAAAGAATGTTTTTTTCTTTTTCTCTTCTTGGTAATACATTTTTGCGTTTACCAAAACTTTCTAATCCCTTCCGTATTATAAATATACAATACGATTTTTCAACCAATAACAGCGCGACTCACACTAACGCACCAATCCTGGAGCGTCTACGTCACTAGAATAGCTCTTCCAATCCTTGCGTGGCTCACACCAACGCACCAATCCCAGCGCGAACACTATTCTGATCTAATATCCAATCAGAGCGCGGTCTGTTTGACGTCAGCAGTCGCTGCAGTCGCCTGTCTCCTGTCTCCTGTCACTCGTTTACCCCTCCTTTACAAAATTCTTCAGTAGACTTCGTGTCAAATTTCTACAAAATCTATTAGTTACAACATATAAACATCTCCATTGTCTGCTTCGCTAACCACAGAATAGAAAAAGAAAATCTATTTCACAAGAATCAACGGGATTCTTTCATACATTCCTTAACTGTTTCCTCTAGGACTTGTCCAAAGAGTCTTACAATCAACTAAATGTATAAGCATTCACGCACATTCATACAAGAAAAATATAGTACATACACACAGAATCCTGCTTCCCGAGAACAGCGAACAATCTGTCCCACTACAGAATTATAACACACGTCAACCAAGCAGCTTACCTCTGCCCAGTTCCTCAAACAAGCTCAGAGAATACCTATTACTTCTCCCGCGATAAGCTTTAACGGTGAACCTTACGGATCCCTGGGACTTAAGACCAGAGTTTCACAGATAACCTTCGCTACCATACACACTCCTTATTTACCAGAAATATATCTAATAGTAACATACAACAATGTCACTGATTCCGAACCCAGACAATGTGACGCGCAACTTCAATTGTCACACGTTTTTTTTCCTACAATCCCGTCTTTCCCGAGAGCAGCATATACTTCCCTCTGCCCTACTACGGAACTGCTACTAGCTCCCAAGTTCCAGAAGCACTACATATAACTCAACATGACGACTCCAACATATAGTATTAGTACATATACCAACATCAATCAATAATCAATAATCAATAAGCTAATGTACAAGCAATCTAATCAGATCAAGACAATCATCAATAACCATCCTATCTCTGCTACCAGGAAATTGATAGAGATCTGGGTGCATAAAATATCCCTACTTCCACGGATAGAATAATTTCACAGTTACACGCACATACACTCATCATACACTAGGGCCCATTTCACTAACATACGCTCAAATACTCTACCAACACTGAACCTGTGGAAAGAAAACTCCTAAACACCCTGCATCTATATCGAGGTCGATAAGATCTGGTTATTGTAACTGTCCTGAAACATGATCTAAACAATCTATACAACAATAATCAAAATAGAGTACTCAATAATTGACAAGAAATAATAACCAACACCATATTCAAAATTATAATGCTTTATCTAAAATTAGTCAAAGAAAATCAATCAGAATAAATCATTTTTCTCATAATTACCTATTCTAGCTAAATGTCAGAATGGGTCAGGACAGGTCTCTCAGTAAAAGTATCTCGAGTTGCCGTCCTCACAGCGTAGATCCTCACCAACGCAGGTTTGGGAAGAAAATGGCAAAGTGGCAAAGACCCTCTCTAGGCTAACAATTTTTATAGTATTTTGAACAAAGGAAAGAAACAAAAAGTATTCATCGCGTCCGCTGAACCTCTGAGCAAAGCGAGAAGGAAAGGATGTAGCATCGCTACATTTGGAAAATCCCCGCTCAGGAAAATCACAAAAATAAAAAGACAGGACAGGAACCAAAAATAAAAAGTATCCTTTAGCATCCACATTTCCTCGGCGATGACACAATGAGCTTAGAGTTCATTTCGTTATGGCTCCTTTGTCTTCCAAGGCTGTTCAGATACATCTGGAAACTCGCCCAGAACTGCTGCTGTCCTCACGGAAAGTTTTAACCAGGCAAGGACTGTGGTCAGATGACTCGACCATATTCAGCAAGGCCCTCTCATCACAAATCACTCACTCGAGGCCAGGCTGCAAACGGCAGCCATTTTCTGCTAGGCCACAATAGACCATCTTAATTAAAAGAGACAAAAACAACGTTACCACAGCATAGTGATTAAACAGTGTTAACCCCACTAATACCCTTATGTGTATGTAATTATCTAGCCTTTGCAACACAGAAAAGCATTAATTTGAAAGCGTTTTGTGCTTTAAAATAAACAGCACTCAGCAACATTTAAATGTGCACATTATTATTAATAGGCATCACATACGCGTCCCCACGTGTAGTTCTCTCTTGTTAATACGTACATGTTGATAAGTAAAAACACTTACACAAAACCAATAATTAATAATTAATGATTAGTTAATTTAATTATGACAAATAGACAAACCAGAGCTTAAAAAGCCAATAGATTTTCAACAGAAAATCCTGCTCTAGCAGGGGCAGATGAATTTGGGGGCCATACAGATCATAAACTTATAGATTGGTAAAAAGTGAATTATGGGGATGCCTTTCCCCTTGGGGTTCTGAGAAACATCATATACAACTCGAGCTTTGCTCTCGTTGTCTATTTGACGTCACTCAGAACCCCAAGGTGAAAAACATCCCCATAATTCACTGTTACCCATCTATAATCCATGCGTTTCTGGGGATGGGAGTGAGAAGTTTAGGTTTGCAGGAGGGGCGCTGCTTAAATAGATAATACCAACTGCTGGTGTTTCCTGTCTTGGGAAAATTGCTCCTGCTCAGAAAAGCCCAAACTGTCTCTGAAAATCAAATGAGAATAGGTTTGCAGGGTCTATGTATCGTGTCCAATTTCCTGCCTGCCTCAGCACAGTAAACACCAGTTTGTCTGAAACCCAGACTTTTTGACACATGGTTACTCCTGTTTTTGTCAAAATCCTTCTCATTATTTTGTTTAGAAGCCAATATCATGCATTCACCATTCTTTCTAAAAGTATTTTGGCATGCGGAAAAAAGGAATATAAACTAAATAAAATAAATTCTTATCTTGCTTCCGCCTTCATGATAGTGAGACTAGGATGGCATGGGAGTACCAGGAGTACCAAATGCAAGCGAGAAGTATCACCTGCTCATTCGTGCCCATCTATGAGGTGGTGGTTGTCATAGATAATAACACTTGACTACTCGGTTTCTGCTCACTAAGCGTGTTATTACAGCAAATGTTTCCTGATATGGGTTGCATTTCATGCTCTCTGACTGTTGTGTTGTGTTCTTATTACAATTTAAATGTACCTGGAAGAGAAAATGTGGTGGCAGATTGCTTATCAAGATTACCTACCCCATTGGAAGAATGTGTGGATGACCCATGGGGGATGTTTAGTGTAGCATTCATACAAGATTTGGGGGTACCTGCCATTAGCAAGGATGAGTGGGTTTTGGAACAACGTAAAGATGAGGTTTTGGAGAAAGTTTTGGAATACATTTGCAAAGGATGGCCGAAAAAAGAAGTTATTACAGGGATTTTGAAACCATTCTGGGAGGTGCGCATGGAATTGTCTTTTGATAAGGATGTGTTATTAAGAGGAGCTAGGATAGTTCCTCCCTTAACGTTGCGCAAAAGAGTATTGCAATTATGTCATGAAGGACATTTTGGAATTGTCAGAACAAAGTTGATAGTCAAGGGTGTATTTTGGTGGCCAGGAATTGACAAGGAAATTGAGGATTTTGTGAAAAGATGCTCTGTTTGCTGTTCAGCTGATAAGCCATTAAAGACCTTGAGACCTGGAATGAGTGAAGCACTAATCCCTAGTCTTCCTATAGCGGTCGACATTTTTGGGCCTGTCGGTGAATTGGGAGAATATGGTTTGGTAGCCACTGACCTTTTTACGAAGTGGCCCATTGTTAAAATTGTGGAAAAAGTTGACACTCATTCAGTTCTTAAATTTTTGGACAACATTTTTGTGATGGAAGGTTTACCTGTTTGCATTTTGTCGGATAATAGTGTACAATTTCTAAAATGGCTAAAGATTATTTTGAGAGATGTGGGGTTGGACACAAAACAACAGCATTATATAATCCCAGCGGGAATGGCACTGTGGAACGTTTTAATAGGGTGATCAAAGGGGCTAT
Source organism: Triturus cristatus (assembly GCF_964204655.1). NCBI lineage: Eukaryota > Metazoa > Chordata > Amphibia > Caudata > Salamandridae > Triturus > Triturus cristatus. The sequence goes on along the minus strand of NC_140585.1, from coordinate 804,977,656 downwards.
ACAAGCATCGGTTAATAAACATTTGGATTGGAAGGTACAAGTACAGAAAGCAGTATGGTCTTACAGAATCACTTCTCAGACTGGTACTGGGTTGTCTCCTTTTATTGTGATGAGGGGCAGGACACCTAGATGCAAATTTAACCCTGGGTGGTTGTTTAAGGGCACTGTACAACAATGGTCCCCTATGGAGGTAAAACGGAATTTGGATTCAGTTCATGCAAAAAGCAAAGCGTACTATGATAAGCATCATGGAACTAAGGATGTTCCAGTTAATGTAGGCGACTGTGTTCGCGTCAAAAAACCATTTAGGGTTCCTAAGGGTGAAAGTAAATTTGAAACACCTAAACAAGTCGTGGAAGTTTTACGGAATTCAGTCAGGCTCAGCGATGGAAGAGTTTGGAATCTCAAAAACATTGCTTTTGACTTGAACCATAATCATGTAGATAATAATTCAGAAACAGAACATATTGAAAATTTTGAATGGATGGAGGATTATTTAGAAAATAGTGAGTTACATTTTCAATTAGCTTCTGGGATACCTCAAACTATAGAACCTGTGTTTACTGAACTAAATGGTGAGTTGGAGTTATCCACAAGCAGAAACTGTACTGATGTTGTTCCTTCTTCTTTAACGAGAGAGGAAGGGTTTGTAGAGAATTCTGCTGATGTTCGATTTTCTACTAAGAGTATTAACTCAGACGTTAGTGATTTTGATTGCACAAAGAGAAGAAGAGTTTTGCCAGCTTGGTTAAAAGAATATGTGATGTAGGTAATCACCTTACATGTTTTTTTTTTTGTTTTTTTGTTTGTGTTGGTTTTGTTCCTTGCTAATGGGTTCCTATTCTGGTTGGAATTTTAGTTATTATGATTATCTTAGTTTTTTTTTTTTTTCCTCCGTTTATAAACTATTCCTTCTTTCTTTGTTCAATAAGAGGGGGGATGTGTTGTGTTGTGTTCTTATTACAATTTAAATGTGCATGCTTTAAAGCAATTGTACCTTTAAGGCTTGTAATGTATGAGCTTTGGAATATATGCTATGTCATGGAATCTGGCCGGACGGGGAGTTGAGAGCGGAGTTAGTAACTGTAAGCTGTGCACTTGGCACTTGCCTGTTTCCTACTTATATACTTGTTAAATACCTATTAAAGGTGTTCAATCAATTCAGCGTGTTTCCTTCACTTCACTGACTGATCCAGCATTTCAAAACCAAGCATACTTCATGGGGGGTTGGATTATAAAGTACCACAGATTCACATTCTATGTATTAGACAGTTTGGACTTGAGGCATTCTTTCCCTGATAACTAGAGAGTTGTATATTACAGTAGCATCCTATTCTGAAAAGAACAAAGTATTTGCTCCAAGGAAATTGTATATATAGGACAATAACCAAAGAAATTAGCATAAAGTGCATGATCTGCTAGCAATGTTCAAAAACTTCCTTAGTGATAAAATTCCTTCAGGGAAAATCCCCAAACTCCTGTAAATTATTTTAAATCCTGCACTGATGAGGATAATTGAATTGCCCCAGTGTACTTTAAAATGTACTATTCATGCCCAGAAGACTGACTTCCTGTCTTATGCATTGCACCAGAACAGCGAAGGGAGATTCTCATAAGTAATTTTCACTCTACCGTGATGATATCTCCTCATCCAATGTTCTGAGTGTTAGCACCCTCCCAGCCCCAAAGTTTAGAGTGTTCACAGATTATCCAGGCGTTTCTATCCTTGGAACACCCACTCCCCTGCTCTTGGGAAAAGATTTATGTGAACAAACCATTTACACGTGTAAAACCACGTTTTGTGAATGACAGCCATGTCGTAAAAAAGGCTACTTACGCATGTAAATAGAAAGAACGCACATGTGCTAATAGGTTTGTGAATCGAGGCACAGAGACATGGACAGCCACACAACCATGCACTATGGTAACACAGGCAGCACCATGCACACACAATGACACTCATAAACACAGGGCATGAAACCATGTTCCTACGGCAAGGAGCAGACAGCAAAATCCGAATGCCTGGTACGTAAATGTGGCTGGCTGCAAAGGAACTGAATTACAATAAGCCAATGACACAAAAATAACAGACAGTTTTGGCACTGTTAGGGTAAACCTAGTTATACACACTGTATATCAATGCTGTAATAAGAATGAAAATGAGCAGGCTTGGTGCCTTTTTCATGCATGCGCGTGTGTGTGCGCATGTGTCTGTCTGTCTTTACATATGTGACCGTGCATATGTCCCTACTTGTACTTGAGTCTGCATCTTCATGCTTTGTGTGTGCGTGTCTGTGCCTGAGTCTGTACGTTTTGATGCTTACCTGTGTATGTATGTGGGTGGAAACTGGTAGTGTTTACTTATCGTATTGTGGAAATCAGCAAATGCATACGTAAACGTATACTCAGAATTTTGGAAACTGGAAATGTGTGTTTTCGAGGAAATCCTGTAACCCAACAGTGTTTGCTTTCTGAGGCACCGCGTAAAATGCACATTATGCGCGTTACTGAGAAATTGTGGAAACTGGAAATGTGAGACACACTGGGCTCCTGTGGAAAACGGTTGGTAAAGATATTGTTTGCAAAATCAATATATGGTTAACTGGACTTATAAGGAAGCTGGCAATATAAGCCTACTCAACGATTATGGAAACAAACACTAAGTATGGACTGGTATTGTGTACATTGGGCACTTTAATACCCAGTATTGGTAGCCCCATTGAATGCCAATCCTTTGGATGCTCCATTAACCACCATACAAATCCATTAGACATACTATTGATTGGGGAAGGTATTCAGATATGCTGTGTTGTGGCATTAGGGTGTGCCGGGGTTTTATACGGACTAGACTCTCATTAGGAGTCAATGGAATTATATTGAAGCAGAAGAACAAATTAAGTCGAGAGCTGACGAAACTAGGTGGCATAGGAACATTAAAGTATGCGTTAAGGATAAGTTAATCATGTCCCGTATTACGTGATTCCAAGGCAAACTATGAAGCACATTCTTGTGTAATTTTTTTATTCATTTTGACATTGTAATTGATACCTATCCCAATGCTATAGAAAATAAATAAAGTTAGTGAGAAAGGAAACTTTACACCCTCAGAAGCTTCTATTTGAAATATTGTTCACCAACAATCAATGATTTTATCACGATTGAAAGCACAGCAAAGCCATTTTATTTACACTGATCTTTCTACCTCTGAGAGTAAAGGTTTATGTGAAATATATCCACTGTTGCACGCAGCAGGAAAAGGTCTACCTGTACACCCTTCTGCATGTACTATAGGTTTTTAAATAAACCTGACTTTTTAAATAAACTCGATCACAAAAATCCTGCCATTCAGAAACATTTTGTATAAGCTCATCAACGCTGCTATCACCCCCTTTCCGCTTATCTTCCTCAACCCCAACTCCCTCACTTATGCTCATCAATATGCACTGAGCCCATGAACATTTGGGTGAAAACAGCAACCTTAATATGCTGACATCATCACCCATCTTCTATGAGCTCATCCTTGATGGTTGCTTCATCCACCAAGTACCAACCCCCACACAAGCGTGGTTTTGGTCTTGCTATCATTTTCAAACAAATCAGCTTTCTCACTTTCCTCTATCCGTCCCCACCCCTCCACCTCCCAAAGGCTAGAATACCTGTTATCTTGTGTGTGCACCTCCCGACTCTGCAACACCACATTCTACTGTGTTTACCATATTCCGGCCATATTAGTCTATCCTTAAACTCCTTTTTAGATTGTATTGCCTCCTCCTCCATGTCTAATATTGTCATTACCTTCTCAGGTGATTTTAACCCCCTTGACAATCACAATTTCAAGGTATGTAGATGTGGAGTTAGATATTAAAAATCTATACATATTAACCTGTTATTTTTGTCAATGATATTTTGGCTTTAATATTGAGGTAGCACGATATATACCATTTATTTTTTTGCAAACAGACTTTATTGAAACATTGGCAATTCTCACCCAATATACAAAGGGGAGTGCATTGTATCGTACATCAAGGGGGCTTATGCCACCCCACATTGTGTCACCAGTAGAACAGTAGTACAACTCCCTCAATAAAGACAACATACCTCCACATGTGTTGCAAACTCAGTCCTAGACAAACAAACAAATAAGCTCAGAACAAATCCTTGTAACTGGTGTAAGGCCCCTTGGTCGCGATATTTCGTATTCATTATTATGGGAAACAGCCTTTACAAAAAGGGTTTTACCTTGTTGTACCTTTACCACGCATTTTTTGGCACACATATTTTTACAGCGAAAATGCATTTACAATGCATGCCAATACCATGCATTTAAGATAGGTTGGTGGAGGTCTCCCCCCCACAAATACATTGGTTTTAAATCTAAAAACAATGCATGGTATTGGCATGCGTTGTAAATGCATATATGCAGTAAGAACATTCGTGCTAAAAAACACGTGGCAAAGGCATACGATGTATTCACCTGCGTTGTACCATCGTACAACCCATTATTACGGATCCGAACCAAAAAGAGAGGAATCCCATCCTCAGGATCCGAGAGAAAGACAGGATTCCCCTCCATGGTTCAAAGATCAGCGGCGCCTGAGGCAACTGCAAAGGGTGAACAAGGGTGGGGAGGTGGTCTTCTTCATGGAATGGACAGCAATGCTGAAACAGGGGGACTAAGGGGATCTCAGGCAAAACAATAAACATCTGACAACATTTGAAAGTGCTTCTAGACAAACCAGATGTCTTGAATCAATCAAGGGCAGAATGAGAGAAAAATAACTGTGAAGAAAAAGGGAAAATAGGTATTTGAAGTTACAAACTTTCCTTAGAAAAAGTAAGAGTTGCAATCAGGAAAGGGCATAGCTGTAGAAAAGATATAAAGGTAAAGCATAACCTATTGATTTATAATCAAAAATACAGATAAAGGAAAAAGCATATAAGAAAGATTTCACAGGCAGAGGACTTAATCTGTTTCAAGAAAAGATAGTCCAAGCATAAAAGACGGAAGGCAACAGGATCTCTTAACTCTCTCATTTATTATTATTATTTTGTTATTCACTCATACTTACATCTACTCTCTCTGAGGGAAACCCTCTGGTGAGGACGTTGCCATGACCACCCACCGCACCTTGCCAGCCTGAAGAAAAGGAATCAAAGGTTAGAGAAGAGAGGGACCCCTTGACCTGACCAAAGGAATAGGGTACTGTAAACAAGTACAAAAAACGTTTTTCCTTTGCTTCCTGCAAAAAACCCAGTCAGCAAATAGGCAGAAACACACTTCTACTCACTCATACCCATCATCTCTTATTAACCAAATTCAAACTTAAGGAAAAAGGCCCAGACAGTAAACCCAATATACGTCAAGAGTAGGAATTTAAAGGAATGTTTATTAAAAAAGGATTATTTGTTATAATCCTAATATCTCGTTTAAAAAAAAATCAAACAGTGTTAAAAAGAATTCAAAATTTAACAAATTTACTAAACTTTGTTCAAAGATCTTTACAGGAAACAATTCATACATTTTAACCCTTATACTAATAAGGGGAAGATAAGTACATATCAATAACAATAACAAACCTATTATCAATCATAGGAGAGAAAAGAAAAGACAGTACACTTTGTTATATACTGATACACATTCGCCAAGACAACATATGCTAACTGGAACTCGAAACACTGACCTTTGTTTAGTATCTACCGATCCAGTCAACCAAACGAATTGTGCAAAAAGATGCGTCGACGGGTTTCGCTGGTATAGTATCACTTTAAACCATCTTTTTGAAGACGTTAATATTACTCTCTTTATTGGATATATATTTAATCTTAAATGAATTCCTGTATTTGAAACAAATACAAATTTAAGTCAGTATTCTATTAGTATTATCACAAAGAGCAACTCCTGATATCTGTTCTCCGGGATGTTCTACAGATTTCCAGAATCAATATTTTATTGAGAGATCCTATATAAAAGGTTCGTCCTGGTACATAACCGCTATGGGTGCTGGAGTATCCAAAGATATTGGAGAAGACGCCTCACTCACTAATAGTGACATGCTTCATCATTGGCGTCTTTCCACACCCAGGTAAGATGGTACTACCTGGGCGGACTCACCAAAGATGTTATGGGAGTTCTTATATAAAGTTTATACTGGTTATGCAGGGAACCAGATGGGTGATATATTGAAAAGTACCTACAGGTATACCCAAACGCTATACTTTATTCCTAGGGTACCTGGGGTATAAGATAAAATCAGTGTAATCGATGGGGCTCTTTTGATTTCAATTGATTCAAATGTACCCTCTTTAAAGTGCCAACATGTTTCAGCCCTCAATGTGAGCCCTTCCGGGTCTGGGGCCTTCTTCAGGGCTAGATTATCTACTCTTTGGTGTCCCTGTCTTACGTTTGGCAATTTAGTTAATGCAAACAGAAGAATTAGGCCTATTGCACTCACCTATTTTCCTTAATGATCCAGTAGATTTTCTGGAAAAAAGGAGACAAAATTGTATGGACAAGTCAATTTCTGTGATAGGGTCTAGCATTAGTAAGATATACATATGCTCATTTCACCATGGTTTTTACCTAACACTTAGTCCAAGTGCTAATGATGGTTAGTATCTACAGGTAATTGGTGCCTATAAGTTGTTCGTCCACCCATGCTACTACCTTCAAAATTATTTCGTTCCTCTTGTGATCTCTATGTTTCTATTGAAGTGATCATTTATTTTAAAAACGAGGTTTTTCTAAAATTGCATAAAAACAAAGTGTGTTATTTTCCAAGTGACATGCTCGGTATTGCGCTAGTGACCCTTGTAGATACATAAGATGATATAAATGTTTAATCCTTCTAGGTGGTATGTAATACCCCTACCGTTGTTTATTCTCACCTACTGGAAGGTGCCCCTATGCACCATGTGGGTCTTATGAACTAGGGTGCCGTCTTGTAGTCACACACTAAAAAAGGAAAACGTACATGTCTCTCACACAGCGATTCTGTATAGCGTTATTTTCATACACACATGATCATTACTCAATAAAGTTACGGTTATGTTTACCCCTATATTAGTCTCATTGGATTATCATGTATTTTAGTAGATCGCCTACCGTTCTGTTTTTTTCACAGGGCTATTGCCTGAAATCCAAGCTTAATCATTATTTATATTATTTCCTCATGGAATTTCTGTTGTACTTGTGTTTACAGTAGACGTTTCCCATAGTGCTGTAATTATCGGTTGCAGAATCCTATCTTTACTGCAGACGCTATAAATCTAGGCAACGTTGAACAATGTCATGCCCAAGCCGCGTTTTTAATTTTAATGTTGTCCGTACGCGTTACAACAAAACAAAAGCTTTTCGCATTACCACACCCTGTACACTCGTTATCAAATGTATGATGCCCAGCCATTATTGTGCGTGGTGTATGGTTTCCCGTCTAGATCTTCAAGTTGTACTTTTCATCCATACACTGGTGCAAGTGTCACACACACACGAGTCATCCGACTGCATACACAACTCTTACATCCCCGACTTACTTCGTCAAAGATCGGTCACCGCAATACTACCTAAGATTCACCGCCCGCCGCCGTGTAACATCCTGTTGCTTCAGTAACCGATTGGCAGCTCCCCAGCATCATTCGTCAAAATGACCCTTCCTCGCACAATAATAACAACCTGCTTCACGTGCTGGTCATTCTCTACTGTCTGCCACGTGTCCCATCAGACCACATCGGTAACACTAACATGTGAATTTAACGTACGTTTAGCACACTTTGTCATTTTTCACAGCTATTACAGCACCCCCACAACACTTCTGCCCATTTCTGTTTTTACCTCACTGGGTGATTCACCAAAGGTCCTCCCATACTTTTTCACATCTACAATTTAACAAAAACTGACCACATACTCGCTCATCTGTTGATTCAATTTGCATCTAGTCAATAGTCTTCTTCGGGCCATAGCATATTCTTTAGGTGACTCACTTTCAGGTTGCTTACATTTTCTGAAATGATACTTTTCTAAAATTGTTGAAATCAGTGGCAAGAAATGTATATCCAACTTCTTAAGGCTCATTTCACTTATTCAACCCTCCTGAGTCACCTGTTTCTAAATCAGGTAACTAGTTAAACTTTTTGTCCTTCCACCAACAAACTGTATGATAATAATGCCATCAAATGCTCCACATCCCTATTGGGCCCATACATCCACATTTATTTTCAACCACTTTTTTTAGGTCTCGCCTGAGACAGCGCTTTAGCGCTGCTCTGGCGAGACTTATAGTAAGCGAGTTTTGGAAGTGCAAACAGTGGCTTTTCAGGCCTCCAAATACAGTGCATGTGCCCCGGGCGCGCGCACCATTTGGCAGCCTGAAAAGCACTGCCTGATCACTTGCTTTGATGTCCTCAGTGAGCCCTGAGGACATCAAAGTGCACTCCATTTGCCACCCCCTTGTTTTTTCCTTTGATCCCTATCTTTCCCTTCCTCAATCTCACCCTCTCCCTGCCTTTTACAACTGCGGCCCACACCACTGCGCCCGCCCCCACTCCCCCCTCCCACTCCCTCCTCGTCAGCTTCAGTGCGCTCTTGTTCTCTGTCTCCCAAACATCATCCAGCAAGATGCCATGGCTGGTTTCACTTTCTTTGTTTAATCACTGTGGCCTTTTATTTACCCCTCCCACCTGCCAAACAGCATCCAGCAGCATTCACCATGGCTTTTTATTTATGTAATAGAGCGCCCGTAATGCTAGTTCATGATAAGCAGTGACCATGTGCGTGATGTGCGTGTAAGAGAGAGAACAAGGTGGGGTTGGTATCCGAGCAAAGAAGTATTTCCGTTTATTCGCTCGGGTGTGGCATAAAGTCCACATTTTACTTCTAGCACAGATTATCTGATGCACTCATTCACCAGCAACCACGTATTCATTATCAATTTAACATCAACAAGTTTTGTAAAGTGCGTCTAATCGCCCCCAAGGGTAACCAGGCGCTGAGGCTGCTGCGGTGGGGGTTTCAGTTGAACAGTCAGGTCTCGAGTCTTTTCCAGTCCTGAGCTTTCGTTTAATAATGTGATGCATTGTGGGAGCCGTAGTCCTGCCTCACTGGAGTTGCACCAGTGGGATTAACAGATCTGCTAACAGTGATTTATAAAGTGAAAGGGCTGGGGCACGAGCCCCAGTGTTGCAGTTACTGGCGGCCTCGTGGGGCAGCACGTGGTGCACTAGTTAAAAGCCGGGCGCTTAACAGTGGTGGTGTAAGCGCACCAGCTAATGGCACCAAGCTGTAGGCTGAGAATGTGATCTGAAATAGCGGACTCTATTCTGCCTTTCTGTGTGTCTCTAGACCCATGTTGTGCTGGTAAATGGTATTATATTCAGTGTTTAACCCATTAGCAGTGAGATGCTTGTATTTCATGTACTGCTGCATGCCTCACACTGCTGCATGCCTCACACTGCTGCATGCCTCACACTGCTGCATGCCTCACACTGCTGCATGCCTCACACTGCTGCACGCCACACACTGCTGCACGCCACACACTGCTGCACGCCTCACACTGCTGCACGCCATACTGTTGCACGCCTCACACTGCTGCATGCCTCACACTGCTACACAAAACACTGCTGCACGCCTCACACAGCTGCACGCCACACACTGCTGCACGCTGCACACTGCTGCACGCCGCACAATGCTACACGAAAAACACTGCTGCACGCCACACACTGCTGCATGGCACACACTGCTGCACACTGCTGCATTACTCACTGCTGCATGTTGCACGACACTGCTGCACGCCTCACACTGCTGCACGCCTCACACTGCTGCACGCCTCACACTGCTGCACGCCTCACACTGCTGCACACCTCGCACTGCTGCACGCCGCACACTGCTGCACGAAACAATGCTGCACGCCACACACTGCTGCACGAAACACTGCTGCACGCCACACACTGCTGCACACTGCTGCACGACACTGCTGCACACTGCTGCATGACACTGCTGCATGCTGCACGACACTGCTGCATGCTGCACAACACTGCTGCATGCTGCACGACACTGCTGCATGCTGCCCTACACTGCTGCATGCTGCCCGACACTGCTGCATACTGCACGACACTGCTGCATGCTGCACGACACTGCTGCACGCCGCACACTGCTGCACACCGCTGCACACCACAGTGCTGCATGCCTCACACTGCTACACAAAACATTGCTGCACGCCACACACTGCTACTGCTGCACGCCGCACACTACCGCACGCCACACACTGCTTCGCACACTGCTGCATTACACAGCTGCATGCCTCACACTGCTGCACGCCTCACACTGCTGCACGCCTCACACTGCTGCACGCCTCACACTGCTGCACGCCTCACACTGCTGCACGCCTCCCACTGCTGCACGCCGCACAATGCTACACGAAACACTGCTGCACGGCACACACTGTTGCACGGCACACACTGTTGCACGCCGCACACTGCTGCACACTGCTGCACGCAGCACACTGCTGCACGCCGCACGCTGCTGCACGCCGCTGCACGCCACACAGTGCTGCATGCCTCACACTGCTGCACGCCTCACTGCTGCACGCCTCACACTGCTGCACGCCTCACACTGCTGCATGCCTTACACTGCTGCATGCCTTACACTGCTGCACGCCTCACACTGCTGCACGCCTCACACTGCTGCACGCCTCACACTGCTGCACGCCTCACACTGCTGCACGCCTCACACTGCTGCATGCCTCACACTGCTACACAAAACACTGCTGCACACCTCACACTGCTGCACGCCACACACTGCTGCACGCCGCACACTGCTGCATGCCTCACACTGCTACACAAAACACTGCTGCACACCTCACACTGCTGCACGCCACACACTGCTGCACGCCGCACACTGCTGCACGCCGCACAATGCTACACGAAAAACACTGCTGCACGCCACACACTGCTGCATGGCACACACTGCTGCACACTGCTGCATTACTCACTGCTGCATGTTGCACGACACTGCTGCACACCTCACACTGCTGCACGCCTCACACTGCTGCACGCCTCACACTGCTGCACGCCTCACACTGCTGCACGCCTCACACTGCTGCACGCCGCACACTGCTGCACGCCGCACACTACTGCACGAAACACTGCTGCACGCCACACACTGCTGCACGACACTGCTGCACACTGCTGCACGACACTGCTGCACACTGCTGCACGACACTGCTGTACACTGCTGCACGACACTGCTGCACGACACTGCTGCACGCTGCACGACACTGCTGCACGCTGCACGACACTGCTGCACGACACTGCTGCATGCTGCACGACACTGCTGCACACCGCACACTGCTGCACGCCGCTGCACGCCACACAGTGCTGCATGCCTCACACTGCTACACGAAACACTGATGCACGCCACACACTGCTGCACGCCGCACACTGCTGTACTCCACACACTGCTGCACTCCACACACTGCTTTTAGGCGAGTTTATGCTACTGACATTGTAAATGACAATGCCTTTTATTTGTTTTAAAACCAAAACATAAATAAAATGCATTGTAATTTTGCAATGCCAATAGCTCAAACTCTTATAAATGCGAGACCTATTGCATTGCAAATGCTTGTTCTATTTCTTCCCCTGGGTGAAAAAAGGGGGCAGCGATACATTTTACATGCTTTTTTCCAGTACTCTCTGCTACTGGTACAATACATTATGCACTGAGTTGCACAGCAGAAAAATATTTTTTTCTACATCAGAAAGTCTCAGGTTTTCCTTTAATATCTATTATTTTTGCATATGTGAATATTTTTTTCGAAATAAAAACCTTGTAAATGGTGTGCCTGTCACTGACAGGTTCTTTATGCTCATAAACCGTTATGCTTTACCTACGTTTTGTATAATTATCTTTGTATAAGAATGAGGCTGTCGCTGACAAATACCTCTACAAATTGTTAATGGTGGCCTGTTATAGTTTCTTCATTGGCTGTAACAGAAGAGCCTTCATCAGATTGCGCCCATCAATGACAGGCTCTGATGCACAGAATTTTGAACACACTCATGTAAGTGTCTCTCAAAGCTTCCCAGCGCTTCCTCCATCAGATCCGCCAGCCATAACATGTGTCGCTACTCTGACACTGAGCACTTTCACATGCCTGCGTGATGCATCTTCAGTGTCACTTGTGTGTATGACAAATCATTGGATTGCAGCATCTCCCAATTGGATATGCATTCCGGCAGCCATTCAACCAGGCCAATGAGATCTCAGACGAACACTAATACCTTGTCTGGGTTCCACATGCTGCTCCTCCACAGTTTGTCCTTACATTTCCAGGCATGCCATCCTTTTTTAGGTCTTGCCTACCTGACTATGCAAGATGTTTCTTGGTGAAAAGACCAGTGCTTAATTTGTGAATGATAAAGTAAGTGTCAGGGTGCTTCTGAGGAGGCCAATGTAGCCTGCACCACCTAGTACCCCTGCCAGCTCTGCCATCAACAGGACCAGCCTAACTACTAACCATCGCAATCGTACAAGTGTGACAATGTTGACTGTTTCGGGCTGCACAACGCTATAAGAATGCTGGCGAATAGTCTGAATTGTCATTTTTTATTTCTATTGAATTATTGAACACTGCTGTATTGCTCATCTCAAAATTTAACAGACAGCACCACCATGTGGAGGACTATCATTAGTGCTGCTGTTGATTGCCAGCGCACAGCACCGGAACCTACCAGTGCAAATTAAGCACTGGAAAATACCCATTGTCAGCTTACAGTGAGTGGGCTTACACTCTTTATTGCCACTCTCATATGCTAGCTTTTTATTTGTTAGCTTGTGTGACTTTTTCATCCTCCTCTTGTGTTTGTCCCTCCCCTGCAGCATGGACACATTACTTGTGTATTTTAACTGCTTGCTTTACAAGCACTACTTTGTCCTTTTCGGTTAAGCACTCCATGAGAGTGCATGTATTTTCCAGATGTCTCCTTCCTGTACTTCTCCCTCCCAACTGCACTCCGTGTTGCTCTCTGTCAGCCATGTGCTTCATCCACCCACGGCGCTTTCTCACCCGTGTCCTTCATCGCCGCTTGCTCCACATTGCTCCTCCTTGCACCTTACTTCCTCGTACCCTACCCCCATCCTCAATGTTGCTTCCATTGCCTCTCCCCACTCGAGCCCTCCGTGTTGCTCTCCACCACCCATGCCATCTGTTATTTTTCCCACCCACATCCTTTGTGATGCTTTCCCCATCTGTGCCTGCTGTGTTATTTCCTCAACCCACATTAAAAAAAATAAAACACACTTTCATGCTAATTGTTTTTTTGATCATTTACATATCCACCTCTGTAAATTAAAAAAAAACACTTGTGTCCTTTTGTAGGTGCGCACATGTTTAGTGTGTGAGCTTACAAAATGACACTGCCGCTGTGTCCGAGGGCCTTCTTTTGTTTGTTTTCTTTAGCCTTGCTTCATCAGAGATTCTGTACGGCCTGGCTAAAAAACATTGGGCAAAGCCAATAGGTCCTAAAGGCAAGCCCTATTGGTTTTGCCAAGGCTGGTTTGTTCAGGAGCAGAAGACGGATCTTCAAAAAACAATACAGAGCGTCATATACCTAACCATCGCAGTTTCAATTCCGGCCTCTGCCAGACTCTAATGTAGTAACGAGATGCCAGACCTCCTGCCCGTTCATCGCAACACAAGTGTGATGATCAAGGACTCGCCACTCGCAACAGTTAAAGTGCGTACTTGCAGTTTACTGTTGGCACGTGTGAGACCGGCCTCACGGCGTTGCCCTCTCCATCATCCAGCCAACCTGCAACCACCCTCAAGACACGACATCTCCGACTCCGGCCGCCCCAGCCACCCCCGATCCACGGGCCGGCCAGAGGCCTGACAGACTCAACACCCTACCACGCATGCCCAACCGAGGGAGCGGGAACCCTCGAGCCAGACCCAGAGGCGCCAGCCCAGTCACACCTCGGGTCGCCTTCCCCGGGAGGACTCAATCGGCCACCAGGCCCCTGGGGAGCAGGCGCCTCCCCTACCGAGCGTCTGGGGTCCCTCCCAGACCCACCTGAAAACACCAAAGAAGTGAGCGGCAGGAAATCCCGCCGAACCCCCTCCGTCACCCCAGTCCCCCCTCTGCGAGCACTCCGGACTTCAAAGAACCAGCGGAGTATAACAAGGGGTGCCGGAGAAACAAGGACAGAGAAGACCTGGAACCATCTGAGCCTGCTGACGCTGTCACGGCTCCTGAACCCTGAAGTCACCTGGGCCTGCTGAGTGACTCGCGGCCTCTTGCTATTGAACCATCTGAGCCCTGCGGACGAGGTCGCGGCTCCCGAACACTGAACCACCTAGGCCTGCTGAGTGACTCGCGGCCCCCAGCTATTGAACCATCTGAGCCCTGCTGACGAGGTCGCGGCTCCCGAACACTGAACCACCTAGGCCTGCTGAGTGACTCGCGGCCCCCAGCTATTGAACCATCTGAGCCCTGCTGACGAGGTCGCGGCTCCCGAACACTGAACCACCTAGGCCTGCTGAGTGACTCGCGGCCCCCAGCTATTGAACCATCTGAGCCCTTCTGACGGAATCGCGGCTCCCGAACTCCGACCACCTGTGCCTGCTGAGAGACTCGCGGCGCTCCCCTTGAGGACGACTCGGTAAGAGATCGCCCAGAGATACGACACCCTCCAGCTCGAGGATTGTGAGCTTCCGCAGGGTATTTCGCAGAGACACTATCTTGAAAGACTGTCCCGCTACCCCCATTCCCCACGACTGATTTGTGGTACGTTGTGCCACTGCTGTACTACTTGCCTTTTGGATCATAAGGATCCCTTGAAACCATCGATAAAAGAACCTATCGTCCTACAAAGAATACGTGTGGTGTCACTCTGTTCGTAGTGCATCTCAGGGTGTGCGCGCCTGGTTCGGCTTACTTGGGAGAGGTGGGTCAAAGGGGTGGGCAAGACGTGTATCGAACCCCCCTCCGGCGAACGCCTTTCCAACATTTGGTGGAAGACGACGGGATCCGAGCCGACACCGAAAGAGAGCGTGCAGTGAACGACTGACGCACTACCAAACAGAGATGGAAGGAGAAACCTCCCTGGGTGCCGCAGGTACCGAAGTAAGCTCACCGTTCCGAGAGGATCAATTGGACTATTACACGCATAGAGAATTAAAACAGTTTTGCAAAGACCTTGGCATCGCTACCACCGGACTAAGCACAAAGGAAGACTTCCAGAAAGTACTGAAAGCCTGGGTCGAGACGGGGGCGCCCCCGACCCAAACGGAAGGGGATTCTACCCATGAACCACCAAGCATCCCGGCAAGAAACAACGGGCCAGAGGGGAACCTGTCCCCCGAGGAACTAGCGGACCGAGAGAGAAGCCGAAACCACAAACTTGAACTGGCCAAACTAAAAATCGAGGGAGAGATAAAACTGGCAGAGAAGAAGTTAGCCGTCGAGCAGTTACGGCTACAATGGGAACTCGAAGAGAAGAGACTCCAAAGGGAGCACGACGAAAAGAAACTCCAGCTAGAACATGAACGCGGCCTGAAGGAGATTGAGTGGCGGGCTAGAAACGAAAAGTCACAGCCACCCGGGAATCCACCGTCCGCTCCCACCGGGGAAACCAAAGTTCACATCCCCAAGGATGTGGTAAAGGAGTATTATAAGAACGATGATATCCAGCAGTGGTTTAAGGCCTACGAAGTCGCCATGACCTCTTACCGAGTCCCGCAAAAAGATTGGGGGGCTGGCCTATGGGACCGGTTCTTAAGCGAAGGAAGAGACACTCTGCTAGATCTGCCCTCCACGGTCATGAACTCCTACAGCCACATGAAGGAAGCCCTCGTGGGCCGGTACGGACTCACCCCCGAAATGTACCGACAACGGTTCCGAGATTGCAAGAAGATACCGGGCACCACGTGGGTAGAATACGTGAACTTTTACAGCCGAGCCTTGGACGGGTGGATCAAGGGCAGCAAGGTCTCCACCTTCGAAGAACTGTTCGATCTGATTGCCTGGGAACATTTAGCGGCCAATTGCTTTATAGAACTGCGCCAGCATCTCCTGGACAGTAAACTCACCGACCCTCGGAAGCTGGCCGCTGAGGCTGATCGTTGGGTGAACACCCGGGCCACCCGGGGCCCCGTGGGGGACTACGGCCGCCACAGTCAGGGTACCCCCCGCCAGAGGGGCGGAGGGAACCACGGCCGACCCAGAGACTTCCCCGGGGGGTCCTCGACCAGCCCCCCCAGCAGCCCACCAGCGGCGGGTTCGGCACAGTCCCCAGCAAGCACCGGAGCCCCAGGACGACCAGGTCCACGAGCTAGGATCACCTGCTTCCGCTGCCAGCAGCCCGGACACTACGCCAATGACCCACAGTGTCCCCAGTATCAGCGAACCACAACGACCAACCCCACGGCCCGGCAGATGGCCTCCGTGGCTCTGGGGGAAGAGATGGAAGACTCCGAGGAATGGGAACCGGCGGCCATGGCCCTGGTCTCCCTTGGTGATCGAGAAATGGTCCCCGGGACACCCTTGCCCGCCAACACAGAAAAATACCGACAGCGGGTGACCATCAACGGCCACCGAGTCGAGGGCCTTCGCGACACCGGGGCGAGTGTCACCGCGGTCCACCGCAGCCTAATTTCAGAAGACCAGATCCTAACCGGGGCCCTCTGTCCGGTCGTATCCTCCGACAATTCTGAGAGCCTCTGCCAGATGGCGCTGGTGCCCTTCGAGTGGGGAGGGGTCTCCGGAGAACTGAAGGTAGCGGTCCGGACATCGCAGCCCGTAGACTGCCTCCTGGGCAACGACCTGGAGAGTTCCCCGTGGGGGCAAGTAGAACGAAGAGCCCACCTGGAGATGATGGGCCTACCAGAATGGGTCTGCGCCACCACGTGCTCCATGACCGCCCGAGTGCCTCCCTCCAAGGGCGGTGAAGCCCTCTTACTGAACACTATCCCCGAGAGCCGGGACCCCCTCCCAGAAGCAGACAACCCTCCTTCCGAGGGAGAAGGAGACACTAACCCAGGGGAAGGATCGGAACCTTCCGCCCCAGATGCCCCGACGGAACTCGAAGAACTGCCCGAGTTGGCCCAGTGGCGCTGCGAAGGGGGGCCCTCCCGCGAAGAGTTCTGCCAGGAACAGACCATCTGCCCCTCCCTCGAGGGACTTAGACAACAAGCCGAAGCCCAGGCCGCCGGTGACCGAACCAGAACCCATTGGGTCTATTGGGACAATGGCCTCCTATACAGCGAGCAAAAGTCCGCCGAGCTAGGCGCAGCACGAGTACTGGTGGTACCCCTGCGGTTCCGGAGCCTCCTCCTGGGCCTGGCCCACGATGTACCCTTGGCAGGACACTTGGGCCAAGACAAGACATATCAGCGATTGGTGACCCACTTCTATTGGCCCAAGATGCGAGCGAATGTAGAAGCACACTGCAAGTCCTGCCTCACGTGCCAGGGCAGTGGGAAGAGTAGCGGAAAACGCAAAGCTCCCTTACAACCGTTCCCCGTTGTGAGTACCCCATTCCAGCGGGTCGGCATCGACATCGTGGGACCCCTGGATCCGAAGACCGCCCAGGGCCACAGATTCATCCTTGTCCTGGTGGACCATGCCACCCGCTACCCCGAGGCCATCCCCCTCCGCACCGTGACGGCTCCCGTGGTGGGCCGGGCTCTCATGGGGATCTTCTCCCGTGTCGGATTTCCCCGCGAGGTTGTGAGTGATCGTGGCACTAACTTTATATCCCGCTACATGAAGTCCCTGTGGCAGCAGTGCGGAGTCACGTATAAGTTCACGACCCCCTACCACCCCCAGGGCAACGGCCTAGTGGAACGCTTCAACCGAACCCTGAAGGGAATGATCCTGGGCCTCGAAGAGCCCCTGCGCCGGAAATGGGACGTCCTCCTCCCTTGCCTCCTGTTCGCATACCGAGAAGTCCCCCAAAAGTCTCTGGGGTTCAGCCCCTTCGAACTGCTGTACGGACATCCCGTCCGAGGGCCCCTGAGCCTGGTCAAAGAGGGCTGGGAGACGAGCCCCCGGGGGACACCCGCTGATGTGTTCCGCTACATCCTGGCGCTCCGCAACCAGACGAGGAAGTTTAGAGAACTTGCAGAGGCTAACCTCGAGGCCAGCCAAGAAGAAATGAAGCGCTGGTATGACCAGAACGCAACCCTGGTCGAGTTCCAGCCGGGCCAGCAGGTTTGGGTCATGGCTCCGGTGAAACCCTGCGCCCTACAAGACAAATGGACTGGTCCCTTCAAGGTGGTCGAGCGGAAGAGCCAGGTCACGTATCTGGTCGACGTGCAGTCCCCACGGAACCCCCTCCGGGTCCTCCACGTGAACCGTCTCAAGCCCCACTTTGTAAGGACGGAATTAAGTTTGCTACTGGCCACTGATGATGGGGCGGAAGAAGACACCGAACCCCTGCCCGATCTCCTGTGCACGAAAGACCTGGACGGTTCCGTGGAGGGAGTGAAACTGTTAACCACCCTCACTCCCCAGCAGGCCGACGACTGCCGCCAGCTGCTCAGACAATTCGCAGACCTCTTCTCTCTCATTCCAAGGGTTACCGACTGGTGTGTCCACGACATGGACACCGGTGACAGCCCGCCTGTGAGACACCGAGCCTACCGGGTGACTGACCGGGTCCGCACCTGCATCAAGACCGAGGTACAGAAGATGCTCTCCCTGGGAGTAATCGAACCCTCCGACAGCCCCTGGGTCAGCCCGGTGGTTCTGGTCCCGAAGGCGGCTTCCCCGGGGGTCGCCCCCGAACTAAGATTCTGTGTGGACTATCGGGGGCTCAATGCGGTCACCCGCGCAGACGCTCACCCTATTCCCCGAGCCGACGAGCTCATCGACCGCCTGGGGGCCGCCCGGTTCCTCAGCACTTTCGACCTGACCTGCGGATACTGGCAGATTGCTCTCACGGAAGGAGCGAAAGAGCGCTCTGCCTTCTCTACGCCAGATGGCCACTACCGTTTCAGGGTCATGCCGTTCGGGATGAGAAACGCCCCAGCCACGTTCCAGCGGTTGGTGAACAAGGTCCTGGCCGGACTCGAGGAGTTCAGCGCAGCGTACCTTGACGACATCGCTGTATTCAGCTCTCAATGGCACGAGCATCTCCAGCACCTCCGACAAGTACTAATGGCCCTGCGCCAAGCCGGACTAACCGTGAAGGCCAGCAAATGCCAGCTCGGGCAAGGCTCCGTGGTCTACCTGGGGCATCAGGTGGGCAGCGGCCAGGTCGCCCCTCTCCAGCCGAAGATCGATGCCATCAAGTCCTGGGAGCCCCCCACCACGCAGACAGAGGTTCGGGCCTTCCTGGGCCTTACGGGGTACTACCGGAGGTTCATTAAAAATTATGGCAGTATCGCAGGGCCCCTCACAGAGTTGACCTCCAAAAAGCTTCCGCAGAAGGTGCAGTGGACCACCCCGTGCCAGCAGGCGTTCGACGCCTTGAAAACCGCCATGTGCACCGCTCCCGTACTCAAGGCCCCCGACTACTCCCAAGAGTTTGTGGTCCAGACCGACGCATCCGAACACGGCATCGGGGCCGTGCTCTCGCAGTTCGACGACAAGGGCATTGATCAGCCCATAGCCTTCATCAGCCGAAGGCTACTGCAGAGAGAGCAGCGTTGGAGTACTATAGAGCGAGAGACCTTTGCCGTAGTCTGGGCCCTCAAGAAACTGCGGCCCTACTTGTTCGGAACCCATTTTCGAGTACAGACGGACCACCGGCCCTTGCAGTGGCTAATGCGGATGAGGGGGGAGAACCCCAAGCTACTACGATGGTCCATCTCTCTCCAAGGGATGGATTTCACTGTCGAACATCGCCCCGGGACGGATCATGCCAACGCCGACGGCCTGTCCCGGTTCTTCCGCTTCGGCGAAGAGAACCCCCCAGTGGATGGGTAGTTCTCCACGCCTTTCAGCTGGGGGGGACGCGTGTGAGACCGGCCTCACGGCGTTGCCCTCTCCATCATCCAGCCAACCTGCAACCACCCTCAAGACACGACATCTCCGACTCCGGCCGCCCCAGCCACCCCCGATCCACGGGCCGGCCAGAGGCCTGACAGACTCAACACCCTACCACGCATGCCCAACCGAGGGAGCGGGAACCCTCGAGCCAGACCCAGAGGCGCCAGCCCAGTCACACCTCGGGTCGCCTTCCCCGGGAGGACTCAATCGGCCACCAGGCCTCTGGGGAGCAGGCGCCTCCCCTACCGAGTGTCTGGGGTCCCTCCCAGACCCACCTGAAAAGACCAAAGAAGTGAGCGGCAGGAAATCCCGCCGAACCCCCTCCGTCACCCCAGTCCCCCCTCTGCGAGCACTCCGGACTTCAAAGAACCAGCGGAGTATAACAAGGGGTGCCGGAGAAACAAGGACAGAGAAGACCTGGAACCATCTGAGCCTGCTGACGCTGTCGCGGCTCCTGAACCCTGAAGTCACCTGGGCCTGCTGAGTGACTCGCGGCCTCTTGCTATTGAACCATCTGAGCCCTGCGGACGAGGTCGCGGCTCCCGAATACTGAACCACCTAGGCCTGCTGAGTGACTCGCGGCCCCCAGCTATTGAACCATCTGAGCCCTGCTGACGAGGTCGCGGCTCCCGAACACTGAACCACCTAGGCCTGCTGAGTGACTCGCGGCCCCCAGCTATTGAACCATCTGAGCCCTGCTGACGAGGTCGCGGCTCCCGAACACTGAACCACCTAGGCCTGCTGAGTGACTCGCGGCCCCCAGCTATTGAACCATCTGAGCCCTGCTGACGGAATCGCGGCTCCCGAACTCCGACCACCTGTGCCTGCTGAGAGACTCGCGGCGCTCCCCTTGAGGACGACTCGGTAAGAGATCACCCAGAGATACGACACCCTCCAGCTCGAGGATTGTGAGCTTCCGCAGGGTATTTCGCAGAGACACTATCTTGAAAGACTGTCCCGCTACCCTCATTCCCCACGACTGATTTGTGGTACGTTGTGCCACTGCTGTACTACTTGCCTTTTGGATCATAAAGATCCCTTGAAACCATCGATAAAAGAACCTATCGTCCTACAAAGAATACGTGTGGTGTCACTCTGTTCGTAGTGCATCTCAGGGTGTGCGCGCCTGGTTCGGCTTACTTGGGAGAGGTGGGTCAAAGGGGTGGGCAAGACGTGTATTGAACCCCCCTCCGGCGAACGCCTTTCCAACAGCACCGCAACCACAGTTAACAGCCAACTGACAGGCATAGAACCCCTTTCAAGATTAAACCCAAATATTTCCCAGCGGAGTCTTGTAACTAACACACACCACAATATTCAACACTTAAAAATGTCAAAATGCATCTATAGATTGAGTCCTGGCTACCTTCAAGGCTGAGTTTTGAAGGACTCTGACTTCCCTCTCCTCAGGTGCAAAATCTTCTGCCTCAGATACAGGCTGAGTGAGTGCAGCAGCTCACCCGTCCTCCAGCATCATAAATGCTGCCTTTGTGTGACAAAGTGTGGGCTTTAATACAACATGTAGGAGGCAGAAAACCAGCTTGATATAAGCTTGCTCTTTGGTCAAACCTGGACAAATATACATGTTGATGCGCTTATTCAGATGAACCGAGAGGCGCGGGATGCAAAACGGAAAATGAGGGGGCAGGGATGTTCATAGGAAGCATCCCACGTTGGAAAGAGCTAGAAAACACATACAATCCCATGGAGTGCTCAAAGAAAGAGAAGGATGCAGGTCATCCAGTTCCAAAGAAGGATAAGAAGCTATGCTCCATGGAAGTGACAAAAACAAGAAGAGATTGGTAGCCCATCGCATAAGAAGCAAACAAAGACAAGAAAGCCAACCAGTAGGGAGCAATGGGCTGGATCAAAGTCCACTGTCCACAATAGGTAACCAGCAACAGACTGCTTAACAGCTAAAAGCTGTCTGTAGGTCAGATCTAAGAAGCAAGCCTTCATTCTCTCCAACTCCCTTACAATCCCCTCACAACCTCATCTTCATCTAAGGAGGACTCCATGCTTTAGTGCTTTCAAAACTAACCACACATCTCTCCTTTACTTGGTTTCGGTTCATCACCCCAACAAGTTGCAGCCTAGCCTTCCCCCCCCTCCACAACTTTCGGGAGTCAATTGTATCCCTCCACCTCCTGTAATTCTCTCCACTGATTGTTCTCTTTCTAATACCAAGTCAATGGTAGCAAGTGCATATTTCTACTTTTCTGTTGCTATTCTGTATTCTCCTGAATGTGGTCAAGTTGTCATGTCAGCTCCTATCTGTCGTGCTCTGCTTATCTTTAGAGGCAGGTCTACACTATAAATTCCCTAATAAAAAAAATACTTGTATAAAACTTAAAGGGAACTGAATGCAAATGATTGGAATTACATTTATACTCGCAGGGTAAGGACTGAAATGGAGTTGTGCATTCCACTGCACAAGCATATCATGCGCTGTGGAGTATGGTGCCCTGATATGCAGGCAGGAAACATCTTTAATGTCTGCATTGCAACTCTTTTACTGCAGTCCTGCCATCAGGGAAGGGAGGTGAGCCAGGAGCATATCTCAGGCAACTACTCGGTGAATGAGGAATGCACCGAGATTTGGAAATGCCTTCCACTCCTGGCACGCCCTGAAGCGCAGAGTTTTCCCTCACAGCAACTGACAATGGTCTAGGGAATTGGTTTGTTTTCGGTCCAGGGAGCACCTGTCCTGGCAGTTCAAGCTGGACTGTTCCCATGAGGAACAGGGGCAAGACTGATTTGCATATGGCTGGGTCTGACCCGGAGTGGCGAAGTGAGTAAAAGAACGATGATGGATTCAACCCAGATCTAATAGTGACTGGGGGTGAGTGTCTGAAAAGTTTCAGCGCTCCACCCATCATCTTGTTGCATTTGCTTTGTTTTCCCTAAGTTGGCAGGGTATGCCCAGACGTGGGTCCCTTGCTCACTTTGCCACTGGATTCAAGCTAGCCTGGCTGATAAGGAGTGTTACCCCAAAACCAGTCCCAGGATACTTGTTTCTAGTCCAGGGAAGACCTGGCTTGGCAGGTTGAGCTGGACTGTGCCTATGAGGAACAGGGTCAAGACTGATTTGCCTATTGCTGGGTCTGAACTGAGGTGGCGAAGTGAGCAAAAGAACGATGATGGATTCAACCCAGATCTAATAGTGACTGGGGGTGAGTGTCTGAAAAGTGTCAGTGTTCCGTTCATCATCTTATTGTGTTTCCTTGGTTCTCCCTATGTTGTCAGGGTATGCCCAGACATGGGTCCTTTGCTCACTATGCCACTGGTTTTAAGCTAGCCTGACTGATGAGGGGTGTTACCCCGAAACCGGTCCCAGGATGCTTTTTCTGGTCCAGGGAAGACCTGGCTTGGCAGTTTGGGCTGGACTGTTCCCGTGAATAACAGGGTCAAGACTGATTTGCATGTGGCTGGGTCTGAACTGGGGTGGCGAAGTGAGAATAAAAACAATGATGTGGTCAACCCAGATCTAATAGTGACTGGGTGTGTGTGCCTGAAAAGTTTCAGCGCTCCGTCCATCATCTTATTGTGTTTGCTTTGTTCTCCCTCAGTTGGCAGGGTATGCCCAGATGTGGGTCCCTTGCTCACTTTGCCACTGGATTCAAGCTAGCCTGGTTGATGCGGGGTGTTACCCTGAAACCGGTCCCAGGATGCCTATTTCTGGTCCAGGGAAGACCTGGCTTGGCAGTTAGGGCTGGAATGTTCCCATGAAGAACAGGGTCAAGGATGATTTGCATATGGCGGTGTCTGAACTGGGGTGGCGAAGTGAGCAAAAGAAAGATGATGGATTCAACCCAGATCCAATAGTGACTGGGAGTGAGTATCTGAAAAGTGTCAGCGCTCCGTCCATTATCTTATTGTGTTCGCTCTGTTCGCCCAAAGTTGGCAGGGTATGCCCAGACGTGGGTCCCGTGCTCACATTGCCACTGTGTTCAAGCTAGCCTGGTTGATGAGGGTTGTTACCCCGAAACCGGTCCTAGGATGCTTGTTTCCGGTCCAGGGAAGACCTGGCTGGGCTGGACTGTTCCCATGAGTAGCAGGGTCAAGACTGATTTGCATTTGGCTGGGTCTGAACTGGGGTCACAAAGTGAGCAGAAGAACGATGATGGATTAAACCCAGATCAAATAATGACTGGGGGTGAGTGTCTGAAAATGTTCAGTGCTCCGTCCATCATCTTCTTGTGTTTTCAATGGAATAGACCTCTTTCGGGCATGCATGATTGTAAATGACAACATATGTAAAATGCACTTTTTTGCATTTTTGAATCTTGACCACACCAAGATATTTCATAAGGCACAGTACTACGCGAATGGAACCATTACGAAACAGGACTAGTCTAAGATTCTGAAAGACAACAAAGGTTATGCAAATTTTTGAAAAACAATTATTCCATAGGGTTTGCTCCTATCAAAGTTAAAATTATTTCGTGGTTTGATTGTTGCTATTGGCAATTGACACTTGGTTTGCGCACAGTCTGCCACTGGCATGGCATCGGAAAGAAGCACTTGCCTTTGCCCCATCCCTGCAGGTGCCTTCCCAGGCTGAACATCCTGTCAATGTACCTAAAGTTCAAACAAAGCAGATCAAACGGAGAGAAACAAGGACGTGCTAGTCTTTTGCATCCTTCTCACAAAGGTCCGGTTCACGGGAAGAGGAGGAGGCCTGTGTAGTGTAAAAAGAAAGGACAACCAAAAAAGTCACTTAATTATAGCTGGCAGGAACGTGTCCAACTACACTTGGAAACTGAGCAAGGTTTCTTGTCCTTCAAATATAAACAACACAACATCCATAATAATAATGCGTACTTCTAAATTAATAATAAAATAACCATAACATATCGAGAAGACATCAAAATCAAGCATTAAGAACGGTGGACCTGCGCCGGACAGCTACAACTGGCTGTCCATGGCATTTATTGTTACTGTTGTTGTTATTAAACTGCAGAAATCATCACACAGTCCACTCGTGCACATAGCAAGGCACCAGAGCTGTACAGCTGGCAAAACAGTGCAACCTAAACAACACACACCGGCTTGGCAACGACAACGATTTACAGCTGCGAACTGAGATCAATAGCTGTGTCCTATGGTTCACTGTGGCTGAGACAAGCAAACATGTCAATAGCTGCAAGTGGCCGATGCTGCAGTGTGAACCAATGCAGAATCATCGCTAAACCCCTTCTGAATAGATCACACAGTGATGCCTTGGTACAATGGGCAGTGTAATGAATATTATACACACACACACACACACACACACGCACGCACGCACGCATTCACACACACACATTAAAAAAATGTAAATCCTATGCACTACAAAAAACTGACTTCTTTGAGGCATGTTTTGGATTAATGACATTGTAAGCATCGAAAGGGCCAATAAAGTTAAGACATCGAAATAAGTACTATTATATTACTTTGACAGTGCATTATGGGCATTGGAGTCCTGAATTCAAGAAGACTGAGAGGATCAACAGTGAAAAACGATGATAAAATGCTAATCAAGGTATTTTTACTGTTAAACACTAACAAAGTCTCTCTGGAAGTATATTTTCACTGTCTCATCAAATGGACACTGTGCAAAGTACAACTTGTAAGCAAAACGAAAGTTTTCTAACTGAAGTCCTTTCTCACTGTCTGTGACAAACTTTTTGTTTTAAAAAGCCAAGTAGTCAGCTTCCTGTGGAGGCCGAAACGCGTAATGGTGGTTTCTTGAGCTGCAAATAAAAACATGATGAAATGAGGATCGGAAGGTGGGCTTGTTTCGCGCTGCTTTGATGTAGCTCGTGATTGCATTCGGACTATATATATATAGATAGATAGATAGATAGATAGATAGATAGATAGATAGATAGATAGATAGATAGATAGATAGATAGATAGATAGATAGATAGATAGATAGATAGATAGATATTCTTATTTTTTATTACTATTAATGTTTTAATTTTTTTAGCAGAGTCTGTGAGGTGGCACAGTGCAATATTGACACCCCAAAAACATTATTATTATTATTAGTAGTACTAGTATCACTATTATTATTAATAATAGTAATAACAAAATCAATAATTGTAATACTGTCATCATTATATAATCAGAAAGAGCAGACAGCTGCAATGAGCAGAGTGTGCATCAGGCAAGAAGTGACCGTGAGCGAAGGACAGGCTTTTTTGATGCTCAAATAAGCTCATGATTTAACGACCAATGGGCAGCAACTGGTAGGAAAAAAACACAATCAGCTCACCCATTAAGACTGTCAACTTTGCTGCACAGGCAGCTTTCAGCTTTCCATAATTCTGTATCTTACAGTTCCTAGCCAGACACTTTCACATTTTCAGCTTTCTGATGTTGCTGCCTTGCTCATTTCCAGAAGTCTGACAGTGCTTAATTTTTGCTGGTGGTTGGAGGTGGTGGGCACCAGCAGTCACCTTTGGGGACCAAAACTTATTTTTCATCATCACTTCGACCCAGAGCAAGACAGAGAAATGCATCAAAGGGAGAAATAAGGGAGAGGAGAAATATATTAAACAGTGGCAAAAGGAGAAAGCTGAATTTAAAAAGAAGTTGCAATAGTGAGATAAAGCGAGAGGATGTTTAAGCTGGTGGAAAAAAGAGGCGTGAGATGAAATCAATACTAGGCAGCCATGGTACTTGAAAACTCTGCATTTGGCAGTGTCGGTGGTGGGATCCTAAGACAAACATTTGAGCCCCTGTACTCATCTTTGTACAAATTAGCCACTGCATGGAGAGACCAATTCTAAGCAAGCTTTGAGCCACCGTGACCTATGCAGCAGTATCAAGGCCCAAGGATGCAGTGGTAACGGGCAATACTTGTCTCAAGGATTGTCCAGTACCACTCCAAAGAATAAGGTACTGGAAGTGCTGGGAAACCCTTGTGACAAGAATGGCCGCTGTATCTCGAGCCGAGTGGCTGCCGAGTATGAGCAGCTCATTAAAATGACAAGAACCGCCTTTTTTGGGCTTTGACTCTGCACAAGTATTATGTCCAAGGTTAGTTCTGTATTCTTAGGTAGGATTTTAATCTCAGATCCTGTTAACACATAAATAAAATGCCCAGTCAATTCTATACCACAACTGTCTTTATCATGGATCAGCTAACCCTCCCCACACCGTGGCACCCATGATGGCGTCATTGAGGCTTAAGAGCGACTGCTGTCCTACAGGTGCGACTCAGGGGTGACTTGCCCACCAATGCCAGGTGATTTCTCATTTACCACCTTTATTGCTGGAGCTTTGTCAGTGCACAGCGGTTTGCCTGGACCCACACTGGACTGTACTATGTCTGTCTCCGTCTGGTTGCCTTATACTTGTTCCTTATGGCATTATTTTATTTTTGTTTGCCACCATTTTCACTTTTTTTTTGCATGGAGAGCATGGCGGACTGAAGAAGACTTATCATCACATAAACAGAGTAAAAAAAGAAATACATAAATCAGTCTGTTGCATGCACATAAAAATAGCTATGGAAAAATCCAGGAGTCCACAGCAGTGCTACGTGAGATTTCGGGTCCAAACGCTAATGTTTGAAAACAGGAAGAGTAATCCCGGACCCCACATGATAGGCCAAGTGAGTTTTCCCCATTTGAGTGCTCAAAGTGCGGCTACGTTCCAAGGTGTGAGTCCCTCACCCAGTGAGATTCTAGATGTGCGGTAAAACCAATGCAGTCAAAGTAGTGGCTGGAGACTGCAGTTCGGTGGTGCAGTGTCAGTGTCGCGTCATCTTAAATTCCACTAAGAAATCAAAATGTACGTGTTTTGTGGACAAAGGTTGAAAAACTCATGTGGAAGGAGCTCCTTTAATTTTGCGCGGCACAGGACGGAGGCCGGTAGGGAACAAAGGCACTGACTGCAGTCTCGTGGTTCCTGCCGCGCGGCCTGCAGCAAAAGCACATCCGGGAGAGCTTGTGACGTGATCCTTTGATGTGACTGCAGGCGATACTCAGGGCTGTAAGAAGAGTGAAAGCAGTCATGTCACATCACCTGATCTACGGGCCACAAACATCTTTTATGAGCAGTACGTGGTCCAATGCAATGTTTTTATCCTATCTTTAGAAAAGTCCAATTTCCTTCATTTAAAGGCCTTATGCTCCATTATTCTATTTATAAGGTAGAATAATAATATGCAGAGACGTCAGGTGGAAGTGTTTTTATTTGGATCTAGTGCTAAATAATGTTGTGTTATACCGCATTTTATAATAGCACACAACCTCCATCCGAACAGCTCTTACAGGGCACAAAAGCCAATCACCCTGTGCTGTACTGTTGTCTCGACAAGGCACACTGAAAGAAAGAATGTGT
Source organism: Triturus cristatus (assembly GCF_964204655.1). Taxonomy (NCBI): domain Eukaryota; kingdom Metazoa; phylum Chordata; class Amphibia; order Caudata; family Salamandridae; genus Triturus; species Triturus cristatus. The sequence continues at coordinate 804,949,335 of NC_140585.1, read as the reverse complement.
TTTTCCCATTACGATTTATCAGCTAAAGCTCCCAGCATCTAAAATAAAATCTACTCACGCTTGACATCATACAATAGAAGATCCGTGCAAACACAAAGCTCTTGTTGCAAGGTTCCATAGGCACTGGAAGTAGTAGTGCCGGGAGGGGGTTCTGTAGCACCCACAAAATACCCGTGTTGGAGTTCAGGGGGTGAGTGGGAAATAAAGATGCATTTAATTTTTTTGGTATCTAGTCACATCTGCTGGGCTTTCAAAGGCCAATTGTCCTGCTATGTCTTCTGTCAAATTGCTACTTCTTGTTTTAACATGGACATTGGCGTTTGCTTTTCTTTCCCTGACTGCAATGTAGAGCATTATGTAACATGAAGGGTGTGACAATCTTGCTCAGGTAAAGCAAAGGCTGTAGGATTTGTTCCATCACCGCTGCCATAACCTGTACCTAAGGGTTTCTCAAATATGTGGTTCTGAAATCTAGTGATATTAGGTACTTTAATATTTTTTGTAGTTTTGTTAGTTCCACTTCGTAAGTCTTACATACTTTGCCAATACTGAGTGTCAAAGTTGGAGCACAGAGGGACTGATGGATCGGAAACACATTGACTGAAGGGGATTCTACGGATGTATGTGAATTGGCCTAGAGATGTCTCACACAGGACTCGAGCCCCTGAATCTTTTGATTGGTCTGTCTGGAAAAGGATAACAAAACACACAGCTAGCACCCGTCACAATACTGTGTCCACTTACATACACAAACACGTCACAAAGAGTACCCGACCGGCAGCAGGACACATCCTAGTACCCAATGTTTCAAAATTATATAGAGCTGGTAGACTGATGTCTGTGATGTTGTCTGAGATTCACTGTTCCTTAAAGTTCATGGGCAGGTTAGAAATTCTTCAAAGAAACACATTCAGCTGAAGTATAACACCCCACAATTTAGAAACAGTTTCCCACTTTTGGTAGTCTTATTTATTCATTTATTTATTTATTTTAAGAGTATTATATAGCGCTGGCCAGACCCAAAGGTATCAGAGCACTTTACAACATTTCTCATGATGTAAATGAACACAAGTATTTCAATAAACAGCAATGTCTCATGTCAAATCCTGTTCAGGGCGGGGGGGGGGGGCAAGGGAGTGAGTCAGAAAGTAGGTGAAGTAAATGCCTTCTTATCGAAGTGTATATATTCTGCACTGGTCAAGATTCCTGTGACAGAGGAACTCTGTCTCATTGGGCGGCAGCTATACATTCAGATGAGTTCGGTTGAGGAAGATGTCTTTGAGCTGACTTTTGAAGTTTATGAAGGAGGGGTTAGTTTTGATATGGACTGGGATGGAGTTCCACATTTTTGGCGCATTTTCAGAGAAGGAGGGTGATAAGGTCTTTTGTTTGCGAGTTTTCGGGGGATTGAGAAGTAGTGTGTTAGTACTCCTGGGATTCCATGTCTGGCCAGCCTTATTGAGTTTGGAAGCCAGGTAGGCAGGTTTACCAGAGTGAAGAGCTCTGTGTGTAAGACAAGCAGTTCTGAAGTTGGAACGCATTTCAACTTGGAGCCATTTTAGCTCTCTTAGAGAGGGAGAGATGTGGTTGTATTTCTTTACTCTGATGACCATCCTGGCAGCTGCATTTAGGGTTGATCTGAGGGGAGCTAAGTGAGATTTTGCCGTGCCTGTGAGGGTTGCATTCCTGTAGTCTAATCTGGACAGAACCAGGGATTGTGTGGCCTGTTTAAGATCAATCCTGTTTAAGATCAAGCCAATATGCTCACTACATTCATTTTACTATCCTCCAGGAAACAACCTTACCTTCATTGAACATGTAATGGATATCCTAGCCACAAATGTCGGACAAAAGAACATTCAGATCTTCCTAGAGGACTTCAACCTCCACTGGAATGACCCTGACGACCCAGAGGTCAACAGCCTCAAAGCTTTCCTATCCGACCTTAACTTGTCCCAAATTTGCGACATCCCCACCCATGAAAAAGGCTCAACCCTCGATCTAGTAATTTCCAAAGCGGACTCCACCGAATCGGAATCGATCCTCCCCTGTGACTGGTCTGACCATCACATCATCACGTTCCACATCAATGAAGCAGTTAAACTACTCTCCGTCCAACCCACGAGAATGAAAATCTAGAAGAGGAAGCTAAATAACGTCAATCCTGTCTCACTCACAACCGCTAGTCCTATCTTCATGCCCCCTCCGGATGGATTAAATGATGTACATGATCTGACCAATCACTACTTCCATTCTATAAACATGGTACTAGACAATCTAGCTCCCCTACAACTAAAAAGAATCATCACAAAAGACTCAAACCCCTGGTATGATGGTAGGCTAAATGAAGACAGAAGATCACTAAGAGCAATTGAAAGGCAATGGAGAGAAGCATCATCCTCTGACCACCTCAAATTACTAAGAAGCATGAGAAACTCCTATTACAGAAAGATTAGATGATCAAAAGCTGACTCTATCTGTAAACAATTAGACCAAGCCAAGAATCGTCCCAAAAGATTATTCGAAATAATCAAATCTCAATCTAAGGGTATCTCCCACACCCCCCAAGTTAATTCAGAAACACTCCCCAATTGCGAGGAATTTGCTTCCTTTTTCACAACGAAGACAATAAACATAAAGACAGACCTACTTAAGGATCTATTATCCCATACCGACCCACACATGAGCTCTTTTTACAGACCCCGCGAGTGACCCCGCTTAGTTGTTCTGCAAAGCTTGACCTCAAGAAAGAACAACGCCTCCTGGACCTCCTTCAACTTCTACAGCGAAGAAACTATCCTAAAAACGCTCACAGCCCTGATTCCCTCCAATCACTTCACAGACCCTCTCCCAGCAAGTCACTTAAAAGACTTCATTCCAATGTTAGTGCCTTTATGGACTAGGATTATAAACACCTCTCTTCTGCAAGGAACCATCCCAGACATCCTCAAAGCTGGCCAGGTATCCCCCATCTTAAAGAAACCATCGGCAGACCCGTCAGACTTGAATAACTATCGTCCAATGTACAACATCCCTACCCAGGCTAAACTATTTGAAAAATGTGTTCACACACAGTTTAGCAACCACATAGACCACTTCAACCTGCTCGATCAATTCCAATCAGGTTTTCAAACAAGGCACAGTACTGAATCAGCCATGACCCACATAATAGATTATGCATTACAAATATTGTACCAAAACAAAGCCTGTCTGCTAATCCTGCTTGACCTATCCTCAACCTTTGACACCGTCAAACACGACAACTTACTTGACCTCTTGAAACATAGAATAGACTATCTGGAATGGTTCTAAACTGGTTCACTTCCTTCCTTCAAAACAGAACACAAAGATTCAAGATCAATCAATCTTTATCCAAGCCCATCCCAGTCACTTTATGAGTACCCCAGGGATCTTCCCTTTCCCCGACACTCTTCAATTTGTTTATGGAACCACTCACCGAGCTTCTCAACTCCGCAAATGTCCAATATCACATGTACGCAGACGACACACAACTCTACATTAAGGTCCACTCTCTTGAGGACATCAAGTCCCTTAATTCAATGCTCCAAAAAACACAGACCTGGCTGGCAAAAAAACACTTAAAACTTAACACCCCCAAAACAGATTTCCTCTTAATCGCTCCCTCCAGCCAAACAACCATCATCCGCAAGTGGATGAAGCACCTAACAGCACTAGACGGTCAACCTCTCATTAGAGAGTCTGTGAAATCACTAGGAATAACTCTGGATAATAAGCTAAATATGCAGAATCACATCAGCGCTGCAACTAAAGGAGCACATTTTCAGATGAACACCCTGAGAAGACTGAAACCTTTCATATTCGCAAATTACTTTAAACAGGCAGTCCAGACTCTAGTAATCTCCAGAGTGGACTATGGGAGTGTCATTCTCTGCGGCCTTCCCAGATTAACAACAGCCCCTCTAAGAGCCTCAATCAACGCAGCCGCTAGACTCATAACAGGCTCAAAAAGAAACTGTCATATCTCCCCGGACCTTCGTGCCCTCAACTGGCTACCTTTTGAGGCCAGAATCCATTTGAAAATCTCCTGTATGATACGCAAGGCATTGCATCACAAAACCCCGAGATACCTAGCAGAGAAATTGGTACTATTGGGTGGTAACAGAACCACTAGAAGTTCCGATAATCTTCTACTGAAACCACAACGATTTTTCAAGAAGAAAACATACAACCGTACCTTCTCAGAAATGGCCCCCAGGATTTGGAACGCCTTTCCCCCAGAAACGAGACTGAATACGTCCGCGGCATTTTAAAAAAAAATAAGTGAAATCGATTCTCTTGGCCAAATTCACTTGAACTATTTTATACAGTCTTGTAGATATGTGCTTTACCACTTCTGTATTAACTTAACTCATATTATATTTATGTATATGTCCATCCCCTATACTTGCCCTGTAAAGCACTCTGATACCTGCAAGGGTCTTGTTCACACTATACAAAGCCTTCAAAATAAATAAAAATAAATTGAGAGGGATGAAGGGTTTTATTTTGTTGAGTAGTTTTAGGTTGAAGAATGCGCTCTTTGCAGTGTTCTTGATATGTTTGTCCATGTTTAGGTTTGGGTCCAGAGTGATTCCCGGGGATTTTACAGATTCGGCCAGGGTGAGATTGCAGTTAAGAGCATCAATGGTTTTTAGCCATTCTGTGATTTGGGGGGTCTGCTCTTTGTTGAATATAAGAAGGATTTCCATCTTATCTTGGTTGAGTTTTAGGTGGTTGTGGGATAGCTAGTTTTGGACTTCTCTTAGAGTGTCATTTAGTCTCTGTATGTCTCCAATTGAGGAAGTTTCTAGGTAGATCTGGGTATCGGCCGCATAGAAGTGGAAGGGGATGTTGGCCTTTTGAGTATGGCGGTGAGGGGCTCCATGTAGATTTTGAACAAAGATGGGGAGAGAACTGATCCTTGAGGGACACCCCTGGTTAAGGTGAGAAGGTCAGACATGACATTGTTAATTTCGATTAGTTTGGGAGCGGTTCTGAAGGAGGTAAACTATTGTAGGACCACCTCGTTTGCTCCAATCCTTTCTCGGAGTACATTAATGAGCAGTTTGTGGTCGACCGTGTCGAAGGCTGCCGATAGGTCAAGGAGTATGAGTAAACAGCATCGGTCTGTATCGAGTGATTTGGAGACACCATCTATGACATTGAGGATCGCTGTCTCTGTGCTGCATCCTTTCCTGAAGCCCGATTGGTGAGTATCCAGAAGGTTGTTTCTGTCAATGTGTTGGTTAAGTTGGAGAACACATCTTTCCAGGATTTTGGCTAAGAATGGGAAATTGGAGACGAGCCTGAAGTTATTGGGATTGTTTGGGTCAGAGCCCGTTTTTTAGGTCTCGCCTGCGAACGCAGCGCGAAGCGCTGCTATCGCAAGCGAGATCTATTGTTGCTGACTTGCCTCGGAAGTGGGACAGGAGATGTGCACGCGCAGGCTTTCGGCGGATTTGAGTTGGTGTACGCGCCTACAGCCACGCGGCGTGCACATCTCCTGTCCCCCTTCCCTCGCAAGCCAGCATGCAGTTTCACTTTCGTCAACACGCACGTCCTAGGCAGCCTCATGCTATTTAATATTTTTTTTTTAATTTGGACGCGCTGAGCAACAATAGCCCACACGGAGCCCCCCCAGCCCTTCTTCACTCACCGGGCTGCTATTCTGGGGGGTCTCCTCCTCGCGGCTGCAGCACTTCTGTTGCGGGGCTTCCCTGCACTCCTGGGAGCCCCGCGCTGCTGTGGTCATCCTCGGCCGCCGCATTCTTCACCCGGGCCCCCTCCTGGGACCCGGGGCTTCTCTTCACTCCGGCCGCCACCGCGGGGCTCTCCCTTCAGCATGGGAGCCCCGCGTTAGCACGGCACGCCGGTTTCTGTTTTTGCCGGAGCAGGCCCCGCCCATGTCCCGGGCAAGGGTGCCTGACTTCCGGCTTGAAGACTAGTTGGCTCGAGCTGTTGCCATATTGCCGGGTGCGCGCTGTGGAAGGCTATGTAGGGCTTCAAGTCTCAGCTCTGGCACGGCGGACGCAGTCGAGTCCAGACCAGTCTGTTTTCGGGTCGGGTCGGGTCAAGGCTGGTCCTGCGTAGGTCCGACTCTAGGTATTTGTATGCCCCCCTCGAGAGTCTGATCCTCCGTTGCTGTCAGTGCGTGCTATGCTGCAGGGCCGGCTACTGTACTTCCTTTGGCTCAGTGGGAGGTCTGAAATACACCTGGCAGGTTGCGTAGCTGCAGGGTCCCCCCAGGACCTCCGAAGTGTGTTATAACTGTGGCCGGTATGTAGTTCCTATTTCGCTGCAGACCAGAGGCGTAACGTAGAGGCCTACCCCAGGCAAATCCTTGGGACCAGAGCACTGTGCCCGTTTACTGGGAGAGTGCCCAGTCGCGCCAGCGGTGAGGCCCAGTTCCCCTCTGTCGGGCTACTCATTCGGGGATAGCTCCTACTACGGGCCGAATCAGTGGAGTCCCTTATGCAATGTCCGGGCATTTACGCACTCTCAATCCACACCCCCCAGGTGCTGGTGGCCGTCCACTGGTGCTGTGAATGGGCCTGCTTCCAGGAGCCAGGCCGGGCTCTTTAGTGCTCTCCGCCCCCAGTTGCGTCTACCTTGCAGCCTATGCTAGTCATTCGTGGGCCTCTCCTCCCCCGCCGCCTGCCCCATGCACCTGCTCCACCTATTGCATAGGCCCCTCTTTCTCTGGTGGCGGTGGCAGACGGGTGTTCGCATCTTCTACCTCGGGGTCAGCGCAGAACGCCCCATCAGTGCAGGCACACGCTTTTGCTTTAAGATATCTCCTTGTGGGCCGCCAGGCCACAGCGATCTCTCCAGGCCCGGCCCGGCCCGATCAGTGAATCCGATCTCTCGCTGTTCCAGCGGGAGGGAGAACCAAGGGTGCTCTCAATAGGCGGAGGGAGTCACTCGGCCGCCCGGGACTCCAGGTGCTGACCGTGGGTCACCGCCGCAGGTCGGATCTCGCCTCTGATGCGTCACACGTCCTGAGGCCGGGTTGGACACCGCAGCTCAAAGTACTCCAGCACCGGCACTCCACCTCCGGTCGATCCACGGAGGGGCTCGGTTTCACAGGTTCGGCGGTGCTCAGCTGCTCCCTTCTACGCCCCGTTGAGGTGTGTATTGGGTCCCCAGGAATCTCCACTGGTACAATGCGGTGGGGAGGCAGCTCGAGTACAGGCTTATGTCGGCAGAGTCGGAGAGACACAGAAATAAGTCTCATCCGACCGCCATCTTAGCCATGCACTCATTTTAGAAAAGGTAAGTGGCAGAATTAAAAAATAAAATAGTCGGGAGAATGTTAGGTTGACCAACTGGCATGGGTGCAAATTCAGGACGATCAGTGTACAAATTCAGGACAAAGGGTCAAAATTCAGGACAAAGGGTCAAAATTCAGGACAGGAGGTCAAAATTCAGGACAAAACTTCGGGACAAAAGGTACGTTTTACAGACACATCAGAGGAGGTCGCGCAATAGTTTATGATTAAGCCCATCCATATGCAAACATATTCAACCATTTGCAAACCTATCTATCATGTATCCTTCCATTCATCATTTCACTCATCCATCCACCCTTTCACTCATCCATCCATTATCTATCCATCAGTACACTCATCCATTCACTCATCCATCCGTTTTTTTAGCCTTTCAACCATTCAGCCATCCGTTTATTTACTCTTCTATCCACCAAGTCACTCATCCTTCCACCCTTTCACCCTTTCAGCCATCCATCCATCTTCCCTTTCTCTCTCAATTGACCCTTTCACTTACCCAGCCTTCCACCCATCCATCTGCACATCCGCTCATGAATCCATACATTGATCCTATCACTCATCCTTTCACTCCTTCACTAATCTATCCATCCTTTTGTCCATCTACCCCCCTTTCACTCACTCATCCATCCTTACATCCACCCTTTCACTCTTCCGTGCATCCACTCACCCTTTCACTTATCCATTCATCAATCCATCCATCATTTCACTCATCCATCCACTAATTCAGTCACCCATCCATCCACTCATCCAGCCACCCACCCTTTTACCCATCCATCTACCCTTCTGCCCATATATCCATCTATTTACCTTTTCTCTCATCCATCCTTCCACTTACTCATCCATCCAACCTTTCTCATTATCCATCCATTCACCCTTTCACTAATCTATCCAGCCATCCACCTATACCTTTACTTACTCACTCGCCCACCTTTTCATATTAATTATGAGCTGAGCCTCTGTCGGCAGAGTTGCAGACAGAAGAGGCCCATCAAGAATTTAACCCTTGCTGTAGTTCCTAAAGCAAGGGGTGGGGGTAGGGTTCACTATGCCCCTGCACATAGGCAATCTGAAAAAGTGGAAATGAGTCATGCATGATGCACAGTGCCAGGCCATGAGGTGACAGTGACATGTTGTTTCCAGGGCTTTAAGTGGGATGAAAAAACTGGGGGGGGGGGGTCTCTCCAAAGGGGGTGTTTGATGTAATTAAGGGCGTGGCTTAGAACACCTAAGCTAAAAACCTGTGCTTAGTATAGTGTACCGCACGACTGGTATTTTGCCTCTTCTGTAATTGTATCCAGATATATGATACAACAAGTAATGTTACACCTGCAACAAGCCAGAACTATTGGCTTTGTTAATGGTTGTTAGTTGCATAAAATAAAAAAGCAGCAATCATGGCTTCAAAGAATATAATATTGAAAATGCATCAGTTCTAAAATGACGAGACTGTAAAGGAACTTCAGCCCCTTCTTTTTAACTACTTTCACCTGCTTCTTTTCTTGAACTGGATTCTCATGTAGCAGCATTGGCCTTTTTGCACATTTCTTTCATCTGACAGAATGCCCTGCCCTAGACAGAGGCTGAGGAAGCCCAACACACGCTTTAACAGCCCAGACTGGGCCATTGTCATTCTGTATGTGGCAATCAGCTACATACAGAATGACAAAGGGCAGGATGGGGCTGCTCTTGTGCTCCGAGGAGGAGTGCTAGGCGGCCCCATCAGGGAGTTGTGGCGTCATGCAGCGGAACAGTGCTGTTCCCTGGAATGCCCAAAATTGCGGACAAAAGGCATCCGTAAAAGGGATCCTCACGGACTACGGACTACATGAGGTCCAAATTACGGACGGTCCGTGAAATTTATAGACGGTTGGTCACCCTAAAGAATGTATTTTCCCCCATTGACTTTACTTGGAGCAGAGGCAGTTTCAGGCGGGAGATAGTCCAAAATGAATCCATTTTTGGCTTAAACAGCCGGGAGTCTCTCACCTGAATCGGGTCTATTGGCATGTATCTAGTAGTGAGCAGGGATTAACAACCTAATGCACAGGAGCAGAGGCAGGTAACAGAACCTGTACCCTGCCTTTAGAACTACCTGCACTCCCTGGCACCTGATCCCTTGGACAACTGCTCTGGAGCTGAATAGACTGGCACCTCCTTTTCATACAATAGAAAATGGTAGAGCACATTTAATTACCCTCTCCTCAATTATTATTATTCTTGCTGAATATATCAAAACATATGTCACATACATGTGCAATGACACCTAATCAATGAAAAAAACACAAAAAGGACATATATCACAACATCTGTACATAACCAAAAACAAAAATTACATGACACATTAACCCTAAAAAATATATAATAATTCTTACTAGTGTCCCCCTTACAGTTCTGGGCAAACCACTTAGAGGCAGTCAAGATGACACACAAAAGGCTAGTGGACCAGTTGACCTAGTTCTAGTGTGACACCCTACAATTCCACAGATTACTATAATTTCCAGGACTCCTCGTGTTGCCTTACTTCTAATTTCTCAAAAGATACAAATGAATAAAAACAGAAACAGACTGTACTGTCTGGAAATGGATACATTTCACCAAGATAAGGAGCCTCTGAAAGACTTGGTTGAGCTGTGAAAGGCTCCACTGTGCCTCCCCAGCATTGTTCGCCTTTCTGTCGCACCACTTTTTAGGTTGCATTTTTTAAAGTTTAATAATCTCTTTCGATTTTGTAGGAAGCGGCACTGCTGGGTTCTTCTCTATCTTGCCTTAAGAAATTAGGTATTTTATTAAAAGCATGACGGCCTGACATGCACGTATTTCACATAATTTACTGAATATGAAAAAAAGAGCTTAGTCAATAAAGGCCATGATAATTCACACCGCATGTCTGGCAGGCTATGGTCTCTGGTTGCCACAATGGAGTAGTTCAAAAATGCCTACTGCGAAAGAACAAGAAGTTCTCATGGGGTTTGCCATTTGCAATCGAACTGAAATGAACCTTTAAAAAGAAGCATCTGCAATGCAATAGGTCTCGCATTTGTGAGAGTTTGAGCTATTGACATTGTAAATGACAATGCCTTTTATTTATGTGTTCTGAAAACCTGCAAGCAGTGCGTAAACACGCACTTTGTACTTCTAGTCCTTGCTTACGAGAAGCAAGGCTGGCAGTAAAAGAGGTGGTTACTGCCAGCCTTGCTTCTCGTAAGCAAGGACTAGAAGTACAAAGTGCGTGTTTACGCACTGCTTGCAGGTTTTCAGAACACATAAATAAAAGGCATTGTCATTTACAATGTCAATAGCTCAAACTCTCACCAATGCGAGACCTATTGCATTGCAAATGCTTGTTTAGTAATGGCGTGACTTGGCCGATTTTAAGACAGTCTGGCATGACTCCGGTTCTCAGGGAGCTATTTATAATCTTGGTCCAGAGAGGGGCTAGGGCAAGGTGGAGCTTTTAGCCAGTTGGGAAGGAATAGGGACTGCTATGTGTGATGAGGGTTTAGACCTGATATTTATTTTAATTATTTTTGCTTCGGAGATGGGGTTGACGGACTTCCAGCTGTTAGGGGGACACATGGGGGGTTATTGCTTTCTTTCCAGGGGGCAGGCTTACGTTGGATAACAGGAGGTGGTCATCAAGGGAGCGCTCAATCTTAGTGATTTTCTCGTTAAATAAGTTGGCAAAGTGCATGCTTCGTGAGAGGACAGTATACCTTGCTAGGGGTTGCCTGAAGAAATGGTCACTGATATGGGGGGCTTGGAATTCCTATGAGAAGAGATTTGTAGTCCGCCACGAGAGTCTCCTATTGCTGACATGTCATCGCCTTAATTGAAATGTTCATAGTGTTGTTGCAAATCAGCTCAACCCATACCACGACCAACATTGTGACTGATTGTCGTTTCCTCTCATGTATATAACGTCAACATATCATATGGTATTTTGCTGATCTATGTTACTCAAAATGAATTATAAAAAAAAATACGTTGGCAAAGTTGTCACATAAGACTTTGGAGGCCTGCTCTGTTGTAGAGGGAGGCTTGGATGTTTGTTGTCTAATGAGATTGAAGAGTTCTTTGGGACGATTTTTGGCATTGTCTAATGCTCCACCGAAAAGGTGTTTTTTTCATTCTTGATGTGTTTTTTATATTTCCTACGTTCTGTTTTGAGTTGGTCAAGGTGGGTTGTGGACTGGTGGTTCTGCCAGAGTCTTTCTGCAGCTCTGAGGTGTCTTCTTTTAGAGTTTAGGTCTGTATTGAACCAGTATCTCGATTGCATGTTCCTGCTTCTTTTTTGTTTCAAGGGAGCTACTTGGTCTTGTATGGTTGTCATTGTTGCATTGTAGTGTGTAGTCCTGCCTCAACAAAATATGACATGACAGTAGAAACAAGAGCACATCAGGTTGCAAGGCAACGCCTTCTTGTGGCCTGCTTCCTATACCCCGGTGTTCTAGAAACCATTCATAGTGCATGCTTTCCTCTATCAAAGGCAACCTGCCTAAAAAGACAGGTGAACTATTGCTCTAATGGTATTGAAGAATACAGGCCCCAGCTAGGCCCGCAGAATACAAGGGTTCGCTCTCCTGTAACAAAAGCTAGAAGGAAGTTGGCACGGAAGCTGCAAATACAAAGACAAAGTTTATTAACCCTTAAGGGTGGTCCTACAACCCATACAACACTCTTCAGTATTGCATAGAGTAGCACAAAGAACTTGCGTACGCAGTCCCCTTTTATACACAACAGAGGGGCTCATAAGTGGGTGGATACAACATGAGGCAAAGTTCTTTACCTTTTATGGGCATTTTCGATACAGAATCAATATGTGGGCGGAGACGACAATGTCCTGAGCCCGCGAAAACATGGTCAAGCAAGGACTAACTGATTACAGATGTGGTCAAGTCTGGGCATGCGCCAGACGGACAAAGGAGCTATTTATAGACTGTTACTAGGCAGATTACAAGAGCAACTAACGAGAAGGTAGGACTCTTCTCGTGCACAGCACGTGGAGATATGACAATACAAGCTGGAGTCCAGACATTAGTCAACATAAGACAAGAAACATGTTTTAACTAGAGAGAATTCATGTCTTTAGTGAATGCTTAATCATATCGCCGTTTTAGTTTTCAACAGACGACCCTTTCAGCATTTACTGAAGACATTCGGCTTATTAGGATAATCATCATAGATATCAATTTTCATCATCTCTTCCACCTCTTTGGTTAAATATTTCTGGTGGGTGACATTGGCAATAGCTTTCTTATCAGGAATGCAAAATGACAAACATAAAGAACAGAGTAAAGGACCGCATTGGACACAGATGCAACAGGAAAACAGAACTGCTACAATAATGCAGAGACCAGTTAAAACTTTCCATCCCCATGTAGTGATCAATGCCCAAAACCATCCAGAAAAGGTCCAAGTACCATTTTCTGTATGAATCTCAGCTGCGATTTTATGCAATTTATTGATAGCGTTGTAAACTGATGGTGTATGATCAGGAATAAACACACAGCAACTACTTCCGATAATTTTACATGCTCCGCCTCTATCAGCTAACATAACATCTAGTACCATACGATTCTGTAATGCAACGATTCTAGTAATTTGTAATTCTTCCGTAAGATTCCCAAGAGCAGCAGCGGTTTGATTCGTCACAGCCTCTACAACTCTCGTTAACCTTCGAACCTTCCTACTATTTAGGGCAGCTCCAACAAAGAAAAACAATCCTAAGTTAAAATCGATATACTGCTGTAAGCTAGTATCAGTTTGATCAACATCATCAATAGATAGAGTACGTTTATACCTATTCACAGTTACATTGTTCAGCAACTTCAAATCTTTATGATAGGATGCAGGTGCTAAGAATACAGGAGGTAATAAAAACGCTACATAACATACTCCGGACCAGCCGGCTGGTAAACGATAATAACCCTTATTCCCACATACAAAGTATGTATTATGGGAGGCTAAGAAAGTACTATTATTTAGCCCATCTATATTCAAAATAATAATGCAATCGCTAACACCAACAGGAATGTAACCCACACTCTGGACACACAGGTCCGCTTGAGCTTGTGCCACTTGAATCACGAATTGTTCATTCCCAATAGTGTCTCTGGTGTTCGTGAAGATGTAGGGGATCGATTCATTGTCTGGTCGATATTCTTCCCATTCCCATATTGTCCCATTCGCTTGTGGATAGCCATCTTTATCTTGATGACATTCCCTATTAAGTCTGAAAAGTAATCGTCCCACTGTGGGTTTCCGTGTGGCAAAAAGCAAAGTGTACCATGCTCTACAAGAGCCATTATGAGAGAAAGGAAGAGGTATGAATGGCGTTCCTCCTTTCTTCTGATGAGCTGGCATCATACCACATATCCAACAGTTCGTAGTATTCATAGCAACATGGGTATGATGCAACATCTGGATAAAAGTCTTATTCAAATAAGACTGACGATGCTTCAATTCTTGATACGGAAGGGTATAGAAGTAGTGCTCCTCAGGCACTGGAGTGGTCAAAACAAGCAACTCACGGGCAGGAGTCACATCCTCAACAAACCATGTGGTTATACCAACAATAACTACAATGAAAATAAAACTTGTCGCACAAAGAATCTTCTTCTTTTCCATCTTGCAGAAAAAAAGTGTATCTTCCTGAAACTAAAAGGTTGTCAGAACTCTTCCCCTTAGGCAGCCGTTGATTTCTTCACCAGCGGGCCAAGACGGGTGTCACTACACTAATGCAGGGCTGATCCCCCCACCTTGCCTCATTGGCTCTCCGTTTCACTAACCTAAGGGCCGTTCTGACAACGTCTCTGGGTACAGAAAAAGAAAAATCACTTCCTCGGTCGAAGATGATATCTCCCTCCTTCAGAGGTCGCTTGGTCCGGGAAGAGCTCCTCAGTGTCGTTCGGTTCCACAGCACGGCATTTCTCCACAGTCAAGATTTCTCGATGGTCGGTCAGCACAGCAGGGTCCACCAATCCAGGCGGCACTTTACGACAGTGCAAGGAGTGGATCCAGTTCTTCCGATTGGAAACTCGCACAGCTGTCCTCGTTGCAAGCAAGACTTGCTCAGGACCAACCCATCTTGGTTCCAGACTGTTCGTCCTTTCGAATACCTTTATCATAACCTGATCGCCAGGTCGGAGGTTATGACCTTCACCTGTGGACCGATCAGGGAGCGCTTCTCGAACCTGTTGATGAATAGAAACCAAATTATCCGTTAGCTGTGCCAGATAATCACTCATCATTACACAAGGTACATCATCCACTAACTGCGGTTTTGGTGGACCCCAAATATTCATTGGGCGTCCAAACACGATCTCGTAGGGTGTGAGACCGGTCCGAGAATGCGGTATCGATCTAATTGACAATGCCAGCGGTAAAGCATCTGGCCAAGTCAAAGAAGTTGAAGCTTGGATCTTAGCGATCTTAAGCTTCAGAGTACCGTTATATTTCTCGACCAATCCCGCAGACTGAGGGTGAAACACTGCATGGAACTTCTGCGTAATGCCTAGGCCTTTCAGGACATACTTGATAACATCTGCTATAAAATGAGGTCCGTTATCACTCCACAGCAATCTGCAAACACCATATCGAGGGAAAAACTCCTTCAATAGCATCTTCGCTGTAGTCATTGCAGTATTGTCTTTCGTAGGGTACGCCTCAACCCATTTACTGAAGGCACAAACCACTACTAGAACATACTTCAGATTGTTACAGCGCTCAAGCTGAATGTAATCCATTTGCAAAACCTCAAAGGGTGCAGTGGGTGTCGCAAATCCTCCTGCTGGAGTTCGTGTACCCTTTCCTGGGTTATACCTCAGGCAAATCATGCAGGTCTGCACTACCCTCTTTGCCGTACTAGCGATCTCCGGATGCTCCCAAACTCGTGTGAGTAATTTGACAATTGCGGAAGCTCCGACATGCGCTAGTCCATGTGCCATCTGAACCATAGGTTGTACGAAAGCTGTGGGTAACTTCCATTTATCCATCTGCTTACTTCTCCAACACCCTTCATCATCTAATTCTCCATCATTGGACCATTGCTCCCGTTCCTTATCAGAAGCGGTCTTCTGTATCTCCAACACTTCTCTCCTGGCATCATGCCATTTTTCTGTCTGCGATTTCACAACATACATTGCAGTAGCACCAGGCTGCATCGCAGTCTCTCGCGCCACCCGGTCTGCTAAAGCATTCCCTTCTCCCACTTTATCAACCACCTTCTTATGGGCACTACATTTAACTATAGCAATCTTCTTTGGATATGTTAGTGCAGTCAAAAGGTTGTGAACTAACTCCCCATACATTATCTGTGCTCCATGTGACGTTAGAAACCCTCTCTCCCTCCAGAGTAGGCCGAAATCGTGCGCTACTCCGAAGGCATAGCGGCTATCTGTATAAACATTCACACACAATCCTGTACTGAGCTCACATGCCCGTATTAATGCTATCAGTTCCGCTGCCTGAGCTGATTTCTGCGGTATGTGTGCTGTCTCCACTATTGTTTGTAATGTGGTAATTGCATACGCTGCTGAAGTCGTACCATCTGGTAGCTTCAGGCATGATCCGTCCACCCACAGTTCTCCATCCACATCTGTAAAGGGCGTATCCTGGAGATCAATACGACCCTTTGTCTGTTCCTCAGTCACAAGAATACAATCATGTGTTTTTCGTGCTTCAGACTGAGTTTCCGGAAATGGCAACAATGTGGCTGGATTTAACGTTGCACACCTCTTTAACGTAATATGAGGAGCCAAAAGCGTCAACTCATATCCCGTTAAACGAGCACTGGTCAAATGCTGCGTCTTTGTCTGATTAAGCAGGGCATCCACAGCATGGGGAACTAATACCAACAGTTTGTGAGATAACACGATTCCCTCGCTTTGGCGTATTGACACAGCTGTCGCCGCAACCGAGCGAAAACACCCTGGTAATGCTCGGGCAACAGGATCAAGTACAGCCGAAAAATATGCACAAGGGCGCTGCTTGTCGCCGTGCATCTGCACTAAAACTGATAATGCACATCCATCTCTCTCATGCACATACAGTGAAAAGGGCTTCGTATAATCAGGGGTACCTAACACTGGTGCTGAGCAAAGGGCTTGTCGTAATTGCTGGAAAGCGATTTCACACTCATTTGACCAGGGAAGAGGAATCGGAGTGTCTTTTGTCAAAAGTGCTAATAATGGCTTAGCTATGTGTGAGAACCCCAATATCTTTGCCTACAGAAAGAGGCCAAACCCAAGAATGCACGCACATCCTTCTGTGTGGAAGGTACTGGTGTGTCCAAAATTGCTTGAATACGATCTGGTGTAAGTGCACGCCCCTCCTTAGACAAAAGGTGACCCAAATAAGTCACCTTTGGTCTACAGAATTGCAATTTCTTCCTCGACACTTTGTGATTGTGAGATGCCAAAAAGGAAAGCAAGGATAACGTACACTTCTCACACAGCTCAGGAGTGTCGGCCGCCAACAAGATGTCATCGACATATTGTATAAGGGCGACACCATCAGGCAGAACAAAGGAATCCAATTGTCTTTTCAATGCTTGACTATAAATACTAGGGCTCTCTGTATAACCCTGAGGGACTCTACAAAATCTATAAGACCGATTATTCAAAGTAAAACCGAAAAGGTATCGGCTATCAGGATGGATAGGAATCGAAAAGAAAGCATTTTTTAAATCAATGACTGAAAACGTGGTCGCCGTTGGCGGAACCAAAGTGAGTAACGTCGTGATATCAGAAACCACTGGGTACTGAGGTATCACTATCTTATTCACTTCTCTTAAGTCAATGATAAAACGATAAACCCT
Organism: Triturus cristatus; assembly: GCF_964204655.1. NCBI lineage: Eukaryota > Metazoa > Chordata > Amphibia > Caudata > Salamandridae > Triturus > Triturus cristatus. The sequence continues at coordinate 804,932,211 of NC_140585.1, read as the reverse complement.
GGTGTCAGTATCTTTCTTCAAAATAGGTAAAATAGGGCTATTGTAGACATTGTAGGGAACTTCCTCCACTACTCCCACCTTAATCAAATCCTGCACAATCTGTATGAGTGCCTCCTCCCCCTCCTGGGAAATACGATACTGAGGGAGGCGCGGTAACACCGCACCCTCCTGGACACTAATGTGGACAGGCGGAATCACCATCTGTCCCACATCAGTATCCGAAGTGGCCCACAAAGAATGAGGGAGGGAAGCTAATGCAGTATCCTCCTCAACCACACACATCCGGTCTGTCAGGGGCTGATTATCGTTTAAGATCACACGTACTCCAGTAGGGGAACAGCGGATCGTAGCTCTGAAGTACTTAAGCATATCAAGACCCATAATGTTGTCGGGCGTGTTCGGAGCAAGCAAAAACGGACAGGGTGCAGAAAAGTGATCAACATGAAATGCAAGGGGTCGGGATAGAGGGCTTCGAGAGTGTGTACCATCAAACCCTACCGATGTAACCATTAAGCCAGATGGGGGAGCCCTCGGAACCAATTGTTTAGACAGTGCACTACGAGTAGCTCCGGTATCAACTAGGAACCGATCAGTAGAACCCAAAATACTTGCTGAAACATAAGGACCCTTCTGATCAACCGGTACTTCAACTGATTCCAACCCCCATCCAACGCAATCCTATGCATGCTGCGAATCATGGTACCCAGGGCGGTCATTTTCAGACATCTGATACTGGTGTTGCCGATCAAACACATTAGATCTATCTCGCTGTTGCACGTGAGAGTCAAATCGAGCACGATCATTGGAATTCCCTCTGAAATTCGAAAAGCCCCCTCTACCTCTCGGTGGTCCCTGACCACGTCCCTGACGAGATGCATATAATACCGGACAATCCCTAGCCCAATGGCCCGACTGTTTACAATACGCACATTGATTTCTATTAACATCAGACCGACCTGAAGGGGGGCCATAAAATCCTCCTCTACCTCTTTCGACACCCCGACGAGGCGGACCATACACTTGTGCTAACATCACCTTAGTTTTCAAATCTTTCGATTTCTTTTCCTCATGCCCCTTCGCTTCTTGTTCCTGACACTCATAATACTGAGCCATAGTCAGGAGGGATGCCGGAGACGAAGTGGACCAGGAACTTTCACTCGCTTTTAAACGAGCTGCTATTCCTGGCAATAAATTCGCCACGTATTTATCAACAAAAAGATGTCGACCCGTATCATCCGTAAGGGACTGACCACTAAAATCATGAAATGTCTCCTCGAAGCGCGTAAAGAAGTCTGAGACCGATTCATCAACCTTCTGTTTACACGATGCTAACATGTTCCAATCAATCTTTTTAGGGGGGATAATTGTTTTCAATTTAGTCAAGATAGCAGCAGGAAGATCTAAAATAAGCTGGGGTGGTTTTTGCGCGGGTTTTCTCTCCCTATCCACATCCTCAATCTCAGACCATTTGGCCGTAAAAACGGCTTGATCATCCACCTTCCGCACAGATCGCCACATATCCGGTGGTAAAATAAGCCCAAAGAACAAGTCTATATCTGCTAAAGTCATCGTACAAGAATTCAAGGCCCCTTCGACCTCTTCGTAAAAGGCCGCTGGATTCTTGCGGGGGTCAGGCAATGCATTCTTTAATGCCATAACATCAGCCCTATGCCAGGGAGTATAAACCCAATTATACACAAAATATCCCCTAGCATCGGGGGAAGATGTATCTGAACTAGTTCCTGCTCCTTTAGGAGGAACATACAAAGGTGCCGCCTCTCGCATCGGTTTAGCATGCACTGGTTCACTTTTATCTGAATGGGAGGTAGATGATTGGTCGCCGCCGATATGTGAATCCGATTGCTCCTTCTCCGCTGCCTGTAGGCGCGCTCTCTCTTTAAGTTCACTCGCCGCATCCCGTAATGCAAACAGTCGTCTGACCGCATCGGGTACCTCAGAGGGAGAAAAAACACCGTTACGTAATGCTTAAGAATCCGATACTACATCATCAGGCTCGAAAACATCAGAATATTTCCGAAAGGTAGCAATCACGTCATGAGAAAAGGTTTCAAGAAAATACAGCTGCTCTTTATCCCGCCAATGTTCCAAAGATTCCAATAATTCAGAAAGAGATAGCTTGCCCTTAAGCACACGAAGAGAAATTTTCCGAAGCTCACCCATACGGTCAGTTGATAACATGGACCGCGTGTCTACCTTATCCGAAACCGATCCAGAATCCTGTGATCTCGGGGCGGACGCGCCAACATAAGGGGGCGGAGAGCGATCTTATAAATAAAAATCATCTTCAAGATTAGTAAGGACAGGATAAAGTGGCTGACGGACAGCATATTGACCCGAGACTTGCAACCTACGCTCTTTCTCTTGTCTCTCCGCCAGTTCTCTTTCTTCCCGACGCTTCGCTTCTTGCGCTCTCACATGATCATTTTTCCGTTGCTCTTTATCAAACAGTGCTTTCTCACGTTTCTCTCGCTCACACACTTCCTTTACCCATAACCGTACACATTCAAACATGTCTTGCCGAGCACGCCGTTTACACATACACTGTTCCACATACTCAATCTTACGCATATCAAACGAACCATACAAAGGCCATCGCAACTCAGGATCCTTTTTGGTGTATTTCCTCCACACTGTGCTGTACATTATAGAGGAAAGACCATGCTTCACATACATATCCCTATTAGGAGTCCCCTCTGGGGGGGCTGGAGCAGATTCCTCGAGATTTAACCGGTTTCCAAAACAGCAGCACCACTTACGGAGTGCGCTGAAAGCAGGCATGGTCAAAAATAATGCAGAATGTGCAGTATTATCAAAAATGGCACTTAAACTTTGTGCCGTTCAAATTTTCACAGCTCCGGAGAAATATCTCCACATTACCTGCCTATATGTGCTGCAACGCATATATTCTCACAGTAATCAATACAAAATATGACCGGTCATCACAAATCAAACTCAAATAGCCAACCCAGGCTTCAAAACTCGGAGCAAGTACCGTACAACGGTTCTTACCAATCAAGAGTGTCCAGATTCCAACTGCGAAGTTCCAAAATTCGCCCAAATGGCTGTCGCGGCAAAACCGACAGAAGAGGTCTCAGTCGAGGACCGGCGCCACCCAGAAGGTCAGTTCGGAAGGGAAGGAAGAAACCTCGGGATGCCAGGACTAAAACGCCGCTGGCAGTGATCACATCCCCGGCCAAATTCCTCACCTTCGTCACGACCAGTCCTTCGAGCATCCGAGTCGCCGATGAGCCCCACGTGACGGGCGCCAACTGAAGAATACAGGCCCCAGCTAGGCCCGCAGAATACAAGGGTTCGCTCTCCTGTAACAAAAGCTAGAAGGAAGTTGGCACGGAAGCTGCAAATACAAAGACAGAGTTTATTAACCCTTAAGGGTGGTCCTACAACCCATACAACACTCTTCAGTATTGCATAGAGTAGCACAAAGAACTTGCGTACGCGGTCCCCTTTTATACACAACAGAGGGGCTCATAAGTGGGTGGATACAACATGAGGCAAAGTTCTTTACCTTTTATGGGCATTTTCGATACAGAATCAATATGTGGGCGGAGACGACAATGTCCTGAGCCCGCAAAAACATGGTCAAGCAAGGACTAACTGATTACAGATGTGGTCAAGTCTGGGCATGCGCCAGACGGACAAAGGAGCTATTTATAGACTGTTACTAGGCAGATTACAAGAGCAACTAACGAGAAGGTAGGACTCTTCTCGTGCACAGCACGTGGAGATATGACAATACAAGATGGAGTCCAGACATTAGTCAACATAAGACAAGAAACATGTTTTAACTAGAGAGAATTCATGTCTTTAGTGAATGCTTAATCATATCGCCGTTTTAGTTTTCAACAGAATGCTCTGTCCAATTTAAAAAGAAGACAGCCAATGATTTGTAAACTTCTTGCATTACTTTCGCTACTCCAAAGGAATAACTCAAGGCAGGGGCAATGCCTTGGAGCCATCTACAAAAACCGCTAATCAAGTCAGGGGTCTCCAACCTTTTCTGTAATAAGTGTTACTTATGTTTAATTAAAATCATCCCAAACTACTAAGAAATCTTATCGATATTGTGATAATGGCACATCAGACAAGATAACATTAGTGGACAGCCTGAGCAAGATTATTAGTAGTGATGGCCTCACTGCATCAGCAGTAATGTGAAAAATGATTTATCAGTTTGGAATGCCTCAACATGGGTAACACATAACAACCATAGATGCAATGCCTGTGACACCAAGACACTAACTAGTAATAAGTGTCCCCACTGCAGCCTGATCTGTCATTCAAATATCAGCTTTAAATATATTTTGTCAATTCATCCATTTTAATCCAAGCATCACCGTCTGAGCTAAGAGAATACACAAATTTCTCATCAGCGTCTGAGGTATAAGAATACACAGATTTTTCAAATTTTATATGCACATATTAATTTAAGCAAAGGCTTAGCTTCTGATCTAATAGACTGGGTTGCACACAGGGGAGCTTCTTACTGGTAGCTGCAGAACTACCAGTAGCTCACGAGCTACTCATTGGAGGAGTCTGCCCTAAGTGAAACTAGTGCAGCAGTTAGTAAGTAAGTCTTCAGCTGCCACAATCTCTTTTTTTTATTTTTTATTTTTTAAAGTTTTATATAGCGCAAACTAGACCAGAAGATATCAGGTATCAGAGAGCTTTACACGAGCACCAGTTTCGTTACACGGGGAGATTAAGTGATTTACCCCGAATCACAGGATGTTGAGCGTCATTGCTGAGACTTGAACCCGGTTGAACCTGGTTCCCCAGCATCGAGGTCGACTGCTCTAGCCGTAAGGCTACATCCTCTCCCCTATGTCTACTTCTAGCAACTCCACACAAGCTCAACCCTCTATCCAGGGTAGTAGCTAGAAAAATATATAGAATAGCCCCCACTTTGAACCATATCACACTACATGAATGAGTGAAACATGTCTTCCATTCTTCTCTTTTTTCTTCTTTCCATCTTTCCTTCCTCTTTTACATCCTTCTTTCCTTCATTCTACAGTCATTCCATTTGATTCTCACTTATTTTCTCTTTTGCACTTTTTATATTTTTTGTTTCTCTAACCATGCTTGGTTTCATTGCCGCCCTTTAACCCCCACCCCACAACTGTGTCATGATATCTTCTATCTTTCAGTGTTATTTCTTGTGTTCTATTACGGTCCGGTGACCTGCGAGTCACAGATAAAAGTTAAGAAGGGGGATTGATAACTAATCTGTCCACGTAACACTCCTGAAGCTGGTATAGTTGGCGCTTCGCTAGACCCTCACATCTATACAGTAATGTCTTACGCATGGACATGTTGGGCAGTTGCCTGGGGCCCCACGAGCATAGTGGCCCCATGCAGACCAGAATTTAACATTAATTTTCCGTTAAACATTTTTATTCCTGTGATTGGTTGTGTAGGCATAGCCCAGTGCACTGCTTTGCCCAGGGGCCTATAATGCTGTTGAGACGGCCATGCATCCATCCCACGCACTGCCTCTTACAGTGCTTGGTGCCCTAAACATCTGAATTTGCCTAGGAATCACATTTCTAGTATTTCTGGTGCAGGCCATTAAAGTGACAAACCAGTACAGTGAGAGACCGCCACAGCGACATACCAGTGGCAGAATATTCCATTGACAAAGACCATTACCTCAATGTGTCATGCCTTCAACTTAATCTAATGCCCAAAAGAGGAGCTTGGCCAAGATGGCGGAGAGTTAGGACGTGCTCTGCCTCCTCTCCTCCGCCCGCCGATCTCTAGCACTAGCCCCGACCCTGAAACTCACCGAAAGGTGATGGCTTGAGGTCGACAGTACCCTGACACACCCAGCGACCCGAATCCTGTGATCCCCCGGGCTCTGGTTGCCGTACATCTGGCTGTTGGTCTGGACCGGCCCGAGGGACGGAGCGATAGTGCGTTGCTGCCGGCAGCGCCACCGCATCTGTGAAGGGTTGGAACTACACGCACCCGGCCGCGAAGCACCGCAGCACACTCAGAGCGGTGGTCAGATCCCAAAATTCCTCCCGCCGCCTGGTTCTGGCGAACGGCGGCAGCGGATAGACAGTGAAGCTGCGGCCGCCATTTTGAGCGTGGAGGTGGCGGCGCCGCCGGAGCGCGACTGGAAAGAGCGGTGATCCCGGGGTGTGCCGGAGGCCAGCAGCAATCGCAGCGAGTGGAGCAAGCCATCGGAGGGGCATTTTGGCCTTCGGCACGAAGAAGCGAACCAGAGACCTGCGGCGGTGAGTCCCGCCACATTCCCTTTCCCTGCTGCAGCCCCCATTTTGAGTGTGGAGGTGGCGGCCCACCGGAGCGCGGCCAGAGAGAGCAGTGATCCCGGAGTGCGCCTGAGGCCGGCAGCAAGTGGAGCGAGCCTTCGGGGGGGCATTTCGGCCTCCAGCCTCCAACACAAAGAAGCGAACCGGAGACCTTCGGCGGTTAGTTCCGCCATATTCCTTTTCCCCTGCTGTGGCCCACTAAGAAGCAAAACGGAGATCTGCGGCGGTGAGTTCGGCCACATTCCTTTACCCTGCTGTGACCGCCATTTCGAGGGTGAGGGCGGCGGCACCACCGGAGCGCGGTCGGAGAGAGCAGTGGCCCCGAAGTGCGCCTGAGGCCAGCCGCGAGTGGAGCAAGCCATCTGGGGGAATTCCGGCCTCCAGTCCCAAGAAGCGATCCAGAGGCCTGCGGCAGTGAGTTCCGCCATATTCCTTTCCCCTGCTGCAGCCCTCGCTCCCCGGAGCCAACGGGGGTAGTTAGACCGCCTTAAACCACACGGCGGGACAACTTGATGATCGGGTCTTGGTGGTGCTTCCAGCCCGGCGCCTGCTGGATGGAACTCTGTAGGCGCCGCTCACTGGGGCGTTCCTAAGTGGACCTCAGCTGCTGGGCTACGTGGAGCAAGGGGGCAATTGGGCTCCGACAGCAGTCAGACGTCAGCCCCCCCCACGCTGGGCCTATCGTCACTAGTTCCATACTTTCAGGGAAGCTTTGCCCCTGAAGGCTGCTGCGCACAGGGGCCTAACTACCTCACCCCTCTGCTGCGCTTCCTCATCTTCGAACCAGGAGGGTCTGTACACAGGGTGAGCTGCTGGCCTTGCCCCTCCTCCGTACCTTGATGTTAATTGCACCGCATCTGTGGCACCTAAGGGCCCGGAGGGCGAGATCGGTTCAGCACACTGGAGGAGGCCCCGCAGATCTCCAGCAGACATCCTGCGTTGTCACCTATTGGGGCGGTAGAGTGAGCAAGCGTACATCTGGGCCAGGCGATGCGAGACGAAGCTTGTAATATTGGAGGACACTGTGTTGCAGTGACATTACGCACAACCTGGCCCGTGGCTGTGGGAGCCGGCGCGGTGGGGAAAGCTGAGCATGACATCCACCCGGGGCAGGAAGGACAAATCAGCCATGAGAGAGAATTCGCTCAAGGATCTCTTTGTCCGAGCACAGAGCGAGGGGCTGGCGGATTCCAGCTGGGCAGACGTGGCGGCACAGATGGTTACCACTCCAGAGGCGCTGGTGATGCGGGTCTTTCTGGAATCCCTGTTTGCAGCCATACGGGATGACCTCCAGATGGTGAAGCGCGATCTTACGGTGGAGATCAAAGACATTCGCAAAGACGTAGACGATATAGGGGAGAGAGTGGCATCCCTGGAGATCAAAAGCGATGCTCGGGACACAGAATTGGTGCCTATGCAACAGGAAGTGCTTCAAATACATGAGCAGCAAGTGGACGTTCAATCTGACCTCGAATCGCTCCAGTTGCCACAACATTCAAATTCGGGGAGTGAGCACTAACGAGGAGGCTGGCGACATCTTCGGATAAGTACGTGAACTCTTCAATCATATCCTGGGCAATCCACCAGACTTTCATCTTAAACTAGACAGGGCGCACAGAGTAGGCCCTCCCAGGACAACGACGGCTCCCCCAGCGGACATTTTGGTTTGTGTCCAGGACTTCCGTACCAAGGAAGAAATCCTCTGTAAAGCCCAATCGCTGCAACCGATCACTTTCCTCAACCAGTCGCCGGCCCTCTACCAAGTCCTTGCCACCATTACGCTCCAAAAATGTAGGGCCTTCCTGTCCATCACGGAAACCCTGCGTCTACAAAACATCTCCTACAACTGGGGGCACCCGTTCCGCCTCGTATTCCGGCATGATGGGAAGCTGTTCACACTCCGCTCCCTGTCTGAAGCAAGCAAGCTGTTGGGGATCCCTCTCCCAGAGGACACTGATGAGGGAGAGCGCTCAGACCAGGACTCCAATGACAGTCGCCCAAGGTGGATACAGCAGTGTCACAGATGCCGCACTCAACGACCGTACCCCCTGGTGGTCAAGAAGGAGCAACAGGCCGCCCTTTAAGCGTTGCCAGGAGTCTTAGCCAAGACAACGACCATGTAACTGATTCCGGCTACCATGCTGTATCTTTTTACAGATGTTTGGGGGGCTGGAGAGAGGGGGGTGAGGCTCTCATTGGCCACTCTACAACCCCATAGACTCGTTCTCCGCTCATCCTTGGATGACGGACTAAAAATTGAACTCATGAATCCTTTATTTTTGCCCTTTGGTACCTGTTGTGCCTTATTTTTCTTCTTCAATTCTTTGCGGGTCTTTGCTCTATTGTCTTCTCCACCTATCTCTTTCTGCTGTTCTTTACTTCCTGGGGGAGGCCTGGTCCATGGGGTGCCATGATTTTCTCGCTCTTGCACTGGCGTTGAGGAGTTCTAATAGTCTTGCTGCTCCTATCTGGCGTTACTCCATTTTTAGGTATTAGATGCCACTACCTTCGATTAAGGTTCTCACTCTTAATGTAAGAGGGTTAACAATCCAATCAAACGCAGGGCGCTTCTCTCCTATCTAGAGAGTACATGGTAAGATATTTGTCTCCTCCAAGAGACTCACCTCCTCCCCAAAGACTGCCACCGGCTTAGGTCCCGTGTCTTCAACTCAGGAACGTCACATATTAATAGGGGGTGGATCTCAACATAGTGTTTGACAATGATTTGGACAGGTCGGCACACCGCACGAGCCAGGTTGGTGCCCTTTCACCGACAGGGCTCATGAGACTACACAACCTAGGCCTCACAGACATATGGAGACACCAACACCCTCGATCACAGGAATTCTCGTACTATTCTAACGCCCACAAAACCTACGCTAGGTTGAATTATTTCCTGGGTTCCAAAGCCCTTCGCAATGCCATGCTCTCGGCCGACATATTGGTGGTGACTCTGTCTGATCACACCCTTGTGGAGGTCACATTGGCTCTTCCACAGATCCGACACCCGGCTAGGCACTGGCACTTCCGTGATACCCTATTGCACAGACCAGACACGGTTACCCAGATACACCGTGCACTAGAGGATTACCTCATTGAAGGTCTAGATATCGCCCTCTCAACGCGATGGGAGGCCCTTAAAGCAGTAATTAGGGGGGGAGTCATCACCATTTCTTCCACAGATAATGCAGATCGTAAAGAAAAAAGGGAGGAGTTGACACAAAGTACGGGAACTGGAGCAGATGCACCAGCACACTGGGGCACCCCGCATATGGCGACAGCTAACGGCCGCCCGGGCACAGTTGACGGCCATAGATCGGGATAAAGCAGAATATGCTGCAATGCGGTTAAGGCATTCCTTTTACACCGGCGGAGACAAATGCGTTTGCCTACTCGCGCACAAGCTCTGGGAGGTTCGTTTGCGCGAGGGTGTTCAAGTGACTAGGGACAGTGCAGGAATGACATGCTCGGATGATGCGGCTATTGTTGAAATCTTCCGCAACTTCTACACTCAACTTTACGATGACCAGTCTCTGGAGGGAGCGGATATCGATGCCTATTTGGCCCAGGCCCGTCTCCCCACCTTGACACCAGACCAAGCAGCCCATATAGAGAGGGAGATCAAATTCCCTACTCAAAATATCTCATATTCTCCAACATTAGATTATAAAAAAAGTCATAAAGCATTATCCTTATTCTTCACATGATTTTTACATTCCATTGCATGCACATTTCTAGAATTTCTGGAGCAGGCCATTAAAGTGACAAACCAGTACAGTGAGAGACCGCCACAGCGACATACCAGTGGCAGAATATTCCATTGACAAAGACCATTACCTCAATGTGTCATGCCTTCAACATAATCTAATGCCCAAAAGAGTAGCGTGGCCAAGATGGCGGAGAGTTAGGGCGTGCTCTGCCTCCTCTCCTCCGCCCGCCGATCTCTAGCACTAGCCCCGGCCCTGAAACTCACCGAAAGGTGATGGCTTGAGGTCGACAGTACTCTGACACACCCAGCGACCCGAATCCTGTGATCCCCAGGGCTCTGGTTGCCGTACATCTGGCTGTTGGTCTGGACCGGCCCGAGGGACGGAGCGATAGTGCGTTGCTGCCGGCAGCGCCACCGCATCTGTGAAGGGTTGGAACTACACGCACCCAGCCACGAAGCACCGCAGCACACTCAGAGCGGTGGTCAGATCCCAAAATTCCTCCCGCCGCCTGGTTCTGGCGAACGACGGCAGCGGATAGACAGTGGAGTTGCGGCCGCCATTTTGAGCGTGGAGGTGGCGGCCCCGCCGGAGCGCGACTGGAAAGAGCGGTGATCCCGGGGTGTGCCTGAGGCCAGCAGCAAGCGCAGCGAGTGGAGCAAGCCATCGGAGGGGCATTTTGGCCTTCGGCACGAAGAAGCAAACCAGAGACCTGTGGCGGTGAGTCCCGTCACATTCCCTTTCCCTGCTGCAGCCCCCATTTTGAGTGTGGAGGTGGCGGCCCGCCGGAGCGCGCCCAGAGAGAGCGGTGATCCCGCCCTTGTGGAGGTCACATTGGCTCTTCCACAGATCCGACGCCCGGCTAGGCACTGGCACTTCCGTGATACCCTATTGCACAGACCAGACACGGTTACCCAGATTCACCGTGCACTAGAGGGTTACCTCATTGATAGTCCAGATATCGCTCTCTCAACGCGATGGGAGGCCCTTAAAGCAGTAATTAGGGGGGGAGTCATCACCATTTCTTCCACAGATAATGCAGATCGTAAAGAAAAAAGGGAGGAGTTAACACAGAAGGTACGGGAACTGGAGCAGATGGCGACAGCTAACGGCCGCCCAGGCACAGTTGACGGCCATAGACCGGGATATAGCGGAATATGCTGCAATGCGGTTAAGGCATTCCTTTTACACCGGCGGAGACAAATGCGTTCGCCTTCTCGCGCACAAGCTCTGGGAGGTTCGTTTGTGCGAGGGTGTTCAAGTGACTAGGGACAGTGCAGGAATGACATGCTCAGATGATGCGGCTATTGTTGAAATCTTCCTCAACTTCCACGCTCAACTTTACGATGTCCAGTCTCTGGAGGGAGCGGATATCGATGCCTATTTGGCCCAGGCCCGTCTCCCCACCTTGACACCAGACCAAGCAGCCCATATAGAGAGGGAGATCAAATTCCCTACTCAAAATATCTCATTCTCCAACATTAGATTATAAAAAAGTCATAAAGCATTATCCTTATTCTTCACATGATTTTTACATTCCATTGCATGCACATTTCTAGTATTTCTGGTGCAGGCCATTAAAGTGACAAACCAGTACAGTGATTTTTACATTCCATTGCATGCACATTAACATCCAGTTCCCTTTTATGTTTTTTATATTTACCACATTGTCGTGATGGGTTGACCAAATATGCCTCGCAGCATGAAATAATAATAAGAATTTTACTTTGGATCACAGAAACGCATTGAAAGAAGCCCTAAGGTACCTGTGTCATAAGACACTACTGTTTCAGATCACATGGGTTACGTACATATAAAAGAGCACTATGATTGTAGCGAACAAGTTACTTACCTTCAGTAACGATGTATCTGTAAGAAACATTAGTTAGTTAGATTCCTCACCTTAGAATATCCCCAGGCGTCAGGCTGGATCCGGAATGATTTTTCGTCAGCAATACCCCTTGCGCGTCGCGAGGCGTCGACTGCAGCTCCGCGTTGGCATTGTGCGCCGGAATGACATCGTCGGAGTAGTCAGACACCACCCTCGCGCGAAGACTTCAGTTCTTGTACATAGCTTTCCGCGCCAGGAACGCAGAGTCATGCAAGAGACCGACACTGGTGCCAAAAAATCTAGGGCCCTGAAAAGGATAACCTTAATCCTAGATGTCAGTTCGCAGAATGGGGAGGTTGGGTGGGTCGGTGAGGAATCTAACTAACTAATGTTTCTTACAGATACATCGTTACCGAAGGTAAGTAACTTGTTCATCTGAAAAAAACACGTTAGTTAGATTCCTCACCTTAGAATAGATACCCCAGCAATACCAACCCCGGTGGTGGGTCTGCGAACCAATATCACACCAGAAAGTCCTGGAGAACAGAACGGCCAAAGTAGCCGTCTCTCCGGACTTGGATGTCCAGGCAATAGTGCTTGGCAAACGTGTGCAGTGAAGCCCACGTTGCCGCCTGACAGATGTCCCGCAAGGGAACTCCCCGGCCCAGGGCAGTAGTAGCCGCTGTGGCCCGGGTGGAATGGGCCCTCAACCCAACAAGAGGGTCCTTTTTTGCCAAGGAGTAACAAAGTTTAATACACAACACGACCCACCGTGAGATGGTCCGTTTGTGTACCGCTTTCCCTTCTTAGCTCCTACGTATCCAACAAAAAGTTGGTCGTCCACACGGAACTGTTTGGTGCGGTCCAAATAAAAGGGCAGCGCCCGTTTTGGGTCCAGACGGTGGAACCTCTCTTCCTCTTTTGAAGGATGCGGAGGCGGAAGGAAGGTGAGCAACGTCACAGATTGCCCGAGGTGAAAGGGGGTCACCACTTTCGGTTGAAAAGAAGGACGAGGCCGGAGGACAACCTTGTCCGGATGAACAGAAAGAAAGGGAGGCTTAGATGAAAGAGCATGGAGCTCACTCACCCGTCTAGCCGAGGTGATAGTTACCAGGAAAGCAGTTTTCAGGGTCAGAAGACGAATGGGATAATTGTGAAGAGGCTCAAAAGGAGCGCACATCAGAAAAGTCAGAACAAGATTCAAGTCCCACTGAGGCATTACAAAGGGGACAGGAGGGAACATGTGAGTAATGCCTTTGAGAAAACGGGAAACAACAGGGGACTTGAAAAGAGAAGGCTGATCAGGAAGCCGTAAGAAGGCAGAAATGGCAGCAAGATAACCTTTCAAGGTGCCCAAAGCAGAGCCCTGCTGGGCCAAAGAAAGAGTAGAACCTCAGAGGGTCGGAAAGGAGATCCACAGCCTTTGCTGTGCACCATGCCACAAATTTGTGCCACCGGCAGGCGTATACCGTCTTTGTGGAGGGACGCCTGGCTGCCAGAATGACATCACAGACTTCAGGAGGCAATTCAAGTGGCATCAACTGCCGCCGCTCAATCTCCACGCATGGAGGTGGAGGCTGGACAGGTTCGGGTGGAGGACCGTCCCCTGCTGCTGCGACAGAAGATCCTCCCGAAGGGGCAGACGTATCGGAGGATCGGTCAACATACTGAGTAGCTCTGGATACCAGTACCTTCGTGCCCAATCCGGAGCCACCAAGATAACCGCCCCTGATCTTCTTCAGCACTCTGGGCAGAAGTGGTATAGGCGGAAAGGCGTACAACAGACCGCAACTCCACTCGCGACGAAAAGCGTCCCCGAGCGAGTGCTGCCTTGGAAATTCCAACGCGCAGAACTGCTGACATTGCGCGTTCTCTTCGGTGGCGAATAGATCTAACCAAGGCTCTCCCCACTGCAGAAAGAGACCTTGCGCCACGTCCGAGTTCAGACGCCATTCGTGATCCATCATGCACCGGCGGCTGAGTGCGGCTGCTCTGGCGTTCAGAGAGCCCGCCAGATGTTGAACCACCAGGTTGATGCCCTAGTGTTCCAGCCATGTCCAGAGGCGCAGAGCCTCCTGACAAAGGGTCCACGACCCCACCCCGCCCTGTTTGTTGCAATACCTCATGACGGCGGTGTTGTCCATGAACACCTGCACGACACTTCCCCGGACAGAGGGAAGGAAGGCTTTCAGTGCAAGCCGGATCGCTCTCAGCTCCAAAAGGTTGATGTGGAGTTGAGTCTCCGCCGGAGCCCAGAGTCCTCTGATCTCCGCCTCTCCCATGTGGCCCCCCCATCCCAGGAGGGACGCGTCCGTCACTACTACGTGCTCCGGTTGGGGTAGGGAGAGGCATGTGCCGCTGACCCAATCGCGGTCCGTGAGCCACCACTGCAACTGTTTCGCAGTGCCCTCCAAGATCAAGACATGGTAGGACAGGTTGCCTCAATGCTGGGCCCACTGAAACTTCAGGTCCCACTGCAGAACCCGCATTCGCCACCTGGCGTAATGCACCAACAGGATGCAGGAGGCCATCAGCCCCAGAAGCCGCAGCACCAACCTGACTGAAACCCAGGATAGAGGCCGAAAGATGGAAATCAGAGCCTGAATATCCCGGACCCGCTGTTCCGGAGGATAAACCCGGAACTGCGCCGAATCGAGAACCGCTCCGATGAAGAGGAGCTTCTGGGAGGGACTCAGGTGTGACTTCGGCACGTTGATGGAGAACCCCAGCAAATGCAGGAGGTCGGCCGTAGTCTGGAGGTGGGAGACGACTTGCTGGGGCGAGCCCGCCTTCAACAGCCAGTCGTCGAGATAGGGGAAGACTGGAACCCCCGATCTGCGCAGATGAGCTGCGACCACCGCCATCACTTTCATGAACACCCGAGGGGCACTGGTGAGGCCGAAGGGGAGCACGGTGAACTGAAAGTGCTCCTGACCCACCGTGAACCGCAGGTAACGCCGGTGGGCCGGCAGGACGGGGATGTGAAAATAGGCGTCCTGCAAGTCCAATGCTACCATCCAGTCTCCAGGGTCGAGGGCAGCCAGAACCTGAGCTAAAGTTAGTATCTTGAACCGTTCCTTCCGGAGGAAGGTGTTGACGCTCCTGAGGTCCAAGATAGGGCGTAGGCCCCCTTTGCCCTTCTTGGGAACCAGAAAGTAGTGGGAATAGCAACCGCGGCCTACTTCTGGACCAGGAACGCGCTGAACGGACTCTTTGGCCAAGAGGGCCGTAACTTCCTCCCGCAGAAGATTCAAGTGATCCTCCGATATACGGTGGCACTGCGGTGGCATGGCTGAAGGGGTCGTCTCGAAGGAGAGGGAGTAGCCCCTTCGGACGATTTGCAGCACCAACCTGTCCGAAGTGATGGAGCGCCAGTGGAGCAGGTGATGGCCAACTCTGCCACCCACTGGCGTGGAATGGGCCTGAAAGCTCGGACTAGGAGGGCTTTGAGGTGGATGCTGCCGGGGTGGATGTGGACTGACCGCGCTGTCCTCTAGAACCACCACGGCGGAACCCACGTCCGCGACCGCGTGCAGGTTGGTTCTGCAGCCGGTGGCTAGGCAGACGTGAGGAGGCGCCCCTTCCTTGGCCACGAAATGGGCGAAAGGCGGAAGTGTGCGGCCGTGGGGCCGAGAGACCCAAGGACGTGGCCGTAGCCCGGGAGTCCTGAAAACGAGCCAGCGCACTATCCGCCTTCTCACCAAAAAGGCGAGCGCCATCAAAGGGCATATCCATGAGGGTACTCTGGACATCCCCGAAAAAGACGTGGACCTCAGCCAGGCGTGGCGCCGGAGCGCCACCGTGGTGGAAATCGCCCTACCCAGCGAGTCCGTGGTGTCAAGTCCACACCGTATGGCATGTCGCGCTGCATCTCGCCCGTCAGCAAGTGCCTGGGAGAGACGTGTCCGGGCCTCCTCCGGACACAGCGGCAGCACGTCCTCCACCGCATCCCACAGAGAGTGGGAGAAACGGTCCAAGAGGCAAGCGGTGTTCAAAGACCGCAGGCCTAAACTCAGGGAAGAGAACAGTTTCAGCCTCTTGGATTCCCGATCCGGAGGAGCGGACGGGAAGGAGGATTGGGAAGTGGAGGCCTGGATAACCAGGCTCTCGGCGGTGGGGTGTTGGGACAGGAAACTGGGGTCGCCCGGAGCAGGGCGGTGGCACCGGGCCACATTCCGATCCACAGGAGGAACTGTGGAGGGCTTGGACCAAGTGCCCTGCAGAACGTCGATGAGGGCCTCATTGAACTGCAGCAGAGGCTCTGTGGAGCTTGCTGACGGTTGAAGCACCTTACGGCCACAGCAGGCAACTCGAGCCCCAGGGCTTCGGCCGCCTTGCGCAGCACTACTGAAAAAGCTGCACCTTCCTCCGAAGCCACAGTCGGAGGAGAGATGAAGCCAGCGTCCGGCGAAGTGTCCAGACCACTGGCATCCCCCAGTTCGTCTGCCCAGTCCTGTGAAAGTTGACCCTGGAGGGCCATAGGGTCCTCAAACCCCTCCCAGTCGCCCCCGTCATCCGATTCCTGATAAACAGGAGGAATGATCGGAGCCGGACGGCAGATGAAACGGTCATCCATCGGCATCGGGTGCGGCGCCGGGTCCGGACAGGGGCTAAACCGGGGAACGGCGTCATCTGGAGACGGCGCCGGAGGTGGAACCGGTGTCGGCGCCGGCGGAGGAGGCGTCGTGAGGTCGACCGGCGCCGACAGAGATCCAGCCCTGGATCCCTCGGGGACCAGCGGCGTCGGGGCCCGAAGGCGCGCCGGCAGGCATCGACGGCAGAGCCAGGCCCCTCATGGCCGAGAGGAAGGCACTGACCTCTGCCGGAGTCGCGTCAGTCCCAGGGAACGCCGGGTATGGAGACGGACGCGGCTCCTGCGGCTCCGGCAGAGCCGCGGGGGTGGGACCACCCTGACCCTCGGCGAGTAGTGCGACCGGCGAGGGGAGTCCGAAGAGCGGTGTCGCCTCTTGGAGTTCTTTGATCGCTTCGACTTACCCGAAGACTTCGAGCCCGACGAGCGGTGATGGTGACTGCGGTTCCGCGACCGGTCCTTGGACCTCCTCCTGGACCGGGACCGTGAGCGGCGCGGAGCCGAGTGCCGAAGCTC
This sequence comes from Triturus cristatus, assembly GCF_964204655.1. NCBI lineage: Eukaryota > Metazoa > Chordata > Amphibia > Caudata > Salamandridae > Triturus > Triturus cristatus. Next base: position 804,915,249 of record NC_140585.1, on the reverse strand, counting down.
GAAGCTTACGGGACCACTCCCGCCTAGCCTTTGAGGTCAAGGCCTGACAATCGGGGCACGACTCCGCGTTGTGGTTGGCCCCCAGGCAGTAAAGGCACCGGCGATGGTGATCCGTCACCGACATCAGGCGATGACAGGCGTCACAGGCCTTAAATCCAGGCATCCTACCGGCACCAGAGTCGAGTTGACAAAAGACCAAAAAGAGTCAAAAAGGTTAGTCAAAAATTGACTAAGGGGTAAGCTCTTCCCGGATCGGCGCTGTCTGGCGCGGAAAAAAGAAGAACTGACAGCGCGCGAGGGCTGCGTTTAAGTACTCCGACTACGTCATTCCGGCGCACGACGCCGACGACGGATCCGGAGCCACAGACGACGCCTAGCGACGCGCAAGGGGTATTGCTGACGAAAAATCTTTCCCGATCCAGTCTGACGCCTGGGGATATTCTAAGGTGAGGAATCTAACTAACGTGTTTCTTTCAGATTAGAATATTAATACATTTGGTCACAACATCACGACAACGTGGTAAATATAGAAAAATAAAAGGGAACTGGAAGTTAATGTGCATGCGATGGGATGTAAAAATCATGTGAAGAATAAGGATAATGCTTTATGACTTTTTATAATCTAATGTTGGAGAATATGAGATATTTTGTGTAGGGAATTTGTAGATTATTTAATGAAAATTTGGTTACATCTGAGTATGAAGGTGTTTAACATTTGTTCTGTTTTATGGCATATTGCTCGACACTTATGGAATTGATTAGCCCTTTGCACTGGGTTGTAAAATGTTTGGACTTCATGGGATAACTGTAATGCATATAGTATTGACATTACAACCTCGTAATTTGTATCACTTCCAGCCCTGAGGAAGCCGTAGGGTTACCCCCTATCACGGCGAAACGCGTTAGAAACGCATTGAAAGAAGCCCTAAGCCCTGAGGAAGCCGTAGGGTTACCCCCTATCACGGCGAAGCGCGTTGGCATAAGGGATTGGAGGATCTGTTGATATTAAAAGAAGAAAAACAAGAACCCAACTGATTATTGTTTGCTTAGTTGTATGATAACTGTAATTTTTAGTATATAAGACGTGTGTGCTCCAAAACATTGTTAATTGTGGAAGAGGGATCTATGAATAACAAAGGTGGCCCCACATACTTAAATACACTATTAAATAATTTAAAAGAAACTACCACTGACTTGTTTCATACACAAAAAATTGGTACACAAGGTGAAGTACTGGACCTCTGAACCTAACTGTAACAATGTATGCATCAGAGACATTGTTGCAAATTTGTTTAAATATCAAGTAATACGGTTCCTTTGAAGGCGTTGTGGTAAAATAATCTGTATATTGTCATACATAGGCCCTCTACTGGTGGTCCCTAAAAGGCATGTTAATGGGAGGCTTCAACCTGTAAATAGCCAGTTCTGACAAGCATCAGAACTAATGGAGGACACGGAGTCCCTGGGCTTCGGCCACGCGCCTCTCAACAACTTACCAGCCCCATTACCACCCACTTAAACCCTAGGTTGACCTCCCCCCCTCACCCCCTTCACCACCTGAACCTATCACCGGGCCCTCCTTCTCTCACCCCCCCCTGCTCTACCTCCTCTTACAGCTCCTCCCCGAGACTCACAAACAATTCAGTTACCCCCACAGTTCCTGACACAACCATATCTAATGAAACTACCCCACAAGTCACTCCCTTGGTCCACCCACCCATTAACGATTCCATCCTGCCTGATACGAGACTTGACCTGATACTATCAACCCTTCAGCAAATCAAATCAGACTTAGGAGCCCTTCAAAACCTTATCCTTCACCAACCTAAATCCACTTGTACTAAACAAAAATACAGCCCGTCCCCACACCCTAAGACCCTCTACCACAACCAACATCCCCATGCAAACTCCGTAACACATGGATCTCCACGCTGGAGCACAATCCCACTCCCTAACGCCTCATCCCGCCCGGTCAGAGGGTTAAACCCCCTATCTGACTTAGACAAAATGGCCCTCCTCCAATCCTACGATACAGCTCACCCCTCTCTCGACACGGGACCTCCAGTGAGCCCGCAATCCGACTCCCGAATTCATGCCATCCCGATCAACACACACAGAGCCCCGAGACTCAACTACAGAGGCATTGCTGAAAATAACCTCACTAGAATCCCCATCACAGTTGAACCTACCACTGTAAGCATCCAGCCACGTCTAAGATGCATACTCCTCAACTGCAGGTCCGCCTCCAGACACGCAGCTGATATTGCCGACTTACTCATCACGAACGAACCTGACATTTTGATCTTAACAGAAACATGGCTAAAGGAAACTTCTACTCCCATACTGGACATATTGTTACCTCCTAACTATGACATCTCCAGACTCGACAGAACTGAGAGGCCAGGCGGTGGGATAGCCTGCATACACCAGACCAACCTAACTGTGACCAACTCCTTTGCCCCGGCTACACCATCCTGTGAATACCTATGCTTAAACATCGCCAACAACAACAAACAAATCTGTTCTCTCCACACCTTCTACCATCCTCCAGGAGATAACCTCAACTTCATAGAACACTTCATGGACATCTTAGCCTCTAATGACAGTCAACCGGTTAAACAAATTTTCTTAGGGGACTTTAACCTTCATTGGGACGACCAGAACGACCCTGCGGTTAACAGTCTCAAAGCCTTCCTCACAGACCTCAATCTCACTCAAATCTGCAACAGCCCTACACATGACAAAGGAGCAACGCTCAACCTAATTATCTCCAAAGCTGATTCCACTCAGCTAGACTCGATACTCCCATGCGACTGGTCTGACCATCATATCATTACTTTCCAAATCCTTGAATCTTTTAAACGACTCTCGACACAACCCCTAAGAACTAAGATTTGGAAAAGAAACCTGAAAAACATCGGATCTGACCTCTCATCCTTAGATAACGCAAACCCCCTCCGTCCCCCGGAAGACATGAATGATGTCCAAGGACTGACAAATCACTACTTTCACTCCATGAACACCCTGCTTGACAAAATGGCCCCATTACAATTGAAAAGAACATCGTCTAAAGATTCCAAACCATGGTACGATGGAGGCTAAATGACGACAGACGCTCGCTCAGATTAATTGAATGCCGATGGAGAGATAATCCCTCAGCGGACCTCCTCCAAACTCTGAGAACAGCCAGAAACGCCTATTTTAGAAAGATCAAAAAATCAAAAAACGATTTCTTCAGATCTCAATTAGACCAGGCCAAGAACCGCCCCAGAAAGTTATTCGACCTCATCAAATCACAAACTAAAAGCCTACCTAATGCCCTCAACACCAGCCCACTCTCCCCACCCAATTGTGAGGAGTTTGCCTCCTTCTTCACAGCCAAGACAGAATCCATCAAATCAGACTTACTAAAGGATCTGAAATCCTTATCGGACCTGACTAAGAGCCCCTCAACCCCCCTGGATGGTGATTTAAATAATACCCGCCCATTATTTAAACTCAAAAACAATGCAAACTGGCTCCATTTTGACACTTACTCTGAAGACTCCATATTAAAAACACTCAACACTCTGAAGCCCTCCAATCACTTCACGGACCCACTCCCTGCGAACTACCGTAAAGACTTCATCCCACTCTTACTACCCAGTTGGACTAAGATCATTAACACTTCCCTCCTTCAAGGCTCCATCCCTGACATCCTGAAAATCGGTCAGGTCTCACCTATCCTTAAGAAAACCACGGCGGACCCCTCGGACCCCAACAACTACCGTCCGATATCTAATATACCTATGTTAGCCAAACTCCTGGAAAAATGTGTTAACGTACAACTGAACAATCACATCGATCGATACAACTTGCTGAACCAATTTCAATCTGGCTTCAGAGCAGGTCACTGCACCGAATCAGCCATGGCTCATGTTGTAGACGAGGCGATTAAAATCCTAGACCAGAATGAAGCCTGTCTTCTAATCCTACTCGACCTGTCATCAGCTTTTGACACTGTCAAACACGACAACCTACTTGACCTCTTAAAACACAGAATGGGTATCTCTGGAAAGGTTCTGAACTGGTTCACATCCTTCCTCCAAAACAGATCCCAAAGATTCAAGATCAACCAATCCCTATCCAACCCTACGCCAGTCACATTAGGAGTACCTCAAGGCTCCCCTCTCTCACCCACCTTGTTCAACCTCTTCATGGAACCTCTCACAGATCTTCTACGCCTCACCAAGATTCACTTCCACATGTACGCAGACGACACACAAATATACATCAAGATACACTCACTAGAGGACATCAAATCGCTCAACAACACACTTCAAAAAACCCAAACATGGCTGGCAGAAAACCATCTGAAACTTAACTCTCTCAAAACGGAATTCCTGTTAATCGCCCCCCCCCCAACAAAACCCACACTATCCGGGACTGGATGAAACACCTAACAGCCCTAAATGGACACACGCACATAGTCGACTCAGCGAAATCTCTGGGAATAACGCTAGACAGCAACTTAAAGATGCAGAAACACATTAGCACCGCAACTAAAGGAGCGAACTTCCAACTAAAGACCCTGAGAAAACTGAAACCCTTTCTGCCTGCACATGACTTCAAACAAGCAGTTCAAGCCCTAGTAATTCCCCGAGTAGAGTATGGAGCAGTTACGCTATGCGGCCTCCCAAGATCCTCAACAGCACCATTAAGAGCCACGATCAATGCAGCTGCGAGACTCATCACAGGCTCTAAAAGAAACGCTCACATCTCACCTGACTTGAGAGCCATCGACTGGCTTCCATTTGAAGCCAGAATTCACCTAAAAATTGCCTGCATGACACACAAGGGGACGCGCTTTCCACAGATTTCTGGGCATTCTTGAAGTCACTACTTACTACGTCAGCCGTGAGGGGAACGGCTCTCCTACCCGGTACCTCTGCCCCACCTGCTGCAGTGCCGTGAGGGGAACGGCGGTTCATTCGAAAACTACCAGCCCCAGCATCCCCTCTCCCGGGCGCTTGCCTACAGCGTCATCAGGCTGCGCCGGGGAGGGTTAAAGGCTTGGAGGAAGAGCCGCTGCGCTGGACGCGCTTTCCACAGATTTCTGGGCATTCTTGAAGTCACTACTTACTACGTCAGCCATGAGGGGAACGGCTCTCCTACCCGGTACCTCTGCCCCACCTGCTGCAGTGCCGTGAGGGGAACGGCGGTTCATTCGAAAACTACCAGCCCCAGCATCCCCTCTCCCGGGTGCTTGCCTACAGTGTCATCAGGCTGCGCCGGGGAGGGTTAAAGGCTTGGAGGAAGAGCCGCTGCGCGGGACGCGCGCGGGCCAAGGGCGGGCCCGTCCTTGCCCGTCAAAGCCCGGTTAAGGCTGGGCTGGGCCCACTCCCTAACATTTGTGGTGGGACCTCGCTCTGCCATAGTCCTCCTCGTCGCTGCTGCAAGGGGTTGGCGTCAAGAACTGTGACTTGCCAGTGGGACACGCTACTATTGTTTTGTTGTGCACTTTATCAAGCTTCAGTGTTATACCAATGGAAGGCGGGGTGCTCGCTAACAAGTGTGGCCGTACTTGCCTCAGTAGCATGTCTAAAAGGAGGGCTGGTGACAAGCCGGGGGGGACACTCGACGATTATTTAATAAGAGCAGAGTCAGCATTGAACCTCGAGATTCAAGCGGTGGAAGGTAGACTCTCCCTAGATCCCACCAACTCTTCCCTTCCATGCGCCCAGATACAGACTGGCTCGCCTGCCTCTGATCATTCTAGCCCTATTGATGGTAACACTTCTCCTCCCGCACTTACTCCCCCCGTGCAGGAATCCCAGAGTCCTTCCAGGGTCACAACAAGAGGGAGGATGGCCCATAAAGCTAAAGGCAATACAAAAGACGTTATTAAAAAACATCCGAGAGGTCAGGGAAAGAGTAAACCTATGGTTGAGTCGCTTCCTTTTAAGCCTAGCGGGCCTCCTGTAGAAGGGGGTGTTTTGGACCTAAACATTATTCCTTCTAGCCAGGCCCAGTTACAACCCCTTTTGGATTTACTTCTTGACGGACTTAAAGATCATCTATCCTGTCTTCTTGTACCTGTACACCAAAAATTGGATCTTGTAGCCAACAGGTTGGACCAATTGGAAGCCAGACTTTCAGGTAACAAGAGCTTAGTCCCAGGGCCCCCCTTGCCATCGAACGGGGTGTTGTCAGTGGAGGTGTCAAACGAGGCTAGTAGTTCCAGACCACCAAGACCAGTGGGGGCAACGCCTCTGCTACCATCTATAGGGGAAGAGAACGTTACCGCCCCAGGTCATGAAGCTGATACCGACAGGAGTATTAATACTCGTCATGACCTGCAAAGACGCCCCTTTCAAGCTAACAGGGTTGGTACTGAAGGGGTGGGTGCGGGGCTCTCTTCACCCCCCACTAGTCTACATCTTCCTCCCCAAGCCACCCCTTATACGATCATCTTGGCAAATGTTCCACCACTCCTGGACGGATCTTATGAACACTGGTCCAACCTTAAGAACAAATCCCTTCATTATTTGAGCTCCAAAATTGGAAATAGTAAGGCCCTATTTGATGACTTCAATATGGTTAGGCGTATTAATTGGATCGGTCAGTCCCACAAGTCCTTTCCTGGGGATTGTGTTGTGTTGAGCTTCAGGTCACCTGCTCTAGTCAAGTACATACTGGAAGCTGCCCACCACCTCCCCCCTGCCCCTAACACAATTGAGATTCTCCCTTTGGGCTTCTTTTACAGGCCAGGCTTTTTACAATCCTTACGGGTTAATTGTAATCTTCCAACATTTCCCGTCAGGTCTGACATGCCCCTTGCGACTTTTAACCGCTTTGATATTCTTTCTACATTGGAGGATAATGATTGACATATGGATGGCTCCCTACGTATCCCAGTGCCTGCTCCAGGGTTGGTGGGTCCCAATTGTCATCTGAGCCATGATATTACGATCAAGACACCCGCCCCTAATGATCGTTCCTGTTTGATTATTTCACCTGGTCACATCTTGATACCATCTGTTGAAACGATCGATCCACATCATGTCTCAGGTCAAGCAGTTGAAACCAGGGTCGAGAAGTCTACACTAAAAATGGGCTCCTGGAATATTGCTGGGCTGGGGTCAAGGCTCGAGATCCCTGACTGGGCTGATTTCGTTGACGAGTTTGAAATATGGGCATTTCAGGAGACTTGGGCACTGTCTCCCCACTTTCGTACAGGGTTTTTGAATTTCCACAAACCTGCTGTTAAGAGCCATAGAGGCAGACCCATGGGGGGCTTAACCACCTGGGTCCGTCAATGTGAAGGTGTTACAGTGTCGGAGGTTCCAATTGATAGTCCTGATATTTTGATTATCAGGGCCAAATCTCGTAGCGGCCCCGATTTTCTTATAATTAACATCTATGTAAGAGGTCTCCCGGGAGGCAAGTGTTCTCCCACTTGTCTTCTGCTGGAGAATTTTTTGGAGACCGCTTCCATGTTCACGTATAAGATTGTGGCTGGAGATTTCAATGTTTGTTTTGAGCCATTGGGGGCCGATTGTGGGGACTTCACCGAGGAAGAAGACTCAACCTGGGGTGTGCCCATGCTGGAGCTGGAACCAGTTAACAAATGGTCTCAAGCTGCTCTTTTTATGAAGGGTTTATGTTTAAATCAGGGCATGAGAGCAGTCAATGGGCGACACACAAGGCCCTCTACCACAAAACTCCACAATACCTTGCACAGAAACTAGTTCTCTCTGCTGGCAACAGAGCCTCTAGGAGTGCCAAAACTCTTCTCCTTCAACCTCAACGTTTTTCCAAGAAAAAAATCTATAACCGTACCTTCTCAGGTATGGCTCCGAAGATATGGAACGCCTTGACCAGTGAAACAAGAATGAACCCCTCCACCTCTTCCTTCAAAAAAGAAGTGAAAGCTATCCTCATGGCTAAATTCACTTGAACTCTATATCTATTCATTGTGATTTTGTCTAACTGTCTGTTGTCTATGTATATTGTACTTTGCCTCCTTCCTGCTTGTAAAGCGCTCTGATACTCGCAAGTCTTGTCCGCGCTATATAAAAATTTCAAATAAATAAATAAATAGATTGCAAAAGCGCCCAGCATCAAGCTTCAGCTAAGGGAAATGATATAAGAAAAAGAAGCCAAAGGAATGTTGCAGGCATCTTCTTCATGTTTATAACAGCCTCAAATATTTGAGTTATCTGACTTACCTCAGAAAAGGTTCCTCAATCCAGAAGTTATTATAATAGTATGTTTGCGGCCCAGTTTATTGTACTAACTTCCACTCCCTCATGTTCCATAGCTGCCAAGGTTTAGTACAGATGGTTCTTCTGTTTCGGTAAGTGAAAGGGCCTATACTACATGTGGTCTAACGGTACGGACAGACTACTTTGAATAACCAGGTATTACAGTCTTGTGCCATGGATGCTCACCCCAGCACCACGGATGCCTGTATTATGCCAGTAATGCCCACCATTATACTAAGGCCACAGTTGTGCCAAGGCTGGAAACCATAAGGGTCAGGGGAGAGACCATATATCTGTCATAACCATTATTATACCAGGAATAGGTCAATGTAGGCCAGTCATGCTCCCAGTATGTAAATGTTGGCAGCCAGTATGCCACAACTAGACCAGAAATACCCCAAATAGTCAACAGTGACAATTATTATGCCATTGGCACTATTAAGCCAGGAATGGGCACAATTATGTCAGAGATAACACCCTTATGATGTGGGCTAGTATACACATTTTCTGGTCCTTGACACCAGTCGTAGCTTTCAAGAAGCAATAGTCTTTATTATGGACGCACATAAATTCTGATGAGTCTCTTAGTTGTCATTGGTCTGGATCATGCCCTGCTCTCCTTAGGTCTTGAGCTGATCATACACCCAACTGACACCTTTTCACTCTGGCTCCTGCAGTCCCACACTTGGGAGGGTCAGCATTCATTACTGCTCTGGCTGCTGCTGGCGTACTTCTTTTATGGGCCACTGTTCACACACATGGTGTGATTGTTAAAGTAGGGATACAACATGGTCAATTTCCTTGTGGCTTAGCTATATTGAGATTGGATACAGACTGTCAAGTGGCAGGCCCCATAGGCCAATACATTGTGTATTTGACTGTTTAGTATGAGTTACTGCCATAGGTTTGGCTGGCTGTCACTCTAAGGATCTTGAGATCGGCAGTGCTGCCTTCTTTAATAGGCATCTATTCTCTGAATTTGATACTGGGCTTCACTTCACCTCTGAGAGCTACTTTGAAGATACTGGCGAGCTACCAGTAGCTCCCGAGCTACTCCTTGGAGACCCCTGGTCTAACCTCTTTCTTTCCCCTTGTGTTCTATGTCCTTACTTTAGTGGTTTTACGATTACACCCCCTACAGTCAGCCCTATTACTTCTCAGACTTCTGCCCAGAAACATAGATGGCCACATGCTCTATCGAGTGTTCTCAACCAGCATCAAAATTACAAACAGAAGTGTCAGAACACTTCGTGATCACCCTCCCTTTTATCACTGTGAAATATTGTGGATGCCCTACAGTAATACTCACTCAGTTCGACCTCATCCTGTTCGCAGAGATAAACACCCTAAGTAGGATGGCGTTTGAAAAGATTAGTAGCATCGGCAATGTAAAATCACAAGACGCCTGAAGAGAAAACCAGTCAGACACCTTCCACCTAAATATACCCAACATACTTCATAGAATTGCCCCTCATAAAGAAATTACCAAGAGTAAAGCTACTCACAAATGGAGCGTGATAACATGAACAGGTCAAGTTGTAACCAAGAATTACCTTTCAAAAAGAAATAACCAGGAATTAAACTACCAACAAATGCAGCCTGATAACATGGGAAGGCCAAGTTGTAACAAAGAATAACAATGACTTGAGTCCACAAAGGAAATAGACAAGACTGCATAGAAAATACATAGAAGAAGATAATACAAAGCCATAATGTTGTGCCATTCAAATCATGCGAATGAAAAAACCAACCAGTCGAAGAAAACTAGTCCAACAAAATATTTAACATTTTCACAAACTGAACAAAGCTAAAATACATTAAAGCGTTCCATTGCACAACTCAACCACAATGTGAGGACTACAAGTCCTACTGCTCTCTACAATGTAACGAACATCTGTGAGGAAGTAGAGAACTTTGCAAACCCACCCTAAAACCGCCCGCTTTTTCCAGACCATATTTGTCACTATCGACTTTAAAGCTCATTGGCTAAGAGTGAGGCTAACACACAGCATCAAAGACTCCAACGTGCTGGAAGAGATATGTTGAGCATCCAAGAATATCTCTCAAACCTTTCCCCTGACCTCACGGAGCTTATTTATGTGTCCCTCCTTAAGGGTGTTTGATGCATAAAGTTTTCACTCTCGGCTAAAGAACCGCGGTGCCTGTCTCAAGGTGCTAGCTGATGGCCACTCTATCACAACCTGCACTAGAACCACAAAACTATTGAAAGGGAAACACGAAAACAACTTCAGGATTAACCTGCTCATGTCTTCCAGTGACAAGACACTTCAGATGTTGATGGAGAACAGAAATTGCACCTGCAAAAACCTGACACATCCTGTTAATTTCTCTTGAAAAACCATGACATGTTGCTTAACAGGCTGGAAAAGTAGATGGGAATTTCTGGTACGGCCCTAGAACAGATCCAGTTATTTATCCAAAATAGCAGTGAATAACAAAAATGTGGAGAGACAACTTTTCCCAGCTAAGTATTCCTGCTATTCCAAGTGGGTACTATCGATACCCAGAGTCCTAGCTGTCTGGAAAATGAAGCAGGAAAGAAGGTGGCTTGGGCAAAATTGATCCTCAGCATCATGCACAAGACCTTGAGGAGCAGGGAACAGGCATCTGCAGAAAAAGGCAACCTCTTAATACCGACCACAAAAGAAAACTCTTTTCAGCAATCCTCTCCTGTGACGCAACTGTGGGGTGGTGTGAAGCGCAGTGCAAATCATCATCCTTAACATTACTCAACAATCAACTTGTCAGTGGACGAGGAAAGGTATGGGTTTCACTCAGAACTCACTATGGAAACTCACTAATCCAATGTACAAGCGTCGATGTGACAAAGTACTCCACACGATTGCCTCTACATATAAATATACATATATAAATAAATGAACAATACTGCTGGCTTCTGTTTTTGCCAGCTAAACGGCCTTCTGAGCAGCCATGCTTGCCATATAGTCAGGTTTTCAGGTCCTGAGTGTCCTGCTGCTGTGAGCCCTTTGCCTCTTTCGATAGCATGTCTATGATCCCTGTCTCAGAACCAAACAGGAAGTGCAGCAGGTTGAATCCCCAGGAGGCGTGTTTTCCCATCTACTGTCAACACTAGGAAATGGCTCCGAAGCTGGCAATTAGAAGAATGCTGAAAAGTGAACAAAGTAGCATTGTAACAACAGAGTCGTGAGAAAGAACTTCAAACTGAGACCCTCGGCTCATTTTACAAACATCAATAAAACAACTGACACTCTATGTATATCCGATGAACTACATTGCCTACATATGTATTATACAATTTATATTTAATAATAACATATTTGCTAGCCTAAAATAATAATAATTCAAGTTCACCTTTCAAAAATATCGATGTTAACCCTGGCGCAGAGCCCGTCAAATCACAACAGATGGGTAATTCAGTCTGATTCATGTAGGAATTTGTCAGCATATCCTACCCTGTTTCCTTAAGAAAGATCTCCAACTACGTTGTTTGCTATTAAACCACGAGGCCCGAGCTTAAATCCCAGCTTCCCAACTCGACGGCATTGTGCATTCTTGGGCACATCACTCAGAAGCATATGTAAATGGGTGATAACGTGTGTTTACGAGCAAATCTATCTGTTATACACCAGCCACGAATTCACAAGGGCATTCTTTGCAGGTAGAAATGGATTTGCAAGGATGGAGATCTCCATATTCTCCCTCCGCACTTTCAAATCTCACTTAAGAGTTGGGAAGAGGGTGATCCAGTGCCTGGTTTGCCTTGGACATTGTGAATGCCCCAAACAAATGAGCTTGTGGGCTTTCCCCGACTCATCTTTAACCCATTTCCGCATTAGAAAGTGTCATACATTTACTCCAGGCAAGGGATGGAGGAACTCCCTCTGCAGGACGGGGAGGGGAATGTGTTTTCCCCAATGAAGCAAAGGTGTGTTTGCACAGAGGGCTCTGTTCACCCTGTGTGGTCTGCTCAAATGTGCGGTCTTCTCTAATGAGAATTTCGCACAGGGGGAATAGAAGATTTGTTTTAAAGTCAGTTGACATCCCTGGTAGTGTCCCTAGAGCAGCTTTCCACGCCTACCACGAGGGGTGTTAAAGAATAGCATACAAGTGATAGGTAGCCCAATCAGAGGTGTATTGGGCCCTCAATCTCTTTGTGCTTAATTTCCCTTGTCTGCACAAACCATTTTCAAACAAGAGTTGCCAAAGTCAATAGTTTGGGCTAATGGATGGTGATAAGGGAGTAACAGGAGTTTTCTCTTTGATGCCCTCTCTTGGAATGATGACCCAAGAGGGCCTATTGAATTGAGCAGCCTGCATGTCCGGAGGTGTTTAATTAAGGATATTCAATCGGAAGTGGCGAATTGTAGAATTCGGATGAGTATGCCTCAATCAGGAAGTAAGAGGGGTCAGTGGGAAAAACGAGCAGCTGTGATTTTGGACAGGCTTCATGAACAACAAGTATTAGCAGAATCAACAGATCTGACTTTGTAAGCGTAATATATTATTTCATATATTTTTTTATTGCATGCATATGCAACAAAAATAAAAAGGGGGGAAAATGTGCTGCCGCCTAAACGTTCAATAAAACTTTATTTGCGGCTGCATTATATATGGCCATTTCCTTATGCTGTATTCACATTCTTGCACATTAAATGTTAGGTCAGGAATCTGCCACCTAAGTTCCCTTTCTCTCGCTTCAAATTTCTGGGTGAAGTTGTCCACCTATTATGTGTTACGAGAGTGTTACGAGAGTACGGATAACACGTATCTCCTAGTGCTTAGACGCACGTTCACCTCATTTGAGGTATGATGGTAGTACAGGGTGTCTTTTCCTGACTCCCACTTTTTTACATCACTTTGTTCCCGGTCCTGACGAAGCGCACTGAGGATCCATTAGGGACCCGCTATATGCGCAAAACATGTGGACCCCACTGCACTTTCACACGACTTTCACAGACTGAGAGCAGCAGGAGCATACTTATTCCCCCTACATATTTGCTATTTAGGATAGCTCCAGTCCTTATTATTTTAATTTACCTTCCGGACCCTTTAATAAAATTGTGTTGGGGCATCGGTTAGGTAATTTTATCCTCACACACACACTTTACACAAGGCCCACACACCCGCATGCACAACTGTGGCACCTCCTATAAAAGAGCTCCGACAAAGAGCCCTCTTGCGGGTCCCGTGGGGTACTGCAGCACCACCCCCACGAGGAGCAATGCCCGATGATGAAGCTTGACACCCGCAAGGGTGTGTGAGGGCACCAATTCTAAAAGGAGGAATTCCCCCACCTTTATTTTTGATCCCACCTTCTAAACATTCTTTTGGACACATGACATCTCAACTAGAATAGGTTGCAGAAGTCCGCTCTCTTCTTAGGAACAGCCACCTCCATTGTGTTGACATTTACTCTTGGGAGCGCTGGTGCTGGACCTTCTCTCTTTTTCTTCAAATTGCTCCCCATCCACCCCCTTGACATTTTGTTACACCTGTTATGTGCATTATCCGTGATATCTTCTGACGGGTTCAAGGAACATGCTGGTCGGGGGGTAGGGAAGTGGTTTGACGTCAACAAAATGGAAGCTTGATTGCGCTGCTCTCCTGCGTTTTGGGAGAGGGGTTCACCTCCTGACAGACTGTGCCACACTCACCTCACACTTGACAGAGCTAAAGCCATGGGAACTTCTCCTGACCTCTGCACTTTCGTTCTTTCGGCGCGGTAAGCGTTTTTCGACTTCATATTCTGTTTAGTTTCTGGCGGGTGCATTACCTGACTGGAATAGTGACCGCCATTTTGTTTTTCATTTCTTAAGTGCCACTACCATTCCAGTCAATTTTCATGGTAGTTTTGCCTACCCCCTTTTAGTCATTTTTACCTGTATATTAACTGAGGCGCCTGCAAAAGCAACGAAGGCGAGACTTGTGTTGCTTCAATGCTGTAGCCTTTCCATAATTGCAGCTTTAATACTTACCTGAGGGGATTCACATTACCACAGCTCTCTAACACTGCGGCTATTAGTGAACCAACAAGTTTTCTCTTTCTTTATCACACATGAATTAGACCACTTGTCAGCGGCTGCCATTGTTACATTCAATTATCTATTCTATATTTTCCTAATGTTCTATTTCTGGGGCAGTCGTTTGTTCTTGCCTTGATAGTGCACCTGACCTGTGCACTCCTGTAGGAACCTTTGCAGAGAGAGGTTGGCACTTTGTTAAACTCGTCACAGCATCATTGCTGTTCCCAACATTGCCTATCATGCAAATGAACTGCCATATTTATTTCTCTCCTTATGCTGAAATATATATCACTTACTGTAAGTGACTAGTATCCCTGCTTGAGTCTATACCTGCCTCTTCACGTTACTCAACATATTGTTAACGCTTGGAATTTTTCTTCTGGGTGGCAACGATCCTCTCTAACCCCTCTCCTTCTTGTGATTTGTTGCTACTGCAAACCTCTTCTTTGAGTTTTATGGGGAAAATAAAGACTTTCAATCATACTTCTCTACTCGTTCACTCTCACAACCTGCGTCTCCTGCTTATTAAGATCCTAATCTTTTCTATGTATTACGGAATACTATGGGTGACTCAGAACTTACTACCCAATCTTCCTCTTTGTCAGTTAATGTGTAAAATATACCGATTTCTGTTACCAAACCTGCATCAAAAATGAGTGGTGCCACTGTGCTTTCTTCAAACAAAAGAGTTAAAAAAGATCCTCCCATAACAACTAAGAGGTCCATTAGGATGGCGTGCGGAAAAGCACCCTGACCGCCATGGTAGCGGGAAAACACCGCCCGCCAGGACCGCGGGAAAACCGCCGGTCCAATTGTTATGCTCCGCCGTGGAAATCCGACCGCAGCGGTCGGATAGCTGCAGTTAACATTGTGGCTGGCGGTGCTGCCAGCAGCACCGCCACGATGTCCAAACAAGCAAGTCCTGCATGTCCCTGTACTGTGTTGCAGGCACTGCACAGTGCCTGCCACCTGGTATAGGGACATGTAGGGGGTACAGTGCACCCACATGGGGGTCCGCAATGGACCCCCAGAGACATTCTCCGCATGCCTTTCCATGGCGGTTCCACCACCGCAGAAAGCTGGCTACCGCCGGCATCATAATTGTGCCGGCGGTGCTTGGCACTGATCCGCCACAATTGTAGCGGTCCAGCTCCGCA
This sequence comes from Triturus cristatus, assembly GCF_964204655.1. NCBI lineage: Eukaryota > Metazoa > Chordata > Amphibia > Caudata > Salamandridae > Triturus > Triturus cristatus. The sequence continues at coordinate 804,899,820 of NC_140585.1, read as the reverse complement.
CGCCAGGCAAGCGGGCGGACTGCAACCGGTGGAAAAGTGGCAGGCGGAAAATCACACCGCTGCGGTCACGACCGCAATGCTAATCGGACCGGCATTGTTCAGGGCTTCGATGGCGGGCGGATGTCCGCCGCCGGTCCGGCGGTTGCTACCGCCCGCCCGGCGGAGGACATCCGCCCTCCATCCTAATGGACCCCTAAGTCTCCATCACCTATATCTATGAAACTACTCCTAGGGGAGATAAGAGCCCTTAAGCCATATGTGGAAGAAACAAATAGACGCATTAAAAACCCTCAACGATAAATGATAATTTGTTGAAATGTAATATCTATTCTACACCGATCCGCCCACTTTCCTCCATTTTGCTCATATCAAATATTGTTTTACACCTATCATACTTCTATTCTATTCACAGAGATTTATATAGCGCATGGCTACCCAACGGGCCTCTCAGCGCTGTTAGCAACCATCGCTCCACTACCCTACGTAACTGAAATTGGGCTAGAATAAATGTGTTTTCAGATTTTTTCTTAAATTAGTTTCTGATTTATCCAGTCTCAGATGTGTTGGGAAGGCTTCTTCTTACTCTTATCTCTTTTCCTTCTCTTGATTGTATCCAATGATTATTTTGTTTTCAACTGATATTATGTCAATAAGTTATTCTATTTCTTCCTATCACCCTTATTGTATCCTTATATTCATAACTTTTACTACTATTATGTAACGCTTGTTGCAACCTTATTTAATAAACTTCAACTTTAAAAAAAAGAACTATCTGGTTAGAAACAAGCAGCGGCACCTCCTACGCTAAGGCGGAGGAGTGCCGCCCGACTGCTCTCTGAGCAGTGCAAAAACAAAAAATAAAATGATAATAGCACAATGTTATTATCATTTTATTTTTCCGCACTGGCTAAGTTCGATTTCATTTTAGGTGCGGGCAGGGCTGGGCTATCGTCACTGCCAGCAGAGGGAGGAGTGGTGGTCGGCCTTCTTGAGCCGGCCAAATGGTCATACACATTTAGCATTTCTCCACCCAGCTGTATTGCACAGCCTGGGTGGAGAACATGTACAGGCTCCCACTCCCTGTCTGAGTGCCGAACCAGGGCGCTCAGACCAATCACTTCGCTGCTGTCATGCTGTTGACAGCAGCTTTGTAATTTGCCAGGGGCGTCTGAGAGCCTGTGCGCTTCCTGCTTTATTGACAGAAGAAGGACGGAGGAGAGGTGGCAGAAGGTAAGTCAAATTTGATCTTTTTTCTAGTCCCCGACCCCAGGCGCCCCACCCCCCAGGGTACTATTCATTAGCAGCTGCCGCTGGAAAGAAGACAGCGAGGGATTGAGCAGTTTGACAGCGAAGCTCATAACACTCACTAACGTGATCCAAGCAGTTGCATCCTTCACAACAACCTCGTTTTCTCAGCAAACTCACCACAAACATGATCTATGTTCTGTAAGATGAACCTCACATTTTTCTTTATCCCAATCCTAGATGATGGTCACTTCATCGTTCCCTATGGAAGTTTCCAAGGCCAAGATGACTCGTTTACTAAATTGATAATGTACTTTCTTTTACCATCTTATTTAAGGAGACAGAAACAAGCAGAGTGTCTCACAACACATTGGAAAGTGCCTTTTCCACGTGCTCATCATCCCTTTCACCAATATGTTTGTCTCTCTTTTTTTAAGGAATCCTCCAACTTCAATTTTCTTCTTCTGTGACACTAGGTCAAGTTCTGATCTGGAATCCGTGCAGCTCGGTATCTGGCCTGCTCCCCTTTCCAGTTCGGATTTCTAGCTGTGCTGCTAAGCCCAGTTTTTAAGAGGTTTTTATGCCCTTTGGCTTCTTCAGTTTTCTTCTGCTGTGACATGAGGTCCTGTTCTGCTCTCTAATCAGCGAAGCTCAGTGTCTGGCCGTGTTCAGCCCGATTTTCAGCTCTCCTGCGCTGCTCAGTTTTTAAAGGTATTTTGTTATGCCTTTCGACTTTTCCACCTTTAGTGGTCCTTCTTTGGAAACTCCTGTTGCTAAACATATTTAGTTCTAAGCGTGGACAGCACCGTGGGTACAGGAAGCGCTTGACATCAAGACCAATAAGATTAGTATGTAGTATAACATTCTTGCAAGGAAAATATTACAATGATTTGCTTCAGATACATTGCCTAGCTGTATCTGTAATCAAGCTATTCTATAGCCAGATTAATTTGTTTAAACACTGTACATAGTCTTTCTAAATGAATCAACATATATTATGATTTTGTGGACATTTTCAAATTTTTTCAAGTGCTTTTATGATTTGTATCTAATTGCAATGGTTTCATTTGAAATGATTATATGTGTTCGGGCTTTATGCCGCCGCACAGGCTAAGTGGAAAAGAGGAGGAGGCACCCTATCAACTGCAGTAGGGAAAGGGCAATCAAACGTCAAAACAAAAAAATCCCTACCTGCAACTAATGCTTGGATCATGTATTGTGTAGTGTGGTGCTAAGCCAATCTCAGTGCCTATACAACAGTTATGATACAATTACTGTAATCAAAATAGAACATTCAAGAAGGGAAGGATTTGTAAAAGTATTTCAGATTTTATTAATCATTAAAAACATTTTTTGCGAATTGCATTTTACACAAATTAAAACAAGTAAACTTTGGCAGGTAAAAATAACAATTTCATAATGTTGAGTACAGAATGCGCATTATAACATATTACACACAAATAAGATAGTGCAACAACGCTTTTTTTATATATATATAAGAAAGGGAAAACTACAAGGCAGTCGACGCGGTATTTCGGTGAAACATGGATCAAAACACCTGCTTCAGGACCGAGTTTTCTATTGTTGTACTAGGGAAAAGGCATCAACCCTTATTCAATAGGGAGATTTGCCTTTCTTCTAGGAAATTATAGGTAACGATAACCTTTTGATATGGTACTGATGCAGCGCAGAAACCTGGGTAACGGGAATCAGGACAAAAACCCTGTACCTAATATCCTCCCTTAGTCACAGACCAAATATCACATTAACACATTCACTCCTACAATCATTTGTTGGGGCCCATAACACCAACATTCACACTTCGTTTCTCACTGGTCTGCACTTACAGGAGAGATGAATGTTCCAAGCGCTGACATGAAAGGAATATCTTATAACCTATAGATAGAAAATTATTTACACTTCTAAACCCTAATACCTTTATCACTACACATCATAAACCCTAACATTAAGATACTCCTCCCACGTAATCGATGGATCAAATTAGTTGAGTTGAGTTTGATGATTTAGTCCAGCTAAAGCATACTCAAATTTCCTAATCGACTCCCTTTCAAGAAACAACCAAACACATTTTCTGGTTAATCAATAATTTTGTTTATCTAAATAATGCAAGAATTTTAGTTCCATCCAGTAAATTTATTAATCATTACGCAGAACACCATATTTACTTATTCTGGCTATCGGTCGTCCTCTAAGTCATCAAATTTAGTCGTCAGCACGCTACAATCCCAAAGATCAGGTCAAGGACCAGTGATGTGCAAATATCGATCAGTGCCCATAGATTTTCAATAGTCCGTAGTTCATCAAGAAATTGGGCAGCAATTCAGTCTGCCAAAGATTCAGGAACACAGCCGTCACGTAGCGTCACCGTCGTCTCCGTCAGCAAAAAGGAAGTACGAGAAAGAGTAGAACCAGAACTAGAGCTGTACTTTCTATTCTAACATCATTTATATAATGGGAATAAGGTTTAAAAGTTCCAAATTAGAAAATTTGGGCTTATCCCATTGGTCGGTTGGAATCGTCTGGTGAAGTTTCACACAGCTCATGATGTCATATTGTCAGGCATGATCCATCCGGTTCCTTGCATAAGTCCGTTGTTTGAACATTTGGCAAGCGTCCCATCGTGACCTTGCTTAGGCACATCGTGTTTGGGGTTATGTTGAGGCTACTGGTACGGGTGTTTGGCGCATGCGCACTTGGTCTGAAACCTCGTGGAATGGTGGCCAATGCGTTGAGTGTGTCAGGCGGCCATCTTGTTTTAGGCCCAAAGGATAACTTAAGCAAAACAAACACAAAAAGTAATTAAAACATGGAAATTATGAATAAAAATGTTAAACCCTCACTAATTCCCCTATGTGCTTGTAATTATCTAGCACATGGATACACACAAACTTTCTGTCGGGGGCCAAATTTACAGTGTGGTTTGTGTTCAAGGGCCACACCAGTAGGGGGCGGGGCTAGTCTAAAAAAAAAAATCACCACATTTTCAAAACATTATTAGACGCTGTATTTTTAAGCGCAAGGAGAAACACTCAGTGCACACTCATTTTACTGGGTTAGCCCTTTTACTGGCTAAACTGACACTTACACTACAATGGAGAGCCTCTGCCGCTCAAATACTAGCTGCATGGCAGAGAGCAATGCGTAAATGGGGGTCGGTGCAAGGAACTGCCCCCCGTTATGAAGCAGCAAGACAACTTCCTATTTTCTTTTATTATTATTGCATTTATATATATCACAAAACTTTAATAATATAATTTATAAATTTAAAAAAAACTTGAATAATTTGGCTTGTTTGTGATTACACTTTGTTTTCAAGCTCTTGGCTGAGGCGACTAGTCTCAACTGGTCTTTCTCTCTATTCTCTGGGATGTTCTCCTGTCAACACTCTCCTGACTCTCTCCCATACCCGTGTGGAAAAGTGACAATGTCACACAGTTTGCTTGGTTGAAATGCCATGCGCTTTCTCCTCAGTGCCCCTACAGCAGTCGCAATGTGTAACAGTAGAGGAGCAAAGTCCATCTGGCGAATCAATGGCATGTGTCAGTGATGCCGTCACACAGCGTGTCGGAAACAGACTATCTTGGTAGGTTGTACATTAGCTCAGGGAAATTCATCCTAAGGAAAAAATTATACGATCTCATAATAACATTTTCCAAAATTATGCATTTTTCTTTTTCATGTTACTTTTTTTTTTACTTTAAAAAAAAGTATTACATTTGTAAGGGAAATGTCCTTCAAAATTTATTTCTGCAATACATACAACCAAAAAGTGATGTTTGGTCTGCACTAGCTCTACACAAACACAATAAATACATTCAAAATAAAGCAGTTTATTCCTATTTTCATAACTGGTTGGCCAACAGTACTGTTTGTTTCAGTGTTCCTCTTTAACTGGGTTTCTTTGAAAAAATGGTTTGAGTGCATGTTATATGGTCAAATTCGAAAAGGAAGATAATGGAATTTCTCCATCAGTTCAAATTTTTTGTTGTCCCACAAAATCCTTTCTTAGATTTTTATCTGGGCGGGCAATCATGACTTTGAACTTAGCAGCATTAACCTGTATCCTTTCACCAGTACAATTAGTTAAAAACCTGCTACACATTGATAAAGAGCGTTTTCGGTAAAGAAAACTAAAAACAGAATCACTTGCACAAAGCCGAAATGCTTTCCAATAATTATTAGGCATTCCACATCTCAAAATATTCAGTTTGTTCACTTCCTGAGTCTTCTATGCTTTAATTTATTTGTGTAATAAAGAGATAACATCTGTTTGGGCAGGCTTAGATGCACTACTGAGCGGGAACAAACACTTGTTTTTTTCGCGGCACCCGCATTTAATTGCAGCCATCGCGCTCCTTGCCTAATTTCACTGTAAAATCTCGAAAAGCTGGGAGGCCATAGGTGCATTCGCTGCAAAGTCCGCGGACCGCCAAGGAAGGCCTTGCGGGCCGCTTGCGGCCCGCGGGCCGTACTATGAGTACCACGGATCTAGCATATGGCAACATTTAAAGCATTCATATTCACCCATTGATGTCATCTGGTGCAACATACGATAACATCACAAAAGCAACATATATCATGCGATATATTATTTTTCTAATATTAGTATGCGTACATAGGTTAATTACAAATTATTTTAGCCATGCAAAATGCAAATCCCACGTATGTTTCATACATTAGTAATGTTGGTTAAACTTCCACACAAACACATTAATAGTATTATAATTAATAGATAATTCTAATTAGTTTGAACATGCAGAAAGGGGGGGTATACAACATTTTGTACTACCCGCTCCATCAGTACTGTTCAATCAGAGTGTGTTCGTAGGAGCCACCGATGTGGTAAGGGGTTGAAGATCCTTTTAAAAACAAGTATCTTTTTTATCATTGATACAGATGAGCCGTGATTGCGCCCGTTGTCTGTGTAATGCCGTCTTATATTTGGCGGCAAAACCACTGAATGAATGAAATCTGTTTAAAATACCGCGGCCTCCTTGCTCGCTACGAACTGCTTCCGGGGTTAGGCTGCACAGGCTACAACACTCCCCAATACCTGAACCACCGGTAGAATCCTTCTCTTTTCCTACAAGGGCAAGGAGCAGGTTTAATGAGTGAAATGCAACCTGCATGTGGAGGTGGGAATTTAAAGTGGAGGCTGTGGTCACTGTGGAGCGCGGCTGCAGCAAGGATCAAGCAAGGGTGAGTAGAATGTGCAGTGCATTACAGGATCAGACTCCCAATTTCATCCTTGTTCATGCAAAGCCTTGTGGCTCCTGATTATTGACAGCTGCAGGCACCGGTAAAGGAATATGCATCAGGATATCAGGATTGTTGGGGTATGGGCTTGTGAATATCTAGGAATCATCATACTACAAGTAGCCATATTGACTCTTCTCCCATCTTTTCTCAGCTCCCTTGACTTGCAGCTGTTTTCGTAGACTTGGAAGGGTGAAGCTGTCCCACAGGGTAACACACCCGGGTGCACGGTTTCCCCCGAAAGAGGTTTGGGGAACTACTTGAGATCCCCTCCTGACAGTGTGCATGTCTCCAGCCTCCAAGACTGGACAATACGATGACAGCATAAGTATATCAGGAGATTTTATAATGATTTAATCACAGGATAAATGGAAAGAATGAAGTAAAGAAACTATCGCTGGAAAACGAAAAAGACTATGAAAACCGGGAGACAAAACATGCTCAGCTGCATTTTGGGTATGTATCTGCTTTACAAATACCACATGAATACATACGTAGAGAGACTTTAGAGAAAAGGCTTAAGGGTGTAGATGAAGGCCTACATCTGGTAGGCAGAGAAAAGGGACTGGGTAGGTATTTTTGAAACAGGAAGTTAAGCAAAGATCATGGTGTCTTAGTAGAGATAGAGCATTCCAAGTGTCCCAGAATTAGACGTTTTAGCTCTGAAAATTTAGCTTAAACAGGATCATGGGAGGATGTCGAAATTCTGAACATTGGCACCATTATACAGATTGGATTGGCCAAGCTGGAGAGCATGCCAATCAAACTCGTCTATTTGTGACTGTGGATGCTGCAAAGACAGGTCTTGATGCACAGATTCCGCTGTATGATTTAACAGTGCAAATGTAGGTGAAGACAAGTTTCTCTGGGATCGTGATTTTATTAGTTGAATGAATTATCAATAAAATGTTATCCTTGTTTCCATGCATTTGCAGAACAAAATGCCTAAATAAAGTTTTGTTTAGTGAAATACATTGAGGGAATTCTCCATAGCAATCACTTGAGAATTATACAATTGGAAGTCATTTTTGTGATATACTATGTTACTCGGTGGACTACAACAGTGAACAGAGTGTGTTTACTATTGGAACAATAATTCATATAGTGATTTATTTACTAAGATGCAAAATTAAAAAATACAATATACATCCAAATTTGAAAATGGAGAATACATTGGACTAAGAGAATTAGAAGTTATGCAATAAAATACAAATTAAAAGGTGTAGGGTAGAGGTATTCATTTTTGTTTCATGAAGCACACAAAGTGGTGGTATGTGCTGAAACTCGTAGCACATGTACTAGCAATGTAAACCCAAATACGACCTCTTTTGAAAGGGGGAATTCATTTGATATACACTGTCCATATGATAGAAGTAGGAATTCCTTTGATGTTTTGGCTACCAGTGCCCCCACTGACACCAAAAGTTTCATATTTGAAGCAACATCTCATGGAATCTGGCTTCTAATAAAAAAAAAATCTGGGGGAGATGTGAGGCACCTAATCACTCTGTTTTATGGTGCGGTACGAGCAGACATGGAGAGTGCCTCCTGCGCGGCGCGCGGGCCTGGACTGGGGATTTGAGGGAGCCCATCGCAGACGTGGACTGGTCCTGCGCATGCGAGTTGGTGAGACGGGTGTCCTGTAACCACAGGTTTAAATGACTGCATTTTAATTTCTTGCACCACACCTATGTGACACCTAGAGAGGAGCTAGCTGTGCATGTTGTGGGGAGCTGGGAGCCTCTTTTTTACATCTGGCCTGGGTCTCCCGTGGAATACAGGGAGTCCGGAGGGCAGTGGTGACAACCACAGTGAGGGCTCCTGGCATTGGAGTCCCCCTCATCCCGCTGGCTTGCCACCTGGGGGTGGTGAAGAGACCCAAGGGCCTCAAGATCCCCTACAAACTCGCCCAGCTTGCATTGCTATTGGAAAAACGGAGGATGGGCGACAGGCAGCAGCAGATACATTTGTGACTTAGGGACCTGTGCGAATAGGGTGCAGCGGAGGAGACCCATATGCGCCTCTCCCGTACTAATGAAGCCAAGGAAGAAATGATGACCTGGGGGCTAGTTCTTAATAACTTTAAAGACAACGGTGACTCTAGCTCAGGTGATGGCTCGGGAAATGAGATGTGAGAATCTTGCTTATTCTTTGTTACCTCATACTGAATGTGACAGCCAAGTGTGCTGATATATGTACTGGTTAATTGGTTCATGTCTTGGACTCGCCATCCTGTTTCTCCAAATGGATCTCTTATGTTTACTATGATCTGCATAACATTGTAATGCCTGGTTAAACATGGTATTGTCAGGATATACGGAAGTTCTATTCCCATTGACTTGTAACCCATATCTTGCAATGCTTGTTTTTGTTATGTTTTTGTGAGAAACCCAATAAAACAAAGTTTTATACAAAAAATCTGAGGAATTGTTTGCTCTACAACCTACCACCAGACATTTAGACTGGTGTCCCTAGTTTTTGCATCGCAGGTCTTGTGCCCACACAAGAGTGTGGCCCACTTTGTTTTTAGCCAAACTGGGCATACAAGATTTCAGAGATTATTTCACAAGGGACCAAATTGATTTATGTTTATGTAAAGATGACTCATCAGGTGACAGCTTGTAGATAAGTTATTTATTTAGTTATAAGGACGACACACCATATCAGGAGGGCTCAGTGCGAATGACAAAATGCCTACCAACTGTAATCAGCAACTGTCATAAACTGTCGTAGTAGAACGTCCAGCTGTCAACATTCCAGCTGGTGAACAGCCACGCGCAGGGAAGGGTAGCGCGCGGGAGAGGGGAGGAAGAGAGAGAGGGGGAGAGCACAACAAGGTTAAGCAAACGACACAACACATCTCCTTCCCTTATGTATTATCAGATAGAAAAGGAAAGAAGAGAAGGATGGAATATAAGCCAAAAAAATATGTAACTAGTCGCATATAAAGTCTTTGTATTTGCTGGGTTTAACCAAGCTACGACCAAATTTACTGGTGCTGGCCACTTCTTCCAAGGTGTTTCTTTCCGACACAAGTTCATGACCAGATGCCTGGCTGTCTCTTGACTCTAAAGAGCTACTAGTAGCACTAGTGACAGGATCACTCTTCTCATCACTGGGCTCCACAACGTCTTGGTCATCCACAGATGTGGTAACACTACTATTGCCAGGGGATGCCTCAGAGGCACTTGTGCTCAGCTCTCTGATCTCACCAATGGATTCAATGATATCATGTTCCTGACCGCCCCTTGTACCATGCTTAATAGATGGTGAAAATATGCTATCACCTTCTCCGTCTGATTCGGATGATTCTTGGTGCAGCCATCCGTACTTGTCTAGCACAACCCTCTCTTCCCCTACATCCTTTTGTTTTCGTTCGTTAGTGTCTTTTTGAACAACCTCCAATTTTGAACAAACCGACAACGCGGAGGCATGCCAAACCTTGCCATCACTGAGGAGCGCTGAGTTACAAAACACCTTTTCCACAATTAACGGCTCTGAAAACCTACTTTGTCCTTTGACAACGTGTCCACTCCTTTTTACTCTCACTCTGTCACCTTCTTTAAGGTTGATTTTTTTGCAGTTATGCTTGCTGTCAAACTTCTCTTTACTCAGATCTTGTGCCTCTTGGATTCTTTTTCTAATGGTTTCCGCTGACCACTCAGATTTCTTTGCATTCTTGAGCCATCCAATATTATCTTTTGAGATGGGTGTCCTGCCTCTCATAATCTCAAACGGACTTACCAAAGTCTTCTCTCCAGGAGTGATCCTGTACCCCCAAATCATTTTGTTCACTTCCTTCCTCCAACACTTGCCGTTGTTGTTTGCTAACTGGATGGTGCCCTTTATCACCCTATTAAACCTTTCCACGGCCCCATTGCCAGCGGGGTGGTAAACGGAAGTAGTCTTGTGTGTAATACCATTTCTGACAATGAATTTTTTTTAAATGTCCGACGTGAATTGACTTCCGTTATCACTTACTATAGTTTTCGGTATACCCTCTCTCGTGAATATACCGTTCATAAATGTGATAACGTCCGTAGCATCCACCCTCCTGCAAATCTTTATTTCTGGCCATTTTGAAAAGTGATCTACTAAGACCAGTATGTGCACATGTTCCTCTTGCCATCTTACAGGACCCATTATATCGATTCCTACTCTCTCCCAAGGCATGTTCGGACACTTCAACGGTTGTAGAGGGGGTCTAAGAGTCGTTTGAGTCTTATCTGAATTTTTGCATTGTATACAGTTCCTCACAGCTCTCTCAATTTGGATATCGCACCCTGGCCACCAATACCAGTTCTTAATTCTTTGTTTTGTTTTGTTAATGCCTAAGTGACCCTAATGGCAAATATTGACAAGTCTTTCTCTTAATGTGATAGGAGGTATCACCTTTCCCTGTCTTAAAACAAGGTCGTTCTCCACAGATAACTCATTTCTCAATTCCCAGAAAGGTCTTAGCTCTCTTTTCAGATATGTCTTCTTAGGCCATCCCACAACAATTAGTTTACTAACCTCTTTTATTGTTTCATCCTTAAGATACTCTTTTTCCCATTCCTCTTTTGGTATGCTAGGGAATTCTTCGTTGATGCTAGCAACACAGAGTTCTTCTTCCTTCACCCCTTTTTCCACATTCTGCAAAGGCAACCTGTTAAGAAAATCAGCGACCACATTTTTGGTTCCAGGCAAGTATTGTACATCATAATTGTAATCCAACAGTTTTATAGATAATCTTGCCAACCTGGGTGAAGCATTGTATAAACCTTTCACAGTAAGTACTTTCGTTAATGGTTTGTGGTCACAACGCAAAATGATCCCTTTTCCCCAAATGTACTGCCGGAAATGTTCCAGCCCCCACACACAAGCTAAGGCTTCACGCTCAATAACTGTGTATTTCTCCAAAGTGGAAGTTAAAGAGCGGGATGCAAATTCAATGGTGACTTCCTTACCGTCGCTCTCAACTTGTGTGAGGACTGCACCAATTCCCTTTCCACTGGCATCTGTAGTGACCACACAGTTAAGATTGGTGTCATACCCTTTAAGAGGTGGAGCGTCACAAATCTCCTTTTTAAGGCCTTTGAAACTGTCTTTGCAGTCTTGAGACCATTCAAATTTGTTCTTATTTTTTAAAAGGGTTCTAATGCTGTAAGGTTTCATTGAAAAGTTCCTTACAAACTTTGAGTAGTACTCCACCAGTCCCAAAAATGCTCTGAGTTCTTCCTTATTTTGTGGAACTGGGGCATCCTTGATTGCTTTAAGTAGTTCTTTCTTAGGTTTTATTCCTTCTTGAGTAATTTCATGACCCAGGTAGGTGACAGTTTTATTGCTGAACCTGCACTTCTTGTACTCTGCCGTCATGCCACTTTTTTCCAAAATCTTAAGTACCTGCACCAACCTGTTGTCATGGTCAGTCTGGTCTTTTCCCATAATCAGAATGTCATCCTGAAAGATGAGTAACTTTTTGACCCCTTTGAACATTTCATGCATTAGTCTCTGGAATAACGCCGCTGCCGACGCTAAACCAAAAGGTACCCTTTTGAACCTGAAACAACCGAATGGTGAAACAAAGGTGGTGAGGTGTCTGCTTTCGGGATGCAAAGGCACCTGGTGGTAAGCAGCGGCTAGGTCTATAGTCGAAAATACTGTCATATCTTTTGTGAGAGACAGCATCTCATTAACTCTTGGTAGGGGGTATTGGTCAATAAGAATATTTTTATTGAGGTCGCGCAAATCTATGCACAATCTCAATTTTCTATTGGGCCTACTAGCGACCACCAGAGGTGCGACCCATTCAGAAGATTCTGTATTTTCGATTATCTCTGCTTCAAGTAGCTTATTAATTTCTGATCTTACCTCCTCCCTTAGTGTTAATGGAATTTGTCTTACCTTATGCAAGCAGGGCACAGCATCCTCTTTGAGCTTTATTATGTGTTGGAACCCCTTTAATTTACCAATTTTCCCATTAAAAACTTTGGGGAACCTGTTAACTAAGTTACTGCCAGGTAACACCTCCTGTTGCGTGACTAGTACAGGCTCAGCGCTGTTCGAGTTGAGTGTAATCCCTAGTTTTCCCTGGTCCTTTCATCCAAGCACCGAAGGGCCAGTGGCAGCGACATACAACTTACTGCTAGTTTTCCTCTCCTTAAATGAAAATGTAAGTTCCTTGAAACCCATAAGCTCAATTGGTTCGCCCGTGAATGTTTAAGTGAGATATCTGGTTTTTCCAAAGGCTTCCCAACTTTTGCTCTAAATTTATCTCTCCACACATCACAGTTCATTATCGTGCAGGGTGAACCAGAACCCGCGACTATTTCAATATTAACACCTCATATTTCAACTAAGCACATGGGTTTCTTTTTTTTGCATTTCTCTTCCTCCTCACTTACTGTTCCCTCCGTTAAATTTATTACACACAAGTTGCAGTCCGAGTCATCCGAGGAGTCTTGCTCACCCACCTCCTCATCCTCATCCTCAACAAATTTTACTTTTTCTTTAATTTTCCTTTTGCAAGCTTTTTAAAAATGACCAATGACACCGCATTGAGTACATTTGTTGTTCCTTGCCGGGCACTTCCAGTCGTTAGCTAAATGCTTACTGCTACCACAACGGTAGCATTTTAATTGTTCATACGTACTAACATTCCCTTTGAATCTTTGTACGTCCTTCACTTTGTTTTTGTAAGCTTTCTTGGTTCCACTTATTTTCGCCACTACGCTAGCTTCTTCAGCTTTGCACTTACTCTCATTAATAATCTCCTTAGCACAACGACCAGTCAGTTCAGCCTTCTTAACAATATCAATAACCTGTTGAAGAGGTTTCTCTCCTTTAGCCCATAATGCGTCCTGTATGTTGGAATTGGCAGCACACATTACTATCTGATCCCTAATTAAGTCATCGTGCATGTTTTCAAATTTGCATGAGAGTGCCAAGTTCTTTAACACAGAAACGTAGTCATCTATGCTTTCCTCCTTACCTTGTTTCCTTCTGTAAAATTTATATCTGTGTACTGCGACACAAACAGTTGGTTTATAATAACCATCTAAGTCTTCCATCGCTTCATCATAAACATTTCTCTCTTCCCCTACTCTCGCCTTTTTCGTAATATTGTTGTACACCTTAAGCCCTCCAGCACCCAAACAGTGTAACAATATTTTTTTCTTTTCCTCTTGTTTGAGTGGTTCGTCATCTTTATCAAACGTAGAAATGTAGTTACAAAAATATTCCTTCCATTCCTCCCATTTCACTGGTGGTACCCCTGTACCCTTCAAAAACGCTTCTGGAGGCTGCAAATTGTATATGTTCCCAGAGGCCATCTTAAAACTGTGTGCACGAATATATGTTTTACTGAAAAGTCACAGTGCCTAAGGACCTTAAGTAGTTTCACAGTTCCTTATTATATATTCAACTGGGTTATCGATTTTTACTCAATCAACTTCTCACCTGCGTGTTCATTAGCGCTTCCATAAAGTCAGCATGTGAGCCAGAATATCCCTTCTCCAAGGATGAGTTTGTTTTTTAACATCAGAGTTCCCAAAACGCTCCGTAGAGTTAACGGTAGCTCGGAGCTTTGTTTACCTCTTTTTTTTTTTAAAGATGGCCGCACGTACACTTCCTGTACGTGAAAGCGGAAAATAAACTAGAACGACACATCCACTTCCAAGATGGCGTCGCTATTCTCTGACGTCAACGACGCTTCAAAACTACTGCGCCACAACATCTGACGAGAAATCCAGTCGATGCCTTTTTTCCCTACGACAAGGTTAGTTCACTCAGAATAATACACAAAGTCACCTGTGGGTATTGTGGCAGGCTGCAAGGCTCGTTTTAAAATCCGCTGGGTATCGATAACATCCGACACTTGAACAACACTAGACAGTGGATCCACCTTCGCTAGAAGTGCTTTCCCCGCTTAAGATTACTTTTCAGTGCCGCCAAACCACTACAACCAAGATTTCTTCTTCTTTAGATTACAACTTTTACTTTTAAAAGTTCACCATCACGGACTCCAGTATAAGTACAACTAATGTCATATCCATTTTATCCGCTGCACTTATCTTTTTCGCTCCGCCTCCATTTTCACCTCATATCAATTCAACTTGCCGTTAATACAGCTGAACTTTGTTCCAAAGCAAAACGGTTTCTAAATGTCAAAGTCCCGTTAATACTTCTCAATGTTCATTTAAAATTATATTTCAAGTTCCATGTAAATCTTCAATCACGTGGGTTCTTCTGTGTGCCATCCAAATACCTCGTCGCCAAAATGTAAAGATGACTCTTCAGGTGACAGCTTGTAGATAAGTTATTTATTTAGTTATAAGGACGACACACCATACCAGGAGGGCTCAGTGCGAATGACAAAATGCCTACCAACTGTAATCAGCAACTGTCATAAACTGTCATAGTAGAACGTCCAGCTGTCAACATTCCAGCTGGTGAACAGCCACGCGCAGGGAAGGGTAGCGTGCGGGAGAGGGGAGGAAGAGACAGAGGGGGAGAGCACAACAAGGTTAAGCAAACGACACAACAGTTTAGTAGGTCGCATGTACAATTATGATCCCACCAATAAGCCTTCAGGCTTAAGGCCCTTTTTCCTGTTGACAAACAATGACCTCGCCCCTGAGTTGCACTTCCTGTTCCCAATGAGGTGTATAGGGATTCGTCGTTATCCTTGCTCCCCACAATGGGAGGCTGCATCTGCCCTGCTCTGCTGCAAAATTGAAATCACGTGAAAGTTGTCGGTGGCTATTGAGCAAAACTAGCCCTGAAGGGGATTGCTGGGTCTCGTCTGACATGTCATGTTTTGAAAGTACCAGGGATTCCCTGTTCGCAGGCGAGGTACTCGATTTCTTTTCTAAGGAGGAAAAGCTTGCAGCTGTCTAACTTCTACTACTTCGCCTACAGGCACCAATTCATCACAAGACTTCCTGTCTATCTCAGACGCAGACAGCCTTACAGGAAAGGGAGCTTGAGAGCTAAACCCTCCTCCTTCAGGCTTGGGAGAAAGCTGTTGCCCTCCCTGCTTTCCATTTACCTTATCATGGTCTCGTTCTAAGGACTGCTGCAGGCCTGCTGTGCGGATTGTGAGCACGGATGCCTGTGCTGTGCTTGAGTTAGCACTGGGATCCTCACTGTTATTTCTACGGTGCGCTCCTCTGTAGGGCGCTGAAACTTGGCTTCTGTCTTCCTTGCCTCTAGCCTAGCCCCCACCCCCACATCCCCCCCATCGGATGCGATGATGGGTGTGGGTGTCAGCGGTACCAGAGGCGTCCTCCGCCCAAGGCACGTCACCTCTGTTGATTCAAAAGAAAGGCTCCCTGATTTCTCCTTATCAACGCTTGCATCTTCCAATCTCTCTCCAAAATGTCCTCAATGCGATTTCCTTAAGGGTGTGATGGAAAGTCTGGCATGTGCAATGGTGGAGAGGCATTTTGGGGATGCTAGAGTGAGCGCTGGCTTCATGGAGGCGTGAGCGCTGACAGAAGATGAGGGATTGAAAGCAGGGAGGGTGAGCTGTTGTGTAGAGTTTTATCCTAGTCATTTTCCATAGTTTCTATTATCTGCCTGTAGTAAGTAATTATTGGTGGGAATGGGGCCTTAATCAAATGAGGGAGAACAACTTGGCCGGTTACTCCTGCAGCAATCTCTTTACCAGAAGGGTGAGAATAGAAACTAACTGGCGGAACTCCTCTCATCCCATCCGCCGACTGCTGTCCACCTGGTACACCAGTCTGCTCTCCACTTTGCTCAACCAGCCTGCTGTCCTCCTGGCAGACCCAGCCTGCTGTCCACCTGGCCCACCAGGCCTGCTGTCCACTAGCCTAACCAGCCTGCTGCCCACCTGGCCCACCCATCCTGTGGCCCATCTGGCCCATCCAGCCTGCTGTCCATCTAACCTAACCAGCCTGCTGTCCACCTGGCCCATCCAGCCTGTTGTCCATCTGGCCCACCCAGCTTGCTGTCCACCTGGTCTATCCATCCTGCTGTCCACCTGGCCCACCCATCCTGCTGTCCACCTGGCCCACCCAGCCTGCTGTCAACCTGCCTCACCCAGCCTGCTGTTCCCTGGCCTACCCAGCCTGTTGTCCACCTGTCCCACCTAGCCTGCCGTCCAACTGGCCCACCCAGCCTGCTGTCCTCCTGTGCCACCCAGCCTGCTGTCCATCTGGCACACCCAGCCTGCTGTCCTCCTGGCCCACTCAGCCTGCTGTCCTCCTGGCCCACCAGCATGCTGTCCATCTGGCCTACCCACCCTGCTGTCGTCCTGGCCCACCCAGCCTGCTGTCCTCCTGTCCTACCCAGCCTGCTGTCCATCTGGCCCACCCAGCCTGCTGTCCTCTTGGCCCACTCAGCCTGCTTTCCTCTTGGCCCACCCAGCCTGCTGTCCACTTGGCCCACCCAGTTTGCCATCCTCCTGGCCCACCCAGCCTGCCGTCCACCTGGCCCACCAGGCCTGCTGTCCACCTGGCCCACTGCACCTGCTCCCCACCTGGCCCACCCAGCCTGCTGTCCTCTTGGCCTACCCAGCCTGCTGTCCACCTGGCACACCCATCCTGCTGTCCACCTGGCCCACCCAGCCTGCTGTACACCTGGCTCACCCAGCCTGCTGTTCACCTGGCCTACCCAGCCTGTTGTCCACCTGTCGCACCTAGCCTGTTGTCCACCTGTCGCACCTAGCCTGCCGTCCAACTGGCCCACCCAGCCTGCTGTCCTCCTGTCCCCCCCAGCCTGCTGTCCATCAGGCCCACCCAGCCTGCTGTCCTCCTGGCCCACCGCACCTGCTCCCCACCTGGCCCACCCAGCCTGCTATCCTCTTGGCCTACCCAGCCTGCTGTCCACCTGGCCCACCCATCCTGCTGTCCACCTGGCCCACCCAGCCTGCTGTCCACCTGGCTCACCCAGCCTGCTGTTCACCTGGCCTACCCAGCCTGTTGTCCACCTGTTCCACCTAGCCTGCCGTCCAACTGGCCCACCCAGCCTGCTGTCCTCATGTCCCACCCAGCCTGCTGTCCATCTGGCCCACCCATCCTGCTGTCCTCCTGGCCCACTCAGCCTGCTGTCCTCCTGGCCCACCCAGCCATGCTGTCCATCTGGCCCACCTACCCTGCTGTCGTCCTGGCCCACCCAGCCTGCTGTCCTCCCATCCTGCCCAGCCTGCTGTCCATCTGGCCCACCCAGCCTGCTGTCCTCTTGGCCCACCCAGCTTGCTGTCCTCTTGGCCCACCCAGACTGCTGTCCATCTGGCCCACCCAGCCTGCTGTCCTCCTGGCACACCGAGCCTGCTGTCCACCTGTCCCACCCAGCTTGCTGCCCATCTGGCCCACGCAGCCTGCTGTCCACCTGGCCCACTCAGCCTGCTGTCCTCCTGCCCACCCAGCCTGCTGTCCTCCTGGCGCACCGAACCTGCTGTCCACCTCTCTCACCCAGCCTGCTGCCCATCTGGCCCACCCAGCATGCTGTCCACCTGGCCCACCCAGCCTGCTGTCTAGTTGGCCCACCCAGTGTACTGCCCACCTTGCCCACCCAGCCTGCTGTCCATCTGGCCCACCCAGCCTGCTGTCCATCTGGCTCACCCAGCCTGCTGTGCTCCTGGCCCACTCAGCCTGCTGTCCTCCTGGCCCACCAACACTGCTGTCCATTTGGCCCACCCAGCCTGCTGTCCTCCTGGCGCACCGAGCCTGCTGTCCACCTTTCCCACCCAGCCTGCAGCCCATCTGGCCCACCCAGCCTGCTGTCCACCTGGCCCACCCAGCCTGCTGTCCACCTGGCCCAGCCAGCCTGCTGTCCACCTGGCCCACCCAGCCTGCTGTCCACTTGTTCCACCCAGCGTGCTGTCCACCTTGCCCACCCAGTCTGCTATCCTCCTGGCCCACCCAGCCTGTCGTCCTCCTGGCCCACCCAGCCTGCCGTCCACCTGGCCCACCAGGCCTGCCATCCACCTGGCACACCAGGCCTGCTGTCCACCTGGCCCACCGCGCCTGCTCCCCACCTGGCCCACCCAGCCTGCTGTCCTCTTGGCCTACCCAGCGTGCTGTCCACCTGGCCCACCAGGCCTGCTGTCCACCTGGCTCACCCAGCCTGCTGTTCACCTGGCCTACCCAGCCTGTTGTCCACCTCTCCCACCTAGCCTGCCATCCAACTGGCCCACCCAGCCTGTTGTCCTCCTGTCCCACCCAGCATGCTGT
This sequence comes from Triturus cristatus, assembly GCF_964204655.1. NCBI lineage: Eukaryota > Metazoa > Chordata > Amphibia > Caudata > Salamandridae > Triturus > Triturus cristatus. Next base: position 804,881,116 of record NC_140585.1, on the reverse strand, counting down.
CCATCTGGCCCACTCAGCCTGCTGTCCTCCTGGCCCACCCAGCATGCTCTCCATCTGGCCCACCCACCCTGCTGTTGTCTTGGCCCACCCAGCCTGCTGTCCTCTTGGCCCACCCAGACTGCTGTCGATCTGGCCCACCCAGCCTGCTGTCCTCCTGGCGCACCGAGCCTGCTGTCCACCTCTCCCACCCAGCTTGCTGCCCATCTGGCCCACCCAGCCTGCTGTCCTCCTGGCCCACCCAGCCTGCTGTCCTCCTGGCCCACCCAGCCTGCTGTCCTCCTGGCACCCTGAGCCTGCTGTCCACCTCTCTCACCCAGCCTGCTGCCCATCTGCCCCACCCAGCCTGCTGTCCACCTGGCCCACCCAGCCTGCTGTCCACCTGGCCCACCCAGCCTGCTGTCCAATTGGCCCACCCAGCGTGCTGTCCACCTTGCCCACCCAGCCTGCTGTCCATCTGGCCCACCCAGCCTGCTGTCCATCTGGCCCACCCAGCCTGCTGCCCTTCTGGCCCATCCAGCCTGCTGTCCTCCTGGCCCACCAAGACTGCTGTCCATTTGGCCCACCCAGCCTGGTGTCCTCCTGGCGCACCGAGCCTGCTGTCCACCTCTCCCACCCAGCCTGTTGTCCATCTGGCCCACCCAGCCTGCTGTCTACCTGGCCAACCCAGCCTGCTGTCCACTTGGCCCACCCAGCGTGCTGTCCACCTTGCCCACCCAGTCTGCCTTCTTCCTGGCCCACCCAGCCTGTCGTCCTCCTGGCCCACCGAGCCTGCCGTCCACCTGGCCCACCAGCCTGCTGTCCACCTGGCCCACCACACCTGCTCCTGACCTGGCCCACCCAGCCAGCTGTCCACCTGGCCCACCCAGCCTGCTGTCCATCTGGCCCACACAGCCTGTTGTCCATCTGACCCACCCAGCCTGCTGCCCATCTGGCCTACCCAATCGCATAGCTGCTTTCCGATTCCGACCTGCTTGCTTTCTTGCTTCCCCGTCTCGAGGCAGTACTATTGCAGCTGTTCCGTTTGTTTCTCCATTTTTTGGCTCGTAAGGAAGTAATTTTCAGAGTAGGGCACTGCCAAGCTGCCTGCAGCTGTTGCAACACACAGGAGCAGCCTGCTCGGTCAGGACTGGCCAAATAATTGTAAAAAATTGCATTATATTGATTGATGGAGTGTACCATTTATGATGTGGGAGGATCTCACCGTTGGGCAATTTGATCTGAATTGACCTTATGATAATAATTGCTATAATACGGTGTGAAAAGTGAGGCTTGACAGAAGTAGCATCCGCACGTTGTTTAACCAGTGGTGCTCTCGTTTGCACAATAAAAACAGGATGAAAAGATTACAGAACGTCACAGTTTATTAATATTTTTCCCTTCTCAAGTTGTTGATGTGGGTCCCTTTATTTTATAGATTGCAAGTTACATGAAAAAGATAAATAAATTTAATTCACACTAGGGTTTTTGAGGTTTAACAACCACTGCTACTGTGGTATGGCATGTTAATCTTTTAATAAAAACAAATTGATCTCTAAATTGTAAAGTATTGTGGTTCATTTTTAAGAACGCTGTTTATGCTAACCAACATTATCAAGATGCAGAAGTATACCATATAAAGCAGTGGACCACTCAGCCCACCACATTATATTGTGAATGGAAAAGTATGCTGGGCTTGCCTGTTGGGGCAAACCGAGGAGGCATCACGGCAGCCATCTTGTTAAGGTAAATAGACTCCGTCTGGGATTTGAGGTTAGAGGACGCAGTAGAATAAGGCTCAGCTATGAGCACTAAAATGACATCTGAGAGGGGAAGTCCACTCCTGATTGTTAATTAATCGAAGCAAAGGGCAATAGAAACAAGAACCCAAGACCACTTTCTTTTACATTTCGTATGCACTTCTTCATGAATAAATAACAATGTCAAGCCCTAGGGCATCATCAGAAACATACAGAGTACGGCCTTGCAGACAAGAAACGTATAGCCAGCTAGACTACAAGAGTGGAGTGTAGATCACGAATTGAAGAGGTGTCTGTAAGGGCATTGACAGGGCACCTTGATAGGGCTCTGAAGAGGAAGCTCTGGATTTGGTTTTGAAGGGAACTGAATACGACGTGTCAGAGTTTGTTTTGATGGGCCTGGGAAGAGGGCATCAGGATGAAACTTTGGAGTGGCGTACTGAAGTGAAGGACTTGGATTAGGTTTTGGAAAGGGGCCTGAATGGGAAGCGGAAGAGAGGGGGTCTGAGTGAGGCTATCGGGGGAGCACACCATGGGGCTGTGTAGATAAGGATGTGGCTGTTCTGTGGCAGAGGAGCTCTAGGTGGGACAGGTAAAGCGAACCAGGCTCGCTAGAGGGCTCTGTCTAGATGCTGCTTTGGTTAGGGTTTGAACTAATTTTGTTGATAGAAGTGTGGGAAGGGTTTCCCCAAGAGGGTGTGCTCCTAACTCTGCAGATTGGGTCAGGATGGGGTGTTATAGAGTGGGGTCTAGATGGAGTTTTGAACAGAAGGGTCTGATCGTGGGAACAAACTCCAAAAGCAGTTGTTGTTACCTTTATTTATATTACAGACCTTATCATATTCATATGCATAGCAAGAATCATGGTATTGCATTAGCAAAATATTTCAGAGTACAATAATTCTGACCATATAAACAATTTAAAGGACAGCCCGCTGCAGATAATAATGCTAAACGTTTGCAGACCATCAAAGCAATAAGTGCCTAGTGGCAATAGGGTCAGATTGGAATAGAAAATAGTCCACGCTGGCCGTTCCCCTCACGGCGGACCCGCTAATAGCGGGAAGATGACTGCTGGACCCCTTGCTGGCCATTCCCCTCACGGCAATGGACAGGTAAGTATGCTGGCAGGATTCTCAAAGATCGGCGCGTCCCGCGCTGCGGGGCACCAGGAGCGTTTTTATGCTCCCCCGGCGCCGCCTGCTGACATCAAAGGCAAGCGCCTGGGGTGAGCGTAGGGCTGCTGGAAGCTGTAGTCCACGCTGGCCGTTCTCCTCACGGCGGACCCGCTAATAGCGGGAAGATGACTGCTGGACCCCTTGCTGGCCATTCCCCTCACGGCAATGGACAGGTAAGAATGCTGGCAGGATTCTCAAAGATCGGCGCGTCCCAAACACCAAAATAAAAGTGGACCCCATTAGTAAATTAATTAGCTAATAGTCCCCAATGTTTGCAAATATGGGGAGTTTTAAACTTGTAAAGACACATTGCGTGTGTTTTGAAAGGTGTGTGAGACTGCATGGATTTGAGCTAACTGGAGTAAATGATTGTTTAAATATCAACGAAATCAACAGTAAAGCCGTCCCAAACAGTACTTAATTTGAGTCAGTGGTTTCCGGTACTAGGCACCGGCACTTAATTGTCAACACTGGCGCTTGTGACAGTCTGCCACCACTGTCTGGCAAATTTAGAGATGATCACAACAACCGTTAATTATCAATTCAATGTACATTAAAAAATGACTATTACCTGCCGCCCAGGCCATTCTTAGAACTTTTGGGGCCTGAGATAGTCTGAATTGTCACACTTGTAGGAGTGTGATGGTTAGAAGTTGTGTTGTTACTATCACTGGCAGCATGGCAGGAGCAATGTGTCGTGCAAGCTGCTGTGACCTCCTGACGAGCGCCCTAGCAGTTTTTCTTTTCTTTACTAATAAAGCACTGGTCCCAGCAGACCATAAAATAGGCTAACAAACAGCCAACAACCATGCCACACACTAGAACAGACCAGCCAGACCCTGACTAGCAACCATAGGCTGCTTATGAAGGTATTGTGAAAAAATGACATTACAATATGCCTTACAGGAATACATATTTTTCTAGTGCAAACTGTCATGATGCAATGATGGTGAGGACTGTGGAAAATGATTGTCCTCCTCAGACAGAACATGTTGGAGAAAGTGATGTGGAGGGGATAACCAGCATGTAGCATATGCTTATATGTAAGGTACTGCACCTTGTAGTTCCAGCTGCGGGCTGTTACATGTGCAAGGGAGGAATACCATTATGGGTGCTTATCATTCTTGTCTGGGTCGTAAAAGGAGGAGAAAAAAAACAGATAAAGGTATCCTTAGGTTTTAGTAAGGTTCTGGTCAGGAGAGGTGTTCTCTTTACCCCCACTGTAACAGTGCCATTACCCAACAAGCATTGGCAAAGCCAATAGGTCTCATCTTAGGGACCTATTGACTTGGCCAATGGGGTTTAGCCATGGTGTAAAGCATCCTGTCCAAAACAGGGGATGCAGCAAGGAAGTAAAACGGGGTAAGCAGGCGAGGGGGGAAAGCACACGGAGAAGAGAAGCATGTGGTGAAACAAAACAACACTGGGGGAGCACAGACGCACACTGATAGAAAAACATGGAGAAGGGGAGCACACAAGCACATGATAAGACAAAACAACACAGAAACTGAGAGGGAAGCAACATTGGGGACGGAAACAACATGAGAGGGTCGGAGAAGCACACACCAAGGCAGAGAAATACAGAGACTGGGGGAGGACACAGAAACACACAGCGAGATAGAGTAACACAGAGACGGGGGAGGCAGAGAAGCAACCAGGGGAGAGAGGTGGAAAGCGCACACGCTTTTGTAGAGTGCCTAGCTAAAAAGAAAAAGGTAGCACCAAGAAAAAACTAGCAGTGTAAGGACACAGTAATGCGTCCATGCTCCAGGGTAGGTTTCAACTCACTACGAGGAAGTAAAGTAGACACAAGTGTGAGGGATTTTTTCCTTTCCCTTCACGTCTTCCCTGGAGACAGACCTTTGCCATAGTTTTCCGAGATGGAAGGAGCTATAATCACATACATTACTATTACAATATTATTTCTAAGTTCAGTTCATAATGAGAGTTGTGAGTAGTTTTGAAAGGTTTTATTTTCTAATTAAAAGTTTAGTAAATGCAGATTCTTTATTCATTAGTCAAATATCAATAAGATTACAGAATTAATAATAAAAAATATGGTTATTGCAGATCATATCAAAATAATGCATTCAATGCGTTTCAAATGGAAAGAATCCCAACTCTAAGAATGGGGCGAAACTAGTGTCATTCAGAACCGATAGAGTTCAAACGAAAGATGCAAGAGTGACACTACAGCATGAAGCTCAATTCAATAATTAATAACTGCAAAACTTCCCATAAAGAGAGGTTGAAAAGGCTCAATAGAATCTCAAAGCAGCACAGGGTAAGCAAGCACTAGTTGTGGCAAATCCAAATCAGCACAGGATAATGCACATAGTATGGGTCTGAAAGAGTGGGTCAGAAAGTATTTCCAGCAAGCCTGGAAATAAGCAGTAGCTGAAACAAACTGCAAATCAGGAAAGGTGGTGCGCAGAGTATCGGTCAGGTAGAGTGGCAAAAGTGTTCTCCTCAACTGTTCTAGGCTAGGCCGGACTGGCCGTAGCGGGCACCGGGCAATCCCCCGGTGGGCCGCACGGGTGGGTGCCGGCTTTGGGCCCTGGGGGGGCGTTTTTGTTTCAGGATCGCAAAATCGTCCCTATAACAAAATCGGACGAAAACCGGCAAAGAGATCGATGGCATACCCCCCCCCCCCCACCTCCCCCCCGGGGGGGAAGGGGGGGGGACTGCCGAGCACTTTGCCAGGGCCGGTTTTGGTTCCCAGTCCGGCCCTGGTTCTAGGAACACACACTTTTATAAGACACCATAAATCATTGTTGCAACATTGTCCTAACGTTTTCATCCAATGAGAATTCAGTATTGTCATGTGAGCAAAATGCGTCTGTCCGGTTCCCACATGCCTTCAGTCGTACATGCAGGCCTTTGTGTTCATGTTTGCAACTTCTGTTAATAAATCTAACTTCACAAGGGACATATCTAGTTCAAGTTTACTTTCTCATGATTTCACTACATTTCCTAACTTTCTAATAAAGCAAAGCTAAACAATAGTCTGTGTGAAAGCATTAGATCGGCTGCAAGAAAATAAATTATCAAGGAGGAAACTCATTCATTTGAAACATAAAATGTTAAAAGAAAAGGTCATGACATGAGCAGCTAATGCATTTTTTTAATAGGTGTGTTGTCTCAGCAAGTAAAACAAAGCTTATATTAAATTATGAATGGTTTCTGTGTGAAGGAAACATATGCCTAAAGAAAACATTTTCTACACCATATCATTAAGAAAAGTATGGTAAAGAGGAGGTCAAATTCAGTATCACACACTGTAAATGATGTGAAGGTTAGACTTTCATGACTACAGTATTCCTTTCGATGTTAACTCAAACAGTTTACATGGTTTCAAGCACTCTTTATTCTAAAAGACAAAGTTTAGTTGAGATCAGCCTTTTAGGCATTTATACACCTCTTTTTACATTGTATTCAATCCATTTGTTAGCAAGCTGCTTAAAGCATGTTCTGAGGCCTGCATCAACATGTCTGTCTGTGTACTGCACATTTACATTTCATGTCATTTCAGTATAAACTGCACGTTCATTCTGCCCATATGATTTATTTTTGTAAATTAATAAAAGCATCTTCACAAGTCATCAACTAAGAAGTTAGCAAAAGAGAGTGCTTACTAAAATTTTATGGTAGATAATATGCTTTGTACAGTAATTAATCCGATTTTTTGTTAATTTGTTTTGAGGAATTCATGAAAACTGCACAGGTACTCTGGCTTCGAGAGCCCCAGTCTGTTGGACTGGTTTCGGCTGCATTACCAGTTGGCAGGAGCACCAGACATGGCCCCCCCACCCCCCACTCCTGTTTGTCTTGCAATAGAACATCTGGCAGCCACGTACACCACCATGGGGGTGAATGGAGAGTTCCCTTACCGTACAGGACACACACGGCCTCACATTATGCAGATAACCTGCAGTTCTACCTAAGAGACCTGCAAGATGATCACTCTAATATTGCTCATCTTTTATCAACCTGTGGAGAGAAAGCAGGCTTACAAGTGAGTTGGAGCAAGTCCTGTCTCTTCCCCTTGTCTCCAAACAAGGCTCCAGTGCAGCTAGATGTAGATGAGGGACTGGTGAAATTGGCGGCCACCTCCTTCCAATATATGGGAATCTGAATCTTTCATGCCAAACAGTACTTCCTAGATGGCAACCTTACAGCCATGGTGACAACTCAAGTTGCTTTCAGTCATTCTCTTCCCTTGTCAATTGCAGGCCGTATCACCATTTCAAAAACAGTGACACTACAACACCTTTTATGCCTCTTCAAAAACCTCCCGTTAGTGCTCCCCCCTGAAGTTCTTTAGGAACCTCGAGAAATTGTTGGGTGAATTTATTTGTTACAACAGGTGAGTGGCCCTTTCTAAATTACAACTCTCCTTTGATTAGAGAGACTTCTGTGCCCATATTTAGAATATTATTCTTTGGCAGCCCATTTGTAATGGCTAACTTGTTGGCTAACAGCACCTCTCTTGAGTGTGTCTGGTGAGATTATAATGTATTCTCCTAGTTATGCTCAAAACTGTCAAGATGGGCAAATTAATAGAAAGGGAGGCACACAAGCAGGGAGTTACGATAGTCCAATTTGCTGAGAACTAGGGAATATGTCAATATTTTGATTGTGTGGAATGGGACGAATCAGTAGAGTTTTCGTATATTTATTACTTGATAGCAAGAGTGTGGAATGATTCCGATCTCATGGTAGGGCTAATTAGAACTAGGAGATCCCAGCAGATGGAACACATGCCGAAATTACTTACCAGTGTTTTATTTATTTATTTTTTTCAGAGCACTAAATGGCCAAATTGGCAATACAGCACTTTACATAAAACACTGAATCATAAAAAATATATAACAGCTATTAAATTGAGAGTCAGCTTACATAGAGGAGAACGTCACTTCTATTACAACCACGAAGAACACAATGGATGTTATGACAGAGCTGAAGACCCAGATACTGTAGAAAAGACATGAAGAAGTGGATGCATGTGAGGGGGCAAGGTAACGTATAGATCAATTATCGGAGGAAGAGCAAGAATGCCCCACGACGCAGTGGCCCAAATAAAGACAAAAAAAGGACCTAGAAAGTGAGAAAGAGCAAGGCATAAACAGAGAGAAAGGCATAGGGCGGAGATGAAAAGAAAGGTGGAAAGTACTAAAGGACTTTTTTGGGGGAGGGGGGTTTAGCATAGTCTTTTTTGGCATATCAACAAACAATATCCATATTAAACAGGCTTGTTAGTTACAGAGTGTAATCTCCCACCACCCACCCCACAACCACCTGCACTCTACCTTAATCATTCACAGTTTTTTAGGAGCAAATAAGAAGGCGTTTGAGAACATTCCAAATTTAGATTACACATCATAGTGGAGGTTAACATCTTTTTCTGTAGGCAGTCTGAGTTCCTTGTCTTTTAACATGTAAGTGTAGGCCAGTGAGTATAAAATCTCAACATACCGCTCAATGCATCATCATCATGTCCGCAACCATGGACAGACAATCTATGGCGGTTTAGCACCTGGTGGTTCGAGTAAGTAAGCTGGCATAGCGGTCCATGCCTGTAAATCGTCTACCATTAGTATACCTCCTACATTTACGCAGACTGCTCTCCTCAGCCACTGTACATTCTGCCAGATCTTTAACCCACGCTCTCACTACACGAGGGGTCATGGAGAGATAGTGAATAGCAACCCATCGTTTGGCAAAAAGCTAACCCCAACACCAGGAGTTTCCTGCTCAGGTCCTTTTTCTTGCAGACGGGAAGTAAGCCCAAAAGGCATTGCTTAGGATCTCTCGGGGCCACCCAACCCATTGCTATGTTCAACCAGTCAATCAACATCTGCCAATAGGTATTTAAAGCCCGGTATCCTCATAACAAATGCAGAAAGTCTACTTGCTCAACTAGACAAGCAGAGGTCCTTCATATAACATGGAATATAACTGGGGTCGAATATACTTAGTAAATGACATTATACTGGATCAATTTAAGCCTCGCATTGACTGTGGTTGTTTATAAAGCCGCATGTACTGTGTCCCACTCTATATACGTGATTTGTTTTCCCAGCACCTCCTGCCATTTATCCTGTACTTGTAATGTGCCATGAAGAATATTGCGGAGTGCCCTGCAAAAAAGGAGATCAATCTGCGTCCCCCCACCTATACTTAACAAGGTAACTAGTATACCAGACTCCTGAGGAACCCCAGGGAATGTCGGCCATATCCTGCAAACAGTGGCCGCTATTTTTGCAAACTGCAAGAAATGCCTTTGACCTAATTGAAATGTCTCCAATGCATCCTTGAGCATGATAAATCTGTCATTTATGTACAAGTCAAGTGGTGTATTGCAACCTCCAGCACGCCACCTATCCATCGCCATCGCCATCGCTGGAGTTATCTGGAAGATGGGCTGCAGGGACAATATGGGAATATCTGGCGCATAAGGGGCACGCCTGATCACTCGCCAAACCACCCAATCCCAAGCACTACAAATCTGAATGATCACATTAGGGGCAGATTTAGGGACTCTTGCCTCCAGCATTCGGAGTTCCGGAAGAGGTGTGTCGCAATGGGTGCCGTGAAGTATGCGTTTCTGGCAATTTGCCCCCTAGTCCAACCAATGCACGACATGTTGTAGCAGTGCCGCAAGATAATAGAGCTCCAGATCAAGCAGCACTAGCCCTCCCCCTCATCTCCAAGGCAGTTTTAGTGTTGACAGGCTTACTCTTTTCCTTCCAGATGCCCAAAGTAATTAGACAATACGTTTTTTGAGTTCTAGAAAATACTTCCTGAGGATGTCAAATAACATACATACAGAAGTCAGGGCAGTAACACCATTTTCACTAGAGCCACCTTACCCAAGGATAACTGAAACGTATTCCAAAATGTAACTGAGGGGCGAAGGCCATCTAGGTGTCGCCCAATGTTCAGGGATTAAAACATCTCCACCTGGCTTGCAAGCTGTATGCCTAGATATCATGTGCTGTTGAGTGTATAACTATTCGGATGACACTCAACTGATCCTTCAGATCAACAGCTCCCTTCAGGCGCAATCCTGTGTACAGAACATACTTTGGTATACAGTAAACTGGATGACCACTAATTCGCTTAAAGTGAACCCTGACAAAACAGAGGTACTAGTCATTATGGGTGGCAACCCCTGGTCTAATCTCTTCTGGCCACAAGAGTTGGGTACTACACCCACGCCGGTCTCTGTTGTGAAGAGCTTAGGCTTTACATTAGATGCTAAGCTTACGCTGTCAAATCAAGTGTCCACTGTGGTAGGGACCTGTGTGGGCCTTTTGAGACAACTTAGGAAACTGGCATCCCTCCTATCATTCTCAACTCTGCACAAAGTGGTGACGGCACTAATCGGGTCACGATTGGATTATAGTATTGCTCTATACATAGGGCTACCAGATAAGCTGTTAGGTAGGCTGCAAGTCGTGATGAACGACGCAGTCAGATTGATCTTCAAGCTCCCAAGATGTGCACATGCTACACTACTTCTGCAGCAGCTGCACTGGCTTCCAATTAAGTAGCGGACCAAGTTTAGGGGCCTCTGCATTGCACATAAAGCTCTCTTTGGGCAGGCTCCGGAATACATTATGGATCCCCTAAGGAGCTAAGCACATGGACGTGACCTCCGTTCATCCGAGGCAGGTCTGTTGTCCTGCCCACAGTTTAATAAAGCAACCTTGGACAGACGTGCTTTTTTAATCCTGATCCCCCAACTGTGGAACAAGCTACCGGAAAGTCAGCGTAGGGAAACCTCTCTCCTTCCATTCAGGAAAAAGCTTAAGACTTTGTTGAACACTCAGGTTTGGGGACAAGATGTGCTCTGACTAGGGAGGCGCGCTGACAGGTAACTGCTGGTGGGGTGTGGCTATTCTCTTCTAAAGCGCTAAGAGACCGTTGGTGATTACGAGCTATACAAATGCTAGTTATCAATAACAATAGTGTAGGTGGTTGTAAGTTCGAGACACTCATGCATTTACCACGCATACTTTTACAACGCGGTCCGAACCACAAATACATATTACGCATTCCTTTACCAAGCAAGTTGTTACAAAGACTTGCCTTAGGGGAAGCGCTGGACTTTGGAGTCGTATAATTTACTATTCCAAATACAGTTTGCGCAACAGTAGGGAAAATGTTGGACTTAAAGTCAAGTTGTGACGACTTGCGTGTTAAAGGAATGCGTTGTAAAGACGCATTCATGGTTCAGACCATGTTGTAAAGGCACAGCATGGACTGTGCAACCCGAACCCCTGTGCACCGTGTACTTTTGCAACAGCATATGCTTTTTGACGCTCCCTGAGGCTGTGCTTTGGGCTACGTGTAGTCCTGACCACGAGCAGTATTTCCACCTGAAGATTTCCAGCCTACACTCCACGAGGGTTCCGTGGGCTGGTATTTCGTGATTCAGCTCAAGGTCCCTTCACGATCCAAGGTCTGGTGGCCTGTGGGTCCCTGTGAAGGTAACTTTGACTTTCTTTGGGCTTCCCTGGTTGCTCCAGACGTGCCCTGACTCTCCATTGCTTAGAGAGTTCCTAGGACCTTGCTGGTCCTCACCGTAAGCTGTTTCTTCTGCCTGCGTGGGTTGCAGTTGCCAAGGCTTGTTGGTGTTTGATCCGGACACTGACCCCCCAGCACTCGACATCCTTCATGAGACAGCTCACCTCCAGACTTTGGTCAACGTCGACGTCTCCTGGTCCCCGTGGCTGCAGAGTCAAGTATCCTATCTTCTCACCTGAAGCACCCGACATCGGTCGGCATTCGTCTACTGAACCCCTGGTCACCCTGAAGTGACCCAGACTCTGTCCCCTCTGCTTTCAGGTTCCTCTCACCTCAGTTCCAGACTTGGATTCCACCGGACACTTTTCATCTTCCCGGCAGCAGCACTTCTTCGCATCACGCCATTGAAAACGACAAGAGTTTCCAACACCACTTGACCCCTATGCACCCGGCTCCTCTGGGATAGGTAACACGGGTACCTCGGTACTCACAAGGGTGCTGGCCTTAGAACCTTCTAGGTTCCAAAGGGTTTGCTTGAAGTCCTCTCCAAAGTGTCCTTAAACTGTCATTTTCCAACCGCGACTTTCCCATAGAGTTGTACGGAGCTCGCGTCTGTGTTCTCACACTGCACCCGTCCTCCGTGGGTCCCCTGTGTCCCTACTTTGGGTGGTTCCTTGGGGTCCAAGTGATTCTACGTGCTCTAGGCACTGTGTCTAGTGAAGTCGTGGTTCTTATTCCATTTTTTTTAGTATATGGTTCGGTCTCCCCCTGGAGCCCGCTGTGTATTGTGCTATTTACTGTTGTTCTATTGATTCAGTATTGTGTATCTTGTGCTCTAATCTCATAAAGAGGTTCATAAAGAGTGTTTAGTAATAAATACATATATTTTATATATCTCTTGTGTGGTTCTCCTTTCATTTGGTCATTCAGGAGGTTCTGATCTGGTAAAACAAGCTGCTTTATTTTCTTTTGAGACTTAACCTGAATGCTGCTCTCCACAGCTACCACTAGGATAGCTTTCTATAAAGGTTGTCTTTAACCTAATCATCAATAAGGGTTGTTTGGACTGGTACAAGGTGCCCACTTTAATTAGTGGACAGCATATACCAGGCCAACTTCTCACATTAGTGTACAGCGGTAGGGATTCAAGCTTGCTATTGTTTTACCAGATAGATCTCATTGAGTGATTAACTGAAAACCACTAAAGGTATTAGGTACATATAATACATCAAGACCAGAATAAGCAAATTCTACTGAACTTGGAGTTGGGTAGTCAAGGGTCTAGCACGCCCTTTCTCCAACTCAAGAGAGCTTAGTTCCCACAAGGTTAGGTAGGTGCCTACACCACATAACACTAGTATGTCTTCTAAAGGAGAAGCCAGTGGCTCTCTGCCAACTAGATATGACCATCTCTCCTTTCAGGAATTGAGAAATATGTGTACATATAGGAAGCTGAGGACAGGGAGAAGTGCAAGCACCCAACGTCTCATAGAGATGTTGCTCTTGGATGACCTCAGAAAGACCCCAGGGTCTGATGAAGTAGAAAGAGTGGGTGGGACAGGAGGTGAGGACAGGCCAGGAAGTGAACACTTCTTTGACATGGACTCTAACCCTGGCCAGGAGGATCAAAATGATTCCAACCTGCAAAATCCAACTCTTCCTTTAGGTGAGGAGAAGGCCCCAGTGGCCCTCTCTTTACTCCACCAGGGAGAGAACAGAGTTTACATAGAAGATCAAGATATCCTTCTGAGGAATCTAATCATTCAGGTACTTCTGTAGGAACCTCTGCTTCTCATATAAGAGAATCCTATTATGATAAGAAGTGCCATTTTCTTGAGTATGAAAGAGCTAAGCTCAGGTTCAAGAAGGAACTATTGGCCTTAGACAGGAATCCCTAAAGCTCCAGAGAGCTTCCAGAAGGTGTGGGCTAGATCCCCCTGGTGGCAGCAACAGTGTCCCTAGAACTAGAGAGTATACTCATGATCATAGGAACCTGAACAAGATAGTCCCTCCCTATCAGAGTGGGGATGACATCCACAAATGGATAACTGCACTAGAGAGGGCCTGTAAAGTACCGAGCAGTGGGCAGCTATCTTGTAGCTCTCCTTTGCTGACAAAGGTAGATATAAGCTCCTCACTGTAAGAGAAGAGGATGCTGATAATTACACAGTCTTGAAGAGTGCTCTCATTGATGGGTTTGGCTTAACCACTGAACAATACAGGATTAAGTTCAGAGACACCCAGAAGGCACAGACTCAGGACTTGGTTGAATTTGTAGATTGTGCTACTAAGGCTCTGTAAGGCTGGTTACTTGGCAGTAAAGTGTGTGATTTTAAAGGATTGTACAATTTAATTATGAGGGAGCAGATCCATGATAATTGTCAAAATGATTTGTTGCATCAGTACCTGGTGGACTCTGATCTGACCTCTCCCCAAGAATTGGGAAAGAAGGCAGACAAATGGGTCAGAACCAGGGTGCAGCAGAAAGCCCAGAACCCAGGTGTTGACTCTAAAAAGCAAGATTCTAAAACCTCAGATAAGGGTGGGGAGAAGGGTAAAGACCAGAAGTCGTCTCAAGGGCCCCAAACATCTTCATCTCGGGGAGAGTCACAATCAAACAAGAATAAAGGCAAAACAAAGCCTTGGTGTCATATCTGTAAACAGAAGACCCACTGGACAAATGATTGTTCAAAATCCAAGGAATTTACTCCCGCCACCACTGCATCTAAGGCAACTGTTCCCTCTAGTTCAGCTCAAAGTGGTGGTACACAGAATAAGGGTGTAGTAGGGTTAACCCTGGGATCTGAGATGGACTCTGGCCTAGTCAGAGTTCATACTCAGGCTGTGTTAGTCTGTGATGGAGGCATGGGTATTGCCTCCTTATTTGTCAGTGCCAGTAATCTGGGCAAATACAGACAGCAGCCTTTGATCAATGGTAAGGCGGCCTTGGCATTCAGGGACACAGGTGCAAGTGTCACAATGGTGACAAAAGATCATATGGCCCCTGAACAAATCATACTTGGTGAGATGTACCAAGTGACCAATGCAAGCAATGTCAGGACAGACCATTCTATGGCAGTTGTGAATTTCACCTGGGGAGGGGTAACTGGCCCTAAGAAGATTGTGGTAAGTGCAGACCTCCCTGTTGAATGCTTTTTGGGCACTGATTTGGAAACTTCAGCTTGGGTTGAAGTGGAACTCAGGACACATGCAGAAAGGCTGGGCAACCCTGCAGATGGGTTTGCTATGACTAGGTCACAGGCAAAAATGTCTTCCACCGAACAGGCCCTGGATCCTGGAATAATGGACCAGGTGCCCTCCAAGAGAAGGAGCAGTAGGGGTAAGGCAGCGTCTTCCACACTGTCTCAGAGTACAAATCAGTCTCATGAGGGAGATGATCTTAGTCCTGAAGAAGGAAACATCTCAGAGGAATTTGAACCTGATCAGGTTGAGTTCTTGGGGACAGGGGGCCCTTCTAGGGCAGATCTAAGCCAGGAGCAGCTGAGTTGCCTCTCTCGTGAACCCCTTACACAGCAAACTGCTGCTGAGGCTGCTCAGAGTGCAAGTGTGTCCCATAGGATCTACTGGGATGATTGACCCTTATACTCATAGGGTAGAGACCCCAGACCTGGTTCTACCAGGCGGTTGGTTATACCTCTGAAATTTAGGGGCTTCCTATTGACACTAGCACATGATATCCCATTAGCAGGGCACTTGGGCCAAAACAAGACCTGGGACAGACTTGTTCCTCACTTTCATTGGCCACATATGTCAGAGGACACAAAGGAGTTTTGTCGCTCCTGTAGCACTTATCATGCCAGTGGTAAGGCAGGTGGTACTACAAAAGCCCCCCTGATATCACTACCTGTGGTGGGGGTTCCATTTGAGAGGGTTGGGATTGACATTGTTGGTCCCATGGATCCTCAAACTGTATCTGGGCACAGATTTATACTAGTGGTGGTGGACCGTGCCACTAGGTATCCATAAGCAATTCCACTTAGGACTACCACAGCTCCTGTTGTGGCTAGAGCCCTCCTTGGAATCTTTTCCAGGGTGGGTTTTCCTAAGGAGGTAGTATCAGACAGAGATGCAAACTTTATGTCTAGTTAATTGACTGCTATGTGGAAGGAGTGTGGAGTAAATTACACATTTACCACCCCTTATCACCCACAATGCAATGGGTTACTTGAAAGATTCAACAAAACCCGCAAGGGCATGATTAAAGGTCTCCCTGAAAAGCTCAGGCGTAGATGGGACATGCTTTTGACCAGCCTTTTCTTTGCCTACAGAGAGGTTCCTCAGAAGGGGGTTGGTTAAAGCCGTTTTGAACTTCTGTTTGGACATCCAGTTAGGGGTCCTTTATGATTGCAATCTGACGGGTTTATATTGCTGCGGTACGCGATGGCGCCTCCCTATCCCTCGCAAAGTTTACAAATTTCAAATATTGGTGTGGTGCTACAGGCAAAGGGAAATCCCTAAACCCTTCAAAACGACAAAAATGCCCCAAAATTTATACTCAATAGGCCTGTGCACACACAAATCAGATATAGACAACTAGTACTGCCATATTCTAAATCCACATACGACTGCTACAATGCTCATTATAATTCGATTCCACACAATAATGATCGAACACTTCAGATGATTCGTGTTCATAAGTTTATTGTAGGTCACTATGCCCAGCAGACACGTGTTTCGTCAGGGTCAACGCCCAAGACTTCTTCAGGGTTAGAAGAATGTACAATGACAGGTTTCAACATCAGACGTATACATCTGTGTGAGGATTAGTGACGACTTTTCACATAACGGTGCATCACCCTTAGTGACAGCCCAAAGTATCATCATCTTTATACAACAAAGAAACCAAACAATGTACTGACACAATATGTACTCACAAAAACAGAGAAAGTCCCAGTGCTAGTAGAATGTCAAAGTGATAGCTCATTCTGAAATTAAACCAAATGCAAACTCCAAAGAATATTAAAAATTCACTTTATTATACATATTCTAAGCAACTCTTCTGCCACATTCTATATTGATCACACCAACGTTTTTAGAATAACTGTTGCTTAATATCTCACAACCAATGCATTTTCATATAAGGTTTAAAATTTACACAAACAATGTACTCATTAGAATTTCTTAAAACATCATTCAAAATCCAGAGATGGAAGGGAGCAAAGGAGTACAAGAAACGCAAAAGTGCGAAAGAGGAAGAACAAAGATTAGTGTGGGTAAAGTAATTAAAAAGATCAATTAACCGCTAATGATATAAGGCCAAAGATGTAAACCCTACCTTTACGGCGTAAAAAGCAATACCTCTTTGAGTCTGTAAAAAATATGTCAGGGTGGTAAATTTCTATACAGGTCCTCTTATTGGCAAAACTACTGTAAGTGGTAGCACACCAAAACAAGACTTACCAATATACCGGTAATCCATCAATCCTGGCTCAGGAATAAAATGTCAATTCCATATACATTCGATAAATAGGTTTGTCATAAAATCCAATATGCTGCAGAATACGTAAAACGAGGGGCACGGGTCAAGTTCATTAACAACCAACCATATGGAAATCAAGACTACACAATCGAAGGGGGAAATACCATTGATATATTCCACAGCTTGGTCTTAAATGACATTGATAAATATGAGACTAAGTTGAAATCGCGAAGGGACATCACGCATGATAATTTATCCCAGAATGAACGACTGGCCCTGAATACTTTATCCACAGACAATTCCATCATTATCAGGGAAGCGGATAAGGGGGGAAATATTGTGGTCATGGATAAAGGGGACTACAATGGAGAAGTCCTTAACCAACTTGGAGACACAGAGTGTTATCGGGCGTTGAGCTCCAATCCCACTGGACCTCTCACTATCCTAATTAATAAACGTCTAAAGCAGTGGCAATCAGAAGGATCACACAGTGAGGATGAACATATGTACCTGAGAGTACAGAGACCAAGATTCCGTGTACTATATACACTGCCCAAGGTGCATAAAAATCTTCAGTTTCCACCTGGAAGACCAATTTTCTCCAGTATTAGGGGCCCCACTGAGAGACTGGCTGAGTATGTGGACTTGTTTTTACAACCGATAGTACAGAATCTGCCGGCAAACATTAGAGACACGAAACATATTCTTAGTCTATTAAATGACCTCACGTGGTAAGACGATATTATCCTGGCTACCTTAGATGTGGTTTCACTCTATACAAACATTGATACACCCAGGGGCCTACAAGCGATGGAATGGTATCTGGGTAAACAACCAGCAACGCAATTCCATCACTCCAAAATGCTTCTACAGATGGCTGAAATAATTCTGAATAACAACTGTTTTATGTTTGAGGGCCAATGGTACAAGCAAACTTGCGGGGTAGCCATGGGCTCCAAATCTTCGCCCTCTTTTGCGAATATTTTCATGGGGTTTTTAGAAGCCAAATGGATCTGGAGTGACAAGGGTAATGAATTTAATCAGTTAATTGTTTACTGGGGCCGATATGTGGTCTGGAACAGAAGAGGTACTACAGAAATTGTATCTTTATTTGGATGCCAATACTCTTGATATAAGGTTCACCCACCATCATAGTCTGACAAGCATTGTATTTTTAGACACTGAAATTTATGTCCAGAGTGGTACTTTGAACAGCAAACTTTATCGAAAACCCACGGCATGTAACGCTCTGTTACATGCCTCTAGTGCTCACCCACGACATCAGATTGAGGCCATCCCCTATGGGGAGTTTACAAGAGCCAGGAGGAACTGTAGTCAAGACTATGCGTTCTCTCTATGCCTGAAAGCCATGAAGTCCAGGTTTAAGGATAGAGGCTATCAGGATAGATGCCTAAATAAAGCTGAGAAACGAATCATGAAAATGCAACATACTGAAACTCTAAAGGGGAGAGAAAGTAAGAAACAAACAATACAATCAGTGAGACTCGTTACTGATTATACCAAATTTTCCTCAGTACTCCAGAGGAGCATGCACAAACATTGGCAAATTTTAAGAGCAGACAAAACGTTGGACACTTTCACCACTCAAAGACCTCTCATAACCTACAGGAGGGGTAGAACATTGAAATCGATTCTGAGCCCAACGGTACCAAATGCCACGGCAGGCCATAATTGGCTTACACAGAAGACATTGGGCTTTCACAAATGTGGTGGCTGTGGGGTGTGTAGATGGGCCATGCATAATGTTACATCCTTTTATGGTCCGGATGGAAGACAGTTTAAGATCAAACAAAATATCAATTGTCTAACACGATATGTTATATACATAATTGTGTGTAAGTGCAAAAAACAGTATGTAGGCTGTACCATACGTATGCTTAAAGAACGCATAAAAGTGAACATACACGAGCCCTCAAACAACAAGATGCTAGATACCCCATGGCCATACATGCTTCCCTTTGTCCAGCACAAGGTGCTTATAAACAATTTGGCTTTTATGGCATTGAACATGTCCCACCGAACATACGGGGCGGGGACAGGGAACTCATGTTACGTCGGACTGAAGCCACTTGGATCCTGAAACTGAAATCAGTTGAGCTCGGGCTCAACACGGATCATGAATTACAATTCTTTTTGGGGAGTTGAATCGGGCAATAAAGATGAATTGGAATCAATGTGGTAGGGAAATTCTGACATATGAATGTTTATCTTTTCCCGTCCAAGACTACTGCGTTGTAACATCCTGGGGTGAAACCAACTTAATGTATACTCACATTATACATTGTTGACATAGCACTTACATTATACATTGTTGACATAGCATCTATGAACAAAAAATAATTGGTATTGAAAGACTGGTATTTTGATTGGTCATGATATGCTAATATTGACGTTGTATCTGTGATGTTAGACTTTTATTTTTCTTACTTTCTTACTTTGTTCTTTTCTACTTGTCCTTTTTCTTTTCTACAGGCTTTGAACTGTTTATATTTGCTGTGCACATCTTCACTGCACAGATTGGACCGTCTCCACCGTTTTTAAATTCCCATAACTTGATGATTGATTTATATGATCAACTAACACTGGAGGGTTAATATATTTTCCAATCCCCTGTAACCTCGTCACATAGGCATCTCAAGAATAACGATGGAGTTTTTGTCATATTTGTGAGCATCTTAGTGATGAGGTGGACTCACTGTAGCAGATCTGTCACTCGTTTAAATACGTTGGGTAATACGAGCATGCCGGTGTTTTAATCTATGCATCCGGTATTAGATGAGTCTTTATGTAATCTAAATAGTTGTACAGGGTGGTTTTATGTATTATGCAACTTACTTTTCGTTCTTGATACGTATCGCGTCTTTGGTAGGACCGACTAATTTATACTCTGAAAGGAGGTTCAACATGCAATATATTGGCTATACTATGGAATTTGAAGTGTGGACTAATTTTATCGGTTGAGTAGGAGTATATTTTGTTATTTGATTCATTTATTTTTTTCGGTGAATTAGGCAAGGCAGGTTTACGCTCTAGTCTCTCACTCTCATGCAACGTACCCTGTCACGTCATTCTCAATAACGCAACGTAATGGCGGCACACACAAGAAAATGCAGTTTCGGGCAGGCACTGATACTTCCGGTTTATTGACCGCGAGTCGCTGAATGGAGTAACACACGGGATTACCATTACACGATACTCGACAGAGGTGAGATTCTGACCTTAGTAGGACGGACGATTGGTGTTGGTTAACATGACCCAGCATTAAGTTCATTTCGGTCATGTTTTCTCTTATAGTTTGTTAATGTGATTTTGGGGCCATACTCGGCTGAACAACCCCTTTGTGTACGACCTACTTGGAATTTCGTTTCATTGGAGGTAAAATCTTTGATTTTGGTATTTTGTGGATGCGGATTTGGTTAGCTTTACTCTGCCTTAATCAGAATTTTTTCTCCTTATTCGGGGATAGGTATAATTACAGCTGCGGTTTTGTCCGTTATTTGTATGTAACTTGGGAGGTCAATATGTTAACTAATTCCGTTTGGAAAGTCCTCCTTTCTTCTAAATATATGTGGGTATACGCGCGTAGGAAGTGTAGTTTGACCCACACCTTCAAGAGTGTAGTACTTAGCTACGTTTTTAATTTCGATTGTGTAGTCTTGATTTCCATATGGTTGGTTGTTAATGAACTTGACCCGTGCCCCTCGTTTTACGTATTTTGCAGCATATTGGATTTTATGACAAACCTATTTATCGAATGTACATGGAATTGACATTTTATTCCTGAGCCGGGATTGATGGATTACCGGTATATTGGTAAGTCTTGTTTTGGTGTGCTACCACTTACAGTGTTTTGCCAATAAGAGGACCTGTATAGAAATTTACCACCCTGACTTATATTTTTTACAGACTCAAAGAGGTATAGCTTTTTACGCCGTAAAGGTAGGGTTTACATCTTTGGCCTTATATCATTAGCGACTAATTGATCTTTTTAATTACTTTACCCACACTAAACTTTGTTCTTCCTCTTTCGCACTTTTGTGTTTCTTGTACTCCTTTGCTCCCTTCCATCTCTGGATTTTGAATGATGTTTTAAGAAATTCTAATGAGTACATTGTTTGTGTAAATTTTAAACCTTATATGAAAATGCATTGGTTGTGAGATATTAAGCAACAGTTATTCTATAAATGTTGGTGTGATCAATATAGAATGTGGCAGAAGAGTTGCTTAGAATATGTATAATGAAGTGAATTTTTACTATTCTTTGGAGTTTGCATTTGGTTTAATTTCAGAATGAGCTATCACTTTGACATTCTACTAGCACTGGGACTTTCTCTGTTTTTGTGAGTACATCTTGTGTCAGTACATTGTTTGGTGTCTTTGTTGCATAAAGAAGATGATACTTTGGGCTGTCACTAAGGGTGATGCACCGTTATGTTAAAAGTCGTCACTAATCCTCACACAGATGTATAAGTCTGATGTTGAAACCTGTCATTGTACATTCTTCTAGCCCTGATGAAGTCTTGGGTGTTGACCCTGACGAAACACGTGTCGGCTGGGCATAGTGACCTACAATAAACATATGAACACAAATCATCTAGAGTGTTCTACGATCATTATTGTGTGAAATCGAATTATAATGAGCATTGTAGCAGTCATATGTGGATGTAGAATATGGCAGTACTAGTTGTCTATATCTGATTTGTGTGTGCACAGGCCTATTGAGTATAAATTGAGGGGTCCTTTATGTCTAGTGAAGGAGGGATGGGAGTTACCTCTCCAACCCCCTAAACAGGATATTGTGGACTATGTACTTGGTCTCCGCTCCAGGATGGCTGAGTACATGAAGAAGGCATCCAAAAACCTTGAGGCTAGCCAGGAATTGCAAACAGCCTGGCATGACCAAAAGGCTGTGTTGATTGTTTATCAGCCATGACAGAATGTATGGGTGTTGGAGCCTGTGGTCCCAGCAGCCCTCCATGACAAGTGGAGTGGCCCTCATACATTCATTGAGCAAAAGGGAGAGGTTACCTACCTGGTGGACCTTGGAACTCCCAGGAGCCCCCATAGGGTGCACCATGTGAACAGACTCAAACCATATGTTGACAGGGCAGACATGGGCTTGCTCATGGCTACTGATGAGGGACAGGAGGAAGAGAATGATCCACTCCCTGACCTGCTCTCACAGAACCCTGATGATGGATCAGTTAATGGTGTAGCCTTGGCAGGCATCCTCACTGACCAGCAGCAAACTGATTGCAGGAGAGTCCTCAATCAGTATAGAAATATATTTTCTTTGACTCCAAGTCAGACTACCTGGTGCTCTCATGAAGTGGCCACAGGTGACAGTCTGCCTGTTAAAAATAAGATTTACAGGCAACCTGACCATGTCAGAGACTGCATCAGGACTGAAGTCCAGAAAATGTTGGACCTGGGAATAGCTGAGCCCTCAGATAGCCCTTGGGCTAATCCAGTAGTCTTGGTACCAAAACCTCACACCCAGAATGGCAAGAGAGAGATGAGGTTCTGTGTTGACTACAGGGGTCTCAAATGCAGTCACTAGAACCGATGTCAATTCAATACCCAGGGCAGATGAACTTATAGATACTTTGGCCTCAGCCAAGTTTCTGAGTACATTTGACCTGACAGCTGGCTACTGGCAAATCAGATTAGCTGAGGATGCAAAGCCATAAACAGCATTCTCAACCCCTAGTGGGCACTACCTGCCACTTTTCAAAGGTTGGTGAACACAGTCTTTACAGGCCTGGAAGCCTATAGTGCAGCTTATCTAGATGATATTGCTGTCTTTAGCTCCACCTGGGAGGATCACCCGGTCCACCTGAGAAATGATTTGGAGGCCCTGCAAATATCAGGCCTCACTATCAAGGCCACCAAGTGCCAGATAGGGCAGAGTCAGGTTGTATACCTAGGCCACCTTGTGGGTGGAGGTCAGGTTCAACCATTGCAGAGCAAAATCCAGACCATCATGGACTGGGTTGCTCCAACTGCCCAGACTCAGGTCAGAGCTTTCTTGGGCCTGACTGGGTACTACAGGAGGTTTGTCAAAGGATATGGATCCATAGTGACCCCTTTGACTGACTTAACTTCTAAAAGAATGCCTAAGAAAGTTCAGTGGACAGTTAGCTGTCAAAAGGCATTTGATGACCTGAAGCAGGGCATGTGCACTGCTCCCATTCTGCAAAGTCCTGACTATTTCAAACAATTCATTGTTCAAACTGATGCACCTGAGTTGGGGGTAGGGACTGTGTTATCACAACTGAATGAAGAGGGTCAGGATCAGCCAATAGCTCTTATTAGCAGAAGGCCGACCCCCAGAGAGAAACATTGGTCAGCTATTGAGAGGGAAGCCTTTGCTGTGGTTTGGGCCTTGTAGAAGCTGAGGCCATACTTGTTTGGCACTCACTTCATTGTTAAGACAGACCCTAAGCCCCTCTTATGGCTAAAACAGATGAAGGGTGAAAACCTCAAACCTTTGAGGTGGTCCATTTCCCTACAGGGGATGTACTATACAGTGGAACATAGACCTGGGAGTAACCATGCCAATGCAGATGGACTCTCAAGATATTTCCACTTAGAACATGAAGACTCAACTGGTCAAGGTTAGTTTAATGTCCCTACAATTGGGGGGGGGGGGGTGTAGGAGAGTAGGATCTGCTTCTTATAGTTACCCCCACTTTTTGCTGATGTATCAGTTTTCGACTTAGACTGACTGGGATCCTACTATCCAGGACCCCAGTCTAGCTGCTTTCTCCTCTAAATTGATTGCATGTACTTTAGGTACACTCCAGATTGGATACTGGGGTACCCTTATCAGTCCCTAGTATATGGTATACTATGTACCCAGGGCATAGGTACCCCAGAGGTCTCCCCGGGGCTGCAGCATGTATTATGCCACCCCTGAGAGACCATTCAAACTGACACCACAGGTCTGCTACTGCAGCCTGTGTAAGGTGGTGCATGCACCCCTTACTTAGATATAGGTTCACTATATATATTCTAAATCAGTGCACATATAAACCTATCAGTCACCTGTATGGCAGGCCTTATCAATCCTGAAGGCAGGATGCTGGGTTTTATGTGAGAGGGTGACCCTGCATGAGGAGAGCCCCTCTGCAGCCTTCGGAACCTATTTTCTGGGGTTGTTTGTGATGCAGCCAACCATATATATTTAAGTGCATTATAACCCCGCGGTAAATGCTAACTTTAAAACGGCTGCTTAGAAACATGTTGTGTTTGGTGTCAAACACCTTGGAATCATACCTACCCGCCAGTAACTGGTGGGGGAGGTATGATTCCATCCTTATAGAGGGACTTATGTGAAACACCGGTTCACCCGGTACCAGCTTTCACGACCTGGGCATCACAAAATGGATGCTGCCAGCCACAGACATGAATCTGCCCTCCTGCTGCTGAGCCAAGCTTGAGCAGGGGAAGGCCTGACAATAGGTTTCCTGTCACATGGAGGTGTGACCAGCTCCCAGACAGGATTTAGTGTATTGGGGCTGGGTGAGTGCACTCTGAGAGTGTTTTTACAGTCTGCACTGGGGGCACATTTGGTGCCCCTGTACATAGTCCAATTCAAACCGGTTGCAGAAGCCATTTGCTCCTGCTCTGGCGCAAAACTGGACAAAGGACATGGGTGTAGCCACCCCTCTGTCCTGACCCTCCCATAGGTGGGTCCCCAGAGTTTGTCCAACCCCTTCCTTGAGTATTAAGTAGGAACCCTGACTACAGGACTTTAGATTTTACCTGGACTAAACTCTGCAAGCAGAAACCAAGTACTTAAACAATCTACACTTCGCTGGACAACTGAAGTATCTCCCTTGGAGTAAAGGAGTTACTCCCCTGCAGCAGCAGGCACCTTAACGCATCTGACCAATTTGCATCTCCCAAGCTCCTGAGGACTCCGAAGATTTCTGCAACACAGGAGGTGGGTTCCCGAGCATCCCTGAGGTTGATCTGACCTCTCAGCAATTCTGAGACCAGTATCCCTCGTGGGGACCGTGCAACCCGAACCCCTGTGTACCGTGCACTTTTGCAGCAGCATATGCTTTTTGGCGATCCCTGAAGCTGTGCTTTGGGCTACGTGTAGTCCTGACCCCGAGCAGTATTTAAACCGAAGATTTTCGGCCTACACTCCACGAGTGATCTGTGGGCTGGTATTTCGTGATTCAGCTTGGGGTCCCTTTGCAATCCCTGGTCCGTTGGCCTGTGGGTCCCTGTGAAGCTAACTTTGACTTTCTTTGGGCTTCCCTGGTTTCTCCAGATGTGCCCTGACTCTCCATTGCTTGGATAGTCTGTGGAAATGTACCCAAAAGTGAGCACACTGGTGCAGGGTCACCCTCTTGTCCACGGGTCCAAAGACCAACAAAATAGAGATCGTCACTGGAGTTGAAGTAAAATAAATCAAGTTTATTAATCACTCATGAGTGGGACCATGTCCACACAACACTCTCACGGAAATGGAAAGAACAAGTTTAGAAATAGCTATCAGGAAACAAGGGCAGATAGATGACTACGTAGTCAGCAAAGTGGGAGGGGGAACATCTGAGACCAGGTGCACTGGCAGCTACAAACCCCCAGCACGTAAATTGCTTAGCCATATCAGGAGGTCAACTAAAATAGATAACACAAGCAGAGTGAAAAAGACGAGCAGCAGAGGACGGAAGAATTACGAAGGACACTAAATGGATACCACAGCCAAAATGGCTGTTGCTTATGCTAAGTAAAATATTACATGTTTCCACAGACAACCCTTTTAGCATAAGCTAAGACATTTTCTTATGCTCCAAAAGGGGTACGATAAACATCATGGATGTCAATTAACATTATATCATAGATTTCTCGTTCCATTGCTAAACGAGCATTTACATTTTGGACATTCGTTTTAGGTGGTAGACAAGTAGTACAAGAGGAAATACAGAAGGAACAGAGCATTGGCCCACATTGAATACATAAACAACAAGAGAAGAGAATTGCAATAATTATGAACAAGGGCGACAATATTTTCAGAACCCATACAGAGAATATGTTCCAGAACCAGCTAGTCCAAGTCCATGTTCCTAAGTCTTGATGTATCTCAGTGGCTATTTTATGCATTTTAGAAATGGCATCATAAACAGAAGGGGAGTGGTCAGGGATGAACACGCAGCAGCTACTCCCGATAATGCGACATGCTCCACCACGATCAGCTAAGATTACGTCTAGCACCATCCTATTTTGTAAAGTCACAATTCTCGTAATTTGGAGTTCTTCTGTAATATTTCTAAGAGCCATTACTGTTTGATTAGTCACAGCCTCTACCACTTGGGTCAAGCGTCGTATTTTCCTGCTATTTAAAGCCGCACCAACAAAGAAAAAGAGTCCCAAATTAAAGTCAACATATTGCAGTAATGCAGTGTCAGTTTGATCCACTTCATAATTTTTTTAAGTTCTTTTGAATCGGTTCAAGGAAATGTCAGTAAACAATTTTTGATCTTTATGATAAGATGTAGGTGCTAAGAACACAGGAGGAAGCAAGAAGGACACATAGCATATTCCAGACCATCCGATTGGTAGATGATAGAAACCTTTACTTCCACAAATGAAGTAAGTGTTGTGTGAGGCTAGAAAACTGCTATTGTTCGTTCCGGTAACATTCAATACTGTAGTACAGTCACTTTTTCCCACCGGGATACTGCCAAAACTGCTCACACAAAGATTTGCTCGGGCTCTAGTAACAGCGATAACAGTAGGCCCGTTACCCTTGGCCATTCGAGTGTTGGGGAAAACATAGCTTGTGGAGGAATTTGCGATACTCGTCCATTTCCCATACAGTTCCTTTGGCTTGTGGGTCCCCTTCCTCATCGAGGTAACAAACCTTGTTTCGTTTTGCATTAAGTCCTCCTACATCAGCTAGAGTAATATTACTGATTTCAGAAGCCCACAACAGTGCGAAACAGGCTCTACAGGAGCCATTATGCGAGAATGGCAGAGGAATAAAAGGGGTTCCTCCCTTCTTCTGATGGGCTGGCATCATTCCATATACCCAGCAGTTGGTAGTGTTCGTAGCATTAGGAGTATGATGTAACATTTGTAAGAAAGTGTTATTGAGATATGACATTCGGTGCTTCTTTTCATGATAGGGAAGAGTGAAATAATAATGTTCGGTGGGGACAGAAGTAGTAGCAGTCAGTACATTTCGAGCCGGAGTTACTTCCTCCACAACCCACATTATTACAGCAATGATAACAGCAGGCAAAGTTAGTCCAGTGATGAACATTGTGCTTTTACTACAGATTTTTACAGCATTCGACTTCTTCTCCTCAGGCATGTTCATCTCGTCGGCAAACAACAAAACAGATGATGCCCTAAGGTCCTGGGCAGGCGCTGGTTTCTTCACTAACGTTGAGACGAGTAGTCACTAAAAGGCTACCCCCCTTTGTAGTCAGGACCGTGGCTCAAACAGTCACTTTTTGCAATAAATTGTCTTTCTTCCTGGATTGAAGCAGATATCTAGATGCATCAAGGATCGTGTGGTCCGGGAAGACTTCCTCAGGTCCTTCAGGTGATGCAGCTCGTCCTTTCTCGGTGACCAGGATGTCGCGGTGATCTGTCAGCACAGCTGGGCTCACGAGGACATGCGGAACCTTTCGACAATGGGTGGCATGTACCCAGTTCTTCCGGTTGGTCACTCACACTGCAGTTCTGGTAGCCAGGAGAACTTGCTCTGGGCCGCGCCACCGAGGTGCCAAGGAACTGGTCCTTTGAAACTATTTTGTCAACACAAAATCTCCAGGCCGCAGATCATGGCCCTCACCCTGCGACCTGTCTGGAAGAGCTTCCCGCACCTGCTTATAAATAGAAGACAAGCTCTCAGTTAACTGGGACAAATAGTCGCTCATCAATATGTGGGGAACATCATGTATAGGACGAGGCTTAGGGACCCCCAAATATTCGTGGGCCTTCCAAAGACAATTTCATGCAGTGTAAGGCCAGATCGTGTATGTGGTATTGATCTGATAGATAGCAAGGCTAAAGGCAGTGCATCAGGCCATTTCAAAGACGTGGATTCCTGTATTTTAGCAAATTTCAATTTCAGGGTGGAGTTGCAACGCTCCACCAGGCCTGCTGATTGTGAGTGAAAAGTGGCATGAAATTTCTGCTTAATACCCAACCCTTTCGTGACATATTCTACAACTTGCCCAATGAAATGAGGTCCGTTGTCACTCCATAGGACCTGACAAATACCGAATTGAGGAAAGAACTCCTTTAGGAGAACTTTCGCTGTTGTGAGAGCTGTATTATCCTTCGTAGCATTTGCCTCCACCCATTTACTGAAGGCACAAACCACTACTAGGACATATTTTAGATTATTACAGCGTTCAAACTGAATGTAGTCCATTTGTAGGACCTCAAAAGGTACAGTTGGTGTTGCAAACCCTCCTGTTGGAGTTCGCGTTCCCTTTTCAGGATTATACTGGAGACAGACCAGACAAGACTGGACTATCTTTTTAGCAGTGACGGCAATATCAGGATGATTCCAAACTTGCATGAGTTGTTTTGCCATTGAAGATGCACCAACATGTGCTGGCCCATGTGCCATGTGAATCAAGGGGTATAAGTAGGCTTTGGGTAACTTCCATTTGGTCATATCTTTATTCCTCCAGTAGCCCTCATGATCTACTGTTCCCTCCTTAGACCATTGGTCTAGTTCGTCAGCAGAGGCAGATTGTTGCATGTCCAGCACTTCCTGCCTGGCATCATGCCAACGTTCAGCTTGTGACACATACATAGATGTGGTACTTCACTGCCTTGCGGTCTCACGACTGTGTGATCCGCAAAGGCATTACCTGCTCCTATTTTATCAGTCACTTTCTTGTGTGCACTACACTTAAAAATTGCCACATTCTTAGGATAGGTTAGGGCAGTAAGAAGATTACGTACTAATTCTCCTTGTACTATCTGTGTCCCATGTGAGGTGAGGAAGCCCCTTTCTTTCCACAAGCAACCAAAATTGTGTGCCACCCCGAATGCGTACTGGCTGTCGGTAAAAATGTTAACAAGTAAATCTGTACTAAGCTCACATGCTCTCGTCAGTGCAATCAGCTCGGCTGCTTGGGCCGACTTCTGTGGGATGCGAGCTGTCTCAACTACTGTCTGAAGTGTTGTAATAGCATAGGCGGCCGATGTAGTGCCATCGGACAACTTCAAACACGAGCCATCAACCCATAACTCCCCATCGACACTAGAAAGAGGTGTATCTTGTAGGTCAACACAATGCTTTGTTTGCTCTTCAGTGAGGAATATGCAATCGTGTAACTCTTGTGACTGAAACTGAGTAGCTGGAAATGGTAGTAGTGTAGCAGGGTTAAGTGTCAAACATCTTTTCAATGTGATATGAGGGGCCAAAAGTGTCAATTCGTATCCCGTCAAGCGAGCACTAGTCAAATGCTGTCTTTTCATTTGATTTAGCAAAGCATCAACTGAATGGGGTACTAACACAAGCAGTTTGTGTGACAAAACTATTCCTTCACTCTGATGTATAGATACAGCCGTTGCCACCATCGCTCGGAAACATCCGGGCAGCGCACGAATGACTGGGTCAAGGGCAGCTGAGAAATATGCACAAGGACGTTGTTTATCACTGTGTGTTTGTGTTAAGACTGAAAGGGCACAACCTTCCCTCTCGTGTACGTAGAGTGTGAAAATCTTATTGTAGTCTGGTACAGAATAAAGAGCTTGACGTAGCTGTTGGAAGGCATTCTGACATTCGGTAGTCCATGGGAGGGGCATCGGAGTGTCTTTGGTCACAAGTGCTAACAAAGGTTTAATAATGTGCGAAAAACTGGGGATCCACTGCCTACAAAAAGAAGACCAATCAGTGCACGGACATCCTTCTGAGTACAGGGAACAGGAGTATTTAAAATGGTCTGAATGCGATCTGTTGTGAGTGCACGTCCCTCCTTAGACAGGAGGTGACCTAAATAGGTAACCTGCCGTCTACAAAATTGCAATTCCTTTCTAGAGACTTTGTGATGATGTGATGCAAGAAATGATAACAATAACAGTGTTTCTTCTTCACACTGCTCAGGGGTATCTGCAGCTAACAAGATGTCGTCGACGTACTGGATAAGAGCCACCCCTTTTGGTACAGGAAAGGAATCAAGCTGCCTTTTTAATGCTTGACTGTAAATGCTAGGACTCTCTGTATAGGCCTGTGGAGCTCTACAGAAGCGGAATGATCTATTTTTCAACGTAAATCCGAAAAGATAACGATTGTCTTGGTGAATGGGTATTGAGAAAAATGAGTTCTTTAAGTCGATCACTGAAAAGGTTGTGGCAGTGGGAGGGACCATAGTGAGAAGGGTTGTGATGTCAGAGACTACCGGATATTGGGGCACTACAATTTTATTAACCTCTCGACAAATCAATAATAAATCTGTAAATTTTAGTGTCAGTGTCTTTTTTCAAAATAGGAAGGATATGGCTATTGCAAGTATTGTAGGGGACTTCTTCCACTACCCCCACTTTAATCAAATCCTGAACAATACCTGCTAATGCTTCTTCACCTTCTCGGGATATGTTGTATTGGGGCAGACGAGGCAATGAAACACCTTCCTGTACTTGGATATGCACAGGTGGAATTACCATTTGACCCACATCAGTATCTGATCTAGCCCACAAAGTACAAGGTAGGGACGCCAAAGCGGCAACCTCATTGATAAGACAGGATCTCTCAACCTTTGGATAGTTGTCATTTAAAATAACACGTACACCTTCCGGAGAAAATGTAGCACGAAAATATTTAAACATATCGATACCCACAATGTTGTCCGGCATGTTAGGGGAAAGCAAAAATGGACATGCTACAGTGAGTTTGTCAAGTTCGAATTCAAGTGACCGTGAAAGTGGGCTAGGTGTAGGAGTCCCATCGAATCCTATCGATGTTATTGTTGTGCCAGACAGGGGAGCCCTAGGAACCAATCTTTTAGACAATGCACTCGGGTAGCCCCAGTATCAACTAGAAACCGATCAGTGGCTCCGAAGACATTTGCGTCAACATAAGGACCCATTTGATTTACTGGCAGCTCAACCTGTTCCTTACCCCATCCTAGGCTTCCCTATGCATAATCGGAATCTGCAAGGACATCAGCAGAATAATCAGACATTTGATATTGATTTCGTCTATCAAAAGTATTAGAATAATTTGGTCCTTGTTCAACTGCCTCAAACCTAGGACGACCTCCTGTACCTCCCCTGTTTCTTGAATTCCATGGGTGTCCTCTCAAAGTACCCCTTCCCCGCTGGCACTGCTGACCTCGCAAAAAGGGGCACTCAGAAAACCAATGCCCAGTCTTTTTACAATAAGCACACTGATCAGGGGACAAATTTGCTCAAGGCAGAGGGGGCACTCGAGGTGTATACATTGCACGTCCGCCTCTTCCACCTCCCCTAAAAGGTGGACCATATACTTGAGCCAACATAACTTTTGTCTTTAATTCTTTAACCTTCTTATCCTCCCTGCCTTTCGCTTCCTGTTCCTGTCGCTCATAATATTGGGCCATGGTCAAAAGGGAAACTGGGGAAGATGTGGTCCAAGAACTCTCAATGGCCTTTAAGCGACTAGCTATTTCCGGTAACATATTAGTGACAAATTTGTCAACAAACAAATGCTTACCCATATCATCGGCCAATGATTGACCACTAAAATCATGGAATGTCTCTTCAAATCTTGAAAAGAAATCAGAAACTAACTCATCCTTTTTCTGTTTACAGGACGCTAACATAGTCCAATCTATTTTCTTAGGGGGTATGAGAGTTTTTAATTTAGTCACAATAGCTTTAGGAAGAACTAATATCTTCTTCTGCGGTTTCTGCGCAGGCTCCCTGTCCGCATCTATTTCTTCTAAATGTTCCCAGGTATCACCAAATGCCACATTGTCATCTATTTTACGTATTGTTCTACACATATCAGGGGCAAAATAAGCCCAAAAACCATATCGATATCTGGCAAGGTCATAGTGCAGGAGCTGATGGCTCCTTCCACCTCCTCATAAAAGGCGGCAGGATTGTTCCGGGGGTCAGGCAAAGCAGCCTTGTTGAGCCATAACGTCTGCTCTACTCCAAGGAGTGTAAACCCAATTATATATAAAATATCCCTTTGCATCATCCGAAGTTTTATCATCATTTGTTCCCGCACCCTTCGGGGGAACCTACAGGGGTGCAGCTTTACACATTGGTTTCATAGTAATTGTACCACTACCGGGTGTAATCTCATCTACCGGAGCATCTATTTTCTGTGCTTGAGATTGAACTGCTTCTACATCTTTCTATTTTCTAGCTAATTCTTGCTCCATTCGTAAACGCAATGTTTCATCTCGTATTTTAACCACTCGTCTAATCATATCAGGTAAGTCCGAAAAAGGAAAAGTCCTATCTGTTAGTCGTTTATAATCAGTATTTATATCAGCTGGCTCTAGTTCTTTAGAAATTTGTCGCCAATCAAATATTACCTCCCAAACGAAATTTCTACAAAATAAAATTGTTCTATATCTTGCCACTGATGAACCATAGCTACGATAATCGACGCAGTATGAGGCCGACGAGCCTCCTCTCTAGCATCAATTTTTAATTTATCTTTTTCTGCTTCAGTCAAAGTAGAGCAAGTCTGCCGCCCACCTTGTTTATCTTTATCTTTTTCTTCTGAAGACAAATGCTCCTCGTCAGTAACCTCATCGTCAGGGGCACTTGGGGTAGGAAATTTATACGGGGTGGATTCGTTCTAATAGGAAGCAATCATCCTGAGGCGTATTAAGTAGTGGATAGATAGGGCACCTAATAGGATACTGGCCATTTACCTCTAATCGACGTTCTCTATCTTCTTTTTCTATTTTTTCCTTCATTTCTTTATTTTTTTAATTCTAACGCTTTTTGATATATTGTTTTCCGCTGTTCTTTTCTGCAATAGCTTCTGCTCTCTTCGCTTTCTCTCGTACTTCGTTATCCCACATACGCACACAATCAAACATATCCTGTCTACTTTTTCTTTTAAATAAACACTGCTCTACATATTGAACCTTTTGACCCATTCACTAGCCATTGCAAATCAGACTCTTTCTTTGTGTATTTGTTCCACAATGAATCGTACATTATGGAAGAAATACCATATTTAACATACATATCACTATTGGGCGTCCCTTCTGTAGGAGCCAGCTGACTTTGTTACAAGCTAACTTTGGTACCACAAGAGCAGCAACACCACTTACAAAGTGTGCTGAGAACAGGCATGTTTTTTAAAAAAAATTAAAATATTATTACTCCAAACAAATATTCCAAAAGGAGAAAAATCTCCACATTACCTGCCTTCAGTCCTTACAAAGAGCAAATACAAAAACTAAACCAAAAACCAAGCCAAACAAATCAAGAGTGCCGCTTCAGCGACCTTACCAATCAGAAGTCTCCAACTCCCACCTGCCGATCTCTGGTCGAACTAATGGTCACTGCAGAATTATGCCAAAGAAAACCCCAGTCGAGACCGGCCACCACCTGGGGGGGTCAAATCAGGAAAACCGGAAAAGTCACATCGGCCTGCAAAGATAAAGGTCTCCTCATGCAGTGCGCATCTTCAGAAATATTTCGACCCTCCGTCAAGACCACTCCTTTGGACGGCCGCGTCTCCGATGAGGCCCCACGTGTCGGGCGCCAACTGTGGAAATGTACCCAAAAATGAGCACACTGGTGCAGGGTCACCCTCCTGTCCACGGGTCTAAAGACCAACAAAATAGAGATCGGCACTGGAGTTGAAATAAAATAAATCAAGTTTATTAATAACTCATGAGTGGGACCACGTCCACACAACACTCTCAAGTGCTGCAGGAGGTAGTACACTGAATTCACAAACCATCATCCGTTTTATACCATTTTGTTGCAATGTAAGCATGTGAACAGAAATGGAAAGAACAAGTTTAGAAATAGCTATCAGCAAACAATGGCAGATAGATGACTACGTGGTCAGCAAAGTGGGAGGAGGAACAGAAATGCTTATGACAGCAGTAAATAGTCGACAGTTAACATCTGAGACCAGGTGCACTGGCAGCTACAAACCCCCAGCTCGTACATTGCTTAGCCATGTCAGGAGGTCAACTAAAATAGATAACACAAGCAGAGTGAAAAAGACGAGCAGCAGAGGACAGAAGAATTACGAAGGAAACTAAATGGACACCAAAGCCAAAATGGCTGTTGCTGATGCGAAGTAAAATGTTACACGTTTCCACAAGTCCCAAGGACCTTGCTGGTCCTCACCGTAAGCTGTTTATTCTGCCCCGAACCCCTGTGCACCGTGTACTTTTGCAGCAGCATATGCTTTTTGACGATCCCTGAGGCTGTGCTTTGGGCTACGTGTAGTCCTGAGCACGAGCAGTATTTCCACCTGAATATTTCCAGCCTACACTCCACGAGGGTTCCGTGGGCTGGCATTTCGTGATTCAGCTCAAGGTCCCTTCACGATCCCGGGTCTGTTGGCCTGTGGGTCCCTGTGAAGGTAACTTTGACTTTCTTTGGGCTTCCCTGGTTGCTCCAGACGTCCCCTGACTCTCCATTGCTTAGAGAGTCCCTAGGACCTTGCTGGTCCTCACTGTAAGCTGTTTCTTCTGCCCCCGTGGGTTGCAGTTGCCAAGGCTTGTTGATGTTTGATCCGGACACTGACCCCCCAGCACTCGACATCCTTCATGAGACAGCTCACCTCCGGACTTTGGTCAACGTCGACGTCTCCTGGTCCCCGTGGCTGCAGAGTCAAGTATCCTATCTTCTCACCTGAAGCACCCGACATCGGTCGGCATTCGTCTACTGAACCCCTGGTCACCCTGAAGTGACCCAGACTCTGTCCCCTCTGCTTTCAGGTTCCTCTCACCTCAGTTCCAGACTTGGATTCCACCGGACACTTTTCATCTTCCCGGCAGGCGCACTTTGAAAACGACAAGGGTTTCCGACACCACTTGACCCCTATGCACCCGGCTCCTCTGGGATAGGTAACACGGGTACCTCGGTACTCACTAGGGTGCTGGCCTTAGAACCTTCTATGTTCCAAATGGTTTGCTTGAAGTCCTCTCCAAAGTGTCCTTAAACTGTAATTTTCCAACCGCGACTTTCCCATAGAGTTGTACGGAGCTCGCGTGAGTTTTCACACTGCACCTGTCCTCCGTGGGTCCCCTGTGTCCCTACTTTGGGTGGTTCCTTGGGGTCCCAGCGATTCTACGTGCTCTAGGCACTTTGTCTAGTGAAGTCGTGGTTCTTATACCATTTTTTTAGTATATGGTTCGGTCTCCCCCTGGAGCCCGCTGTGTATTGTGCTATTTACTGTTGTTCTATTGATTCCGTATTGTGTATCTTGTGCTCTAATCTCATAAAGAGGTTAGTAGAGAGTGTTTAGTAATAAATACATATATTTTATATATCTCTTGTGTGGTTCTCCTTTCATTTGGTCATTCAGGAGATTCTGATCTGGTAAAACAAGCTGCTTTACGTTCCTTTCAGGCTCAGCCTGAAGGCTGCTCTCCACAGCTACCACTAGGATAGCTTTCTATAAAGGTTGTCTTTAACCTAATCATCAATAAGGGTTGTTTGGACTGGTACAAGGTGCCCAGTTTAATTAGTGGACAGCATATACCAGGCCAACTTCTCACATCATCTATATACCATTTCCATAATCTGATGTTAGTATGAAGGGGGTTGCTAAGATGCAGGGCCACCTGATTCTCAAAATTGTCAACATAGATGATGGCAAAATTAGGGGCGAAGCAGGCCCCCACAGATACTCGTTTAGGTTGCGGGTAAAAAGTATCTCCAAATTTAAAAAAATATTTTGTGAGGACAATTTCATGAAGTGATGTTAAAAGAGAGGTTGGGACTCAATGTGGGGTGGGTCTATTTACCCTGAGTGAGAAAATTACTTAGATGCCTTCTGCCTGAGGGATGTTAGTGCAGGGGGATTCCATATCCAGCCCCAGCTGCCCCACTAACAACTCCTGTGGTTGTTCAAAGTCAAGCTCTTCGATCTGATTAATGAGATGGGCTGAGCTGAAGCCATCTAGGCAGTACAAGTCTAAAGTACTCCCTTGTCCGTGTAAGGACATTTCAGACTTTAAAGCGTCTGTTTGCCTTTTTCATTGTTTTGTGTAGCAGCTGCTGCCCTGCTCTTTTCTCTGAATAACGCTGCCCCGCTCATATCGAGCGGGGCATACCGCCTAATGGTCAAGCAGTGAAGTGCAATCCTCAAACTGACAAGGTGACTTGTGGAAGTTACAGCAGGGGTAAAATCTGCCCATTCCCACTGAAAAACAATAGGGAAACTCAGAAACACGCATGAACAACAAAAGACAGAAACAAATTCTACCAAATGGCAATTTAAAGACAGACACAATGTTGTCTTCAAATGGATAAATATACACAATGAGATGTATGACCTAGTTTTTTGTTTAATTTGCTTAGAGCTGCAAGATCAATCATAAATCTGCAGCCCTATTTAAACAGGTGTCGGAACTTTGGTACTTATTGGCTTTGTCAATGGTTTCTAGTTCTGCTGTACAGCATTCCTGATGATGTGCAGCATGGCTAAAGGAAATGAACGTTAAAAGACGCTATGATGCACCTACAAAATGACTCAGGCATTTTTTTAAATTGAAGTGCCAGTGGGGGCGAGTAACATGGAGGACTGGGTTGCAGAAGCAAAACATGTCCTGTTGTAGGGGAGATAAGGTGGGTGGAGTAGTGGAGTGTAGCAATATGGGGGAAGGAAACATCATGGAGGGCAATGATGGGGGAGATGTTATGCACGAGAAATGGAAGATACGTGTGGGGGCAAGCAATAAAGAGGGAAGGAGAAGCAACGAGCGAGAGGGCAACATGGAGCAAATAGGGGAGAATAACATGGATGAGCAAGCAATGGGGGAAATATGAGGGCAGGGAGGAGAAGCACCTGGCGAGACAGAGGGAGAGCATGGGTAGCAGGAAGCAACACAGAGGGGGGAGTGGGGAAGAGAAGGAACGTGTTAGAGAGCAATGTGGAGCAGACAAAGGAGAAGTACATGGGTGAGAGAGCAACATGGAACGCACGGGGGAAGAAAAGCACACTAAGGAGACAGCTGGAATGCACATGCACTCTCATTAAGATAAAAGACAAACGTAGGTCCATAAAAGTGAGTAGTGGAAGGACAAATCTAAATTGAAAATGCTCCAGTGGCAGGACCGACACAAGATGGACCCCGTAAGCCACTGAATATGAAGTAAGCAAACGAGAGAGACAGAAAAGTCAACCAACGGTAAGCAATGGGTGGGCAGCAAGCCCCTGTCTGTTCTTGGTAAGACCACAATATGTCTCATAACAAACAGCACATGTTCTATCAAGTAGCCTTGATCTAAAAAATAAGGGGAAAAAAGAAAAACTACATTCTGACATCTGGTTTAAAAAAGTATTCTATCAATCATTCTATTTATTGCACATGAAATGCTGTTTTATGTGGTGGTTCTATGTGTCAGGGTAGAGCCCTCTGCAGACATCTATATGCAAATTACAGCAAGTTTGAATTCATTTTATCAGTCTCAGTAGAATGAAAGGTGGTTCCTGAGTTGATGGCAGGACACTTTACAGTGCTAAGAAATGGCATAATCTGCTTTAGTAAATTAAAAACATTATTATAATTATAAAAATATCCAATTATATAATTGGTACATAAAAAAACAAAGGTTTGGTGTTGAGTTCCAATGACTGTAGACTAAAACATATAAAAGTCTCAAAAGTGCCAGAATGCATCAGTTAAGGTGTTTTTATTTACAAAAGCGGTAAGCAAGAATGATGCATGGTGATGTTGTGGAGGAACAGTGGCCAATCAGACTTCATTATTGGTTTTATGTAGCTGTGCTGTGTATTCAACTGATTTATGTCATTACCTTTTCTATATATATTTTTGCTGGAGACTATACTCATTGCGTCTTTTGATGCCTTTTAACCCCTTCCCCACTCATGACGGAACCACTCCGTCATGAGCCACGGTTGCGCTGTGCTCATGACGGAGTGGTTCCGTCATGCTACGGCTGTTGGCGGCCGCTCCGCCCACGCGGCGCTAATTCCCCGCCTGTGCGGGCGATTAGCGCAGTGGGCGGAGACGTGACGGAACCACTCCGTCATGAGCACAGCTCAACCGTGGCTCGTGACGGAGCGGTTCCGTCACGTGCACCGCGCCACCGCGCTGCCCCCAAACCCCCCCCCCCCCCCAGCGCCGCGGCGGAATTCCTGCCACGGCGAAGGGGTTAAAAACGCTGAGTTACCTGAATTACAGTGACTGAATACACATATGTAGGACACAGTACAGTGTTGTCAAATCTAAATAAGTATGCTTTCTATCTTTGCCTAGAAAAGTGCATGTGTATGCAATATTAGGGCTGATTCACAAAGAAAGTAGTAAATCTACACTCAGAAACTTACTCAGAAACTTACAACTACATCCAAGTGTCGATTTACTGCTTTCTGTAATTCATTATTTCCAAACAAAATCAACAAAAGTTGCACCTGGTGCCGGGTCAGTGAAAAAGCTGTTGTGTGGCAGATTGGCATGTAGAAATAGACAGACAATGCCAGTAGATTAGGAGAGGGTTTATTGTAAGTTAAATGGATACAGAAATCACCCCTCCAGGAGTGGATGTAGTTAGATGCTCAGCTCTGGTCTGTCTGGCTGAACAGCCCTTCAGAGAACCCTCATAACCCTGATATTCCATGACATCCTTGGGTAACCTGACAAGCAAGATACCTTAAAACCCTTGCAAAATCATGTAGTGTAATTTCTTGGTGGGGACCCCCATTTCCTCTGTATGGAGATTACTATGGTGGAGAACTCTACACAGGGTAATGGAATCCCCTGTGCAGATGCATTTTTTCTCCATGTGAAAATATTTTTCCTAGTGGAAAAAACGCTTTTCCTACATCCCGACCAAATCTGGGGGGGATCCATTGTCCTTCTCACCCTGGAAAGGAAATTACATCAGACCTTGAATGGAAAAAAAAATGCAACCCTTTTCAGGCTGTAAATTGAAATGTCAGAGGTTTGCGAATGCTAACAAACATAGTTGTTTATGGGTATTCACAAACAACCTCCTAATTCCAACACTTGAGTGTGATATATGGCTGTGGAGTTCTCCACATTCGTGGTGGAATTCTACACACCCATAAAAGGACCTAGCAACACATTCCTTTGTGAAATTCTGGCAGGCATAGCTAAGTAAATTTGATCTTAAACCTATATTTACGACTGCATCTACTTTTGTGAGTAAGGCCCATTGTGTTTTTATAAATGAATGTGTTTTTTAATTGTCCATTCCCTTTGTTTATGTTTAGTTGCTGTTACGGTTAATACATTGATTTATGCAGGACAAGATTGTGAGCTTGAGGTTCCAGAACGGGACTTTGGGGTTGGGACAGTTGAGAGGCGGTGCCAGAAAGCACTGTTCCTGACAAAGGGGTTCAGTTTAACTCACATGAGATGAAATAATTCTTGAGAACCCTGTCCGTTCAACATCACAGAACAGCTCTGTTCACATCTCAAGAGAAAGGTCTAACAGAGACCCCTGTGTGCAGCGAGCGGTGGACATGGGTATGTCCTTGAAGGAAATGTTGAGCGAAACTTGATGGGCGAATTCAATGCTCCCAATTCAGTTACCTTGAAATCACATTTCCAGATGTTGAATGGAAGAACTCTATGTTCGGAACTTAAACCAGAGTGGCTTGGTGTGTCTGGTGCTGAGAGTTTGTGGGAAAACAGGAAGAAGATGGTCAGGTTACAGGGTTGGAGGCAGACTTACCAAGAGAAATACAAAACTTGGTATGATAAATGGAACTGTGCCAAGTTGGTGGTGTGGAAAGTGGGTGATACCGTTTTGGCGAAAAAACCTGGATTTGTCAAGAAGGGAATAACCAAGTTTCTAGGACCATTCAAAATTTTTTAAAAAGTAAAGAAGAATGTGGTGGTGTGTAGTCAGGGGATGTGTTTAGTATATCCTGGTTGGGAAGGGCAGAGGAGAATGCAAAAGGAAGTGTCCTTTTAACATGCAGAGATCTAATGTTGTTACGATTTCTTCTTTTCGAGCACACAAGTAGAAGATGGGCCATGCTGTTGCTACCTCTTGACTATCCCACCATGTGGTTGGAGAAATCCTGCTAGAGGCATTGTTTTGCTCAAAATCAGGGCTTGGTGGTGGTATAATGCTATATACAGGTTGCACCCCAACTGATAACTAAGAAATCTGCCTCATGTGCCCAAATTTCAGCTCAACTGTGGTAGCATCAGCTGCGTTTCCACCTGCAGCAACTAATTCAGCAGTGCCTACTTGGAGATCCTGGAGCAGCATCGTTGCAGATTGTACTGTCTTTTATGGGGTGCCTGTGCCAAACTGATGGCTAGCAACATATTTGCATAATCTTGATTTCATTGTCCTCCTGCTGCAGTTTGTCTCAAGGGCATAAGGACCTATGCCTCGGATCCTTCTGAGTCTTTATGGCGTTCACCATGGTTTAGAGGATGTGTATGGCTAGTAGCTGCTGATTCTATGGTTTTTACTTGAGTTTATCTCCTGGGCTGCCTAATGCATCTAGGGCTACAGTGACATCCTGGGCTTTTACATCTTCTTACATCTAGTTCCACTCCTTGTGCGCAGTGAAGAATTTGTGCTGATTGTAGAGTACTCACCATCTGCCACCCCTTGGGTATCTGAGTCCTGCTGCCTTTGGGCCATGATTGTCTTTGATACTTTAATTGTGCACCATTGAGTCTACTGCAGGGCCTCCTGTGCTTTAATCTGTTAGGATTTGCCCTTCTTTTAGTGCAAAAACAAAACAAGCATTGGCATAGCCAATAGGTCTCGCCTTTGGGACCTTATAAGTGTTTAGCCATGCAACAGTTGCATAACTAAACACTTATAAGGTCCCAAAAGCGAGACCTATTGGCTATGCCAAGCGGCCGTGCGGCCGCAAAAGTGAAAGTGATCGCGATCGCGATCAAACGCAAAAGTGAAAGTGATCGCGATCAAACATCAAAGCGGCCGTGCGGTCGCTAAAGTGAAAGTAATCGCGGTAAAAGTGGCGCGCGCGCCCGCGCACATGCACTGTAGCCCTAGGCTGGCCTGGTAGCACTTTTTGGAGCCCTCTCAATAAGTCTCGCCAGACCAGCACATGTGCTGGGTCAGGCGAGACCTAAAACGAGGGGAGAGGTAGTGAAGACCAATCTGATTTAGAATTCTGTGAATAAAGCATAGTGCTTTAAAAGAGACTCTATTTTTCATAGGAAGCCAATGAAGCATAGAAAAGGCTGTACCTATGTGAGAGTGTCTTGGGATATTCAGAAGCATCCGGACAACAGCATTTAGGACCCTTTAAAGCATTCCCAGCCTACCCTTGGAGGTCCCACATTACAGTAGTCAATACGAGACACCACAAGCGCTTGGATTACAGTTTTTTAGCACAATCAGGCAGGAGACCTAGGATTTTACATAGCTATTTGAGACTTCTATAAACTTTCACATTTCAGCCTGTTGCTCTCAAATTGAAGGTGAAGTGTTCTCTACTGTTGACACAGGGATCTCACTGAAGTCTGAGCTCCAAACAAAAATCAGTTTCTAAACACTCTTCTTAGGTTTGAAGTACTTTAGGACCCAAAAACCAGAACCTCCATTTTGGCTGGGTCAGACATCTTGTATAGACTTGATATAATGCTATTACATGTATCCTTGAGTTATTAATCCAATTATTATGAATTGCATGCTATCAGTGCAGGAAGTTACGTTGCATATTTATATAGTTTTCAAGTCCCCTGAAGGTCACCTGACAGTGCCAAAGAAGTAGGAGATAGAAAAGTGGGAAAAAGAGAACGGGATGTGAGACGGAAGGAAATGTTTGGATAGAGTAGGAATGCCCAAAGACATTAGTATGTCACTGTGAAGAACAACAGTCCTTTAAGGGTAACTGGATTTAGGCATCTGACCAACAGGTAGGGAGGGAGGGAGGGAAGGAAAAAAATAAATGATGAGTGGCAGGCGAAGGAATTATTATCATAGCTATGGAAAGAAAGTTGTTGTCTTGGTTTGAGGTGGCACTGATAAGAAATCGGATTGGTGGGATTAAATTTGCAAAACCCATTAATCAAATTAATTTCCTGCCTGAAGCAATCCAGTATACATTAGTATATTTACAACTCTGTCAATTTCACACGCCAAAGATATTTCAATGTTCCTAATTTAGCCCCATTACTCCTGCTAGAAGCCAGTCTGATGTAATACTTTCTGGAAATACTTTAGTACGCTAATACTAAACATTTTCCCTCTACCCCAAGAAGACTTAATTAAGGATTCCTTCACCTCACACAAGAATTCTACTACAATGTAAAAAATACACTGACCTTACATTGTAACAGGTAATCTTCATACACAGTTGCCAAACATTGTAACAAACTGCAGTTCCGGATTACCAAATAGGCAAAGTAGGCACTGGCCTATGGGCGCCACTCCTTTTAGGGGCCCAGCGACAACGGATCAAAATAATATTGATTTGATCTTGAGATCGATTTTCAATGACACAAGAATGACTGAACTTACTTGCTACTATGGCCACTGAAAACAACGTCTTGCAAAAGGTAGACTTCCAAGATATCCTGAAAGATTTCACCACAAACAAATTGAGGAAAGTGAATATTTAAAGTTTTGTTGGTTTATTAATATATATATTTTTTTAAATCATAACATTAATAATTGTGAATGTTTTGTTTTGTGTAATAAAATTGGCTTACTAAAATTGTTGGTTGCTAAAATTAAAAACGTATTAGGAGATAATTTGCAATGGGAGCCCCGAAATTTCAACTGCCTAGGGGCCTCAACCGGGTTTTAATCCAGCACTGACAATCTGTATCACTATATAAATTTTTGTCTGCTACTAGTATTCATAAGTATGGTGAACCTTTTGGTATCATTTCTGAGCTGCATTTCAGTAAAATGCTAGTGGCAGTGGAAATGATATCACCCACAATATGACCGCCAAACTCATCACATGGTTGACCCCTTCAACCACACTTAGTTATTCAAGAATTTCATATTTACAGTCCAGTGGCTAGCCAGAGGCAACAAATTGTAGATAAAAAAGAAAACATGACTTTTAGACATACGTTTACTTTCCTTTCCTTTCAATGCTTCCATGAACCCTAAGATCATGAGTAGCAAGGGCAGTGCCTGGGATATTCAATTGCAAGCCAGGTGTAGCAGCCTCTAGTCTTGGTAATCCCTGATTGATGTCAATGTGTGATGTGAGGGGACCATGGATATTTTCATCTTGAGCTCAATTTCTGTGCTTTGTGTGTTATTAGTGCTAACATCTTTCTCAAAACAATGAATATATATTGAGAGATTGAACTAAGGGTTTTTCACGTAGGTTCAAGGAGCACAGCTTCAAAATTCTATGTGTGACTGACAGAGATTAAAGTGGGGAGGAGAACAACATTTCCAAGCTTTATTCATGTGCTCAAAAGAGTACCCATACTTTTTATTTAAAAAAAACAACTGATCCTGAATGGATGAATTGCAGCAGTTTGGAAGGGGAGAAGTGAGAGACAACTGAAGAAGAAACACTCCTTCTCTACAGGATGCCTGCTACCTGAAAAGAATGTAAGTGTGGACAAGTGATTAAACGGCAAATCTAAAGCCTAAACGCTGTGAAGAGCTAAATGAGTGGTTCTGGGCAATGACAGCTGTCATTGGCCTCTGCTGGGTTTTAGCCTTTATGGCTGTACTGTTTTTGGCATGGTGGTCTAACCCCATGCCAAATAACAAGCTAGGCCCCATGACCCTCTTGGTCATGGTGGGGTTACTCAAGCTGAGGGTAAGCTAGGTGTTGCCCTGGCTAAGATAGAATTTGCAGAGGTGGACAGCTCTGATCCTAAACTAAAATGATTGGGTGAAAGCACTAAAGAATTAGGAAAGGAGCATTGGGAGTT
The DNA here is from genome assembly GCF_964204655.1 of Triturus cristatus. Lineage (NCBI taxonomy): Eukaryota > Metazoa > Chordata > Amphibia > Caudata > Salamandridae > Triturus > Triturus cristatus. The sequence continues at coordinate 804,837,189 of NC_140585.1, read as the reverse complement.
AGGTCCCGAAGCTGTTGAGGTAAGCCAGCTCCAAATGGGAATGACCTGGACAGAAGAATGAAAGGCAGAGTAGGCCCTGCCAGAACCCAGCCATGTTCCCTTCCTGTCCTCGCCTGACAGACAAGGTAGGCTCTCCCAGATGGTGGTTCAGCTTCCTGGCCTGTTGGCTGGGGAGGGGCTTATGTGAGAAAATGGGATTCTGTTGCAGTACCCCACCACACTTTTTGTATGACATTTGATGCAACTTTGACTGTACAGTACTGGGTCCCTGTTGTCCAGGTTCCCAGTACCCGTGTTCTTTTGCTAAAAATCTGTCCACGATAGGTACTTCTGCCCCCTGTAAGTCCCTAATAAGAGGTCCCCTGGGTGCCTAGGGTCTGGAGGCTGAAGAGGGTCCCCTGGTACCCTCTCACTAGGACCATGCCACTGCAGCTGACATGTCCCTGTGAGGTGAACAAATTAGCAAGTCGACATGGCACACTGCCTGTGTGCTATGCCAGCAAGCACCACCTAAAATATAGGTAAGTCACCCTTCTAGCACGCCTTACCAGCCCTAAGGCAGGGTGCACAATATCCCATGTGTGGGCATATCTGTATGAGCAGATATGTCCCTACAGTATTCAGGTATATTCATTAATATTGTAAGTGGCAGGAAAGCCATAGAGAGTACATGGGCGGGGAACTTGACAACTCAAGTTCCACAGCACAATGATGGCTCTACTGAACCCAGGAGTGGTTGATACCAAACAGCTCCTTGTAATAAATCAACACTGATGCAAGTGTGAGATTTACTGAAGCATGTACTCAGAGGGCATCTCAGAGGTGTCCCCTGAAAACCTACCGACTCTGGTGTGGGCACTGACTGGCTTTAGGCAGCCTGCCACACACAGACATGTTTCTGGACCCCTGGGTGGAGAGCCTCTGCTCTCTGGAACCAGAAACAATGGACATCCTGGGCAGAGGTGTCAAACCTCCTCCCCTAGGATGAGCCAGTGCTTGAAGGGGAAGCTTCAAATGCTTGCCGCATTTGTAATGTGACCCCCAGCTTCTGTTGCTAGCAGCAGATTGAAGCCCCCGGTTTACACCCCCATTTTGGGCTGGAAAACTTAGAAAGACTAGGAGGGGTGCCCAACTTTGCCAACTCCACCCCTCTGGTGGAGGAGGCGAAGTTAAGCACACTTTCAGTCCCCTCCAATCAGGGCTAGGTCTATGCCCCCTCCCACAGGAGGGTGGTATAATTAAGGGTGTGATCACCCCAGGTAAGGTGCCCATTGGCCCTACCTACTCCGCCCCTAAAATGCCTCCTCGATGTAGTATTTAAGTGGCTCCCCCAGACCTGGAAACTAGATCTGCGACGACCTATAAAGAAAGAAGACAACCCTGCAGAGAAGACTGAAGACGACCACTGCCTCGGCCCCAGCACTACCGGCCTGTCTCCAGCTTCTGCGACCCTGCCGCCTGTGTTGCAGCCAGCGACCTCTGAAACCCCTGGGAGGACTGCTGCCATCAACAAAGACTCTAATCTCCCATGGGCAGCAGACCTTTCCAGAAGAAATCAACAACAAACACTCAGGATCCAGGCGGATCCGCGACTCGTGCCCACTCTGCACCGGACGCCCACGTCCCGAAACGGAGTGGCCCAACTACCCAGTGAAGACTCCCCAGTGATCAGGACTCCGAATCCAGCATTGGCCGACCTCTCCTGACCCCCATTACTGCGCCTGCAGAGTGAATCTGAAGGTTCCCCCAAACCACCACCGACCAGGAAAGAAGATTTCCGATGTCTAAAAGTACCAGGGCTCCTGCAGCCCCCAGGCTTTGGAAAGTTCAATGAGCAGCACCTTGTGACCCCCCCACACCTCAACTTGCCTGTGCTGGTGTTCTGCCTGGACCCTCCTGCAGCCTGTTTACAAAAAGAAGAAACCCCATATGATTGTATTGGGCGCCCTGACACTGTGTTTGCACCCTGCACCCGGCCATCCTGTGCCGCTGGTGGTGTATGTTTGCTGCTTGTCCAAGCACCCAAAGTTTGGCCCCTGCAACCATTCCACTTACCTGCAAGCAGTGTGGTTCCAAGAACCCCCAGTCTCCTTTGAAACGCATTGGGTCGAACTCTGACTTTGACCTCTGCATCCCGCCGCCCCAGTGCCATGTCTGGTGCAGTGTTGGTACCTACCTGACCCTTGCCCACTACTGACCTTTGGTCCCGAAGACTGGAACTGTAAGTTGCATGCTTACCTGATTACCCGCAAAACTGTTTTCCCCGTAGGATAACATTGAGCTGTCCTGAAAATATTCTAAGTGTTGATTTTTCAAAGAGAAAAGTATTTTTTATTAAAAACATACTTACCTTATTGCGAAGATCTTGGTCTTGAAATACAGTACAAATAAAGTATATTTTTCTAAAATTGGTCTGGATCTCCTTCTTGAGTCGTGTGTCCATTATTGATCACGGTTGTGCAATAAATGTCTTACACTCCTCTGTGTTAGGCTGAGGCTGCGCATCCACACTACCACTATTAGAGCACTTGGGGTTTTACATTGAGCCCTGTACACTTTTGGGGATCCCCTAGACTCAGTGCAAGGTATTACCACCTAGTGGCAATATCATATACAAATCCAGCTTCCTACATAGAGCCAGTGTTGGCTTTAATCAATAGAATCTGGAATTGGCCCATTTAATGATAAACTGTAAAAAAAAAAAAAGGTTTAAACTGGGAGCAATAAGCACATTACTAAAAACATAACTTTTGAAAGCACTGTAAACATTTAACCAAATTCTTTTTGCACATTTTGTCAGCCTACACTGTGTGCCACCTCTTATATTGTGTATTGCTTTGTTTAAACCAATGTTATTCATAGTGCTTTATCATAGACTTAGACATCTTACCACTATAAATACATGCAGAGACCAGAAATCAAATTGGGGGAATCACTGGTTCCATACACCGATATCTGAAGTGATTGCATTAACCTGAAAGCCCGAAACTGGTCCTAGGATGCTGGTTTCCAGTCCAGGGAGGACCTGGCCTGGCAGTTCGGGCTGGACTGTTCCCCTTGGGCGCAGGGTCAAGACTGATTTGTATATGACTGGGTCTAAACTGGAATGGCATGGTGAGCAAAACAACGATGGATTTAGGTCCAGATCTCTGTACTTGGGTGAATGTATGACATTGTTCTGCATTCTGCCCATCAACTGTTCTTTTTGCATTAACCATCTGAGATTTCCTGCCAGAAAAATGCATTTCCCACTGATGAATTTACACTGCATCTATTTTTCATTTAAGGTGTTTGCATTATATTTGATATGCCCTTACCTGTAGGAGAAAGGCCAGAAACAAGTTGCAGAATATTTCTTTGACTCGACCCCCGTTGTACCCAGGATTGCAGTTTCCATACTTTTCTTTATGCGCTGGTGAGAGAGTATGGAGATGTAGTATTTTTGCTCCTGACAGCCAGAGTGGTCTCCTGTAATAAAATCCTACCCTGCAAACAATGCACAGCTATTGTGTGCTTGGAAATTGAGTATAAACAAAACAATACCTTAAGAAAAATGCTTATTCTTCACCACAGCTACCGATTTTCCAAAACATTATTTTGGGGAGGATGCCCAAATAGCTTGTAAACGTTGTTTTGTGATGGTTGAGACGAATGCAATTCACTCTGTGTATTTAGTAAAGCACCACAGATGATCCCTGTCACCAATATATGAAGTTTCAAATTGTAAACGGTTTATTGGCCCAATATGTACTTTGCCAGTGATTCTGTTCAAATGTATTACAGACAAACCCGTAACTCATTTAAAGGATGTATAACTCACACCAATGTTATGGGTCTGCTGTGCCTTAAAATGCATCATTGAGCACATATTGCCCAGAAACAAACTCCCCTTGTTATGCAGTCAGAGCTGGAAAAGGGTACACGCTTATCCCTGTTCGCTGAAGTAGGAACTTCGTCCAGAGCGTTAAAAGGCGACTGCAAGAGGGAACAACGCAGGAGAGGTGACACAATTAAAAGTGCGGTTTCTCCACACGCGGTGGGAAGAGGAGAAGGAGTTGCACATTAGCCACCGAAAAAAGCCTCTGCTAAGACCCCCTGCGCATACAACAGAGGTGAGAGCGGGGGGTCTACCCCAGTTGAGCCTGGCGCCGAGTGTGCGATGGATGGCTAGCGCTGAGGGCTATTTGGGCACCTCCAGACGAGTTCCCACACCATTGGGTTCCCGGCCATATTGGAAGTTTCTTTTGGGACACCGGGGCCTGCGGCGAGAGGTTTCTATTCCTACAGTGGCCTTTGGATTTGACTGCTTGTTCCTGGCACTACGTTACCCCAGTGAGGTGTAGACGAGGTGATCTTTTCCTGCGCCCCAGACACAGACGCATAATCATTGCCCGGAACCGGTCAGTGGCGCGGACGGCGAGTTTCCCCCCCATATTGAATCAACTGGACCCAGTGTGGATTTGTGCTGAAAGTCATGCTTCCTGGGTCTGATTTGTGTGGGGCGACGACCACCCTTGTTTCAGCGCAGCTTCGTATTCTTTATTGGCCGGCATCATTAACTTTGATTTTGGCGCCATGGCTACCAATAAGGGATCCATGCAATCTATCCTGGCTAAATTGTCAAAGTTTACTGACTCTAATGCGACGCAGCAGAAGATAAACCGGCAGAGTCTGAGGCAAAGCAACCGACGCCTGCTGAGGGCCCTTCCCTCTTTGATGTAATGGAGTAAATGTCATCCACCATGGCCGCCAGACGGTGAGGAGCTCCAAGAGGGAGCTCCGAGGCTGAGGATTGCTCAAGCGAGCTGTAATCCTTATTTGGCCTCGTATCTCGTACATTGGACCCCGAGCCGATACCGGAACATTCAACCCATGCTGGGGAACCTATCTGAATGAGGACTCACTGCCAGTGGCCGGGACGCTTCAAGAAGGGACAGGAGAGGTGCCCCGGCAGGTCGTTTTGTTTTCGTCGCATCCCTGAATCGATGGTGGTGACTGCGGCTCAAGGTGAGACTGGGCCTTTGTTTTCGAGTGTGGCCCAGGTGGCACTGCCGATGGGTGAGGGCTCGGCTGGCTGGAGTGCACGACGAGACTTGGTTCCAGGTGCGGACCTGGAGTTCGCTTGAGGTTCTCGCCCAGGCTTGAGAGGCCTGCACTGCACCCTCACCCCCCTGAAGGCACAGCAGATACTGTTAATACATGGTTGGTCGAGCCCTGACCTCTTGTGATTTAGGAGATACACTGCTAGTAATGTTTTACACTGCAGTTAATATGACACTTTAAAGTTTAGTGTATATACTGCATAAAATTGTATGATATCTACCTCCCTGCCTTATGCTTGATTCTGGACTGTGCCTCGGCATTTCTTCTTCGGCCTGAGTCCTGATTGTATCTCGGAAATTCTACCGTTCAACCATGCGCCCACCTTACCCCACCCGGAACTCGAATCTTGTGCGCTACGGACCAAGCTCCTGGTCCATTAACTACCCAGACAAAATGACCAGTAATGCAAAAAAGAACTTCAAGCATAGTATTCTAAAACAACACCCGGAAACACTCATTGTAGATAACTACCACACAGCGACCAACCGCAACACGAAAACTAACTTCATTTTCTACACTAATCGCCCGGCTAAATGGAAAAACACCTTCTCTCTTCACCTTCAAGTCGCCAAGTCAGTAATCATTCCCTATGGTGAAAAAATATCCACTTCCATCTCCCCGACCTTCAAAGGGGAACTCACCATCTCCATCTACAGAACTCGAACCATTCTCATACAGGCCACCGACCCGCACCTCACCACTTTTGACCGCCACTTCCCCACACTTCTTTCCTCGTAAACTCAACTGAGCCGTCAAACCATATCTCCCCAACCCACCATCACCCTTACTAATAACGTGGAACTGATCCCATCTCCCTGCCCTGAAGAACCTCTCTCGAAAAATGGACATCCACCATCACTCACTATAATCACACTACCCCTATCATTACTCTCCGATGCCAAACACCCACAACTATTACATCTACTGAGCACACTAGGAACAACAAACTCACAATTAACAAACACCACAAGACCGATATAGATCTTGACAGCTCGGACTCTAACCTCTTCCCTCCCGTAACCGAAATCCCCACAGGCACTCTCCGCTCGACCCGTGATAATCTGAACCCTCCCTCACAAACTACCTCTTCCTCCAACACAGACCCTTTTCCCCAGACCCTTACGTCCCCCATGTCCAACGTCATCTCCAATACAGTGGTCTCTCTCCCCCCTACTACCACTGCACACTCCCACGCCGATGTCCCACTTCCAGAGACACAACTGGTCTCCACCGATTACCTCAACCGACAACCCCCGTGACATCCCCATGGCCAACGTCGTCACCAATCCTTTAAACTCGTTCCCCCCTATTATAACTACACGCTCCCCCTCCACCGTCGCACACCCACATACACAACCTGCCTCCACCGCTAATCTCATTGAAATTCCCCAGAAATCTGACTTCTTACCTAGAATTTCTCTCCCTCCTCACTTGGACAGTAGACCATCTACTCCTCCTTTGAACCCCTTGAATGGGAGCATTACTAATCCGGCTCCCCGCGTCCAACCGCTCCCCTCTCCTAACCCCACTGACTCTGTCCAATCCCCGACCCCTGTTCACTCCCCCTCCAAAGACCCAAGTCATTCTCGGCCCCTGCCTAAATCCTTAAACTTTTTCAGCTCAATAGCACAGCAACTGAACAGAATGGAGCTGAAGATTAACTCCCTTGCTGCTGATTTCCTATACTTACAACAAGATCTTCTCAACAGAACCAAACCGCCGTGCTCCCTCTCCCCGGGTAGATTTCCTCCCACCCCACTCAATACCACTCCCTTGGCCCCTCAGTGCACCCCTCGTCCCTCCAGTCCATCAGCGAGTCAGGCACTTCGACCCAACCGGGATCGCCAACCCTTTTCGATACCGAAACCTGATGAGATCAACGACTCTTACCTCACTTTGAGCCAGAAGTCAGCCCCTTTCCCCATCCCTGTTATTATCGGCACTAACAGAATCCCCAAAAATGTCCACTCACCTAGACCTCCTGCTCAATACTCCTCTATCCACCTCACTCCCCCCATCATCGAGGCTCCCCGTCCTCTCTCTTGCATGCTCCTCAACTGCAGATCAGCAGCACAACACGCCACAGACATTGCTGAAGCTCTACTCGCTGAAGAAATTGCTTTCCTCACTGAATCCTGGCTCAATGTCCACTCCACACCCATTCTTGACATTCTCACCCCTCCAGGGTACACCATCACCAGACAAGGCAGACCGATCAAAACGGGGGGGGGGGGACTAGCCATCATCCACAAGGCAGGAATTCAGATTACCAAACTTAAACCTGCAGAATACCTATCGTTTGAATACATGGGTGTCGAACTCAGTGCCAAGGGCACCTCACCCATCAAATTCCACACCATCTACCATCCTCCTGGAGAGCGTACCCTTTTCCCCGAAGAACTAACAGACCTAATATCACGGTTCTCCATGACAGACACTAAAGACGTGTTCCTGGGTGACCTCAATATCCACTGGAACGACCCAGAAGACTCCACTGCCCAGAACCTATCCAACCTACTTGAAATATATAACCTCAAACAACTCTGCAATAAACCAACTCACATCAAAGGTGCAACACTGGATGCGATCATTAACAACAATGATCTGGTCTCTCTGACAGCGATTTCTCCCATTGACTGGTCCGACCACCACCTCATTCTGTTCAAGATTGATGCACTTGTCTTCCACCAACCTATTTGTGATGATAAACCTAAACACTGGGCCAGAAATATCAAAGCAATCCCTTTATCTGAACTTGAATCCAAGATTCATGCCCATCTTCAACTCCAACCCTCATCATCGACGGCCGATGACCTCACTACACACTTTAACTCAAAAATGACAGAGGTTCTAGACCAGTGTTCCTCATAGTACGGCCCGCTGGCGGCCCTCCAGGCCTTCATTGGCGGCCCGCGGACCTTGATCGAGATTGAGTACAGTACAGTACACTTCTAAGCAGGGAAGATGGCCGCAGGAGCAAACGTTGTGAATACGCGTTTAATACGTAATCACAACGTTTCCTCCTGCGGCCATCATCTCTGCTTCCTGCTTTCCTCCGATTGGCCTGCCTGCCTCTGACGTCACACGAAGCTCAGGCCCTTTAAAAGTCAGCGGTAACTAGCGCTAGTTACAGCTGACTTTTAAAGGACCTTTTGGTGAGCTTCCTGTGCCCCTGGTGTCACGACGTCCTTCCAGTCCCGGAGAACCTTCGCAGCAGCGCCTGCACAGGTATGTTTTTTTAATCGTTATGTACATTTGGTCCATATGGCTCCTGCGCGAGATAGCCCAGTCCATGTTTTTATTCACCTTTGTGGTACTTTGATATCTTCTACTTCAGGTATGGGTGTTCCCAGCATGCAACGTGCAACGTGCTCATACTACGCTCATGGGACATGGGACTACTATGTTAAAGGTGACAGTAGTAATGAAAGTCTGCTGGCAACAAAGCACACCTGGACCACCTCGTGAAGCTTGCTTTTGGAACAGCGATAGTGGAAGCGGAGAAACACGCATTATCCAGGCTCATTGTCGTATTTGACATTACAAAACACCCTTTACCAGCTTCGAACACGAAGCTGACTCCGGAAGTCTCTGCTAATTCTCAGCGACGTTTGGTGCCTCATCCCATACTGAGTAACTGAACCAGAATGCTCCTGAAATCTAATTTATTGACGTTAAAATGGGCTGGAGTTGATAAAATGCCCTAAGTTAACTGGTTAGCATTAAGTGCACATTTGGTCCATATGGCTCCTGCGCGCAGCCTCCCCAAGCCCCTATAAATTAAACTGTGAGCGCATGCCCCGGTGACGGCCTCTAAGCCTCCGAGTCTTCCCTCTCTTTCGGTCTCGCTCCTCAGTGAAAACCAAGACTCCAGGAAACGGGTATTACTTTCTCTTTCCTCCTTTCCTTATTTGCTGCCCTGTGAAATGGATCCAAAAAAGAAAACATTTTTGCTGGGAACGTATTTTTCTGACACCAGTGCAGCCTCGGGGGTGGAGAGGAATAAAACATCCCAAATGTAAAAAATAACTAATTAAAGCAAGACCGAGTGGTTGCAAGGTGGCCAGATTGATTTATTTACACCCAAACACATTAGCGCCACTTTACAGTGTTTGCCAGTGAAGTGATACTTTTGTTTTCTCCCCTCTTTGAACAACATTGTTTTCCCTGTGTGGGAAAGTGCACCTTGCCTGGAGGTACTGAAATACCTGCTTGATGGGTGAATTGGAAAACAAAATGTATACAGCGTCTGTGTGTTTACGAATGTGGTCTTTTTATGCCATACCGCCTATGTTTTGAAAGGATATAATTATAAGCAATGGGCACTGAAACTGGTCCTTTCCGGGCCCTGTATTCATGGCCTTACCTTTTCATGCGAAAGCACTCACTGCTTACATTTCACATGCTTTACTTAATCTTGCATTCCCTATGAGTGTTTGCTTTTTCTAGGACGTTAATTTTTTGTAGGCAGCATATTGTTCTTGTCAAGTGGGTAATTAGAATTGAGTCACATCCAGGTGTTTATAGCGGGTCAGTGCACTGCAAGTTTCTCTAAGTGGGGCAGTATGGTGATCAGTGGGGGAGAGGATGTGGTGCTATGGGCAGAGCTGCTGAAGTGTTTGTATGTATAATATGGTTTTAAAAGCACTTGCTGCCTCCTTCCTTGTCTCCAACGTTTTTGGGCAACAATAAAAATGTCTTGCTAATTCCAGTGATTACTGTTCTTAGTAGAGAGAGATGGTGTTTTGTCTAGTGCAGGGTTACTCATAGTACTTGCAAACTAGGATATTTTCTCATGCATGTTTAAACTGCTCTTGTGGGGAAAGGGGTGAGAAGTACTGATGACAGAAACTGCATACCATACTAATCCCCACCTGAAACCAGGGCCCTCCCCTTTTCCACTGCAGGGGCCTGCGTTCTACCTCATGGTCACAGGTTCAAATCCCAGCGGGTCCTGCCCTTCATCCATCTGAGATCGATAAAATGAGTTGGGTAGCAACAAACATCTGTTATTTAGCGCCAAGATACCTGCGCGTGAACGTGGGTTTTAGATACGTGTGCATGCCATTTATTTCAAATCCCTATTGAGTGCCATGTGCAGGTTTACCCATTATGTTGTATGTTTAAACAAAACATTACTTTGCTGTTGCTCACAGATCTGTTGCGAGAAGTGGTGTTGGTCCATCGGTCGTGACGCAGTATCGGTCGTGGGGTGTGTCGGTTTATCAGTCGTAGGGTGCTGTCGCGCGGAAAATCCGATTCCTCCGCAATGGCCCACAGTCCAGTTTCCAAGCCTTGCAAACGACCCAGATCGATCCAGAGCGAACACAGGAGCTTCCAGGAAGCATGGGAAGAAGAGTACTTGTTTGTGGAATGCCCAAAAGAAAAAGCCACTTGTTTGCTTTGCAAAGAGAAAGTAAATGTGCTAAAGAGGTATAATCTGGAACGGCACTACAAAACGCGGCACTCTGGATACACTGCAAACTTTCCACTGAACTCCAAACTGCGTTCTGCGAAGGTGGCATCACTAAAGGAAGCCCTTCTATCCCAACAAAAGCTCTTTCTGTGCCAGATGAAAGAATCCGAGGCAGTAACCGAGGCATCCTTCCAAATCTGTTACTTACTTGCCAAACATAAAAAGCTATTTGCAGAAGCAGAGCTGGTTAAGAAGTGTTTTCTCTCGGCAGCAGACATTTTATTTGCCAACTACCCTAATAAATCAAACATTATGAAGGAAATTGGTGCTTTGCAACTGTCAGATTCCACATGCACACGTCGAATCGAGTCAATGGGTGACAATGTTCTAGCACAGGTCATCAATGCAGTCAAGCTGCCCCCTTTCTTTAGCATTGCTGTGGATGAGTCAACAGATGTAGGTGATGTAGCACAGTTAATGATTTGGGTGAGGTATTTGGAACAAGGAATCATTCCAAAGGAAGAGCTTCTCTGCCTTTTGCCATTGGATGGTCACACAAGAGGAGAGGATGTATTGGCCAGCATGTGTCATTTCTTTGAATCGCATCACCTGCCATTGAACAATCGTGTAAGTGTCACTACAGATGGGGCACCCTCCATGATTGGACATGAGAAGGGCTTTGTATCTCTGTTAAGAAAAAACTTCAATCATCCACTTTAATTGATTATCATTGTATAATCCATCAGGAAGCATTATGCGCGAAAATAAAACAAGGGCAACTAAATGATGTTATGAAGCAAGTCGTTAAAATTGTTAATTATATTCGAGCAAAAGCACTCAACCACAGACTTTTTAAATTATTGCTGAGGGATGCGGAAAGTGAATATGCAGATCTGTTGTTGCATACTGAGGTTAGGTGGTTGAGCAAAGGTAGAGTGCTAGAAAGATTTATTAGTTTGCTTCCAGAAATTGAACAATTTGTAATCAGCCGAGGGCAGTCCTTCCCAGAATTATATGACTTGCAATGGCTCACCATGCTCCATTTTCTGTGTGACATCTTCTCACATCTCAACACACTCAATCTGGCACTTCAAGGCAGACAGAAACTTGTGTCCTCAATGATGAGTGCCATATACTCCTTCGAAAGTAAACTCGAGCTGTTCCGAGAGCAGATGAGCGATGGTGATCTCACACACTTTCCTAAGTTGCAGGCTTTAACACAGAGGGTTGAAAAAGCTCAGGAAATGTTGTTCAGTCTCAATCTGTGTGCGTATCTGGAGGAAATGTCTGGGGACATTAAGAGGCGATTTTCTCAGTTCAGAGTTCTCACCCCACTTTTCAGGCTTGTAGAAAATCCATGGATGGTCAGTGCAAGGAATCTTGAAGCTTTGAACTTCTTGGTTTGAAAAGGGCACAAGCTGAGATGGAACTAATTGACATGCAATTCAGCTCTGTGCTTGAGTCCTCTTTCTTGGGGAAGGAACCAGAAGATTTCTGGCAAAGTGTGCCACCTGAAAAATTCCCTCTTCTCTTTACCTTGGCACAGAGAATACTTTGCATGTTTGGCTCCACATTTGTATGCGAGTATTCCTTTTCTACAATGGGTGCTATAAAAAATAAACTAAGGAACAAACTGAGTGATGCACATCTGGATCATCTCATGAGACTTGCACTCTCTGAAAAGGTTCCAGAATACAAGAAGTTAATTGCAGACATGAAATGTAAAATTAGTGGATAAACTCTGTGCCTTGGGAAATACTTTTCCCCCATTATGTTTGCCTTTGTACTTGCCGTTCTACTTTCACTAAATGTCTTCAAATAAAAATTTATTCTCAAAATGTGCTCTTTGGAGTTGCATCTGATTGTGAAATACAGCATTGTCTAATGTTTTGAAAGGTTTTTTTTTACTCTAGCTCCGCCCCCACTGATCCCGCCCCCACTGACTCCACCCCTACCAGTGCGGCCCTCGGCCACTAACCACACTGTAATTTTGGCCCCCGACAGAAAGTTTGTGAGTACCCCTGTTCTAGACGAAGTAGCTCCTCTCAAACTCAAACAATTGAGGCAAACCAAATCCAAACCCTGGTTTAACGTGGTTCTGAATGAGGAAAGGCGCCAACTCAGACAAACGGAAAGGTCTTGGAGACTAAACCCCTCGACCTTACACCTAGCGCAACTTAGATCTGCTCGACAAGCATACAAAAAACACATTTTCAGTGAAAAGGCGTCTTTCTTCCACAGCCAACTAGATCTGGCAAAAAACAGACCGAGAGAACTCTTCAACATTGTCAAAAGCCAAACTAACTACAGTCCCTCGCAAGAAATCAAAGCCACCAATGAACGTTGTGAAGAAATTGCCACCTTCTTCACTAATAAAGTCTCGAAAATTGATCAATCCTTCATCCAAACCTCTAACCCTCCTTCCCTCTTAACCTGCCCCACTCTAACCACCCCTGATCATTCAGAAAGAGTCCTTATCAAGGACAATCAGGTCTGCCTCCAGCTAAAAAACAATGCACATTGGTCCGACTTTGAGCTAACGTCGGATAATGAGGTTTTCAGTATAATTTCTAACCTAAAACCTTCCTCCCACACTATGGACCCCGTCCCATCCACAATCATAAAAGAACTTAACCACACCATTTCCCCTTTCTGGACTAAAATCATCAACGCCTCTCTCACCTCAGGCTGTGTCCCAGACTCCCTTCAACTTGGACAAATCACACCCATTCTCAAAAAACCAGGGGCCGACCCTAATGATCTCAACAACCTCAGACCTATCTCCAACCTCCCATTCCTTGCAAAAACATTGGAGAAATGCGTTCTCCACCAACTCAACAAACACATTGATGAGTTCAACCTCCTCGACACCTTTTAATCAGGATTCAGGAAAGGCTGTAGCACGGAAACAGCTATGCTCAATGTCTCGGACGATATTCACAAGGCTTTAGATGAAGGTGATGCCTGCCTACTCATCCTTATTGACCTATCTGCGGCATACGACACAGTAAATCATCCAGCGCTTCTGGAGACCATGTCGAAGTGCTCCGGCATCAATGGCACAGTACTAAAATGGTTCACCTCCTTCCTTCAACACCGCTCGCAACAAATTAAAATCAACTCCTGTCTCTTGAAGCCAACAAAAGTCACACTTGGGGTCCCGCAAGGCTCGATCCTCTCCCCGGCCCTCTTCAATCTTTTCATGGAGCCCCTCACAATCATCTTGAAAAAAGCTGGAGTGAATTACCACCTTTACGCTGATGACACCCAAATCTATTTCAAAATCAAGTCTCCCAGCGACATCCAACACCTCAATGCCACTCTAACGGAGATCCAAACTTGGTTCAACGCTAACCACTTAAAACTCAATCCAGATAAAACAGAACTAATCCTATTCTCTCCAAAAAGCAACCATCGTCCAATCCAAGAGTGCCTCAAGAATCTGGTCACCCTAAACTGCCCCATCGTCCTATCGCACTCAGTTAAGTCTCTAGGCATCACCCTTGACAAGAACTTATCTTTGGAGGCCCACATCAAAAACTCTGCAAAAAGTGCTCTTTTCTCTCTAAAACACCTCAAGAAATTGAAACCTTTTCTTCCCCATGATGACCTCAAGACAGTAGTCCAATCCCTAGTTCTCTCTAAAATCGACTACGGGAACACCATCCTAACAGGGACTCCAAAAGCTCACCTAGCCCCTCTAAAGGCAGTGTTGAACATGGCTGCTCGACTTGTATCTGGAGTAAAAAGATTTGATCACATCACTCCAGCTCTCAACTCCCTCAACTGGCTTCCCATGGAAGGGAGGTGTATTTACAAACTGGCCTGCATCACACACAAAACCCTTCACTCTCCGGCCCCTAACTACCTGAACAACAAACTGGTAAGAGCAGGTCAATCCAGATCGCTGAGAAGCTCCAACTCACTCCTTCTTATTCATCCGAAACTGAAAAAGAAAACCACACAATACCGATCATTCTCTGGCAACGCTCCCAAGATGTGGAATGCTCTCCCTATAATCCTCAGATGCAACCCCTCCTTCTCCTGTTTCAGAAGGGACCTGAAAATCCATCTCCTTAACAAATACTTTCCTGACCAACATCAACTAACCTAGACTTTAATATCCGAGTTTACTCCTCTCTCTTGACATTTAAGGATAGTTGGCTACCGGACTGTGTTAACCACCTTATCTTCCATGCTGTATTTTTTTTTATCCCTGGTTTTGCTTCCTTACTGCCTACTATGTAATGCAATTTCGGTCTGTTTTTCTTTACAGTATGTATGTAAAGCGCTCTGATACCTACGGGTCAAGCTAGCGCTATATAAAACTTTTAAAATAAAATAAATAAATGCAGTATATCGCGACAGTGAAAGGAGATTTTCACTCAGGTTCTGAACTCGATTTAGCCTCCATTGTTCCAAGTATTAGTCCCCCCAACCCTCAGGTTGGGTGTAGTTGCGCCCTGGCCTGTACCCGATTATTTCACGCTCTCACAGTTGTGTATAGTTGAACCCAGGCCTGTCTCTACCAAAGATTCTTTCACGCTGGCTCCAAAGGACATACTCTGTCTTCGCCTTCTCTGGTGCAGCTGCACGAAAACAACCACAGAGAACAGAGAAAAGGGACTAACACTACAAGCAGGTTTGTGGACACTTTAGTTAAACGTAGGCAATTCTACCATGTATTTACTGAGCAAATTGCAAAGTGAGCTGTAGCGCATATTTAAATGGAACCAAATATTGTGTAAGTCGCAACGGATGTAGCATGGATCTACTCATAGTTTTTAAACGTTTTATAATTTCTAATTACACTTAATATTATAATAAATATATCTATGTATGCAATCGAATAAAGCATAATTAGAAAGCTAATAATGCCAAATAAATTAATATATTTGTATTAAATATTAGCTAAATTGTATTATAGCCGGTGTAGAAATCTATAACCAAGAAGAACATTCACATTTCAAGATGGCCGCAACATTTAACGCATCCATGATGGCACTGTGCCATGAAGTTTCCATTCTATTTCTCTGTGGGCTGGAGGTGCTTCTGCCGGGTGTTTTGGTCACGTTACTCGCCAGGCAGTAAGGGCTTTCCATGATCCAGAGGTCGGCCGTATTGTGGCCGAAAATGCTCCCGTCCGTCGCCGCCTGCTGCCTATTATGCCTGGGGACGCTCCTGTTGTGTCTGCAGCCGGGGCACGCGACCCGCAGGGGGCGCTCCAAAAAGCCCAATGTGGTTCTGATACTGACAGACGACCAGGATGTATACCTGGGGGGCATGGTAACTACACAAGACGGAGTGGTGTAACTGCACGGGGAAGATTTGTTTTTAAGATGACATGTATAGGGGTGATAATTGCTAACGAGGGCTCTTTATTGGGCAAGAGCCGTGTACTGTTTGTAATTACTCTACAATGTATGTGAAATACCTGACGGCTAAGATGGTACTTGCAGTGTGACGACGTATGGCGTTCGCATGTTTTAAGTTAAACACTTCATCGGAAGCAGTTGAACAAGACTATTGGTGCAGTGCCCAGTGCTTTAAATGAAAAAAAATAAGTGCAGTTACTCATCAAACTGAGTTAGGGGTGTAGCTAGTGGGCGGGGCTAGTGTGGGAAATGATACAATGGCACTTCTTCCATCTGATATGTATTCATTTTGTACTTGCATTATCCTGTTAGTAATCTCAAATTCCCCATATGTGCAGATTTCCTCTGCACATATGACATAACACATGCTTAGTAATTAATAGCCATGTTGCTGTTATGACCAACTAAGATATGTATGCAGCCCATTGCACTTAAAGTGATCTTGACATATTCTGTGTGGTCTTTGGCCAGAAATATATTCACACTGCTCAACACTGTGTGATTTGTAAACCTCCCTTGTCTGATCATGAGCTTTTGCTGTGATTTAGGCCAGCACTAAGTGATGTTAGGCCGCCAATGTACTATCTCGTGCTAGTGATGTGAGGTCCTGGTTCAGCCCTATCAGACCTTGTCTCTGGAATTTCAGATATTTTCTCTGTACGTTGTTTCTCACAGAGAACACAGACCACGAAAAGATCAGGATGAGCTCACGAAGAATAGCTCTTAGTTCATAATGGCATGCATGCAAAAACTTGTGAAACAGAGGGGAGACTTTTAGCTGTAAATTATATTTGAACTTTCTCATCCTTTTTCCTGCATTCTCAAGAAAGCTAACAAAAAATAAAATTGAAATGTATCTCTCTAATAACACTTAGGTATTCCCAATATGTTAACATGTATACATTGGGGTTCTGTAATGTAAGTGGCCATGGTCCTTCCACCTATCTTTACTGCATGAAAGGAGATTGCAGGGGTAAACTCTGGCACAGCAGCTTCAACATGCACACTCCTAGACTACTGCTTTTATCATTTTTTTTCTTTTATACCAGATAACACCAAACCGTATTTGTACAGTCCTGGGCATCGTCCCCCCTTTAGCACCATAGTTTTCAAGAGATCCTCATTTAAAGGGCTCATCCTTATTTCCTCTTATATGCAATGAGATCTCAGCACTGTGGGGTACTGGGTGTTGGTAGTTTAGTATGTTAATTTGGGCACTGTCATACTGGGTCTGCAGGGGGTGTGCGGAGCAGAGTAGAGGCAGGGATGGGTGGGACCTGTGTTAGTTCATGGTTTTTAAGCGCTATAGAAACAAATCAATGCAAACATTTTTAGTGTCGGAAGGGGGATGTCAAACAAACATCTCAACTATCCCTCTTTACGAGTCATGAATCCCCCAGCCCAGGCGTGGCACAGCCAAGCATGAAGGCAGATGTATAATCGTGTCTCTCTCACACCTGGTCTTCTTACATCTTCTTTAGTTGGTGTCAGAAGGTGAGTAGATAAATATTCTAGGGCAGATTCTTTGTAACACTATGCACATCTCATTATTTTAGCTCAGTTATCCCTAAAGATGATATTACATTCTTTGAACAGTATTACTATTCATGCATTACTGCCACCACACTTTAGAATACTTAGCATCTGCCACCCTCTTCTTGAAGCCACCGACCATCTAGGAACTTCTAGGCCCCTCATTCAACCTATCCTACGTAACACTTGAAAGTATGTTTGAGGCCTCAAATAATCAAGACTGACTGGCTTGTGGTGTCTTCTGGCACAGAAGGAATCTCAGCTCACAACCCACATTTCCTTTTCAGATTTGTGACTTAACAGGGTTGTGTTGCCTACTGTGAAAGGACAGCCTAAAAGAACTCACTATGGATTCTGCAAGTCTCTCTACTTGCTGGACATGTCTTGGTATTATACCCAATTCATCCATTCCCCATCTTGCAGATTGGTACAATGATAATATATAGAGCAGAGGATCCTTGTCTTACAACCTACTGAACCCTTTTAATGCATTTTATGCAGCCATGCCAGATTCTATTAATTGCCATCCCCTCTCCACCATCCCGCACACATGGGGTATAGCGGCAGCCCATTAAGGCAACTAACCACCTTGCACTGTGAGTGACAACATTTTTCCTAATCACATGGGCAAATTTGCCCTAAAAAGTGCACTTGACTGCTAGGCTGGTGGGCCAGTACTTTACTTTGTCAGTTTTTATCCATTTTTTAGTCATTGTGGTTGTTTAAAATAGGTCTCCAGGTTACAGTAATTTAAGGCCAACGTAGCTTTAACTTGCACCAATAAGAATCATACTTCCATGTGATGTGTATTAAAACTAAAAAAGGGTTCTAAACCAGTTGAGGAGAGGATGTTGCCGAACAACTAGAGCAATTTACCTTGAAGCTGGAGAACCGGGTTCGAGTCTCGACAGGGATGCACAACATCCTGTGATTCTGGGCAATTCAGTTATTATCTCTGTGCCTCGCAAAAAAATTACTGTGTCCATCTGTAATGCAACTGTTGCTCATGTAAAGTGCTCTAATACCTTGGAGTCTAGTTTGTGCTGTATAAAACTCCCTCCCCCAACCAAAAAACAATTCTAAGTCACGTGCCTGATAGGGCACACTGATACTGTTAAATTATATGCAATGGTAAATTCTTTTTTATTTAAAATAATTTTTGAATGCTTAAGTTCACCTCATATAGGAGGCATGTTTTTTTTTTTGTGGCATATTAGTGCAATCATCTTTTTCTTTATTAACAATTGCACCAGCTTTACCAAGGCCACACCTTATGGCTTTGCCAATATTTGTTTATCTAGTGCAGCTTCTTGATTCCACACTGTTATTGTCAGAAAAGTGGAAGTATGCGATTCATTTTCACATTAATTATGGGTCTGCCTCATTTGCCACATCCTCTGCTGCATAATCTTCTGCATTTAACAAAAATAATTGTTTCTACCTCAAACAGTTCAAAAGTTAGTAAAATCGTACCAACACGTGCTGCTGCGCAGTGGAAGGCCCTTTCCAAAGGTTGACTTCTCACATTCCTGTTGCTTATTGCAATGTTTAAACTGAAGTGCAACCTATGCCCAGACAGTGTTAACAAGTATACAAATTACAAAATAATGAAGTAATACAATCAGGAACTAGTCTGCATTACACAGTATAAGTTGCCTTTTCTTGCTGCATAATTTAATCAACCCTGACGCATAATTACAGTGGCTCTGATTATTATTATTTATTTGCATTGGGCTTGGTACTCAAATTCTCGTGTGCAGACACAGGCCCGAGCATACATGCATATACAAAGCAGTCCGCACACTTTCTTTAAAACACCTTCTTAGACTATCCAGATTCTATATCTTACTCTTTCCCTTACACCTAAAGGCACACACAAGCCGTTAAACACTCACAATCAGTCAAACACTCACACAAAAGGCTCACAGGATAAAATAAACTTTTAACTCCTTACCTCCCGTGGCTTCCTTAATTGCCGCTCTCAGTGGGTCGCCTGGATTCCAGGGTGTGCACAAATGCACACCTTAGTGTAAATGTGATTGACAGAGCAGTGTCTGAATGGTATGCTCTGTCAAGCTCAGCGTGAACGTGAAATTCTCGACACCTACACATAAGACAATGAAACTGAGCTGCTGTTGAACGGTTCCAGTTCCGCAGGGGCTCAGCACAGGCAGTTCGGCTGTCAGAGTATCATAGAGGTAGGTGCCACCCTGTCTCTGAAGAATTAGCAATGAACAACATAGAAGACAATAATACTGGTACTCTCTTTGGAGGGGGAAGAAGTGCCGGTACTTGAAGGGATGAAAATAAGAAGTGCTGGTACTCAGTACCGAACCATTTAAAGCACTGGCAGTACCACCAGTCACGTATTGGCTCTGATTTCTGGCACTTGAAGGTCTGTGTTCAAAATAAAAGTAGCACAACTACAGGTACTAGAATGCAATTGGAAACACAACTGCATGCAGTATTTGTAGTGACCTGCTGCTGGTATCTGGTCTAGTTGTGCCAGCCACTCCCACCCCACAGCATTACACTATTGACCGAGTACATGCTGACATATCTGAAGTTATCCTATATCATTGTGTGTGTGTGTATGTGTGCATATATATATATACACACACACACACACATATATTTATATACACACTTTAGTTGTTCTTGGAAAATGAATGTGTATATATATATATATATATATACACACACATATATTTATATACACACTTTAGTTGTTCTTCGAAAATGTATGTATGTGTGTGTATATATATATATATATATATATATATATATATATATATATATATATTTTTTTATTTTTTTTTAAATAATTATTTATATATAAATTTTAAGCTAAGGTTTGTCCTGATAGTTTTTGCAAGATTCTTAACACGGAGAGCGCAACGTGTTCCAAATCAATAGTAAGTTTCTCAACCAGTTTTTTTTTTTTTGCACTGTGACTCTTACCTTTGTGTATCCCCCACCTGTTAAACTGATGCAAGATCACCAATCCATTTTTGACTTCTATATCTGGTAGTTGACTGCCTGCGTTTATAATGAAAGTAGCAAAACTACAAGTACCAAAATGTACTGGGAAACATGACTGCAATACACTACTGACACATGACCGTTATATCTCTAAAGTTGGCATGTGTCATCAATCAATCAATCAAGGCATTTGTATAGCGCGCTACTCACCCGGAGGGTCTCAAGGCGCTTGGGGAGGGGGGGTCCGCTACTGCTCGAACAGCCAGGTCTTGAGTTGCTTCCTGAAGGCGAGGTGGTCTTGGGTCAGGCGGAGGTGGGTGGGGAGGGAGTTCCACGTCTTGGCGGCCAGGTAGGAGAAGGATCTTCCTCCCGTTGTGGCTCTTCGGATGCGGGGGACGGTGGTGAGGGCGTGACTGGTCGATCGGAGCTGGCGTGTGGGAGTGTAGAAGTTGAGGCGGTCGTTGAGGTATCTTGGGCCTTGGTTGTGGAGGGCTTTGTGTACGTGGGTGACAAGTCGGAACGTGATTCTCTTGTTGACGGGGAGCCAGTGCAGGTTTCTTAGGTGTGCGGAGATGTGGCTGTGTCGGGGGATGTCCAGGATGAGTCGAACTGAGGTGTTCTGAATCCGCTGGAGTCTTTTCTGGAGTTTTGCAGTGGTTCCGGCGTAGAGGGAGTTGCCGTAGTCCAATCGGCTGGTGACGAGGGCCTGGGTGACCGTCTTCCTGGTTTCGGTGGGGATCCACCGGAAGATCTTCCTCCGTAGCATGCGTAGGATGTTGAAGCATGACGAGGAGACGGCGTTGACTTGTCTGGTCATGGAGAGGGAGGAGTCCAGGATGAAGCCCAGGTTGCGTGCGTGGTCCGTCGGTTTGGGTGCGTTGCCCAGGGCAGGGGGCCACCAGGAGTCGTCCCAGGCAGAGGGCGACGATCCCAGGATGAGGACTTCCGTCTTATGAGTTCAGTTTCAGGCGGCTGTTCATCATCCACTCGGCTACGTCTTTCATCCCTTCGTGTAGGTTTGCCCTGGCGGTGGCGGGGTCGTTGGTGAGGGAGAGGATCAGCTGGGTGTCGTCGGCGTAGGAGATGATGTTGAGGTTGTGTTGGCGTGCGATGGCTGCGAGGGGGCTCATGTAGACGTTGAAGAGGGTGGGGCTGAGCGATGATCCCTGTGGTACGCCGCAGATGACTTCGGTGGCCTCGGATCTGAACGGGGGGAGGCGGACTCTCTGTGTCTTTCCGGCGAGGAAGGAGATGACCCACTCCAGTGCCTTCTCTTGGATTCCGACGTTGCTGAGGCGCTGCACTAGGGTGCGGTGGCAGTCAGTGTCGAACGCCGCGGAGAGGTCCAGGAGGATGAGGGCCGCTGTTTCCCCGTTGTCGAGCAGGGCTCGGATGTCATCAGTGGCTGCGAGGAGGGCGGTCTCGGTGCTGTGGTTGGCTCGGAAACCGGACTGCGAGAGGTCGAGGGAGCCATTCGTCGGAGTGGCTGCGAGGACGGCGG
Source organism: Triturus cristatus (assembly GCF_964204655.1). NCBI lineage: Eukaryota > Metazoa > Chordata > Amphibia > Caudata > Salamandridae > Triturus > Triturus cristatus. Next base: position 804,815,279 of record NC_140585.1, on the reverse strand, counting down.
CCAGCTGTCTGTTGACGGTCTTCTCGATGACTTTAGCAGGAAACGGGAGGAGCGAGATGGGGCGGTAGTTTTTGAGGTCGGTGGGGTCGGCTGAAGGTTTCTTCAGGAGGGCGCTGAGTTCGGCGTGCTTCCAGCTCTCCGGGAAGGTTGCGGTGTCGAAGGAGGCGTTGATGATGTCTCGTAGATGGGGAGCGATGACGGAGTCGGCCTTGTTGAAGACGTGGTGGGGGCAGGGGTCGGTTGGAGATCCGGAGTGGATGGAGTTCATCGTGCGTATGGATTCTTCGGTGTTGATCGGGGTCCAGGCGCGGAGGGTGGTGGTGGGGGGCGCTGGTGCGATCGTAGGGTGCGTCGGCTGTGTGCTGAAGCTGTTGTGTATGTCTGCGATCTTGTTGTGGAAGTACGAGGCGAGGGAGTTGCAGAGGTCTTGCGATGGGGTGATGTCGTTGTTTCCGGCGCTGGGGTTGGAGAGCTCTTTGATGATGTTGAAGAGTTCCTTGCTGTTGTGGGCGTTGTTGTCCAGCCGTTCCTTGAATGCTGTTTTCTTGGTGGTGTGGATCAGTTGGTGGTGTTTTCGAGTGGCGAGCTTGAGGGTGGTCATGTTGTCGGTCTCTGCGCCAGGCTCTCTCGAGGGCTCGGCAGTTCTTCTTGGAGCTCTTGAGTTCGTCGGTAAACCAGGCTGCTTTCTTACAGCCGGTTCTGCTGGGCGGGGTCCTGAGAGGGGCGAGGTCGTCTGCGCAGTTGCTGATCCACTTCGAGAGGTTGTTGGCAGCATGGCTGGGGTTCGCTGAGCTGGCGGGAGGGTCCTGGCTCAGGGATGCGGCGAGCTGGTCGGCTGTGATCTTGTTCCAGCTTCTGCGTGCAACCTGTTGCTGGTGGTGGTGGATTGTGTTCTTTCTGAAGCTGAAGTGGACGCAGCTGTGGTCCGTCCAATGGAGTCCGGTGGCGTGGCTGAAGGAGATGTCCTTGCTGGAGGAGAAGACGGGGTCAAGCGTGTGGCCGGCGTAGTGGGTGGGGGTGGTCACCAGCTGCTTGAGTCCGAGGTTGGCGAGTTTGTCCAGCAGGGTGGTGGTGTTGCGGTCATTGTTGTTCTCCAGGTGGAAGTTGAGGTCCCCGAGGAGGATGTAGTCAGCGGAGGGGAGGGCGTGCAGGCTGATGAAGTCGGTGATGTCTTTGCTGAATTGTGTGCGTGGTCCCGGGTGTCTGTAGATGAGGGTGCCTCTGAGGGTGGTCTTGGGGTCGGTGTGGATCTGGAAGTGCAGGTGTTCGGCGGCTGTGAGGGTGTCGTCGGTGTTGGTTGTGATGCGGATGGTGTTCTTGTGGACGATGGCGATGCCTCCTCCAGTCTGATTGACTCGGTCTCTCCGGGTGATCTTGTATCCGTCTGGGATGGCGATGGCGATGGCGATGTCGGGCGCTGAGGAGGCATTCATCCAGGTTTCCGTGAGGAAGGCGACGTCTGGTGATGTTGTGTCAATCAGGTTCCAGAGTTGGACGGCGTGTCTGTGGACGGAGCGAGTGTTGAGTAGGATGCACTTCAGGTGGTTGCTGTTGGTGTTCGGCTTGGCGGGTGCGGGTGCAGTGCAGGTCCGGATGCAGGAGAAGTTGCAGGAATGGCAGCCGAAGGGTCCGTGGGTGCGTCTTGGTGTGGCTCGGTAGCAGCCGGGGATCCGACCGGTGTTGAGTGCGTTGAGTTCGGATGCGTCGTAATTCCGGCGGGTGGGGTGGCCTCTGTGGGGGCCAGGGGGTCTGGCGCTGGGCGCGGTCCAGGCGCGGACGGGCGCAGACGGGCTTGCCTTTGGCGCGCCTTCGGCGCACCATCGGCGCGCCCGCTGCGCGTCAACGCTGCGCGTACGCGTGGACTCCGCCATAAATGGAGTAGAGGGGGGGCGGAGCGAGGGAGGGGCAGCTGGGAGGCGGGAGCAGGGTGGCGAATGAGGGTCGGGGAAAAGGAAGGGGGCGGGGCCGCAGGGGGGCAGCGGCGGGGAAGGAAGGAGGAGAACGGCGGGAGGAGGAGGGGTGGCGGGAAGAAAACGGCGGAGCGGCGAGGGGGGAGGCCTGAGGGCAGTCCCTAGCAGGCAGCGAATGCCACGGGCAAGGCAGGGGCAGGAGTCAGTCAGGCAGCAGGGTGGCCTGGCCCACGGAGACCGTGCGACGGCAGGGTCAGGAGTCAGGCAGCAGGGGGACCTGGCACACGGGACCGTGCGAGGCAGGGGCAGGAGGCAGGCAGCAGGGAGACCTGGCAGGCAGGAGTCAGGCAGCACGGAGACCTGGCACACGGGGACCGTGCGGTAGGTGGAGCGACCAGGAGGGTCACAGCTCACTGCCGTGCGGTCCCTGGCATATATGTCCAAGTGGGAGGGAGGGGCAGCTGGGAGGCGGGAGCGGGGCGGCGAATGAGGGTCGGGGAAAAGGAAGGGGGTGGGGCCGCAGGGGGGGCAGCGGCGGGGAAGGAAGGAGGAGAACGGCGGGAGGAGGAGGGGTGGCGGGAAAGGAGAGGCGGGAAGAAAACGGCGGAGCGGCGAGGGGGAAGGCCTGAGGGCAGTCCCTAGCAGGCAGCGGATGCCACGGGCAAGGCAGGGGCAGGAGTCAGTCAGTCAGGCAGCAGGGTGGCCTGGCCCACGGAGACCGTGCGACGGCAGGGTCAGGAGTCAGGCAGCAGGGAGACCTGGCACACGGGACCGTGCGAGGCAGGGGCAGGAGGCAGACAGCAGGGAGACCTGGCAGGCAGGAGTCAGGCAGCAAGGAGACCTGGCACACGGGGACCGTGCGGTAGGTGGAGCGACCAGGAGGGTCACAGCTCACTGCCGTGCGGTCCCTGGCATTTTTGTCCAAGTGGGAGGGAGGGGCAGCTGGGAGGCGGGAGCGGGGCGGCGAATGAGTGTCGGGGAAAAGGAAGGGGGCGGGACCGCAGGGGGGGCAGCGGCGGGGAAGGAAGGAGGAGAACGGCGGGAGGAGGGGTGGCGGGAAAGGAGAGGCGGGAAGAAAACGGCGGAGCGGCGAGGGGGGAGGCCTGAGGGCAGTCCCTAGCAGGCAGCGGATGCCACGGGCAAGGCAGGGGCAGGAGTCAGTCAGGCAGCAGGGTGGCCTGGCCCACGGAGACCGTGCGACGGCAGGGTCAGGAGTCAGGCAGCAGGCAGCAGGGAGACCTGGCACACGGGACCGTGCGAGGCAGAGGCAGGCAGCAGGGAGACCTGGCAGGCAGGAGTCAGGCAGCAAGGAGACCTGGCACACGGGGACCGTGCGGTAGGTGGAGCGACCAGGAGGGTCATGGCTTAGATACTTCCTTTTCTTTGGAAAGGTGGAAAACATTTTGAATAAGTTTGTCCTGGTATTTTATGTAAGATTTGGAGCACATACTTAAGAATAGAAAATGTCGGGTAACTGTATTGTAGGGACTTGGAATTGCACTAGTGCGGGCACGTTAAGGCCGGTTGTCCTAGCTGCATATTGGCATATATGATGGGTCGTGGTAAATGTATTTCATGGCTTGCTTTAAACAAATAATGCTTATATTGCAGATTCAGTGCCAGATGATTTAGGGGGCATGTTAACAAAACAAGTCCTAAGTCACTCATCTTTTACGTTATAGTATTTCCTATTTCCGAGTTAGGTGTAATGCATGCACGTCTGTGGTAGTCTCACAATGATCTTTTTAGGGTCATCAGATTTTATTTTTTATCATATAGAGTACTACACATTCTGACTAGTAAGAATTGTCCAGAATCTGGTGTGTAAGTGCAAAGTGCATCCTGCTACTAATTGGACCACCAAGATCGCCTAGTTTTTAAGGTTTTGTTAAGCGTCTGCCTTCTGAACTTTGCATGGACACGGAAAACAAACATGAACAAACAAATAATTTATTGTACTCTCCGTGCTAGTTTAGGGAATATGATTGTATTTGTTTTTCTCGTGTTATGGTATTTTAAATCTTTTTGGCACCACGGTTGGGAGATTATTCCTTCTCAAGTAAGCAACCCTTCAAACCTTATACCCATCTACTTAAGGAAAATACCAAAACACATTACCTTTTGATTTACCATAAAAAATGGCTGTTCAGTACTCTAAATCCGCCCGTCGTCCTTTGTTCTCTACAAGAGAACGCTAGCTAATCTCTCACACACAACAACCTACTTCACAATAAAATCACCAAACAGTAGAATTATTTAAACAAAGATTACTGACATTTTATCACGAGGCCCACATGCTATGCTGATGCTGCGCAGTATCTTATTTCAAAACAAATGGGAAGCACACTCGTTATCAAATCACTTGCATCTGTAACGTTGGCACGCTGTCGGCGTTACATTTGCCACAGGTTGCTGAGACTGTGTGAGGACTGCATGCATTTCATCCACTTTTTCACACTTGTCACATACTACAATCACACAGTATCCCAACTAACATACATGTCCAATTGTAATCACGCCGGACAGTCTGAGTACTACAATACCATTTTCAAAGTGCTTTCTGTTGTCAATGTTGTCCCTGTTTTATGATAATTTCGTATTAGTAATCTGTGCCTCACAAGAATTGTCTGCAATGGTTTGTACCACATATATAAGCTAGCATCTGCTTCACTAGAACCAAATATTTTACCTCCGCTTTAGCGAGCACCCTAAGTGCGAAAGTAATTCGAATTTCGTTCTCTCCACTGCTTCCATTCCCTTATTATTCTCATCACACTTGATTAACGGTTTAATTTCGGGTTAAAGCTGTTTAGGGGGCTTTCCCTAATACATAGACGATTTCACCTCACCAAAAGAGTCGGCTCATATTTTGTCCGGTGTATTTATATTAAAGGCATATATGGGGCTGACAAAAATTAAAAAGTATCTTGAGTGACAGTCTGCCAAATCTAGGAAGGAACTAAAATGGAACAGAAGTCATTCATACTTGTCCGAAATCGTGTTGTTGCAATGCTCCTGCCAGTCCTTTTCCAGGCTTTACACACCAGCATCTTAGCTCGTGGCCTCAATATGTCACAGATTGACCCTAATTGTGCCCTTATTGTCAATCTACGTCCCCTCAAGCCATTCAGAGCCTCTTTTAACCTTTAATCATGTTTTCCATGTCTGCTCCAGTTACCACTGTATTATGTTGGATGTATGTTCTCCCTTCATGACTCTTAAAAAGAATGTGCATGAACTTCTGAAAAACTGCTGTAGCTGAGGCAACCTAAAGACATGCATTTATATTGGAAACAGCTACATGGGCTAATGAACGCTATAAGTTTTTGTATGCAGTATATTTGGCGCTATACAGATTGCAAGTCTGTAGTATTGAACTCTTTCCGCCCCTTTACTTCTGCCTTCGTTTCTCCTATTTTAGGGTAGGGAAGTGATGTGCCCAAAAAGTTTTATTTAAATATTTGAGGCATGTAGTTGAATTGTGCCATTAGACTTTTGTGCAATGAAGAGGGGCACCAACCAGAGGAAAGAGTAAATTGGCTCATGTATTTCAGCCTATTACATTGCTTTCAACTACATTTCCACTTCTTCTATAGTTACCAAAGGAAAAGCGTCATCCTATTTGATGTGGGTTGCACATCGTCCTACAAATAAATTATGTTAATCCTTGTGTCTTCCCAATTTTTCCTTTAGATCCATCAAAACTTTCCTTTTTATTATCTGCATGGCTAACTTTTTCATTAATTAAAAAATCTGATCTGTGGTATTAGGATCTAACGTAATATTTAATTTACCATAATCACTCCAGCTTAAAACTGATGGACCTCTCTCAAATGCATTTAACATTCCCTGTACATGCCACCACTTAAGAAGAGCTGCAGGTATACACAGATCATCGAATGGCCATAATACTCCGGTTCCATACCTTTCATATCTGTTCAGCAGACAGTTTTTCAAATCTCTCTTGATTCATTATTAAATGGGGAACCCAAGCGTGCTTCTATTCTCTTATTGAAACCACCAGTGTATACCGTGCACATCAGTGACTACTTTCTTCACTGTCTATCATCTGTGGCTGACTTTAAACTATTTTCATCACTGTCATATGATGAATTATCTTCAATACACTTCATACTTTCCTTCCAGGTTTTTTTTTTGCAACAGCAAATTAAATGATCCTCGTTTTTATGTATGACGCTATATGGTACTGGTAGAACGCTTCTTGTGATTGGGAAAGTGATCTAGCTTGCTAAAGCGAAAACAAGAAATTCTCCTTCATTTTTCATATCCCATTCTTTCTTTTTCTTTTTAATTTGGCATTTTCCTACATTATTCACAACTTCTGTCAAACATTTAATTTTTTACTCCTCTAACTAACAAACTAGAGAGCAATTGATATTGCTTTTCGTAGGGAGCATTCACCGATTTCCATTAGCTGTTTTATATCTATTTGGTTTTTGTTTGCATTACTATTTCATCACATTTAAATTCCTTTTGTAAAATAGAAATCTACAAGATGTAGCAATTGCCTACATAGAGATTTCATATTCATCTATATTTCCATCCTTGCCATCTCTTGTTTCTTTAAAAAAATATTTATTGAGATGCACAACTTGGGGACCTAATAGCTATGCTGCCTATTAACAATACATGTAGCATTCTGGCCCTAAATCGTGTAAAATCCACCTTCTCATTTTTTCAAGAGCAAATGTTTCATCATTAATTATACTTGTATAGTTTTAAAATTCTCCTTCCATACCCTTGATATTAAGACAGACTTTTCAGGAGAACCCATAAAAGGTGAAAAAGATGTTACTCTTTGCATGCAGGAAATTGTTCTGTGTACTTTCTTCTCCTTCTTTGTATAAGGTACTCCTAAAAATGTTTGTAAGGCACCATCACTTCACGTAAAATCCCACATGTCCTTTTTTTTTTTTTTTACACATTATATGTCATTTCATCAATACGAGGTTAAGAAAACACATCAATGACAACTTTTTCAAAATAAATCTAAATACATCTGCATGTAACAGTTTTTTCCTAGTCATTGTCAGTGCCTCCATTACACATTCTAGTGTTATTATTCGTTTTTAAAACGCGTGAAACAACTTTATTCTGATAAAGAAAATTCCCTGTGTTATTTTTCAGGTTTGTCTAAACATGAGTACTCTCGTTACTAAAATGTCAAACCTTCACATTAACTCACTGACTGTTAGGTGTTATCAGAAATCTAGTTCTAACATGTCTGCATGCTTTTACAATTCAGTATCTAAATCAAGATTTTATTAATGAAACTCTTAAACATAGAGCCTAATACTCATTTTGTCATTTCATATAGATTGTGCTACAAATCATTTCTGTGTAAAATTCTTGTAATTAGGTGAATTAGAACAGCTTTGCTCTATCAATTTCTCCTTTCATGGTAAATCGAACCATCACATTCTTATCTTTATCTGATGTCACAATTATAAGGTGGGTGCCTTTATAAGCTTTTACCTAGTTTTTTCTAAGGCTTCCAATTCATCGTAATATCCACATTGTCTATTCTCTTATTTGATTTCTGCCCTCTTTTTCTTTATTTCTCTAGATTCTTTCTCCGGTTTTGTACGTTTATAATATCTAATCATCAATCTAATTATTAATACGCAAATAGCAATAGTTAATACGGGTGTTAATATTTTTTCCCACTAGACTACCTCCCAGGTTGCAAATCATTTTCACACAGAGGTAAATCCTTTACTAATAGATTCCCATGCACCATCAGCTTTCAATTCAGTCTAAACTTTTCCCAAATTAGTAATAGTGCTGATATATCCCCGCAAATCTTTGCTTTTGTCAGGGATATAAGTACAGCACTGTTGGAGTTTTGGCATGCAACAGACTCCACCCACTTTTGCAAGCAGGACGTCTAATTCAAGTCTGTTTTGTAAAACCCTAAATCTGATAGCAACTATTTAAGTATCTATGACGAGTAAACCTCCTGCTGATCAGTTGATAAGCGATCAACTACAGTAGAAAGTTTACAAATTTTGTGAGAATCTAGAATCACCCCAACTGATGGTATTATTGCAAAAAAAATATCCCCAATTATATCAGCAGCATTTATTCCTCTCCTCGGATTAGTGTGTTTAAATTAATTGGTTCCACTAGCTTGTCCCACATAATACATTTTTTGGAAATACTATTCCCATATAGCAACATCCATACCAATGTTTTGGTAACCTTTTAATATGCATTTTTCACACCAATATAGTACACCCCTGTAAAGACTGGATCAGATCCTCCAAGATATAAACCCCACCCCTCCCACAATTTGGAAGGTATGATCACATTCACTGGAACCAACACATTTTTTTCTTTTCTTTTCAAATGTTGCTTTTATTTCAAATAGGTATAGAAAATGGAATAACCATGTTTTTTAAAATATATATTTTTTTTCTTATATAAACAATTTTTATTGAAAGTACACACCAGGTCAATTCAGGCAATACTATGACAGATGCAATCATTTTATACAGAGCATACTAGACAACACCAGTAATCTTCTTTCTGATACATTTAAGTCTTACAGTCCTACACACCGTAGTATACATCCTCGAGTCCTCTCCTCCCCAAGACGCCAGTGTCCCATATGGCTTATGTCGCCAATATTCTATTCGCTCAAGTCTGGGTCCTCGGGAGGGAGTTCACAGATGTTGCCTATAAACGTGTTCCACTTCCCCCAAATCCGCTGCCATTTCCGGGGGCAACCCCTGTTAATATAGACCGCCCTTTCTGCGACCATGGCACCGTATAGATCTCTACACCACTGGGGATCGACCGTGCCCCCCAGTGTTGTGCAATAGTCCTCTTCGCCAGCGTAATACCCAATGTTATCCAAGTTTGTTCTGCATGGTTAAGATCTGTAGATTCCCACACATTAAGCAAGCATCTCCACGGTTCGGGGGGGGGACATTGTGTCCAGTAACCCGGGAGATCATTGCCATGACCGCCCTCCAGTATTGAGTAATGCCAGGGTAGCCCCATATGGTATGATAGAAGGATCCCTGGAGGCCACAACCCCGCAAGCAGAGTGGAGTATCCGCCCTCCCTATTTTGTGGAGTGTGGATCTGGTGTAATACGTCCTGTGTAGTATTTTAAGTTGCACAAGTTTTATTCTAGATGGGGTCGCCCCCTCCCGCGGGGACGCCAGCGCCTCCTGCCAGTCTTGTTCATCCATTTCCCCCACCTCAGCCTCCTATTTCCTTTTAAGGATCCCTGTGGGGTCTTTCTGGTGGTTAACCAGCTTGCGATATGTCAGGGATATAGCCTTTTTGGCTAGGTGGTCCGTCAGCAGACGATCCTCAAGTGGGGAGGACTCTGGTAGGTCAGTCCCCTTAGGTATAGCCTTCATCAGTGCGTTCTGTATTTGCAGGAATCAAAACTGCTCCGTCCGCGCCATCTGGTATGTCGCCTGCAGCTGCTCGAACGGGATCACCCCGCCCCGCATCCAGAGGTCACCGACCCAGGAGATGCCAATGAGATCCCACTTCGCAAAACCTTTACTCATGCGTAACTTGCCTATCTTGGGGGAGAGCCACAGTGGCGTCTGTCGAGTGATCACTCCCTCCCAACCCAGCGTACGCTGCGCCATGTACCATATCTGTACGGTGTGCGCTGTCGGGCCAGTTAGTTTAGTTTTCTGGGATTTGTCATATGGGGCGCTAAGGGTTCCCTCCGTACCCAGCATATGCCTGTCCATGCGCAAAGCTGGTTCGTTTTGCGGGGCGTGTAGCCATTGATTTATTATGATGAGCTGGGAGGCCCAATAGTATAGGCGTATGTTGGGTAGGGCGATTCCACCATCATATTAGCTCCGCACAAGCTTACAGAGAGCTATGCGGTGTGGCTTACTCTCCCACAGGAGATAGCCCACCTCCACCTCAACTGACTTAACGTAGGAGTCCGGAACCGGTGTGGGCGTGCTTTGCATTGCATATAAAAACCGAGGGAGAGCCATAATTTTAAATAAAGCCGCCCTCCCCAGTAGCGTCAATGGGAGGGAGTGCCAATTTTTGACTTCACTCCGTAGTCTCCTCAAGGGAGGAAGCAGATTGCGTTCAATGAATTGTTCAGGATTAGGCGTAATGTTAATACCGAGATATTTAAAACCATCCTCAGCGATTGATATTGTCACCCCTCTGGAAAGTCGTGGCGGGGGCCCATGTAAAACATAGAGCACAGATTTTGCCTAGTTGATCGAATAACCGGAGACCCTGCCGTAGGATTCACAAATGTCAAGTAGGCAGCCGATAGACCGCCCGGTCGCGTCAGGCACAGCAGTATATCATCTGCGTACAGCGCGATACGGTCGTCCCATCCCTCTGCCCACTTTAGTCCTTTTATCACGGGGTCCTGCCGTATCCACGCTGCCAGAGGTTCTAGCACTAGGGCGAATAGCAGTGGGGAGACAGGGCAACCTTGTCTAGTCCCCCGCCCCAGCACAAAGTCCCCAGATTGTCTCCCGTTTACCACCACCTGTGCCATAGGCCTTGTATAGAGCAGCTGCACCCATGCACAGAATCTGGGCCCGAAACCAAAATGCATGAGCACTGCAAAAAGAAATGGCCACTCCACCTGATCAAAGGCCATACTTGCATCTAGGGAAAGGATGACTGCATCCTCGTGGATATAAGGCCCACTAGCCATTATACCATGCATTCGTCTGAGATTCATCACGTGTTCCTACCGGGCATAAAGCCTGATTGGTCTGGGTGAATGAGTGTCCCCAAGTGGGCCTGTAGATGGGTCGCTAGAACCTTCACCAATATTTTGGCTTCCGCATTTAGGAGCAAAATTGGCTGGTGGGGAGGTTTGCCCGGTTTGAGTATCGTTACCAATGTCGCCACCCTTTGGTCGCGGGGAAGTATTCCCTCCCGCAAACTGGCTTCGTACATTTTAAGTAAGTGCGGAACCACCGTATCTGCCTCCCACTTGAGCAGCTCCACTGGGATCCCATTTGGCCCTACTGCCTTCCCTGACTGGAGGCCCTTAACGGCCGCAGCAACCTCCTCTGCTGTGAGGTCAGCCTCCAGCAGTAGTGCGTCATTTGGAGTCAGTCTTGGGAGTTGTATGTCTTTTAGGAATTCTAAGTTTTCCTCAATGGTTGTCGTAGCAACGGAGGTGTACACAGTTTCAAAATGATTCGAAAAGGCCGTCACTACGTCGTCGGGGTCTTTCACGATCTCCCCAGTGGGCAATCTCAGCCGTGCCACCCAGCGGCTGGCTCTCTTTTTTGTCTAGCCACGCTAGCAATTTGTCAGCTTTGTCCCCCTCCTCGTAGATCATATGTTGTGTTTTCTCCATGCGTGCCCTGGCTGCCTCCCACAGGTGGTCTCTATAGGCTTGTTTAGCGAGGCGGAGTGTGTGGGTGTTTGTGTCGGTGGTGTTTCTGGCATGTGCACCTTCTGCCTGGGCAACCGCTTCCTCTAGTGCTGATTCCTGTCGTATCATGTCACGTTTGTGGGCCGTGATCACTGCAATGGCTTGTCCACGTGTCACCATTTTGTAGGCCTCCCAGAGGACAATGGGGGAGGGCACTGACTGCGTATTTTATTGAAAGTAGTGCTCCTAAGTTTTATGCAGGGCCTTCCATACCCCAGGGACCTTCAGATACCCGGGGTGAATAGGGAAAATACGTCTCCTTCCCGAGAGGTATGAGGAGTAGGTTAACAGTGGCGAGTGATCAGATATACCCCTGGGGAGGTGTTTGACCTCCTGTATTTTGTCAACACATGTAGGAGAAGTGAAGAAGTAATCTATACGGGAGAGACTGTTATGCACACCAGAATGGTGTGTATATTGACGTTCTGTGGGGTTTCGCATGCGCCAAATGTCAAGCAGTCCCAGTGCGTCTGTAAAGTCTCGCAGGAGCAATGAAACTGATCCCTGTCCTCTCGGGGATGCCTATCCCACCCGCCGTCCAATGTGGTGTTAAAATCGCCCCCAATTATAAGTTCTCCGGGGGGTAAGCCCAACAAGAAACTCTCCCAAGGCCGGGAAGGCAAGCGAGTGTAGCGCTGGGGGGAATGTATACCGTGACAAAGTTGAAATTGCGCCCCTCCCACTGCCCAGAGACCGCTGCAAAACGTCCCTGATCATCTGCCCACGTCCCAGTCACCACCAAGGGGTAGTTTTTACGGAGTAGGATCCCGACACCCCCTGGAGCCAGATGTGAATTCTGAGTGCGCTATCATTTTGAAACCCCACCTGTCGAGCGCCCTGACGGCCGTACCCACTAGATGAGTTTCTTGTAGGAGAATGACTGACGAAGCGTGTCTCTTGAGGTGTTGTAACACTAACCCTCTTTTTATCTTATTACCCAGGCCGTTCACATTCCATGATATCACTTCCAAGGGGGCGCCCGGGGCGTGGTGATTATTATCTAGTTGCGAACGTGAGGACGTCGTGGTGGTGTTTGCGGTGTGCATGGACGTAGACGTAGGTCATGGTCCGCTCTTGTGGTGTGTCCAGCATACCCCTCGCATGTCTCGGAAACGACCTTGCCCACTGTGTGTGTAATCGCATGCTGAACTCAAGGTGATTGGTCAACAATGAATAACCATAAACCTGAAAAACCAAAATTAATAACCTCCCTCAACCACCCCCCCTCCCTGCTCCCCTGCCAGACGGATCCCCAACTACCCGCCACCCCAACATAGCAGAGTGCTTCAGTCACATTAAACAGTACTTGCGTGTGGGGGGGAGAAGTCCGTGAGTCGCCGTAGTCTGCCTCATCCCCAAAGACAATCTTGCAAAGAATGGAGCTTTACACCTCCTTGTCAAATCTTGAAGCCCCTATCCGTTGTATGCCACCCGTGGGAGGGGAAGAGCAGGATGGCCGAAACCCCGCCATTCGTAAACTCCACACCTCGTGTGGGTTCAGCCCGCACCCACATCCCTAGGTTCGAGCGAAAATCGCCCCTGCAATTTTACCGCACATCACTCCCCAGTGTCGGTATGCTGCGGCTATTGCTCCTCTTGCTCCTGTCCGGGTTCCCTGGGATCCTCTTCCTCTCTTCCTTGCCGTTGACGTCTCCCCGACCGTCCAGCTCCTTCCACTCGTCGCCATCCCTCGAGCCAGTCGTGGCCCTCCTCCGGTATTTCAAAAAAACAAGTTTTCCCATCCGCTACCACACGCAGTTTCGCCGGAAACCGCATCGAGTATGGTAGTTCCCTGTGCCGAAGTTCTTTTTTCACCTCGAGGAAACTTCTGCGACGCTTGGTAACCGACGCCGTGTAGTCCAGGAAGAAGGATATCACCGAGTTTTGAATGCGCAATGGTGGTGCCACCCTCGCTGTTTGCAATATAGCATCTCGGTCTCGGAAGTTAAAAATGAGGGCCAGTATAGGTCTAGGGGGAGCCCCAGGCTTGGGCTTACCCCCCGGCACTCTGTGCGCTCTTTCCACAGAGAAGAAAGTTGAGAGCCCCCGGGACTGGAGTCTGGTTTTTATGAAATCTTCTATGTAGAGGTCCATGGCTGGACTCCCCTCGCTTTCGGGAATTCCCGTAATTCTGACGTTATTCCGCCGGGAGCGCCCTTCCTGATCGTCCAGCTTTGCCGCCATGAGTCTATTTTCAGCCTCTAAGCAACCGACCTTGTGGAGCAAAGCGGTGGTGTCTTTAGTAAGGGACTTCGTCACCTGTTCTACTTCTGTGACCCTGGCGGTCATCTCTTGAAAATCAGCCTGTAGGAAGGAGACGTCAGTGGAAATCGAGCCCACCGTTGATTGCACATTAGTGAGAGCTGACATGATATCCTCTAGTGTTACTTTAGCCGCTCCCTCCAAGTCTGGGGTCTTGTCCGATATACCTTTACGCTCAGGCAGGGCCGGAAGTCTTTTGCAAACGCGTATTAGTCTAGTTTTGCCTGAGAGGTTGCGTGTGGGCCCCTGCCCCCCCATCTTCTACCGGATGAATCAGCTCTGGCCGGTACTCGCCGCCGCCTGCCGCTTGACCTCCCGCCACACGCGGCCTGTCAGTTTTCCCATCTTCCTGTCAAAGAGTGGATTGCGGGGCCCGAGGCCACTGTCCTTCACTGTGTGCAAAGAGAAGCTGCCCCTATACTATAGTAGGGCCGTGCACATCTATATTCGGGGCCTTGGAGGCGCTGCTGCCGCTGGGAAATGTGCCTTCTAGGGGCCGATGGCACCACTCTCCCCGATCCTTCACCAATTTGCTGCTCACAGGTTGTTTTGGCGCCGTCTGAGGCAGCACTCAGCACCCCAGATCATCTACGGGGCTTCCAGCACGGCTGTTGCCCATCAAGTCGAGATTGCGATGTTGGGCGCTCTTTGTCCCCGATTCCGTGTTCCTCATGCAAGCCTCTGCGTCATGAAATGGCCGATGCCTCTGCAGGGTGACTGGGCCTCTCCCTTCATCCCTCTAGGGCGCGCCAAGCGCCAAGTCTGGTCCGCGCGGGGTCCCGCTCACCACTCTCTGGGTCCTGGCTGCCACCGCGCAACTCGGCTGCCCCCTTGTCTGCTTGCTCCGGGGCACATCGAGCGCTAATGCCAGTTCGAGACAGTCTCGGTGAGGGTCCCGCTCTCTTCCGTTGCCGTACGTGTCCCAGGGGCAGGGCTGAGGTCCGCAATCATGGGGCAAAAGCAGGCGCCTCTCGCTCCTGTTTCCGTGCACTTTTCATTTCACCCAGCTCACCGCCCGGCGCTCACCGGGTCTCGCTTCTCCCACTCGTGTCTCAGGCTTACTTTAGTCCCTGGCTCCCGCTGCGTAATGAGGCCGCTCCCTTTCAAACGTCCTCCTCAGTGCATCAATCAACTTTCCGGGCCCGGAGCTGGATCGATCGATGCCCCTCACCCTTCGCTCACAGCATGTGTCTTTGGGGCAGGATTACTGATCGGATGAGATGCCAGATTTCCCGGGGAACCTACGCCACCCTCGGAGCCTCTCTAAGCCGCGGCCATCGTGTTTGGCTGCAAGCCACACCCCCCGGAACCAACACATTTATTGTTAAATTCAGTTCTACGCCTCAATATGCATAGTTTTCCTTTATGTTTCCAAATCAGAGCCATAGCAGAGTGTGCATCTCCCTTTTTATTTTCACCCTCCTGGTGTGCCCAAGGTGGAATCTTTGATTGTGTTTCAGCCTTTTTCTTTATTTCGTCACGTCTATCCTTTTCTAAAGTATGTAAAGAGCAAGTAAAATTATGTCTGTGTGCATATACAATATCTATACTTTGTGTAGGTTGGAAGAATTCACCCATTATTTCAGCAGTTAATTTATCAGGTATAATAGTCAGATTTTTCTTGATAGGTATTTCTAAAAAGATCAAATCATAATTTGAATAATAATAATATAGGCATTGCCCTTTACAATTGATTAAACTGGTTCCTACACTACAAGAAATGCCATAAGTAAGTGGCAGGTGATGCAAAATATCCTTTATCGCAACAGTCTCTCAAGGTGGTTTTTTGTGAGTTTAAATCCTTGAAGCAAAAAGCTTGATATGCTTTCTACCAGTCATTTGCTGCTGCTAGATAAGTTCACTCGGGTGCAGCATATCTCCAACTTGGTACTTTAGCTCTTTTTGATTTTCTCACTGTTGGTCCGTCATCATCTGTATTACTTTGTTCAGATTGAATTGAGACTTCGATTACAGTTAGGGGTACTCTTCCTTCCGCCAATATGTGCCTCAGTCTGTTAGTTCTCCTAGGCCAACGGTCTCCACTATTCACTTGCTTTTCACTTGCACTGTTCACAACAGTTGGATCAACATTTGCCTAGTTAGGTACCTCTCCGCATGACCCTCGTTACCTACAGGGACTGACTCTCTTGGACCCTCATTTTAACCAGTGCTAGCGCCCCCTCTACACCGGCACATCCATTACAGTCACCACATTTTCAGGGGGACATGGGACTCGGCGAGGGTGGGCGGCATGCACTCATTTAGGCAGACTACTACATTTGACATCAGTTGTAATAACAAGGATCAATTGATACGGCCTTCGCCAACGAGGCTCCAAACACGATTTCTTTCTCACTAGGATCCAGTCACCAAGACACAGGTCATGGCACTGCTCCTGTTGTGGGGAGATGGCAGCTTCCCCAACCTTCTGAGACACAGAACAGACCACATCAGTCAATCCTTTACAGTAATCGAGTACCAAATCATCCGTTATATTCACTAGCTGATTGGCTGGGACTGTAGCCTGTCTCATAGCCCTCCCCATTATGATTTTGTGTGGGGACTGTCCAGTTTTCTGTCTGGCGTACTTCTCAGACTCATCAACACCAAGGGCGAAGAATCAGTCCATTTCAGAGACGTGGGCGCACACACCTTTGCCATATTGGACTTTAGCGTTCCATTCACTTGTTCGACCATTCCAGACCCCTCCGATTGCTATGCACAGTGTAAACTCTGCTCAATTTGTAATGCTGCACAAAGCATCCTCATCACCTCATTATTAAAGTGAGTCCCTCTGTCTGATTCCAAAAAGGTCGGAAATCCAAACTGTGGTATAAGCTCTCTAAGGAGTAATTTTGCTACAGTTAGACTGTCATTTCGCGTAGTTGGTAGGCTTCCACCCAATGAGAAAACAGACACACCATCACTAGAATGTATTTTAGTCCATTGCAAGGGGGTATCTCGATAAAATCGAGCTGCATCCTATTAAAGGGTGCTCCAGATCTTCCTACATGGCTCATGGTGACTAGTGTCTTCTTTCGCACATTTTGTTGTTGACCTATTGCACACCTCTGGCACAATACATCTGCCACAGCTCGGAATCAGGGGTTAAACCATGTCTGTCTAAAAAGACGCATCATAGCATCTCTTGCAACTTGTGCAGAACCATGCTAGTTTCTTGCCATTGGTGACACACTATCAGGTAAAACTGGTCTTCCACACCTCATCTTGCCTTTGCGTGCAACCTGCTTTGATCCATCCCTGTCTTTCTGTTTCTGACACTTCATCTTGTAATGCTTTTATTTCCTCCCATGTTTCCACAACTGAAAACATCAGCCTGCATTCTGTTACATCAGGTTGTTCTTTTAATGGTTCCCCATTGAGCATATAAGAATTTAGAGCGCAATAGCGCATGGTCTCATCCGCATACCGGTTGTCGACTGTCGCATAATGATTCCCCTGTCAATGGGCAGGACATTTTACCACTGCAATCTGGGCTGGCAATTGTAATGACAGCAGTTGATTTTTCACGCTTCCCTCCATTTCGGGTGGGTAATTCCAAAGAGGTCATGAACCCATGCTGAGATCACAACTACCTAAAACCAAGGACAACCCCAAATCCATGTTGGCTGTCCGTGAAAATGGTGACTCTCAATTGTTCGGTAATGCTAGAAGCCCCGGTCAGCGAGATTAACTCAGCCACCAGGACTGAGTACACTCCTTGCAACCAAAAATTCCACCACTCCCACGACCGTACAGATGGCATATACAGCTCTTACATTTCCTCCTGCATCTCTTAAACACGATCCATCCACAAACAAGACATTAACCTGTTCAGGCAATGGAATATCCAGGATATCTGGTTGGGGCTTTGTGCATAACTCAGTCATGTCCAAACAATCATGATCTGCTTCATCAGTCACAACTTCATTGTCTGGTAAGGGCATTAATGTAGCTGGGTTCAGACTCGTACATCTCATCAATGACACATTCTCGGCACCCAGAATCACCTGTTCATACTTAGTCAGCCGGCTGCTTTTGAGATGTTGCGTTCAAGTACAAGTAAGCAAAATCTCAACAGAATGTGGTACATGCACTTTCACCAGATGACCCATCATGATGCTCCACACTGTTCCAAGCTCTCACATGTGGCAGCAACTGGCTTTAGATATCCAGGCAATGCTGCAGCTACAGGATCTTATATAGCTGAAAAGTAGGCCACAGGCCTGCGTGCTGTTCCATGCATCTGCGTTAAAACTGACAATGTTCAGCCTTCGCGCTCACTCAAAATAAAGTAAAGCTTTTGTTAAAGTCGAGCATTCCCAATGCTGGAGCTCAACACAAACTCTTGCGGTTTATTAAAAGAGCGCATGCATTCATCATTCCATGGAACTGGATCTGACACATCCTTTTGCGTAAGCCTCTGAAGTGGCTTGGCTGTCAATGGAAAAAATGGAATCCACTGGCGGTAATAGCCAGCCATTTCCCGAAACACGCAAACTTCTCTTTGTGTGCTAGTTGGATTCATATGCAAATTTACAGTAATCTCATCTTGTGACACCTTTCTGGCTCCTTTCTCAATGTGATGTCCTACGTAAAGGACCTCTCTCCTGCAGAATTGTAATTTTGTTAGTGATACCTTATACCCACTCACTGCCAGACGTTTCAGTAAGGCAATAGTGTCACGAATACAAGCCTCCTGAGTACCTGACGCTACCAACAGGTTGTCAATGTACTGTACCAGAACGGAATGATTTGGCATTACCAATGATTCCAAGTTCTTTTTCAATATCTGATTGAAAAAGGATGGACTCTCTGTAAACCGTTGTGGAACTCTGCACCATGCCAAGACACATTTAATAAACATTTGCTATCCGGATGCAAAGGGATGGAAAAGAAGACTTGACACAGATCAATAACAGAAAACCATTCAGCTTCACATTGAATTTGATATAGTATCAAAGCTGGATTTGACACAATTGGACAACATGGTATCACAATCTGATTAACCATGCACAAATACTACATCATCCTATACTTTTCGTTCGGTTTCTGAATTCCCGTAATATGTGAATTGCATGGGCTTCCCATGATCTCTCTCAAAATTCCCTGTTCAATCAATGACTCGATCAGAGGTGTTAAACCAGCAATAGTTTAGTGACTCAATTACATGGTGGAACTTGTGGAAACTCTGCATTTGGTTTTAAAGTGATCCATATAGGAGCCACTTCCTTGATCAGTCCAATATCTTTTCCGGTGAAATCCCAAACTTCAGGTAATACGGTGTCTCTCAATTTTAGAGGAAAATCATCACTTGTCAATAAAGGAAACAACCCTTCAATTTCAGTCCTTTGGCCATTTTGAGTACAATATCTTCATCATTAGTATGAAACTGTATTCCTTTCAGAGCACAATAGATTGAACAATTCAATTTGCACCATATAGCTCGACCCAAAAGGTTTACAGGGCTAGAATCACATATCACGAATTTGTGTAAATCCTCAAACGTTTCAATTTGTACCTTAGACCAGGTTCTGACACTGGAGTCGACATGATTCGATTAGAGACTCCCACTCTTGGATTCTTTCTCCAGAGAGGGGTAGGTTGCGTACTTACGCTGTTCTCACAGTGGAATGGGTAGCACCAGTATCGACAAGAAACAAAGTGGAGGTTCCGTTCACCTTGGCATCCACATAAGGACAACTCTGGTCTACCCCTAAGGATGTGCCAAG
Source organism: Triturus cristatus (assembly GCF_964204655.1). NCBI lineage: Eukaryota > Metazoa > Chordata > Amphibia > Caudata > Salamandridae > Triturus > Triturus cristatus. The sequence continues at coordinate 804,795,951 of NC_140585.1, read as the reverse complement.
CGCGCATTGCTCCTCCCCTCTCAGGCACCATCATTGGGATAAATCTGAATCACTGTCATCAATCTGTATCGTTGAGTTACTTCCAGGTTTAGGTCAATCTGATCACTTGTATGAAAACCCATGTTCACATTATATTTCTGCACCTGACCATTCATGTGATGCATTGGAGCTTGTGGTATAGTCAAATTAAATAATTTTCTGTCTTTGAGTTTGCTGACTCTGCATCACATCACCTGTTTGCGCCAGCATAGTTTTACTGCTTTACCTGCCCATTCATCTGATTCAGTGGATTGAACCTACACTCGAGCTTCCAATGCCCGAACTTGCCGCAAATATGACATGGGTTAGTCTTTTTCAACATCTCTAATGAAGCCCCTTTTCCTCTTCCTTGTGTAGTCACATTTTGTTGCTCTCCTAACGCTACTCCTTGCATAGCATTATTCGATTTAATATTTCGTTGTTCTAAAACAGTACAATCATTACCAACTCCCGCTTAACCATTCTTTGCTGCCTTCATCTGAGCCAACATCCATTTTTCCTTCAATTTCTTATGCTTGGAATCCACTTCATCTCTACAATACTTTGCATACAGAAGAATCTCATCTGTGGGCTTGATCTGCCAACAAATCAAATGCTACTGTATCATTGCACTTATTTCAGGTCTTAATCCATACACAAATCAATATACAAAATGTCCCATATCTTTCCCTGACACATTTTACATTCCACTATATTGCTTAGATGCCTGAAGAAGTCTGTCATAATACGCATGCACTGTCTCTTTTAATTCTTATGTCGTTCTATCAGTTTCCACCCAATCAGTTTCCTTTGGAGAAATGTTTACCTTTAAATAAGTAATGACCTGATTGTATTTTTTTATTACTTCAGTGGATGGTGTACCAATTTTCGAATCCCTTGCAGGTTCTGTTTCGGGCCAATCTACTGCAATTTTACACTCCGTCCATAAGTCATTGGGGACCAAAATGTTAAACAAGGTGTCTAAATTTTTCAACAAAACTTTTGTGACTTTCAAAATCTCTCAACCTGTCTATACCATTCAATTGGTTTTTCTCTTAATTTTGGGAAATCATTTGTAAAGGACAATATATCTGGCACTTCTTTAATTGGAAATATGTTTGTTTCTGAGTTTTCGATTTTCCCCTTCGAACGTTGGATACATCGGCATGGTTACCTTCTTTGTTTCCTTCTTTTTAGCCCATCTGCCTTCTCATCTTTCTAGCTCACCCCACTTCCTAAGTGTCAACAGTAACTCTTCAATCTGTAGCCCTTTTGGCTGATGGGTTTAGACCCTGAAGATCTTTATCACTGAAATCCAACAGATATGTTTTCAATTTCTGTATGTCCACCCTATATTTCTGTGCAGCCTCAGCCAGTTTCTCATGAGTATTTATAGCTCTCCTTGTGATATCCTTACATATGAACAGCAATTCATCATCCCAATAATTGACAATTCTTCCAGGACTGATGGTTCCCAAAATCATTTCTTCCAATTCCACTTTCAGCTTAGCTACATCGAGTGAATCTCCACTTGAATTCTTCACCCCTGGTGTTCCCTGTTCTTTTTTTACCATTGACAAAAGTGGAAGGTGTACTGTCCTTAATCCTCTCATGTAGTTCCTCTGTCGGGTGGGCCATACCATTTGATTTAATACACCCTCAAGTGATCCTCCACTTGCTCCCTCAGTCTGTGTAGCGACACAAATTTCCGAACCTCGAGTTCCCATTTTTTACCGTTATAGCCTGTGGTCCTCTCTTAGGGGTTTCCGTAATTCCCTCTGCATTATTAGATAATTAATTTGTCCTCCCTTGATTATGTGACACAGCAGTTCGAATGATCTCTTCACTGGCTCCTGATGCATTCCTTTGTTGAGAGGTATGCCAAATCGGAATTAATTTGATCTCGAGTCAGTTCTTGTGAAACGCTATTCGCTCCCCCAATCCAGTAGGAACAGTTAATGAATGTATTTGCTGGCCTCCCTGGATTCAATGGAACCACGGGTCCTATGGTTACTGGAACTGAAAGAACACCTGGAGCATTTAGTTATATGGGGTTATTAAACCCTACTCCTCTAGGCGTTTGCTCTTCAGTCAGGAAAGGATTTACAGAATTTAAGCTATTTGGTAATGCAGGTGCATCTGGCTGAATTCCTGCAAATGAATTTGATCCTGTTTGTGACTGTTCTTCATTATATAGTGGATGTCGATTCATCGATAACTCACTCAAACTCCTCATCAATCTCATCACCACTCTCATTAATTAATAAGAGAGCTTGAGGGTTTTCTAGATGTTTCTTCTTCTCTTTGCATTTTTCTCCCTCACTCTTGTCTGCAGCTAATACAGGATGCATTTGAGCTCCCTCTGCAATGTCCCTTCTCCATATCCCCCATTGAGAGTCCCACTTAGCCTCTACAAATGTATTTAAAGTATTCTTATATCTGCCCTTATATTTCTCCTTTTCTCTCTGATGGGCCACATGTTCCCATTCTTCAAGAGCTTCAAATTGCATAGGTCTTGGTGATTGCTTAATATTGTTCATCCGTCTCCTTCATTTTTCAAGAATTTGTATGTTAAAGGTACTATATTGAGGGAAAGCTAAAGGTTGATCTTTCTCTGTGTATATCATCCAATTTTCTAACCAAGTACATGTATGATATCCTTTCTCTAAAGACATGTACAAGGCAGGCGTGCCTTCAGGTGCTACGGGTACTCCCTCTCTAGTAAGGACAGGCACATCTCCATGTGTCAGTGTTTTTTGGCTTTTAAAAATTTACATGATTCCAATCGGAATATTCTATTGTCCTTTACAATTATTTCACTCGTATTTCCAAGGAAATACACTTCCTTATTGCCGTTCTAACTCCCAATCACTGCACAGCTCTCTCTAGCACCCTCAACCAATTCTAGTGCAGCTCTACACCAACTGTCCTATCGCAGTCCAACACTTTATCATGTCAGAGCAACTCCTTGCAGCACCTGACCCCCCCACCCTTCACAATCCAATCTTTTCTCTTCCAATCTTAAACAATTCACTAAACGCAGGTAAATTGTCTGCACCAATAAAAGAAATTATAAATCTCCACACTACCAGAATTTATTCATCCAACCTCAGCGAAATCTCGACCAGCACAACTTCACCTGAAAAATCTATACAATTGATCTCCGTGCACTTGAGAAAAATCCCAACGATTTCTAATTTTCACACTCTTACAGAGTTCCCTTCTCTGGTGGTACTGCAGATGACGTCTCGCGCACAGCACCTTCGAAAGAGCAGACAAACTTACTTGGCGTATGCCACACTGAGACCACCCTTCAGTGTCTATCCCGGTATCTTAGGCCACTTCGTACCGGATAACAACTTCAATACACCAACCCCATTCTACACAAAACACTAAAACATTTCTCTACTAATTCTTATTAGTACACATTTAACAACAATATTTCACAACCCTTTTGATACTCACACCACTTGTCTTGTCGTCTTCAGAACTGGCATTTGTTCAAAAGGATCACAGAACTTGGGGTTTGGGCAAATCTGTAATGATCTTAGTACACACCCCCCTTATATCCAATATTGTCAGACCATAAACATCCAACACGCCATCAGAAAAACTGTTGTAGCGTTTAGGTTTTGGGCCTCAAATTATTTCAATTAATTCAAATGTTGTTCCATATCTCTAATAACCTCAGCTACCATATCAATCACATTGGTCCTCTGATGGATCTTGTTCTGTGCTGAAAGGGATTGGAATACCAAGAGAATGAGCAACTATCATATGGGGACCTGCAATAGATCATTGCTAATATTCAATAACAGAAACAGCTCCCTTGTAAACCCCACCCAAACCCCTTGACCATTAAGTACATTTGTTTTAGCCACAACCAAATAAATGAAACCGAATCAGCAGAGGACATTTATACATTATTGAGTTTAAGGATCAAAGGATTAGCATAAAGACTTAGCTTTAAATTGATCAGATTTAATAACCATTCGCATATATGTGAGATTCAATATTTAAGAGATCTATCTTCAGCCGAGGGAGTTTATATCCTAAAGAGATCAATTAAAAAGGACATCAGTTCAATCTCGCACCAACCCAGTAGAAAAGTTCAGCAATTTCCCAATGACCAGTTCCATAGACAGATGGGTAAAGGGGAGACGCCCCTTAGTTAAAAATTAGGCAATTATACTCCATCGATTCCAGGTTTACACCCCTTGACATCACCAAATTTGTCAGATCACTCTGTCCCATTGGTCACTCGCGATAGGATGATATGATGTAGTAAGTAAAAAGTACACATATCCGGAAGAATTATGTAATCCATTTCTTGCGATTTCCTTAGGACCAGTGTAGTTATGTCGTATGATCGTTTGTTGCATTTAGAAAGTAGGCGAGTTCATGCTCTCATCTCTTGTCAGTCCATTCTCAAGCATTGCTCTAAGAAGCAACACTTTTTCTATTTTTTATTTAAATTTTATTTATTGAATTTTGATTAACATAACACAAATACAATACACTCACAGTCCAGCCATGAACACCTTGCTGGGCACGTTGACACAGTTACATAGTACACTGGGAAATCAAAAACAGGTCCATGTACATTAGTTATGCCGGAGCACTTCCAGTTGACATACTATTTTGTAAAATATTAGAAAGGCACTGATTTGACCCATGTCCCACAATCAATTATACCTGCATGTCTCTCCAAATACCTGGATCAGCATGCCTGATGTCTGCCTCAGCACCACCCACTCCCTCAGGCTCCCGTGTCTCTTTGCCAATCCAATATTGCTGGAACAGGCGGCAAAAGCTTTTGGGTCAGTTCTGAGGGGGTAATAATTCACTGTATACCTCTGTCTGAGTGTTGTGATACATCATATCTTTTGTCCAATCCTCTATTTTTCGAGGAGGGCCTCTAGCCCACCGCATGGCTGCCCAGCTATTGGCTAGCAACAGACCAATTGCCACCAGTCGCTGTACACGTTTAACAATACTTTTATCGTACCCCAACTGTGCTAGGAACGGGTCGGGGTCCAATGGTAGACCAGTTATCTCATGAAGGGTCCAAAGTACTTTATTCCAAAAATAAAAATTTGGGGGCAGAACCGGGCGACGTGCAGAAACCTGGCCTCCGGCTCTGCACAGCGAGAACAGGATGCAGAGTTTCTTATGCCATATGGATATAATCTGTCTGGTGTATAGTGCACCCTATTCAGATATTTAAAGTGGATGAGGCGGTGCCTGCCATTAAGAAGTAACACTTTTGTTGCAAGTCTAGAGAAGTAAACTACCAATGTGAATGAGGCGATTGAGTGTTAGAATACAAGTGGAAACTTCACGAAAAGTTCCCTTGGGCTTCAGACTATTCAGTTTATGAGCTCATACTAGGAAGGGTATCAAAGTTTGAGGCCTTCATGAAATACAGCTTCTGCATGATGAATTTGTGCTAAAACATGGATCTCGCATTACACAGAACAATGCATTAATTTCCCATTTAAGCATTATAATATCGTTGTAATATATCTACTGCCATTAATTTGTACAAGTATAAGGTACTCACAACATTTTTTTTATAAGTCGTCATCACTTCACGTAAAATCCCACAAGTCCTTTTTTTTTTTACACATTATGTCATTTCAGCAATACGAGGTTAAGAAAACACATCAATGATAACTTTTTCGAAATACATTTCAATACATCTGCATGTAGCAGCTATTTTCCTAGTCATTGTCAGTGCTCACATTATACATTCCAGTGTTGTCATCCTTTTTTCGTAACACATGAAGCAACTTTATTATGGCATACAAAATTCCATGTGTTCTACTTTATTTGTCATGTTTATGTAAACATGAGTACTCTTGTTTCTAAAATGTGAAACCTTCACATTAATTCATTGACTGTTAGGTGTTATCGGACATCTAGTTCTAACATTTCTGCATGCTTTTACGATGCAGTATCTAAATCAGGGCGTCATTGGTGAAACTCTTAAACATAGAGCCTAATACTCATTTTGTCATTTCTTATAGATTGTATCACAAATAATTTCTTTGTAAAATTATCATAATTAGTTAGAATTATAACATCTCTGCTCTATTACTTAAATAGGAAAAGCAGGCAGTTTAACCTTTTTTTATGGGTGCATTCTCCGTCACCTCTTTTTCTCCAATTTTGTCACATTATATTTGTGATCACACTGCGGCTTAGGTATGGTCTCGCTTTCATGTTGGTTTGACGTCGTATTCAGGTTGCGTCAAGAGTCGTTTCTTCGCGTCACTAACAATACCTAAAGAGAGTGAAAGCAGGAGACTTAAGACTAGCAAAAAGGGTAAATTGTGCAAATCTTGTGTGGGTTGAAACAATACTTTCTCGAAGCAAATAGTCTGAGGCTATCTATACGGACGGACAAAGGAGATAAAATGTGCATCACTCTCACTTTCTTCGTTCACAAGTAAAACAAAATTAGAATGGAAATGAACCCGTCATTCTGGTAGAGAGAAAGTCGATATTGAGATTTTGTATCAGCTTGATAAAATGGAGGAAGACTGATAAAATGGAAAATAAATAGATTGGTAGTATTATTTGATTATCAGAGTGTTTGAGTTGTTCAATCAGTTGGCAAGTGCTTCAGTTTTAAGACCTAAAAGATTGACACTGTTGGAAAGTGGGTTATTGGTAGGGGCAAATGTAGGTCTGCCACTGGCAATAAGGCCACTAACACATGATAGGACCCTGCATAGGTCTTAGAAAATTATTCCTATGCTCAACCCTTGGTAACGTGGCTGCGAGCAGACAGGCTTAACTTCAAAGACAGGTATGTAAAGCATTTAAAAACACAATTTCAGTAAATAATTAAGACACAAAACAAAATAAAAATCCAACACCAATTTATAAAAATAGGTAATATTCTTATCTTTTAAAAGACACCAAAACGAAAACAATCCACTGTAGGGAACCAGAGATAGGAATTTTTAAAGATTAGTCACTTTCTAGTGCTTAGAAACCAACCGTGCCCCTTTTAGTCATTTTGTTTTCTCTGACAGGGACACACCTTTAGAAACTGTCCTGGAGAATACCTCACCACTGTGCAGTGCCGCCTTCTCCAGCAGATGGGTCCAGTTAGAACTCCTTCCTGAAGTTCTGCTTGCAGGTCCCAAAGTATCCAACACACAGTCCAAGGTTCTGGAATCTCCAAGAGGGTCCTTGAAAGTGTGGAACTTCAATTCCGCAATCCACTTGAACAAAACCCTTTCGAATCCACTGGTACTCCAGGCTGGGGATTCTTTGTGGGGATGTCCAGGTGAGCTTTGGTAATCTGTAGCTTGCAGGGAGTCTACTTCTTAGTCCTTTTGTAGCAAGGTAATCCACAGGGCTGCAGTTTTCAGATGGTGCAGTTTTCAGAGGTCAGGCCTTAGAAGTCTTTGCACAGCAGAACTTCGCAGCAGGGCACGTCTTGCTTCAGTAAGTTTCAAGCAGCAGATCTGGAGGGCTCTGCCCCTCTCAGATACTTATTCAAAATTCTCTGGGTCAAGCCACAGGTCACTTCTGACCAATGAAAGCAGGGTAACTCCTCATAGTTATGACCACATCCTGCAGAGTGTGGCATTATGTTGTCCCAGAGTACATCATTCTTCCAAATCCATAATGGCTGATTTTCCAGCAAGGAGGTAAGAGCTGGCTAAACACACCCCCTGGGATGGCTTATTTCCATGGACTCTCCCCCTACCATCTGCACATACCATCCTTAAGCCTAGCCCTGACTCTGGGTCAAGAGTGTCGGAGTGAAACTGAAACCCAGGCCTCCCCTCTGCCTTTGAAGAGCATAGTTTACGACTCTACCTCCTGGCCTGGCATACCTATAGACCAGCACACTGCCCTCCCAGCAGAGTGGTTCTTTATCACCTCTTCAAAGCAGCCTGGCTAATCCACTTAACTCTGACCAATCATGGCAGACCACTGGAAGGCTGAATTTGAACTTACTAACAAGAAAGTCTTATAACTTCTTGTATGTACACTTTAGGAGAAATTCAACAATATAATATTGTTGGATTTACTACTACCATTCTGGGAAGTCTTTGAATGGTCCGGCTAGTCCTCTCCTATCAATATTTATTAATCATTAACTTCCTACCATGTTAACCTATGGGCCATGGGGTTTGCAATGGGGAAAATGACTTGGCCCAGTCTTCTAGTACCAGGGCTTATAAAAACATATATTATAAGAATTTCCCTAATTTCTACAGGACCCCCCACCCCCTGTGCAACTAGGGGAGACTTTAGGGGTTCTGAATCTGTAGAAATATTGCAAATTCTCCTTTTACTGTGTTCCTAGCATCAAAGTCGAATTTGACCAGCAATGTACTGTTTCAAAGCAGTCCTGGCACCCAGTGCTGCTTTTAAACTGACCTCAGGCTTCAGCACTGCACTCATGCTAGTGCAGAAAAAGCTGCTGGCCTCTAAAACTGCTATACCCCAGGGTACTGGGGACTTCTAGGTAGTTTCAATCCCTTGCCCTATTATATACTATGAGCTTATGGGGTAGGTCATGCCAATTACAGGGGTACCCCACCATACCATAGTGTACCCCAGTGTATGTTGGGTGTTTTAACAGTATTCTAATGTGTACCATTCAGCATGGCACTGGCCCTGGCCTGGTTAGGCAGAGCCCAGAGTCAGTCAGAGTCCGTTACCACCGGTTCCAGTCAGCAAAAAGTTGGGGGGTGCCCAGGGAACAGGATGACTTTGCAACAGACACCTAATGCCAAGTATACTTGTCAAAGTACAAGCAAATGCTTGACATAAGTAACAAATGGTGACTACTGCTCCTGGCATGGAAGTAGGTGAAGTACCTGTATTTTGACAGATGATTGCTATTGAGGATTTGTTTGCTCATTCATATTTGTGTGCATTATTAACAACGTGTAGAATGTGGTTTTACATTTGAATACACATGCACACACTGATGTAGTACTATTGTCTCTAAAACAAACTTCTTATGATGTGAAGAAGTGTGTTTTCCTCACCCTTGTTAACTGGTCTCCATTTGGGCCTAGCAGCCATCTTGTTAAAAATGGATGTCTAATCGGTCCCCCCCCCCCCCCCATATATTTCACTGTTCATTATTTCTGCAGCACACAGTCAAGCAGAGTCATATTTGTTTTATGTCCCTTAGCATTGTTCTTGCTAAATCTCCTCAGCTTGGTCCCAAAACTCGAACTTAATCCAAGGTCCTTCCACAAGCTCATTGTTCCGTACTCATTCATAATAGTTTGTTGCTGTTCATGTATCGACTTTGTGCTACCAATTCCGGATGACATTAGCATTAGAGTGGGCACAATTATATTAATGTAGTGGGATAATGCTTAGGTGATAAGGCAATATTATGTTTAATAAAACTGTGCTCTGATAAGCTAATAATATGATACCCTTGCTCACACCATGAGGCATTGGTACTTTTCATTCTGTTCAATGGAAAGATTTCCTATATAAACCCCTGATTTTGGAGATGAGCCAGAGCTTTACTGAATGCAACTAGGGATGCTGACTGTTTCTCTTTTGATTTTTGCTGACCACTTGGGAGTTGAAATATTTTTGGGTTTGCACCCCTCAGTAATGCTCTCTCTGCCGTAGAGGCTTTATGGCAATTATTCTGTAAAGCATCTATTGAATCTTGTAATAAAACCCTTACATTTATTCAGCTGATCTAGAACTCCGTTATTGATTTGGCCATCTAATTAATTGGATGTCTCTCTCATATTTTGATGTGTTTTGAGGTGCCTTACCCCGGGGACACACATTGCCTCATGGAATTGAGGTTTAACACTGTCTCCGATTCTTAAAACTGTTGCCAGTCTGTTGAGGTAAATGTTTGGGGTTCAATAATTGGGGTAGGTCCTCACCCACATTGCTAATTCGGCATAGGTGCTGTGCCAGTGCTAGAGGTAAGGTAAGCATGTATGCAATTAGAATATTGGTGGCAAGGGAATCAAGGTGTGGTTGTGTGTGTGTGTAGCTCACCTGGCATTGCAATACAGGGATGTTGGTTCTGGGCCATACGATCACCATCTGTCACTTAGCAGGCGTTCTGTTTCTCCTTTGTAGGAGCACCAGAAGCAGATTTACGCCAGTTTTGTTAAATTGGTCGAGTTTATTTAATGGAGTGGTATATGTTTGTGTAGTTCTTTTCTGGGGCGGCATACAAATTGGGTGAAAGGTATTTAGTAGACAGAGTGGACCCAGTTCAGGCAGGATACTGACGTTTGTCACGGACACTTTAAAATCCTCTCTTCAATAAGGCCATCTCACAAAAAAAATCTAAAAGTGGATAAAAGAAAATTTGTTAGTACAAAATATAAACCTGGATCCAGAGAAACCATAGTAATTTTGTCGATCACAGGCATTCCAGTGGTTGTAATGTTCACTGAAAGAAGAAGCAGCTTCATGCTCACCTGCAATACAATAACTTACTTATATGTAGGGCTGGGCGGAATTTGCGTAGCCCCACTACGCAGAATTTTGGTAAAAATGTGTGGAAAACGAGCGCACATCCTGAGGGTCCGTGTGCCCGGGACAGGGATCCCTCATGCCCGGGACAGGGATCCCTCGTGCCCGGGCAGGCCCCCCAAGCTCCCTGGCGTGGCTGGGTTGAGCAGCAGGGACCGGCTCCAGGGCCTGGGTTTTGGTCAGGGCCTGGGGTTTGGGAGCCCCCGTCCTGCGGCCTGCCAAGTGTCCATCTGCCCGGGACAAGGGTCCCTGGTGCAGAGCCTTGTAGACCTGCAACTGCAGGCGGGAGCCCTACCGCTATGGCTCGGGTGGGCAGATGGGAGTCCTTTCGGTCCCGGCCATCTGGTCGCACCAATCCCCTCGGCCATCTGGTCGCATGCAATGCTTTCCAATGGGGCGACCAGATGGCCGGGCCGCCCTGGAAGTCCCGATGGGGGCTTATTCGCCTCCCCAATCCCAGCCAGGGCTCCAGGTGGTTGGGCACGTCCGGGCCTAGGGTGACCTGAGTCTCTCGGTGCGCACAGGTTCCCAGAAAGAGGGGTAGCCTTCCTCCGGATTACTAGGGGCAGGGTATGCCAGGACACCCCTCCTGGGCTGGCGGTTCTCAGCCGGGGACCAGATGGGCCGGGCCTGGATGACACCTCCCCTCCATCCGAGGGCTCCCTCCTCCGGCCCACGGCATGGCAAAGTGCCCGGTACGGGCTCCATGGGTCCCGGGCAGTCCTCCCCCGGGTGTCTGGGCCCCTGGAGCGCCTGCGGGCCTCCCCATGCCTGAGGCCCTGCGTGGGTTCTCTGAGCCCCCCCCCGAGCCCTGCAGTCCTGGAGCCCTGCAGCCCCCGAGCCCTGCAGCCCCCGAGCCCTGCAGCCCCGCAGGGAGCCCTCCCGCGAAGGCTCGGGGCAGGCAGATTGGCGTTATTTTGGTCCAGGCCATCTGGTTGCACCAATCCCCTTCGGCCATCTGGTCGCACGCAATGCTTTCCATTGGGGTGACCAGATGGCCGGGCCAGCCTGGAAGTCCCGATGAGAGCTCATTCGCCTCCCCGATCCCAGCCAGGGCTCCAGGAGGTCGGGGGGCCTCCGCGCCTAGGGTCCCCTGAGTCTGGCGGTGCACGCAGGTTCCCAGACAGAGGTGTAGCCTTCCTCCGGCATACCCTGCCCCTAGTAATCCGGAACACCCCTCCCGGGCTGGTGGTTTTTTTATGGGGACCAGATGGGCTATGGCCGGACAACACCTCCCCTCTGTCCGGGGGCTCCCTCCTCCGGCCCACGGCGTGGCAAAGTGCCTGGGATGGGCTCCATGGGTCCCGGGCAGGCCTCCCCGGGCGTCCGGCCCAAAAGCTCCGGTGGTCCTCCCCGTGCCTTTCGCCCAGCGGTGGTCCTCGAGCCCCCCGGGAAGCAGAGCCCCTGAGCCCTGCGTGGGCAGGCTGGAGCCCTACTGTGATGGCTCGGGGCTGGGCAGACAGGAGTCCTTTGGGTCCCGGCCATCTGGTCTCACCTTTCCCCTTGGCCATCTTGCCGCACGCAATGCTTTCCAATGGGGCGACCAGATGGCCGGGCTGCCCTGGAAGTCGGTGTGCACAGGTTACCAGAAAGGGGGGTAGCCTTCCTCCGGATTACTAGGGACAGGGTACTCTGGGACCCCTCTCGGCCTAGCGGTCCTCAGCCGGCAGCTGGAGGGGTCAGGATGCCTGGGTCCGTCCCTGGGCCTGCCGCGTGGCAGGTTGCCCTGGATGGGGTCCGGCGGACCCGGGGAGCCTCCCCATGCTGGGCTGGGTCCAGGAGCCCGGGTAGGGCAGCCTCCCCACCCCAGGGTCCGTCCTCGGTCCTGCTGCGTGGCAGGATGCCCGAACGAGATCCCGCGAGCCCGGGGAGCCTCCCCCTGCTCGGCTGGGTTCAACGGCTCCCCGGGTCCCCGGGGAGGGCGTTCTCCCCACCCCGGGCTCCGTCCTCGGTCCTACCGCGTATCAGGGTGCCCGGGATGGTGTCCGGCGGGCCCCAGAGGCTTCCCCTTCGCCTCTGGACCCGGGAGCCCCGGCTGGGTCCAGGGGCCCCGCTGGGCCCCGGGTTGGGTGCTCGGGCCCTGGGCCCCGTCCCCCGGCCTGTCGCTCTGCCAGAGGCCCGGGACGAGGTTCTGTTGTGCCCGGAGAGCCTCCCCTTGCTTGGCTAAGTTCAGGAGCTCCAGCCGGGGCCCCTGAGGGCCCCGGGGAGGGCGGCTTCCCCACCACGGGCTCTGTCCTCGCTCCTGCCGCATGGCAGGGTGCCCGGGATGGGGGTTCGGCGGGCCCGGGGAGGCTTCCCCTGCGCCTCTGGGCCTGGGAGCCCCGGCTGGGTCCAGGGGCCCGCAGGGCCCTGGTTCGGGTACTCCGGCCCTGGGCTCCGTCCCCTGCCTGCCGCTCTGCCAGAGGCCCGGGACGGGGTTCCATTGTGCCCGGGGAGCCTCCCCTTGCTTGGCTGGGTTCAGGAGCTCCGGCCGTGGCAGCCTCCCCACCCCGGGCTCCACCCTGCCCCATGGCAGGGTGCCCGGGACGGTGTCCGGTGGGTCCGGGGAGGCCTCCCCTGTGCCTCTTGGCCTGGGAGCCCTGGCTGGATCCAGGGGCCCCACCGGGCCCCGGGTCTGGTGCTCCGGCCCTGGGCCCCGTCCTGCTGCTCCACCAAGGGCCCAGGACAGGGGTCCGTCTGTCCCGTGCAGGCCTCCCCTGCTTGTCAAGGTGTCCGCGGACCCCGGGTCAGAGGGCACGTGGGGTCCCCCTCACAGCCTCCATGGCTGGGGCCAGCTGGGGCCCTGGACCTCCGGTACCCCATGCCACTGCGCCCGCTCACTCTTTCGTTGGGGCACAGTGCAACCAGATGGCTTCCCTTTCGAGCCCGGCCATCTGGGCGCACCTTTCCCCTCGACCATCTGGTCGCACCTATTCCCTCGGCCATCTAGTCGCACGCAATGCTTTCCAGTGGGGCGACCAGATGGCCGTGCTTGCCTGGAAGTTCCGATGAGGGCTCCTTTGCCTCCCCGATCCCAGCGAGGGTTCCTGGAGGTTGGGTACATTCGCGCTTTGGGTCCCCTCGGTCACCTCGTGTGCACGGATTACAAGAAAGAGGGGTAATTTTCCTCTGGATTACTAGGGGGAGAGTCAGTCAGACATCCGTGAGGTCTGGCGATTCCGAAACCGGGGAAGGCAGAACCTGGGCCCGCTCGCCGGGGCCCCCAGGGGCCCGGGTACGCACCTGCCTCTCAGTCCCCTTTCCTGATAGTCCTTTTTCTCTGAGTTTGCTCGGTCAGACCTCCGTGAGGTCCGGCGATCCCAAAACAGGGGAAGGCAGCACCCCGGCCTGCCCGCCGGTGCCCCCAGGGGCCTGGGTCTGTGCCTGCCTCTCGGCCCCTTTCCGATGGGCCTTTTCTTCGAGCCTGCTCACCCCGGGAGCAGGCAGGGATGTGAAGCCGCCATCCCCCCGCGCAGGGCGGCTTGCCAGGGGATTCCCTGGCCGTACTCTGATCGATTGGGCACTCTCGGTCCGTTTAGGGATGGACTGCTTGGACACCCTCTGCTGTTGTTTCAAGCAAGGAGCTTCCTCCCCGCATTGACCTTCCGACTCGAGGACCTGCCGCCTGGCGGGTGGCCCTTCACCCTACCCAGCAGAGCAAAGGCCGAGCGGCCCCGGCAGCTCGTGCCTCCCAGTGGTCTGACCAGAGCGGAAGGGGTCGGATGGCGCCAGGCCCTTGAATGCTGCTGCCCAGCAGGTCCGTATGCCCCGTGCGCCACGCCGTTAACCCCTCTCCGCCCAGCACATTTCCACAGCAGCTCGGAACGACTGTTCCGAGGGGTGCCGCTGCCGCCAGGCTCCGGCACCCCTGCGTCTCGCTCAGGCTGCGCCTCGTCCTGCCTCTCCCTTCCGGGGAAGACGGCTGGGCCCGCCGGTGCCCATGCGACCGCACCTCTCCACCCCTCCTGCGAGCCCTCCCGTCCAGGCGGGTGGGCTCCTTCCCCCAGCAGGCTCCCTAAAAGGGAGGGGTGCACGAAGGTTATCCGGTCGGGGAGATGGGCACGCGGCCCCCTGAACCCACCCCGTCAGCAGGTGCGGATCCTGCCAGTAGCATATGCTTGTCTCAAAGATTAAGCCATGCATGTGTAAGTACACACTGCTTGTACAGTGAAACTGTGAATGGCTCATTAAATCAGTTATGGTTCCTTTGATCGCTCCATCTGTTACTTGGATAACTGTGGTAATTCTAGAGCTAATACATGCCGACAAGCGCTGA